>NC_090305.1:46927500-48127500 GCF_039906515.1 Pseudorca crassidens
GAAGATGCAAGAAATGTGACCAAGAAGAACTAAAGAACAGACAAACAGAGATAAGCAATACAATAATTGAAATGAAAAACACACTAGAAGGAATCAATAGCAGTATAACTTAGGCAGAAGAACGGTTAAGTGACTAGGAAGACAGAATGGTGAAAATCACTGCCATGGAACAGAATAAAGGAGAAAGAATGAAAAGAAATGAAGACAGTCTAAGAGACCTCTGGGACAACAATAAACATACCAATATTCACATTATAGGGGTCCCAGAAGGAAAAAAGAGAGAGAAAGGTCCTGAGAAAATACTTGAAGAGACAATAGCTGAAAATGTACCTAACATGGGAAAGGAAACTGTTACTCAAGTCCAGGAAGCAGAGTCCCAGGCAGGGTAAACCCAAGAAGGAACATGCCGAGACACATAGCAATCAAATTGACAAAAATTAAAGACATAGAAAAATATTAAAAGCAACAAGGGAAAAACAACAAATAACATATAAGGGAATTCCCATGAGGTTATTGGCTGATTTCTCAGCAGAAACTCTGCAGACAAGAAGGGAGTGGGGTGATATATTTAAGGTGATGAAGGGGAAGAATCTACAACCAAGAATACTCTAGCCAGAAAGACTCTAATTCAAATTTGATGGCAAAATCAAAAGCTCCACAGATAAGCAAAAGCTAAGAGAATTCAGCACCACCAGACCAACATTGCAACAAATGCTAAAGGAAATTCTCTAGGTGGGAAAGAAACCAGCAACTTTAAAAAACTTTGTACATATATAGACTGCTATGTCAACACGTCATGGGAACAGCAAACCCCCAAACTACAATAGATACACACATACAAATAAAAAGTAACCGAAACACAACAATAAAGATGGTCATCAAACCACAAGAGAGGAGAGGAAGGAAAGAAAAAAGACCTACATAAACAAACCCAAAACAATTAAAATGGCAATAGGAACATACATTTTGATAATTACCTTAAATATAAATGGATTAAATTCTTCAACCAAAAGACAGAGACTGGCTGAATGGATACAAAAATAAGACATGTGTATATGCTGTCTACAAGAGACCCAACTTCAGGCATAGGGACACATACAGACTGAAAGTGAGGGGATGGAAAAATGTAAGCCATGCAAATAGAAATCTAAAGAAAGCTGGACTAACAATACTCATATCAGACAAAATAGGCTTTAAAATAAAGACTGTTATAAGAGACAAAGAAGGACACTACATAATGATCAGGGATCAGTGCAAGAAGAAGATATAACAATTGTAAATATCTATGCACCCAACATAAGAGCATCTCAATATATAATGCAAATACTAACAGCCATAAAAGGAGAAATTGACAGTAACAGAGTAATAGTGGGGGACTTTAACACCCAAATTACAACAATGGATAGATTATCTAGACAGAAAATCAGTAAGGAAGTACAGACCTTAAATGACACATTAGACCAGATGGACTTAATTTATAGAGCATTCCATCCAAAAGCAGCAGAATACACATTCATCTCACATGCACATGGAACATTCTCCAGGATTGACCACATGCTGGGTCACAAAGCAAGCCTTGGTAAATTTAAGAAAACTGAAATCATATCAAGAAACTTTTCTGACCACAATGCTATAAGATTAAAAATAAACTACAAGAAAAAAATGTAAAAATCACAAGCACATGGAGGTTAAACAATATGCTACTAAACAACAATGTATCACTGAAGAAATCAAATAGGAAATAAAAAAAACCTGGCAACAAATGAAGATGAAAGTACAATGATCCAAAGCCTATGGGATGCAGCAAAAGCAGTTCTAAGAGGGAAGTCTATAGCAATAAAATCTTACCTCAGGAAAGAAGAAAAATCTCAAATAAACAACCTAAACTTACACCTAAAGCTACTAGAGAAAGAACAAACAAAAACTAGTTAGTAGAAGGAAAGAAATCATAAAGATCAGAGCAGAAATAAATTGAGGTGAAGAAAACAGTAACAAAGATCAGTGAAACTAAAAGCTGGTTCTTTGAAAAGATAAAGAAAATTGATAAACTTATAGCTAGACTCATCAAGAAAAAAAGGGAGAGGACTCAAATCAATAAAATTAGAAATGAAAAAAGAGAAGTTACTACAGACACCACAGAAATACAAAGGATTATAAGAGAATACTTTGAACAACTGTATGCTAATAAAACAGATAACCTGGAAGAAATGGACAGATTCTTAGAAAGGTACAATCTCCCAAGACTGAACCAGGAAGAAAGAGAATATATGAACAGACAATTCACAAGCACTGTAATTGAAACTGTGATTTTAAAACTCCCTACAAACAAAAGTCCAGGACTAGATGACTTCACAGGGAAATTTTATCAAACGTTTAGAGAAGAGTTAACACCCATCCTTCTGAAACTGTTCCAAAAAATTGCAGAGGAAGGAAAACTCCCAAACTCATTCTATGAGCCACATTTACCCTGATACCAAAGCCAGACAAAGGTACCACAAAAAAAGAAAATTACATGCCAATATTACTGATGAACATACACACAAAAATCCTCAACAAAATACTAACAATCTGAATCCAACAATACATTAAAAGGGTTATACACCATGATCAAATGGGATTTATCTCAGTGATGCAAGAATTTTACAATAACCAGAAATCAGTGTGATACACCATATCAACAAATCAAAGAATAAAAACCATTTGATCATCTTAATAGATGCAGAAAAAGCTTTTGACAAAATTCAACACTCATGTATGATAAAAACTCTCCAGAAAGTGGACATAGAGGGGACTTACCTCAATGTAATAAAGGTCACATATGACAAACCTACAGCTAACATCATACTCAACAGTGAAAAGCTGAAAGCATTTCCTCCAAGATCGGGAACAAGACAAGGATGTCCACTCTCACCACTTTTTTTTTTTTTTTTTGCGGTACGCGGGACTCTCACTGTTGTGGCCTCTCCTGTTGCGGAGCACAGGCTCCGGACACGCAGGTTCAGCAGCCATGGCTCACGGGCCCAACCGCTCCGCGGCATGTGAGTTCCTCCCGGACCGGGGCACGAACCCGTGTCCCCTGCATCGGCAGGCGGACTCTCAACCACTGTGCCACCAGGGAAGCCCAACTCTCACCACTTTTATTCAACATAGTTTTGGAAGTCCTAGCCCTGGCAATCAGGGAAGAAAAGGAAGTAAAGGGAATCCAAATTGGAAAAGAAGTAAAACTGTCACTGTTTGCAGATGACATGATCCAATGCATAGAAAATCCTAAAGATGCTACCAGTAAAGTACTAGAGCTCATCAATGAATTTGGTAATGTTGCAGGATACAAAATTAACATGCAAAAATCTGTTACATTTCTGTACAAAATCAATAAAAGATCAGAAAGAGAAATTCAAGAAACAATTCTATTGTTTGTTTCAATAGGAAACAAAAGAATCACAACAAAAAGAATAAAATACCTAGGAATAAACTTGCCTAAGGAGACGAAAGACCTGTACTCCAAAAACTATAAGACATTGATGAAAGAAATCGAAAATGGCACAAACAGATGGAAAGATAAACCATGTTTCTGGATTGGAAGAATCAGTATTGTCAAAATGACTATTCGATCCAAGGCAGTCTACAGATTCAATGCAATCCGTATCAAATTACCAATGACACTTTTTCACAGAACCAGAACAAAAAATCTTAAAACTTGTATGGAGACACAAAAGACCCTGAATAGCCAAAGCAATCTTGAGAAAGAAAAATGGAGCTGTATGAATCTGGTTCTCTGACTTCAGACTACACTACAAAGCTATAGTCATCAAAACAGTATGGTACTGGCACAAAAATGGAAAAGGACAGAAAGCCCAGAAATAAACCCATGCCCTATGGTAAATTAATCTACAATAAAGGAAGCAAGACTATACAATGGAAGAAAGACAGTCTCCTCAATAAATGGTGCTGGGAGAACTGGACAGCTATATGTAAAAAATGAAATTAGAACATTCTTTAACACCATACACAAAAATAAACTCAAAATGGATTAAAGACCTAAATGTGAGACCAGATACTGTAAAACTCTTAGAGGAAAACATTGGAAAAAGACTCTCTGACATAAATCGCAGCAATATCTTTTTTGATCTGTCTCCCAGAGTAATGGAAATAAAAACAAAAATAAACAAATGGGACCTAAGCAAACTCAAAAGCTTTTGCACAGCAAAGGAAACCATAAACAAAATGAAAAGACAACCCACAGAATGGAAGAAAATATTTGCAAATGATGTGACCGACAAGGGATTTGTCTCCAAAATTTACAAACAGCTCATGCAGCTTAATATCATAAATACAAACACCTCAATCAAAAACTGGCAGAAGACCTAAATAGACATTTCTCCAAAGAAGACATACAGAGGGCCTAGAGGCAAATGAAAAGATGTTCAGTATCACTAATTATTAGAGAAATGCAAATCAAAACTGCAATGAGATATCACCTCACCCCAGCAGAATGGCTATCATCAAAAGATCCACAAACAACAAATGCTGGAGAGGGTGTGGAGCAAAAGGGACCCTCCTACACTGTTGGTGGGAATGTAAATTGGTGTGACCACTATGGAAAACAGTATGGAGGTTCCTTAAGAAACTAAAAATACAACTACCATATGACCCTGCAATCCCACTCCTCAACATGTATCCAGAGGAAAACATGGTCTGAAAAGATATATGCACCCCAATGTTCACTGCAGCACTCTTTACAATAGCCAAGACATGGAAGCAACTTAAATATCCATCAACAGAGAAATGGAGAAAGAAGATGTGGTACATACATTCAATGGAATATTACTCAGCCATTAAAAACAATGACATAATGCCATTTGCAGCAACATGGATGGACCTAGAGATTGTCACATTGAGTGAAGTAAGTCCAGCAGAGAAAGAGAAATATTGTATGATATCACTTATATGCAGAATCTAAAAAAATGATAAAAATGAATTTTTTACAAAATAGAAACAGATTCATAGCCTTAGAGAGTGAACTTATGGTTACCAGAGGGATGGGTGACGGGGAGGGATAGTTAGGGAGTTTGGGATTAGTATGTACATATTGTTGTATTCTAAATGGATGACCAATAAGGACCTACTGTATAGCAAAGAGAACTCTGCTCAATATTATGTAGCAACCTAAATGGGAAAAGAATTTGAAAAATAATAGATATATGTATACATTTAACTGAATCTCTTTGCTGTACACCTGAAACTAACACAATATTGTAAATCAACTATATTCCAATATAAAATAAAAAATAAAAAAATAAATTAAAAAAATAAAATAAAAATAAATAGCACCACCACCAAAGAGAGGAGTGTTATACTAATCACAGCATATTTAAATTACAGTGTGAGTCTTATTTCAAATTGTGGTGGCCTCACCTGGTAACATACAAGCTTGTAAAAAACACTCATTGCATGTTAAACTACTTGGAATGCTTTCTTGGCACAGCCTTAAGTTTGTTGGGCATTTTTTTAACCCTCCTGGAGCTTACAGAATAGCAGTAGTTCAAATAACTTAATCTTAGTCACAGAAGATAAAATTGCAAAACCACACTGTTATTTGGAAATTAGGTATATACATGAAGTAAGTTTGTGGGTACTAAACAAGGGTATGTATAAAAATGCAGTAAAGTTAAGAAAAATGCCCCAGGATTTCCATATCTAGACTGAAAAAAGAAACTGGAAGAGGATTTAATTCTCATATTATAAAAACCAGCCATGGTCACAGACACACATTCCATTGTGCTGAATTTAAGTTAATAGAGAAATATCAAACACGAACTATTGGGCCACAAATGTATTTCAGAATTTTTTCTCAAAGTTTCTACAATGTTCCTCATTATAGATTATTCATATATTTATCAACTGTCTTTCTGAATTTACCCATTTATATTTTCAATATGTACCACATTTTAAACATTCATATTTGTTGTTTATGTTAAGTTTGGACTTTGGAGATAGATTTTATTTGTTTCATGGTCCATATAGCCGGTTGGAAATACATACTTTCAAAAGCCACTTAGGGACTTCACCTAAGAACATCTTCAAGGACTAAAATGGATCTCACCACTCTGAGGAAAATTTTGGTATTTAGGACAAGTTCCCCAGTAACCAAGAGAAGCACTTCAAAAGTCCCAATGACCAAACCCATCTCTGGCTTGTGGGAGCACTACCAGAAAACATCATCATTCTTAAAATGAATCAAAATAGTGAGTGATCAAAAAATCTAATCCATAAGCATTTACTCATTGTTAAGGAAAATGTAAGTTTTTCTCAGTATGTTAAACAGTGTAAAATCATTAATTTGCCAAAATTTAACAGGTATCTAAAGTTTGGGTCTTTTGTACTTGAAACCTTAAACTGGTTTGTTTTACTGGTTCCTTCTCCTAATTGGTCCATTTCCATGCAAAAATAAGATGACCTTCCTTTTGAGAAAAAGATTTTAAAGTCTTAAATTTATCAGCAACATTACTTCTGTTTTGAAACACAAGAATTTTTTTCAATAAACAACATAGAATACTTGTACTTTAGATGATCACCAGTCATCAACTCTAATGTCTAAAATGAAGTCAAGGTTCAGACCATGTTAGGCCTTGTGTGGAATTCCTTGTTAAAAAATTTGGACTGATCTTGAGTATGCTACAAGAGCAAGTGAACAGGCCTAATCAATTGCATTTGGACAAGTTCCTCTCTCAAGAAGGTGGAGAAGAGTAGGGAATGTATACATACACACACATGTATATACACACACACAGTAGGGAATATATATATGTATATGTACAATAGAACATATATACATTATGGCATATATATACATATATATATACATATATATGTATATATGCTTAAAATCATAGAAAAACACAAAAGATAACAAGGTAGCTGAGTTCTCTAGGCAAAGAGGATAATGGCTTGCCAGGGAATAAGATTAGTGGAGATAGGAAGAAATGAGTGAGTGAAACACATATTAAGGAAGAAAAGAAAAAGCTTTATTATTGCTTAGATCTACTGAGCAAAATTGAGAAGATGCAAAGGGTTTTCGATGTATAACTAGGTAAGTTGTAGGTAATAGCCTTATTCACTGAAATACGAAACTTAGAGTATTAAGTAGCATGGAGAAAAAGACGTTTAATTTTGAAAAAGTTGAGTTTGAGAAACTTGAGGAGATATCCCACAGGCATTTAGATATGCATGTCAGAAGCTCAGAATAGTTTCTGACAATTAAAATGTGCCATCAGTATGTAGATGAAGAGACTTGCTGACTTGCCAAAGAGGCCTTTCAACAAGAAAGAGGCAGAACTAGAACTCAAAAGCATTCCTGGCTATAGGACTCATAGGACTTCCATTCAAACTGAAGGGATCCATCTGAGGGAGGTCTACGACTTCTTTTTGTGTACAAAATGAAGATGTAAAATATTTAAATTTAATTAATTTATTCAATAAGTAATTACTGAGTACCTGTCATGTGTGTCTTAAAACTCCAGAGTTGGGAATGGAGTACAGTCCTTTATTATTCTCTAAATGGGTTATCTCAAGTGTTACTTGTTTCTAACAGGGAATGTCTAACTAAAAATTCATGACAGTGGTAATAGCTGTAATTGCTTCCCAGATGCTGCCTGAATTTCCAGAGAGTATAAATGATAGAGAACTGAAATTTCACTCTTCTTAGAACATAACTCATTATGTTTATCTCTGAAAAGAAATGTTGATCATCCATATTTCTCCTTCAGTACTATTCTGTTTTACCCTTTGCATCTTAAAACAATAAACTCTGCAATTACATATAGTGACAATACAAATTGTGTGGATGAAATTGTTGAACCATTAGGTTCTAATATTCCATTAATATCTAAAGATGCTCAGAGCAGATCAGTTAACCCTGCCTTCCACTTTAAACACTTAGATTTGCACCTTAGCAAATTCACTTCAAGCAGCCTACATTTTTGCTAACAAAATTAAAGCTACAGTCTCCTGATTTAGCTAATCAATTGTTTGTTGTTGGAATCACCAATTATTATTATTATTTTTTAAGATTTAATTTTATTTACTTTTGGCTGTGTTGGGTCTTCATTGCGGTGCTTGGGCTTCTCCTTACGGTGGCTTCTCTTCTGGAGCACAGGCTCTAGGCGCACAGGCTCAGTAGTTGTGGTGCATAGGCTTAGTATCTCTGTGGCACGTGGGATCTTCCAGGACCAGGGATTGAACCCATGTCCCCTGCATTGGTAAGTAGATTCTTATCCACTGCCCCACCAGAAAAGTCCTGGAATCACCAATTATTATATAATCAGAAGGGAGTAAAATAAATTGTCTTATTTTCTAGCCAAGAAAAGAAAAGGAAAAAGAGTGGAAATCAGCAGCTTCTTTCAGATGAAAAGGATAGTGGAAAGATGGTGAGACAATTACAAATAAAAATTCTGGGCTTTCCCAACAACTAAACTTTCTGAGCTATAGTTTTCTCATCTTTAAAAAGAAGACAACATTAGCACCCATCTTGGAAGAAAATTTTATTAGCTAATAATACACATAAAATGCCTAGCAGTATGCTTGACACCTAGAAGTATCTTCATTTTTGAGGTAGGATAGGTATTTTAAAATTAAAGAAAATGGACATTGTTATTTTAGTGAGTTACAACAGCAACTACAAAACATCTAACCTAACATATTCCCTTTGGGAATAAATAGCCATAAAGCAACATGTACTTAAATATTTGAAATATGCTTTTAAATAGAAAGATATTTCTCTAAGAAATGAGAAACCTGAGCCCAACAAACTGAGTGGCTCAGAGCCAGTGTGAACGTTAATCAACCTGTTGTAATGCTCTTAAATGATTAAAACCAAAGACACTAGTGGCTTGTAATAGTAGAGATTAATTTAGATTTCTTACATTAGTTGTGTTTTTTGCAAATTGGTTTACAGTATACCAAAAATAAATAGCAAGAGCTGTCCTTTTTTGTTGTAGTGTGATTAAAAAATTTTTTTTGAGATTCTTTTTCAGATCTCAGAAATATAAATAACTAGCTATCTAGGTCTAGCGAAGTGTGAGCATAAGAGCTATGTCCTTGGTAATCTTTATGACACCCCATATCCTTTCTGAACTATTCTCTAAAGTTAGTTTATTTTGAAGGTGGCATGTTAAACCTACTTCCAGAGAGATAGATAAGCATTAAAAGTTTACTTTCCAGATAAATAATGCTGACTTTTCATAAATTGGTGCCTTGTTCTTGTGCTTCATTTTTTCGCCCCCAACAACCTCAATGTTTATAGTATCTCTGGAGCACTCAGAAAACACCATTTTGCAAGTTTAAAAATCATCAAGATTTTTCTTTCCCACTCTGAATGCTCCCCAAAGTATCTAGTCCCATGGCAGGAATGAGAGAACATTGAGATATAAATGCCACTTAATAGTCCTGATTCTGCTGAGAACAGAATATTTGAA
Source organism: Pseudorca crassidens (assembly GCF_039906515.1). Classification (NCBI taxonomy): domain Eukaryota; kingdom Metazoa; phylum Chordata; class Mammalia; order Artiodactyla; family Delphinidae; genus Pseudorca; species Pseudorca crassidens. Next base: position 46,936,974 of record NC_090305.1, read on the forward strand.
ATGCAATAGTTTTTAAGTCACTAGAGTAACATTTAATGCACAAGAAGAGTTACCTGGGTAATTTACACCACTTTATCAAAATAAAATGTTCCTCAATGATGCTTATTAGCATGTAATGGAGATTACACACTATGCATTCCGTAAAACTTGAATCAACTGGGTAAAAAAATCAGTCTGAGTTTAAAAAAACAGAGATGGGATAATTTTTTAAAAGAAATATTGATATATTTCAAATATATAAAACACTATAACCTAATTCTAACAATGTGTTTCTGAATGAGTCCTGTTTTACTTATTTTGCATAATTGATTTTTAAATTCCTTTTTAGTTAATAACATCATTTATTTATATGTAGCTTACAAGTATTTATGGTGTCCTTACTACTTCTTTGTCACTGTAGAAAGTCTTTCCTTTCATAGATCTTAGAATCCAGTTTAAAAAACCAGACCAGATGATACAAAATAATTAATACAGGAAAGTTTCTAAAGAATGTGAGTTCTCCTAAATAGGTTAAACAGTACCTGAATTCTTAGTTATGCCATATATTTGCTCAGAAAATTACTTCTTTGAAATGATTCAGTGTTAGAGTTCTATCCAAGTTCAATTGAATGATGGAAGTTAGTAGCTCCCTTCTCTACGCTTTCCTCAGCATTTTCTTCAAATATCAGTTACAATTGTGCTATAATCTATGACATTTCATGTTAGTGTTGTCCTGTGATCTCCTTAAGGCTCCTTAAACTATCTTCATATGCAGGGTTTAATACAAGGACTGGTATAGGAGATCTTTAGTGAAGAAAAAACAAGAAAATGTTATCTAATGAATGTTTTATTTGACCCCTTTCCTTCCTATTCATATACCATATGGCACATTAAAATCTGGATTGGGAAACCCAGAATTGGAAATTCAATCAAGTCAGTTGAACTCTATTTTTCATATCTTCATTTGCTTTTTCCAGATCCACAATTCTGTAAACCATTCCAGTAATTTCCAATTTGACAAACAGTTATTTTGCACCTTCTCTAAGGAATAATGTATTTATTTGCTCTGTTTATATGCATAGACTACCTAGTGTCTCTCAGATGACAATCATCCTGATACTGAGAGAATCTTACTTCATCATTTTCCGAAAGTAAAAAGAAATATCTCTAAACCTTATTGTTTGTAATGATTTCTTTAATGACGTCCTTCATGGGAATAGAAACACTTGGCCAGAACTCCAAAATTTGTATGAAGTCCCAAAACATTTAAATACACTTTGCTGAATAGTTGAAGCCCAAGAAGACAGATAAATTCTAAGTCCATTCCTGGGCCTTTATAACTTCACATGTTAGAGAATTCCCATCATCAAGTCTTTATAATGATTTGTCTATTCCTATGTGCAAGGTTCCATGATGGACTCAAGTTAGAATCCCTCTGGATTTCTAAGAATCACTTCTATCTCTGAAGTAATCCAAGTGCTTCTGGTGAGCAGTGAGGATATTGGCTGACCACACAAGCTCAATGGCACACTATATGATTCATGACAAAGGAAAAATATTCGAGTCAGTGCTCTCCAGTCCAGACACAAAGACCATAACTTCACTGAGAGAAGCTGGCTTGTATTGTAATGTGGTGACTTAAATGTGTGTCTAAATATAAACATTATGATATTAGGAAAAATATAGACCAAGGAAATTTGGCACAAACAGAAATAGTATTTCCCTGATCTCAATTATTATTGAGAACATGTAAACAATGGGCCCAAGATCTGAATTAAGTGAAATTAATCCTTGATTTCCTCTGCTAATGGTAAGGAATCTTAGAAAATCTAAAACTTACTTTGCCTGGTTAGGAATTCATTTTAGCTGCCTTTTTGGTTACTACTGAAGCTGAATCCAGCCTCTGTACCCCGACACCAAATTAAATCTCAGAGACAAAGTTTTGGGTGAAATAGAAAAGAATAGCTTTATCACTTTGCCAGGCAAAGGGGGCAACAACTGGCTGATGCCCTCAAAACTGTGTGTACCAACTTGGAGAGGGTAATGAGAAGTTTTATAGTAATGGTTCCAAGAGGAGTGATCAGCTTGTGGACATACTTCTGATTGGTTGGTGGTGAGGTAAGTAGGAGTCAATATCATCAGTCTTCAGGTTCCAACTGGTCTGGGGTCTATGTGCTTGTGGGCAGCATACCATCTTTAACTATTAACTTCTTCCACCTCGTGGGGGTTTCAGTATCTGCAAAACAGCTCAAAGATATTGCTGTGTGTATCCCTTGATGGGGAACTAGGACCTTGCCCCAAAGCTGCACTATTGTTTCTCTTGACTATTTCACCCTTGTCTCTGCATCCTCTCCCTTCCCTAATTAACAACTGCTTGAATCTGCCCTTTGGAACTCAGTGAAGGCCATGGAGGCTGAATGAAGCCTATTTCTTGTAGTCAAACAAATGGGGGACACAAAAGGCTTTTGTGCACAGGAGCCCCACAGGGCCCTGCTCAGTATCACTTTTATGCTGGGCTAATAGTATTTCCCATTTTCCTAGCCTTCAGCAAGGAGGAAAGAGCATAGTATTAATTCACATACCAATAGAGAGTTATGAAAGAGCATATTTTTGTGCAATGAAAAAAGTTTTAACACTTTTTGTCATAGGACTCCGCTATGATTGTTTCATTGAATCTAATAGTGAAACACTTTTGATATTTAGCTAAATAAACCTCGTGAGTTAGAAGTCTGACTTTATAACAAATATATAAGATTCCTATTTATAGAACTTTTAAAATTAATGTTGAATTTCTTCAGCTCAACTGTTAGTGGTTTTGTTTTGTTTTGTTTTGTTTTTGTGGTACGCGAGCTTCTCACTGTTGTGGCCTCTCCCGTTGCGAAGCACAGGCTCCGGACGCGCAGGCTCAGCGGCCGTGGCTCACAGGCCCAGCCGCTCCGCGGCACGTGGGATTCTCCCGGACCGAGGCACGAACCCGCGTCCCTTGCATCGGCAGGCCGACTCTCAACCACTGCCCCACTAGGGAAGCCCCAACTGTTAGTGTTTTTAAGATTGTCATTGGAAGCTCTTTATGCCTCCTACTTCCCACATTTAGTGGATTATGTGATCCGCTATGCACTGCATATTTTTCCAGGTGCTGGGGATACAGCAGTGAACAGTGTCACTCTCCATTTTAATGTTGGTCAACAGTTTAAAAATGTAAGGTTTTGGGCTTCCCTGGTGGCGCAGTGGTTGAGAGTCCGCCTGCCGATGCAGGGGACACGTGCTCGTGCCCCCATCCGGGAAGATCCCACGTGCTGCGGAGTGGCTTGGCCTGTTAGCCATGGTCACTGGGCCTGCGCGTCCAGAGCCTGTGCTCTGCAATGGGAGAGGCCACAACAGTGAGAGGCCCACGTACAGCAAAAAAAAAAAAAAAAAAAGTAAGGTTTTAGTCCATCAATTTGCTGCCCTGGAGTTTTAGATAAAGTCAAATAAAACCAAGTCAGTGAGTTTTCATTAGGCATATTTATTTGCGCGGTGGCAATTCCCCAAGATTATGCCAGTTTAAAAGTTCTGACAAATCTGGGGGTAAATGTGGCAGGTAAGGCTGTCACTCTGCCTACTGTTGTTTCACTGTTTTGCAGGAACATTCAGATCTAAGAAACAATCCAGGACTTCCATCCCCTGGGAAAACTTGAAACCTATATCATTGCAGCTCCTAAAGCCCATAGATTGCAACCCAGGGATCTTTAACACTCTAGAACAAATGAAGCAAAAAGTGGTGCATTCCCTTTGCTAAAAATTAGTAATAAAACGGGGTAGATTTTACCTCCAAGAGGATAAAGGCACTGACATATTCTTGATTATTCATAGACAAAGTGTAAAATTCATATTATATAAGGCTGACAAGGTACTTTCTAGCTTTCAAACAAGATCCATTTTCCCTTCCAGTACATCAAAGAAACTTTTCTTTATTTCCAGTCAAGTACATACATAAAATTCTTCTCCAAAATGTCTCTGTTGAGAAAGCCTAGCAGCTTAGGGGTAAATTGCTGTCTTCAAGAGATCACATGAAAAAGACCAACATCTATAATCTCCCCCCAAAAAAGGCAACATGATCTAGAGCGGGTCCTGTAAACCTTTCTTGTAAAAGCCCAGAGTGTAAATACTTCAGGCTTTGCAGGCAGTATGGTCTCTGTTACAATTACTCAAGTCTTCCTTTGTAGAGTGAAGGCAGCCACATACAATATGTTAATAAGTAAGCGTACCTGTATTCAAGTAAAACTTCATTTACGAAAACAGGCGGCTGGCCAAATTTGGCTCAAAGGCCTTAGTTTGCCAACCCCTGATCTAGGTAGATCTGTATTCTGACTGAAGATAACACGTCTCATATTTATTTAGGATCTCACTTCTATTTTGTGTCGTATCATATATTGAAATAATCATAAGCATGTACCTTAAATAGTGAAAGAGATGTAATTTTTCATTTATCATCAGATATCACTTGTAATAAAAGTATCCTGTTGAAGGATATCCTCAGAAACCTAATGTTCACCCTTTAATGCTATTTTCCCCTATATTGATCTAACTTTTGTTCATTTTTCTATATTATAGATCATTATTCCTTTCCTTATAGTATAGTAAGTACAATTTAAATTTTTCTTATTGTTTTTGCTAAAAACATTCTTAGAGGCACTTGAACTATCCAGGGGCATATGCCCTACATCAGTGGCCTCAATCTGCAGTGATTTTACAGTTACTTCCATTACCACCACCTTGTACACCAGCTATCAATGTCAGTTTGTCTACTTCTACTAATCCCTTTTCTTATATCCATACTTCCTCCCTCCGTAGCCCAATGCATAAAATCTGCTTTCTAATGAAGAACTGAATTCTTTCTGATTGAAAGACCCAGATAACCTAGTTTCTGGAACCACTTAAGTCACCATAAACCACTTGGCCCTTTGAAGGAGCACTACATTTCCCTTCTGCATACATAGACTTTAAGAAAGCTATTTTCCACAACACTCAAAAGGTTGGCTGCTTGTTTCTTGTCTGTTGGCTAGGTCCCAGAGCATTGAGGTTACTGGAAGTCAGATTAACAGATAAATGAGGAATTTTCCTAGTGTACTAATACCTCTTTATTTTCCAACTTGTTTTTCAAAAAACTGATAGATTTTTCTTTACTGATTTTGCTACTCCATATCCTCTTCTGTCTCACTGACATGGATAGTTTAGCACAATGAACCTCAACACTGGACGCTGAGTCATCTAGGCAAGCACTGAAAAAATACCAAACCCTAGGTCTCACCCTGTAGAGTTTCTATGTTAATCAAGGGCTGAGAACCACTGGTTTCCTATATCCAGTTTCTTTTAGGAGTCTGTGCAAAGGATTAGGGAGGGGTGGTTTACCTTGATGCTCTTCTTTTTATTTAACACACAATAAATGGACTTTAACTTTCTCTGCTTTGAAAAATGCCCTGCAAGTTTAATTCCAAGTGGCTGTATTTCAAAATATATACTTTTTTGTATGATCTCACCATATGGAAAATGTAGTAAGTCTAGAGCCCTCAGTGTTAAGATCCTTTATTCTCTTTTCGGCTATTGCATCTTAAACAACTGTTTTTGATAACTGTGAAGCCAAGTGAATGCTACTGTCTTTCTCTTGTTCATAGCACCAGAAGAATGGGCCATGACCCGCTCCAGCCTGAAGGCACCACCACCAAGGTCAGCCCGAGGGGGATACAGGGAGCACCCCTATAGTAGATACTGAGGGTTCTCCTCGCCTGTGACCTCACCTCAAAGACAATTCATAGCCTGTGGTCTCCACATAAACAGCAACATGACAAGTAATAGTCCTTTTTTTTGTTCCTATTCTAGGGATAACTGCTCATGGTTGCTCCCATATATTTGTTGTATTTCCCTGATACTGTTGGCGTGACACTGACACTAGTATTATTTTATGAAACAGACTAAAAGAAGCATTGGCAAGCATTGTCTATAAACCATTCAGTAGGATGATATTCTCTTGGTTGTTTTCATTGTTGTGTGTAATCATTTTTTTCTCTCTTTTTTTTTAAAGAAAGAGCATGAATCTGTTAACAGATTTTGAGTCTTAACAACTAGCAAAAACTTTGTTTAGGGTTGCTAAAAAACTGTAACATGATATTTGAACTAGCTATAATAAAGTTGTAGATAAGATGTTTTAACCTGTCTTTTAATAACAGTTAGTTGAAGCTGTTCGATATTAAATTTGTAAATTTAATTTTAAATGCTGTTTTAATGGGGTTGAAAACAAGCAGCTACTGTATGTATGTAGCTAACTGAATTTGTTTAGTGTTTTAACCTGTATTTGTTAAAAAAGAAAAACACACACACATAAAGTTCCATGTGTAAGCTTCTCTAAATAGGAAACCACACTTTGTCAAATATGTTTGCCATAATTTGTCAATAAAGCTGAAAACTTTTGTAAAAACTAAATTTGGAATTACTTGTTTTCTAGCTTTAAATGCCTGCTTTATTTCTTTTTCAAGAGATGCCTAAAATGTTTTCTATTTAAAAATTACAAAAATGAACCCAAGCCTGTTTTAAGATATTTGTGTAATACTTTAAAAGTGTATTAATAACTTATGGTTGTTAAATAATTTAAAAGTTAACAAACTAAACTGTTACATGAATCATGGTTAGTAAACACTAATGTATAACATGTTAATGGAAAAAAATGGATTTAGAATAATAAATGGATTTTAAACTATCCTCTAAGCTTTATCTTGCTAAACACAAATTCTGGTTGACTTGTTTGCATTAGCATGTCTCTCGTGAGAAAGAGTAATGGAGTATAAAGAGGTAAGATTACCACTTACCACTGTCTAAATGCCTAGTTCTTCAACCTTTGAGTTTCCCGCACATTAAATATCCCATCCAACATGTAAGCATTGTGTAGATTCACTTTATTTTCACTCAAAGGAGTGTGTGGACTTCATTTGCGTAGTTTATAACAATTTGTTTTGACAAACAAATCATCAGTGTCACTGGCCAGTTGTTGCTATTCAACCTCAAAAACTTTATTTGTAATTTTCAGTGCTAAATATCACCGCCCTTGAAGGCAGTTTAGAGGGCTGATAATTCTTTTGAGACTATCAGACTTGATGGCTGATGATTGTTAAGGAAATATGTCGCAGGACTCAAAGGATGACTAAACGTTAAACAGGTAACACTAATAGTAACTCTGTAATTTTGCTTATGCAACAGTAATGTTAAATATTCTCAGTTATTAAGTTCCTGATAGTTAAAAAAGTAAACCTACAAAAACATAACAAATAGGTCTATAGGTTATTAAAACAACTAATTAACATTAACTAGAGGCACCAAAATTATTTTACAATATATAACCCTCAAGGTAATAAACAGAACTAAAATTAGCAATAATAGTAATGCAATTCTTGCTAACATCAAACGTAAGCTAAATTTTGATGGAAAAAAGAATGTGAAAGACTCGATGGTAGGGATGAATGCCAAAACTGTTCATCTTTTAAATACAGTTTTTTGTTTATGGTGGCTTTTGTCAATGTAATTGGTTTACTTTTTTGCTGCTAAACAGTTTAGGCATATTGTTGTTCAGTTTTTGCAGCTGGAGTTGCATGCTAATAGTTTTATGAAGTGTGTGTCTGTCATCAATTAAATTTGTAATATTTGCCTTTCACAAAATGCTACTGAGTTATATTTAATTTGTGTTCTATTCTTTCTTACTATTTCAGGTACCCACAAGCAAAGAGCACATAATTGAATAGCAGGTGTGATGGGCTAAGAATGAGAGAGGTAAGCTTATTTTTATCTTGACATAGATAATCTTTAGCAACATGAAGCTATGTAGTAAGCTAAAACACCAAATGCCACTTGTTGAAATACTAAAAAGGTTTAGATTGTTGTCTAGAAACTGAGTTGTTTGTATCTTCTTTTAAAGAAAGTGATCTAACTTGGTGTTTACCTGGCAAGGCTTTCTGAGCTTATTCAGAAAGGTGAATTCATAGTTAATCTGCAACCCTTTTCCTTGCAATGAACTACTATATATTACCTCTTCTTAATTGTGCAGAGAAAGAGTATTAAAACTTTTATTCTGCAGACATAAGAAAAGGAAATCACAATTGTTGACTGAGATGGAGGGGATGGGAAAGGAAGCCTCATAACCAATCCCTTGCCTACCCTCTGTCAATAAGATGATATTTATTTAGTCAACTAAAATAAACTTATCATTATTTTCCCCATTTATCCCATTAGATTTATCAGTAAATTCCTTGTTTCTCATCTGCCATTCTATTTGATTCAGCAAATATTTACTAAGTACAAAGCACTACTGGAAATTGAGACTTGATTTCTATACACAAGGAGTTGAAAACTTTAGCCAATAAACCTCAGACTTACAACAATGCAAGGGCAGTTATGAGATCCACAGACAGACTTGAGAATTGAAATAGTCTTGCCAGGATGTTTGAAACAGGGATAAAATCCAAGTTTTCTCCTTCTAGGTCTGGTCCTCTTATCACTACACAGATATCCCTAATACAGTGTAGAGTTAAACAAATGCTGTAGGAGAGAGATGAGAGAGCCTGGAGATTCCTCATGACTACAGGGAGGCCAGAGACTGAGGGAACCATGGACTGAGAGGAGCAGCCTATGCATGGAGGTGGAGGGGAGGGCCGCCTGGGCAAGAGAACAGGCTGAGTCAGGTCTTGGAGTCCAAACAGTTCAGGAAGCAGGCTCCAAGGGGAGAAAAAACCTGTAATCCAGGTATCCTGCTTACTATTCTCCTTTGATCCTTTTTAAACAATAAGCTTGATCTTGTATAGCAACGACAGAGAAATCACTCGCAGTTTGTTACTATTTTGATACATTAATCTATAAGTTTTTGTGTCCATTGTAATTATTTTATCATTTCTGTTATTGTTGCTTTATAACCCATGGGTCTCTCACCATTCAGACTCGATCTTTCAATGCATTAACTCAGGGCAGGGCTATCACAGCAGAAACACCAGTGCTGAATAAGAGAAGAGAACATTCTTGGTTATTGAGTTTAAATTAAGAGTTTTTGAAGTTCAATAACCACGATTTGTGAGAAAGGGGATTTTGAGTTTCAGAAGCTTGTGTTTTGAGTAGGTTCTGAGTAGGACACAAAACGGTAGATTTAAAAGACTCCTATCAAAAAATAAATAAAGACTCCTGTCCACCTGCCTCCATATATCTACAAGATAAACATTGTTCAGGCTGAGAAGAAAGTTCAAGAGGTAACAATATCTAAGATATTAGTGTAAGACATTAGTGTGGTCTTGAGTCTGAGTCTGTACACTAAATCAATTATCCAATAAAAGCCTCCCATAGGTTTAGAACACAGAGGGAATATTTGTCTAAAGTGGAGCCTGGGGAGGCTTCACTGAATTCCCCCACCTCAGTGTGTTCTAGGTGAAATCCTGTAGAAAAAATGCTTTTATAGAATGTTTTTCCATGCTGGCACGAGTGGAGCAGATGTGGCAGAGAACCACTCACAGTCACCTCTGCAGGAAGCCAGGGGAGAGAGCAGTAGCATCAGCTCGGACCAACACTGACCAGAATGCAGACATATATGTGGAGAGGTGAGAAGATCAGCTGCTCCCTGCTACCAACATCTCCAAAATTTAAATCCAACCCAGAAAAGAAGAGAGGAGGAAAATAAATTCCTGAGTTGACAAGGGAACCCGTGACCAAAATTAATCTGAACTGGCTGAGATAATTTTTCTCCACTGGCAGTATGGGAACTTGAGATTGAAATCAAGTTGAGGTATAGAAAAATATAATTATGTATACATTGCAGTCATTTATTTCATAACTTTCCCAACTCATAAAATAATCAGAAGTGAATACAGTAGGTTTCTCTGGCAGCAGGGAATGAGAATTTCCCAAAGTTAGTGGCCTCTCAGCAGAAACCTTTGATAGGATGAAAACTGTTCAGTGTGGCCCCAACAGTGAACATTTGCTCAATTGGAGGGAGCTTTCTTCTCTTGTCAGTGACACTGGTCCCATAGGATCCCTTCATGAAATCATGTCCCCTCTAACTAATTTCAAAATGCTGGCTCCCAAAGATGGCAGAAACAGGTACCATGGCAATTCTAGAGCCAGTGTCTATATAGATATTCTCATTTCTGACATTCACCTGTGCAAGTTACATGGCATAAGGTTTTTAAATTGCAGTTGATGTTATTCGTGTGCATACTCCAGACATTCTTTCAGATAATGCTGTAGCTCTTGGTATACTATAATGATCCTATGACAACAGGGAACTCAACAAAGGTCACTAGTTTGGACAGTAGACATTAGTGAGTAAGAAAGTCTTTATGCCTGCTTATATATGTCCAAAAAAAGTTTTATTACACTCCACTATGATTAAATCAGATCCAGTTTGATGCCATTTATGAGACCAAATAGTACTTTTAGGTCTTATTTTTAATATTTAGATAATTTTCACTTTCAGTATATTAATGGAACTAAGGCCATTTAGCTTAATAACAATTGAAGCACTGTTTTTAACTAAATTTGTCACTGAATGACATGTTAAAGGTTTTCATGAATTCCTTTAAAGGAAATTGCTTTTTAAACTATATTATTAAAATATTACTCTTTTTTCTTTAGTTTTTCACTTAAAAGTATATAGGCTTATACTTTGAAACCACAAATGTCCCTTAAAAATGTAACCCTTTAATTATATAGCATTTTCTTTATATCTTTATCTCTGTGTCTCTTCGTTAATGTAATATAGAAGTTTGTCTACTTTCGGGGGGTTTTAAAGGGAATACAAAACAGTGATCAGTAATCTGTCAAGTTGGTTGAATATCAAGTATTTTTTCATTATCAAAAAACTGTTAACTGAAAACTTCATCTGTTTGCCACTCTTGCAGATTCCATTGAAAGGTTTAATTTTTACTGCAAAAAATAATGCAGTGAATAATTGCAAATATCCAATTGAATGGTAATTTACAAAACTGATTACATTATTTGTGTTCTGTATGAGGCCAAAGAATAATAACAATAGTAATAATGAAGCCATCAGTTTTCTGAGCATACATACCAGGCAAGGTACTAGAATTTTCACATAAAGACATACATGGAACCCCTGTAATCCTTACAACAAGCTTTCAAAGGAAGCACAGTTAACCCTGTTTTACAGAAGAGGAAGTTGAAGTTCAGAGGCTTAGCTAATGTCACACTACTAGTATATAGGAAAACCAATATTTAAAACAAAATTTTATAACCCATACATTTTCCAAAATGCTATCATGATTTCCAACTTTTAATGAATTTGACTCATAGCACAGGGAGATCAGCTCGGTGCTTTGCAACAACCTAGAGCGGTGGGATAGGGAAGGTGGGAGGGAGGCCCAAGAGGGAAGGGATATGGGGGTATATGAATGCATGTGGCTGATTCACTTTGTTGTACAACAGAAACTAACATAGCATTGTGAAGCAATTATACTCCAATAAAGATATATTAAAAAAAAGTGAATCTAAAATCTCAGGTAACCATAGCATAATTTCTGTTCTGTAGCAACTTGATGAATCCTAACTAATATATATATATATATATATATATATATATATATATATATATGATAAAGTATTTTAGCTTGAAGTTCATCTACTTTGATCTTTCCTCAAATTTGTCATTCTGTCAAAAGTTCCATTATAGAAAATAGAGGTGAATGCTACAGTCTTTTGTAAAACAAATGGATTCATTTATAATCTAAGTTCTATTTTAACATTAAAAAACCCTCATGTGGTTAAATAAGCATAAAAGAAATTTCAGGCTTTTATTCTTCAGTCTGTAAATCAGAACTCTGCTTTAAAGTATGAGAGTCAATCCAAATCAGAAATATCTTTGTATAAACCATGCAGTCATGTGTTAAGAACACAAAGTGAGGCTATCACTCAATGTTAAATATTTTAAAACAAAGCATTTCCTGTTGTCAATGTAATGTGTGGCATTTTCCTGAACATTCTAGTTTTCTATTAACATATCTGAGTTAACAGTAAGATAGTTGTTCTTGTTGACTGGCAGGCATGGGTCTTCAATATCCATCATGAAGATTAATTTTCTAGTCTCTTTACTTAGAATTGATTAATTGGTACTCAAAAGATTATTTACAGTGGGTAATAATGTCACTCTTCTTGATATGCTGTTCTATATCTCAGTCTCTTACACTTTACTGTGAGAGAAATTGAGAAAATAGGAGAGGAAGTTGTCTGATTCATACACCACTGGATGCCTTAACAACAACTAGCTTCTCTGCCTTTACCAAAAACAAATACAGAATGAGCCATCTTAAAAATTGGTAACAGGAGATTCCCTGGTGGAGCAGTGGTTGAGAGTCCGCCTGCCAATGCAGGGGACACGGGTTCGTGCCCTGGTCCGGGAAGATCCCACATGCCGCGGAGCGGCTGGGCCCGTGAGCCATGGCCACTGAGCCTGCACATACGGAGCCTGTGCTCCGCAACGGGAGAGGCCATAACAGTGAGAGGCCCGCGTACCGCAAAAAAAAAAAAAAAAAAAAAAAAAAAAATGCTCATCATTATAGTCATAAGGAAGCATGTATTGGGTATCTTCAAAACACGTATTATATGTTTATACACAAGAATCTTATTATAATGTTGCACATATATTGCTCACATTGAAATACAGCTAAAAACAAGACTAGCCATGTTTGTATAACTGTTTCAATAGTAAGAATAATGTGAATAAAGAGGTATTTGCAAAAGTGGAATGGATACATAATACACATCAAACACCGTATTTTTAGGAATTACTTCATATATTTTCTCAACGACACTATGATATAAGTTCTAGGGCATTCTCATTTTCTGAATGAGGACACCGAGCCTGAGAGGCAAAGTAACCCACCCAAGGTCACACTGGCCAGTGGCTTGGACTCTAAACCCAGAGATTTCATCCTCAATTCCTACACTCTACTGTCCCTTCTGACTTTGATCACATTTTATGTAGTAAACTAAATTTTAGAGGAAACCAAAATGCAGATATGTAATTCATTCATCAAGCTAGTAAAAAGGAATTAGAATATACCCTTTTTCTATGAATACTGCCAAGATCAGTACTAAATTTGAAGTCTGATGATAAATTTCTAAATGGTTCTATATGCATAAGCCAAAATATTCAGAATATCTCTTTTTCCTGAATAATCTAAAAAGTGTGTCTTGCATAATAACTTTGACTCTATATAGGTTGTGCCTGACTATATTTAGTTGCACATCTTACCATTGATTAAATGGAAGTTATGTGTATCTAAGTATAGAATGTAGCCTTCATGGAGGTTGACATACAACTTCAATGAAAAATGAAAATAAACTGGAAAAATTTATGTCTAGAAAAATAGTCATGGTCACTTACTTGTTTACTAACAGCATGCTCTATTGTATTGATTTGTCTCAATCTGTGTGATTGCAAAAATAAAATGTAGTTTTCCTTTACTATATCTTGTCCTATATAGGTGATATATACCATTTAAATGTATAATGTATTTATATTTTATTAAACTTAATAATAGGTTACCAAAATGAAAATGAACATGAGAATAAGGAAAAAATAGATTTAGAAAGAAATGTAGCTGAAAGGCTAGAAAGATCCATTAGAAGTGCTATGACAAAAAAGCTAGCAACATGAAAAACAAAAGATAACCCACCCCTTATAACCTTAAAGAATGGAGTGTCTTGACATCTGAAAATTCTCATGTCACAATCATGTGCAATTTATCACATAAGGCAGTAACTAGAAATTAAAAACATGCCTTGCTTCTACAGCAAATACAGAATACTTAGCTATTGCATGTGTCTGAAATGTCTGTTGTCTGTCTCATAACAGTCACCCTTGTGGACTATTGCATTTTCCCTTCATTTCCACCAGCAGAGTTTTTTTTTTTACCACTTCAAGAAAACTTCTACGTGTCCAATGTTGAGTAAAGAACAAAAATTTGTACCAGTTTGTGCTTTTAGAAAATTACAAATTACATATATGGAGCTTTAGAATTGTTCAGAGATATTTTAAAAATAGGACTACTAAATCTATAATTCAAGGGTATGCCAAAATAGTTTTATCACATTGCTCTCAAACATATTGATGTTTGAGAGATACTGTCTTTCAACCTGTATTTTAAGAAATCTGTAGTTTGGTATACTATCTACTATGAGCAAAACAATAGACCCTGTTGGAAGTATATGTTTTCTCAATAAGAATTGTTTGTTTCTTGTATTAAGATTGTTAGGGAGATATCTAAAATAGGACATCATACACATTAATTACTAATAATTAAAACTTGGTCATGAGTTGATTTGATTGCTCAGAAGTAGGAGAAGATCGTTAATTAATTCTTTCAGGATTTAAGTCCAAGGTGTTTTTGTATTTTTAGTAATATCCAAATGACTTACCAAATCCATATAGTTTTCCATTTCTAAATCTACCAGTTAATTACATCCCTCAAGGAAACACTTTTACCTGAAAATGAGACTAGAAATTAGAGCCTGTGACTAAATGAAATAGGTTCAAAAGAAAGTGGCCTTATGACAATTTACGGCTAAAACATATTCAGTGAATGCCAAATAGTCCACGGAGCTACGTGCATTGCTAGCTGCCTCATAAAGAAAAACTGTCATCAAGTGCAGCATCCTGGTTTGAAGATGTTCAAGAAATATTTTGGGAAAGAACAGTCAGGCTTTACCTCTCTTGTAGCGAAAATTGAAGCCCTCATAAGAAAAGGCTTAACTTTTTAATCTTTGGATCAATCTAGTATGTTGATCCAAAATAGATGGGAGGCATTTAGTAAATACAACTAAATGAATAAATATCAATTTGCTTCTATATTTTTCTAATCATATTTCTTATGTACTATTTATGATATATGGAAATTATATTGATTTATTTGTAAAATGCTAATATTGTGTATGACATATGTACATATATACATATGTATATCTACCTTTATATTCATTGCTACTTTAAAAAATTTAAGATAATATAGATTTAATTATCACAACAGCTCTATGAAGAAAACAGGCCAAATTTTCCTATTCTTATTTTAAATATAAGGAAATAAAACTTCGATGGGTTAAGAGGTTTGTGCAAAACCACATGACTTGGTCTGAAACATTAACCTTTCCAAAATAACTAACCATCTCATTTTTGTAAGTGGTTGTGTCCAATGGTGGAAGAGAGATCGAGTTGTATGAGAGAGGACACTGCTCATGTGGAGTAATTATTAAGCATCTTTTAATAAAACACATTCTAACATAACCAAAATTTTTGAGATTTACTTTTACCTATATATAAATATTTACTAAGAACTTTAATAATTAACAATTAGATGTCTTCTCCTAAAAACATGCCAAAATATTAAATAATTTAAAAAACAGCATATTGGTGTCTGATACATATGAAATTACTCAAAATCAAGAGCCTAATGGATAAAAAAGTGTACAGTAAATTGGTAATATTGAAATTAAGTAATGATTTTTCTGATTTTAGTTGGAAGAGGATGGATTGAAATTAAGAAAAATCAATAGAAGCATTCTAATTTTTTATTTATAATATATCAAGAGGACTCCAGTTCCTTAACATCTCTGATTCTAAGAACTTGAATACAAAAAAATGAGTAATTATTCCACCACTAGATAAGAATTACTGTATTATCGTCCATCCATTTTACTTTTTTTAAAAAAAAATGGACTTTATGAATATTGGATAATTGAGATTTTTAAATGCCATGCGAGTTTCAAAATCTAATTTTGGCTTGGTTTGCAAAGACCAAAAAGTCACTGAAATTTCATAATTTGAAACCAAGCACCTTGTTTTGAGGAAAAGATTCCAGACTATCTGAACCTAAATTAAAGAGATCAGCAGTTGATCTTTCTATTTTTATATATCTTTATTGGAATGTAATTGCTTTACAATGGTGTGTTAGTTTCTGCTTTATAACAAAGTGAATCAGCTATACGTATACATATATCCCCATATCTCCTCCCTCGTGCGTCTCCCTCCTACCCTCCCTATACCACCCCTCTAGGTGGTCACAAAACACTGAGCTGACCTTGCTGTGCTATGCGGCTGCTTCCCACTAGCTATCTATTTTACACTTGGTAGTGTATATATGTCCATGTCACTCTCACTTTGTCCCAGCTTACCATTCTCTCTTCCCGTGTCCTCAAGTCCGTTCTCTATGTATGTGTCTTTATTCTTGCCTTGCTCTTACGTTCTTCAGAAACTTTTTTTTTTGTCTCCATTTATATGTGTTAGCATACGGTATTTGCTTTTCTCTTTCCGACTTACTTCACTCTGTATGACAGACTCTAGGTCCATCCACCTCACTACAAAAAACTCAGTTTGGTTTCCTTTTATGGCTGAGTAATATTCCATTGTATATATGTGCCACATCTTCTTTATCCATTCATCAGTCGATGGGCACTTAGGTTGCTTCCATCTCCTGGCTATTGTAAAAGGAGCTGCAATGAACATTGTGGTACATGGCTCTTTCTGAATTATGTTTCTCAGTATTTACGCCCAGTAATGGGATTGCTAGGTCATATAGTAGTTCTATTTTTAGTTTTTTAAGGAACCTCCATACTGTTATCCAGAGTGGCTGTATCAATTTACATTCCCACCAACAGTGCAAGAGGGTTCCCTTTTCTCCACACCCTCTCCAGAATTTATTGTTTGTAGAATTTTTGATGGTGGACATTCTGACCAATGTGAGGTGATACTTCATTGTGGTTTTCATTTGCATTTCTCTAATGATTGGTGACATTGAGCATCCTTTCATGTGTTTGTTGGCAATCTATATATCTTCTTTGGAGAAATGTATATTTAGGTCTTCTGCCCATTTTTGGATTGGGTTGTTTGTGTTTTTGATATTGAGCTGCATGAGTTGGTTGTAAATTTTGAGATTAATCCTTTGTCAGTTGCTTCATTTGCAAATATTTTATCCCATTCTGAGGGTTGTCTTTTTGTCTGGTTAATGGTTTCCTTTGCTGTGCAAAAGTTTTTAAGTTTCATTAGGTCCCATTTATTTATATTTGTTCTTATTTCAATTCCTCTAGGAGGTGGATCAAAAAGGATTTTGCTGTGATTGATGTCACAGAATATTCTGCCTATGTTTTCCTCTAAGAGTTTGATAGTGTCTGGCCTTACATTTAGGTCTTTAATCCATTTTGAGTTTATTTTTGTTTATGGTGTTAGGGAGTGTTCTAATTTCTTTCCTTTACATGTAGCTGGCCAGTTATCCCAGCACCACTTATTGAAGACACTGTCCTTTCTCTATTGTATATTCTTGCCTCCTTTATCAAAAATAAGGTGACTACATGTGCGTGGGTTTATCTCTGGGCTTTCTATCCTGTTCCATTGATCTGTCTGTTTTTGTGCCAGCACCATACTGTCTTGATTACTGTAGCTGTGTAGTATAGTCTGACATCTGGGAGCCTGATTCCTCCAGCTCCATTTTTCTTTCTGAAGATTGCTTTGGCTATTCATGGTCTTATGTGTTTCCATACAAATTGTGAAAATTTTTGTTTGAGTTCTGTGAAAAATGCCATTGGTAGTTTCATAGGGATGGCATTGAATCTGTAGGTTGCTTTGGGTAGTATAGTCATTTTCACAATGTTGATTTTTCCAATCTAAGAACATGGTCATTCTCTCCATCTGTTTGTATTTTCTTAAATTTCTTTCATCATTGTCTTATACTTTCTGCATACAGGTCTTTTGTGTCCTTAGGTATCTTCCTAGGTATTTTATTCTCTTCGTTGCAATGGTAAATGGTAGTGTTTCCTTAATTTCTATTTCAGATTTTTCATCATTAGTGTATAGGAGTGCAAGAGATTTCTGTGCATTAATTGTGTACCCTGCTACTTTACCAAATTCATTGATTAGCTCTAGTAGTTTTCTGGTAGCATCTTTAGGATTCTCTATGTATAGTATCATGTCATTTGCAAACAGTGACAGTTTTACTTCTTTTCCAATTTGGATTCCTTTTATTTCTTTTTCTTCTCTGACTGCTGTGGAAAAACTTCCAAAACTATGTTGAATAATAATGGTGAGAGTAGGCAACCTTGTCTTCTTCCAGATCTTAGAGGAAATGGTGAGGAAACGGTTTCAGATTTTCACCATTGAGAATGATGTTGGCTGTGGGGTTGTCATATATAGCCTGTATTATGTTGAGGTAAGTTCCCTCTATGCCTACTTTCTGGTGGGTTTTTATCATAAATAGGTGTTGAATTTTGTCCAAAGCTTTTTCTGCATCTATTGAGATGATCATATGGTTTTTCTCCTTCAAATTGTTAACATGGTTTATGACTGAATGATTTGTATATATTGAAGAATCCTGGCATTCCTGGTATAAACCCCACTTGATCATGGTGTATGATCCTTTTAATGTGCTGTTGGATTCTGTTTGCTAGTATTTTGCTAAGCATATTTGCATCTATGTTCATCAGTGATATTGGGCTGTAGTCTCTTTCTCTGTGACACCTTTGTCTGGCTTTGGTATCAGGGTCATGGTGGCCTCGTAGAATGAGTTTGAGAGCATTCCTCCCTCTGTTATATTTTGGAAGAGTTTGGGAAGGATAGGTGTTAGCTCTTCTCTAAATGTCTGATAGAATTCGCCTGTGAAGCCATCTGGTCCTGGGCTTTTGTGTGTTGGAAGATTTTTAATAGTCTCAATTTCAGTGCTTGTGATTGGTCTGTTCATATTTTCTATTTCTTTCTGGTTCAGTCTCGGAAGGTCGTGCTTTTCTAAGAATTTGCTCATTTCTCCAGGTTGTCCATTTCAGTGGCATAGAGTTGCTTGTAGTAATCTCTCATGATCCTTTGTATTTGTGCAGTGTCAGTTGTTACTTCTCCTTTTTCATTTCTGATTCTACTGATTTGAATCTTCTCCCTTTTTTTCTTGATGAGTCTGACTAATTGTTTATCAATTTTGTTTATCTTCTCCAAGAACCAACTTTTAGTTTTATTGATCTTTGCTACTGTTTTTTTCATTCTTTTTCATTTATTTCTGATCTGAAATTTATGATGTCTTTCCTTCTGCTAATTTTGGGGGGGGGGTTGTTCTTCTTTCTCTAATTGCTTTAGGTGTAAGGTTAGGTTGTTTATTTGAGATGTTTCTTCTTTCTTGAGGTAGGATTATATTGCTGTAACCTCCCTCTTAGAACTGTTTTGCTACATCCATAGGTTTTGGGTCATCATATTTTCATCGTCATGTGTTTCTAGGTATTTTTTGATTTCCTCTTGATTTCTTCAGTGATCTCTTGGTTATTTAGTAACATATTGTTTAGCCTCCATGTGTTTGTATTTTTTACAGATTTTTCCTGTAATTGATATCTAGTCTCATAGCGTTGTGGTAACAAAAGATACTTGATACGATTTCAATTTTCTTAAATTTACCAAGGCTTGATATGTGACCCAAGATATGATCTATCCTGGAAAATGTTCCATGAGCACTTGAGAAGAAAGTGTATTCTGATGATTTTGGATGGACTTTCCTATAAATATCAATTAAATCCATCTTGTTTAATGTATCATTTAAAGCTGTGTTTCCTTATTTATTTTCATTTTAGATGATCTGTCCACTCGTGAAAGTGGAGTGTTATAGTCCCCTACTATGATTATGTTACTGTCGATTTCCCCTTCTATGGCTGTTAGCATTTGCCATATATATTTAGGTGTTCCTAAGTTGGGTGCATAAATATTTCCAATTGTTATATCTTCTTGGATTGATCATTATGTAGTGTCCTTCTTTGTCTCTGGTAATAGTCTTTATTTTAAAGTCTATTTTGTCTCATATGAGAATTGCTACTCCAGCTTTCTTTTGATTTCCATTTGCATGGTATATCTTTTTCCATCCTCTCACTTTCAGTCTGTATGTGTCCCTAGGTCTGAAGTGGGTCTACTGTAGACAGTATATATATGGGTCTTGTTTTTTTATCCATTCAGCCAGTCTATGCTTTTTGGTGGGTGCATTTAATCCATTTACATTTAAGGTAATTATTGATATGTATGTTCAAATTATCATTTTCTTAATTGTTGTGGGTTTGTTATTATAGGTCTTTTCTTTGTCTTGTGCTTCCTGCCTAGAGAAGTTCCTTTAACATTTGTTGTAAAGTTGGTTTGGTTGTGCTGAATTCTCTTAACTTTTGCTTATCTCTAAAGGTTTTAATTTCTCTGTTGAACCTGAATGAGATCCTTGCTGGGTACAGTAATCTTGGTTGTAGGTTTTTCCCTTTCATCTCTTTAAATATGTCCTGCCGCTCACTTCTGGCTTGCGGAGTTTCTGCTGAAAAATCAGCTGTTCACCTTATTTGGATTCCTTTGTATGTTATTTTTCCCTTCCTGCTCTTAGTATTTTTTCTTTGCATTTAATTTTTGATAGTTTGATTAATATGTGTCTTGGCATGTTTCTACTTGGGTTTATCCTGTATGAGACTCTCTGCACTTCCTGGACTTGATTGACTATTTCCTTTCCCATATTAGGGAAGTTTTCAAGTATAATCTCTTCAAGTATTTTCCCAGTGTATTTCTTTTTCTTGTCTTCTTCTGAGACCCCTATAATTCGAATGTCAGTACATTTCATGTTGTCCCAGGGATCTCTGATACTTTCCTCAATTCTTTTCATGCTTTTTTCTTCTGCTCTGCAGTAGTTATTTCCACTATTTTATCTTCCAGGTCACTTATCCATTCTTATGTCAGTTATTCTGCTATTGATTGCTTCTACAGAATTTTTTATTTCATTTATTGTGTTGCTCATCATTGTTTGCTTGCTCTTTAGTTCTTCTAGGTCCTTGTTAAACGTTTCTGTGTTTTTTCCATTCTATTTCCAAAATTTGTATTGTCTTTACTATCATTACTCTGAATTCTTTTTCAGGTAGACTGCCTTCTTCTTCATTTGTTTGGTCTGGTGGGTATTTACCTTGCTCCTTCATCTGCTGTGTGTTTCTCTGCATTCTCATTTTGCTTAACTTACTGTGTTTGGGGTCTCCTTTTCACAAGCTGCAGGTTCGTATTTCCCATTGTTTTTGGTATCTGCCCCCAGTGGCTAAGGTTCGTTCATTGGCTTGTGTAGGCTTCCTGGTTGAGGGGACTGGTGCCTGTGTTCTGGTGGATGAGGCTGGATCTTGTCTTTCTGGTGGGGAGGACTGCATCCGGTGGTGTGTTTTGGTGTGTCTGTGACTTTATTATGATTTTAGGCAGTCTCTCTGCTGATGGGTGGGGTTGTGTTCCTGTCTTGCTAGTTGTTTGGCAAAGGGTGTGCAGCACTGTCGCTTGGTGGTCGTTGAGTGGACCTGGGTCTTAGCACTGAGATGGAGATCTCTGGGAGAGCTTTTGCTGTTTGATAATATGTAGAGCCTGGAGGTCTCTGGTGTACCAATGTCATGAACTTGGCTCTCCCACCTCAGAAGCACAGGCTTGACACCCAGCCAGAGCACCAAGACCCTGCCAGCCACATGGCTCCAAAGAAAAGGGAGGAAAAAGAAAGAAAGAAAGAAAGAAAGAAAGAAAGAAAGAAAGAAAGAAAGAAAGAAAGAAAGAAAGAAAGAAAGAAAGAAAGAAAGAAAGAAAGAAAGAAAGAAAGAAAGAAAGAAAGAAAGAAAGAAAGAAAGAAAGAAAGAAAGAAAGAAAGGGAAAGAAAGAAAGATTAAAATATTTATTAAAATAAAAAGTAAAAAATTATTAAAAATTAAAAAATCAAAAAGTAATAAATGAAAAGAAAGAAAGAAAGAAGAGAGTAACCAAACCAAAAAACAAATCCACCAATTATAACAAGTGCTAAAAACTATACTAAAAAAAAGAAAGGCAGACAGAACCTAGGACAAAGGGTAAAAGCAAAGCTATACAGAGAAAACCACACTAAGAAGCATATACATACACACTCTCAAAACGAGAAACAGGAAAAGAAAAAATATATAGCTATATATATATCTATAGGTGTATATATATATCTATATATATAGATATATATAGATATATATATAAAGGAAGAGAGCACCCAAATCAATAAACCAATCTACCAATGACAATAAACTCTAAATACTAAACTAAGATAAAGATAAAACCAGAAACAAATTGGAGGCAGAAAGCAAACCCCAAGTCTACAGTTGCTCCTAAAGTCAACTGCCTCGATTTGGGGATGATTCATTGTCTGTACAGTATTTCAGAGATGCAGGGTACATCAAGTTGATTGTGGAGATTTAATCTGCTGCCCCTGAGCCTGCGGGGAGAAATGTCCCTTTTTCTTCTTTGTTCAAACAGATCCTGGGGTTCAGCTTTGGATTTGGCACCACCTGTGTGTGTAGGTCGCCTGAGGGTGCAGGCTCTTCGCTCAGACAGGTTTAGGTTAAAGTAGCAGGTGGTTAGGGAGCTCTGGCTCACTCAGGCCGGTGGGGAGCAACAGGTACGGAATGCAGGGCAAGCCTGCAGTGGCAGAGACCAGAGTGATGTTGGAACAACCTGAGGCGCACTATGTGTTCTTCTGGGAAAGTTGTCCCTGGATCATGGGACCCTGGCAGTGGGAGGCTGCACAGGATCCTGTGAGGGGGGGTGTAGATAGTGACCTGTACTTGCACACAGGCTTCTTGGTGGCTGCAGCAGCAGCCTTAGCATTTCGTGCCTGTCTCTGGTGTCTGCACTGATGGCCGCAGCTTGCACCCATCTCTGGAGCTCATTTAGAGGTGTTCTGAGTCCCCTCTCCTTGCGCACCCTGAAACAATGGTTTCTTGCCTCTTAGGCAGGTCCAGACTTTTCCTGGACACACTCCCGCCCAGCTGTGGTGCACTAGCCCCCTTCAGGCAGCCAACATCAATCCTCTCCCTGGGATCTTTCCTTGGAAGCCCGAGCGTCAGCTCCCAGCCCCCACCCGCCCTGGCGGGTGAGCAGACAAGCCTCTCAGGCTGGTGAGTGCTGGTTGACTCCCATCATCTGTGCGGGAATCTCTCTGCTTTGCCCTCTGCACCCCTGTTGCTGCACTCTCCTCCGTGGCTCTGAAGCTTCCCCCACCCCCACCCCCCATGTCTGCAAGTGAATGGGCTTCCTAGTATGTGGAAATTTTTCCTCCTTCACAGGACACAAGGTGCATGTCCTGTCCCTACTCTTTTGTCTTTGTTTTTCCTTTTTTCTTTTGCCCTACCCAGGTAAGTGGGGAGTTTCTTGCCTTTGGGGAAGTGTGAGGTCTTCTGTCAGCTTTCAGTAGGTGTTCTGTAGGAGTTGTTCCACAGTTAGATGTATTTATGATGTATTTGTGGGGAGGAAGGTGATCTCCACATCTTACTCCTCCACCATCTTGAAGGTCTCCCTCAGCAGTTGATCTTGTTTTAATTTAATAAACAATTTCATTTAACTGTGCAAAGAGTTGGGATTCTTCCATAGAATGTAGTCATCTTGAAGGATTCTGATATTTGGTCCAATTTATCTCTGTCCACCTTTATTAAAATGTACTGAATGGACCCAGGAATATCTCTTTGTCATAGACCCACTCTTGAAGTAATGCATGGCCAGTCAACAGAGATTTTATTGTTTATCAATTAATCTGCTGCATTACACTGTATAGAAAATATTCTAACTCCTTTAATGCATGGCCAGTCAGTACAGATTTTATTGTTTTTCAATTAATCTGTTACATTATATTGTATAGAAAATATTCTAACTACTTTTCCAATAAAATACCAGCATATTTGAGAGTCTTAGGCTTACTCTGTTTCAGGTCAAACCTCATTCCTGAATTTGATATGAGTTCCTGAAATCTTGTTTCTGTGGTCAGATAGCTGGCCTGTGTTATACACTTCCTGTTGTGGTGTGTTCAGACATCGCAGGTTTCTGGTGCACTGCTGAGATCAGGAAATGCACCTTTTTATTAAGCATAAGCGACTAATTAAAATATTAGTGCACATTATATAAATGAGATATGGCACCAAAGTTGCAAACAGTGAACTGAATACATATGTTTGTGACGAGATGATCCTTGCTGCCTCCCTCCCCCAATGTAAAAGAAAGAAGGGTCTAGAAATGCAGAATAAATGAGAGATGACCTTAATTATATCTGCAATGCCCACACCAAAAAAAGTAAAATTACGCTATGCTGCAGCTTTTCTAAGACATGTATTTATTTATACAGATAGATTATTTGATAATGATATTTAGTAAATATCAATTGAGCATTGTTTCCTTCTCTTCTTTGGCTGAATTTGATTTTAGCTTGCTAAGATATACTATAAATGCTTCATTTTATTTATTTTCTAACTAGACTTCATTATTACTGCAGTAGAAATATACCTTATCACTCAAAGTAACCACGATTGTTAGCATTAATATATCACTGCTGTATTTAGTCAATTTTATAGAAATTTTATAGAAATGACACATACCTCAATTCTTAAATGATTTGTATTTATAACTAATATTTTTATTCTTAGTAAGACTACAGACAACACAAAAATATAATTAATTTATCAGATTATTTGTTCCTCAATATAGTAGTTGTTTTATTTATTTTTAATTACCTTCAATGTACAAATGAAACACAGCAGGACCCTATGGGGCTCCTGGGCACAAAAGCTTTTCTGTGTCCCTCATTTCTTTGATTACAGGAAATAGGCTTCATTCAGCTTCATGACCTTCCCTGAGTACCGACAGGCAGGTTTAAACATTTGCTAATGAGGAAGGGAAGGGGATGCAGAGACAAGGGAGGAGCAGCTGACAAACAATAGTACAGCCTTGGGGCAGGGTCCTGGTTCCCCGTTAAGGGATACACACAACAATATTTGAGCTCTTTTGCACATCTAAAGCCCCCACCAAATGGAAGATGTTAACTACTTGATGAAGCACTCTTCATTCCAGAGGTCACAGTTTGCCCATCATCACCTGACACCAGATGACCTCTGGATTGAAGTACTGCGGGTCCTACATGCACCCTGATCCTCATCAGCAACCCCACCCCTTGACTATGAAACCTCTCACAAAACCTCCTGTGTTGGGACACAGTTTTGAGGGCATTAGCCTGCCCCCTTTACCTGGCAAAGGAATAAAACTATTCTTTACTACATCACTCAAAACTCTGTCTCTGAGATTTTATTCAGTGTAGGGGTACAGAGGTTGGATTTGGCTTCAAATTTTGGCACTCAACATGGGGCTGACTTAGGGATGGCCCCAGAAGGGTCCCCTGGCTTGACTGGATGCCCCGAGGTTTTCTCCACACCAGCCTCTTTTGAGGGAGCAGAGAGTAGGAGAATTCCTTTAGAGGGCAGATCACCTGGGACCCTTGCCTGGAAAGGCTAAGTCCTGGTCATACCTGATCCTGGTAGTCAGAACTCTGAGGCAGGAGTAAGAAGCAGAAGATGGACCATTCTTGCAGCTGCCAAGGCCACCTTTGGCTTGAGGACATGCCCTTCTTCCTCCTGTCTCAGCCAGCCTGAAATTCCTACTCTGAGGAATTATCTGGGGGAAGGAGAAAGATAGTGTCTGATGTTGCAACACTGCTGCCAGAACCTGGTTAAATCCTCTGGCATATAGTCTGAGACCCCTTGGACCTTGTCCTGGGTAAATCCTCTGGCATATAGTCTGAGACCCCTTGGACCTTGTCCCTCTGAGAAACTTTCAGTTCCATCTGGGGAACATTCAGTTCCTTTCTGGGGATTTTCTGTTTTGGAAATCCCACCTATAAGGCACCACTTGGATTAAGGTCACTGGCTTAGTTGGACTTGGAATTGGCCACTCTGAGCTTTGTGCTCTCTGTGTTTTTTGGATGTAAGCCTTCCACCCATTGGTAGGGGTTCTGGTTTGTTCTCAGTCCACATGTGAGTGTTTTTCAATCAGATGTATGAAGTGCTTCTTCAGTTCCATCTGATATCCCCTTAAGGAACATTCTGACAGACTGGTACACCTATAGCTATGAACCTATGAATAAGGAACACTGTGTGACCACAGTATTCTTTAGACTCTGGAGAAAATAGGTTGAGATGAAACAATGATTTATGGATTTATGTATGTCTTAGTATATATCTTTGCCTTGGATAATATTGCTGGGGTTAATTTGTAAATGAACTCTAATTGACTTAAAAGTGGTTACAAATTTAATATAATTATTTAGGAAAGTTGCTGAAATGAGTTTCAGGCCCACAGGATCTGGGAAATATTCAGTACTGAATTGATATCTGCTATTAAAAGGTGTCTTGTTAGTTTATTTAATTAATATATATTGTACCTAGGTTTACTGAAGTTCAATAAGTTTATGTCACTCCTGTTGCAGAGTTTTTCAGCAGAAAGAAAAAACAATAATTAACTTGATATAATGAAATTCTTATTGGTAAATTACATGCAGATGAGTGAAGGACTTTTGGGTCTTTAGGAATAACTATTTTAGGAATGTCTACTTAAGAATAATCTACCCAGATATTTGGTAACTTAAAATTTAGAGTTGTTAAATTAAGTTAAATGATGGAAGTTTATTAAATACATAGGTCATTTCCAAATAAAATAAGATACTGAAACATTAATTACTGAACATTGTCTTCCCTTTGCAGAGAAATTAAGGGTATTTAGGGCTATTGATGAATGTGTTCAGTGCCACCCTAAGATGTCCTTTATGAGAAAGAACATATTTTTTAGAAATGATTGGTATTTATGTTCACCAATCTACAGAGCGTTGATAAAGAAGACAGTTCATGGTTTCTTAAAGAAAGTAGGATGCGTATTTTCAGTAAAAGAAGGTATGAGGAATGGAACTGCATTGCATTTAGGAAAAAGAAAGTGAGTCTGTCTTGGAGTTTGTTGTTTTGGGGTGGAAAAATAGGGGACAGGCTACTATGGATGCAGAATGTGATGGAAGACTTGTGGGAAGTGGACCCTGAGAAAAGAGTTTTGGGTATGGTTGAGACTGGCTAAGTTTAGAATAAATTTATTTGAGTAAATGAATTTTAAAAGTAAGCTGGTGCAAAACTTGAATTTGACTTTTATCAGTTAAGAAGACAAGTTTTCTTAAAATGTTGATCTGTCCCTGATAACAGATTTTTAAAGTTTCTTTGTCTTTAAGTGACTTGTATTTGCTTTTGTAATCCTTTCATGGATTCTAACGCTCTTTTGACCTCCAGCTAACTTTGAGTTGCTTTAGAAGTCCCCTGAGGCACGTCAGAGAGACATATTTAATTAGCATGTTAAATTACATGGAATTCCTAAAAGTCTAGTATGTTCTGATAAGATGTTATCAGTCATAATTGCAGTTATTTTAAAATGTATGTCACAGCAATAGCTGTTTCTTTTGTCAATTATATTGTGATCAAATGTTTAACTGTGACCTTTGAAGTCTTTCTGTGATTTATAGGCAATTATCGTTGTACTCTGATAAATCTCAGATTATACTGGGGAACTGAGTAAGAAATTAAATCATCCTAAGCGAAAATCTGATGACTTCATTAAGGTGGCTTCATCATGGTTTTGATCTGTGTTCTCCAGATATAGGGAAGCCCTTCCCCTCAAGTTGGTTATGATTTATAGCAATTTGGTAAACTACACCTGTGGGTAAGATTAAAGCATTTTTCTTTTCTCTCTACCTGAGCTCTCCAGAAATTGGGGGCTCCTGGGTTTCAACAAGCTTTATCAGTTGAATGGGAAAGACGGTCTCCTGGCATGTGCAGGAATCTCGGTATTTGGGGGACCTCTAGAAAAAATCCACCAAGACAGAGCCAGATGTCAGGTCTTTGGCATGGCTTTCATGGCCTTGAGAGGCGTATTGGGAATTCAGTCTGAGACTCCTCAGGAATTCCACCACAGCCAATGTGGAAGAGCCTATATGGTCAATTAACCAGACATATTTTGCAAACAAATTAGATTTGATTAGCTGTGATTGGCGGAGATGAGGGTAATTTTAGAGAGAACAATATTATGTTTCAGTGGATGTTAAATTCTAATTCTGTTTATTGAGGTCTGTATTCACTAAGATTTACTTCCCAGATAGTTCCTTGCTGTTATGTTATATTGTTGCAGAGTTTAATTGAATTATTGAAAGTACACTCTAAAATTGTATCTAAACTCAGCAATCTCTCTATGGATGAAGGTCAGATGCTCTATGATCTGCAACCAGGAGATTAACACTTGTCTATCATCATTTAAATTTAAAGGCTCCCTTATGTTGGGAACAGTTAAACCATACTATGGATAACCAGCCTAATAACAGTAGGAAAGCAAGCTGGGTGCCTTATGGACAATGCCAATATATAATTTCCCTTAAAGATAAGGACTGGTATAGAACAGACTAAGTCAGACGATCTGGAATATACTGGGCTGCACTTAATGTAAGTTCTTGACTTAAATTCTTTCTTGTGACCTTACTAACACTGCTAGTTATATTATTTTTTATATTGCCTGTTTCAAAAAATTGCTGTTTCTTGCATTACCAAATGTGTGCTGAGTCCATGATAAAATGACGATATATAGTTCTATATGAGATCAGTGACTGTAATAATGTAACTCTAAATATGGGAAGAAGCAACAAGAGGGAATATTTTCCTGGACCATAAGAGACTAGTTAGACAGGTGGTCTGGAGACTTTTGGCTACTGTTAAAAAGGCCTAGTCCAGTAATAGCACATTGAGTGACCTATCAACAAAATCTTTGCCAGACCTGGGAATGAGTATTCCTAGCACCATGGGACAAAATGGCCATGAAATGCCTCCCACACCATGGTCAAAATTATGACCCTGAAGGGGTCCTGCCAACTGAAAATTAGCATTTGCCGTCTACCTCTGCAAGGATTAAGTCAATGGTCACTGCAGCCACTGACCAACACTCCCTGAAAGGAGTTCAGGGTGGAGATCAGGAAGGAGGCACTCTGTGCTTTGGGAAAAACTGGAACAACAGGCCTTCAGGTAGTTAGAAACTTTCAGGAAAAGATTTTATGAGCCCAAATTCTTGTATCTTCTCATATCCAGAAAAGCACTGAAATCATTAACATTGACATCTGCTTTGGCCATTCAGGAGAGAAATGAAGTTAAAAGTCAAAAATGGAGTTAACTGTCGTTCAGACCTCCAAGGTAAAACAAAGTGGCCATTGTGGATTTTCAGACACGTTCCTGTATTGCTGAGACTCGAATTTTCTGAGCTGTGTCAGACCAGGGAAGAGCACCAGCCAATCTCAAAGCAGTGTCCGCTGGCGATGGCAGCTGCAACCTTACATTTTCAAGGTCTCCTCTCAGCTATTAAATTTTTAGACAATAAAACTGCTTTAGATCAGATATTAACAAAAAGAGGAGATGTGTAGTGGCCAATAGCTCCTATTATATATATGTTGATACCACATCAGAAGTTAAAACCTACTCAGGTAAAATTAAACAACTGGCTACCTGGCTGCAAGTCTACCTTGAAGTGCCAGGTCCAGACTAGGTTTCAGGCTTATTCTCCTGAATTACTAAGGGAATGAGATCTATTTTGTCTCTTAAAGTTCCAGTTGTCATTCCTCCAACCACTTCTAACTGGATCTGCTGTACCAAAATTGGTGGAACAAAGGATTGAGACCTTAATCATATGAGACTCAGATCCAGGACTTGGAATTCAAATATTTCTACTTCAGTATCCATTCCCCCCAAATTTAGGCAGGATTACCTCCCATTTCAGCAAGAAATAACCACAGCAAGCATTACCCCATTTCCTGAAAGATGTGAGCAGGTTAAAAAAAAAAACGGGGGGAAATTGAAACTATGTCCCCTGAAACCAAGTTCTGATGAGTTTATAATTAATGTCTCTATCCAAAATGATTATTCCTTTTCTTGTCCAACACTTGTTTTCCTTATGATTGAGGAGTATCAGAGAAAAGGGGGTATTGAAACAGAGCAGGACCCTGTGAAGCTCCTGCGCACAAAAGCCTTTCTGTGTCCCCTTCCCTGAGTTCCAAAGGGCAGGTTCAAACTGTTGCTAAGTAGGGAAGGGAGGGGATATGGAGAAAAGGGAAGAGCAGTCAAGAAACAATAGTGCAGTCTTGGGGGCAGGGTCCTGGTTCCCCCTCAAGGGATATACATAACAGTATGTTTGAGCTCTTCTGTAGAATTAAAACCCCCACAAATGGAAGATGTTTACTATTTGATGAAGCACTCCATTCCAGAGAAGGTCATAGTTTGCCCATCACCACCTGATGCCAGATATCTCTGGATTGAAGGAATGTGGGCCCTTCATGCATCCTGTTCGTTATCAGCAACCCCGCCCCTTGACTATAAAATTCCTCATAACCCCCCCTGAGTTGGGACATAGTTTTGAGGGCATTAGTCTGCTGTGGTCCCCTTTACCTGACAGAGCAATAAAGCTATTCTTGTCTACTTCACCCAAAACTCTGTCTCTGAGATTTAATTCAGTGTCAGGTACAGAGGCCGGATTTGGCTCCATAAATGGCAAGAAAGCAGAATTTAAGAGCAGAACTTTAGGACAAGCCCAGTCTGTTAATTTGTCAATGACTATGTATTATGATGAAATTAAATTTCAAAATCAAATTACTGGAGCACAAAATAAACTATGAATCATCTTTATGGTTTTTAAAAATAATAAAATAAAGTCTTGCTTATATTGTATAAAATATCAGTTTTACAATATCTTTAATTCTGAGTATACTTGTTCCTTCAAAAGATATTCAAATCTTATCAGAACTTAAATAGATGAGTCTTATTTCAGACTTTAATTGAATTTGTGTACATTTTTTATTTTCTGTATTGTATACTTACCCAGCCTCCAATTTTATTAATTGAGCAGTTCAGAAAATTTATTTTATTTTCTGCTTTAAAACAATGAAGTTTAGAAATAAGTATTACCTGCTGAACTGATAAGTCATCCAAAATAAGACTTTTGCCAAAATTACCCAACAAGTTGTCAACTCTCTTCTCCACTTTACATTTGTGGAGAATGTAAGCATTATTTATAAGTGATGCAATTCCTCTCACATTTCAAAACATACCCTTATAATGGAGTTAACAGAAAATATGTATAACACAAAACACTTAAGTATCATGTAATAGTTCTGACTGCACTTAACACCAATGATTTATGCCTTATATTAACATAATAACACCCAAGACTTATTACTACTGTTCTATTGCCAAAAATATTTTCCTCTACTTGAATTTTTGACATATGAAAATCAGCTATAAAATAACTGGGAAACATACCATATGGATTTTTAATTGGAAGTAAAATTTGGGATTTATTATTTCATTCCTAATCATTTATCTACCTAAAGCCCATCCAACACATTCAAATTTTTACATAACATGTTACTTCTGTCACATGCTCAGTGGCTTCAAAATTAAACTAGACATTAATTAGAATATTAGTTAGTATCTAACAATATGTAGAATTAGAAAAATGTATCCAGTTAAGTTGCAATATATTTGATTACAATATCAAGTACTGATACATTTTTAAATGATAATGAAAGTAAATCGATTGCTCTGCTAAAATGTTTCTTAATGTGCTTTTACACCATAGAGCACCTTTATTTATTACCAATAATAATCAAGTTCAAACCAATTCAATTACATACATTTCAGTGAAAGAGTGTTTAAGAATCACAAGCTAAAAAATCAAAGATTCATCACCTTACAATCAAAAGCAGTGAGCTTTAAACTTCAAACAACCAGGTGACAAGTTTGTCGTGTCTCACTTGTTCTTAATGGGAAGTTGTCAAGAACAGTTGACATTTTTTAAACTTACTATCTCATTTATCGCTGGTTATGAACCTCATGTTGATATGTTAAACTGTAGGACAGGAAGAAGAGGACAGCCACAGCTCTATGAAAATATATACATCAGCATTTGCAAATATCATGCATGGAATAAAAGGACCCTTAATTTCCAATAGGAAATGTGTGATGTCTCTCATTTCCTCAGTTCTTTTTTTTTTTTAAACCTTTCTTTCTTTTTCTTGTGTCTAGTGGTACCCAACAAATTTGGGACAATAAGGGACACTACTAATTAATTGCCCTTGTGTCAGAGACATCAGGGCTCTTATATTAGAATGAAAAATAGTGAAGGAATATAATACTGCTATATCCAAATAACTACAAAGGCCAGAAGTCATTTTCTTTTCAAAAATGACAATCCTTCAGTGAAAATATATTTTCAGTAATTTTACAAAACTTCTACCAAAGGAAGGGTGTTGAATTAATACATTCAATCAAATAGTGCTTTCTGCTAAGTCTTATATGATAGGTGTGAAGTTAAAAGTTAAGAAAGCAATTGAAATACAAAAGCTGAGCCTTTCTCAAAGTTTCATATTTTGACTTGGTTTAACTGGGCCATTTCTATTCTAACCCTATTTTGATCTTCAATTTGAAGGCAGCAAGGCTCAAGCTACATGGATCATTTCCTTCCAAACATTTGACTTGTCATTCTTATAGGAGAATAGAAGATTTTTGAATATCTATGTATGTTCTATAGTCCCTAGTTGATAGTTTGAGCTACTCTAGAACGTGGACATTTTTAATAATAATTGAGGTTCCATTAAACCTAGTTTTCAAATAGCTTCTTAGAGTTTATCCATCAAATAATTCAGGGTGTAAAAGTAACACAAAATTAATTCAACAACCACTAAGCAGTAAGATTGTTTGGTTTTGTCTGATAGGGACCCTGTGGTCAAAAACAATTAGATCTTATGATGAATATGCCATCAATTGTGTTCCTACCAGACTGAGCCCAGATGCACACTTCACTGAATAGCAGACAGCTGTGCTCAGAAGCCTACCTGGGGTATAGGAAGTCATATTTTGACTGTCGTGGCTTAGCTGCTTATTAATATTATAGTGTGCCTCATGCCTTATGCTAATGGCAGTGACTGATGTTTGTCATTATCTTCATCAATCTCATAAAATACTTCCTCAGGAGAGACCAATCATAGCTAGAATACTACTTAAACCGGTTTTCTAAGCCAGAATATAAAAAGCACTTAGTACAAGAAGTTGGATGAATAATTTATTTTGTTTTATGTTTGACAACTGCTACTCGTCAAACTTGCCATGAACCTAATTGATATCCCATATGGGAATAGATGCCTGTATGTGTGATTGCATGATGCTTTAAAGTTCTTCTGCTCATCTGGGAATATAGGTGAAGATGTGTGATAGAAAAACCAAAAGCTGGAATAAATCTGACACTAACTGGAGGTTCAATGTTTTTGACAGTGGAGGTGAGTCCCCTTATCACTTTGTGATTTCATGTATGCACTCTGTTTTACAAGACAGGTACTGAACATTTCCTTATGGACCCGAAAAGAAATGCTTAAATGGATGAAGCATCTCTTTATATCTGATAAATGGACATTAAATTAATGTCAAACAAGTGAGAAACATTTAGTTTTATTTTACATTCTACATTGTAGCAACATGGCAGTAATGTATTGATTCTTATATGCACATGATTTCATATGTCTTAATCACAAGAACTTGAGGTTATGAATTTCTTTATTAAAGTAAAAACAAAAAAATTAATAAGAAAATATACTTTTGATAGAACATGATGAATATTCACACTATTTCTGATAATAAGTGGTGGTAGGAGACAAAATGTTCCTGAAGAGAGGAAATTTCATCCACCATACCTGATAGATATTCATGGAGCCTTTGTCTAAAGAGTTAGTATAGTCATGCTTCCCAATATGCCATTTTTGTATTAGAGGGAAAGTTTAGTTTTATTGGAGAGAGGGTCAATATACAATGTGCTTCCCAATACATGTTTGTAGAATTAAATGGGTTGGAATAGAGCAGAGTGGAAAAGAACATGATAGGCGAGGACCATGCATATTTGTTCCCTCCTAAAAGCCTAATTTGTTCTAAAAATTAATAAAGAAAAATAAATAGATGGTTGGATGAGTGGTCAGTGATACAGATGATTCACACTAGAAGTTTCTGTTTCCTCTTTATACATATTTTTATTAAAAAAAGAACTTATTTAGAAAATATAAATTATAGTTCATTTAGTGAGACAGGAAATTGTAAAGAAGATTTCAGAAATTTTCATTGAAAGTACTTAATTTTTTTAAAATTAAAGTGTATCTCCCAAGACCTGACCTTTAAAGATACCCTAGGAAAGACTAAGCTATAAAAAGGAAAGGCTAAGTTATAAATACTATAGAACTATCCCACCTCCTTCCATTATGTCTCAGAGGAGTTTCGAAGGAGGCAGCACCATATTTTGTGCCCATCTTGAATCTGAACAAGACATAACATCTTTCTAAAGAGTCTCATGTAAATATTCCTGTATAATATAACACTCTTTTAGAAGTTTGTTTTGAACTAGAAAATATATTGTAGATAAGGTGACCATGCATCCTGTTCCAGTGTAATTATTAATAACACCACCTTTCACTCTCAGAGGTGTCCCAGTAGAGATGACAAATTATGGTAACTTTATCTATAAATAATAATGAAATGCTAATAAAATAACCTTTATTGGACGCTTGCTATTTGTCAGACTGAAATGCTTTCATGTGTAATGAATTCTTTTAAATAACCCAGTAAAAGAGGTTTTCACAGTTGAGGAAACAATGAGATAAAACATGGATAGAATTAAATAGCATGGCTTCTTCTCACAGCAGGCAAACCTGACACCAGACGAAGGTCTGATTCTATAACAACATATGCCAGAAGATGATATACTATCTTCTTATTTGCTGGTTGATATGATTAATTTGGTTTTACTTAATACATTCAAAGATTACCAATACTTCTAATTTGTTATACTTCCTAGCTGTTATAAACATACTTTATAACTACTGTTCATTTTAAGAGGCAGAAAAAGAGTACCAAACTGAACTAAAAGTCAGCTGGATTGTAGTTCAGTATACTACTAAGTTAGTGATAATAATAATGGTTTGTTATGTAACTAGTTTATGCCAGGCACTGCACATGGGATTTTCCCTGTGTTCTCTCACTGACCCTTAAAACAGCTCTGTGAGGCAGAACATCTGTACCCAATGAATGTGTATGAATTTCTTTAGCCCAAAATTGTTTCGGAGATTTAAAATGAAGTCTGGGGGATTAAATAATTTCAGCAGGGCTCTCCAACGCTGACTAGATTAGATTCTCTGGGAGTAACTGATTATCAGTATATAAGGCTTAAAATTTGGATGCTGAGGAATATTCTTGGGGGCAGAGACACCTTATATTTATATTAGCTATCATGTATTGAGTGCTTAATAAGGGCATGCATTTTACAAACTTATTTTTTCTTTTGTTTTTTTCCTCACCATAAGCCAAATAAGAGAATCTGAATTTGAGCCAATGTAAATTTAACTCCACTATGATAGAGAAAGTATCCTTCTCTGACTCTCTAGCATTTGCCCTAATTTAGGAACCTTTCTGAAAATCAATATTAAATATAAATGAATAAATAGTGTTTGCTCATGATATAATTTGTTCCACCACTGCATAAATAACGTGCATAGAAAAACAGATGTGATAGTATCATATAGAGGTTTTTGAAAGGAAATTCCTGGCTACTTTTTCAAACAAGTAGCGTGGAAATTCTCATTAGTGCAGAGTAACTTCTGTGTGCTGCAGAGAACAAAGCAAATATGAGTCTGTGCTTGTACCCAAACAATGGTCACAGTTCAGTGGGGATACAAGAATATAAATGCACAAATATAGATTAGGTACTATTAGAAAATGCCAAATAGTAGAGTGTAAGTTGAACAGTGCTTTTTAACTGAGAATATGTTATGCATGGTGTGTTTTTAAAATACAGATTCCAGGACCATACATGTGTTGACCAAATAAGTTTCTAAGGTAGGAATGAATTATTTTAAACTCCACAGGTGATTCTGAAATGCACTATGAATAACAACCACTGGATTAACATTAATATGTTAATTATGCAGATTAAAAAAGAAGAGGTTCATTTGAGCTAGGTTTTAAAAGATGGCTTCATAGAAGAGATGAGATTTGAATGAAAGATGAGACATGACAGAAGGTAGGTGAAACAGATGTTTTTCTGTTACTTTTTAGCTCAAAATAAAAAAGTGCCTTTAAGGATTTTTTCTACATTTCAGATTCCTAATTGGATTGATCTAGAGTAGATAATAAAACTTATAACAATAAATACCTGGAAATGTTCAATTATCTTCTAATATATCCATGATATGGTTACATGAAACTCAGGTAAAAGGCTTGCTTAAAAGCTCATAAATTTCTATAGATTAGCATTAATATCTTAATTTCAAAATTTTTATCACAATTAGTAAATGCATTTTAGACTACAAATTGCCTTTTGGTGTTTTATTCAAATTTGGATTCTTAGATCTTTAACATAGGGATTGATATCTAGAAGATGAATAACATATATTTGTTGAATGAATTAAATATTTGGATTTACTCGGTTTATTCATTCCACCTTGTTTGTGGGGCAGATTTCAATAACCTCCATTTGCAAGATCAAGAATTTTACCTATAAAGGTTTTGGTTTCTTTGTTTCTTTCTTGATCCATAACCAATGAGCTGGCAAAGACTTTCAACAACCATTAACTTTTAGGCTTTTTCTTTCCCAATGAAAAGACTGAAGAGAAAGAAGAAAAGTGGAAAAGGCAAAAGAGTTCCAAGCATGCTAACACCAGGGGAGTTCTCCATCCATGTGTATGCCTACACCAGCTGTCAAAACCCTCTCCTTAGACCAGTCTCTCCAGAAGGAGGAGCAAGCAAAGTTACCAACCTGTCAACGGGAAGGAGCAAGGCCTCCCCAGCTTGCCCAATTTTGTCATTGTTTTGGTTTGGATTGTTAATAGAATTGTAAAGGCATGACAGCCAGAAAGGTCACTAAGAATATCTTGCTGCATTACATCTCCTCAGTGCCGTTGTTGTTATAGAAAAAAATGCCAGAAAATATTCATATTTCCTCAGTGTAATTTTATAAATGATTTTGGAAACAGTTTCATGGGGGAAAAGTAAGGAGAAGAAGAAAGAATGGACAGAAAACAATACACAGATGGAAGAAGAGTATGGTAAGCTGTTGACAGAAGATTTTGATTCTATTATTCATATACATGTTTTGGAGAATAAAGGGGAAGAAAATGGAAGGCATCATACAGTGTTTAGTTATGGACATGTATTTGTAAAATATGTTTAGTATGAGACAGCTTTAATAATAAGGATAAACACTCATGCTGGTATTAGAGAAAGCAGGGGTAGCATCCAGAAGAGGGAGCTTTGACAGAAGCAGCTGTCACAATACAGGATGCCTGTGAGCTCAGCCTTGGTGCCATTCAGGAGAAGTCCAGCATTGTCCCATTGACCGGTTATGGTTCAGTTGACATGGCTGTAAGCTGGAGGGGCTTAAACAAATGGCCACTTTTCCCTAAAGAACTATTGAATGAACTCTTGATGTGACTACATTCTATCAATATAACAAACACGTGGAATTCTTAGTTGGACCAATACTCAAGACTTCCAAATTACTAACTGGACTCTTAGTAACTATACTGGCTGCAAAATGACCTCAGGAACTATGATTTTGAAAATGTCTGGTACCTGGCTCAAGTCATATATCTATATCTACTGGCCATCATACTGTTGCACTTTTTTGGCCCCTCCAGCTGCCTCATGATCACCTCATCCCAGACAAGCCTGATTGTCATCAGTGAAAAACGTATCAAAAATAAACATGATTACATAATTAGTTATAAGGATTGAAACTGAATATATCTTAAACAGTTTAATTCACATTTAGTTTCACAAAACAGCTGAAAGTAAAATGAATTTATGTTTTAATAATATTTCAAGAGTGGCTCATCACATTCATGGCCTACACGTCATCTTGAGTACACCAGTAATTTTCATTAGACAGGGGTGTGCTGGAGCCACAGGTCCATGACATCCAAATACCTGCATCTTTCCTCAACCAGGCCTTCAGTCACCTCACTTTGGTAGCTTGAAGTGGACCGTGGTGGGAATTTTATACCACAGAAATTGGCAAATGGGATGTCTTGGTCCCTTTGGGCTGTTATAACAAAATAGCAGAGACTAGGTGGCTTATCAACAACAGAAATTTATTTCTTACAGTTCTGGAGGCTGGACATCTGAGATCAGGTGCCAGTATGGTCAGGTGCGGGCCCTCTTCCAGGTTGCAAACTTCTTGTATCCTCATGTGGTGGAAGGGGCTAAGGAGCCCTGTGGGACCTCTAATCCCATTCAAGAAGGTACAACCATCATGACCAAATTACCTCCCACAGGCCCCACCTTCTAACACCATCAGATTGAGCATTAGAATTCCAATAAGTTAACTTAGCAGGGGTGGGACACAAATATTCAGACCATAGCATTCTGCAAATCAGGGCTTTCTATTTTTATTTTATAGAGAGCCAGTGAGACAGTTAACCAGCAAACCACTGAGTTACATGCACATTTTAGAAGAGACCTAATATAAACACGTTTTTGTAATTAAGAATATTGCTCGCTGGGTAAATATTTAAAGACACTGCTTAAAAGAAATGGTATTTTGTTAGACTGTCAAGGCTCACATTGCTATTAGCCATCAATTAACCTCCTTGTGTCTTAGTGTTCCTACCCTTAGAATGAGAACATTATAATACCTACTTCATGGAATTGTTCTGCTGATTAAATGAGTTAATATATGTGACGCACTTTAGAAAGTGCCCAGCACAGAGAAGGTGCTCAGTAAGTATTTTCAATTAGTATTAACAGGAGATGAAACTATATGTTTGTTTACAGTCCTCGCATAAAAGGCTGCCTAAATTGTGTTCTTTTCTTTGTTGAGCTTTTGTATCTTTTAGAAGCCCTTACCCACCTTCTAAATATTTCGTGAGGATCAGTTAAATGAAAGCACATCAAATCACTTTGAAATGCATAAAGCAATATGTAATGAAAGGTGGAATAATTATGTAAAAGGCATCATCTTGAATTTTGTTTATACTGCATCTTTGAAATGAGCATCAGATTTTTCTCTAGGTTGTTACTGCTCCTAGAGAAACAAACACAGATGGTGCCCAAACCTCCTACTGAATAGTTTTAGGCAATGGCATTTATCAAAATACCGCAGGTCACTAAATGTACAAAGACTCAAATCAAATCAAATCACATCTCAGTGTCAGGCCAGTATGGTAATTTAGGCAAATAAGCCTTTGTTTGGTAATTCAAGGATCTTCTGATTTGTAGACTGCACTAGCACAACAAACAGAAAATCTTACATGTAGGCTAAGTTTTGCAAAATAGGATATTAAAATGCAATTTCTTTTAGAGAAAAAAAATTAGTTTATCTTTTCTGATGATTGTTTCCAGGCAAATTAAAACCAATTTTGGGGTGTACATGCAGATGTTCCCATTTTATGTTGACCTTCTAGCCAAGCACTGCAGAAAAAGAGAGGAAACGTGTTTTAAATATATTTTCTTACACTCAAAACTTCTAAGAAACCCAGTCTTTGGAGTGCAGGCTTCCTTTCTTCAGGCACATAGTCCTGTGATCTCTCTTAATTGAGTCTTGGGTAGGTTTGCCAGGATCCCCTGGCTCAGTGATGGGGAGGGAGATCTGATCCCTGAGGCTTCCTCTCCCCCAAAGCTGGCTCTGCTGATGGGGGCTGGGGGTTGGGGCGATGGTGCAAGACTAAAGGTTGGGGGGGGAAGCGGGGAGCCAGGCTGTTTCTCCCAACAGCCAGCTTGCCTCCTGCACCTTCTCAGGCAGCAGCTATGTCTCTTTCATGCTCTACTTCCCACTGCTGGAGGCTGCCACAGTTGCCGCTCTCATCAGGTAACCCAAGGCTCCTGTTTTGCGGTAACACCTCCTGGTCCTTTTGTCCCTCCAGCTTGGGGTTGGTTACGGCTTGCCCCTGTTGCTAATTTCTGAGTTGCCTCACTTTTCTCTGTTTGGCTTCATCTATCTCTTTCAGCACCTGTTTTGTGCTTTAATCAGTTCCCTGCATGAGAAGCCAACATTTAAGTATTCCAGGTGAATCCTGTTCACCTTGACTGGACCCTGATTGGCCCAAGATCTAACACAGGCCACCTGCTCAACTGAATTCTCAGGCATGTGACACTGTTGAAAGTGCAGTTCCTCTGTACCCATCACAAAGGTCTCAAAGGCCCTTCTGGAGCATGAACTCCTGCAGTCACTGTTCCCTTTGTAGCTCTTTCCCTTTAGTTAAATGACCGTTCTACTTCGAGCCTGCTCTGGGCTAGATCTCTGAGATGGAGGCAGAGAAAAAGTAATTTTTGTTGTTTCTGCTAACATCAGTGTCACAAGACCCTCAGCCATTACACTTGTTAGCCTAGCCTGCCCCTTCTTCAGGCCACACCCCTCAAATTCTCTTATGGGTGGCAGTTCTCTCAGATATTAGTACCCTTCCTAGAAAGTCACAAATGATGACAGAATCTCCAGATAGTTTCCATGTATGTGATGATAGGACTAGAATATGGATCTGTGAGTTGTTACCATTCTAAAATTATATCCCTTCTGCTTTCTTTTCAAGGAAGTAAATTTGGGTCACAAAACAATTACATATCTTAAATTGGATCTTCAAGATCCTTTGCCACTTTACTTTAGACCAGGAACCAGGAATGTCCCTAAGCTACTTCTCCCACCATTCATAGTTTTTTCTCTGTCGCTGAACCTGTTCATTTCCTTCATGGTACTTGTGATAATTAGTACAATAGGAAGTATGTGTAGAATAAGCACACAAGATAAATAAAGTTAAATTTACATAAATTTGTAAAATATATAGTAGATATAAAATATATGCTTATTATGTATAAGTAATATATACAAAAACACCCATGTGTTTGTGTACATACGTGTGTGTTTTATGTTTTCATTTTTTCTTACCCCCACAGATTTTCTTCTAAATGACTTGCTTCACCGCTTAACACCCAAACGTAACACAAAGCCTGACATATCTCGTAGGTACTCATAAATATTTGTTGAATAAATAATGTGTGAATGTTCATTACCAAATGAAAATATGAAAGCAAATAATTATTTCCAATTTTAGTCACATCAGATCTTAAGTTTACTGACAACAAAGTGAAAAGAGGAGAGAACTAAGTCAATATTCTTCTCTCTACTTCAAAATTTCATAGGTTTATAATGTCTCCTCTGAGAAAGAGGTTCTCAGATTTCTCAATTTGTTTTTATCTACAGAGGAAAAAAGAGAAAAGCAAGAAATTTTCTGCTGTCCATTGTTGATGCTACTCACTAATAAAAACTACTGATATTTTAGCAAAAAGCTAATGATTTCCAAATAATGTAGCAATAAATGAATTGGATGCTTTACTATTTACTTTTATTTATTCTATATGAGCACAAACATATTATCTTTAGAATACATTTATAGCATGTGCATGTCTTTCTCCTAAATAAAAATTCTGAGGTCTACAAAGAAAGAGTGGGACGTAACTATAGAAGTAGCTGCAGAATGCAAGAATTGACAAGGACTGTGAGCCACACTGCCTGGTTTCAAGCCCTGGGTCTACTGTTTTCTAGCACTGAGATCACAGGAGAGTTAGGTCGTCTTGCTTTGTTACTATTTCTTCATTTGTAAAAAGGAGATGATAATAGTACCTAACTCATTGAACTTATTAGGATTAAATTAGTTAGAACATGTAAAGTCCTTAGCATAATGCTTCACAAGTAAAAAAACACTCATAAATGTTAACTAATCATATTCTTATTCTTTGTATTATTATTTTTGCCACCATATCCAAATTAAGGCAGTTTTGCTTCTAATGTAGAATGGATAAATTCTCATTAAGACTGAGCAAGGGAAAAATAGAGAATGTACACATAAATAACATTAAGTATGAAAGGGGAATGCAGTCATAGGTGCATTAGAAAAAGCAAAAGGCATAGTAGAAAGTCAAGAATCTAGGATTTTGTTATGTCCTCTTAATAAAGTTTTTCCTTAATTCTTACCCTAATTGATGTTTTCTTCCTATACCTTTTAAATACCTAATGATGAAGATCATGCTTATTCCATCTTCTTTGCTCTAAAAGAGCCTTAAAGACACCAAGACACTGCTGCCCTCTGAGCTCTGACTGAGAGAGACTGCCTGCAGCGCTGTTGGGTGACACCACCCACACACGGAAGCACCTCTCCAGCACTCTGTCCCCTGGGATTTCCCTTGACTCCATTTCCTCTGAGTAGCAGCCCTGAGCCTTCTTCTCTGGACAGACTACTGCTGTGAAGGACTTTCTCACCTGTGAACCTGTCAGAGCAGCTCCCAGTAAAGTTTGTGTGCTACTGCCACCTTGTCCTATCTCTCTTGTCATATCTATCTCCTTGCAAAATCACCTGCAACCCCCTAGAGAAGCTTAAAGGGAAGATCTGCCTTCAGAAGTCTACCTGGAAATAATTAGCATAGACATGGCATTAAGGTGATGAGAATCAATGATACTATTACAAGAGGAGTATATAGAAATAAAGCAGGAGGGCCCAGAACTAAATCTGAAATTACAAAATATGAAATCTGGTAAATGGGAGGAAACATACAAATGTAACCACTTGGTCAATTCCTTCTTTTATTCTATCACTCAGACTGTAGCAGAAACTAGTTGAGACACCGTCTCCTACAGATGTTTTCTCCCCCTTTCTTTCTTGCTTGATTG
Source organism: Pseudorca crassidens (assembly GCF_039906515.1). Taxonomy (NCBI): domain Eukaryota; kingdom Metazoa; phylum Chordata; class Mammalia; order Artiodactyla; family Delphinidae; genus Pseudorca; species Pseudorca crassidens. Next base: position 46,979,563 of record NC_090305.1, read on the forward strand.
CACTCTGAAAATGATTGCCCTCTAGCTAACTAAGCACACTCCTTAACACTCCTGTCCTTTGTGAGCATTCTTCATTCCAGAAATAAGATCTTGGAACAATAACCTCAGGGACCACCAGAACCTGTTCTGGAACCACCTGACGCCAGCCCTGGCAATCTCAATGTCTCCAGGAGGAAAGAAGAGTGCAAGACCAAAACAGCCATGATCCTTATCTACAGCCCTATTTTCCACCCTGAAACTACAAGACCCCTCCCTATTTCCCAGGAAGCGGGGCACAGTCTTGAGGGTGTGAGCCTGCCATGGCCCCATTTGCCTGGCAAAGCAATAAAGCTACTCTTTTCTACTCCTCCAAAGCCCTGTCTCTGCGTTTCTATTGGGCAGTGGTGAACAGAGGCTGGGCTTTCAGCAACAAGTCCAGACACTGGTTCCTATAGGGCAAAATCCTGCCTCCTCCCCTGCTAAGCCATGCTGCGCTAGAATGACTGACTTCTTTATGCTCCTGTGGTTTTCCTATATTATTGCTATACCACACGTTATTGAATGTATCTGGTTATTATTCGTCTGTCTCCACAGGGGGCTGTCCTTGAAGGCAGAACATGTGTTCATCTCTAAATTCCATGGATCTACCACAGCATCTGACACAGAGCAATAAATATGTTCTAAATAATGACTGAACAAATGAACAAATCACATAATCTGTATTAGAGTGAAAAGGGTGACTCTCATGTGGTGGTCACAGAGGACTTCCCATGCCTGGCATCTTTTGTTTCATGATGATGGTACTGCTGTCTGTTCCTCTTTCTCCATCTGAAGTTAATTGAACTCTTACCCTAAGTAAAGACATAAGGCTCATATGTATTGTATCATAGGACCCATATGTAGACATAAAGGAGTAATGTGAAAATATTTCAAGTAATTAGAAATGCAGCTAGTTCCATTAAAAACTCAAGATGACACAATATTTTGGGCCAGTTTAAAGTACATCCTATAATACTATTATATTAATTTGGTTTTACTTCTTTAGAAGAAAAAAAGAAAAAATGGCATTTTAGGTCACGTTGTATAAGATCTGAATCTGAGTCACTTCTGAGATAGTTTTCCATTCTCATTAAATTCTCTTTTTGTGACTTCAGTGCTTTTGCTTTTCATTTTCATTTAAGGGCACAAAGCTGGTTCAAGAATGTATGGAGTTGTTAGATCATTGCTTCCATATATTTTTTTACTAAGATACATATTCATCATTCACAATTTGGCCTTTGGAAAAAAAAGACTAACTAGTATTAGAAATGTCTGTGACCTCACAGAACTTAATGACCAAGGTAGAATAAGCATTCATAAATACTTCATAGAAAAAATAGACTGTATAAAAGATCATAGAGGGCTTCCCTGGTGGCACAGTGGTTGAGAGTCTGCCTGCCAGTGCAGGGACACGGGTTGTGCCCCGGTCTGGGAAGATCCCACATGCCGTGGAGTGGCTGGGCCCAAGAGCCATGGCCGCTGAGCCTGCACATCTGGAGCCTGTGCTCCACAACAGGAGAGGTCACAACAGTGAGAGACCCGCGTACCACAAAAAAAAAAAGATCGTAGAGGCCAATCAAGTAATATAAAATTACATCCACAAAAGTTCTCTAGATGTGGTGGTACAACATCCTCTACTTCTTTAACTATGAAACAAAATTCATGAAAGCTTTTCAGTATAAAAGAGAAACAGCTGCAATTTTTGGACATTGATTATGAGAAGCACCCTGATTTCAAAATTTTAAATTGAATAAGTCTGTCTTTGAACGGTTTTTCATTGCAGCACTATTGACAATAGCCAGGAGATGAAAGCAACCTAAGTGTGCATCGACAGATGAATGGATAAAGAAGATGTGGCACATATATACAATGGAACTCAGCCATAAAAAGAAAAGAAATTGAGTTATTTGTAGTGAGGTTGATGGACTTAGAATCTGCCATACAGAGTGACATAAATCAGAAAGAGAAAAACAAATACTGAATGCTAACACATATATATGGAATCTAAAAAAAAAAATGGTTCTGATGAATCTATGGGCAGGACAAGAATAAAGAGCAGACATAGAAGATGGACTTGAGGACATGGGGAGGGGGAAGGGTAAGCTGAGATGAAGTGAGAGAGTAGCATTGACATATATACACTACTAAATGTAAAATAGATAGCTAGTGGGAAGCAACTGCATAGCACAAGGAGATGAGCTCGGTGCTTTGTGACCACACAGAGGGGTGGGATAGGGAGGGTGGGAGGGAGGCACAAGAGGGAGGGGATATGGGGATATATGTATACATATAGCTGATTCACTTTGTTATACAGCAGAAACTAACACAACATTGTAAAGCAATTATACTCCAATAAAGATGTTAAAAAAAAAAAACCTTGTGAGTCACAACTGACTACTGAACTAAATTCATTTCTATGGAAGGAAGCAATGGTTAAAAATGTTTCAGAATTCTGTATTTACGTTATGTAATTATCTATGATTATATATAACTGTAAGTAATTACATATTAACTTACATAAATATTATGTTTTATTTACTTATTGATATCTGTGAAAATACTGACTGAGGTTGATCCCTCCTTTGATATAAAATAAGTAAAATTATAGACCTAAGTAAGAAAATCCCCACAAGTAAAATTATAGACTTAAGTAGGAAAATCCCCACACACTAATTATTATTGTTGCTATCAGTAAACACATTTCATAATGATTTTCCATTTACAGAATGCATTTGCAATCATTTCTCAGCATTCTTATTTTATCCTTAGATCCAAAACAGTAGAGGTTATAAAGGCAATAGAGATTGCACATTTTAACACTCATTTTCTACTTGTTCTTTCCTGATAAAAAATTTAAAAAGATCCAAATACCTAATAAACCTTTTGGTTGAATAGGTAAATGAAGTGTGTTTTTCTGGAAAGTGAAGTTGGAATTATGGTTGCCAAGGAACATCGGGGAATTTTCTGAATGTATGTGAATGTCAGATTACAAAGGCCACAAATTTATAAATTCAAGAAACCAGAATAATTATCTTCTTAATAATGGGCAAATCAATAATATGTTTTGCATCATTTCTCTGTAATTTTTCAAATGCTATAGTTTTTGCATACCCAGAATAATGCCTACATAAATTTCTTGTTTTCTTGAGTAATAAATGACCCTCCAGAGGTGAGAAGAAGTTCATGTATTTTTTTTAACCCACAGAAAGGAGAAAAAGGATAGTCGTCCTCTGAGGCACAGACACTGTGCACGTCTGGTCCTGAAGACACCTGCCTTCTCCTCAGAATAAAAACTGTTTTAAGGCACTTGATGCTCTGGGAGCTTATTCAGTGTGCATTGTAGGAATTAATACCTCTATTTACAGCTCTGTGTGCCCATTTACGTAACATTCCTGAAACTGGAAACTACCGAAAAGAAAGATTGCAACTGTATGGAATTACTCTTTCCTAGCTGGTCTATAGGAATCACCCAATATCATTGCCATTATTGAGTGACTGAACACGGTGCTAAGCACTTTGCAGGGACTGACTCATTCAGTCCTCTCAAAACCTTCTCAATAGGTCAGGTATTATGATATAGGTACTATGCTATCCCTATTTTACCAATAAGGAGACTGAGGCTCAGAGAGATCAAATAACTTTCCATAATCATACAACTTATAAATATTAAGCTAAATAAAAACACAGGAAATTGTTCAAGGCACAAAAACATGTGTGTTTATTGGAAGGAATATCATCAGCTTAAGTAGCTCAGTTCTGCTTACATGGGATATTGGGGGTGTTATCAAAGGTTATATAAGAAAATATGGGTGATGCATTATCAAATGAATTGGAAACAAAAAGTTAAACATTTTTTCCTGACAAGTGTTTCTGAACCTTTGATACACTCCATCAGTCTCCAGGAGGGGATGTAGTTTTCTCAACACATTTGATCACAGCTCTCCCTTCTGCCACACTCTGCATGTAATAGCATCTTAAGGGGAGAGCATTCTAGGAAATGCTTTGGAAAACCTTAACTCTGCAATATCCTAAGTTTATTCATCCACCTATGCCAAAGCTCCATGGACTACTCAAGTACCACATTTCCTTCATGGAAACTTTCCTGTTTCCCTTATCCCCAGAAGAAATTTCCTTTTTCAAATCATTTTTAAACTTTCTGATATATAGTAGTCAGTTGATTTTTATGATATAACTGTAACCAGGGAAATATGAATTTTAAAAAATATTATATATTTTTTAAATATATATATATATATATATACACATATATACATATGTGCATATGTATACATATCAGAATACACACACCAGAATTCACACATTCAAATAAGGTCTCTTTTAAGTGGCCACCAATGAGGAACCATGAATCACCCAAATAATTTTTTTAATTTCTTTTTGGAGTTGGCTTTAAAGTTAAAGATTAAAGAACTACATTTTACATAGCTACGATTTTTTTCTTGTGATGAGAACGTTTAAGATCTACTCTCTTAGCAAATTTCAAATATGCAACACAGTATTATTAATTATAGTTACCATGCTGTGATCATTTTGCAATATATACAAATATTGAATACTAAGTTGTTTACCTGAAACTAATATGTCGTATGTTAATTATATCTCAAATAAAATAAATAAATAAATATGTTTTAAGAATCCTCATGATGCTCTCATCCTTTTAAGGTTGAAGAATTTCTGGAATGTATCAAAACACTTTGGAGCAAGTTGAAATTGAGACTATCAAGTAATGAAATTGATTTTCTTAAGAGACTTAGAAACTGGTTCTGAGAACAGTGTGAAAGTGGATTAGAACATATGTATTAGAATATGATGGAGTCAAATATGCATGTAGCCTCATGACTTGCCTTCTTTGGGGAAGTAAATAAAACTTGTTACATTAAGTGAGGGTTATATATTTAATGCCTTCAAGCAAATTAAATATGTAAAATCCTTGGGTATAAGAAAAACAGATAATAATGAAAATAAGAAAGTGAGTGTCTCACCTTGTAGGTAAAAATAAAAACATTCACTGCAAAAACAAAAAGCCAGAGAAGCTTCTTATATTGAAGTAGGGAATGGGGAAGGGGAGTATCATCTGTTTGAGTCTGTTTTTCATCTCTTGAGGTGTCCTTGTGTTATGTATTCTAAACCTTAGGGTTTCCCTGAAACATTTAATAATAGAAAGGTGATGAGGTTTAACTGCAAGTAGACCTGAATTTGAACCAGAAAAATCATGTACAAAGAAGTTACCAAATCTCTTTAAGTCTCACTTTCCTCATTTAGAAAGTTATTGAATTGAGACAATGTGACAATGGAAAGAATGCACTAGCCTAATGCCTAATTAAATGCTGATAATTTATTTAATAACTAGAACTTAAAAACTATAATGATTTGGAGAATGGTTCAAGATGACAGAGTAGAAAGATGGGCGCTCACTCCCTATTGCGAGAGCACCAGAATCACAACTAAGTGATAAACAATCATCAGCAGGAAGACACTGGAACTCACCAATAAAGATAACCTATATCCAAAGACAAAGGAGAAGTCACAAAGAGATGGTAGGAGGGGCACAATCACAATAAAATCAAATCCCATGACAGCTGGGTGGGTGACTCACAAACTGGAGAACAATTATACCACAGAAGTGCACCCACTGGAGTGAACATTCTGAGGCCCACGTCAGGCTTCCCAACCTGGGGGTCCAGCAACAGGAGGAGGAATTCCCAGAGACTCAGACTTTGAAGGCTAGTGGGATTTGATTGCAGGACTTTAACTGGATGGGGAAACAGAGACTCCACTCTTGGAGGGCACACACAAAGTAGTCAGAAGTTCTGGAAAGTATTCCTTGGCATGAGCCCTCCCAGAGCCCGCCACTAGGTTCACCAAAAAGGCTGCAGACACGAGTGCTAGGTCACCTCAGGCCAAACAACCAACAGGGAGGGAACTCAGCCCCACCCATCAGCAGACAAGCAGATTAATGTTTTACTGAGCTCTGCCCAAGAGCAACACCCAGCTCTACCCACCACCAGTTCCTCCCATGAGGAAGCTTCCACAGCCTCTTAGATAGCCACGTCCACCAGAGGGCAGACAGCAGGAGCAAGTGGAACTACAATTCTGCAGCCTGTGGAACAAAATCCACATTCACAGAAAGATAGACGAGATGAAAAGGCAGAGAGCTATGTACCAGATGAAGGAACAAGATGAAACCCCAGAAAAACAAATACATGAAGTGGAGATAGGAAACTTCCAGAAAAAAAACTCAGAATAATGATAGTGAAGATGATCCAGTACCTCACAAAAAGAATGGAGGCAATGATTGAGAAGATGCAAGAAATGTTTAACAAAGACCTAAAATAATTAAAGAACAAACCAACAGAGATGAATAATACAATAAATGAAATGAAAAATACACTAGAAGGAATCAATAGCAGAATAACTGAGGCAAAAAAGAGATTAGCAACCTGGAAGACAGAATGGTGGGATTCACTGCTGCAGAAGAGAAGAAAGAAAAAAGAATGAAAAGAAATGAAGACAGCCTAGGAGACCTCTGGGACAACATTAAGTGCACGAACATTCTCATTACAGCTGTCCCAGAAGGAGAAGAGAGAGAGAAAGCACCCAAGAAAATATTTGAAGAGATTATAATCGAAAACTTCTCTAACATGGGAAAAGAAATAGCCACCCAAGTACAGGAAGTGCAGAGAGTCCCATAGAAGATAAGCCCAAGGAGAAACACACCAAGACACATAGTAATCAAATTGACAAAATTTAAAGAAAAAGAAAAATTATTAAAAGCAACAAGGGAAAAACAACATACAAGGGAACTCCCATAAGGTCAACAGCTGATTTCTCAGCAGAAACTCTACAAGCCAGAAGGGAGTGGCATGATATATTTTAACCAATGAAAGGGAAGATACTACAACCAAGATTACTCTACCTGGCAACGATCTCATTCAGATTTGACAGAGAAATCAAAAACTTTACAGACCAGCAAGAGCTAAGAGAATTCACCACCACCAAACCAGCTCTACAACAAATGTTAAAGGAACTTCTTTAAGTAGGAAACACAAGTGAAGAAAAGGACCTACAAAAACAAACCCAAAACAATTAAGAAAATGGTCACAGGAACATACATATCTATAATTGCCTTAAATGTGAATGGATTAAAAGCTCTTTCCAAAAGACACAGGCTTGCTGAATGGATACAAAAACAAGACCCATATATATGCTGTCTACAAGAGACCCACTTCAGACCTAAGGACACATACAGACTGAAAGTGAGGGGATGGGAAAAGATTTTCCATGCAAATGGAAATCAAAAGAAAGCTGGAGTAACAATACTCATATCAGATAAAATAGACTTTAAAATAAAGAATGTTACAAGACACAAGGAAGCACACTGCATAATGATCAAGGTATCATTCCAAGAAGAAGATATAACAATTATAAATATATATGCACCCAACATAGGAGCACCTCAATACATAAGGCAACTGCTAACAGCTCTAAAAGAGGAAATCGACAGTAACACAATAATAGTAGGAGAGTTTAACACATCACTTACACCAATAGGCAGATCATACAGACAGAAAATTAATAAGGAAACAGAAGCTTTAAATTGACGCAATAGACCAGATAGATTTAATTGATATTTATAAGACATTCCATCCAAAACAACAGATTACCCTTGCTTCTCAACTGCACATGGAACATTCACCAGGATAGATGATATCTTGGTTCACAAATCAAGCCTTGGTAAATTTAAGAAATTAGAAACCATATCAAGCATCTTGACCAACCACAACAGTATGAGATTAGAAATAAATTACAGGGAAAGAAATGTAAAAAGCACAAACACATGGAGGCTAAACAATACGTTACTATATAACCAAGAGATCACTGAAGAAATCAAAGAGGAAATCACAACATACCTTGAGACAAATGGCAAGGAAAACATGAAGATCCAAAACCTATGGGATGCAGAAAAAGCAGTTCTAAGAGGGAACTTTATAGGAATACAATGTTACCTCAAGAAACAAGAAAAATCTCAAATAAACAATCTAAACTTACACCTAAAGGAACTAGAGAAAGAAGAACAAGCAAAACCCAATGTTAGTAGAAAGAAAGAAATAACGATCAGATCAGAAATAAATGAAATAGAGACAAAGAAAACAATAGCAAAGATCAATAAAACTAAAAGCTGGTTCTTTGAGAAGATAAACAAAATTGATAAACTTTTAGCAAGACTCATCAAGAAAAGGAGGGAGAGGATTCAAATCAATAAAATTAGAAATGAAAAAGAAGTTACAACAGACACCGCAGAAGTACAAAGCATCCTAAGAGACAAGCAACTGTATGCCAATACAAGCAACTGTATGCCAATAAAATACAAGCAACTGTATGCCAATAAAATGGAAAACCTGGAAGAAATGGACAAATTCATAGAAAGGTATAACCTTCCAAGGTTGAACCAGGAAGAAAAAGAAAACATGAACAGACCAATCACAGTAATGAAATTGAAACTGTGATTAAAAACCGTCCAACAAACAGAAGTCCAGGACCAGATGGCTTCACAGGTGGATTCTATCAAACATTTAGAGACGAGCTAACATGCATTCTTCTCAAACTCTTCCAAAAAACTTGCAGAGGAAGGAACATTCCCAAATTCATTCTTCGAGGCCACCATCACCATGATACTAAAACCAGACAAAGATACTACAAAAAAGAAAATTACAGACCAATATCTCTAATGAATACAGATGCCAAAATCCTCAACAAAATACTAGCAAACAGAATCCAACAACACATTAAAAGGATCATACACCATGATCAAGTTGGATTTATCTCAGAGATGCAAGGATTATTCATCATATACAAATCAATCAATGTGATACACCATATTAAGAAACTGAGGAATAAAAACCATATGATCATCTCAATAGATGCAGAAAAAGCTTTTGATGAAATTGAACACCGATTTATGCTAAAAACTCTACAGAAAGTGGGCATAGAGGGAACCTATCTCAACATAATAAAGGTCATATATGAGAACCCCACAGCAAACATCATTCTCAATGGTGAAAAACTGAAAGCATTTCCTCTAAGATCAGGAACAACACAAGAATGTCCACTCTCACCACTTTTATTTAGTGTAGTTTTGGAAGTCCTTGCCATGGCAATCAGAGAAGAAAAAAACATAAAAGGAATACAAATTGGAAAAGAAAAAGTAAAACTCGCAGTTTGCAGATGACATGATACTATACATAGAAAATCCTAAAAATGCCACCAGGAAACTACTAGAGTTAATCAATGAATTTGGTAAAGTTTCAGGATACAAAATTAATGCACAGAAATCTCTTGCATTCCTATACACTAGCAATGAAATATCAGAAAGAGAAATTAAGGAAACACTCCCATTCACCACTGCAACAAAAAGAATAAAATACCTAGGAATAAACATACCTAAGGAGGTAAAAGACCTGTACTCAGAAAACTATAAGACACTGATGAAAGAAATCCAGGATGACACAAACAGTTGGAGAGATATACTACGTTCTTGGAATGGAAGAATCAATATTGTGAAAATGAGTATTCTACCCAAAGCAATCTACAGATTCAAAGCAATCTTTATCAAATTACCAATGGCATTTTTTACAGAACTAGAACAAAAAAATCTTAAAATTTGTATGTAAACACAAAAGATCCCAAATAATAAAAGCAATATCAAGGGAAAAAAACGGAGCTGGAGGAATCAGACTCCCTGACTTCAGACTATACTACAAAGCTACAGTAATCAAGACAATATGGTACTGGCACAGAAATAGAAATATAGATCAATGGAACAGGATAGAAGTCCCAGAGATAAACTCATGCACTTATGGTCAACTAATCTATGACAAACTAAGCAAGGATATACAATGGAAAAAAGAAAGTCTCTTCATTAAGTGGTGCTGGGAACTCTGGACAGCTACATGTAAAAGAATGAAATTAGAACCCTCCCTAACACTATACACAAAAATAAACTAAAGATGGATTAAAGACCTAAATGTAAGACTGGACACAATAAAACTCATAGAGGAAAACATAGGAAGAACAGTCTTTGACTTAAATTACAGCAAGATCTTTTTTGACTCATCTCCTGGAGTAATAGAAATAAAAAAATAATAAACAAATGAGACCTAATGAAACTTAAAGAAGCTTTTGCACAGGAAAGGAAACTATAAACAAGATGAAAAGACAACCCTCAGAATGGGAGAAAATTGTTTGCAAATGAATCAACAGACAAAAGATTAATATCCAAAATATATCAACAGCTCATGCAGCAACAACCCAATCAAAGAATGGGCAGAAGTTCTAAATAGGCACTTCTCCAAAGAAGACATACAGATGGCCAAGAGACATATGAAAAGCTGCTCAACATCACTAATTATTAGAGAAATGCAAATCAAAAGTACAGTGAGATACCACCTCACACAGGTTTAGAATGGGCATCACCAGAAAATCGACAACCGCAAATACTGGAGAGGGTGTGGGGAAAAGGGAACCCTCTTGCACTGTTGGTGGGAATATAAACTGATATGGCCACTGTGGTTAACAGTATGGAGTTTCCTTAAAAAACTAAAAATAGAATTACCATATGGTCCAACAATCCCACTACTGGGCACATACACAGAGAAAACCATAATTCAAAAAGACACATGCACCCGAATGTTCATTGCAGCACTATTTACAATAGCCAGGAGATGGAAGCAACCTAGATGCCCATCGACAGATGAATATATAAAGAAGATGTGGTACATATATACAGTGGAATATAACTCAGCCATAAAAAGGAATGAAATTGGGTCATTTGTAGAGACCTGGATGGACCTAGAGACCGTCATACTGAGTGAAGTAAGTCAGAAAGAGAAAAACATGTATCATATATTAATGCATATATGTGGAATCTAGAAAAATGGTACAGATGAACAGGTTTGCAGGGCAGAAATAGAGATATAGAGAACAGAACTATGGACACCAAGGGGGGAAAGTGGGGGGGAAGGGTGGTGGTGGGATGAATTTGGAATTTGGGATTGACATATATACACTAATGTGTATAAATAGATAACTAATAAGAATGTGCTGTATAAAAGTAAATAAATAGAAATTTAAAAAATAATTTCTAATAAAAATGAGAAAAAAATTCTTTTAAATAAAAAACATAATTTTTTAAATTTGTGAAAGCACTGTTTTGCCTTGGTCTCTAATTGCCTCTGCATAAAGCTTTAGTATGATTTCTACCAACACTTTAACCAACATATACTAAACATATCCTAAGTACAGAGATTAGGGAGCCAAAGATTAGGGATGAAAAGATGAAATAGATAAGTTGTGTTCTCAAAAGCTATGGCTGATTAGATGAATGGAGCTCACACCATGTTGGAAAATCGGTGAGAGGAAACATCTCAAGAAAGACACACAAGAAGCACTGTCAAACTTTACAGAGAAAGAGGTTGATTCTAACAAGGACCAGGAAAGACTTTATGCTAAGGGATGATGAAGGAGGAATTGCAGGGGTTTCAAGTAGAAATGTATGTAAAGAGATGCTTGAAAATAATAGGAACATTAATAAGTTAAAAGGATGGAAATCCAAAAGTACAGAGTATTTTCAGGAAAGTGAAATTAGATCCATTGGTTTATACTTTCAAGGGCTTAAAAGAAATCACAATTAGAATGTAAACTCCAGACTGTGAGGCCTGAAATGTTGGGTGAACAAGAATGGACCTTATTTGATAGGAAGTAGTGAGCCACTGAAAACTTTTGAACATGGGAGTGGTATGATAAGTGCCATATTTTAGGAAACCTAATCTGGAAGCACCTTTATTGGAGAAAGATAAAAATAGAAGAAAAAGAACAATAGGAAAGCTGTTGAAGTAACCCACAGGGAAATGAAAGTGCACCTTTGACAATGGAAGGTGGGGTGATTGAAAGCTGGGATGGGAGAGGACTTCTTTGGAAGTTGTGTCACTTTAACACGCACAAAAATATAACTTAGATTTTATGATTTTGGGGGTGGTTTTGGACATGTTAATTGAGGTAACCAAGGCCAAGAAGTTTTGAATCATCACCTGAAGGAGTTGTAAAGAGAAGCTTATTTAAGAAAATGACAACAAAGATGGAAAAACAAGAAAAAGTGTGAGAGAAAGATGACAATGGCAAATTCTAGTATTAAAATCACCAATCCATCTGTTTTCTGTCTATGACTCCCATCTTTCTTTGGTATTTATGACTTGGTAATGCCCACAATTTCTATATCTACTTCCCTAATACCCGGTATGTCTATTAAAGGAAAGTTTTCTTCACTTATTTCTCTTCCATGACATTGAGAATGAGTGGATCCAGTTCAGTTGGCAAAGAAAACAAAAAGTATTCTTTGCTTTTGACAGATTTGTTGGCCATTCTCAGGATAAGAGAATAAGATAGTTGGGGTCAGTGGCTGGCTATTATGCTGACTCTAACTTCCTTCAAGCTAGACAGTTATGAATAATAAAAAATGGGTTCTTAGAGAAGTGGAAAAAGCCAGACTCACTAAGCACCCAATAGTCTTCTGTGCAATACAATGGGGTAGGACATTGTACAACTAAAGTGATATTTTACATGTTGAATTGTTTCTAAGTGTTGAGTTAAACACTGTAAAATGAAAATTTATTCAGGTGAATAGAGTCTCTTATAGTTAATATATTAAATCACTGAAAGATTACTTTCCTACTGTAACAATGACTGAAAGTTTATTTCCATATCCATCATTCTACTTCAATCATGATCAGTGTTTTGCCAAATTTTGCCAACGTTTTAAATTATCTCTCATACTTTTTATTAGAGTATTTAAAATCAAATATCAAACATACCATTTGTAAAAAATTCAGTATGCATTTCTAACTAATAATAATTTTTGACATAATGAGCATACTTTTGTCATATTCTATATCCTTAATATCATCTATTACCCATTCCATATACACATTTCTCCAGTTATGTCAAAGATATTCCTCTACAGTAAGTTTGTTCAAATCAGTATCCAGTATCCAAACAAGGTCCACACATCACTTTTGGTTATCATGTCTTTAATCGTCCTCTTTTCATTTTCTTGACACTTGTTTATTAGAAAAACAAATTTCATATTTTATAACCAGGTGGCCACAATATATTCTACTTCTAAAGCAAAATCACAGTTCATTCAACATTTTTTCAAGTACTGCATAATGAACAATTACTGTGCATAGGACAGTGTGCTGGTGCTGAGTGTGATTCAAAGATGTCAGTAAATCATGGTCTCTACTGCTAAAACTTTGCAATCTGGAGGAAAAAGAAAAATAATAATACACAACAACATTGCAAAAGAAGTTAATTAAGTGGTATAAAATGCTATAGTTTTAAAGGCAGAGGTATGGTTTGGAAGATGAAGGTAGTGATTTTAGAGAAGTTGGCATGTGAGATGGATGGTTTGCAGTGACAAGTGATTCAAGAGGCAGTTGCATTGGGAAAGGGGTAAAGAGAGTACATTATATAATAGAAAAACTTGGAGAAACATAACATAAACCTTAGAGGTGAAGAAAGTAAGAGATTTGTTCAAGGGATTATAAGTGAAATAACTCAATTGAAGAGGCACATTTGTATCCTGCTACTTTACCAAATTCATTGATTAGCTCTAGTAGTTTTCTGGTAGCATCTTTGGGATTCTGTATGTATAGTATCATGTCATCTGCCAACAGTGACACCTTTATTTCTTCTTTTCCGATTTGGATATCTTTTATTTCCTTTTCTTCTCTGATTGCTGTGGCTAAAACTTCCAAAGCTAGGTTGAATAAGAGTGGTGAAAGTGGGCAACCTTGTCTTGTTCCTGATCTTAGTGGAAATGCTTTCAGTTTTTCACCATTGAGGACGATGTTGGCTGTGGGTTTGTCATATATGGCCTTTATTATGTTGAGGAAAGATCCCTCTATGCCTACTTTCTGCAGGGTTTTTAATCATAAATGGGTGTTGAATTTTGTAGAAAGCTTTCTCTGCATCTATTGAGATGATCATATGGTTTTTCTCCTTCAATTTGTTAATACAGTGTATCACAGTGATTGATTTGCGTATATTGAAGAATCCTTGCATTCCTGGAATAAACCCCACTTGCTTATGTTGTATGATCCGTTTAATGTGCTGTTGGATTCTGTTTGCTACTATTTTGTTGAGGACTTTTGCATCTATGTTCATCAGTGAAATTGGCCTGTAGTTTTCTTTCTTTGTGACATCTTTGTCTGGTTTTGGTATCAGGGTGATGTTGGCCTTGTAGAATGAGTTTGGGAGTGTTCCTCCCTCTGCTATATTTTGGAAGAGTTTGAGAAGGATAGGTGTTAGCTCTTCTCTAAATGTTTGTTAGAATTCACCCGTGAAGCCATCAGGTCCTGCGCTTTTGTTTTTCGGAAGATTTTAATCACAGTCTCAATTTCAGTGCTTGTGACTGGTCTGATCATATTTCCTCTTTCTTCCTGGTTCAGTCTTGGCAGGTTGTGCATTTCTAAGAATTTGTCCATTTCTTCCAGGTTGTCTATTTTATTGGCATACAGTTGCTTGTAGTAATCTCTCATGATCTTTTGTATTTCTGCAGTGTCAGTTGTTACTTATACAGATTGCCAAAAAACACAAGAAAGAATGCTCAACTTCATTAGTCATTAGAGAAATGCAAATCAAAACTACAATGAGATATCATCTCACACCAGTCAGAGTGGCCATCATCAAAAAAATTTAGAAACAATAAATGCTGGAGAGGGTGTGGAGAAAAGGGAACTCTCTTTCACTGCTGGTGGGAATGTAAATTGATACAACCACTAAGGAGAACAGTACAGAGGTTCCTTAAAAAACTACAGATAGAACGACCATACGACCCAGCAACCTCACTACTGTGCATATACACTGAGAAAACCATAATTCAAAAAGAGTCATGTACCAAAATGTTCATTGCAGCTCTATTTATAATAGCCAGGACATGGAAGCAACCTAAGTGTCCATCATCGAATGAATAGCTAAAGATGTGGCACATGTATACAATGGAATATTACTCAGTCATAAAAAGAAATGAAATTATTTGTAGTGAGGTGGATGGACCCAGAGTCTGTCATACAGAGGGAAGTAAGTCAGAAAGAGAAAAACAAATACCGTATGCTAACATATATATATGGAATCAAAGAAAAAACAAAAAAAAAGGTCATGAAGAACCTAAGGGTAAGACGGGAATAGAGACACAGACCTACTAGAGAATGGACTTGAGGATATGGGGAGGGGGAAGGGT
Organism: Pseudorca crassidens; assembly: GCF_039906515.1. Lineage (NCBI taxonomy): Eukaryota > Metazoa > Chordata > Mammalia > Artiodactyla > Delphinidae > Pseudorca > Pseudorca crassidens. Next base: position 46,994,894 of record NC_090305.1, read on the forward strand.
AAGCTCTGACAAAGTGAGAGAGTGGCATGGACATATATATACTACCAAACATGTAATAGATAGCTAGTGGGAAGCAGCCGCATGGCACAGGGAGATCAGCTTTGTGACCACCTAGAGGGGTGGGATAGTGAGAGTGGGAGGGAGGGAGACGCAAGACCGAAAAGATATGGGAACAAATGTATGTGTACGGCTGATTCACTTTGTTATAGAGCAGAAACTGACACACAACTGTAAAGCAATTATACTCCAATAAAGATGTTTAAAAAAAGAAAAAAAGAAGCAAATTTGTGAGACAGATTCAGGTAAGTAGGGAGAGATTTGGAAGGATTTGAATAGTAGAGTAGCTTGAACACTGTCCTCAGAGCAGGTAGCCACTAACTCCATTCATTTTTCCACATATAGGAGACTGTGGAACATGACGTAAACATAGGTATTCTACTAGTAAGCAAAATGCACCAGCTTACTTCATAAGAAAACTTAACTGTTTATATATTCCAATAACAATCATTTTCAAATATTTATAGCAAGTTTGAAAGATAATCTAATGTTTCATTTTGCCCCAAAATTAGATGCTCCACTTAGAGGAACATAAAAAATTGGAGCTTATTTAACCAACACACAGTACCCAGCAAGTGAGAGACCTTCATAACCTAAGAAATTGTTTGTAGCATAGTATAAAACAGTAAGCACAACTCAACAAATCTACTATAGGAGAGATAGAAAATGACTCTATTAAAGATATATACATATATATATCTTTATACATATGTATGCTAAAGATATATATATATCTTTATATATATGTATCTTTATACATATATATGTATATATACATACACATATATATCTATATACATATGCATGTACATGTACTTGTGTGTATATATATATACAAAATATATATATATAAAACACTAGCCCTGCAAACCTCAAAGTCTGTTTTTCATCTGCTATGAAAATACACTTTGTAATGTGTCTGTTTTGTTGCCTATCAACAATAAATGTATATTAACACATAAATTTTCTCTCTACCAATACAATGCTAATTGATTTTCATCATTAAAAATGCTCACATGAGAGCTGAATTACCAAACCCTTCCAAGAAAGTATACATCAAACAACGTAGTTTGATTGGTAAGCATTTTCTTCTTGCATACTTATTCTTTAATAAATGGTGATCCAGGTATTCCATATCGTAGATTTTTTAAAATACTTTTGAGTGCCCACATATACCAGACTTTGTATTAAGCCTTTGAGGGAATATGATTTTGCAAAAAATGTGGTCTTGGTATTGCAGAGTCTTATATTCTAGTACAGATGATTAAACATATACATATACAAGTAAAATAATAGGATTACAATAGAGATGTCAAAGTAGATTTAGTGTTTTCCAACAACAGCACTATTGACATTTTGGATCAGATAATTCTTAATGGTAAGGAGTCATCCTGTTATTGCGGAATGTTTAGCAGCATCCCTGACCTCTACTCACTAAGTGCCAATAGCACCATCCCAGTTGTGACAACAAAAAATATCTCCACTTATTGCCAAATGTCCCCTGAGGACTCAGTGAAAAATCACCTGCAGTTTTGAACCAATGTATAGTCCCATGTGCAATTTGCTAGTGAAAAAACTTCTTGTTGGAGAAACGAAAGTAAGTCCACAGAGGAGCAGGCTGCTAATATGAGTAAGTGTAAAAGAGGAGAGTACTTCAGGGATAGAGAAGATAATGAGAAAGGGGCTAACCTGGAGATGGAAAGCCAAGATAATAAGTATAAATTATGTTCAAGGGTCACATAGCATGTGGTGATCAGGAGATGGTTAGTAGAGAAAATACTGCTAAAGTAAAAAGCAATCAAATTATAGAGGTCCTTGAATATAAAATAAAGAGAATGCTTTTCATTTCATATAGATGCCATTTTAATATGTAGGTGAAATGAAAAAAAGTATCAGTTTGGAAATGTTAATATGACAGTTCTGAGAAGAATGACGGGCAAATGAGAGTTGATTTTTGGTCTGGTTAAGGACATAATTTGGCAGAAATTGGAGAAAATATTTGTGACATATGTTTTTCCCAACATGGGATGAAAGAGGAAAATCAAGAAAAGAAGTAAACTCTATAACTTGTTTCTGTGTTTGTTCTCAAAAATTTTTGTTGAAATTGTTTTCTCACAGTAGAGTGGACACTTCATAATAGAACTGATTGGCAGATGTGCCCCGATTCTCTAGAATCCATGAACTGGAAAGTTGTAACTGATATTGCAGAGTTGTGAAGACAAAGATGATATTCTCAAAATAACTACAGTGACATATAAATTATGAATCAAGGAATTTAAATAATTTTGCTGAAGAAAAGTAATCAACTTAAATTCCAAGGCCTGGCACAGAGAAAGTGTTCAGTACTTGTCTGCTGAATGACTTTTATACACATTGAGGTTCTCACCACACAAGTAGACTTTAAATGTCTCTTCACCTTTCCTATAACTTTTGAGAGTTTTGATCTAATGTTATCTCCATTTGGAACATATAATGTTAGGACAGAACATAATTCAATTTCACGTGATATACAAATGTAATACTAAAATCCCTGAAAACACCATCTAAAGGGTTAAAATATGTACTCTTGAACTACACTGTTCATTTGCTCTGAAAAGATTTACTATCTCTTTGAACATTAAAATCTTGCATGTACAGATGATATGGTATTAAAAATAGGGAGAAAAGGAAGTAACGTCAGAGAGACCTGTTCACACCCACATCTTCTTCCATTCTTGCCCAAAGTCACCTCTGACCTAGATCTAAGAAAGGGGCATTTTCTAAAGTCAAAGAAGCCTTCTATTTTTTGTTTGTCAACAGGCTAGTATATTTATTTCGGAAATACTTAACCTTACATTTCTAAGATAACTACATTTGGTAGGCAATTAAAATGTATTTTTTGAAAAATACAGATGCAGTGAAGTAATAAGAGAATAACTGGCTCTGAATAAATGAAAACCTTGGGAAATTGATGGAGAAAATATAATCTCAGGCATACAAGAATTTTAGTTTTGTTAAATGATCAAACTCTAGTTTTTTATAAAAGGGAATTAAATATGGTGGAAATTAAAAATAGAGGTCTTGGGCTTCCCTGGTGGCGCAGTGGTTGAGAGTCCGCCTGCCGATGCAGGGGACACGGGTTTGTGCCCCGGTCCGGAGGATCCCGCATGCCGCGGAGCGGCTGGGCCCGTGAGCCATGGCCGCTGAGCCTGCGCGTCCGGAGCCTGTGCTCCGCAACGGGAGAGGTCACAGCAGTGAGAGGCCCGCGTACCCCCCCAAAAAAAAAAAAAAATAGAGGTCTTTCTTTCAGCAGTTAGATATAAAATGGATAATAATAAAAAGAAACTTGAATAATTGAGACAAGTTAAGAGACTGCTACAATAATCCAGATGTTCACTTATCAAAAGGTAAGCAGGGATGAAGTGAGAGAGTGGCATGGGCATATATACACTACCAAAGGTAAGCTGGGATGAAGTGAGAGAGTGTTTTATCATCTGTTGTTAGGTGATAAAAATGAGTTTTATATAAGTTCTCTTTGGAAGGATATTTAAACATAATCAGTGACCATATTCATCTATGTTAAACACTTGATTAATTTAAAAGTATCTCAATCTATACATTAATATATACTCTATTTATAAAGACTTGACCATGGGCTCCAATTTTTTCCCCTCATTTTTACATTTGGCAAACATTTGTTGATACATTATGTGTTAAGTGCAATGCAAGGGACTGGGCACATGAGGGTGTATAAGACAGAGCTCCCCATTTTCCAGGAGTTGACTGCCTAGGAGAATGCATAAGCCAGAATAGGGGTTTTGTGAACCTCCATTAGTTGGAGCTGGAGACCTTCACCAGAAAGCAGTCATTCACCTGTTTTGGCTCTGTCTTTTACTGCTAAAATTAACTTTTGTCCACATATGATCTTTATTTACCAGACAGTATCATACATCTGTAAAATTTGAAAATAAACAGGTTTTTAAAATATGTACATGTCTATGTTTCTTTCTACTAGTCTGATTTCTTACCAGCTCAATATAATGCTTAACACTAATTCAAGGGGCAAGATTAAGAAAGTAAAAATAACTGAACGTTTCAGTCACCATCTCATTTTATAGACCATTATATCACTACATAGTTTTGCTATCCCTTTGAGTTGATGGAAGTTATTTTTTTTAAATCCTGTTGAGTGATTTTTAATGTGTATTTACCCACAGACCTGTAAATGAAAGTACTATTTGAGGTGAATCATTCACCTAGGTTTAGAAATATGGAACCACTACAAGACTATAGTTGACAAAGCAACATCTGTAAAAATGTATTTCTATTGACTCTGAGTAAAAATAATATGGACTCTTATGTAAAAATTTGAAATTTATTAGATAATACTTTTCAGAGAAATAAGTTTTCACTATTCCCTTTATCTTTATTTTCAAGCATATTCATCTTTATTCACAAATTTTATGGGCTGTACTTTAAAATTCAGCTTTATAACAACCAAGTTTTGCAGTATTGTCTCAGAACATACAAACCTCTTTAAAGTAAGTGTAGACCTAATGTCTCAGAACCCATTTGCCCGAAAAGCTTAGAAAGTTCCCTGCATCACTTCTAGGATTTGAGGTTTCTTAAGGTTTTTTTGTTTTCCTCGCAAAATTGCTATTTCTTCCCAAAGCCATTTTCTTCTCTGTTAAATGAATGCTAAATTGTGTATCATTTTTGATTACTGAGCTAGGAATCTTGTTTTTCTTCTCTTTGCCACAAAATAAGAAACTTAAAGAATGACAATATTTTGTTTTCAATTATATATGGGCACTGGGTAAGATAAGAAGATATGCCAAATTAAGGATTGTAAACTGCCTAAAATGTTCTATTGCTTAAATAGTGTTTGAGACATGGTTCCTTCCCTGTTTAGAAACAGTGAGGGCTGCCCTGTTATGCTTACAAGTGCACTTTTGGCTTAGTTGCATTGTGGGAAATGTGAGCCTTTGTTGACTTTGGAGATTCAGGTGCGAAAATTTGGATTCAAACAAATAAGTGAAAAATCACACATACCCTGTTGAAGAATGTGTCTTCTGCTTTTTTAGGATGGAATGTCCTGAGATACCTATTAAATCTAACTGGTCTATTATGTCATTTAAGACCAGTGTTGCCTTATAGATTTTCTGTCTGGATGATCTGACAATTGATGTAAGTGGGGTGTCAAAGTCCCCTACTATTTTTGTGTTATGGACTATTTCTCCCTTTATGGCTGTTAATAGTTGCTTTGTGTATTGGGTGCATAATTGTTAACAAGTACTAGGTGCATATTTGTTAATGAGTAAAAAGTTCCTTATTTCTCTTACTATGGACTTCCTTTTAAAGCTGGAGTATTGCTACTCCAGCTTTCTTTTCATTTCCATTTGCATGGAATATCTTTTTTCATCCCCTCACTTTCAGTCTATGCGTATCTTTTGCTCTGAACTGAGTCTCTAGTAGGCAACACGTAGATGGGTCTTGTTTTTTATTCTCTCAGCCACCATATATCTTTTTGATGGGAGCATTTAGTCCTCTGATATTTAAAGTGATTATTGATAGTTATGTACATATTGCCATTTAAAAATTTGTTTTCTGGTTGTTTTTCATAATTCTTCTCTATTCCTTTTTTTCTTCTTTTACTCTCTTCCCTTGTGGTTTTCAATAAGTTTTGCCATTTTAATTATGACATGTCTTGCTATGGGTCTCTTTTGGTTCATTTTGTTTGGGACTCTTCTTTTTGTACCTTGATATCTGTTTCCTTTTTCAGGTTTAGGAGTTTTTCAGCCATAATTTCATCAAATACATTTTTGATTCCCTTCTCTCTCTCTTCTCCTTCTGGGACCCCCATAATGTGAATGTTAGTATGCTTGATGTTGTCCTAAAGGTTCCTGAAACTATTATTTTTTTTAATTGTTCTTTTTCCTTTCCTGATTGGGTAATTTCCATTATTCTATATTCCAGATCAGTTATACATTCTTCTGTATCACCTAGTCCACTGTTATTTACTTCTAGTGTATTTTCTTTCTTTTTTAAAAAATTTTCTCTCTTACACCATGCAGCATGAGGGATCTTAGTTCTCTGACCAGGAATCGAACCTGTGTCCCTTGCAGTGGAAGGGCAGAGTTTTAACCACTGGACCAACAGGGAGTCCCCTTCTAGTGTATTTTCAATTTCAGTTACTGTATTCTTCAGCTCTGACTGGTTCTTTTTGTATTTTCTAATTTCTTGTTAAAATCTCACTGTATTTATATATTCTTTCCCCAAATTCAGTTAGCATTCTTACTACGAATGTTTTGAACTCTTTATCTGGTCAATTATTTTTCAGTTTTATTAGTTGTTTTTTCAGCGTTTTTTATTGTTGTTGTTTTTGCTCTTTGGTTTGAAGGAAATCCTTCTGCTTTCTCATTTTATTTTACTCTATGAAATTAGGTGAAGCAGTTACCTCTCCCAGTCATGAAGGCATATCCTTGTATAGGAGCATCCCTATGTCATTTTCATGTCTCAGTGGCTATGCTAGGAGAGCTGGATCTGAAGCGCACACAGTCTGCATCTTTCCCTGGTTGTGCTAGCAACCACTGCCTTGGTGGAAGGTAGGGCTGGAGGTGGAAGGGCTACAGCCACAGTCAGGTAAGCTGGGGCTTCTCCTGTGTTCAACGCCTGTCACCGTCCTATTGGGGGTGATGGTGGTGGTGGGGCAAAGGTCTAGAACATGTGCCTTGAGTTTCTCCCAAGCATGAAGGCAGTCTCCACCTTGGTTTGGTATGTGAACAGGGCCTTAGGACTTGGTATTGCACTTCTGTGTTATTTTCACTTTTTCCCTGGTGTGTTCACCTTGGTTAGAGGCTGGGTCTGGGACAGAGGGTTTGGTGCCACACCACCACTGAGCTGGCCCCACTCTCTCCCAAATGTGCACAGGGATCTGCCCTCTGGTAATGGTAATCTCCCCCCTGGAGCTACCTTCAGTTTCTCTGAAGGGTGTGCAGGGATGCATGAACTGGCAATACTTGCCCCTGCCCTTTGTCAAAGGCAGGGCCTGGGTCTAAGCCAGTCCTGCTTTATCCAAGTGTACACACTCTCATCTCCCCTTGGTGGGGAGCAGTACAGAAGCTAGAAGACCTGGTGCAGGGCCCCTGTGCACGCTGGGGGCCACGCTGTGGCAGCCCTGGCAAGCCAGCCAGAGCCCAAGGCAGTTTTCAATCTGCTGCTTCTGCACTGTGACTGAGAGTAAGCAAGTGTATGCATGTGCTCTTCAAGAGGGCTTCTGGTTTCTTACAGTCCTCCAGTAAGCCCCACTGGTGTTCAAACCAGTTAAGGGTGCTCACCTTTCCAGTGTCAGGTCCCAAGGCTGGGGTGCCTAAGTTGTGACTCGAACATCTCATTCCCCAGGGAGGATCGCTACGCCTGTGATATTCAATAGTGGTGTAGGTCTTGAACAGGTCATTTCTCCTCCCTTCCTATCAGACTCTGTGTGGATCTTTCTTTACAGCCTTTGTTGTAGAAGAACTGTTCCCTTGTCCCCAGATTGATTTCACGAGAATCACTCTATATATAGTTGCAATTTTGATGTGTTCATGATTGGAGGTGAGCCCAGTGTTCTCCTACTCTGCCATCTTGATCCTCCTAAAACATTTTTGAGTGCTTAGTTTGAATCACAATGATTTGAACTTCCACAGACATTATCTAATGTCTCAGTTTTAATCCTGTAAGAAACAGATGACAAGACAGAATTAGATGCATACATTATTTTCTGGGAGAAACGACTGAAGAAGATAAAGAGGAAAAGCAGGATCAGAAAAAGCCTGCAGATTCTGATATATGTCTGACATCTGTGAAAGGAGAGAAGGAAGAAAGAAAGCTGGGTAAGAGAGCTGTACGGTGCTAAAGTTAAAATTTCCCATAAGTAGAGTGCTACAAAAGGCAAGAATTGCCTAGATCTAGTACCTCTGTTGTTCTCAGTTATGGGCCAGGGGAAGCCCAGGAAGAGCATGAACACTATGGTGAATCTTAAATGTGTAGGAACTAGAGGTTATTTGCCAACTATTCTTCTTGCAGCAGGTTTTCTAGAAGGGATGTCTGAGTGTACACCTCCATGGCCATCACAGTCTACCCTTTGTATGTCTCATAAAGTCTCTCCTCCAGAGATTTTCAGGAAGTATCCCATGATTTTTGTGTATGTCTCTTGCTGACAGAAATTTTAAAACTGGGACATTAGGAGGACAAATTTTAGCCCTGTCTCTACAGTCAGTTTTTGAGTGATAAGTGTAGGTTCCTCAAAACTCATTCCTGATGGGTTTAAGCACTAGGAAATCATACCTTTATCAAACAAGGATTGCTGCATATGTTCACTCACTATATAAATTAAACAAGGGAACATCACAAAGTATCAAACTGGATCACCTGGATTCCACACATATTCCTTTCTTCCCCTCTTATGGCAAAAGCAGGCTTACCTTATTCTGGAAATCAGATTCAATCACTCGTGCAAAGATGGTGATACCTCCCCTTACCTGGTGGTTTCTGGACATGAAGCATCTAAACTATCCAGGTGACAGTTGTAGTTGTAGCTTAATGGGACTTCTACTGTTTCCTCTGGCAAGAGTTTGTCCCTTTTCAGACTAGGACCTCTAATGAAAAGCACAAAGTCCCACAGTGGGTCATCAGGAGTAATACTAGATGGTAAGTGTCATGACTCATTTCCTACCACTTGCTTCTTAGGTCCATATATTCTTCTTGTTTAGACCTATGACTTAGTGTGTATATTATGTCCTGAAGTATGGCAATCCATCTTTGCACAGTACTGACATCACGTTAGTGATCCAGCTATGCCATTAGAAAGCTATTCCAACATTTTGTGACACCAGCTGCCTGTGAAGGGTGAGTGATGTCATTCAATCAGTAGATCAGTGGGTCATTGGCCCGTCTATACTACATTTGTTGTGAAGAGGTTTTCCTGTTGGATGCTGTTATGAAGGATTCCATACCTGTGGATCAGACTTTTAGTAAACCTCCAGAAAGTGGTACTGTTTAAAACTCTGTAGAAAAGAAAGTCAAACCCATAAGAATACCAATACTCATAATTGGTATCTATCCTTGTGAAGATGAAATCCTGGCCCTTATTACATGGAGCAACCCCAATGTAATTGAATTGTCAACAATCGTTCACTTGTTATCTGTTTCTGGGGGCTAAACTTTCAGAGGTGGCAGATCAGCCTTTGGGAATCCCTGCCTATAGGGTCAGTGTACAGCTCCTGTCTCTATTACTGTGACTACTTTGTTCATATGTCCATTATGCCAGTTCTGGAATGGCTAAAGTCATTAGCCAAGTCATTTTGTCTACTTGATAATTCTGTGCTTCTGCAGTGGATTTCTTGTTGGCATTGAATTATGATACAAAAATCTTCCACAAACTTCTACTCCAGACCTCCTTGTCTTCACTACTTCTAATTCTTTCCATTTCCAGTCCTAGGCCATGGCCTCTTGCCAAGAATTTATGATGTTTTCACACCATAAAACCTACATTTTCTTCTCCCAAAATTAGACAACCAGGTGAATTGCTTCAGCTCCACTAATTGTGATGGACTTCCCTCTCCACTGAATTTCTAAGCTCCCAGGTCCTAGTAACGTGTGCACAAGCTGACAAAGATCTAGCAGCCTGGGGTCATAGGTCTCCAAAACAACACTAAACTCTTCAAAAAGCTTTTGGGTTTCTTACCTACCTTTAGGAAGTTTTTTAACTATAACTCCTAGTTCAGTCTTTAACCAAGGAGTGAAAAATACCAGAAAAGGTTTGTCTGCAACCTTGAGTAGTTTTATTTTAACTGTGTTAACTGTGTAACAGTCTCTTCAAAATAGAAAGGCAATCCAGACAGAATTAGTAAAACATGAGTACTCAGGTGAAAAAGTCAGGTGGGGAGCACTAGGGGTCACATCATTCCTGTCATCTTTTAAGTCCTTTTGTGTCATGTAGTGAAGTTATTTTAGACTGTTTTGCCTTTTGTAAGTGTCTGTGTACCAATTAAAGTAGGCATTCCATTTATCATGTCTCTACAATTTGGGATCTCTTACTCTCAAGTGCACTTCTTTAAAAAAAAATTTCATTTGATCCCCATAGGGGCCACTGAAATTCTAGGTTGTTTTTATCAAAATCTTGCCATCTTGTTAGATAGTTGCAACTATAATTGCTAAACATAAAATAAGCAGGTGTGCCGGGGTGTTGTCCTTAATTCTTTGGATATAAAGGATGTCTTTTATTTTAGCTAGACCTTTGGGATTCTTGGAGCCAAACTAATCAGCTCCCAGGTTTATCCGAGATTTCTAGTAGCAACTATCCCTTATTTAATATCCACCTGAGAATTCCCACTGGGCTGAGTCCAGCTCAAATCCAACCGCATTCAATCCTGGACCCAGTTTGGTTCTTAAATTGGACGCAGTCCAACTTTGGCTGGTAATCACCAACAGTTCCCATGGAACTTTGGACTGGGGGAAAGGGTTAAACCAGCAGACATCAAAGAACAGGAACTTAAGACTGATTCCACACAACTGGAAAACTGTAGCTGACACACAAACAGTTCCCAATGTGGAATCAGGGGAAGTGTTCCACACAGATGGAAAATGGAATCCAGGGACAGATCTAAGGACTAGGTTTCTACACCGGGGAATTGTGGTCTAAAAAGCCAGTTAGATAAAGAGCTAGTACACAAAAACAGTGGCGTTCAACTGAGAGATACATATCAAAAGCCCTCTAAATGGTGAGAAAGACAGTGAACTGTGTTTCTTGTTGTATCAGCATGTTCACTTTTCATCCTACTGCTGCTGCCCATCTGTTAAAAAAAAAAATTCAACCAAAGCAAATGTGAAGATCCAATGGGCTTTTTTAGATGATACATGAATCAACCAGCATCCCATCCAGAAGGGTGTTCTAAAGGGTTATACAAAAAGAAAGATGTTGACAGGAAGAATGGTAGGGGCTATTAACAAAAGACAGGGTTTATTTTTAGCCCAGGATATATTTTTAAGGGGAAAGGAAGGGCATAGTTTTGTCATGCAGATTGCCTCTTCCTCTGGAGGATGGAGAGGGCCTACCTGGCAGATTACCTCATTAATGCTGACAGTAAAAATTCCAGAATGTTTAATTAAGTTTACGTTTCTGGTGAAGATTGAAACTTTAGTTAGGTTAGGCATTAAGTTTAAGTTTGGTATCGTGAGTTTTAGCACAGATGCCATTTGGGACCTGTGTTTTTTTGTTTAACATAAGCTACTTGCAAGCTGCATTCAACACAGTTAACTTTAAGTGAATGGAAGTTATACTCATTCTATAATACATGTAGTGTAGCACTTAACAAATTTATAATAAAGATGATTCTTAAAAGTTACTTTCAAGCTGTTTTCAGCTCAGTGTTGTTTCAGGGAATTAAAGTAATACTGATTCTATGATACATACACTGAGCGGTTTCACAAATCCAGTAATGAAGAAACATAAACTAGTTACAAACTTCATTCAGCACAATGTTCTTTCAGGGAATGGAAACCATATGTCTTCTGTAGTTCATGTAGTGAAATGTATAATAAGAATTTAGTAAACATGTTTCTTACAAGCCAATGTTCTTTGACTGAATGCAAGCAATAGTTATTATGTGAATTGTGTAGTGAAGTCTTTTTGCAAGTTTTCTACAAGCTAGTTGCAAACTTCGTTCAGCACAGTGTTTTTTAGCAAATCCAGTCAATACCCATGCTATGAACCATGCAGTGAAGTGTTTAAAAGGACTGAACAATGTAACTGCAAGCTGCATTCTACACTGTGTTCTTTAAGTGAATCCAAATGAGATATATTCTGTGATATAGTAGAGAAGTGTTTAACAAGACTTGTAAGCAAATGTTTCATAAAGTCTAGTTGCAAAGTACTTTCTATACAAGGTACTTAGTGATTCCAAGATATATCTATTCTATAAAAACTGCAGTTAAGAGTTTAACAAAAGGTTTAAGAAAACAAGTTTTTAAGCTAATTGCTAATGCATTATACACAGAGGTATTTTTTGTGAATACAGGTGATACCCAGTTTTGTGATGAGTGTATAATATGTTTGATAACAATTCTAACAATATATTTTAGATGTTACATGCTAATTGCAGCTGCACCATGTAATTTCTGTGAATCCAAGTGATACCCATTCTGAGAGGAATGTAGTAAAGTGTTTAACAAGACTTTTAAGAAAATGTTTCCTATTAGCTAGCTGCAAAGAGTGTTCTACACAGACTTCTTTCTATGTACGTAAGACACTCATCCTGTGGTGCATGAACTGAAGTGGGAGCTGAATTTTTCTTAAAATGTTTCTTGTAAACATTCTGCGTAGGTTCTATGAAAAAATCCAAGAGATATACATGCTGTGATGGGCCTAGTGAAGTGTTAACACAACATGTAAGAAAAATTTCCTTATCCTCTAGCTGTAAACTGCAGACCACTGTTCTCTTTAAATGATTCCATGTCATACCCATTATGTGATTCTTGTAAGTGAAGTGTTTAACAAGAATTGTGAGCAAATGTGTTTTAGAAGCTAATTGCTAACTGAATTCTTCACAGGCTTCTTTCTGTAAAATTAGACAATACCCATTCTGAGATGCACTCAGTGGATTTTTTCACAAACCTTGTAAGAAAATGTCTCTAATGAGATACTGGCAAAGTACATTCTGCACAGGCTTCCTTCTGTGAATACAAGTGATACCCATTTTTTGAGGTGTGCAGTGAAGTTTAACAAAACGTATTAAAATATTTCTTACAAAGAAGCTCAAACTGTTCTGCACAGAGCTCTATCAGTGAATCCAAGTGATATTCTGATTCTGGTATAAATGTTTAAGAAGATTGTAAAATAATGTTTCTTATATCACACTGTGCTCTTTAAGTGAATCTAAGACATAATCATGCTGTGACAGATGTAAGTTTAGTGTGTAACAAAACTTGTAAGGAGAGAGACCTTCAAGATGCTAGAGGATGATGAATTCATAAAAGTGCTAACAAAAGATCAAGATTTAAAATAAATTAATTACATGGGACTGAGTGAACTGATGAGGATGATTATAATTTTTGTGACTTTTTGTTTGAATTAAAAAAAATTCCACAAGAACCCAGAGGCAAAAAATACACATCAATTTTCACTGCAAAGTAAACGACCTGTTACAGTGGAGGATTAATGGACTGAATGTCAATATTATGACATAGTATGAGTGTGTGATTTGTTTGGTAATTGCAATCATTGTTGCTTTTGTGTGGTCATCCATTTACAATGCTTGGTGTCAGTTTATTTATCTCTTGTAAAAATAAAATACAGTGTGTGTGTGTGTGTGTGTGTGTGTGTGTGTGAGAAAAAAAACGATGGTAGAAGAGTAAGATGTGGAGATCAACTTCCTCCCCACAAATACATCAGTAATACAACTACAAGTGGAATAACTCCTACAGAACACCTACTGAATGCTGGCAGAAGACCTCAGACTTCCCAAAAGGAAAGAAACTCCCCACATACCTGGGTAGGGCAAAAGAAAAAAGAAAAAACAGAGACAAAAGAATAGGGATGGGACCTGCACCTCTAGGAGGGAGCTTTGAAGGAGGAAAAGTTTCCACACACTAAGAATCACTGGTGGAGAGGGGGTTGGGTGGAAGGGAAGTTTCGGAGCCATGGAGAAGAGTACAGCAACAGGAGTGCAGAGGGCAAAGCGGAGAGATTTCTGCACAGAGGATTGGTGCCAACCAGCACTCACCAGCCTGAGAGGCTTGTCTGCTCACGCACCGGGGCTGGTGGGGCTGAGAGCTGAGGCTCGGGCTTTGGAGGTCATAACCCAGGGAAAGGACTGGGGTTGGCTGTGAGAACACAACATGAAGGGGGCTAGTGCACCACAGCTAGCCAGGAGGGAGTCTGGGAAAAAGTCTGGACCTGCCTAAGAGGCAAGAGACCATTGTTTTCAGGCGTGTGAGGAAAAGGGATTCAAAACACCGACTAAATGAGCTCCAGAGATGGGCGCGAGCTGCGGCTATCAGCATGGACACCAAAGATGAGCATGAAACGCTAAGACTGATGCTGCAGCCACCAAGAATCCTGTGTGCAAGCACAGGTCACTATCCACACCTCCTCTTCCAGGAGGCTGTGGAGCCCACCAAAGCTAGGGTCCCATGATCCAGGGACAAATTCAGCAGAAGAACACTTGGTGCTCACTCAGGCTGTTGCAACATCATGCCGGCCTCTGCCACTGCAGACTCTCCCCACATTCCTTACCTCTCCTTCCCCCTAGACTGAGTGAGCCAGAACCCCCTAATCAGTTGCTGCTATAGGACAGGGTTGTCCTACCTGAGTGAAGAACAGAGACCTTCAGTCGACTTACACACAGAGGCAGGACCAAATCAAACCTGAACTCCAAGAGCTGTGCAAACAAAGAAGGGAAAGGGAAATTTTTTCCAGCAGCCTCAGGAGCAGCGGATTAAATCTCCACAATCAACTTGGTGTACCCCACATCTCTGGAATACCTGAGTAGACAACGAATCATCCCAAAATTTTGGCAGTGGACTTAGGGAACAACTGTAGACATGGGGTTTTCTTCCGAATTTAATTTGTTTCTGGTTTTATGTTTATCGTAGTTTAGTATTTAAAGTTTATAATCATTGGTAAATTTGTTTATTGATATTGTAGCTCTCTTCTTTTGTTTTTACTGTATATATATATTTTTTCCTTTTATTTTTTTGTGAGTGTGTATAGGCTTCTTTGTGTCATTTTGTCTGTTTAGCTTTGCTTTTACCATTTGTCCTAGGGTTCTGCTTGTCCTTTTTTTTTTTTTTAGTATAGTTTTTAGCACTTGTTATAACTGGTAGATTAGGTATGTTTTTTTGATTTGGTTGCTCTCTTCTTTCTGTTTTTATTAGTTTTAAGGTTTTTTTATTTTTAATAATTAAATTTTTTTTATTTTAATAACTTTATTTTATCTTTCTTTTTTCAATTTTTTTCTCCCTTTTTTTCTGAGCCATGTGTCTGACAAGGTCTTGGTGCTCAGGCCGGGTGTCAAACCTGTGCCTCTGAGGTATGAGACCCGAGTTTATGATGTTGGTCCACCAGAGGCCTCCCAGCTCCATGTAATACCAAACAGAGAAAGTTCTCCCAGAGATCTCCATCTCAATGCTGAGACCCAGCTCCACTCAACGGCGAGCAAACTACAGTGCTGGACACCCTATGCCAAAAAAATAGCAACACAGGAACAC
Organism: Pseudorca crassidens; assembly: GCF_039906515.1. Classification (NCBI taxonomy): domain Eukaryota; kingdom Metazoa; phylum Chordata; class Mammalia; order Artiodactyla; family Delphinidae; genus Pseudorca; species Pseudorca crassidens. The sequence goes on from NC_090305.1 coordinate 47,010,179, forward strand.
AGCCCCACCAATTAGCAGAGAGGCTGCCTGAAATCATAATAATGTCACAGACACCCCAAAACACACACTGGACATGGTCCTATCCACCAGAAAGAAAAGATCCAGCTTCATCCACCAGAACACTGCCACTAGTCCCCTCCACCAGGAAGCCAACACAAGCCACTGAACCAACCTTAGCCACTGGGGGTAGTCACCAAAAGCAATCAGAACTATGAACCTGCAGCCTGGGAAAAGGAGAACCCAAACAAAGTAAGTGAAGCAAAATGAGAATACAGAGAAACACAGAGCAGAAGAAGGAGGAAGGTAAAAAAAAACCACCAGACCAAACAAATGAAGAGGAAAGAGGCAGTCTACCTGAAAAAGAATTCAAAATAATGATAGTAAAGATGCTCCAAAATCTTCTAAATAGAATGGAGAAAATACAAGAAACGTTTAACAAGGACTGAAAAGAACTAAAGAGCAAACAAACAATGATGAAACACATTAAATGAAATTTAGAATTCACTAGAAGGAATCAACAGCAGAATAACTGAGGCAGAAGAAGGGATAAGTGACCTGGAAGATAAAATAGTGCAATAACTACCACAGAGCAAAATAAAGAAAAAAGAATGAGAAAAATTGAGGACAGTCTCAGAGACCTCTGGGATAACATGAAACACACCAACATTTTAATTATAGGGGTCCCAGAAGAAGAAGAGAAAAAGAAAAGGACTAAGAAAATATTTGAAGAGATTATAGTTGAAAACTTCCCTAAAATGGGAAAGGAAATAGTCAATCAAGTCCAGGAAGAGCAGAGAGTCCCATACAGGATAAATCCAAGTAGAAACATGCCAAGACACATATTAATCAAACTATCAAAAATTAAATACAAGGAAAAAATAACAAAATCAACCAAGGGAAAAGCAGCAAATAACATACAAGGGAATCCCCATAATGTTAACAGCTGATCTTTCAGCTGAAACTCTGCAAGCCAGAAGGGGGTGGCAGGACATATTTAAAGTGATGAAATGGAAAAACCTACAACCAAGATTACTCTACACAGCTATTAAAACCTTTACACATAAGCAAAAGCTAAGAGAATTCAGCACCACTAAACGAGCTATACAACAAATGCTAAACGAACTACTCTAGGCAGGAAACACAGAGAAGGAAAAGATCTACAATAAGAAACCAAAAACAATTACAAAACTGGTAATAGGAACTTACATGTCAGTAATTACCTTAAATATAAAGGGATTAAATGTTCCAACCAAAAGATATAGACTGGCTGAATGGATAAAAAAGCAATACCCATACATATGCTGTCTACAAGAGATCCACTTCAGAGCCAGAGACACATACAGACTGAAAGTGAGGGGATGGAAATAGATGCTCCGTGCAAATAGAAATCAAAAGAAAGCTGGAGTAGCAAATCGATATCAGACAAAATAGACTTTAAAATAAATACTATTAAAAGTGACAAAGAAGGACACTACATAATGATCATAGTATCAATCCAAGAAGAAGATATAACATTTATAAATATTATGCACTCAGCATAGGAGCACCTCAATACATAAGGCAAATGCTAACAGCCATAAAAGGGGAAATCAACAGTAACACAACAATAATAGGAGACTTTAACACTCCACTTTCACCAATAGTCAGGTCATCCACAAAGAAAATAAATAAGGAAACACAACCTTAAATGATACATTAAACAAGATGGACCTAATTGATATTTATAGGATATTCCATCCAAAAACCACAATACACTTTCTCCTCAAGTGCTCAAGGAACATTCTCCAGGATAGAGCGTACTGTGGGTCACAAATCAAGCACTGGCAAATTTAAGAAAACTGAAATTGTATGAAGTATCTTTTCTGACCTCAATGCTATGAGACTAGATATAAATTACAGGAAAATGTCTGTAAAAAATACAAACACATGGAGGCTAAACAGTACACTGCTAAAGAACCAAGAGACCACTGATGAAATCAGAGGAAATCAAAACATACCTAGAAGCAAATGACAATGAAAACATGATGACCCAAAATGTATGGGATGCAGCAAGAGCAGTTCTAAGATGGAAGTTTATAGCAATACAATCCTACCTCAGGAAACAAGAAATATCTCAAATAAACAACCTAACCTTACACCTAAAGCAATTAGAGAAAGAAGAAAAAAAAAAAACTCCAGAGTTAGCAGAAGGAAAGAAATCATAAAAATCAGATCAGAAATAAATAAAAAAGAAATGAAAGAAACTATAGCAAAGATCAATCAAACTAAAAACTTGTTCTTTGAGAAGATAAACACAATTGATAAACCATTAGCCAGACTCATCAAGAAAAAAAGGGAGAAGACTCAAATCTATAGAATTAGAAATGAAAAAGAAAAATAACTGACACTGCAGAAATACAAAGGATCATGAGAGATTACTACAAGAAACTCTATGCCAATAAAATGGACAACCTGGAAGAAATGGACACATTCTTAGAAAAGCACACCCTTCTGAGACTTAACCAGGAGGAAATAGAAAATATAAACAGACCAAACACAAGCACTGAAATTGAGACTGTGATTAAAAATCTTCCAATAAACAAAATCCCAGACCTATATGGCTTCACAGGTGAATTCTATCAAACAGAGACGAGCTAACACCGAGCTTTCTCAAACTTCTCCAAAATATAGCAGAGGGAGGAGCACTCTCAAACTCATTCCACGAGGCCACCATCACCCTCATACCAAAAGCAGAAAAAGATGTCACAAAGAAAGAAAACTACAGGCCAATATCACTGATGAACATAGATGCAAAAATCCTCAATAAACTTCTAGCAAACAGAATCCAACAACACATTAAAAGGATCATAAATGATGATCAAATGGGATTTATCCCAGGAATGCAAGGATTCTTCAATATACACAAAGCAATCAATGTGATAAACCATATTAACAAACTGATGGAGAAAACCCGTATGATCATCTCAATAGAAGCAGAAAAAGCATTCAAGAAAATTCAACACCAATTTATGCTAAAAACCCTCCAGAAACTAGGCATAGGGGTTAGTTACCTCAACATAATAAAGGCCATATATGACAAACCCACAGTCAACATTGTTCTCAATGGTGAAAAACTGAAACCATTTCCTCACCATTTCTTCTAAGATCAGGAACAAGACAAGGTTTTCCATTCTCACCACTATTATTTAACACAGTTTTGGAAGTTTTAACACAGCAGAGATGAAAAAGAAATAAAATAATCCAAATCGGAAAAGAAGTAAAGCTGTCACTGTTTGCAGATGACAGTATGGTACTGGCACAAAAACAGAAATATAGATCAATAGAACAGGATAGAAAATCCAGAGATAATCCCACAGTCCTATGGTCACTTTATTTTTGATAAAGGAGGCAAGAGTATACAATGGGGAAAAGACAGCCTCTTCAATAGGTGGTGCTGGGAAAACTGGACAGCTACATGAAAAAGAATGACATTAGAACACTGTCTAACACCCTACACAAAAATAAACTCAAAATGGATTAAAGACCTAAATGTAAGGCCAGACACTGTAAAAGTCTTAGAGGAAAAAGGCAGAACACTATGACATAAATCACAGCAAGATCTTTTTTGACCCACCTCCAGGAGAAATGGAATTAAAAACAAAGGTAAACAAATGGTATCTAATGAAATTTAAAAGCTTTTGCACAACAGAGGAAGCCGTAAACAAGATGAAAAGACAACCCTCAGAATGGGAAAAAATATTTACAAATGAAGCAACTGACAAAGAATTTATCCCCAGTATTTACAGGCAGCTCATGCAGCTGAATATCAAAAAAAACAAACAGCCAATCCAAATGTGCGTAGAAGACCTAAATAGACATTTCTCCAAAGAAGATATACAGATTGCCAACAAACACATGAAAGAATGCTCACCCTTAATCATTAGAGAAATGCAAATCAAAACTACCATGAGGTATCACCTCACACTGGTCAGAATGGCCATCATCAAAAAATCTACAAACAATAAATGCTGGAGAGGGTGTGGAGAAAATGGAACCCTCTTGCACTGTTGGTGGGAATGTAAATTGATACAGCCCCTATGGAGAGCAGTATGGAGGTTCCTTAAAAAACTAAAACTAGAATTACCATATAACCAGCAATCCCACTACTGGGCATATATCCTGAGAAAACCATAATTCAAAAAGAGTCATGTACCACAATGTTCATTGCAGCTCTATTTACAACAGCCAGGACATGGAAGCAACCTAAGTGTCTATCGATAGATGAATGGATAAAGAAGATGTGGCATATATGTACAATGAAATATTACTCAGCCATAAAAAGAAACCAAATTGAGTTATTTGTAGTGAGGTGGCTGGACCTAGAGTCTGTCATACAGAGTGAAGCAAGTCAGAAAGAGAAAAACAAATACCATACGCTAACACATATATATGGAATGTAAAAAAAAGAAGAAAAAGTTTAGGGGCAGGACAGGAATAAAGACACAGACGTAGAGGATCAACATGAGGACACGGGAAGGGAGAAGGGTAAGCTGCACCAAAGTAAGAGAATGGCATGGACTTATATATACTACCAAATGTAAAATAGCTAGTGGGAAGCAGCTGCGTAGCACATGAAGATTAGCTCGGTGTTTTTGACTACACAGAGGGGAGTGATAGAGAGGCTGGGAGGGAGACGTGAGAGGGAGGAGATATGGGGATATATGTATATGTATATCTGATTCACTTCGTTATAAAGCAGAAACTAACACACCATTGTAAGGCAATTATATCCCAATAAAGATGTTAAAAAAAAAAGACTTGTAAGAAAATGTTTTTAGAATATAATTGCTAACTGCATTCTTCACAGGTTTTGTTTTTCTTTTTAAGTGAATGCAAGTAACACACTAAGATATGTGTAAGTGAAGTGTTTAACCTATTTGTTAAAATGTGTATCTTACAAGCAGGTTGCAAACTGCGTAACACACAGACTTCTTTCTGTGCATACAGGCAATACTCATTCTGTGGTGGGTGTACTGAATTGTGAACTGGACGTCTATGAAAATGTTTCTTACAATGTAGTTGTAAAATGATTCTACATTGGGTTCTATTAGTAAATCTAAGAGATAACCATTCCTTGATGCCTGTAATGAAATGTTTATCAAAACGTAAAAAAAAGTTTCTTATAATCTATTTGTAAACTGCATACAACACTGAATTCTTTTAGTGAATTCAAGTCATACCGATACCTATTCTTTGATACATGTTTTTGAAATTTTAACATGACTTGTAAGCTAATGTTTTTTAGAAACTCATTGCTAATTGTATTCTATACAATGGCACTTCTGTGAATGCAGGTGATGCAATACCCATTCTGTGAGGTGCCAGAATAATTTAACTAGTCTTGTAGGAAGATGTTTCTCACAAGCTAGTTGCAAACAGCATTCTGCACAGTGTCCTTTCAGAGAATCCAAGGAATACCCATTTTTGTTGCATGTAATGAAGTGATTAAGGAGATTTCTAATAAAATATTTTAAAAGGTAGTTGCAAACTGTTGCACCCATGTTCTTTCAGTCTATTAAAGTGACATCCATTGTGTAATGCATGTAGTGACATGTTTAACAAGTCCTCTAATAAGATGTTTTTAGAAGCTGATTGGTAGCTGAATTTTACAGTGTTCTCTCTATGGATGCAAGTTATACCCATTTTGTGATGTATGAATTGAATGTTTGACAACACTTCTAATAAAATGTTTTTACAAGCTAGTTGCAAAATATATTCTGCACAAAGTTCAATCATTGAATCCAAGCTATACCCATTCTGTGATCCTTCTAATTAAGGGTTTGACAAAACTTTTAATAAAATGTTTCTTACAATGTACTTGCAAACTGCATTCTACGCTGTGTTTTTAAATGAATCTAGGTAATACCCATTCTGTGATTGTGTAGTACAGTAACAAGACATGTGGGAAAATGTTTCTAACAACGTAGTTGCAAAATGCATCCCGCACAGCGTTTTTACAGTGAGTTTAACTGATGCCCATTCTCAAATACATGTAATGTTTAACAAGACTCCTTGGATTATGTTTCTCACCAGGTAGTTGCAAACTTCACTCTTCACAAGGTACTTTTAGTGAATCCAAACAGTACTCAATCTATAAACCATGTAGTGAAGAATTTTACGAGATTTTTAATAACTGTTTTAGAAGCTAGTTCTTAACTGCATTTTACACAGTCTTCTCTCTGTGAATGCAAGTAATACCCATTTTCTGATGTATGTAGTGATGTATTTGCCAAGACTTCTAATAAAATGTTTTTTACAAAGTAGTTGAAAACTGCATTCTGCACAGCTTTATTCAGTGAAATCAAGTGACACTTATTCTGTGATGTGTGCAGGGAAGTGTTTAACATAATTTGTAACAAAATGGTTCTTACAAGTGAGTTTCCTCCTGCATTCTGCCCAATATATTTTCAGTGAATCCAAGCAATACCCATTCTGTGACTCATGTGTTCATTGGGACTTTTTATAAAATGTTTCTTACAGGCTAGTTGCAAACTGCATTATATAGATAATTCTTAATGTGAAACCAATATATTTCCCATTCAGTGATGCATGTAGTGAAGTGATTAAGAAGATTTCTAATAAAATGTTTTTAGATTCTGGTGGTTAAATGCATTTTATAAGTATTTTGACTATTAATGCAAGTAATGCCCTTTCTGTGATGCAAGTAATAAAATCCTTAAAAAGACTTTTAATAAAATGTTTTAGAAGCTAGTTGTTAACTGCATTTTACACAGTGAAGGCAAGTGATACTTCTTTTTTGATGCATATAGTAAAGTGCTTGACAAGACTGCTAATAAAATGTTTCTTACAAGCTAATTGCAAAGTGTGTTTTACATAAAGTTCTATCATTGAATGTAAGCAATATTCATTCTGTGACTCCTGTAGTTGTGTTTAAAAAACTTTTATAAAATGTTTTAATTATCTGAATTTTTCACTGTGTTAAGTGAATCCAAGTCATATCCATTCTATGACACATGTAGTGAAGTAACAGCACTTATAAAAACTGTTTCTCAAAAGCTAGCTGCAAACTACATTCAGCACTATGTCCTTTCAGGGAATCCAAATTGTATCCACTTGTGATACCTATAGTGAAGTGTTTCAAAAGTCTTCTAATTAAATTCTTCCTGCAAATTATTTGGAAACTGCATTATAAAGTGCTTTCTTAACATGAAAGCAAGTGTTACTGATTGTGTAATGCAGGTAGTTAAATGTTTAAAAGACTTCAAATAAAATGTTCTAACACAATTGCTGTTTTTTGGGGTTTTTTTTTTTTTTTTTTTTTTTTTTTTGGCGGTACGTGGGCCTCTCACTGCTGTGGCCTCTCCCGCCACGGAGCACAGGCCCCGGATGCTCAGGCCCAGCGGCCACAGCTCACAGGCCCAGCCGCTCCGTGGCATGTGGGATCCCCCCAGACTGGGGCACGAACCCGTGTCCCCTGCACCGGCAGGCGGACTCCCACCCACTGCACCACCAGGGAAGCCCAGTTGCTGTGTTTTATACAGTGCTCTATCTGTGAATGCAATTAATAACTCTTCTGTGATTCATGTAGTTAAGTGCATGACCAGACTTCTAATAAACTGTTTCTTAGAAGCTAGTTATAAACTGCATTCCGTGCAGAGTTCTTTTATTGAATCCAAGTGATGCTCATTCTATGATGCCTGCAGTTAAAGGTTTAACAAAACATAATAAAATATTTTTACAGTCTACGTACAAACTGCATGCTATACTGTGTTCTTTTTTAACTTTTTATTTTATATTGGAGTATAGTTGATTAACAGTGTTGTATTAGTTTCAGATGTACAGCAAGTGATTTAGTTATACATATACACGTATCTATTCTTTTTCAAATTCTTTTCCCATTTAGATTGTTACAAAATATTGAGCAGACTCCCCTGTGCTATACAGTAGGTCCTTGTTGGTTATCTATTTTTAATAAATATAGCACTGTGTACATGTCAATCTCAAACTCCCTAAATATCCCTTCCCCCTACTCTTCCCCACTGGTAACCATAAGATCATTCTCTAAGTCTGTGAGTCTATTTCTGTTCTGTAAATAAGTTCATTTGTATCATTCTTATTTAGATTCTGCATGTAAGTGATAGCACATGATATTTGTCTTTGTCTGATCTACTTCTCTCAGTATGGCAACCTCTAGGTCCATCCATGTTGCTGCAATTGGCATTGTTTCATTGTTTTTAATGGCTGAGTAATATTCCATTGTATATATGTACCACATCTTCTTTATCCATTTCTCTGTCATTGAACATTTAAGTTGCTTCCATGTGTTGGCTATTGTAAAGAGTGTTGCAATGAACATTGGGGTGAATGTATCCTTTCGAACCATGTTTTTCTCTGGATATATACCCAGAAGTGGGATTCTTGGATCATATGGTAGCTCCATTTTTAGTTTCTTAGGGAATATTTGTACTGTTCTCCACAGTGGCTGTAGCAGTTTACATTCCCACCAAAAGCATAAGAGGTTTCCCTTCTCTCCATACTCTCTCCAGCATTTATTGTTTGTGGATCTTTTGATGATAGCCATTTGACTGGTGTGAGGTGATATATCATTGTAGTTTTGATTTGCATTTCTCTAATAATTAGTGATGTTGAACATCATTTCATGTGCCTCTTGGCCATCTGTATGTCTTCTTTGGAGAAATGTCTATTTAGCTCTTCTGCCCAGTTTTTGATTGGGTTGTTTGTTTTGATGTTATTAAGCTTCATGAGCTGTTTGTAAATTTTGGAGACTGATCCCTTGTTGGTCACGTCATTTGCAAATATTTTCTCCCATTCTGTTGATGGTTTCTTTGGCTGTGCAAAAGCTTTTGAGTTTAACTAGGTCCCACTTGTTTAGTTTTGTTTTTATTTCTATTACTCTGGGCGACAGATCAAAAAGATACTGCAGGGATTTATGTCAGAGAGTGTTCTCTCTATGTTTCCTCTAAGATATTTCTAGTGTCCCATCTCACATTGAGGTCTTTAATCCATTTTGAGTTCATTTTCGTGTATGGTATTCAAGAATGTTCTAATGTCATTTTTTACATGAAGCTGTCCTGTATTCTTAGCATCATTTAATGAAGAGACTCTGTCTTTCCTCCATTGTACAATCTTGCCTCCTTTGTCATAGATTAATTGACCATAGCTGTGTGGGTTTATTTCTGGGCTTCTATCCTGTTCCATTGATTTACTTTTCTATTTTGTGCCAGTACCATACAGTTTTGATGACTATAGCTTTGCAGTATAGTCTGAAGTAAGGGCACCAGATTCATCCAGCTCTGTTTTTCTTTCTCAAGATTGTTTTGGCTATTCGGGGTCTTTTGTGTCTCCATACAAATTTTAAGATTTTTTTACACTGTGTTCTTTTTTATTTTCTTTTTTCTTTTTTTTTCTTTTTTTCATTTTAACATCTTTATTGGAGTATAATTGCTTTACAATGGTATGTTAGTTTCAGCTTCACAACAAAATGAATCAGTTATATATATACATATGTTCCCATATCTCTTCCCGCTTGCGTCTCCCTCCCTCTCACCCTCCCTATCCCACCCCTCCAGGCGGTCACAAAGCACCAAGCTGATCTCCCTGTGCTATGTGGCTGCTTCCCACTAGCTATCTACCTTACGTTTGGTAGTGTATATATGTCCATGCCTCTCTCTCGCTTTGTCACCGTTTACCCTTCCCCCTCCGCATAGCCTCAAGTCCATTCTCTAGTAAGTATGTGTCTTTATTCCTGTTTCACCCCTAGGTTTTTCATGACATTTTTTTTCTTAAATTCCATATATATGTGTTAGCATACGGTATTTGTCTCTCTCTTTCTGACTTACTTCACTCTGTATGACAGACTCTAGGTCTATCCACCTCATTACAAATAACTCAATTTTGTTTCTTTTTATGGCTGAGTAATAGTCCATTGTATATATGTGCCACATCTTCTTTATCCATTCATCTGATGATGGACACTTAGGTTGTTTCCATCTCTGGGCTATTGTAAATAGAGCTGCAATGAACATTTTGGTACATGACTCTTTTCGAATTATGGTTTTCTCAGGGTATATGCCCAGTAGTGGGATTGCTGGGTCATATGGTAGTTCTATTTGTAGTTTTTTAAGGAACCTCCATACTGTTCTCCACAGTGGCTGTATCAATTTACATTCCCACCAACAGTGTAAGAGGGTTCCCTTTTCTCCACACCTTCTTCAGCATTTATTGTTTCTAGATTTTTTGATGATGGCCATTCTGACTGGTGTGAGATGATATCTCATTGTAGTTTTGATTTGCATTTCTCTAATGATTAGTGATATTGAGCATTCTTTCATGTGTTTTTTGGCCATCTATGTGTCTTCTTTGGAAAAATGTCTATTTAGGTCTTCTGCCCATTTTTGGATTGGGTGGTTTGTTTTTTTGTTATTAAGCTGCATGAGCTGCTTATAAATTTTGGAGATTAATCCTTTGTCAGTTGCTTCATTTGCAAATATTTTCTCCCATTCTGAGGGTTGTCTTTTGGTCTTCTTTATGGTTTCCTTTGCTGTGCAAAAGCTTTTAAGTTTCATTAGGTCCCATTTGTTTATTTTTGTTTTTATTTCCATTTTTCTAGGAGGTGGGTCAAAAAGGACCTTGCTGTGATTTATGTCATAGAGTGTCCTGCCTATGTTTTCCTCTAAGAGTGTGATAGTTTCTGCCTTACATTTAGGTCTTTAATCCATTTTGAGCTTATTTTTGTGTATGGTGTTAGGGAGTGATCTAATCTCATACTTTTACATGTAGCTGTCCAGTTTTCCCAGCACCACTTATTGAATAGGCTGTCCTTTCTCCACTGTACATTCCTGCCTCCTTTGTCAAAGATAAGGTGACCATATGTGCGTGGGTTTATCTCTGGGCTTTCTATCCTGTTCCATTGATCTATATTTCTGTTTTTTTGCCAGTACCATACTGTCTTGATTACGGTAGCTTTGTAGTATAGTCTAAAGTCAGGAAGCCTGATTCCTCCAGCTCCGTTTTTCATTCTCAAGATTGCTTTGGCTATTCGGGGTCTTTTGTGTTTCCATACAAATTGTGAAATTTTTTGTTCTAGTTCTGTGAAAAATGCCAGTGGTAGTTTGATAGGGATTGCATTGAATTTGTAGATTGCTTTGGGTAATAGAGTCATTTTCACAATGTTGATTCTTCCAATCCAAGAACATGGTATATCTCTCCATCTATTTGTATCATATTTAATTTCTTTCATCAGTGTCTTATAATTTTCTGCATACAGGTCTTTTGTCTCCTTAGGTAGGTTTATTCCTAGATATTTTATTCTTTTTGTTGCAATGGTAAATGGGAGTGTTTTCTTGATTTCACTTTCAGATTTTTCATCCTTAGTGTATAGGAATGCCAGAGATTTCTGTGCATTAATTTTGTATCCTGCTACTTTACCAAATTCATTGATTAGCTCTAGTAGTTTTCTGGTAGCATCTTTAGGATTCTCTATGTATAGGATCATGTCATCTGCAAAGAGTGACAGCTTTACTTCTTCTTTTCTGATTTGGATTCCTTTTATTTCCTTTTCTTCTCTGATTGCTGTGGCTAAAACTTCCAAAACTATGTTGAATAAGAGTGGTGAGAGTGGGCAACCTTGTCTTGTTCCTGATCTTAGTGGAAATGCTTTCAGTTTTTCACCATTGAGGACGATGTTGGCTGTGGGTTTGTCATATATGGCCTTTATTATGTTGAGGAAAGTTCCCTCTATGCCTACTTTCTGCAGGGTTTTTATCATAAATGGGTGTTGAATTTTGTCAAAAGCTTTCTCTGCATCTTTTGAGAAGATCATATGGTTTTTCTCCTTCAATTTGTTAATATGGTGTATCACGTTGATTGATTTGCGTATATTGAAGGATCCTTGCATTACTGGAATAAACCCCACTTGATCATGGTGTATGATCCGTTTAATGTGCTGTTGGATTCTGTTTGCTAGTATTTTGTTGAGAATTTTTGCATCTATGTTCATCAGTGATATTGGCCTGTAGTTTTCTTTCTTTGTGACATCCTTGTCTGGTTTTGGTATCAGGGTGATGGTGGCCTCGTAGAATGAGTTGGGGAGTGTTCCTCCCTCTGCTATATTTTGGAAGAGTTTGAGAAGGATAGGTGTTAGCTCTTCTCTAAATGTTTGATAGAATCCGCCTGTGAAGCCATCTGGTCCTGGGCTTTTGCTTGTTGGAAGATTTTTATACACAGTTTCAATTTCAGTGCTTGTGATTGGTCTGTTCATATTTCCTCTTTCATCCTGATTCAGTCTTGGCAGGTTGTGCCTTTCTAAGAATTTGTCCATTTCTTCCAGGTTGTCCATTTTATTGGCATAGAGTTGCTTGTAGTAATCTTTAATGATCTTTTGTATTTCTGCAGTGTCAGTTGTTACTTCTCCTTTTTCATTTCTAATTCTATTGATTTGAGTCTTCTCCCTTTTTTTCTTGATGAGTCTGGCTAATGGTTTATCAATTTTGTTTATCCTTTCAAAGAACCAGCTTTTAGTTTTATTGATCTTTGCTATCGTTTCCTTCATTTCTTTTTCATTTATTTCTGATCTGATTTTTATGATTTCTTTCCTTCTGCTAACTTTGGGGTTTTTTTGTTCTTCTTTCTCTAATTGCTTTAGTTGCAAGGTTAGGTTGTTTATTCGAGATGTTTCCTGTTTCTTAAGGTATTGCTATAAACCTCCCTCTTAGAACTGCTTTTGCTGCATCCCATAGATTTTGAGTCATTGTGTCTCCATTGTCATTTGTTTCTAGGTATTTTTTGATTTCCTCTTTGATTTCTTCAGTGATCACTTCGTTATTATGTAGTGTATTGTTTAGCCTCCATGTGTTTGTATTTTTTACAGATCTTTTCCTGTAATTGATATCTAGTCTCATGGCGTTGTGGTCGGAAAAGATACTTGATACAATTTCAATTTTCTTAAATTTACCAAGGCTTGATTTGTGACCCAAGATATGATCTATCCTGGAGAATGTTCCATGAGCATTTGAGAAAAATGTGTATTCTGTTGTTTTTGGATGGAATGTCCTATAAATATCAATTAAGTCCATCTTGTTTAATGTATCATTTAAAGCTTGTGTTTCCTTATTTATTTTCATTTTGGATGATCTGTCCATTGGTGAAAGTGGAATGTTAAAGTCCCCTACTATGAATGTGTTACTGTCGATTTCCCCTTTTATGGCTGTCAGTATTTGCCTTATGTATTGAGGTGCTCCTATGTTGGGTGGATAAATATTTACAATTGTTATATCTTCTTCTTGGATCAATCCCTTGATCATTATGTACTGTCCTTCTTTGTCTCTTCTAATAGTCTTTGTTTTAAAGTCTATTTTGTCTGATATGAGAATTGCTACTCCAGCTTTCTTTTGGTTTCCATTTGCATGAAATACCTTTTTCCATCCCCTTACTTTCAGTCTGTATGTGTCTCTAGGTCTGAAGTGGGTCTCTTGTAGACAGCAAATATATGCGTCTTGTTTTTGTATCCATTCAGCCAGTCTGTGTCTTTTGGTGGGAGCATTTAGTCCATTTACATTTAAGGTAATTATCAATATGTGTGTTCCCATTCCCATTTTCTTAATTGTTTTGGGTTCGTTATTGTAGGTCTTTTCCTTCTTTTGTGTTTCTTGCCTAGAGAAGTTCCTTTAGCAGTTGTTGTAGAGCTGGTTTGGTGGTGCTGAACTCTCTCAGCTTTTGCTTGTCTGTAAACGTTTTAATTTCTCCATCAAATCTGAATGAGATCCTTGCTGTGTAGAGTAATCTTGGTTGCAGGTTTTTCTCCTTCAACACTTTCAATATGTCCTGCCAGTCCCTTCTGGCTTGCAGAGTTTCTGCTGAAAGATCAGCTGTTAATCTTATGGGGATTCCCTTGTGTGTTATTTGTTGTTTTTCTTGCTGCTTTTAATATGCTTTCTTTGTATTTAATTTTTGACAGTTTGATTAATATGTGTCTTGGCATATTTCTCCTTGGATTTATCCTGTATGGGACTCTCTGTGCTTTCTGGACTTGATTAACTATTTCCTTTCCCATATTAGGGAAGTTTTCAACTATCATCTCTTCAAATATTTTCTCAGTCCCTTTATTTTTCTCTTCTTCTTCTGGAACCCCTATAATTCGAATGTTGGTGCATTTAATGTTGTCCCAGAGGTCTCTGAGACTGTCCTCAGTTCTTTTCATTCTTTTTTCTTTATTCTGCTCTGCAATAGTTATTTCCACTATTTTATCTTCCAGGTCACTTATCCGTTCTTCTGCCTCAGTTATTCTGCTATTGATCCCATCTAGAGTGTTTTTCATTTCATTTATTGTGTTGTTCATCATTGCTTGTTTCATCTTTAGTTCTTCTAGGTCCTTGTTAACTGATTCTTGTATTTTTTCTATTCTATTTCCAAGATTTTGGATCATCTTTACTATCATTATTCTGAATTCTTTTTCAGGTAGACTGGCTATTTCCTCTTCATTTGTTAGGTCTGGTGGGTTTTTATCTTGCTCCTTCATCTGCTGTGTGTTTTTCTGTCTTTTCATTTTGCTTATCTTACTGTGTTTGGGGTCTCCTTTTTGCAGGCTGAAGGTTCGTAGTTCCTGTTGTTTTTTGTGTCTGTCCCCAGTGGTTTAGGTTGGTTCAGTGGGTTGTGTAGGCTTCCTGGTGGAGGGTACTAGTGCCTGTGTTCTGGTGGATGAGGCTGGATCTTGTCTTTCTGGTGGGCAGGTCCACATCTGGTGGTGTGTTTGGGGGTGTCTGTAGACTTATTATGATTTTGGGCAGCCTCTCTGCTAATGGGTGGGGTTGTGTTCCTGTCTTGCTAGTTGTTTGGCATAGGATGTCCAGCACTGTAGCTTGCTGGTCGTTGAGTGAAGCTGGGTGCTGGCGTTGAGATGGAGATCTCTGGGAGATTTTCGCTGTTTGATATTATGTGGAGCTGGGAGGCCTCTTGTGGACCAGTGTCCTGAAGTTGGCTCGCCCACCTCAGAGGCACAGCCCTGACTCCTGGCTGCAACACCAAAAGCCTTTCATCCACAGGGCTCCTTAATTTGGGATGATTCGTTGTCTATTCATGTATTCCACAGATGCAGGGTACATCAAGTTGATTGTGGAGCTTTAATCTGCTGCTTCTGAGGCTGCTGGGAGAGATTTCTCTTTCTCTTCTTTGTTCTCACAGCTCCCAGGGGCTCAGCTTTGGATTTGGCCCCAGCTGTGCGTGTAGGTCGCCAGAGGGCGTCTGTTCTTTGCTCAGACAGGGTGGGTTTAAAGGAGCCGCTGATTCGGAGGCTCTGGCTCACTCAGGCCGGGGGGTGGGGGGGGTGGGGGGGGTGGGGGGGGTAGGGAGGGTCACGGAGTGTGGGGCGGGCCTGCGGAGGCAGAGGCCGGCATGACGTTGCTAGCCTGAGGCGTGCCGTGTGTTCTCCCGGGGGAGTTGTCCCTGGATCCCGGGACCCTGGCAGTGGTGGGCTGCACAGGCTCCCCGGAAGGGGGTGTGGATAGTGACCTGTGTTCACACACAGGCTTCTTGGTGGTGGCAGCAGCGGCCTTAGCGTCTCATGTCTGTCTCTGGGCTCCGCACTTTTAGCCGCGGCTCGTGCCCATCTCTGGAGCTCTCTTAAGCAGCGTTCTTAATACCCTCTCCTCGTGCACCAGGAAACAAAGAGGGAAGAAAAAGTCTCTTGCCTCTTCGGCAGGTCCAGACTTTTCCCCGGACTCCCTCCCGGCTAGCCGTGGTGCTCTAACGCCCTGCAGGCTGTGTTCACGCCGCCAACCTCAGTCCTCTCCCGGTGCTCCGACAGAAGCCGGAGCCTCAGCTCCCAGCCCCGTCCACCCCGGCGGGCGAGCAGACAAGCCTCTCGGCTGGTGAGTGCCGGTCGGCCCGATCCTCTGCACTGGAATCATCCTGCTTTGCCCTCCGTACCCCTGTTGCTGTGCTCTCCTCCACGGCTCCCAAGCTCCCCCACTCCGCCACCTGCAGTCTCCGCCCCCGAAGCTCCCCCACTCCACCACCCGAAGTCTCCTCCCGCGAAGGGGCTTCCTAGTGTGTGGACACTTTTCCTCCTTCACAGCTCTCTCCCGCTGGTACAGGACCCGTCCCTATCCTTTTGTCTCCATTTATTTTTTTCTTTTGCCCTAACCAGGTACGTGGGAGGTTCCTTGCCTTTTGGGAGGTCTAAGGTCTTCTGCCAGCGTTCAGTAGGTGCTCCACAGGAGTTGTTCCACACGTAGATGTATTTCTGGTGTATCTGTGGGGAGGAAGGTGATCTCCGCGTCTTACTCTTCCACCATCTTCCCGGAAGTCCCTACACTGTGTCCTTAAATGAGTGCTCAATACCCATTCTCTAATGTGCATAAAGTAAAGAGACTTGAAAGACAATATTTCTTACAAGCTAGCTATTCTGCACAGTGAATCAAAAGGATACTCATACTGAAATATATGTAGTATATAACAAGTCTTTTAGGAAAACATTTCTTACAGGTATTACACGATAGCCATTCAGTGAAGGGTATAGTCAACTCTTTAGAAAAACTTGCAGTAAAATATATTTTAGAAACCTGTCACAAAATACATTCTGCACTGTGTTAAGTGATTCCAAGTCATATCAATTCTGTGATATTTGTAATGAAGTGTTAAGCAGGACTTGTAAGCAAAGGTTTATTAGAAGAGAATTGCTGTGTTTTACAGTGTTATTTCTGTGAATACCAGTGATATCAGTTCTGTGATGCATGCAATGAAGTGTTTAACAGGACTTCTAATAAAATGTTTCTTACAAGATAGTCAAAAACTTGTTCTATGCAGGGTTCTTTCAGTGAATGCAATTGATGATCATTCTGTGTTGTGCATAGTGATGTTTTACCAAGTCATCTAATTAAATGTTTTCTACAATTTATTGGCAAAATACAATACACACTGTGTTCTTAAAGTGAAACCAAATGTTACCCATTGTGTGATGTGGGTAATCAAGTGTTCAATAAAGCTAGAAGGAAGGTTAAAAGAAAAACAGGAGTCAAATCATCTATAACCAAAATAGGCAGTTAAGGTACACACAAAACAGAAAGATGTAAAATATGATGTCAAAAACAGTAAACATTGTAGGTGGTGTACAAATGCAAGATTGTTGAAAGGTATTTGTGTTTAAGAGATCAGCAAATTAAAATAACAAAATATACATTATATATACATATTATATATATATGTGTGTGTATAATATATATTTTTATATATATATATTGCTGTATATAAAAGTCACAGTGGCCACAAATCAAAATAAACAGACAAAAATCAAAAAAGAAAGAGAGAAAGGAATCAAAACATAATAGTAAACATACTCATCAAATCACAAGGGAATAGAGCAAAAGAAGAAGAAAGAACGAAAACAGAACAACAAAAACAACCCCCAAACCATTAACAAAATGGCCATGAGAACATACTTATCAATAATTACTTTAAATATAAATGGACTAAATGCTCCAATCAAAAAACATAGAATAATTGAATGGATTACAAAAAAATGTCTATATGTTGCCTACAAGAGACTCACTTCAGATCTAAAGACACACACAGACTAAAAGTGAGGGGATGGAAAAGGTATTCCATACGAAATTTTACAGACTTTAAAATAAAGACTATAACAAGATATCAAACAGTAATTACATAATGATTAAGGGACTAATCAAAGAAGAAGATATAACAATTGTAAATAGGTATGCACCCAATATAGGAACACCTAAATACATAAAGCAAATATTAATAGATATAAAAGGAGAAATTGACAGTAACACAATAATAATAAGGGACTTTAATATACAATTGGGAAAAGACGGCCTCGTCAATAAATGGTGTTGTGAAAATTGGACAGTTATATGCAAAAGATCAAACAGGACTACTTTCTCACAACATGCATAAAAATAAATTCAAAATGGATTAAAGAGTTAAAAATAAGAACTGAAACCATAAACATCTAGAAGAAAACATAGGCAGCTAGTTGCCAGAAGGGCAGGGGGTAGGGGGAGGAAAGAAATAGGGGGGGCAAAAAGACTTCTAACAAAATGTTTTAGAAGTTAGTTGCTAAATGTGTTTTACAGTTTTCTGTCCTTTAATGCAAATGATGCCAATTCCCTAATGAGTTCAGTGAAGTAACAAGTCTTGTAAGTAACAAAATATTTATTACTAGTTGCAAAGTGTTTTCTACACAGGGTTCTTTCAGTAAATCCAAACAGTACTGATTCTGAGACACATGTGTTAAACAAGACTGGTAAAAATGTATTTCTTAAGCTAATTGCAATCATAATTCTGCACCATGTCCTTTTGTTAATCCAAAGGATACCCACTCTGTGATGGGTATATAAAAGATTTAGCAGAATTTCTAATATAATATTTCTTACAAGCTAGTTCAAACTTCATTCTGCACAGGGTGCTTCAATTCAATCCAAGGTTATCCCATTCTGAGATGTGTTTATGGAAGTGTTCAATAAGCTTGTAAGCAGATGATTTTTAGAAGCTAATTGCTGAGTTCTACACGTGTTCTTTCTGACTGCAACTATAACCATTCTTTGATTGGAGTAGCAAAATAACAATACTTGTAAGAAAGTGTTTCTTAGAATCTACAAGCAAATGGAATAGTACACTGTGTTCTTTAAGTGAATGCAAGTGCTATTCATTGTTATGTGCAAAATGAAGTGTTTCACAGGACCACTAATAAAATTATTTTAGAAGCTAGTTGCTAGCTGCATTTTACAGTGTTTTATCTGTGAATGCAAGTGTTATATATACATACTGTGATACATGTAGTGAAGTGTTGGAAAACTATAAAAATGTCTTTTACAAGCTAGTTGCAAACTGCCTCCTGCAGTCAATCCAGTGATATCCATTTTGAGTTGTGTGTAGTAAAGTGTTTAACAAGATTTGTAACAAAATGTATCTTACAAGTCGGTTGCTAAATGAATTCTGCACAATGTCCTTTCAGTGAATCCAAGAGATACCCATTCTGTGAGACATGTAATTAAGAGTTTAACAAATTTTTGAATAAATTTTTCTTACAATATAGATGCAAAGTGCATTTTATACTGATTCCTATTCTTAGGGATAGGAATCAGAAAAAGAATCGCTGATACTTATTCTGTGTTACTTGTAATGAGATATTTAAGAAGACCTACAGTAAAATGTTTCTTAATATACTTAACTGAATACCAAATTTTGTGTCTTCAAATGAATGCAAGCGATACACACTCTATGTGTGTAGTGAAAATCCATATTTGATAGAAAATGTCTTACATTCTAGTTGCACGCTGCATTCTACTCTGTGTTTTTAAGTGAATCCAAGTCATAGACATTATGTGATGCATATAGTGAAATGTTAAAAAGATTTGTAATAAAATATTTCTAAAAATCTGTTCTTTAAGTGAATTTAAACCATAATAATTCTGTGATATGTGTAAGTATTTAACAAGACTTGCAAGCAGATGTTTTTAGGAGCTCATTGCTAACTACATTTTGCACAGACTTCTCTCTGGGAATGCAAGTGATACTCATTGTGTGATATGAATAGTGAAGTTACTCTCAAGAGTGTAAGAAAATGTTTCTTACATGCCAGTTGCAAACTGCATTCAATACAGTCTTCTTTCAATGAATGCAGCCTTTATCTATTTTGCAACACATGTAGTTAACTATTGACAGGACTTCTATTTAAATGTTTCTTGCAAAGTAGTTGCAAACTGTGTTGAGTGAACCCAAGGGTAAACATTCTGTGATGATGGTAGTAAAATGTTTATCAAGACGTAATAAATAAGATGTTTCTTTTAATCTATCTTTAAACAGGATGCTACTCTGTGTTCTATAAATGAATCTAAATCATACCCATTCTGTGATATGTGTAAGTGAAGTGTTTAACAAGATGTGAAAAAGGTATTGTAAAGGCAAATTGCTGATGGCATTGTATGCAGTGCTCTTTCTGTGAACGCATCAATACCCATGTGTGACGGACCTAGTAAAGTGTCAACAAAACTTGAAGTAAAATTGTTCTTATAGTCTACTTGCAAACTGTATACTACACTGTGGTATATAAGTGAAAACATGTAATACCTATTCTGAAATACATGGAACCAAAGTGTCTAGCAAGACTTGTAATCAAATAATTTTTAATAACTAATTTCTAACTGCATCCTATACTGTGTTTTTTCTGTAAATGCAGGCAATACCCATCCTGTGATGTACCTAATAATGTTTTAAAAAAATAAACTGTTATGCACCTAGAGAAGTGTTTAACCATACTAGTAAGCAAATGTTATTCAGAACCTAATTGCTAACTGTATTCTATACAGTGTTTTTCCTGTGATTACAGGCCATAGTCTGTGATGGTCCAGGTCATGTTAACAAAACTTGAAGTAAAATATTTTTTACAATCCACTTGTAAGTGTCATACTATACTGTCTTGTGTAAGTGAATCCAAGCCATCCCCAGTTTTATTATACATGGAAGTAAAGTGTTTAACAAGAATTTTAAGCAAAATTATTTTACAAGCTAATGGCTAATGCTGTAGGAGAGCAAAACTTTCCATCTGACTCACTTGTAATACCTATAGATTTGGGTTAATTCCTTTTTTCTTGAGTTCTCCAAAATATCCTGAGTTTTATTGCATTTACCAAGAAGCGACCTTTACAAATCACCTGGCAAGGCTGCTGGGAACCCTGTAAACAAATACCACCCTGTGTTTCCAAGGGGTTTTTTGGCTCCATAACATAACCCTAGCTCCTTAACCTGACTCTCTGCATGTTCCTCTCAAATATGACATTCAAGTCAAGATCACAAGTAATTAACAAATAAATTTGGTTATTTCTGTGATTTACAACTTTTTAAGATTATAGCTAGAGTTATGACTGATAACATTATATCAGGACATATCCTCATTTTAAGAATTTCATATAATTTCCAGAACACTTATAGTAATACAATTTACCCATACAATGTAACCTAAGGTTTATCATTACTCACTTGACAATGCATACTGTATAATTTAAAATACCAAATAGCCTAATTAGCTTGATATCTCTCTTTGAGATAACTTGAACTTATTTGATTTTTGGTAAAAGTAGGTAGAATAAAAGTTTTATATTTAATGCTGATAACTCTAAAGACATGCCTATTTTAATTTAATCAATAAATTTATTTTTTATCTTTTTATTATTTTTATTATTATTGTGTGCAGGCTTTCCTAGTTGTGGCAAGTGGGGACTACTCTTCATTGTGGTGTGCAGGCTTCTCATTGCAGTGGCTTCCCTTGTTGCAGAGCATGGGCCCGAGAGTACACAGCCCTCAATAGTTGTGACATGCGGGCTCAATAGTTGTGACTCACAGGCTCTAGAGCCTCTAGAGACTCAATAGTTGTGGTATGGGGGCTTAGTTGCTCTGCAGCATGTGGGATCTTCCCAGCCCCAAGATCGAACCCATGTCCCCTGCATTGGCAGGCAGATTCTTAACCACTGTGCCACCAGGGAAGTCCCTAACCAGTAAATTTAAATATACTTTTATTTACTAAAAATTAATCCTACATCACATGAACTTGAGAAGTATTTGAGTTAGTTTCTATTACGTTTCAAAACATTTAATTCATAAGCATGTACTCTTAAACCAATTAAACAGAACTCTTTTATGAATTAATTTTGGTAATATTATCCAGAGGTATAAAAATATGATATCTATAATGTACATACATACAGATAAACATAACCTAAGATCTCACAACTTTCATTTTAAAACTTGTCATGAACCAGGTATTGCAATAGAGAACTCATTAGCTTTTAAGTGACAGTTGGAATAAGTTACATTTACCAACTGAGATGGCTAAGGAATTTTACTATTTATGGGAAACACTTACGATTTGTATTTGTCCCTGATAAACCCTTAAGGAATCTTTGAATTAGATTTTGGGTGAAGGAAACTTTCCAGCAGTTGTTCTTTTAAAAATACCTCTTTCTGCCCTTTTATTCCACTTGGTTTCATGTTCCACCTGTCTCAGTCTTAGGCCATCTTGGGCTGTGTCTACATTTCTGATTTTGCAAAGATTTGGAAGACAAAGACACTTGCTTTCAATTCTCCAAAGAACTGGGCTGCCTACTAAATGATATCAAAAGATTAATCTGCCCAACTATACTTTCTTTAATTTGCTTCTTTATGTCAGGAAGATTTCCAACTAGATTTCTGTGTTCTAGAACTTCAGGGTTCAATGTATCATGCCTTCAAAAAATTTGCATGTGGCATTCAACAAAGGCCCTCTTTTATTTTTTTAACATCGTTATTGGAATATAATTGCTTTACAATGGTGTGTTAGTTTCTACTTTATAACAAAGTGAATCAGTTATACATACATATACATATATCCCCATATCTCTTCCCCCTTGCGTCTCCCTCCCTCCTACCCTCCCTATCCCACCCATCTAGGTGGTCACAAAGCACAGAGCTGATCTCCCTATGCTATGCAGCTTCTTCCTACTAGCTATCTATTTTACATTTAGTAGTGTATATATGTCCATGCCACTCTCTCACTTTGTCCCAGCTTATCCTTTCCCCTCCCCATATCTTCAAGTCTATTCTCTAGTATGTCTGTGTCTTTATTCCTGTCTTGCCCCTAGGTTCTTCATAAACATTGTTTTGCTTTTTAGATTCCATATATATGTGTTAGCATACGGTATTTGTTTTTCTCTTTCTGACTTATTTCACTCTGTATGACAGTCTCTAGGTCCATCCACCTCACTACAAATAACTCAATTTCGTTTCTTTTTATCGCTAATATTCCATTGTATATATGTGCCACATCTCCTTTATCCATTCTTCTGTTGGTGGACACTTAGGTTGCTTCCATGTCTTGGTGAGAATGTAAACTGACACAACCACTATGGAGAACAGTATGGAGGTTCCTTAAAAAACTAAAAATAAGGCTTCCCTGGTGCTGCAGTGGTTGAGAGTCCACCTGCCGATGCCGGGGACACGGGTTCGGGAAGATCCCACATGCCACAGAGTGGCTGGGCCCGTGAGCCATGGCCGCTGAGCCTGCGCGTCCGGAGCCTGTTGCTCTGCAATGGGAGAGACCACAACAGTGAGAGGCCCGTGTACCGAAAAAAAAAAAAAAACTAAATATAGAACTACCATATGACCCAGCAATCCCATTACTGGGCATATACTCGGAGAAAACCATAATTCAAAATGAGTCCTGTACCAAAATGTTCATTGCAGCTCTATTTACAATAGCCAGGACATGGAGGCCCTCTTTCTGAGCACACACAGTAACTCTACACCAATTCAACTGAGGGACAAAAAACTTCCACTCTTGCCCATATTAGCCCCAAATATTAGCCCCCAACTTTTACATTTGCCTGGGTTCAGGCAACCCTATTTTCTTCTTTTAGCATGTTCAATTAACAGTGCCTGAAGGTAGAATTTACATACTCTGTCTTACAATACATGCAGGGGAAATATTTCCCAATGTAAAGCAATGTCCATTTCCACAATACAATCAGGAAAAGTGATGCAATCATTTATAAAGTCCATTCAAATACATCAATTTTCACTTAAATTCTATTAACTCTTTTATCTCTTATCGATCACGTCCATTAAGGCCACATCAACAAGTTTTAGTCTTATAAGGAGTTCCAGAATCTTATTCTTTTAATCTCCTGGCCATTTACCCAGTCCTGTGTAAAAGACTTTGGGTCCCAGGTGAGGTGTCAAGCCAAGGGACCCAGATCTGTTTGTCAATCCTTACCTTGATTAATTTGCCTACGTGTTGCAACTGCGCAATTGCTGGTCAGGTTTCCCAATGTAATTTTTTCTTTTGACTTTAAAATTTTTTTCTAAACTGGGGTAAACAGAGCAGACTTATCTGGGGCCTTTTAACTTTAGAGGGACAAATGCTGGCTCACCCCATCACAGGTATTGTTGTATTAAAACTATTGTTTTAACCCTATAAATGTCTGTTTTAATTATCTCATTTCTTAGCTATCTGAATATTTCCATCCTTTTAGGATAAGTTCTGTGTTTCTTCCCTTTTCAATTCCTCTTTATTTTGTCACTTTTAATATTTGCTTTATTTACCTTTTTTAAAAATAACCCTTTGGAACTTCCACTTTGTTGGGAAGAATTTCTTGACTTTCCACTCACTTTCTTCCTATTTTCTTGTTAATTAACCTGATGGTTTTATTAGCACCCATAGATCCATTGAGGGGAAACTGAGACCACAAATTCAATAATGTTTCCCAAACTTTTTTTTTTTTTTTTTTTGCGGTACACGGGCCTCTCACTGTTGTGGCCTCTCCCATTGCGGAGCACAGGCTCTGGACAGGCAGGCTCAGTGGCCATGGCTCACGGGCCCAGCTGCTCCGCGGCCTGTGGGGTCTTCCCGGACTGGGGCACGAACCCGTGTCCCCTGCATCGGCAGGTGGACTCCCAACCACTGCACCACCAGGGAAGCCCCCAAACTCTTTTTTTTTTTTAATTTACAAGCGTTCTTAAGGTCAGCTCTTATATTTCTCTGTATCTACCTTTTAATTTGATCTTTCCATCAGTACAAGTAAAATAGCTGTTTATGATGAGTGCTCTCAGAAATTCTTACCAATTTAGCAGTTTTTTCAATTCAAAGGATCCACTGTCTGGCCATTGACAAGTAGGATATCAATAGCGACTCAAATTCTTATGGAAAGACCTAGAGGTTACTTTCCAGGCTTAGTACCATGGACACAAGAGGCATTTCTGGTGAGGACACAGATGATATAACCCCCATGATCCAAAGGCTCATTTCCAAAAATAGTGTCAGAAAGTAAAGACTTTGTTGCATAACTAATAAAGCAAGAAAAATTGAGACAATGAAGATCCCTTATGACTGAGACCACTTATAACATATTCCCTTGAGAGTTGGCATGGCCAGACAAATTAACTGCTCTGAATTCCAGTCTATTTGACTGGCTGTAAAATTTACATCAGTATGTGTACCTTCTTGATGGCAGAGACTAGAGAGACTGGTTAAAAAGTCAGGCTCTCAAGATATAGAACAAGACAAAAGGAAAACCCAATCAGACCAATGGTTTTCCTCCTTGGACACAAAAGGACAATGGACACAAAAGACAGAGACAAAGAAAAATAATGAGCATCTCTGGGAGGAAAAAGATCAACAAACCAAGAGTCTCCGCGTTCAAGGAGCTAGTACCAAAAATATTTCCTCTTGATATAATTTTAGAAAAGAAAAAAATATATCTTACCACTTTCATTTTTGACAAACCTTGCAGGCAGAGGTTCTGGAGACTGACTGAATTATCACCTCTTGGGACTTCCCTGGTGGTCCTGTCATTATTATTCTGTGCTGCCACTGCAGGGGGCACAGGCTCGATCCCTGATCAGGGAACTAATATCCCCCTCAAACATGACACATCCAAAGAAAAAAGAATTATCACCTCCTGAAGGCTTTTATAAGGTGTCCCAGGATCTCTTATCTGCAGCAGCTTTGGTGCAAGTAGTGTCTAGCTAGTAATGATGGGTCCCACCAGAGTAACTATAAAGGATATTCTTCTGGCTGGACTAAGAATTAAATTGACATGAGACATTGACAGGAGAAAATCACACAAAAGTTTAATAACATGTATACATGGGAGAGAGAGAGAGAGACCCAGGAAAACTGAGAATAACTCACCAAAATGCATCTTAAATACCATTTTCAGCTAAAGAAAAAAGATGTTGGGGGTCAGTGTCTAGGACCTCAAAGAGGGAGGAAGGCAACTAATATGGAAATGAAAAGCAAATGTTTGATCAATAAATGTTTGCTGGGCCAAACAGAGACAATGGGACACAGTGGACTCTGATCTCTAGGCCTTGTTGAGTTTCCTCCACTATACCTAATCCACATTCTTTGCAGATATCTCTGATGATATCTCTATTCCAGGAACATGTTCTCTATGTAAATTCTTTAGGCAATTGGGGAAAAGTCAGCTTCTTTTTTAGTTGTTTAGGCCTTGATAGTTTCAGCTCAAAATAATCCACATGCAAAGAGACATTTGGGGGAGACAAGTTTCACTCTCCTCCACGGCATCCCCTACAGTGTTCTTTCTGTGAATGCAAGCAATACCTATCTGTGATACTCCTGGAGAAGCATTTAACATGATTTGTAAGCAAAAGTGATTTAGAAGCTAATTTTTAACTGAGTTCTATGTAGTGTTCCTTCTGTAAATGCAGGTGGTAAACATTTTGTGATGTGCCTAATGTAGTGTTAAAAAAACTGTAAGAAAGTCTTTCTTACCTTCTTCCTGTAAACTGCATACCACACTATTTTTAAGTGATGCCAAGTCATATCAATTTTGTGATGCATGCAATTCTAGTGGTTAACAGACTTGTAAGCCAAAGAACTTTGAAGGCAATCTCTTTTCCATTGTCCCACTTGAGTCATTTATCTTTGGACCATCGTTTTGATAATGGTCCTTTAGGAGGATGCAACATGGGACAACTAGAAGTTACTTTGACTAAGCGTGAAAGACAATTTAGTGGGTTTGTCTGTAAACTTATTTTTATTTTAAATGATTACTATGTAGTAATACCTTCCTCACAGTAGAAAAGAATTTCAGACAAAGACTAGGTAAAACATGGGTATTCAGGTTAAAAGGAAAGAGGGAAGCAGTAGGGGTCAAGTCAGACCTATCACTTTATCATTTTTTCTTTAACTTTTTACTAGCTTTTTACAGTAACTCTTAATGAGCTATTTTGGATTCCTGAAGGTTATGTCAATGATGTTAACAATAAAATCATTGACTCACCACTTGCCATGAGACAGCTATGCCATGTACTAAATTAGATCATTTAATCTGTGAACTATATTATTTTATCAGAAATTAAATGTATCTCAATACTCAATTGTTATTGAATGCAAGTCTGTGTGTCCAATGCCCAGTGAGGTCAAACAACACCAAAATTTTGGAATTTGGAACAGAGAAGGTTTATTCCAGGGCCATGCAAGGAGAGAGGCTGTTTATACTGTAAAAAGCCTGAATTCCTCGAAGGCTTTCAGCAAAGCCCTTCTAAAGGCAAGGTGAAGGAGGGATGTAGTTAGTTGTTGCAAATTTATTAGTGTAAAAGTCTTTGTTCTTGCAGTTGTCCATGTGGATCATGTCATGGTCAGGTCATGACATTTCTGTGCATAATTCCAACAAGAAAAATGATGTTCTTTTTTCAGGTCAGGTCACGTTCAGCTCATGATGTTCCTGTATATTTCAAGCTATACGTAACATTCTTTTACAAAATGTACAGAGCCAGCATGACTAAGCACGGGCAACAGAGCACAAAGGTTAAAGTAAGGTTAAAGTAAAAGGAACAGATCTAATATGGAGTCAGATTTCTTCCCTATTACAATGTCCCTTTTTCTTTGATACTCCTCAATCTTGAGGAGAACAGGTGTTGGACAAGAAGGGGAATAATGTTTTGAATAGAGAGGTTAATCATAAACTTGGCAGAGGAACTTTGTTTTAGAGGGACTCAGTTTCAACTTCCAATCCTGTTTCATCCTTCCCCAACTCTTTCAGGGAATGGGGTAACAACTGCTCTGGCTACTTCCTGCTGAAATGGGGGTGTTTTCCTACCTCAATTTGGTGAGTAGACACCAAGTGGGAAATATTTCCAAATTCCAAATCCTGGGTCTGAGTCTTGTAAAATAAAGATCTCATCCCGTGAGGAATTCAGGAGAATAAGCTTGAAAACCAGTCTGGACCTTGCACTTTGGGGGAGACTTGTTGCCAGGTAGCCAGTTGTCTACTTTAATCTAAGTAGGTTTTAACTTCTGATTTGGTATTAACATATGGATAACAGGAGTTTTGGACACAACACATCTTTTTCTGCTGACATCTCATCTAAAACAACTTTATTGTTTAAAAATTTAATTGTTACAAGAAGAGACCTTGAGGTCATAATGTCGCAGCTGCCATCTGCCAGCAGACATTGCTTTGAGAATGGCTGGTGGCATCCAAAGTATGACACAGCTCAGAAAACTCAAGTTCTCAGAAATACAGGAATGCATCTGAAATCACATCCACCATGGCCACCTAGTTTTACCTCGGATGTCTGAACCACAGCTATTCCATTTTTGACTTTCAAATGTAATATCCTCTTCAATGTCCAAGGCAGATGGAAAATGCATGTTCAAACAGTCATAAAAAAGCCACTCTGGTCAGTAAAATTCAAGTTAAACCATGTATCAGCCAGAACGACTTCACCATACCTGAAAATATATGCAGATTTCCCATTTCCCCTTTTGATTACAAATCCTTTAACAGACCAAAACATTCCTTTCAATGTGAGGGTATTTTAGTTGCTTGCCCTAGATCTAGATCTTGTCTCTTGGTGCTAAACCTCCCTTATATTTACCTAGATATTCGCATTGTGGGAAAACTGATCAGATAGTGTCAAGAGGCTCAGAGGTATGTTAATGGGGAAACACTTTGTAAGTCATACATTTTACCACTTATACCTAATTGTCACACAAGCATTGTATACGTGCTTTCAGCAATAGACTTAAAGAAGACAGTGATACATCAGGAGTAGTTACACTCTGTGACAACTCCGCTTACACTCTGAGACAACTCCGCTAGATAATTTTCCTTTCCTACTGAACATCAGGGCAAATGTGTGGCTAACACAATAATTTTCATAAATACAGACTTCCAGAAACTGGAGAACTAGAATTCAATGTCTATTAAAACATAACCTTTTGTTCTCTAAAACATTACCTTCATCTCCATAAACACCACATCAAGACTAATTTGTTTGTAAAATAAATCTGGTCAATTGACTACCTAGGCTTCTCCAAACTGGCTGTGGTGGAACTCCTCAGAAGTCTCAGACTGAATTCCCAGAAGGCCTCTCAAGGCCAGGAAATCCATGCCAAAATCCTGCCATCATATTCTGCCACAGTGGAATTCTCAGTTCTCCAAATATTGAGATGCCAGGAGACAGTCTTTCCCATTCACCTGATAAGGCTGCTCAGAACAAAAGAGTCTCCAGTTTCTGGAGGGACCAGCCAGAGAGAACGGAAAAATATTTCAAGTTTACTCACAAAGGTATAACTTATCAAATTGCTGTAAGTCATGAGTAACTTGAGGAGAAGAGCTTGCCTATAGCTGGAAAACACATATCAAAACCAGTAATATTCCAGACAAAAACCATAAACATTATTAATGATATTCACCACTTCACTCAGTAACCAACGCTTTTGTTAACCTTTTATGAAGCCATCAGTTTTCCATTAGGATGTTTACTTACCCAGTTCAGTGATATAATCTGAAATTTATCAGAGACATGCACTTGTCAAAAAGTCCTTCCTATGAATCTTCTTGAAGATGAAGCACTTGAAAAGCATCAACTTAACCGTCTATTAAAGAGTCAAAAAGGCAAGGTTAAAGAACTGATTACAATGTGTTGAAAAAGAGGCTTGATCAAGTTGCTGTGATATACAACATTTTAAAATGACAACCAGATTTATTACTGATACCATTATACTAGGACATATCAACATTTCAGAAATTTTATATAATTTCTAGAATACCTATAGTGACATTTATCCATACCATATAATTTGAAGAGGATTATCACTCATTTGGCAATGCTTTCTGTGTGATTCAACATACCAAATAATACTAATTAAGTATTACTCTCTGAGATGCCTCAGGGACCCTCTAAAGCATCCCAAAGACACCCAGGGGTCAAAAGAACTTTAATTAAAATTTGACCTTTGGGAAGTGTGTCAAGAACTTTCAAAAAATTGGTAAAATAGGATCATAAGTCACTGTAAGATACTTATTTCTTAACCAATGTGAGAAGAGATCTCAAAAGGAAATACAGATCACTTAAAGGCAAGGAAGTCCACATAACCTGTTATCAAAAGCAGAATTTTAAGTAAACTTGTTCTCATAGCAGAGAGGGACCAAATGAAGTCTTGTATAAGCCTTTTAATAACAAAATCCATTTACCTAATTAAGTTTAATCTAATCTCAGCCTGACCATGTATAAAACTCCTTTTTCTAAACAATTCAAAACATGTCTTACTTTCCTGCTGCATATTGAAATATTTTCTTTATTGTTTTAGTGCCTTAATTGCATATTTAGATTATAATCCTCAACTCTTAAAAGCCTTAATTTCTAGTGAAAAACAAAGTAAGCAATTATAAGCTATTAACATTCTTTAGCAAATAAATACCAATAATTATTTCTAAAAACATGTGTTTTTTTAAAAAAACATCAGTGTGGTACCGAACATAGCCCCAGACACATTTAGCTTCCTTGCAAAAGAAAGGCAATATTCAGTATTTAATATTTCAGTATCCAACTATACCAGGAGATGATTTAGATATTAAAAAGAACCAACATCATCCAACCCACCCTACCACAACTCTAAAAATTCAAATTACCAAATATCTGGAAAGAACACCCTTAAGTGTAAGTAGTTTCACTACAAGTGCACAGCAATACAGTGAACATTAGACAGAAATAACTGTACTTTAAAGGTAGATTTGACACTGGGATATTCTAGCTTTGAAAATAAAATCTATGAATTGACGGGTCTATCCGTGTTTAAACACTTGGTCGCAAAGCATATTTCTCTAGATTCTTGCAAGGCACAGGAAACACAGTTGATACATTGTGTGTTTCCAGGGAGAGGAAGTCATAGTGAGCCAGGCATATGGGGAACACTAGAACAGTGTTTTACCATTGAATTTTCTCAGGGTCCAATGAATGCTTAAAACATCTAGCTTTAAAAGAGAGAAAAACTGTACCATTATTTCAGGCTAGAGGTAAAGGACAAATGGTAAAAGCAAAGGTATACACACAAAAATCACAAAAGAAGCATACACATATACACTCACAAAAAGAGAAAAAGCAAAAAAAAGTCTATATATTTTTTTAAAGGGAAGACAGCAACCAAATCAATACATAAATCTACCAATGATGATAAACTCTGAACACTAAATTAACATAAACCTAAAAACAGAAACCAGTCAGTTGCATACAGCAACCCCCAAGTGTACAGTTGCTCCCAAAGTCCACCACCTCAATTTTAAGATGATTCATTGTCTATTCAGGTATTCCACAGATGCAGGGTACATCAAGTTGACAGTGGAGATTTAATCCACTTCTCCTAAAGTGGCTGGGATAAATTTCCCGTTCACCTTTTGTTCGCACAGCTCCTGGGGTCAGCTTTGGATTTGGCCCCACCTCTGTGTGTAGGTCGCCTGAGGGCGTCTGTTCCCGCCCAGACAGTATGGGGTTAAAGGAGTAGCTGATTAGGGGGCTTAGGCTCACTCAGGCCAGGGGGCGGGAGTGGTATCAATTGCATTTGCAAAGAGATTATATGTAGAACACAGTGAGGAATTTATTTGTAAAAACTTTATATTAGAGGTTTTTAAAAGACTTTACTAAATGCAATAGGTACACCACACAAAATGGGTATCTCCTGGACTCATTGCAATGATATTGTGCAAACATCTTTTAAGAAACACTCATTCAAAGTTTTGTTAAACACTTCACTATACTAGGGGAGCCAAATTTGCCACCCTTAAATATCTTTCTAGCATGTGGATCATTTTGAGCTGAAAATAATCAGGGCCATCAAATCAAAAAGACATTTTTACCATCCCCCATCTGCCTAAAGAATTTAGATATAGGACCCTTTCCAGGAACAGACGTATCACCATAATTAACAATGGTTAAATTAGATATATAGATGGGAAGAACCTAGAAAAGTCTGTATTAAAATTCTTCTTCATCCCATTGTCTTTTCATGACCCAGCAAAAAAAAATTGTTTACCAAATATTTTCTTTTCCAGTTCTACCTCAAATGCCTTCCTCCCCTTTATGATGTTAAACGACTACAACTGACAACTTCTTATGACTTCAGCTCAAGATGATATCTAAGGTTAGGGTTTCAGCCATTTTGGAAATTTACCTAGTTTTCCTGGGTCTCTCCCATATATAAACGTTATTAAACTTCCGTATCATTTTCTCCTATTAATCTGTCTCGTGTCAGTTAAATTCTAAGAACAGCCAAAAGAACCTACAATGGCAGAGGAAAATTTCGATTTTTTCAACAGTACACTCATCATAGAATGGTTATCACTGGTATTCTTAAAAAAAAAACACTGTGTAGAATAGAGAATTTCTTTGCTTAAGACACCAGAAACGCTTCCTACACTTAAAGCACCGCTTTGACAAATGCTGCCTGGAACCTGTTGCCTGCCTATCTGTGTGACAAACAAAACAGTACGTTAGCATGGGGCCAGTCCACCTATGTGTTTGGCTTACACATCAACGATTGCTGAGAGATGAGCACCTAGCAGGGAACGAAAGCCAACGTTTGCCTCACAGAAAAAATCACTTGTCCTCACAAAGGCAATTCTGCAATGAAGAAAAGATAGGCCACAACTATGTTCATCAGGTAAATTTGAGGCCGTGTATCGATATTCTAGTGAGGAAAACAAACTTCCCATCATGATTCAGTTTCCAAAGCGAGGGCACAGCATCTTATGCTGCAGTTTCTGACTACATACTGGAGGTTCAGCTGACCAACCAGACCCTTTAGTGAAAAAACTTTGTGAAACAGGGGGTCATGATTGTGGTGAAAGGATTAGCAAGTCATGGGTTAGTGAGGCCTGGGTGTACAATGTATCTCCAGAATAATTGCCTTTAAAGGGAAACCCTGAAGTGTTTCAGGCTACATTGAAAGTCCAGTGGCCGCCTGGGGTAAATTCCATCATGTGTGAGTTCCCTGAAAGCGGGGTCGAATCACTGTACGTTTTGTGTGCTCTGGGTTCGGCAGAAAAGCAGACACATTTTGCATGAAGGAATGAACAGAACGCTGATAGCTGGCTCTTTCTAAGCTATCCCAACCTAGGTGTTTCTCAGACGAAGCCCTTCACTGCCCATGACTCGTCATCTAGCTGCTGCCAGCGGTGCATTGCTCACAACTCCCTGAAGACACAGGAGGCCCTTTTAGTCCGTTTTGGATCCTATTACAGACCAGCGACTCAAGAGAGACCTGATATGCTTTCCAGGGTTCAAGAAACACAGGGACTAAGGCTGCATGGGGTCTGTTGCATGCCTACCTCGTTCATGAGAAAACCTGAACAGTAGCTTAAGGCCAGAGGCCCCGTGTGCTTCTCCCCTTCCCTGAGGACAACCAAAGTAGGAGCACTTACTGAGGAAGGGCAACATCCAGTTTCCTTCCAGGAAACTCACTTGTCATCACAAAGGCAACTGTGCAACAACACTGTTTCCCAGGGAGAACTGAGCCCGCAGCTCTCTAAATCCCAATGAGGAAAATAAAGTTTCCCTTCAAGCCTTAGTTTCAAAATGGACCGCAGACCATTCACCCTGTTGTTTCCGTCTCTCCATGGCACGTCCAAGGTGCGCATAGCACGGAGATACTACAGTCATTTCAACTTGCCGCATCCTAGCATTTGAACCAAAGACGCCCTTCACAGCCCTTCTTTCGGCCTATAGTTGCCCTCAACTGAGCTTCGCTCACAAGGCCCAGAAAGGACGGGCAGTCCATCGTTTACATCTTGGATCCTAGTGCAGACCCCCGTGTCCTAAGACGCCAGAAACGCTTCCTAGATTTAAAGCACCGCTCTGACAAACGCTGCCGTGAGCCTGCGGCCCGCCTATGTCTGTGACAAGAGAAGTAGAACGTTGGCCTGAGGCGAGTCGTCCAGGGTTGTGGGCGTACTCACGAACAATTTTGGAGGGATGAGGACGTGGCAGGAATTGAAAACCAAGTGTTCTTTCGTGGAAGATAACTAGTCCTCCCAAAGACGACTGTGCAGCAAAGAGAAGATGGGCAACAACAGTGTTTACCAGGTAATCCTGGGGCCGCAAACTCTCTACTTTGCAATGAGGAAAATCAACTTTCCCAGGAAGCCTCAATTTCCAGCAGGACAAAGCAGTGTATTAACAAGTCGCATCGGACTCTCTCTTGTACATCCCGTGGACACAGAGGCTCGTGACCCTAGTAACCATTGCCATGCTGGGAGTCCTGACTGTGGTGTAAGGATATCAAGGTGAGGGCTTAGTTAGGCCTAGGTGACAGTACTTCTCTAGACTATCTACCAGTTCGGGAAAACCCTGTAGGTTTTGAAGCCGGACTTAAAGTGTAGTTGCCGCTTGAGGTAGACGGACGTCGTGGAGCAGCTCCCAGGAGCAGTGGTACGCAAATTGCATTTTCTACTGCAGCTCACGGTTCCTCCAGAGCGCAGACACCCTTTGCATGAAGGAAGGCATGGAACGTTGATAACTGGGTTGCTTTCAAGCTATCGCAATCCAGGTGTCTAACCAACGAAGCCCTTCACTGCCCGTCAGTCGGCATCTAGCTGTTCCCGACGGTAGATGGCTCAAGGCTCCACGAAGACACAGGCAGTCCTTTCTCAGTACGTTTTGGAACCTAGCGCTGACAAGTGAGTCCAAAAGAGAGCTGATATGTTTCCTAGAGTTCACGAACCACAGGGACTAAGGCTCTATGCAATCTGTTGCTTCGCTAAGTCTGTCATGAGAACACCTGGACGTTAGCTTGAGGCTAGAGGCCCCATGTGGTGGGCCCATTCCCTGAAGACTACTGAAGGATGACCACCTACCAAGGGATGGCAACCTCCAAGTTTCTTGCCTAGAAACTCACATCATCACGATGGCAATTGTGTTACGAAGAGAAGCTGTGCAGCAACAGTGTTTTTGGGGAGAATTGAGCCTGTGGCTCTGTAAATGCCGGTGAGGAAAATAAAGTTTCACTCGCAGCCTTACTTTCAAAAGGGACCACACAGAGCATTCACCCTGCTGTGTCTTTCTCTAGTTTGTACTCCCAAGGTGCGTTAGAAGGGAGATACTTGAGTTGTTTCACTTACCACATGCTAGATGTTTAGCAAAAGAAGATCTTTACTGCCCTTGTTTCGGCATATGGTTGTCCTCAGCCGAACACTTCTCTCAGCTCCTAGAAGCGACGGGCGGTCCATCGTGTACATCTTGGATCCCAGTGCAGACCTGTTTGTCCTAAGACACCAGAAATGCTTCCTACACTTAAAGCACCGCTTTGACAAACGCTGCCTGGAACCTGTTGCCTGCCTCTCTGTGTGACGAACAAAACAGTACCTTAGCTTGGGGCCAGTCCCCCTATATGTTTGGCTTACTCACCGACGATTGCTGAGGGATGAGCACCTAGCAGGGATTGAAAGGCCACGTATGCCTCACGGGGTTGGGGGGGGGGGGAATCACTTGTCCTCACAAAGGCAATTCTGCAATGAAGAAAAGATAGGCCACTACACTGTTCATCAGTTAACCTTGAGGCCGCGTGTCGTCATTCCAGTGTGGTAAATAAACTTCCCATCACGCTTCAGTTTCCAAGTCGAGGGCACAGCGCCTTATGCTGCAGTGTCTGACTCCCTACTGGACGTTCAGCTGACCAACTACACCCTTTAGTGGTAAACTTTGTGATACACTTTGTGATACGGGGTCGTGATTGTGGTGAAAGGATGAGCAAGTCATGGGTTAGTGAGGCCGGTTTGTACAATGTATCTCCAGAATACCTGG
Source organism: Pseudorca crassidens (assembly GCF_039906515.1). Classification (NCBI taxonomy): domain Eukaryota; kingdom Metazoa; phylum Chordata; class Mammalia; order Artiodactyla; family Delphinidae; genus Pseudorca; species Pseudorca crassidens. Next base: position 47,045,789 of record NC_090305.1, read on the forward strand.
CTTTCAAGGGAGAGCCCGAAATTTTTCAGGCTACGCTGAAAGTCCAGTGGCCGCCTGGGGTAAATTGCATCACGTGCGAGTTCCCTGAAGGCGGGGTCGAATCACTGTACGTTTTGTGTGCTCTGGGTTCGGCGGAAATGCAGACACGTTTTGCATGAAGGAATGAACAGAACGCTGATAGCTGGCTCTTTCTAAGCTATCCCAACCTAGGTGTTTCTCCGACGCAGCCCTTCACTGCCCATGACTCGGCATCTAGCTGCTGCCAGCGGTGCATTGCTCACAACTCCCTGAAGACACAGGAGGCCCTTTTATCCGTTTCGGATCCTATTGCAGACCGGCGACTCAAGAGAGACCTGATATGCTTCCTAGGGTTCAAGAAACCCAGGGACTTAGGCTGCATGGGGTCTGTTGCATGCCTACCTCGTTCATGAGAAAACCTGAACAGTAGCTTAAGGCCAGAGGCCCCGTGTGCTTCTCCCCTTCCCTGAGGACAACCGAAGTAGGAGCACTTACCGAGGAACGGCAACATCCAATTTCCTTCCAGGAAATTCACTTGTCATCACAAAGGCAACTGTGCAACAACACTGTTTCCCAGGGAGAACTGAGCCCGCAGCTCTCTAAATCCCAATGAGGAAAATAAAGTTTCCCTTCAAGCCTTAGTTTCAAAATGGACCGCAGACCATTCACCCTGTGGTTTCCGTCTCTCCATGGCACGTCCAAGGTGCGCATAGCACGGAGATACTACAGTCGTTTCAACTTGCCGCATCCTAGCATTTGAACCAAAGACGCCCTTCACAGCCCTTCTTTCGGCCTATAGTTGCCCTCAACTGAGCTTCGCTCACAAGGCCCAGAAAGGACGGGCAGTCCGTCGTTTACATCTTGGATCCTAGTGCAGACCCCCGTGTCCTAAGACGCCAGAAACGCTTCCTAGATTTAAAGCACCGCTCTAACAAACGCTGCCGTGAGCCTGCGGCCCGCCTATGTCTGTGACGAGAGAAGTAGAACGTTGTCCTGAGGCGAGTCGTCCAGGGTTGTGGGCGTACTCACGAACAATTTTGGAGGGATGAGGACGTGGCAGGAATTGAAAACCAAGTGTTCTTTCGTGGAAGATAACTAGACCTCCCAAAGACGACTGTGCAGCAAAGAGAAGATGGGCAACAACAGTGTTTACCAGGTAATCCTGGGGCCGCAAACTCTCTACTTTGCAATGAGGAAAATCAACGTTCCCAGGAAGCCTCAATTTCCAGCAGCACAAAGCAGCGTATTAACAAGTCGCATCGCACTCTCTCTTGTACATCCCGTGGACACAGTGGCTCATGACACTAGAAACCATTGCCATGCTGGGAGTCCTGACTGTGGTGTAAGGATATCAAGGTGAGGGCTTAGTTAGGCCTAGGTGACAGTACTTCTCTAGACTATCTACCAGTTCGGGAAAACCCTGTAGGTTTCGAAGCTGGACTTAAAGTGTAGTTGCCGCTTGAGGTAGACGGACGTCGTGGAGCAGCTCCCAGGAGCAGTGGTAGGCTAATTGTATTTTCTCCTGCAGCTCACGGTTCCTCCAGAGCGCAGACACCCTTTGCATGAAGGAAGGCATGGAACGTTGATAACTGGGTTGCTTTCAAGCTATCGCAATCCAGGTGTCTAACCAACGAAGCCCTTCACTGCCCGTCAGTCGGCATCTAGCTGTTCCCGACGGTAGATGGCTCAAGGCTCCACGAAGACACAGGCAGTCCTTTCTCAGTACGTTTTGGAACCTAACGCTGACAAGTGAGTCCAAAAGAGAGCTGATATGCTTCCTAGAGTTCACGAACCACAGGGACTAAGGCTCTATGCAATCTGTTGCTTCCCTAAGTCAGTCATGAGAACACCTGGACGTTAGCTTGAGGCTAGAGGCCCCATGTGGTGGGCCCATTCCCTGAAGACTACTGAAGGATGACCACCTACCAAGGGATGGCAACCTCCAAGCTTCTTGCCTAGAAACTCACATCATCACGATGGCAATTGTGTTACGAAGAGAAGCTGTGCAGCAACAGCGTTTCTTGGGGAGAATTGAGCCTGCGGCTCTGTAAATGCCGGTGAGGAAAAGAAAGTTTCACTCGCAGCCTTACTTTCAAAAGGGACCACACAGAGCATTCACCCTGCTGTGTCTTTCTCTAGTTTGTACTCCCAAGGTGCGTTAGAAGGGAGATACTTGAGTTGTTTCACTTACCACATGCTAGATGTTTAGCAAAAGAAGATCTTTACTGCCCTTGTTTCGGCATATGGTTGTCCTCAGCCGAACACTTCTCTCAGCTCCTAGAAGCGACGGGCGGTCCATCGTGTACATCTTGGATCCCAGTGCAGACCTGTTTGTCCTAAGACACCAGAAATGCTTCCTACACTTAAAGCACCGCTTTGACAAACGCTGCCTGGAACCTGTTGCCTGCCTCTCTGTGTGACGAACAAAACAGTACCTTAGCTTGGGGCCAGTCCTCCTATATGTTTGGCTTACTCACCGACGATTGCTGAGGGATGAGCACCTAGCAGGGAGTGCAAGGCCACGTATGCCTCACGGGGTTGGGGGGGGGAAATCACTTGTCATCACAAAGGCAATTCTGCAATGAAGAAAAGATAGGCCACTACACTGTTCATCAGTTAACCTTGAGGCCGCGTGTCGTCATTCCAGTGTGGTAAATAAACTTCCCATCACGCTTCAGTTTCCAAGTCGAGGGCACAGCGCCTTATGCTGCAGTGTCTGACTCCCTACTGGACGTTCAGCTGACCAACTACACCCTTTAGTGAGTAAACTTTGTGATACACTTTGTGATATGGGGTCGTGATTGTGGTGAAAGGATGAGCAAGTCATGGGTTAGTGAGGCCGGTTTGTACAATGTATCTCCAGAATACCTGGCTTTCAAGGGAGAGCCCGAAATTTTTCAGGCTACGCTGAAAGTCCAGTGGCCGCCTGGGGTAAATTGCATCACGTGCGAGTTCCCTGAAGGCGGGGTCGAATCACTGTACGTTTTGTGTGCTCTGGGTTCGGCGGAAATGCAGACACGTTTTGCATGAAGGAATGAACAGAACGCTGATAGCTGGCTCTTTCTAAGCTATCCCAACCTAGGTGTTTCTCCGACGCAGCCCTTCACTGCCCATGACTCGGCATCTAGCTGCTGCCAGCGGTGCATTGCTCACAACTCCCTGAAGACACAGGAGGCCCTTTTATCCGTTTCGGATCCTATTGCAGACCGGCGACTCAAGAGAGACCTGATATGCTTCCTAGGGTTCAAGAAACCCAGGGACTTAGGCTGCATGGGGTCTGTTGCATGCCTACCTCGTTCATGAGAAAACCTGAACAGTAGCTTAAGGCCAGAGGCCCCGTGTGCTTCTCCCCTTCCCTGAGGACAACCGAAGTAGGAGCACTTACCGAGGAACGGCAACATCCAATTTCCTTCCAGGAAATTCACTTGTCATCACAAAGGCAACTGTGCAACAACACTGTTTCCCAGGGAGAACTGAGCCCGCAGCTCTCTAAATCCCAATGAGGAAAATAAAGTTTCCCTTCAAGCCTTAGTTTCAAAATGGACCGCAGACCATTCACCCTGTGGTTTCCGTCTCTCCATGGCACGTCCAAGGTGCGCATAGCACGGAGATACTACAGTCGTTTCAACTTGCCGCATCCTAGCATTTGAACCAAAGACGCCCTTCACAGCCCTTCTTTCGGCCTATAGTTGCCCTCAACTGAGCTTCGCTCACAAGGCCCAGAAAGGACGGGCAGTCCGTCGTTTACATCTTGGATCCTAGTGCAGACCCCCGTATCCTAAGACGCCAGAAACGCTTCCTAGATTTAAAGCACCGCTCTGACAAACGCTGCCGTGAGCCTGCGGCCCGCCTATGTCTGTGACGAGAGAAGTAGAACGTTGGCCTGAGGCGAGTCGTCCAGGGTTGTGGGCGTACTCACGAACAATTTTGGAGGGATGAGGACGTGGCAGGAATTGAAAGCCAAGTGTTCTTTCGTGGAAGATAACTAGTCCTCCCAAAGACGACTGTGCAGCAAAGAGAAGATGGGCAACAACAGTGTTTACCAGGTAATCCTGGGGCCGCAAACTCTCTACTTTGCAAAGAGGAAAATCAACTTTCCCAGGAAGCCTCAATTTCCAGCAGGACAAAGCAGCGTATTAACAAGTCGCATCGGACTCTCTCTTGTACATCCCGTGGACACAGTGGCTCGTGACCCTAGAAACCATTGCCATGCTGGGAGTCCTGACTGTGGTGTAAGGATATCAAGGTGAGGGCTTAGTTAGGCCTAGGTGACAGTACTTCTCTAGACTATCTACCAGTTCGGGAAAGCCCTGAAAGTTTTGAAGCCGGACTTAAAGTGTAGTTGCCGCTTGAGGTAGACGGACGTCGTGGAGCAGCTCCCAGGAGCAGTGGTAGGCTAACTGTATTTTCTCCTGCAGCTCACGGTTCCTCCAGAGCGCAGACACCCTTTGCATGAAGGAAGGCATGGAACGTTGATAACTGGGTTGCTTTCAAGCTATCGCAATCCAGGTGTCTAACCAACGAAGCCCTTCACTGCCCGTCAGTCGGCATCTAGCTGTTCCCGACGGTAGATGGCTCAAGGCTCCACGAAGACACAGGCAGTCCTTTCTCAGTACGTTTTGGAACCTAACGCTGACAAGTGAGTCCAAAAGAGAGCTGATATGCTTCCTAGAGTTCACGAACCACAGGGACTAAGGCTCTATGCAATCTGTTGCTTCCCTAAGTCAGTCATGAGAACACCTGGACGTTAGCTTGAGGCTAGAGGCCCCATGTGGTGGGCCCATTCCCTGAAGACTACTGAAGGATGACCACCTACCAAGGGATGGCAACCTCCAAGCTTCTTGCCTAGAAACTCACATCATCACGATGGCAATTGTGTTACGAAGAGAAGCTGTGCAGCAACAGCGTTTCTTGGGGAGAATTGAGCCTGCGGCTCTGTAAATGCCGGTGAGGAAAAGAAAGTTTCACTCGCAGCCTTACTTTCAAAAGGGACCACACAGAGCATTCACCCTGCTGTGTCTTTCTCTAGTTTGTACTCCCAAGGTGCGTTAGAAGGGAGATACTTGAGTTGTTTCACTTACCACATGCTAGATGTTTAGCAAAAGAAGATCTTTACTGCCCTTGTTTCGGCATATGGTTGTCCTCAGCCGAACACTTCTCTCAGCTCCTAGAAGCGACGGGCGGTCCATCGTGTACATCTTGGATCCCAGTGCAGACCTGTTTGTCCTAAGACACCAGAAATGCTTCCTACACTTAAAGCACCGCTTTGACAAACGCTGCCTGGAACCTGTTGCCTGCCTCTCTGTGTGACGAACAAAACAGTACCTTAGCTTGGGGCCAGTCCTCCTATATGTTTGGCTTACTCACCGACGATTGCTGAGGGATGAGCACCTAGCAGGGAGTGCAAGGCCACGTATGCCTCACGGGGTTGGGGGGGGGAAATCACTTGTCATCACAAAGGCAATTCTGCAATGAAGAAAAGATAGGCCACTACACTGTTCATCAGTTAACCTTGAGGCCGCGTGTCGTCATTCCAGTGTGGTAAATAAACTTCCCATCACGCTTCAGTTTCCAAGTCGAGGGCACAGCGCCTTATGCTGCAGTGTCTGACTCCCTACTGGACGTTCAGCTGACCAACTACACCCTTTAGTGAGTAAACTTTGTGATACACTTTGTGATATGGGGTCGTGATTGTGGTGAAAGGATGAGCAAGTCATGGGTTAGTGAGGCCGGTTTGTACAATGTATCTCCAGAATACCTGGCTTTCAAGGGAGAGCCCGAAATTTTTCAGGCTACGCTGAAAGTCCAGTGGCCGCCTGGGGTAAATTGCATCACGTGCGAGTTCCCTGAAGGCGGGGTCGAATCACTGTACGTTTTGTGTGCTCTGGGTTCGGCGGAAATGCAGACACGTTTTGCATGAAGGAATGAACAGAACGCTGATAGCTGGCTCTTTCTAAGCTATCCCAACCTAGGTGTTTCTCCGACGCAGCCCTTCACTGCCCATGACTCGGCATCTAGCTGCTGCCAGCGGTGCATTGCTCACAACTCCCTGAAGACACAGGAGGCCCTTTTATCCGTTTCGGATCCTATTGCAGACCGGCGACTCAAGAGAGACCTGATATGCTTCCTAGGGTTCAAGAAACCCAGGGACTTAGGCTGCATGGGGTCTGTTGCATGCCTACCTCGTTCATGAGAAAACCTGAACAGTAGCTTAAGGCCAGAGGCCCCGTGTGCTTCTCCCCTTCCCTGAGGACAACCGAAGTAGGAGCACTTACCGAGGAACGGCAACATCCAATTTCCTTCCAGGAAATTCACTTGTCATCACAAAGGCAACTGTGCAACAACACTGTTTCCCAGGGAGAACTGAGCCCGCAGCTCTCTAAATCCCAATGAGGAAAATAAAGTTTCCCTTCAAGCCTTAGTTTCAAAATGGACCGCAGACCATTCACCCTGTGGTTTCCGTCTCTCCATGGCACGTCCAAGGTGCGCATAGCACGGAGATACTACAGTCGTTTCAACTTGCCGCATCCTAGCATTTGAACCAAAGACGCCCTTCACAGCCCTTCTTTCGGCCTATAGTTGCCCTCAACTGAGCTTCGCTCACAAGGCCCAGAAAGGACGGGCAGTCCGTCGTTTACATCTTGGATCCTAGTGCAGACCCCCGTATCCTAAGACGCCAGAAACGCTTCCTAGATTTAAAGCACCGCTCTGACAAACGCTGCCGTGAGCCTGCGGCCCGCCTATGTCTGTGACGAGAGAAGTAGAACGTTGGCCTGAGGCGAGTCGTCCAGGGTTGTGGGCGTACTCACGAACAATTTTGGAGGGATGAGGACGTGGCAGGAATTGAAAGCCAAGTGTTCTTTCGTGGAAGATAACTAGTCCTCCCAAAGACGACTGTGCAGCAAAGAGAAGATGGGCAACAACAGTGTTTACCAGGTAATCCTGGGGCCGCAAACTCTCTACTTTGCAAAGAGGAAAATCAACTTTCCCAGGAAGCCTCAATTTCCAGCAGGACAAAGCAGCGTATTAACAAGTCGCATCGGACTCTCTCTTGTACATCCCGTGGACACAGTGGCTCGTGACCCTAGAAACCATTGCCATGCTGGGAGTCCTGACTGTGGTGTAAGGATATCAAGGTGAGGGCTTAGTTAGGCCTAGGTGACAGTACTTCTCTAGACTATCTACCAGTTCGGGAAAGCCCTGAAAGTTTTGAAGCCGGACTTAAAGTGTAGTTGCCGCTTGAGGTAGACGGACGTCGTGGAGCAGCTCCCAGGAGCAGTGGTAGGCTAACTGTATTTTCTCCTGCAGCTCACGGTTCCTCCAGAGCGCAGACACCCTTTGCATGAAGGAAGGCATGGAACGTTGATAACTGGGTTGCTTTCAAGCTATCGCAATCCAGGTGTCTAACCAACGAAGCCCTTCACTGCCCGTCAGTCGGCATCTAGCTGTTCCCGACGGTAGATGGCTCAAGGCTCCACGAAGACACAGGCAGTCCTTTCTCAGTACGTTTTGGAACCTAGCGCTGACAAGTGAGTCCAAAAGAGAGCTGATATGTTTCCTAGAGTTCACGAACCACAGGGACTAAGGCTCTATGCAATCTGTTGCTTCGCTAAGTCTGTCATGAGAACACCTGGACGTTAGCTTGAGGCTAGAGGCCCCATGTGGTGGACCCATTCCCTGAAGACTACTGAAGGATGACCACCTACCAAGGGATGGCAACCTCCAAGTTTCTTGCCTAGAAACTCACATCATCACGATGGCAATTGTGTTACGAAGAGAAGCTGTGCAGCAACAGCGTTTCTTGGGGAGAATTGAGCCTGCGGCTCTGTAAATGCCGGTGAGGAAAAGAAAGTTTCACTCGCAACCTTACTTTCAAAAGGGACCACACAGAGCATTCACCCTGCTGTGTCTTTCTCTAGTTTGTACTCCCAAGGTGCGTTAGAAGGGAGATACTTGAGTTGTTTCACTTACCACATGCTAGATGTTTAGCAAAAGAAGATCTTTACTGCCCTTGTTTCGGCATATGGTTGTCCTCAGCCGAACACTTCTCTCAGCTCCTAGAAGCGACGGGCGGTCCATCGTGTACATCTTGGATCCCAGTGCAGACCTGTTTGTCCTAAGACACCAGAAATGCTTCCTACACTTAAAGCACCGCTTTGACAAACGCTGCCTGGAACCTGTTGCCTGCCTCTCTGTGTGACGAACAAAACAGTACCTTAGCTTGGGACCAGTCCTCCTATATGTTTGGCTTACTCACCGACGATTGCTGAGGGATGAGCACCTAGCAGGGAGTGCAAGGCCACGTATGCCTCACGGGGTTGTGGGGGGGGGGGAAATCACTTGTCCTCACAAAGGCAATTCTGCCATGAAGAAAAGATAGGCCACTACACTGTTCATCAGTTAACCTTGAGGCCGCGTATCGTCATTCCAGTGTGGTAAATAAACTTCCCATCACGCTTCAGTTTCCAAGGCGAGGGCACAGTGCCTTATGCTGCAGTGTCTGACTCCCTACTGGACGTTCAGCTGACCAACTACCCTTTAGTGAGTAAACTTTGTGATACACTTTGTGATATGGGGTCGTGATTGTGGTGAAAGGATGAGCAAGTCATGGGTTAGTGAGGCCGGTTTGTACAATGTATCTCCAGAATACCTGGCTTTCAAGGGAGAGCCCGAAATTTTTCAGGCTACGCTGAAAGTCCAGTGGCCGCCTGGGGTAAATTGCATCACGTGCGAGTTCCCTGAAGGCGGGGTCGAATCACTGTACGTTTTGTGTGCTCTGGGTTCGGCGGAAATGCAGACACGTTTTGCATGAAGGAATGAACAGAACGCTGATAGCTGGCTCTTTCTAAGCTATCCCAACCTAGGTGTTTCTCTGACGCAGCCCTTCACTGCCCATGACTCGGCATCTAGCTGCTGCCAGCGGTGCATTGCTCACAACTCCCTGAAGACACAGGAGGCCCTTTTATCCGTTTCGGATCCTATTGCAGACCGGCGACTCAAGAGAGACCTGATATGCTTCCTAGGGTTCAAGAAACCCAGGGACTTAGGCTGCATGGGGTCTGTTGCATGCCTACCTCGTTCATGAGAAAACCTGAACAGTAGCTTAAGGCCAGAGGCCCCGTGTGCTTCTCCCCTTCCCTGAGGACAACCGAAGTAGGAGCACTTACCGAGGAACGGCAACATCCAATTTCCTTCCAGGAAATTCACTTGTCATCACAAAGGCAACTGTGCAACAACACTGTTTCCCAGGGAGAACTGAGCCCGCAGCTCTCTAAATCCCAATGAGGAAAACAAAGTTTCCCTTCAAGCCTTAGTTTCAAAATGGACCGCAGACCATTCACCCTGTGGTTTCCGTCTCTCCATGGCACGTCCAAGGTGCGCATAGCACGGAGATACTACAGTCGTTTCAACTTGCCGCATCCTAGCATTTGAACCAAAGACGCCCTTCACAGCCCTTCTTTCGGCCTATAGTTGCCCTCAACTGAGCTTCGCTCACAAGGCCCAGAAAGGACGGGCAGTCCGTCGTTTACATCTTGGATCCTAGTGCAGACCCCCGTGTCCTAAGACGCCAGAAACGCTTCCTAGATTTAAAGCACCGCTCTGACAAACGCTGCCGTGAGCCTGCGGCCCGCCTATGTCTGTGACGAGAGAAGTAGAACGTTGGCCTGAGGCAAGTCGTCCAGGGTTGTGGGCGTACTCACGAACAATTTTGGAGGGATGAGGACGTGGCAGGAATTGAAAGCCAAGTGTTCTTTCGTGGAGGATAACTAGTCCTCCCAAAGACGACTGTGCAGCAAAGAGAAGATGGGCAACAACAGTGTTTACCAGGTAATCCTGGGGCCGCAAACTCTCTACTTTGCAATGAGGAAAATCAACGTTCCCAGGAAGCCTCAATTTCCAGCAGCACAAAGCAGCGTATTAACAAGTCGCATCGCACTCTCTCTTGTACATCCCGTGGACACAGTGGCTCGTGACACTAGAAACCATTGCCATGCTGGGAGTCCTGACTGTGGTGTAAGGATATCAAGGTGAGGGCTTAGTTAGGCCTAGGTGACAGTACTTCTCTAGACTATCTACCAGTTCGGGAAAACCCTGTAGGTTTCGAAGCCGGACTTAAAGTGTAGTTGCCGCTTGAGGTAGACGGACGTCGTGGAGCAGCTCCCAGGAGCAGTGGTAGGCTAACTGTATTTTCTCCTGCAGCTCACGGTTCCTCCAGAGCGCAGACACCCTTTGCATGAAGGAAGGCATGGAACGTTGATAACTGGGTTGCTTTCAAGCTATCGCAATCCAGGTGTCTAACCAACGAAGCCCTTCACTGCCCGTCAGTCGGCATCTAGCTGTTCCCGACGGTAGATGGCTCAAGGCTCCACGAAGACACAGGCAGTCCTTTCTCAGTACGTTTTGGAACCTAACGCTGACAAGTGAGTCCAAAAGAGAGCTGATATGCTTCCTAGAGTTCACGAACCACAGGGACTAAGGCTCTATGCAATCTGTTGCTTCGCTAAGTCTGTCATGAGAACACCTGGACGTTAGCTTGAGGCTAGAGGCCCCATGTGGTGGGCCCATTCCCTGAAGACTACTGAAGGATGACCACCTACCAAGGGATGGCAACCTCCAAGTTTCTTGCCTAGAAACTCACATCATCACGATGGCAATTGTGTTACGAAGAGAAGCTGTGCAGCAACAGCGTTTCTTGGGGAGAATTGAGCCTGCGGCTCTGTAAATGCCGGTGAGGAAAAGAAAGTTTCACTCGCAGCCTTACTTTCAAAAGGGACCACACAGAGCATTCACCCTGCTGTGTCTTTCTCTAGTTTGTACTCCCAAGGTGCGTTAGAAGGGAGATACTTGAGTTGTTTCACTTACCACATGCTAGATGTTTAGCAAAAGAAGATCTTTACTGCCCTTGTTTCGGCATATGGTTGTCCTCAGCCGAACACTTCTCTCAGCTCCTAGAAGCGACGGGCGGTCCATCGTGTACATCTTGGATCCCAGTGCAGACCTGTTTGTCCTAAGACACCAGAAATGCTTCCTACACTTAAAGCACCGCTTTGACAAACGCTGCCTGGAACCTGTTGCCTGCCTCTCTGTGTGACGAACAAAACAGTACCTTAGCTTGGGGCCAGTCCTCCTATATGTTTGGCTTACTCACCGACGATTGCTGAGGGATGAGCACCTAGCAGGGAGTGCAAGGCCACGTATGCCTCACGGGGTTGGGGGGGGGAAATCACTTGTCATCACAAAGGCAATTCTGCAATGAAGAAAAGATAGGCCACTACACTGTTCATCAGTTAACCTTGAGGCCGCGTGTCGTCATTCCAGTGTGGTAAATAAACTTCCCATCACGCTTCAGTTTCCAAGTCGAGGGCACAGCGCCTTATGCTGCAGTGTCTGACTCCCTACTGGACGTTCAGCTGACCAACTACACCCTTTAGTGAGTAAACTTTGTGATACACTTTGTGATATGGGGTCGTGATTGTGGTGAAAGGATGAGCAAGTCATGGGTTAGTGAGGCCGGTTTGTACAATGTATCTCCAGAATACCTGGCTTTCAAGGGAGAGCCCGAAATTTTTCAGGCTACGCTGAAAGTCCAGTGGCCGCCTGGGGTAAATTGCATCACGTGCGAGTTCCCTGAAGGCGGGGTCGAATCACTGTACGTTTTGTGTGCTCTGGGTTCGGCGCAAATGCAGACACGTTTTGCATGAAGGAATGAACAGAACGCTGATAGCTGGCTCTTTCTAAGCTATCCCAACCTAGGTGTTTCTCTGACGCAGCCCTTCACTGCCCATGACTCGGCATCTAGCTGCTGCCAGCGGTGCATTGCTCACAACTCCCTGAAGACACAGGAGGCCCTTTTATCCGTTTCGGATCCTATTGCAGACCGGCGACTCAAGAGAGACCTGATATGCTTCCTAGGGTTCAAGAAACCCAGGGACTTAGGCTGCATGGGGTCTGTTGCATGCCTACCTCGTTCATGAGAAAACCTGAACAGTAGCTTAAGGCCAGAGGCCCCGTGTGCTTCTCCCCTTCCCTGAGGACAACCGAAGTAGGAGCACTTACCGAGGAACGGCAACATCCAATTTCCTTCCAGGAAATTCACTTGTCATCACAAAGGCAACTGTGCAACAACACTGTTTCCCAGGGAGAACTGAGCCCGCAGCTCTCTAAATCCCAATGAGGAAAATAAAGTTTCCCTTCAAGCCTTAGTTTCAAAATGGACCGCAGACCATTCACCCTGTGGTTTCCGTCTCTCCATGGCACGTCCAAGGTGCGCATAGCACGGAGATACTACAGTCGTTTCAACTTGCCGCATCCTAGCATTTGAACCAAAGACGCCCTTCACAGCCCTTCTTTCGGCCTATAGTTGCCCTCAACTGAGCTTCGCTCACAAGGCCCAGAAAGGACGGGCAGTCCGTCGTTTACATCTTGGATCCTAGTGCAGACCCCCGTATCCTAAGACGCCAGAAACGCTTCCTAGATTTAAAGCACCGCTCTGACAAACGCTGCCGTGAGCCTGCGGCCCGCCTATGTCTGTGACGAGAGAAGTAGAACGTTGGCCTGAGGCGAGTCGTCCAGGGTTGTGGGCGTACTCACGAACAATTTTGGAGGGATGAGGACGTGGCAGGAATTGAAAGCCAAGTGTTCTTTCGTGGAAGATAACTAGTCCTCCCAAAGACGACTGTGCAGCAAAGAGAAGATGGGCAACAACAGTGTTTACCAGGTAATCCTGGGGCCGCAAACTCTCTACTTTGCAATGAGGAAAATCAACTTTCCCAGGAAGCCTCAATTTCCAGCAGGACAAAGCAGCGTATTAACAAGTCGCATCGGACTCTCTCTTGTACATCCCGTGGACACAGTGGCTCGTGACCCTAGAAACCATTGCCATGCTGGGAGTCCTGACTGTGGTGTAAGGATATCAAGGTGAGGGCTTAGTTAGGCCTAGGTGACAGTACTTCTCTAGACTATCTACCAGTTCGGGAAAGCCCTGAAAGTTTTGAAGCCGGACTTAAAGTGTAGTTGCCGCTTGAGGTAGACGGACGTCGTGGAGCAGCTCCCAGGAGCAGTGGTAGGCTAACTGTATTTTCTCCTGCAGCTCACTGTTCCTCCAGAGTGCAGACACCCTTTGCATGAAGGAAGGCATGGAACGTTGATAACTGGGTTGCTTTCAAGCTATCGCAATCCAGGTGTCTAACCAACGAAGCCCTTCACTGCCCGTCAGTCGGCATCTAGCTGTTCCCGACGGTAGATGGCTCAAGGCTCCACGAAGACACAGGCAGTCCTTTCTCAGTACGTTTTGGAACCTAGCGCTGACAAGTGAGTCCAAAAGAGAGCTGATATGTTTCCTAGAGTTCACGAACCACAGGGACTAAGGCTCTATGCAATCTGTTGCTTCCCTAAGTCTGTCATGAGAACACCTGGACGTTAGCTTGAGGCTAGAGGCCCCATGTGGTGGGCCCATTCCCTGAAGACTACTGAAGGATGACCACCTACCAAGGGATGGCAACCTCCAAGTTTCTTGCCTAAAAACTCACATCATCACGATGGCAATTGTGTTACGAAGAGAAGCTGTGCAGCAACAGTGTTTTTGGGGAGAATTTAGCCTGTGGCTCTGTAAATGCCGGTGAGGAAAATAAAGTTTCACTCGCAGCCTTACTTTCAAAAGGGACCACACAGAGCATTCACCCTGCTGTGTCTTTCTCTAGTTTGTACTCCCAAGGTGCGTTAGAAGGGAGATACTTGAGTTGTTTCACTTACCACATGCTAGATGTTTAGCAAAAGAAGATCTTTACTGCCCTTGTTTCGGCATATGGTTGTCCTCAGCCGAACACTTCTCTCAGCTCCTAGAAGCGACGGGCGGTCCATCGTGTACATCTTGGATCCCAGTGCAGACCTGTTTGTCCTAAGACACCAGAAATGCTTCCTACACTTAAAGCACCGCTTTGACAAACGCTGCCTGGAACCTGTTGCCTGCCTCTCTGTGTGACGAACAAAACAGTACCTTAGCTTGGGACCAGTCCTCCTATATGTTTGGCTTACTCACCGACGATTGCTGAGGGATGAGCACCTAGCAGGGATTGAAAGGCCACGTATGCCTCACGGGGTTGGGGGGGGAAATCACTTGTCATCACAAAGGCAATTCTGCCATGAAGAAAAGATAGGCCACTACACTGTTCATCAGTTAACCTTGAGGCCGCGTGTCGTCATTCCAGTGTGGTAAATAAACTTCCCATCACGCTTCAGTTTCCAAGTCGAGGGCACAGCGCCTTATGCTGCAGTGTCTGACTCCCTACTGGACGTTCAGCTGACCAACTACACCCTTTACTGAGTAAACTTTGTGATACACTTTGTGATATGGGGTCGTGATTGTGGTGAAAGGATGAGCAAGTCATGGGTTAGTGAGGCCGGTTTGTACAATGTATCTCCAGAATACCTGGCTTTCAAGGGAGAGCCCGAAATTTTTCAGGCTACGCTGAAAGTCCAGTGGCCGCCTGGGGTAAATTGCATCACGTGCGAGTTCCCTGAAGGCGGGGTCGAATCACTGTACGTTTTGTGTGCTCTGGGTTCGGCGGAAATGCAGACACGTTTTGCATGAAGGAATGAACAGAACGCTGATAGCTGGCTCTTTCTAAGCTATCCCAACCTAGGTGTTTCTCTGACGCAGCTCTTCACTGCCCATGACTCGGCATCTAGCTGCTGCCAGCGGTGCATTGCTCACAACTCCCTGAAGACACAGGAGGCCCTTTTATCCGTTTCGGATCCTATTGCAGACTGGCGACTCAAGAGAGACCTGATATGCTTCCTAGGGTTCAAGAAACCCAGGGACTTAGGCTGCATGGGGTCTGTTGCATGCCTACCTCGTTCATGAGAAAACCTGAACAGTAGCTTAAGGCCAGAGGCCCCGTGTGCTTCTCCCCTTCCCTGAGGACAACCGAAGTAGGAGCACTTACCGAGGAACGGCAACATCCAATTTCCTTCCAGGAAATTCACTTGTCATCACAGAGGCAACTGTGCAACAACACTGTTTTCCAGGGAGAACTGAGCCCGCAGCTCTCTAAATCCCAATGAGGAAAACAAAGTTTCCCTTCAAGCCTTAGTTTCAAAATGGACCGCAGACCATTCACCCTGTGGTTTCCGTCTCTCCATGGCACGTCCAAGGTGCGCATAGCACGGAGATACTACAGTCATTTCAACTTGCCGCATCCTAGCATTTGAACCAAAGACGCCCTTCACAGCCCTTCTTTCGGCCTATAGTTGCCCTCAACTGAGCTTCGCTCACAAGGCCCAGAAAGGACGGGCAGTCCGTCGTTCACATCTTGGATCCTAGTGCAGACCCCCGTGTCCTAAGACGCCAGAAACGCTTCCTAGATTTAAAGCACCGCTCTGACAAACGCTGCCGTGAGCCTGCGGCCCACCTATGTCTGTGACGAGAGAAGTAGAACGTTGGCCTGAGGCGAGTCGTCCAGGGTTGTGGGCGTACTCACGAACAATTTTGGAGGGATGAGGACGTGGCAGGAATTGAAAGCCAAGTGTTCTTTCGTGGAGGATAACTAGTCCTCCCAAAGACGACTGTGCAGCAAAGAGAAGATGGGCAACAACAGTGTTTACCAGGTAATCCTGGGGCCGCAAACTCTCTACTTTGCAATGAGGAAAATCAACGTTCCCAGGAAGCCTCAATTTCCAGCAGCACAAAGCAGCGTATTAACAAGTCGCATCGCACTCTCTCTTGTACATCCCGTGGACACAGTGGCTCGTGACACTAGAAACCATTGCCATGCTGGGAGTCCTGACTGTGGTGTAAGGATATCAAGGTGAGGGCTTAGTTAGGCCTAGGTGACAGTACTTCTCTAGACTATCTACCAGTTCGGGAAAACCCTGTAGGTTTCGAAGCCGGACTTAAAGTGTAGTTGCCGCTTGAGGTAGACGGACGTCGTGGAGCAGCTCCCAGGAGCAGTGGTAGGCTAACTGTATTTTCTCCTGCAGCTCACGGTTCCTCCAGAGCACAGACACCCTTTGCATGAAGGAAGGCATGGAACGTTGATAACTGGGTTGCTTTCAAGCTATCGCAATCCAGGTGTCTAACCAACGAAGCCCTTCACTGACGTCAGTCGGCATCTAGCTGTTCCCGACGGTAGATGGCTCAAGGCTCCACGAAGACACAGGCAGTCCTTTCTCAGTACGTTTTGGAACCTAACGCTGACAAGTGAGTCCAAAAGAGAGCTGATATGCTTCCTAGAGTTCACGAACCACAGGGACTAAGGCTCTATGCAATCTGTTGCTTCGCTAAGTCTGTCATGAGAACACCTGGACGTTAGCTTGAGGCTAGAGGCCCCATGTGGTGGGCCCATTCCCTGAAGACTACTGAAGGATGACCACCTACCAAGGGATGGCAACCTCCAAGCTTCTTGCCTAGAAACTCACATCATCACGATGGCAATTGTGTTACGAAGAGAAGCTGTGCAGCAACAGCGTTTCTTGGGGAGAATTGAGCCTGCGGCTCTGTAAATGCCGGTGAGGAAAAGAAAGTTTCACTCGCAGCCTTACTTTCAAAAGGGACCACACAGAGCATTCACCCTGCTGTGTCTTTCTCTAGTTTGTACTCCCAAGGTGCGTTAGAAGGGAGATACTTGAGTTGTTTCACTTACCACATGCTAGATGTTTAGCAAAAGAAGATCTTTACTGCCCTTGTTTCGGCATATGGTTGTCCTCAGCCGAACACTTCTCTCAGCTCCTAGAAGCGACGGGCGGTCCATCGTGTACATCTTGGATCCCAGTGCAGACCTGTTTGTCCTAAGACACCAGAAATGCTTCCTACACTTAAAGCACCGCTTTGACAAACGCTGCCTGGAACCTGTTGCCTGCCTCTCTGTGTGACGAACAAAACAGTACCTTAGCTTGGGGCCAGTCCCCCTATATGTTTGGCTTACTCACCGACGATTGCTGAGGGATGAGCACCTAGCAGGGAGTGCAAGGCCACGTATGCCTCACGGGGTTGGGGGGGGGGAAATCACTTGTCCTCACAAAGGCAATTCTGCAATGAAGAAAAGATAGGCCACTACACTGTTCATCAGTTAACCTTGAGGCCGCGTGTCGTAATTCCAGTGTGGTAAATAAACTTCCCATCACGCTTCAGTTTCCAAGTCGAGGGCACAGCGCCTTATGCTGCAGTGTCTGACTCCCTACTGGACGTTCAGCTGACCAACTACACCCTTTAGTGAGTAAACTTTGTGATACACTTTGTGATATGGGGTCGTGATTGTGGTGAAAGGATGAGCAAGTCATGGGTTAGTGAGGCCGGTTTGTACAATGTATCTCCAGAATACCTGGCTTTCAAGGGAGAGCCCGAAATTTTTCAGGCTACGCTGAAAGTCCAGTGGCCGCCTGGGGTAAATTGCATCACGTGCGAGTTCCCTGAAGGCGGGGTCGAATCACTGTACGTTTTGTGTGCTCTGGGTTCGGCGGAAATGCAGACACGTTTTGCATGAAGGAATGAACAGAACGCTGATAGCTGGCTCTTTCTAAGCTATCCCAACCTAGGTGTTTCTCTGACGCAGCCCTTCACTGCCCATGACTCAGCATCTAGCTGCTGCCAGCGGTGCATTGCTCACAACTCCCTGAAGACACAGGAGGCCCTTTTATCCGTTTCGGATCCTATTGCAGACCGGCGACTCAAGAGAGACCTGATATGCTTCCTAGGGTTCAAGAAACCCAGGGACTTAGGCTGCATGGGGTCTGTTGCATGCCTACCTCGTTCATGAGAAAACCTGAACAGTAGCTTAAGGCCAGAGGCCCCGTGTGCTTCTCCCCTTCCCTGAGGACAACCGAAGTAGGAGCACTTACCGAGGAACGGCAACATCCAATTTCCTTCCAGGAAATTCACTTGTCATCACAAAGGCAACTGTGCAACAACACTGTTTCCCAGGGAGAACTGAGCCCGCAGCTCTCTAAATCCCAATGAGGAAAACAAAGTTTCCCTTCAAGCCTTAGTTTCAAAATGGACCGCAGACCATTCACCCTGTGGTTTCCGTCTCTCCATGGCACGTCCAAGGTGCGCATAGCACGGAGATACTACAGTCGTTTCAACTTGCCGCATCCTAGCATTTGAACCAAAGACGCCCTTCACAGCCCTTCTTTCGGCCTATAGTTGCCCTCAACTGAGCTTCGCTCACAAGGCCCAGAAAGGACGGGCAGTCCGTCGTTCACATCTTGGATCCTAGTGCAGACCCCCGTGTCCTAAGACGCCAGAAACGCTTCCTAGATTTAAAGCACCGCTCTGACAAACGCTGCCGTGAGCCTGCGGCCCGCCTATGTCTGTGACGAGAGAAGTAGAACGTTGGCCTGAGGCGAGTCGTCCAGGGTTGTGGGCGTACTCACGAACGATTTTGGAGGGATGAGGACGTGGCAGGAATTGAAAGCCAAGTGTTCTTTCGTGGAGGATAACTAGTCCTCCCAAAGACGACTGTGCAGCAAAGAGAAGATGGGCAACAACAGTGTTTACCAGGTAATCCTGGGGCCGCAAACTCTCTACTTTGCAATGAGGAAAATCAACGTTCCCAGGAAGCCTCAATTTCCAGCAGCACAAAGCAGCGTATTAACAAGTCGCATCGCACTCTCTCTTGTACATCCCGTGGACACAGTGGCTCGTGACACTAGAAACCATTGCCATGCTGGGAGTCCTGACTGTGGTGTAAGGATATCAAGGTGAGGGCTTAGTTAGGCCTAGGTGACAGTACTTCTCTAGACTATCTACCAGTTCGGGAAAACCCTGTAGGTTTCGAAGCCGGACTTAAAGTGTAGTTGCCGCTTGAGGTAGACGGACGTCGTGGAGCAGCTCCCAGGAGCAGTGGTAGGCTAACTGTATTTTCTCCTGCAGCTCACGGTTCCTCCAGAGCACAGACACCCTTTGCATGAAGGAAGGCATGGAACGTTGATAACTGGGTTGCTTTCAAGCTATCGCAATCCAGGTGTCTAACCAACGAAGCCCTTCACTGACGTCAGTCGGCATCTAGCTGTTCCCGACGGTAGATGGCTCAAGGCTCCACGAAGACACAGGCAGTCCTTTCTCAGTACGTTTTGGAACCTAACGCTGACAAGTGAGTCCAAAAGAGAGCTGATATGCTTCCTAGAGTTCACGAACCACAGGGACTAAGGCTCTATGCAATCTGTTGCTTCGCTAAGTCTGTCATGAGAACACCTGGACGTTAGCTTGAGGCTAGAGGCCCCATGTGGTGGGCCCATTCCCTGAAGACTACTGAAGGATGACCACCTACCAAGGGATGGCAACCTCCAAGCTTCTTGCCTAGAAACTCACATCATCACGATGGCAATTGTGTTACGAAGAGAAGCTGTGCAGCAACAGCGTTTCTTGGGGAGAATTGAGCCTGCGGCTCTGTAAATGCCGGTGAGGAAAAGAAAGTTTCACTCGCAGCCTTACTTTCAAAAGGGACCACACAGAGCATTCACCCTGCTGTGTCTTTCTCTAGTTTGTACTCCCAAGGTGCGTTAGAAGGGAGATACTTGAGTTGTTTCACTTACCACATGCTAGATGTTTAGCAAAAGAAGATCTTTACTGCCCTTGTTTCGGCATATGGTTGTCCTCAGCCGAACACTTCTCTCAGCTCCTAGAAGCGACGGGCGGTCCATCGTGTACATCTTGGATCCCAGTGCAGACCTGTTTGTCCTAAGACACCAGAAATGCTTCCTACACTTAAAGCACCGCTTTGACAAACGCTGCCTGGAACCTGTTGCCTGCCTCTCTGTGTGACGAACAAAACAGTACCTTAGCTTGGGGCCAGTCCCCCTATATGTTTGGCTTACTCACCGACGATTGCTGAGGGATGAGCACCTAGCAGGGAGTGCAAGGCCACGTATGCCTCACGGGGTTGGGGGGGGGGAAATCACTTGTCCTCACAAAGGCAATTCTGCAATGAAGAAAAGATAGGCCACTACACTGTTCATCAGTTAACCTTGAGGCCGCGTGTCGTAATTCCAGTGTGGTAAATAAACTTCCCATCACGCTTCAGTTTCCAAGTCGAGGGCACAGCGCCTTATGCTGCAGTGTCTGACTCCCTACTGGACGTTCAGCTGACCAACTACACCCTTTAGTGAGTAAACTTTGTGATACACTTTGTGATATGGGGTCGTGATTGTGGTGAAAGGATGAGCAAGTCATGGGTTAGTGAGGCCGGTTTGTACAATGTATCTCCAGAATACCTGGCTTTCAAGGGAGAGCCCGAAATTTTTCAGGCTACGCTGAAAGTCCAGTGGCCGCCTGGGGTAAATTGCATCACGTGCGAGTTCCCTGAAGGCGGGGTCGAATCACTGTACGTTTTGTGTGCTCTGGGTTCGGCGGAAATGCAGACACGTTTTGCATGAAGGAATGAACAGAACGCTGATAGCTGGCTCTTTCTAAGCTATCCCAACCTAGGTGTTTCTCTGACGCAGCCCTTCACTGCCCATGACTCGGCATCTAGCTGCTGCCAGCGGTGCATTGCTCACAACTCCCTGAAGACACAGGAGGCCCTTTTATCCGTTTCGGATCCTATTGCAGACCGGCGACTCAAGAGAGACCTGATATGCTTCCTAGGGTTCAAGAAACCCAGGGACTTAGGCTGCATGGGGTCTGTTGCATGCCTACCTCGTTCATGAGAAAACCTGAACAGTAGCTTAAGGCCAGAGGCCCCGTGTGCTTCTCCCCTTCCCTGAGGACAACCGAAGTAGGAGCACTTACCGAGGAACGGCAACATCCAATTTCCTTCCAGGAAATTCACTTGTCATCACAAAGGCAACTGTGCAACAACACTGTTTCCCAGGGAGAACTGAGCCCGCAGCTCTCTAAATCCCAATGAGGAAAACAAAGTTTCCCTTCAAGCCTTAGTTTCAAAATGGACCGCAGACCATTCACCCTGTGGTTTCCGTCTCTCCATGGCACGTCCAAGGTGCGCATAGCACGGAGATACTACAGTCGTTTCAACTTGCCGCATCCTAGCATTTGAACCAAAGACGCCCTTCACAGCCCTTCTTTCGGCCTATAGTTGCCCTCAACTGAGCTTCGCTCACAAGGCCCAGAAAGGACGGGCAGTCCGTCGTTCACATCTTGGATCCTAGTGCAGACCCCCGTGTCCTAAGATGCCAGAAACGCTTCCTAGATTTAAAGCACCGCTCTGACAAACGCTGCCGTGAGCCTGCGGCCCGCCTATGTCTGTGACGAGAGAAGTAGAACGTTGGCCTGAGGCGAGTCGTCCAGGGTTGTGGGCGTACTCACGAACAATTTTGGAGGGATGAGGACGTGGCAGGAATTGAAAGCCAAGTGTTCTTTCGTGGAGGATAACTAGTCCTCCCAAAGACGACTGTGCAGCAAAGAGAAGATGGGCAACAACAGTGTTTACCAGGTAATCCTGGGGCCGCAAACTCTCTACTTTGCAATGAGGAAAATCAACGTTCCCAGGAAGCCTCAATTTCCAGCAGCACAAAGCAGCGTATTAACAAGTCGCATCGCACTCTCTCTTGTACATCCCGTGGACACAGTGGCTCGTGACACTAGAAACCATTGCCATGCTGGGAGTCCTGACTGTGGTGTAAGGATATCAAGGTGAGGGCTTAGTTAGGCCTAGGTGACAGTACTTCTCTAGACTATCTACCAGTTCGGGAAAACCCTGTAGGTTTCGAAGCCGGACTTAAAGTGTAGTTGCCGCTTGAGGTAGACGGACGTCGTGGAGCCGCTCCCAGGAGCAGTGGTAGGCTAATTGTATTTTCTCCTGCAGCTCACGGTTCCTCCAGAGCGCAGACACCCTTTGCATGAAGGAAGGCATGGAACGTTGATAACTGGGTTGCTTTCAAGCTATCGCAATCCAGGTGTCTAACCAACGAAGCCCTTCACTGCCCGTCAGTCGGCATCTAGCTGTTCCCGACGGTAGATGGCTCAAGGCTCCACGAAGACACAGGCAGTCCTTTCTCAGTACGTTTTGGAACCTAACGCTGACAAGTGAGTCCAAAAGAGAGCTGATATGCTTCCTAGAGTTCACGAACCACAGGGACTAAGGCTCTATGTAATCTGTTGCTTCGCTAAGTCTGTCATGAGAACACCTGGACGTTAGCTTGAGGCTAGAGGCCCCATGTGGTGGGCCCATTCCCTGAAGACTACTGAAGGATGACCACCTACCAAGGGATGGCAACCTCCAAGCTTCTTGCCTAGAAACTCACATCATCACGATGGCAATTGTGTTACGAAGAGAAGCTGTGCAGCAACAGCGTTTCTTGGGGAGAATTGAGCCTGCGGCTCTGTAAATGCCGGTGAGGAAAAGAAAGTTTCACTCGCAGCCTTACTTTCAAAAGGGACCACACAGAGCATTCACCCTGCTGTGTCTTTCTCTAGTTTGTACTCCCAAGTTGCGTTAGAAGGGAGATACTTGAGTTGTTTCACTTACCACATGCTAGATGTTTAGCAAAAGAAGATCTTTACTGCCCTTGTTTCGGCATATGGTTGTCCTCAGCCGAACACTTCTCTCAGCTCCTAGAAGCGACGGGCGGTCCATCGTGTACATCTTGGATCCCAGTGCAGACCTGTTTGTCCTAAGACACCAGAAATGCTTCCTACACTTAAAGCACCGCTTTGACAAACGCTGCCTGGAACCTGTTGCCTGCCTCTCTGTGTGACGAACAAAACAGTACCTTAGCTTGGGGCCAGTCCCCCTATATGTTTGGCTTACTCACCGACGATTGCTGAGGGATGAGCACCTAGCAGGGAGTGCAAGGCCACGTATGCCTCACGGGGTTGGGGGGGGGGAAATCACTTGTCATCACAAAGGCAATTCTGCAATGAAGAAAAGATAGGCCACTACACTGTTCATCAGTTAACCTTGAGGCCGCGTGTCGTCATTCCAGTGTGGTAAATAAACTTCCCATCACGCTTCAGTTTCCAAGTCGAGGGCACAGCGCCTTATGCTGCAGTGTCTGACTCCCTACTGGACGTTCAGCTGACCAACTACACCCTTTAGTGAGTAAACTTTGTGATACACTTTGTGATATGGGGTCGTGATTGTGGTGAAAGGATGAGCAAGTCATGGGTTAGTGAGGCCGGTTTGTACGATGTATCTCCAGAATACCTGGCTTTCAAGGGAGAGCCCGAAATTTTTCAGGCTACGCTGAAAGTCCAGTGGCCGCCTGGGGTAAATTGCATCACGTGCGAGTTCCCTGAAGGCGGGGTCGAATCACTGTACGTTTTGTGTGCTCTGGGTTCGGCGGAAATGCAGACACGTTTTGCATGAAGGAATGAACAGAACGCTGATAGCTGGCTCTTTCTAAGCTATCCCAACCTAGGTGTTTCTCTGACGCAGCCCTTCACTGCCCATGACTCGGCATCTAGCTGCTGCCAGCGGTGCATTGCTCACAACTCCCTGAAGACACAGGAGGCCCTTTTATCCGTTTCGGATCCTATTGCAGACCGGCGACTCAAGAGAGACCTGATATGCTTCCTAGGGTTCAAGAAACCCAGGGACTTAGGCTGCATGGGGTCTGTTGCATGCCTACCTCGTTCATGAGAAAACCTGAACAGTAGCTTAAGGCCAGAGGCCCCGTGTGCTTCTCCCCTTCCCTGAGGACAACCGAAGTAGGAGCACTTACCGAGGAACGGCAACATCCAATTTCCTTCCAGGAAATTCACTTGTCATCACAAAGGCAACTGTGCAACAACACTGTTTCCCAGGGAGAACTGAGCCCGCAGCTCTCTAAATCCCAATGAGGAAAACAAAGTTTCCCTTCAAGCCTTAGTTTCAAAATGGACCGCAGACCATTCACCCTGTGGTTTCCGTCTCTCCATGGCACGTCAAAGGTGCGCATAGCACGGAGATACTACAGTCGTTTCAACTTGCCGCATCCTAGCATTTGAACCAAAGACGCCCTTCACAGCCCTTCTTTCGGCCTATAGTTGCCCTCAACTGAGCTTCGCTCACAAGGCCCAGAAAGGACGGGCAGTCCGTCGTTCACATCTTGGATCCTAGTGCAGACCCCCGTGTCCTAAGACGCCAGAAACGCTTCCTAGATTTAAAGCACCGCTCTGACAAACGCTGCCGTGAGCCTGCGGCCCGCCTATGTCTGTGACGAGAGAAGTAGAACGTTGGCCTGAGGTGAGTCGTCCAGGGTTGTGGGCGTACTCACGAACAATTTTGGAGGGATGAGGACGTGGCAGGAATTGAAAGCCAAGTGTTCTTTCGTGGAGGATAACTAGTCTTCCCAAAGACGACTGTGCAGCAAAGAGAAGATGGGCAACAACAGTGTTTACCAGGTAATCCTGGGGCCGCAAACTCTCTACTTTGCAATGAGGAAAATCAACGTTCCCAGGAAGCCTCAATTTCCAGCAGCACAAAGCAGCGTATTAACAAGTCGCATCGCACTCTCTCTTGTACATCCCGTGGACACAGTGGCTCGTGACACTAGAAACCATTGCCATGCTGGGAGTCCTGACTGTGGTGTAAGGATATCAAGGTGAGGGCTTAGTTAGGCCTAGGTGACAGTACTTCTCTAGAGTATCTACCAGTTCGGGAAAACCCTGTAGGTTTCGAAGCCGGACTTAAAGTGTAGTTGCCGCTTGAGGTAGACGGACGTCGTGGAGCAGCTCCCAGGAGCAGTGGTAGGCTAACTGTATTTTCTCCTGCAGCTCACGGTTCCTCCAGAGCGCAGACACCCTTTGCATGAAGGAAGGCATGGAACGTTGATAACTGTGTTGCTTTCAAGCTATCGCAATCCAGGTGTCTAACCAACGAAGCCCTTCACTGACGTCAGTCGGCATCTAGCTGTTCCCGACGGTAGATGGCTCAAGGCTCCACGAAGACACAGGCAGTCCTTTCTCAGTACGTTTTGGAACCTAACGCTGACAAGTGAGTCCAAAAGAGAGCTGATATGCTTCCTAGAGTTCACGAACCACAGGGACTAAGGCTCTATGCAATCTGTTGCTTCGCTAAGTCTGTCATGAGAACACCTGGACGTTAGCTTGAGGCTAGAGGCCCCATGTGGTGGGCCCATTCCCTGAAGACTACTGAAGGATGACCACCTACCAAGGGATGGCAACCTCCAAGCTTCTTGCCTAGAAACTCACATCATCACGATGGCAATTGTGTTACGAAGAGAAGCTGTGCAGCAACAGCGTTTCTTGGGGAGAATTGAGCCTGCGGCTCTGTAAATGCCGGTGAGGAAAAGAAAGTTTCACTCGCAGCCTTACTTTCAAAAGGGACCACACAGAGCATTCACCCTGCTGTGTCTTTCTCTAGTTTGTACTCCCAAGGTGCGTTAGAAGGGAGATACTTGAGTTGTTTCACTTACCACATGCTAGATGTTTAGCAAAAGAAGATCTTTACTGCCCTTGTTTCGGCATATGGTTGTCCTCAGCCGAACACTTCTCTCAGCTCCTAGAAGCGACGGGCGGTCCATCGTGTACATCTTGGATCCCAGTGCAGACCTGTTTGTCCTAAGACACCAGAAATGCTTCCTACACTTAAAGCACCGCTTTGACAAACGCTGCCTGGAACCTGTTGCCTGCCTCTCTGTGTGACGAACAAAACAGTACCTTAGCTTGGGGCCAGTCCTCCTATATGTTTGGCTTACTCACCGACGATTGCTGAGGGATGAGCACCTAGCAGGGAGTGCAAGGCCACGTATGCCTCACGGGGTTGGGGGGGGGAAATCACTTGTCCTCACAAAGGCAATTCTGCAATGAAGAAAAGATAGGCCACTACACTGTTCATCAGTTAACCTTGAGGCCGCGTGTCGTCATTCCAGTGTGGTAAATAAACTTCCCATCACGCTTCAGTTTCCAAGTCGAGGGCACAGCGCCTTATGCTGCAGTGTCTGACTCCCTACTGGACGTTCAGCTGACCAACTACACCCTTTAGTGAGTAAACTTTGTGATACACTTTGTGATATGGGGTCGTGATTGTGGTGAAAGGATGAGCAAGTCATGGGTTAGTGAGGCCGGTTTGTACAATGTATCTCCAGAATACCTGGCTTTCAAGGGAGAGCCCGAAATTTTTCAGGCTACGCTGAAAGTCCAGTGGCCGCCTGGGGTAAATTGCATCACGTGCGAGTTCCCTGAAGGCGGGGTCGAATCACTGTACGTTTTGTGTGCTCTGGGTTCGGCGGAAATGCAGACACGTTTTGCATGAAGGAATGAACAGAACGCTGATAGCTGGCTCTTTCTAAGCTATCCCAACCTAGGTGTTTCTCTGACGCAGCCCTTCACTGCCCATGACTCGGCATCTAGCTGCTGCCAGCGGTGCATTGCTCACAACTCCCTGAAGACACAGGAGGCCCTTTTATCCGTTTCGGATCCTATTGCAGACCGGCGACTCAAGAGAGACCTGATATGCTTCCTAGGGTTCAAGAAACCCAGGGACTTAGGCTGCATGGGGTCTGTTGCATGCCTACCTCGTTCATGAGAAAACCTGAACAGTAGCTTAAGGCCAGAGGCCCCGTGTGCTTCTCCCCTTCCCTGAGGACAACCGAAGTAGGAGCACTTACCGAGGAACGGCAACATCCAATTTCCTTCCAGGAAATTCACTTGTCATCACAAAGGCAACTGTGCAACAACACTGTTTCCCAGGGAGAACTGAGCCCGCAGCTCTCTAAATCCCAATGAGGAAAACAAAGTTTCCCTTCAAGCCTTAGTTTCAAAATGGACCGCAGACCATTCACCCTGTGGTTTCCGTCTCTCCATGGCACGTCAAAGGTGCACATAGCACGGAGATACTACAGTCGTTTCAACTTGCCGCATCCTAGCATTTGAACCAAAGACGCCCTTCACAGCCCTTCTTTCGGCCTATAGTTGCCCTCAACTGAGCTTCGCTCACAAGGCCCAGAAAGGACGGGCAGTCCGTCGTTCACATCTTGGATCCTAGTGCAGACCCCCGTGTCCTAAGATGCCAGAAACGCTTCCTAGATTTAAAGCACCGCTCTGACAAACGCTGCCGTGAGCCTGCGGCCCGCCTATGTCTGTGACGAGAGAAGTAGAACGTTGGCCTGAGGTGAGTCGTCCAGGGTTGTGGGCGTACTCACGAACAATTTTGGAGGGATGAGGATGTGGCAGGAATTGAAAGCCAAGTGTTCTTTCGTGGAGGATAACTAGTCTTCCCAAAGACGACTGTGCAGCAAAGAGAAGATGGGCAACAACAGTGTTTAGCAGGTAATCCTGGGGCCGCAAACTCTCTACTTTGCAATGAGGAAAATCAACGTTCCCAGGAAGCCTCAATTTCCAGCAGCACAAAGCAGCGTATTAACAAGTCGCATCGCACTCTCTCTTGTACATCCCGTGGACACAGTGGCTCGTGACACTAGAAACCATTGCCATGCTGGGAGTCCTGACTGTGGTGTAAGGATATCAAGGTGAGGGCTTAGTTAGGCCTAGGTGACAGTACTTCTCTAGACTATCTACCAGTTCGGGAAAACCCTGTAGGTTTCGAAGCCGGACTTAAAGTGTAGTTGCCGCTTGAGGTAGACGGACGTCGTGGAGCCGCTCCCAGGAGCAGTGGTAGGCTAACTGTATTTTCTCCTGCAGCTCACAGTTCCTCCAGAGCGCAGACACCCTTTGCATGAAGGAAGGCATGGAACGTTGATAACTGGGTTGCTTTCAAGCTATCGCAATCCAGGTGTCTAACCAACGAAGCCCTTCACTGACGTCAGTCGGCATCTAGCTGTTCCCGACGGTAGATGGCTCAAGGCTCCACGAAGACACAGGCAGTCCTTTCTCAGTACGTTTTGGAACCTAACGCTGACAAGTGAGTCCAAAAGAGAGCTGATATGCTTCCTAGAGTTCACGAACCACAGGGACTAAGGCTCTATGCAATCTGTTGCTTCGCTAAGTCTGTCATGAGAACACCTGGATGTTAGCTTGAGGCTAGAGGCCCCATGTGGTGGGCCCATTCCCTGAAGACTACTGAAGGATGACCACCTACCAAGGGATGGCAACCTCCAAGCTTCTTGCCTAGAAACTCACATCATCACGATGGCAATTGTGTTACGAAGAGAAGCTGTGCAGCAACAGCGTTTCTTGGGGAGAATTGAGCCTGCGGCTCTGTAAATGCCGGTGAGGAAAAGAAAGTTTCACTCGCAGCCTTACTTTCAAAAGGGACCACACAGAGCATTCACCCTGCTGTGTCTTTCTCTAGTTTGTACTCCCAAGGTGCGTTAGAAGGGAGATACTTGAGTTGTTTCACTTACCACATGCTAGATGTTTAGCAAAAGAAGATCTTTACTGCCCTTGTTTCGGCATATGGTTGTCCTCAGCCGAACACTTCTCTCAGCTCCTAGAAGCGACGGGCGGTCCATCGTGTACATCTTGGATCCCAGTGCAGACCTGTTTGTCCTAAGACACCAGAAATGCTTCCTACACTTAAAGCACCACTTTGACAAACGCTGCCTGGAACCTGTTGCCTGCCTCTCTGTGTGACGAACAAAACAGTACCTTAGCTTGGGGCCAGTCCTCCTATATGTTTGGCTTACTCACCGACGATTGCTGAGGGATGAGCACCTAGCAGGGAGTGCAAGGCCACGTATGCCTCACGGGGTTGGGGGGGGGGGAGATCACTTGTCCTCACAAAGGCAATTCTGCAATGAAGAAAAGATAGGCCACTACACTGTTCATCATTTAACCTTGAGGCCGCGTGTCGTCATTCCAGTGTGGTAAATAAACTTCCCATCACGCTTCAGTTTCCAAGTCGAGGGCACAGCGCCTTATGCTGCAGTGTCTGACTCCCTACTGGACGTTCAGCTGACCAACTACACCCTTTAGTGAGTAAACTTTGTGATACACTTTGTGATATGGGGTCGTGATTGTGGTGAAAGGATGAGCAAGTCATGGGTTAGTGAGGCCGGTTTGTACAATGTATCTCCAGAATACCTGGCTTTCAAGGGAGAGCCCGAAATTTTTCAGGCTACGCTGAAAGTCCAGTGGCCGCCTGGGGTAAATTGCATCACGTGCGAGTTCCCTGAAGGCGGGGTCGAATCACTGTACGTTTTGTGTGCTCTGGGTTCGGCGGAAATGCAGACACGTTTTGCATGAAGGAATGAACAGAACGCTGATAGCTGGCTCTTTCTAAGCTATCCCAACCTAGGTGTTTCTCTGACGCAGCCCTTCACTGCCCATGACTCGGCATCTAGCTGCTGCCAGCGGTGCATTGCTCACAACTCCCTGAAGACACAGGAGGCCCTTTTATCCGTTTCGGATCCTATTGCAGACCGGCGACTCAAGAGAGACCTGATATGCTTCCTAGGGTTCAAGAAACCCAGGGACTTAGGCTGCATGGGGTCTGTTGCATGCCTACCTCGTTCATGAGAAAACCTGAACAGTAGCTTAAGGCCAGAGGCCCCGTGTGCTTCTCCCCTTCCCTGAGGACAACCGAAGTAGGAGCACTTACCGAGGAACGGCAACATCCAATTTCCTTCCAGGAAATTCACTTGTCATCACAAAGGCAACTGTGCAACAACACTGTTTCCCAGGGAGAACTGAGCCCGCAGCTCTCTAAATCCCAATGAGGAAAACAAAGTTTCCCTTCAAGCCTTAGTTTCAAAATGGACCGCAGACCATTCACCCTGTGGTTTCCGTCTCTCCATGGCACGTCCAAGGTGCGCATAGCACGGAGATACTACAGTCGTTTCAACTTGCCGCATCCTAGCATTTGAACCAAAGACGCCCTTCACAGCCCTTCTTTCGGCCTATAGTTGCCCTCAACTGAGCTTCGCTCACAAGGCCCAGAAAGGACGGGCAGTCCGTCGTTCACATCTTGGATCCTAGTGCAGACCCCCGTGTCCTAAGACGCCAGAAACGCTTCCTAGATTTAAAGCACCGCTCTGACAAACGCTGCCGTGAGCCTGCGGCCCGCCTATGTCTGTGACGAGAGAAGTAGAACGTTGGCCTGAGGTGAGTCGTCCAGGGTTGTGGGCGTACTCACGAACAATTTTGGAGGGATGAGGATGTGGCAGGAATTGAAAGCCAAGTGTTCTTTCGTGGAGGATAACTAGTCTTCCCAAAGACGACTGTGCAGCAAAGAGAAGATGGGCAATAACAGTGTTTACCAGGTAATCCTGGGGCCGCAAACTCTCTACTTTGCAATGAGGAAAATCAACGTTCCCAGGAAGCCTCAATTTCCAGCAGCACAAAGCAGCGTATTAACAAGTCGCATCGCACTCTCTCTTGTACATCCCGTGGACACAGTGGCTCGTGACACTAGAAACCATTGCCATGCTGGGAGTCCTGACTGTGGTGTAAGGATATCAAGGTGAGGGCTTAGTTAGGCCTAGGTGACAGTACTTCTCTAGACTATCTACCAGTTCGGGAAAACCCTGTAGGTTTCGAAGCCGGACTTAAAGTGTAGTTGCCGCTTGAGGTAGACGGACGTCGTGGAGCCGCTCCCAGGAGCAGTGGTAGGCTAACTGTATTTTCTCCTGCAGCTCACGGTTCCTCCAGAGCGCAGACACCCTTTGCATGAAGGAAGGCATGGAACGTTGATAACTGGGTTGCTTTCAAGCTATCGCAATCCAGGTGTCTAACCAACGAAGCCCTTCACTGACGTCAGTCGGCATCTAGCTGTTCCCGACGGTAGATGGCTCAAGGCTCCACGAAGACACAGGCAGTCCTTTCTCAGTACGTTTTGGAACCTAACGCTGACAAGTGAGTCCAAAAGAGAGCTGATATGCTTCCTAGAGTTCACGAACCACAGGGACTAAGGCTCTATGCAATCTGTTGCTTCGCTAAGTCTGTCATGAGAACACCTGGACGTTAGCTTGAGGCTAGAGGCCCCATGTGGTGGGCCCATTCCCTGAAGACTACTGAAGGATGACCACCTACCAAGGGATGGCAACCTCCAAGCTTCTTGCCTAGAAACTCACATCATCACGATGGCAATTGTGTTACGAAGAGAAGCTGTGCAGCAACAGCGTTTCTTGGGGAGAATTGAGCCTGCGGCTCTGTAAATGCCGGTGAGGAAAATAAAGTTTCACTCGCAGCCTTACTTTCAAAAGGGACCACACAGAGCATTCACCCTGCTGTGTCTTTCTCTAGTTTGTACTCCCAAGGTGCGTTAGAAGGGAGATACTTGAGTTGTTTCACTTACCACATGCTAGATGTTTAGCAAAAGAAGATCTTTACTGCCCTTGTTTCGGCATATGGTTGTCCTCAGTCGAACACTTCTCTCAGCTCCTAGAAGCGACGGGCGGTCCATCGTGTACATCTTGGATCCCAGTGCAGACCTGTTTGTCCTAAGACACCAGAAATGCTTCCTACACTTAAAGCACCGCTTTGACAAACGCTGCCTGGAACCTGTTGCCTGCCTCTCTGTGTGACGAACAAAACAGTACTTTAGCTTGGGGCCAGTCCTCCTATATGTTTGGCTTACTCACCGACGATTGCTGAGGGATGAGCACCTAGCAGGGAGTGCAAGACCACGTATGCCTCACGGGGTTGGGGGGGGGGGAAATCACTTGTCCTCACAAAGGCAATTCTGCAATGAAGAAAAGATAGGCCACTACACTGTTCATCAGTTAACCTTGAGGCCGCGTGTCGTCATTCCAGTGTGGTAAATTAACTTCCCATCACGCTTCAGTTTCCAAGTCGAGGGCACAGCGCCTTATGCTGCAGTGTCTGACTCCCTACTGGACGTTCAGCTGACCAACTACACCCTTTAGTGAGTAAACTTTGTGATACACTTTGTGATATGGGGTCGTGATTGTGGTGAAAGGATGAGCAAGTCATGGGTTAGTGAGGCCGGTTTGTACAATGTATCTCCAGAATACCTGGCTTTCAAGGGAGAGCCTGAAATTTTTCAGGCTACGCTGAAAGTCCAGTGGCCGCCTGGGGTAAATTGCATCACGTGCGAGTTCCCTGAAGGCGGGGTCGAATCACTGTACGTTTTGTGTGCTCTGGGTTCGGCGGAAATGCAGACACATTTTGCATGAAGGAATGAACAGAACGCTGATAGCTGGCTCTTTCTAAGCTATCCCAACCTAGGTGTTTCTCTGACGCAGCCCTTCACTGCCCATGACTCGGCATCTAGCTGCTGCCAGCGGTGCATTGCTCACAACTCCCTGAAGACACAGGAGGCCCTTTTATCCGTTTCGGATCCTATTGCAGACCGGCGACTCAAGAGAGACCTGATATGCTTCCTAGGGTTCAAGAAACCCAGGGACTTAGGCTGCATGGGGTCTGTTGCATGCCTACCTCGTTCATGAGAAAACCTGAACAGTAGCTTAAGGCCAGAGGCCCCGTGTGCTTCTCCCCTTCCCTGAGGACAACCGAAGTAGGAGCACTTACCGAGGAACGGCAACATCCAATTTCCTTCCAGGAAATTCACTTGTCATCACAGAGGCAACTGTGCAACAACTGTTTCCCAGGGAGAACTGAGCCCGCAGCTCTCTAAATCCCAATGAGGAAAACAAAGTTTCCCTTCAAGCCTTAGTTTCAAAATGGACCGCAGACCATTCACCCTGTGGTTTCCGTCTCTCCATGGCACGTCCAAGGTGCGCATAGCACGGAGATACTACAGTCGTTACAACTTGCCGCATCCGAGCATTTGAACCAAAGACGCCCTTCACAGCCCTTCTTTCGGCCTATAGTTGCCCTCAACTGAGCTTCGCTCACAAGGCCCAGAAAGGACGGGCAGTCCGTCGTTTACATCTTGGATCCTAGTGCAGACCCCCGTGTCCTAAGACGCCAGAAAAGCTTCCTAGATTTAAAGCACCGCTCTGACAAACGCTGCCGTCAGCCTGCGGCCCGCCTATGTCTGTGACGAGAGAAGTAGAACGTTGGCCTGAGGCGAGTCGTCCAGGGTTGTGGGCGTACTCACGAACAATTTTGGAGGGATGAGGACGTGGCAGGAATTGAAAGCCAAGTGTTCTTTCGTGGAGGATAACTAGTCCTCCCAAAGACGACTGTGCAGCAAAGAGAAGATGGGCAACAACAGTGTTTAGCAGGTAATCCTGGGGCCGCAAACTCTCTACTTTGCAATGAGGAAAATCAACGTTCCCAGGAAGCCTCAATTTCCAGCAGCACAAAGCAGCGTATTAACAAGTCGCATCGCACTCTCTCTTGTACATCCCGTGGACACAGTGGCTCGTGACACTAGAAACCATTGCCATGCTGGGAGTCCTGACTGTGGTGTAAGGATATCAAGGTGAGGGCTTAGTTAGGCCTAGGTGACAGTACTTCTCTAGACTATCTACCAGTTCGGGAAAACCCTGTAGGTTTCGAAGCCGGACTTAAAGTGTAGTTGCCGCTTGAGGTAGACGGACGTCGTGGAGCAGCTCCCAGGAGCAGTGGTAGGCTAATTGTATTTTCTCCTGCAGCTCACGGTTCCTCCAGAGCGCAGACACCCTTTGCATGAAGGAAGGCATGGAACGTTGATAACTGGGTTGCTTTCAAGCTATCGCAATCCAGGTGTCTAACCAACGAAGCCCTTCACTGCCCGTCAGTCGGCATCTAGCTGTTCCCGACGGTAGATGGCTCAAGGCTCCACGAAGACACAGGCAGTCCTTTCTCAGTACGTTTTGGAACCTAACGCTGACAAGCGAGTCCAAAGAGAGCTGATATGCTTCCTAGAGTTCACGAACCACAGGGACTAAGGCTCTATGCAATCTGTTGCTTCGCTAAGTCTGTCATGAGAACACCTGGACGTTAGCTTGAGGCTAGAGGCCCCATGTGGTGGGCCCATTCCCTGAAGACTACTGAAGGATGACCACCTACCAAGGGATGGCAACCTCCAAGCTTCTTGCCTAGAAACTCACATCATCACGATGGCAATTGTGTTACGAAGAGAAGCTGTGCAGCAACAGCGTTTCTTGGGGAGAATTGAGCCTGCGGCTCTGTAAATGCCGGTGAGGAAAAGAAAGTTTCACTCGCAGCCTTACTTTCAAAAGGGACCACACAGAGCATTCACCCTGCTGTGTCTTTCTCTAGTTTGTACTCCCAAGGTGCGTTAGAAGGGAGATACTTGAGTTGTTTCACTTACCACATGCTAGATGTTTAGCAAAAGAAGATCTTTACTGCCCTTGTTTCGGCATATGGTTGTCCTCAGCCGAACACTTCTCTCAGCTCCTAGAAGCGACGGGCGGTCCATCGTGTACATCTTGGATCCCAGTGCAGACCTGTTTGTCCTAAGACACCAGAAATGCTTCCTACACTTAAAGCACCGCTTTGACAAACGCTGCCTGGAACCTGTTGCCTGCCTCTCTGTGTGACGAACAAAACAGTACCTTAGCTTGGGGCCAGTCCTCCTATATGTTTGGCTTACTCACCGACGATTGCTGAGGGATGAGCACCTAGCAGGGAGTGCAAGGCCACGTATGCCTCACGGGGTTGGGGGGGGGAAATCACTTGTCATCACAAAGGCAATTCTGCAATGAAGAAAAGATAGGCCACTACACTGTTCATCAGTTAACCTTGAGGCCGCGTGTCGTCATTCCAGTGTGGTAAATAAACTTCCCATCACGCTTCAGTTTCCAAGTCGAGGGCACAGCGCCTTATGCTGCAGTGTCTGACTCCCTACTGGACGTTCAGCTGACCAACTACACCCTTTAGTGAGTAAACTTTGTGATACACTTTGTGATATGGGGTCGTGATTGTGGTGAAAGGATGAGCAAGTCATGGGTTAGTGAGGCCGGTTTGTACAATGTATCTCCAGAATACCTGGCTTTCAAGGGAGAGCCCGAAATTTTTCAGGCTACGCTGAAAGTCCAGTGGCCGCCTGGTGTAAATTGCATCACATGCGAGTTCCCTGAAGGCGGGGTCGAATCACTGTACGTTTTGTGTGCTCTGGGTTCGGCGCAAATGCAGACACGTTTTGCATGAAGGAATGAACAGAACGCTGATAGCTGGCTCTTTCTAAGCTATCCCAACCTAGGTGTTTCTCTGACGCAGCCCTTCACTGCCCATGACTCGGCATCTAGCTGCTGCCAGCGGTGCATTGCTCACAACTCCCTGAAGACACAGGAGGCCCTTTTATCCGTTTCAGATCCTATTGCAGACCGGCGACTCAAGAGAGACCTGATATGCTTCCTAGGGTTCAAGAAACCCAGGGACTTAGGCTGCATGGGGTCTGTTGCATGCCTACCTCGTTCATGAGAAAACCTGAACAGTAGCTTAAGGCCAGAGGCCCCGTGTGCTTCTCCCCTTCCCTGAGGACAACCGAAGTAGGAGCACTTACCGAGGAACGGCAACATCCAATTTCCTTCCAGGAAATTCACTTGTCATCACAGAGGCAACTGTGCAACAACACTGTTTCCCAGGGAGAACTGAGCCCGCAGCTCTCTAAATCCCAATGAGGAAAACAAAGTTTCCCTTCAAGCCTTAGTTTCAAAATGGACCGCAGACCATTCACCCTGTGGTTTCCGTCTCTCCATGGCACGTCCAAGGTGCGCATAGCACGGAGATACTACAGTCGTTTCAACTTGCCGCATCCTAGCATTTGAACCAAAGACGCCCTTCACAGCCCTTCTTTCGGCCTATAGCTGCCCTCAACTGAGCTTCGCTCACAAGGCCCAGAAAGGACGGGCAGTCCGTCGTTCACATCTTGGATCCTAGTGCAGACCCCCGTGTCCTAAGACGCCAGAAACGCTTCCTAGATTTAAAGCACCGCTCTGACAAACGCTGCCGTGAGCCTGCGGCCCGCCTATGTCTGTGACGAGAGAAGTAGAACGTTGGCCTGAGGCGAGTCGTCCAGGGTTGTGGGCGTACTCACGAACAATTTTGGAGGGATGAGGACGTGGCAGGAATTGAAAGCCAAGTGTTCTTTCGTGGAGGATAACTAGTCCTCCCAAAGACGACTGTGCAGCAAAGAGAAGATGGGCAACAACAGTGTTTACCAGGTAATCCTGGGACCGCAAACTCTCTACTTTGCAATGAGGAAAATCAACGTTCCCAGGAAGCCTCAATTTCCAGCAGCACAAAGCAGCGTATTAACAAGTCGCATCGCACTCTCTCTTGTACATCCCGTGGACACAGTGGCTCGTGACACTAGAAACCATTGCCATGCTGGGAGTCCTGACTGTGGTGTAAGGATATCAAGGTGAGGGCTTAGTTAGGCCTAGGTGACAGTACTTCTCTAGACTATCTACCTGTTCGGGAAAACCCTGTAGGTTTCGAAGCCGGACTTAAAGTGTAGTTGCCGCTTGAGGTAGACGGACGTCGTGGAGCCGCTCCCAGGAGCAGTGGTAGGCTAACTGTATTTTCTCCTGCAGCTCACGGTTCCTCCAGAGCGCAGACACCCTTTGCATGAAGGAAGGCATGGAACGTTGATAACTGGGTTGCTTTCAAGCTATCGCAATCCAGGTGTCTAACCAACGAAGCCCTTCACTGCCCGTCAGTCGGCATCTAGCTGTTCCCGACGGTAGATGGCTCAAGGCTCCACGAAGACACAGGCAGTCCTTTCTCAGTACGTTTTGGAACCTAACGCTGACAAGTGAGTCCAAAAGAGAGCTGATATGCTTCCTAGAGTTCACGAACCACAGGGACTAAGGCTCTATGCAATCTGTTGCTTCGCTAAGTCTGTCATGAGAACACCTGGACGTTAGCTTGAGGCTAGAGGCCCCATGTGGTGGGCCCATTCCCTGAAGACTACTGAAGGATGACCACCTACCAAGGGATGGCAACCTCCAAGCTTCTTGCCTAGAAACTCACATCATCACGATGGCAATTGTGTTACGAAGAGAAGCTGTGCAGCAACAGCGTTTCTTGGGGAGAATTGAGCCTGCGGCTCTGTAAATGCCGGTGAGGAAAAGAAAGTTTCACTCGCAGCCTTACTTTCAAAAGGGACCACACAGAGCATTCACCCTGCTGTGTCTTTCTCTAGTTTGTACTCCCAAGGTGCGTTAGAAGGGAGATACTTGAGTTGTTTCACTTACCACATGCTAGATGTTTAGCAAAAGAAGATCTTTACTGCCCTTGTTTCGGCATATGGTTGTCCTCAGCCGAACACTTCTCTCAGCTCCTAGAAGCGACGGGCGGTCCATCGTGTACATCTTGGATCCCAGTGCAGACCTGTTTGTCCTAAGACACCAGAAATGCTTCCTACACTTAAAGCACCGCTTTGACAAACGCTGCCTGGAACCTGTTGCCTGCCTCTCTGTGTGACGAACAAAACAGTACCTTAGCTTGGGGCCAGTCCCCCTATATGTTTGGCTTACTCACCGACGATTGCTGAGGGATGAGCACCTAGCAGGGAGTGCAAGGCCACGTATGCCTCACGGGGCTGGGGGGGGGGAAATCACTTGTCATCACAAAGGCAATTCTGCAATGAAGAAAAGATAGGCCACTACACTGTTCATCAGTTAACCTTGAGGCCGCGTGTCGTCATTCCAGTGTGGTAAATAAACTTCCCATCATGCTTCAGTTTCCAAGTCGAGGGCACAGCGCCTTATGCTGCAGTGTCTGACTCCCTACTGGACGTTCAGCTGACCAACTACACCCTTTAGTGAGTAAACTTTGTGATACACTTTGTGATATGGGGTCGTGATTGTGGTGAAAGGATGAGCAAGTCATGGGTTAGTGAGGCCGGTTTGTACAATGTATCTCCAGAATACCTGGCTTTCAAGGGAGAGCCCGAAATTTTTCAGGCTACGCTGAAAGTCCAGTGGCCGCCTGGGGTAAATTGCATCACGTGCGAGTTCCCTGAAGGCGGGGTCGAATCACTGTACGTTTTGTGTGCTCTGGGTTCGGCGGAAATGCAGACACGTTTTGCATGAAGGAATGAACAGAACGCTGATAGCTGGCTCTTTCTAAGCTATCCCAACCTAGGTGTTTCTCTGACGCAGCCCTTCACTGCCCATGACTCGGCATCTAGCTGCTGCCAGCGGTGCATTGCTCACAACTCCCTGAAGACACAGGAGGCCCTTTTATCCGTTTCGGATCCTATTGCAGACCGGCGACTCAAGAGAGACCTGATATGCTTCCTAGGGTTCAAGAAACCCAGGGACTTAGGCTGCATGGGGTCTGTTGCATGCCTACCTCGTTCATGAGAAAACCTGAACAGTAGCTTAAGGCCAGAGGCCCCGTGTGCTTCTCCCCTTCCCTGAGGACAACCGAAGTAGGAGCACTTACCGAGGAACGGCAACATCCAATTTCTTTCCAGGAAATTCACTTGTCATCACAAAGGCAACTGTGCAACAACACTGTTTCCCAGGGAGAACTGAGCCCGCAGCTCTCTAAATTCCAATGAGGAAAACAAAGTTTCCCTTCAAGCCTTAGTTTCAAAATGGACCGCAGACCATTCACCCTGTGGTTTCCGTCTCTCCATGGCACGTCCAAGGTGCGCATAGCACGGAGATACTACAGTCGTTTCAACTTGCCGCATCCTAGCATTTGAACCAAAGACGCCCTTCACAGCCCTTCTTTCGGCCTATAGTTGCCCTCAACTGAGCTTCGCTCACAAGGCCCAGAAAGGACGGGCAGTCCGTCGTTCACATCTTGGATCCTAGTGCAGACCCCCGTGTCCTAAGACGCCAGAAACGCTTCCTAGATTTAAAGCACCGCTCTGACAAACGCTGCCGTGAGCCTGCGGCCCGCCTATGTCTGTGATGAGAGAAGTAGAACGTTGGCCTGAGGCGAGTCATCCAGGGTTGTGGGCGTACTCACGAACAATTTTGGAGGGATGAGGACGTGGCAGGAATTGAAAGCCAAGTGTTCTTTCGTGGAGGATAACTAGTCCTCCCAAAGACGACTGTGCAGCAAAGAGAAGATGGGCAACAACAGTGTTTAGCAGGTAATCCTGGGGCCGCAAACTCTCTACTTTGCAATGAGGAAAATCAACGTTCCCAGGAAGCCTCAATTTCCAGCAGCACAAAGCAGCGTATTAACAAGTCGCATCGCACTCTCTCTTGTACATCCCGTGGACACAGTGGCTCGTGACACTAGAAACCATTGCCATGCTGGGAGTCCTGACTGTGGTGTAAGGATATCAAGGTGAGGGCTTAGTTAGGCCTAGGTGACAGTACTTCTCTAGAGTATCTACCAGTTCGGGAAAACCCTGTAGGTTTCGATGCCGGACTTAAAGTGTAGTTGCCGCTTGAGGTAGACGGACGTCGTGGAGCAGCTCCCAGGAGCAGTGGTAGGCTAATTGTATTTTCTCCTGCAGCTCACGGTTCCTCCAGAGCGCAGACACCCTTTGCATGAAGGAAGGCATGGAACGTTGATAACTGGGTTGCTTTCAAGCTATCGCAATCCAGGTGTCTAACCAACGAAGCCCTTCACTGCCCGTCAGTCGGCATCTAGCTGTTCCCGACGGTAGATGGCTCAAGGCTCCACGAAGACACAGGCAGTCCTTTCTCAGTACGTTTTGGAACCTAACGCTGACAAGTGAGTCCAAAAGAGAGCTGATATGCTTCCTAGAGTTCACGAACCACAGGGACTAAGGCTCTATGCAATCTGTTGCTTCGCTAAGTCTGTCATGAGAACACCTGGACGTTAGCTTGAGGCTAGAGGCCCCATGTGGTGGGCCCATTCCCTGAAGACTACTGAAGGATGACCACCTACCAAGGGATGGCAACCTCCAAGCTTCTTGCCTAGAAACTCACATCATCACGATGGCAATTGTGTTACGAAGAGAAGCTGTGCAGCAACAGCGTTTCTTGGGGAGAATTGAGCCTGCGGCTCTGTAAATGCCGGTGAGGAAAAGAAAGTTTCACTCGCAGCCTTACTTTCAAAAGGGACCACACAGAGCATTCACCCTGCTGTGTCTTTCTCTAGTTTGTACTCCCAAGGTGCGTTAGAAGGGAGATACTTGAGTTGTTTCACTTACCACATGCTAGATGTTTAGCAAAAGAAGATCTTTACTGCCCTTGTTTCGGCATATGGTTGTCCTCAGCCGAACACTTCTCTCAGCTCCTAGAAGCGACGGGCGGTCCCTCGTGTACATCTTGGATCCCAGTGCAGACCTGTTTGTCCTAAGACACCAGAAATGCTTCCTACACTTAAAGCACCGCTTTGACAAACGCTGCCTGGAACCTGTTGCCTGCCTCTCTGTGTGACGAACAAAACAGTACCTTAGCTTGGGGCCAGTCCCCCTATATGTTTGGCTTACTCACCGACGATTGCTGAGGGATGAGCACCTAGCAGGGAGTGCAAGGCCACGTATGCCTCACGGGGTTGGGGGGGGGAAATCACTTGTCCTCACAAAGGCAATTCTGCAATGAAGAAAAGATAGGCCACTACACTGTTCATCAGTTAACCTTGAGGCCGCGTGTCGTCATTCCAGTGTGGTAAATAAACTTCCCATCACGCTTCAGTTTCCAAGTCGAGGGCACAGCGCCTTATGCTGCAGTGTCTGACTCCCTACTGGACGTTCAGCTGACCAACTACACCCTTTAGTGAGTAAACTTTGTGATACACTTTGTGATATGGGGTCGTGATTGTGGTGAAAGGATGAGCAAGTCATGGGTTAGTGAGGCCGGTTTGTACAATGTATCTCCAGAATACCTGGCTTTCAAGGGAGAGCCCGAAATTTTTCAGGCTACGCTGAAAGTCCAGTGGCCGCCTGGGGTAAATTGCATCACGTGCGTGTTCCCTGAAGGCGGGGTCGATTCACTGTACGTTTTGTGTGCTCTGGGTTCGGCGGAAATGCAGACACGTTTTGCATGAAGGAATGAACAGAACGCTGATAGCTGGCTCTTTCTAAGCTATCCCAACCTAGGTGTTTCTCTGACGCAGCCCTTCACTGCCCATGACTCGGCATCTAGCTGCTGCCAGCGGTGCATTGCTCACAACTCCCTGAAGACACAGGAGGCCCTTTTATCCGTTTCGGATCCTATTGCAGACCGGCGACTCAAGAGAGACCTGATATGCTTCCTAGGGTTCAAGAAACCCAGGGACTTAGGCTGCATGGGGTCTGTTGCATGCCTACCTCGTTCATGAGAAAACCTGAAGAGTAGCTTAAGGCCAGAGGCCCCGTGTGCTTCTCCCCTTCCCTGAGGACAACCGAAGTAGGAGCACTTACCGAGGAACGGCAACATCCAATTTCCTTCCAGGAAATTCACTTGTCATCACAAAGGCAACTGTGCAACAACACTGTTTCCCAGGGAGAACTGAGCCCGCAGCTCTCTAAATCCCAATGAGGAAAACAAAGTTTCCCTTCAAGCCTTAGTTTCAAAATGGACCGCAGACCATTCACCCTGTGGTTTCCGTCTCTCCATGGCACGTCCAAGGTGCGCATAGCACGGAGATACTACAGTCGTTTCAACTTGCCGCATCCTAGCATTTGAACCAAAGACGCCCTTCACAGCCCTTCTTTCGGCCTATAGCTGCCCTCAACTGAGCTTCGCTCACAAGGCCCAGAAAGGACGGGCAGTCCGTCGTTCACATCTTGGATCCTAGTGCAGACCCCCGTGTCCTAAGACGCCAGAAACGCTTCCTAGATTTAAAGCACCGCTCTGACAAACGCTGCCGTGAGCCTGCGGCCTGCCTATGTCTGTGACGAGAGAAGTAGAACGTTGGCCTGAGGTGAGTCGTCCAGGGTTGTGGGCGTACTCACGAAAAATTTTGGAGGGATGAGGACGTGGCAGGAATTGAAAGCCAAGTGTTCTTTCGTGGAGGATAACTAGTCTTCCCAAAGACGACTGTGCAGCAAAGAGAAGATGGGCAACAACAGTGTTTAGCAGGTAATCCTGGGGCCGCAAACTCTCTACTTTGCAATGAGGAAAATCAACGTTCCCAGGAAGCCTCAATTTCCAGCAGCACAAAGCAGCGTATTAACAAGTCGCATCACACTCTCTCTTGTACATCCCGTGGACACAGTGGCTCGTGACACTAGAAACCATTGCCATGCTGGGAGTCCTGACTGTGGTGTAAGGATATCAAGGTGAGGGCTTAGTTAGGCCTAGGTGACAGTACTTCTCTAGACTATCTACCAGTTCGGGAAAACCCTGTAGGTTTCGAAGCCGGACTTAAAGTGTAGTTGCCGCTTGAGGTAGACGGACGTCGTGGAGCCGCTCCCAGGAGCAGTGGTAGGCTAACTGTATTTTCTCCTGCAGCTCACGGTTCCTCCAGAGCGCAGACACCCTTTGCATGAAGGAAGGCATGGAACGTTGATAACTGGGTTGCTTTCAAGCTATCGCAATCCAGGTGTCTAACCAACGAAGCCCTTCACTGCCCGTCAGTCGGCATCTAGCTGTTCCCGACGGTAGATGGCTCAAGGCTCCACGAAGACACAGGCAGTCCTTTCTCAGTACGTTTTGGAACCTAACGCTGACAAGTGAGTCCAAAAGAGAGCTGATATGCTTCCTAGAGTTCACGAACCACAGGGACTAAGGCTCTATGCAATCTGTTGCTTCGCTAAGTCTGTCATGAGAACACCTGGACGTTAGCTTGAGGCTAGAGGCCCCATGTGGTGGGCCCATTCCCTGAAGACTACTGAAGGATGACCACCTACCAAGGGATGGCAACCTCCAAGCTTCTTGCCTAGAAACTCACATCATCACGATGGCAATTGTGTTACGAAGAGAAGCTGTGCAGCAACAGCGTTTCTTGGGGAGAATTGAGCCTGCGGCTCTGTAAATGCCGGTGAGGAAAAGAAAGTTTCACTCGCAGCCTTACTTTCAAAAGGGACCACACAGAGCATTCACCCTGCTGTGTCTTTCTCTAGTTTGTACTCCCAAGGTGCGTTAGAAGGGAGATACTTGAGTTGTTTCACTTACCACATGCTAGATGTTTAGCAAAAGAAGATCTTTACTGCCCTTGTTTCGGCATATGGTTGTCCTCAGCCGAACACTTCTCTCAGCTCCTAGAAGCGACGGGCGGTCCATCGTGTACATCTTGGATCCCAGTGCAGACCTGTTTGTCCTAAGACACCAGAAATGCTTCCTACACTTAAAGCACCGCTTTGACAAACGCTGCCTGGAACCTGTTGCCTGCCTCTCTGTGTGATGAACAAAACAGTACCTTAGCTTGGGGCCAGTCCTCCTATATGTTTGGCTTACTCACCGACGATTGCTGAGGGATGAGCACCTAGCAGGGAGTGCAAGGCCACGTATGCCTCACGGGGTTGGGGGGGGGGAAATCACTTGTCCTCACAAAGGCAATTCTGCAATGAAGAAAAGATAGGCCACTACACTGTTCATCAGTTAACCTTGAGGCCGCGTGTCGTCATTCCAGTGTGGTAAATAAACTTCCCATCACGCTTCAGTTTCCAAGTCGAGGGCACAGCGCCTTATGCTGCAGTGTCTGACTCCCTACTGGACGTTCAGCTGACCAACTACACCCTTTAGTGAGTAAACTTTGTGATACACTTTGTGATATGGGGTCGTGATTGTGGTGAAAGGATGAGCAAGTCATGGGTTAGTGAGGCCGGTTTGTACAATGTATCTCCAGAATACCTGGCTTTCAAGGGAGAGCCCGAAATTTTTCAGGCTACGCTGAAAGTCCAGTGGCCGCCTGGGGTAAATTGCATCACGTGCGAGTTCCCTGAAGGCGGGGTCGAATCACTGTACGTTTTGTGTGCTCTGGGTTCGGCGGAAATGCAGACACGTTTTGCATGAAGGAATGAACAGAACGCTGATAGCTGGCTCTTTCTAAGCTATCCCAACCTAGGTGTTTCTCTGACGCAGCCCTTCACTGCCCATGACTCGGCATCTAGCTGCTGCCAGCGGTGCATTGCTCACAACTCCCTGAAGACACAGGAGGCCCTTTTATCCGTTTCGGATCCTATTGCAGACCGGCGACTCAAGAGAGACCTGATATGCTTCCTAGGGTTCAAGAAACCCAGGGACTTAGGCTGCATGGGGTCTGTTGCATGCCTACCTCGTTCATGAGAAAACCTGAACAGTAGCTTAAGGCCAGAGGCCCCGTGTGCTTCTCCCCTTCCCTGAGGACAACCGAAGTAGGAGCACTTACCGAGGAACGGCAACATCCAATTTCCTTCCAGGAAATTCACTTGTCATCACAAAGGCAACTGTGCAACAACACTGTTTCCCAGGGAGAACTGAGCCCGCAGCTCTCTAAATCCCAATGAGGAAAATAAAGTTTCCCTTCAAGCCTTAGTTTCAAAATGGACCGCAGACCATTCACCCTGTGGTTTCCGTCTCTCCATGGCACGTCCAAGGTGCGCATAGCACGGAGATACTACAGTCGTTTCAACTTGCCGCATCCTAGCATTTGAACCAAAGACGCCCTTCACAGCCCTTCTTTCGGCCTATAGTTGCCCTCAACTGAGCTTCGCTCACAAGGCCCAGAAAGGACGGGCAGTCCGTCGTTCACATCTTGGATCCTAGTGCAGACCCCCGTGTCCTAAGACGCCAGAAACGCTTCCTAGATTTAAAGCACCGCTCTGACAAACGCTGCCGTGAGCCTGCGGCCCGCCTATGTCTGTGACGAGAGAAGTAGAACGTTGGCCTGAGGCGACGTTCAGGGTTGTGGGCGTACTCACGAACAATTTTGGAGGGATGAGGACGTGGCAGGAATTGAAAGCCAAGTGTTCTTTCGTGGAGGATAACTAGTCCTCCCAAAGACGACTGTGCAGCAAAGAGAAGATGGGCAACAACAGTGTTTACCAGGTAATCCTGGGGCCGCAAACTCTCTACTTTGCAATGAGGAAAATCAACGTTCCCAGGAA
The DNA here is from genome assembly GCF_039906515.1 of Pseudorca crassidens. Taxonomy (NCBI): domain Eukaryota; kingdom Metazoa; phylum Chordata; class Mammalia; order Artiodactyla; family Delphinidae; genus Pseudorca; species Pseudorca crassidens. The sequence continues at coordinate 47,090,371 of NC_090305.1, forward strand.
GCCTCAATTTCCAGCAGCACAAAGCAGCGTATTAACAAGTCGCATCGCACTCTCTCTTGTACATCCCGTGGACACAGTGGCTCGTGACACTAGAAACCATTGCCATGCTGGGAGTCCTGACTGTGGTGTAAGGATATCAAGGTGAGGGCTTAGTTAGGCCTAGGTGACAGTACTTCTCTAGACTATCTACCAGTTCGGGAAAACCCTGTAGGTTTCGAAGCCGGACTTAAAGTGTAGTTGCCGCTTGAGGTAGACGGACGTCGTGGAGCAGCTCCCAGGAGCAGTGGTAGGCTAATTGTATTTTCTCCTGCAGCTCACGGTTCCTCCAGAGCGCAGACACCCTTTGCATGAAGGAAGGCATGGAACGTTGATAACTGGGTTGCTTTCAAGCTATCGCAATCCAGGTGTCTAACCAACGAAGCCCTTCACTGCCCGTCAGTCGGCATCTAGCTGTTCCCGACGGTAGATGGCTCAAGGCTCCACGAAGACACAGGCAGTCCTTTCTCAGTACGTTTTGGAACCTAACGCTGACAAGTGAGTCCAAAGAGAGCTGATATGCTTCCTGGAGTTCACGAACCACAGGGACTAAGGCTCTATGCAATCTGTTGCTTCGCTAAGTCTGTCATGAGAACACCTGGACGTTAGCTTGAGGCTAGAGGCCCCATGTGGTGGGCCCATTCCCTGAAGACTACTGAAGGATGACCACCTACCAAGGGATGGCAACCTCCAAGCTTCTTGCCTAGAAACTCACATCATCACGATGGCAATTGTGTTACGAAGAGAAGCTGTGCAGCAACAGCGTTTCTTGGGGAGAATTGAGCCTGCGGCTCTGTAAATGCCGGTGAGGAAAATAAAGTTTCACTCGCAGCCTTACTTTCAAAAGGGACCACACAGAGCATTCACCCTGCTGTGTCTTTCTCTAGTTTGTACTCCCAAGGTGCGTTAGAAGGGAGATACTTGAGTTGTTTCACTTACCACATGCTAGATGTTTAGCAAAAGAAGATCTTTACTGCCCTTGTTTCGGCATATGGTTGTCCTCAGCCGAACACTTCTCTCAGCTCCTAGAAGCGACGGGCGGTCCATCGTGTACATCTTGGATCCCAGTGCAGACCTGTTTGTCCTAAGACACCAGAAATGCTTCCTACACTTAAAGCACCGCTTTGACAAACGCTGCCTGGAACCTGTTGCCTGCCTCTCTGTGTGACGAACAAAACAGTACCTTAGCTTGGGGCCAGTCCTCCTATATGTTTGGCTTACTCACCGACGATTGCTGAGGGATGAGCACCTAGCAGGGAGTGCAAGGCCACGTATGCCTCACGGGGTTGGGGGGGGGAAATCACTTGTCATCACAAAGGCAATTCTGCAATGAAGAAAAGATAGGCCACTACACTGTTCATCAGTTAAACTTGAGGCCGTGTGTCGTCATTCCAGTGTGGTAAATAAACTTCCCATCACGCTTCAGTTTCCAAGTCGAGGGCACAGCGCCTTATGCTGCAGTGTCTGACTCCCTACTGGACGTTCAGCTGACCAACTACACCCTTTACTGAGTAAACTTCGTGATACACTTTGTGATATGGGGTCGTGATTGTGGTGAAAGGATGAGCAAGTCATGGGTTAGTGAGGCCGGTTTGTACAATGTATCTCCAGAATACCTGGCTTTCAAGGGAGAGCCCGAAATTTTTCAGGCTACGCTGAAAGTCCAGTGGCCGCCTGGGGTAAATTGCATCACGTGCGAGTTCCCTGAAGGCGGGGTCGAATCACTGTACGTTTTGTGTGCTCTGGGTTCGGCGGAAATGCAGACACGTTTTGCATGAAGGAATGAACAGAACGCTGATAGCTGGCTCTTTCTAAGCTATCCCAACCTAAGTGTTTCTCTGACGCAGCCCTTCACTGCTCATGACTCGGCATCTAGCTGCTGCCAGCGGTGCATTGCTCACAACTCCCTGAAGACACAGGAGGCCCTTTTATCCGTTTCGGATCCTATTGCAGACCGGCGACTCAAGAGAGACCTGATATGCTTCCTAGGGTTCAAGAAACCCAGGGACTTAGGCTGCATGGGGTCTGTTGCATGCCTACCTCGTTCATGAGAAAACCTGAACAGTAGCTTAAGGCCAGAGGCCCCGTGTGCTTCTCCCCTTCCCTGAGGACAACCGAAGTAGGAGCACTTACCGAGGAACGGCAACATCCAATTTCCTTCCAGGAAATTCACTTGTCATCACAGAGGCAACTGTGCAACAACACTGTTTCCCAGGGAGAACTGAGCCCGCAGCTCTCTAAATCCCAATGAGGAAAATAAAGTTTCCCTTCAAGCCTTAGTTTCAAAATGGACCGCAGACCATTCACCCTGTGGTTTCCGTCTCTCCATGGCACGTCCAAGGTGCGCATAGCACGGAGATACTACAGTCGTTTCAACTTGCCGCATCCTAGCATTTGAACCAAAGACGCCCTTCACAGCCCTTCTTTCGGCCTATAGTTGCCCTCAACTGAGCTTCGCTCACAAGGCCCAGAAAGGACGGGCAGTCCGTCGTTCACATCTTGGATCCTAGTGCAGACCCCCGTGTCCTAAGACGCCAGAAACGCTTCCTAGATTTAAAGCACCGCTCTGACAAACGCTGCCGTGAGCCTGCGGCCCGCCTATGTCTGTGACGAGAGAAGTAGAACGTTGGCCTGAGGCGAGTCGTCCAGGGTTGTGGGCGTACTCACGAACAATTTTGGAGGGATGAGGACGTGGCAGGAATTGAAAGCCAAGTGTTCTTTCGTGGAGGATAACTAGTCCTCCCAAAGACGACTGTGCAGCAAAGAGAAGATGGGCAACAACAGTGTTTACCAGGTAATCCTGGGGCCGCAAACTCTCTACTTTGCAATGAGGAAAATCAACGTTCCCAGGAAGCCTCAATTTCCAGCAGCACAAAGCAGCGTATTAACAAGTCGCATCGCACTCTCTCTTGTACATCCCGTGGACACAGTGGCTCGTGACACTAGAAACCATTGCCATGCTGGGAGTCCTGACTGTGGTGTAAGGATATCAAGGTGAGGGCTTAGTTAGGCCTAGGTGACAGTACTTCTCTAGACTATCTACCAGTTCGGGAAAACCCTGTAGGTTTCGAAGCCGGACTTAAAGTGTAGTTGCCGCTTGAGGTAGACGGACGTCGTGGAGCAGCTCCCAGGAGCAGTGGTAGGCTAACTGTATTTTCTCCTGCAGCTCACGGTTCCTCCAGAGCGCAGACACCCTTTGCATGAAGGAAGGCATGGAACGTTGATAACTGGGTTGCTTTCAAGCTATCGCAATCCAGGTGTCTAACCAACGAAGCCCTTCACTGCCCGTCAGTCGGCATCTAGCTGTTCCCGACGGTAGATGGCTCAAGGCTCCACGAAGACACAGGCAGTCCTTTCTCAGTACGTTTTGGAACCTAACGCTGACAAGTGAGTCCAAAAGAGAGCTGATATGCTTCCTAGAGTTCACGAACCACAGGGACTAAGGCTCTATGCAATCTGTTGCTTCGCTAAGTCTGTCATGAGAACACCTGGACGTTAGCTTGAGGCTAGAGGCCCCATGTGGTGGGCCCATTCCCTGAAGACTACTGAAGGATGACCACCTACCAAGGGATGGCAACCTCCAAGCTTCTTGCCTAGAAACTCACATCATCACGATGGCAATTGTGTTACGAAGAGAAGCTGTGCAGCAACAGCGTTTCTTGGGGAGAATTGAGCCTGCGGCTCTGTAAATGCCGGTGAGGAAAAGAAAGTTTCACTCGCAGCCTTACTTTCAAAAGGGACCACACAGAGCATTCACCCTGCTGTGTCTTTCTCTAGTTTGTACTCCCAAGGTGCGTTAGAAGGGAGATACTTGAGTTGTTTCACTTACCACATGCTAGATGTTTAGCAAAAGAAGATCTTTACTGCCCTTGTTTCGGCATATGTTTGTCCTCAGCCGAACACTTCTCTCAGCTCCTAGAAGCGACGGGCGGTCCATCGTGTACATCTTGGATCCCAGTGCAGACCTGTTTGTCCTAAGACACCAGAAATGCTTCCTACACTTAAAGCACCGCTTTGACAAACGCTGCCTGGAACCTGTTGCCTGCCTCTCTGTGTGACGAACAAAACAGTACCTTAGCTTGGGGCCAGTCCCCCTATATGTTTGGCTTACTCACCGACGATTGCTGAGGGATGAGCACCTAGCAGGGAGTGCAAGGCCACGTATGCCTCACGGGGTTGGGGGGGGGAAATCACTTGTCCTCACAAAGGCAATTCTGCAATGAAGAAAAGATAGGCCACTACACTGTTCATCAGTTAACCTTGAGGCCGCGTGTCGTCATTCCAGTGTGGTAAATAAACTTCCCATCACGCTTCAGTTTCCAAGTCGAGGGCACAGCGCCTTATGCTGCAGTGTCTGACTCCCTACTGGACGTTCAGCTGACCAACTACACCCTTTACTGAGTAAACTTTGTGATACACTTTGTGATATGGGGTCGTGATTGTGGTGAAAGGATGAGCAAGTCATGGGTTAGTGAGGCCGGTTTGTACAATGTATCTCCAGAATACCTGGCTTTCAAGGGAGAGCCCGAAATTTTTCAGGCTACGCTGAAAGTCCAGTGGCCGCCTGGGGTAAATTGCATCACGTGCGAGTTCCCTGAAGGCGGGGTCGAATCACTGTACGTTTTGTGTGCTCTGGGTTCGGCAGAAATGCAGACACGTTTTGCATGAAGGAATGAACAGAACGCTGATAGCTGGCTCTTTCTAAGCTATCCCAACCTAGGTGTTTCTCTGACGCAGCCCTTCACTGCCCATGACTCGGCATCTAGCTGCTGCCAGCGGTGCATTGCTCACAACTCCCTGAAGACACAGGAGGCCCTTTTATCCGTTTCGGATCCTATTGCAGACCGGCGACTCAAGAGAGACCTGATATGCTTCCTAGGGTTCAAGAAACCCAGGGACTTAGGCTGCATGGGGTCTGTTGCATGCCTACCTCGTTCATGAGAAAACCTGAACAGTAGCTTAAGGCCAGAGGCCCCGTGTGCTTCTCCCCTTCCCTGAGGACAACCGAAGTAGGAGCACTTACCGAGGAACGGCAACATCCAATTTCCTTCCAGGAAATTCACTTGTCATCACAGAGGCAACTGTGCAACAACACTGTTTCCCAGGGAGAACTGAGCCCGCAGCTCTCTAAATCCCAATGAGGAAAACAAAGTTTCCCTTCAAGCCTTAGTTTCAAAATGGACCACAGACCATTCACCCTGTGGTTTCCGTCTCTCCATGGCACGTCCAAGTTGCGCATAGCACGGAGATACTACAGTCATTTCAACTTGCCGCATCCTAGCATTTGAACCAAAGACGCCCTTCACAGCCCTTCTTTCGGCCTATAGTTGCCCTCAACTGAGCTTCGCTCACAAGGCCCAGAAAGGACGGGCAGTCCGTCGTTCACATCTTGGATCCTAGTGCAGACCCCCGTGTCCTAAGACGCCAGAAACGCTTCCTAGATTTAAAGCACCGCTCTGACAAACGCTGCCGTGAGCCTGCGGCCCACCTATGTCTGTGACGAGAGAAGTAGAACGTTGGCCTGAGGCGAGTCGTCCAGGGTTGTGGGCGTACTCCCGAACAATTTTGGAGGGATGAGGACGTGGCAGGAATTGAAAGCCAAGTGTTCTTTCGTGGAGGATAACTAGTCCTCCCAAAGACGACTGTGCAGCAAAGAGAAGATGGGCAACAACAGTGTTTAGCAGGTAATCCTGGGGCCGCAAACTCTCTACTTTGCAATGAGGAAAATCAACGTTCCCAGGAAGCCTCAATTTCCAGCAGCACAAAGCAGCGTATTAACAAGTCGCATCGCACTCTCTCTTGTACATCCCGTGGACACAGTGGCTCGTGACACTAGAAACCATTGCCATGCTGGGAGTCCTGACTGTGGTGTAAGGATATCAAGGTGAGGGCTTAGTTAGGCCTAGGTGACAGTACTTCTCTAGACTATCTACCAGTTCGGGAAAACCCTGTAGGTTTCGAAGCCGGACTTAAAGTGTAGTTGCCGCTTGAGGTAGACGGACGTCGTGGAGCAGCTCCCAGGAGGAGTGGTAGGCTAACTGTATTTTCTCCTGCAGCTCACGGTTCCTCCAGAGCGCAGACACCCTTTGCATGAAGGAAGGCATGGAACGTTGATAACTGGGTTGCTTTCAAGCTATCGCAATCCAGGTGTCTAACCAACGAAGCCCTTCACTGCCCGTCAGTCGGCATCTAGCTGTTCCCGACGGTAGATGGCTCAAGGCTCCACGAAGACACAGGCAGTCCTTTCTCAGTACGTTTTGGAACCTAACGCTGACAAGTGAGTCCAAAAGAGAGCTGATATGCTTCCTAGAGTTCACGAACCACAGGGACTAAGGCTCTATGCAATCTGTTGCTTCGCTAAGTCTGTCATGAGAACACCTGGACGTTAGCTTGAGGCTAGAGGCCCCATGTGGTGGGCCCATTCCCTGAAGACTACTGAAGGATGACCACCTACCAAGGGATGGCAACCTCCAAGCTTCTTGCCTAGAAACTCACATCATCACGATGGCAATTGTGTTACGAAGAGAAGCTGTGCAGCAACAGCGTTTCTTGGGGAGAATTGAGCCTGCGGCTCTGTAAATGCCGGTGAGGAAAATAAAGTTTCACTCGCAGCCTTACTTTCAAAAGGGACCACACAGAGCATTCACCCTGCTGTGTCTTTCTCTAGTTTGTACTCCCAAGGTGCGTTAGAAGGGAGATACTTGAGTTGTTTCACTTACCACATGCTAGATGTTTAGCAAAAGAAGATCTTTACTGCCCTTGTTTCGGCATATGGTTGTCCTCAGCCGAACACTTCTCTCAGCTCCTAGAAGCGACGGGCGGTCCATCGTGTACATCTTGGATCCCAGTGCAGACCTGTTTGTCCTAAGACACCAGAAATGCTTCCTACACTTAAAGCACCGCTTTGACAAAAGCTGCCTGGAACCTGTTGCCTGCCTCTCTGTGTGACGAACAAAACAGTACCTTAGCTTGCGGCCAGTCCCCCTATATGTTTGGCTTACTCACCGACGATTGCTGAGGGATGAGCACCTAGCAGGGAGTGCAAGGCCACGTATGCCTCACCGGGTTGGGGGGGGGAAATCACTTGTCCTCACAAAGGCAATTCTGCAATGAAGAAAAGATAGGCCACTACACTGTTCATCAGTTAACCTTGAGGCCGCGTGTCGTCATTCCAGTGTGGTAAATAAACTTCCCATCACGCTTCAGTTTCCAAGTCGAGGGCACAGCGCCTTATGCTGCAGTGTCTGACTCCCTACTGGACGTTCAGCTGACCAACTACACCCTTTAGTGAGTAAACTTTGTGATACACTTTGTGATATGGGGTCGTGATTGTGGTGAAAGGATGAGCAAGTCATGGGTTAGTGAGGCCGGTTTGTACAATGTATCTCCAGAATACCTGGCTTTCAAGGGAGAGCCCGAAATTTTTCAGGCTACGCTGAAAGTCCAGTGGCCGCCTGGGGTAAATTGCATCACGTGCGAGTTCCCTGAAGGCGGGGTCGAATCACTGTACGTTTTGTGTGCTCTGGGTTCGGCGGAAATGCAGACACGTTTTGCATGAAGGAATGAACAGAACGCTGATAGCTGGCTCTTTCTAAGCTATCCCAACCTAGGTGTTTCTCTGACGCAGCCCTTCACTGCCCATGACTCGGCATCTAGCTGCTGCCAGCGGTGCATTGCTCACAACTCCCTGAAGACACAGGAGGCCCTTTTATCCGTTTCGGATCCTATTGCAGACCGGCGACTCAAGAGAGACCTGATATGCTTCCTAGGGTTCAAGAAACCCAGGGACTTAGGCTGCATGGGGTCTGTTGCATGCCTACCTCGTTCATGAGAAAACCTGAACAGTAGCTTAAGGCCAGAGGCCCCGTGTGCTTCTCCCCTTCCCTGAGGACAACCGAAGTAGGAGCACTTACCGAGGAACGGCAACATCCAATTTCCTTCCAGGAAATTCACTTGTCATCACAAAGGCAACTGTGCAACAACACTGTTTCCCAGGGAGAACTGAGCCCGCAGCTCTCTAAATTCCAATGAGGAAAACAAAGTTTCCCTTCAAGCCTTAGTTTCAAAATGGACCGCAGACCATTCACCCTGTGGTTTCCGTCTCTCCATGGCACGTCCAAGGTGCGCATAGCACGGAGATACTACAGTCGTTTCAACTTGCCGCATCCTAGCATTTGAACCAAAGACGCCCTTCACAGCCCTTCTTTCGGCCTATAGTTGCCCTCAACTGAGCTTCGCTCACAAGGCCCAGAAAGGACGGGCAGTCCGTCGTTCACATCTTGGATCCTAGTGCAGACCCCCGTGTCCTAAGACGCCAGAAACGCTTCCTAGATTTAAAGCACCGCTCTGACAAACGCTGCCGTGAGCCTGCGGCCCACCTATGTCTGTGACGAGAGAAGTAGAACGTTGGCCTGAGGCGAGTCGTCCAGGGTTGTGGGCGTACTCACGAACAATTTTGGAGGGATGAGGACGTGGCAGGAATTGAAAGCCAAGTGTTCTTTCGTGGAGGATAACTAGTCCTCCCAAAGACGACTGTGCAGCAAAGAGAAGATGGGCAACAACAGTGTTTAGCAGGTAATCCTGGGGCCGCAAACTCTCTACTTTGCAATGAGGAAAATCAACGTTCCCAGGAAGCCTCAATTTCCAGCAGCACAAAGCAGCGTATTAACAAGTCGCATCGCACTCTCTCTTGTACATCCCGTGGACACAGTGGCTCGTGACACTAGAAACCATTGCCATGCTGGGAGTCCTGACTGTGGTGTAAGGATATCAAGGTGAGGGCTTAGTTAGGCCTAGGTGACAGTACTTCTCTAGACTATCTACCAGTTCGGGAAAACCCTGTAGGTTTCGAAGCCGGACTTAAAGTGTAGTTGCCGCTTGAGGTAGACGGACGTCGTGGAGCAGCTCCCAGGAGCAGTGGTAGGCTAACTGTATTTTCTCCTGCAGCTCACGGTTCCTCCAGAGCGCAGACACCCTTTGCATGAAGGAAGGCATGGAACGTTGATAACTGGGTTGCTTTCAAGCTATCGCAATCCAGGTGTCTAACCAACGAAGCCCTTCACTGCCCGTCAGTCATCATCTAGCTGTTCCCGACGGTAGATGGCTCAAGGCTCCACGAAGACACAGGCAGTCCTTTCTCAGTACGTTTTGGAACCTAACGCTGACAAGCGAGTCCAAAAGAGAGCTGATATGCTTCCTAGAGTTCACGAACCACAGGGACTAAGGCTCTATGCAATCTGTTGCTTCGCTAAGTCTGTCATGAGAACACCTGGACGTTAGCTTGAGGCTAGAGGCCCCATGTGGTGGGCCCATTCCCTGAAGACTACTGAAGGATGACCACCTACCAAGGGATGGCAACCTCCAAGCTTCTTGCCTAGAAACTCACATCATCACGATGGCAATTGTGTTACGAAGAGAAGCTGTGCAGCAACAGCGTTTCTTGGGGAGAATTGAGCCTGCGGCTCTGTAAATGCCGGTGAGGAAAATAAAGTTTCACTCGCAGCCTTACTTTCAAAAGGGACCACACAGAGCATTCACCCTGCTGTGTCTTTCTCTAGTTTGTACTCCCAAGGTGCGTTAGAAGGGAGATACTTGAGTTGTTTCACTTACCACATGCTAGATGTTTAGCAAAAGAAGATCTTTACTGCCCTTGTTTCGGCATATGGTTGTCCTCAGCCGAACACTTCTCTCAGCTCCTAGAAGCGACGGGCGGTCCATCGTGTACATCTTGGATCCCAGTGCAGACCTGTTTGTCCTAAGACACCAGAAATGCTTCCTACACTTAAAGCACCGCTTTGACAAACGCTGCCTGGAACCTGTTGCCTGCCTCTCTGTGTGACGAACAAAACAGTACCTTAGCTTGGGGCCAGTCCCCCTATATGTTTGGCTTACTCACCGACGATTGCTGAGGGATGAGCACCTAGCAGGGAGTGCAAGGCCACGTATGCCTCACCGGGTTGGGGGGGGGAAATCACTTGTCCTCACAAAGGCAATTCTGCAATGAAGAAAAGATAGGCCACTACACTGTTCATCAGTTAACCTTGAGGCCGCGTGTCGTCATTCCAGTGTGGTAAATAAACTTCCCATCACGCTTCAGTTTCCAAGTCGAGGGCACAGCGCCTTATGCTGCAGTGTCTGACTCCCTACTGGACGTTCAGCTGACCAACTACACCCTTTAGTGAGTAAACTTTGTGATACACTTTGTGATATGGGGTCGTGATTGTGGTGAAAGGATGAGCAAGTCATGGGTTAGTGAGGCCGGTTTGTACAATGTATCTCCAGAATACCTGGCTTTCAAGGGAGAGCCCGAAATTTTTCAGGCTACGCTGAAAGTCCAGTGGCCGCCTGGGGTAAATTGCATCACGTGCGAGTTCCCTGAAGGCGGGGTCGAATCACTGTACGTTTTGTGTGCTCTGGGTTCGGCGGAAATGCAGACACGTTTTGCATGAAGGAATGAACAGAACGCTGATAGCTGGCTCTTTCTAAGCTATCCCAACCTAGGTGTTTCTCTGACGCAGCCCTTCACTGCCCATGACTCGGCATCTAGCTGCTGCCAGCGGTGCATTGCTCACAACTCCCTGAAGACACAGGAGGCCCTTTTATCCGTTTCGGATCCTATTGCAGACCGGCGACTCAAGAGAGACCTGATATGCTTCCTAGGGTTCAAGAAACCCAGGGACTTAGGCTGCATGGGGTCTGTTGCATGCCTACCTCGTTCATGAGAAAACCTGAACAGTAGCTTAAGGCCAGAGGCCCCGTGTGCTTCTCCCCTTCCCTGAGGACAACCGAAGTAGGAGCACTTACCGAGGAACGGCAACATCCAATTTCCTTCCAGGAAATTCACTTGTCATCACAAAGGCAACTGTGCAACAACACTGTTTCCCAGGGAGAACTGAGCCCGCAGCTCTCTAAATCCCAATGAGGAAAACAAAGTTTCCCTTCAAGCCTTAGTTTCAAAATGGACCGCAGACCATTCACCCTGTGGTTTCCGTCTCTCCATGGCACGTCCAAGGTGCGCATAGCACGGAGATACTACAGTCGTTTCAACTTGCCGCATCCTAGCATTTGAACCAAAGACGCCCTTCACAGCCCTTCTTTCGGCCTATAGTTGCCCTCAACTGAGCTTCGCTCACAAGGCCCAGAAAGGACGGGCAGTCCGTCGTTCACATCTTGGATCCTAGTGCAGACCCCCGTGTCCTAAGACGCCAGAAACGCTTCCTAGATTTAAAGCACCGCTCTGACAAACGCTGCCGTGAGCCTGCGGCCCACCTATGTCTGTGACGAGAGAAGTAGAACGTTGGCCTGAGGCGAGTCGTCCAGGGTTGTGGGCGTACTCACGAACAATTTTGGAGGGATGAGGACGTGGCAGGAATTGAAAGCCAAGTGTTCTTTCGTGGAGGATAACTAGTCCTCCCAAAGACGACTGTGCAGCAAAGAGAAGATGGGCAACAACAGTGTTTACCAGGTAATCCTGGGGCCGCAAACTCTCTACTTTGCAATGAGGAAAATCAACGTTCCCAGGAAGCCTCAATTTCCAGCAGCACAAAGCAGCGTATTAACAAGTCGCATCGCACTCTCTCTTGTACATCCCGTGGACACAGTGGCTCGTGACACTAGAAACCATTGCCATGCTGGGAGTCCTGACTGTGGTGTAAGGATATCAAGGTGAGGGCTTAGTTAGGCCTAGGTGACAGTACTTCTCTAGACTATCTACCAGTTCGGGAAAACCCTGTAGGTTTCGAAGCCGGACTTAAAGTGTAGTTGCCGCTTGAGGTAGACGGACGTCGTGGAGCAGCTCCCAGGAGCAGTGGTAGGCTAACTGTATTTTCTCCTGCAGCTCACGGTTCCTCCAGAGCGCAGACACCCTTTGCATGAAGGAAGGCATGGAACGTTGATAACTGGGTTGCTTTCAAGCTATCGCAATCCAGGTGTCTAACCAACGAAGCCCTTCACTGCCCGTCAGTCATCATCTAGCTGTTCCCGACGGTAGATGGCTCAAGGCTCCACGAAGACACAGGCAGTCCTTTCTCAGTACGTTTTGGAACCTAACGCTGACAAGTGAGTCCAAAAGAGAGCTGATATGCTTCCTAGAGTTCACGAACCACAGGGACTAAGGCTCTATGCAATCTGTTGCTTCGCTAAGTCTGTCATGAGAACACCTGGACGTTAGCTTGAGGCTAGAGGCCCCATGTGGTGGGCCCATTCCCTGAAGACTACTGAAGGATGACCACCTACCAAGGGATGGCAACCTCCAAGCTTCTTGCCTAGAAACTCACATCATCACGATGGCAATTGTGTTACGAAGAGAAGCTGTGCAGCAACAGCGTTTCTTGGGGAGAATTGAGCCTGCGGCTCTGTAAATGCCGGTGAGGAAAATAAAGTTTCACTCGCAGCCTTACTTTCAAAAGGGACCACACAGAGCATTCACCCTGCTGTGTCTTTCTCTAGTTTGTACTCCCAAGGTGCGTTAGAAGGGAGATACTTGAGTTGTTTCACTTACCACATGCTAGATGTTTAGCAAAAGAAGATCTTTACTGCCCTTGTTTCGGCATATGGTTGTCCTCAGCCGAACACTTCTCTCAGCTCCTAGAAGCGACGGGCGGTCCATCGTGTACATCTTGGATCCCAGTGCAGACCTGTTTGTCCTAAGACACCAGAAATGCTTCCTACACTTAAAGCACCGCTTTGACAAACGCTGCCTGGAACCTGTTGCCTGCCTCTCTGTGTGACGAACAAAACAGTACCTTAGCTTGGGGCCAGTCCCCCTATATGTTTGGCTTACTCACCGACGATTGCTGAGGGATGAGCACCTAGCAGGGAGTGCAAGGCCACGTATGCCTCACGGGGTTGGGGGGGGGAAATCACTTGTCATCACAAAGGCAATTCTGCAATGAAGAAAAGATAGGCCACTACACTGTTCATCAGTTAACCTTGAGGCCGCGTGTCGTCATTCCAGTGTGGTAAATAAACTTCCCATCACGCTTCAGTTTCCAAGTCGAGGGCACAGCGCCTTATGCTGCAGTGTCTGACTCCCTACTGGACGTTCAGCTGACCAACTACACCCTTTAGTGAGTAAACTTTGTGATACACTTTGTGATATGGGGTCGTGATTGTGGTGAAAGGATGAGCAAGTCATGGGTTAGTGAGGCCGGTTTGTACAATGTATCTCCAGAATACCTGGCTTTCAAGGGAGAGCCCGAAATTTTTCAGGCTACGCTGAAAGTCCAGTGGCCGCCTGGGGTAAATTGCATCACGTGCGAGTTCCCTGAAGGCGGGGTCGAATCACTGTACGTTTTGTGTGCTCTGGGTTCGGCGGAAATGCAGACACGTTTTGCATGAAGGAATGAACAGAACGCTGATAGCTGGCTCTTTCTAAGCTATCCCAACCTAGGTGTTTCTCTGACGCAGCCCTTCACTGCCCATGACTCGGCATCTAGCTGCTGCCAGCGGTGCATTGCTCACAACTCCCTGAAGACACAGGAGGCCCTTTTATCCGTTTCGGATCCTATTGCAGACCGGCGACTCAAGAGAGACCTGATATGCTTCCTAGGGTTCAAGAAACCCAGGGACTTAGGCTGCATGGGGTCTGTTGCATGCCTACCTCGTTCATGAGAAAACCTGAACAGTAGCTTAAGGCCAGAGGCCCCGTGTGCTTCTCCCCTTCCCTGAGGACAACCGAAGTAGGAGCACTTACCGAGGAACGGCAACATCCAATTTCCTTCCAGGAAATTCACTTGTCATCACAGAGGCAACTGTGCAACAACACTGTTTCCCAGGGAGAACTGAGCCCGCAGCTCTCTAAATCCCAATGAGGAAAACAAAGTTTCCCTTCAAGCCTTAGTTTCAAAATGGACCGCAGACCATTCACCCTGTGGTTTCCGTCTCTCCATGGCACGTCCAAGGTGCGCATAGCACGGAGATACTACAGTCGTTTCAACTTGCCGCATCCTAGCATTTGAACCAAAGACGCCCTTCACAGCCCTTCTTTCGGCCTATAGTTGCCCTCAACTGAGCTTCGCTCACAAGGCCCAGAAAGGACGGGCAGTCCGTCGTTCACATCTTGGATCCTAGTGCAGACCCCCGTGTCCTAAGACGCCAGAAACGCTTCCTAGATTTAAAGCACCGCTCTGACAAACGCTGCCGTGAGCCTGCGGCCCGCCTATGTCTGTGACGAGAGAAGTAGAACGTTGGCCTGAGGCGAGTCGTCCAGGGTTGTGGGCGTACTCACGAACAATTTTGGAGGGATGAGGACGTGGCAGGAATTGAAAGCCAAGTGTTCTTTCGTGGAGGATAACTAGTCCTCCCAAAGACGACTGTGCAGCAAAGAGAAGATGGGCAACAACAGTGTTTAGCAGGTAATCCTGGGGCCGCAAACTCTCTACTTTGCAATGAGGAAAATCAACGTTCCCAGGAAGCCTCAATTTCCAGCAGCACAAAGCAGCGTATTAACAAGTCGCATCGCACTCTCTCTTGTACATCCCGTGGACACAGTGGCTCGTGACACTAGAAACCATTGCCATGCTGGGAGTCCTGACTGTGGTGTAAGGATATCAAGGTGAGGGCTTAGTTAGGCCTAGGTGACAGTACTTCTCTAGACTATCTACCAGTTCGGGAAAACCCTGTAGGTTTCGAAGCCGGACTTAAAGTGTAGTTGCCGCTTGAGGTAGACGGACGTCGTGGAGCAGCTCCCAGGAGCAGTGGTAGGCTAACTGTATTTTCTCCTGCAGCTCACGGTTCCTCCAGAGCGCAGACACCCTTTGCATGAAGGAAGGCATGGAACGTTGATAACTGGGTTGCTTTCAAGCTATCGCAATCCAGGTGTCTAACCAACGAAGCCCTTCACTGCCCGTCAGTCGGCATCTAGCTGTTCCCGACGGTAGATGGCTCAAGGCTCCACGAAGACACAGGCAGTCCTTTCTCAGTACGTTTTGGAACCTAACGCTGACAAGCGAGTCCAAAAGAGAGCTGATATGCTTCCTAGAGTTCACGAACCACAGGGACTAAGGCTCTATGCAATCTGTTGCTTCGCTAAGTCTGTCATGAGAACACCTGGACGTTAGCTTGAGGCTAGAGGCCCCATGTGGTGGGCCCATTCCCTGAAGACTACTGAAGGATGACCACCTACCAAGGGATGGCAACCTCCAAGCTTCTTGCCTAGAAACTCACATCATCACGATGGCAATTGTGTTACGAAGAGAAGCTGTGCAGCAACAGCGTTTCTTGGGGAGAATTGAGCCTGCGGCTCTGTAAATGCCGGTGAGGAAAAGAAAGTTTCACTCGCAGCCTTACTTTCAAAAGGGACCACACAGAGCATTCACCCTGCTGTGTCTTTCTCTAGTTTGTACTCCCAAGGTGCGTTAGAAGGGAGATACTTGAGTTGTTTCACTTACCACATGCTAGATGTTTAGCAAAAGAAGATCTTTACTGCCCTTGTTTCGGCATATGGTTGTCCTCAGCCGAACACTTCTCTCAGCTCCTAGAAGCGACGGGCGGTCCATCGTGTACATCTTGGATCCCAGTGCAGACCTGTTTGTCCTAAGACACCAGAAATGCTTCCTACACTTAAAGCACCGCTTTGACAAACGCTGCCTGGAACCTGTTGCCTGCCTCTCTGTGTGACGAACAAAACAGTACCTTAGCTTGGGGCCAGTCCTCCTATATGTTTGGCTTACTCACCGACGATTGCTGAGGGATGAGCACCTAGCAGGGAGTGCAAGGCCACGTATGCCTCACGGGGTTGGGGGGGGGAAATCACTTGTCCTCACAAAGGCAATTCTGCAATGAAGAAAAGATAGGCCACTACACTGTTCATCAGTTAACCTTGAGGCCGTGTGTCGTCATTCCAGTGTGGTAAATAAACTTCCCATCACGCTTCAGTTTCCAAGTCGAGGGCACAGCGCCTTATGCTGCAGTGTCTGACTCCCTACTGGACGTTCAGCTGACCAACTACACCCTTTAGTGAGTAAACTTTGTGATACACTTTGTGATATGGGGTCGTGATTGTGGTGAAAGGATGAGCAAGTCATGGGTTAGTGAGGCCGGTTTGTACAATGTATCTCCAGAATACCTGGCTTTCAAGGGAGAGCCCGAAATTTTTCAGGCTACGCTGAAAGTCCAGTGGCCGCCTGGGGTAAATTGCATCACGTGCGAGTTCCCTGAAGGCGGGGTCGAATCACTGTACGTTTTGTGTGCTCTGGGTTCGGCGGAAATGCAGACACGTTTTGCATGAAGGAATGAACAGAACGCTGATAGCTGGCTCTTTCTAAGCTATCCCAACCTAGGTGTTTCTCTGACGCAGCCCTTCACTGCCCATGACTCGGCATCTAGCTGCTGCCAGCGGTGCATTGCTCACAACTCCCTGAAGACACAGGAGGCCCTTTTATCCGTTTCGGATCCTATTGCAGACCGGCGACTCAAGAGAGACCTGATATGCTTCCTAGGGTTCAAGAAACCCAGGGACTTAGGCTGCATGGGGTCTGTTGCATGCCTACCTCGTTCATGAGAAAACCTGAACAGTAGCTTAAGGCCAGAGGCCCCGTGTGCTTCTCCCCTTCCCTGAGGACAACCGAAGTAGGAGCACTTACCGAGGAATGGCAACATCCAATTTCCTTCCAGGAAATTCACTTGTCATCACAGAGGCAACTGTGCAACAACACTGTTTCCCAGGGAGAACTGAGCCCGCAGCTCTCTAAATCCCAATGAGGAAAACAAAGTTTCCCTTCAAGCCTTAGTTTCAAAATGGACCGCAGACCATTCACCCTGTGGTTTCCGTCTCTCCATGGCACGTCCAAGGTGCGCATAGCACGGAGATACTACAGTCGTTTCAACTTGCCGCATCCTAGCATTTGAACCAAAGACGCCCTTCACAGCCCTTCTTTCGGCCTATAGTTGCCCTCAACTGAGCTTCGCTCACAAGGCCCAGAAAGGACGGGCAGTCCGTCGTTCACATCTTGGATCCTAGTGCAGACCCCCGTGTCCTAAGACGCCAGAAACGCTTCCTAGATTTAAAGCACCGCTCTGACAAACGCTGCCGTGAGCCTGCGGCCCGCCTATGTCTGTGACGAGAGAAGTAGAACGTTGGCCTGAGGCGAGTCGTCCAGGGTTGTGGGCGTACTCACGAACAATTTTGGAGGGATGAGGACGTGGCAGGAATTGAAAGCCAAGTGTTCTTTCGTGGAGGATAACTAGTCCTCCCAAAGACGACTGTGCAGCAAAGAGAAGATGGGCAACAACAGTGTTTAGCAGGTAATCCTGGGGCCGCAAACTCTCTACTTTGCAATGAGGAAAATCAACGTTCCCAGGAAGCCTCAATTTCCAGCAGCACAAAGCAGCGTATTAACAAGTCGCATCGCACTCTCTCTTGTACATCCCGTGGACACAGTGGCTCGTGACACTAGAAACCATTGCCATGCTGGGAGTCCTGACTGTGGTGTAAGGATATCAAGGTGAGGGCTTAGTTAGGCCTAGGTGACAGTACTTCTCTAGACTATCTACCAGTTCGGGAAAACCCTGTAGGTTTCGAAGCCGGACTTAAAGTGTAGTTGCCGCTTGAGGTAGACGGACGTCGTGGAGCAGCTCCCAGGAGCAGTGGTAGGCTAACTGTATTTTCTCCTGCAGCTCACGGTTCCTCCAGAGCGCAGACACCCTTTGCATGAAGGAAGGCATGGAACGTTGATAACTGGGTTGCTTTCAAGCTATCGCAATCCAGGTGTCTAACCAACGAAGCCCTTCACTGCCCGTCAGTCGGCATCTAGCTGTTCCCGACGGTAGATGGCTCAAGGCTCCACGAAGACACAGGCAGTCCTTTCTCAGTACGTTTTGGAACCTAACGCTGACAAGTGAGTCCAAAAGAGAGCTGATATGCTTCCTAGAGTTCACGAACCACAGGGACTAAGGCTCTATGCAATCTGTTGCTTCGCTAAGTCTGTCATGAGAACACCTGGACGTTAGCTTGAGGCTAGAGGCCCCATGTGGTGGGCCCATTCCCTGAAGACTACTGAAGGATGACCACCTACCAAGGGATGGCAACCTCCAAGCTTCTTGCCTAGAAACTCACATCATCACGATGGCAATTGTGTTACGAAGAGAAGCTGTGCAGCAACAGCGTTTCTTGGGGAGAATTGAGCCTGCGGCTCTGTAAATGCCGGTGAGGAAAAGAAAGTTTCACTCGCAGCCTTACTTTCAAAAGGGACCACACAGAGCATTCACCCTGCTGTGTCTTTCTCTAGTTTGTACTCCCAAGGTGCGTTAGAAGGGAGATACTTGAGTTGTTTCACTTACCACATGCTAGATGTTTAGCAAAAGAAGATCTTTACTGCCCTTGTTTCGGCATATGGTTGTCCTCAGCCGAACACTTCTCTCAGCTCCTAGAAGCGACGGGCGGTCCATCGTGTACATCTTGGATCCCAGTGCAGACCTGTTTGTCCTAAGACACCAGAAATGCTTCCTACACTTAAAGCACCGCTTTGACAAACGCTGCCTGGAACCTGTTGCCTGCCTCTCTGTGTGACGAACAAAACAGTACCTTAGCTTGGGGCCAGTCCCCCTATATGTTTGGCTTACTCACCGACGATTGCTCAGGGATGAGCACCTAGCAGGGAGTGCAAGGCCACGTATGCCTCACGGGGTTGGGGGGGGGAAATCACTTGTCCTCACAAAGGCAATTCTGCAATGAAGAAAAGATAGGCCACTACACTGTTCATCAGTTAACCTTGAGGCCGCGTGTCGTCATTCCAGTGTGGTAAATAAACTTCCCATCACGCTTCAGTTTCCAAGTCGAGGGCACAGCGCCTTATGCTGCAGTGTCTGACTCCCTACTGGACGTTCAGCTGACCAACTACACCCTTTAGTGAGTAAACTTTGTGATACACTTTGTGATATGGGGTCGTGATTGTGGTGAAAGGATGAGCAAGTCATGGGTTAGTGAGGCCGGTTTGTACAATGTATCTCCAGAATACCTGGCTTTCAAGGGAGAGCCCGAAATTTTTCAGGCTACGCTGAAAGTCCAGTGGCCGCCTGGGGTAAATTGCATCACGTGCGAGTTCCCTGAAGGCGGGGTCGAATCACTGTACGTTTTGTGTGCTCTGGGTTCGGCGGAAATGCAGACACGTTTTGCATGAAGGAATGAACAGAACGCTGATAGCTGGCTCTTTCTAAGCTATCCCAACCTAGGTGTTTCTCTGACGCAGCCCTTCACTGCCCATGACTCGGCATCTAGCTGCTGCCAGCGGTGCATTGCTCAGAACTCCCTGAAGACACAGGAGGCCCTTTTATCCGTTTCGGATCCTATTGCAGACCGGCGACTCAAGAGAGACCTGATATGCTTCCTAGGGTTCAAGAAACCCAGGGACTTAGGCTGCATGGGGTCTGTTGCATGCCTACCTCGTTCATGAGAAAACCTGAACAGTAGCTTAAGGCCAGAGGCCCCGTGTGCTTCTCCCCTTCCCTGAGGACAACCGAAGTAGGAGCACTTACCGAGGAATGGCAACATCCAATTTCCTTCCAGGAAATTCACTTGTCATCACAGAGGCAACTGTGCAACAACACTGTTTCCCAGGGAGAACTGAGCCCGCAGCTCTCTAAATCCCAATGAGGAAAACAAAGTTTCCCTTCAAGCCTTAGTTTCAAAATGGACCGCAGACCATTCACCCTGTGGTTTCCGTCTCTCCATGGCACGTCCAAGGTGCGCATAGCACGGAGATACTACAGTCGTTTCAACTTGCCGCATCCTAGCATTTGAACCAAAGATGCCCTTCACAGCCCTTCTTTCGGCCTATAGTTGCCCTCAACTGAGCTTCGCTCACAAGGCCCAGAAAGGACGGGCAGTCCGTCGTTCACATCTTGGATCCTAGTGCAGACCCCCGTGTCCTAAGACGCCAGAAACGCTTCCTAGATTTAAAGCACCGCTCTGACAAACGCTGCCGTGAGCCTGCGGCCCGCCTATGTCTGTGACGAGAGAAGTAGAACGTTGGCCTGAGGCGAGTCGTCCAGGGTTGTGGGCGTACTCACGAACAATTTTGGAGGGATGAGGACGTGGCAGGAATTGAAAGCCAAGTGTTCTTTCGTGGAGGATAACTAGTCCTCCCAAAGACGACTGTGCAGCAAAGAGAAGATGGGCAACAACAGTGTTTACCAGGTAATCCTGGGGCCGCAAACTCTCTACTTTGCAATGAGGAAAATCAACGTTCCCAGGAAGCCTCAATTTCCAGCAGCACAAAGCAGCGTATTAACAAGTCGCATCGCACTCTCTCTTGTACATCCCGTGGACACAGTGGCTCGTGACACTAGAAACCATTGCCATGCTGGGAGTCCTGACTGTGGTGTAAGGATATCAAGGTGAGGGCTTAGTTAGGCCTAGGTGACAGTACTTCTCTAGACTATCTACCAGTTCGGGAAAACCCTGTAGGTTTCGAAGCCGGACTTAAAGTGTAGTTGCCGCTTGAGGTAGACGGACGTCGTGGAGCAGCTCCCAGGAGCAGTGGTAGGCTAACTGTATTTTCTCCTGCAGCTCACGGTTCCTCCAGAGCGCAGACACCCTTTGCATGAAGGAAGGCATGGAACGTTGATAACTGGGTTGCTTTCAAGCTATCGCAATCCAGGTGTCTAACCAACGAAGCCCTTCACTGCCCGTCAGTCGGCATCTAGCTGTTCCCGACGGTAGATGGCTCAAGGCTCCACGAAGACACAGGCAGTCCTTTCTCAGTACGTTTTGGAACCTAACGCTGACAAGTGAGTCCAAAAGAGAGCTGATATGCTTCCTAGAGTTCACGAACCACAGGGACTAAGGCTCTATGCAATCTGTTGCTTCGCTAAGTCTGTCATGAGAACACCTGGACGTTAGCTTGAGGCTAGAGGCCCCATGTGGTGGGCCCATTCCCTGAAGACTACTGAAGGATGACCACCTACCAAGGGATGGCAACCTCCAAGCTTCTTGCCTAGAAACTCACATCATCACGATGGCAATTGTGTTACGAAGAGAAGCTGTGCAGCAACAGCGTTTCTTGGGGAGAATTGAGCCTGCGGCTCTGTAAATGCCGGTGAGGAAAAGAAAGTTTCACTCGCAGCCTTACTTTCAAAAGGGACCACACAGAGCATTCACCCTGCTGTGTCTTTCTCTAGTTTGTACTCCCAAGGTGCGTTAGAAGGGAGATACTTGAGTTGTTTCACTTACCACATGCTAGATGTTTAGCAAAAGAAGATCTTTACTGCCCTTGTTTCGGCATATGGTTGTCCTCAGCCGAACACTTCTCTCAGCTCCTAGAAGCGACGGGCGGTCCATCGTGTACATCTTGGATCCCAGTGCAGACCTGTTTGTCCTAAGACACCAGAAATGCTTCCTACACTTAAAGCACCGCTTTGACAAACGCTGCCTGGAACCTGTTGCCTGCCTCTCTGTGTGACGAACAAAACAGTACCTTAGCTTGGGGCCAGTCCCCCTATATGTTTGGCTTACTCACCGACGATTGCTGAGGGATGAGCACCTAGCAGGGAGTGCAAGGCCACGTATGCCTCACGGGGTTGGGGGGGGGAAATCACTTGTCCTCACAAAGGCAATTCTGCAATGAAGAAAAGATAGGCCACTACACTGTTCATCAGTTAACCTTGAGGCCGCGTGTCGTCATTCCAGTGTGGTAAATAAACTTCCCATCACGCTTCAGTTTCCAAGTCGAGGGCACAGCGCCTTATGCTGCAGTGTCTGACTCCCTACTGGACGTTCAGCTGACCAACTACACCCTTTAGTGAGTAAACTTTGTGATACACTTTGTGATATGGGGTCGTGATTGTGGTGAAAGGATGAGCAAGTCATGGGTTAGTGAGGCCGGTTTGTACAATGTATCTCCAGAATACCTGGCTTTCAAGGGAGAGCCCGAAATTTTTCAGGCTACGCTGAAAGTCCAGTGGCCGCCTGGGGTAAATTGCATCACGTGCGAGTTCCCTGAAGGCGGGGTCGAATCACTGTACGTTTTGTGTGCTCTGGGTTCGGCGGAAATGCAGACACGTTTTGCATGAAGGAATGAACAGAACGCTGATAGCTGGCTCTTTCTAAGCTATCCCAACCTAGGTGTTTCTCTGACGCAGCCCTTCACTGCCCATGACTCGGCATCTAGCTGCTGCCAGCGGTGCATTGCTCACAACTCCCTGAAGACACAGGAGGCCCTTTTATCCGTTTCGGATCCTATTGCAGACCGGCGACTCAAGAGAGACCTGATATGCTTCCTAGGGTTCAAGAAACCCAGGGACTTAGGCTGCATGGGGTCTGTTGCATGCCTACCTCGTTCATGAGAAAACCTGAACAGTAGCTTAAGGCCAGAGGCCCCGTGTGCTTCTCCCCTTCCCTGAGGACAACCGAAGTAGGAGCACTTACCGAGGAACGGCAACATCCAATTTCCTTCCAGGAAATTCACTTGTCATCACAGAGGCAACTGTGCAACAACACTGTTTCCCAGGGAGAACTGAGCCCGCAGCTCTCTAAATCCCAATGAGGAAAACAAAGTTTCCCTTCAAGCCTTAGTTTCAAAATGGACCGCAGACCATTCACCCTGTGGTTTCCGTCTCTCCATGGCACGTCCAAGGTGCGCATAGCACGGAGATACTACAGTCGTTTCAACTTGCCGCATCCTAGCATTTGAACCAAAGACGCCCTTCACAGCCCTTCTTTCGGCCTATAGTTGCCCTCAACTGAGCTTCGCTCACAAGGCCCAGAAAGGACGGGCAGTCCGTCGTTCACATCTTGGATCCTAGTGCAGACCCCCGTGTCCTAAGACGCCAGAAACGCTTCCTAGATTTAAAGCACCGCTCTGACAAACGCTGCCGTGAGCCTGCGGCCCACCTATGTCTGTGACGAGAGAAGTAGAACGTTGGCCTGAGGCGAGTCGTCCAGGGTTGTGGGCGTACTCACGAACAATTTTGGAGGGATGAGGACGTGGCAGGAATTGAAAGCCAAGTGTTCTTTCGTGGAGGATAACTAGTCCTCCCAAAGACGACTGTGCAGCAAAGAGAAGATGGGCAACAACAGTGTTTAGCAGGTAATCCTGGGGCCGCAAACTCTCTACTTTGCAATGAGGAAAATCAACGTTCCCAGGAAGCCTCAATTTCCAGCAGCACAAAGCAGCGTATTAACAAGTCGCATCGCACTCTCTCTTGTACATCCCGTGGACACAGTGGCTCGTGACACTAGAAACCATTGCCATGCTGGGAGTCCTGACTGTGGTGTAAGGATATCAAGGTGAGGGCTTAGTTAGGCCTAGGTGACAGTACTTCTCTAGACTATCTACCAGTTCGGGAAAACCCTGTAGGTTTCGAAGCCGGACTTAAAGTGTAGTTGCCGCTTGAGGTAGACGGACGTCGTGGAGCAGCTCCCAGGAGCAGTGGTAGGCTAACTGTATTTTCTCCTGCAGCTCACGGTTCCTCCAGAGCGCAGACACCCTTTGCATGAAGGAAGGCATGGAACGTTGATAACTGGGTTGCTTTCAAGCTATCGCAATCCAGGTGTCTAACCAACGAAGCCCTTCACTGCCCGTCAGTCGGCATCTAGCTGTTCCCGACGGTAGATGGCTCAAGGCTCCACGAAGACACAGGCAGTCCTTTCTCAGTACGTTTTGGAACCTAACGCTGACAAGTGAGTCCAAAAGAGAGCTGATATGCTTCCTAGAGTTCACGAACCACAGGGACTAAGGCTCTATGCAATCTGTTGCTTCGCTAAGTCTGTCATGAGAACACCTGGACGTTAGCTTGAGGCTAGAGGCCCCATGTGGTGGGCCCATTCCCTGAAGACTACTGAAGGATGACCACCTACCAAGGGATGGCAACCTCCAAGCTTCTTGCCTAGAAACTCACATCATCACGATGGCAATTGTGTTACGAAGAGAAGCTGTGCAGCAACAGCGTTTCTTGGGGAGAATTGAGCCTGCGGCTCTGTAAATGCCGGTGAGGAAAAGAAAGTTTCACTCGCAGCCTTACTTTCAAAAGGGACCACACAGAGCATTCACCCTGCTGTGTCTTTCTCTAGTTTGTACTCCCAAGGTGCGTTAGAAGGGAGATACTTGAGTTGTTTCACTTACCACATGCTAGATGTTTAGCAAAAGAAGATCTTTACTGCCCTTGTTTCGGCATATGGTTGTCCTCAGCCGAACACTTCTCTCAGCTCCTAGAAGCGACGGGCGGTCCATCGTGTACATCTTGGATCCCAGTGCAGACCTGTTTGTCCTAAGACACCAGAAATGCTTCCTACACTTAAAGCACCGCTTTGACAAACGCTGCCTGGAACCTGTTGCCTGCCTCTCTGTGTGACGAACAAAACAGTACCTTAGCTTGGGGCCAGTCCCCCTATATGTTTGGCTTACTCACCGACGATTGCTGAGGGATGAGCACCTAGCAGGGAGTGCAAGGCCACGTATGCCTCACGGGGTTGGGGGGGGGAAATCACTTGTCCTCACAAAGGCAATTCTGCAATGAAGAAAAGATAGGCCACTACACTGTTCATCAGTTAACCTTGAGGCCGCGTGTCGTCATTCCAGTGTGGTAAATAAACTTCCCATCACGCTTCAGTTTCCAAGTCGAGGGCACAGCGCCTTATGCTGCAGTGTCTGACTCCCTACTGGACGTTCAGCTGACCAACTACACCCTTTAGTGAGTAAACTTTGTGATACACTTTGTGATATGGGGTCGTGATTGTGGTGAAAGGATGAGCAAGTCATGGGTTAGTGAGGCCGGTTTGTACAATGTATCTCCAGAATACCTGGCTTTCAAGGGAGAGCCCGAAATTTTTCAGGCTACGCTGAAAGTCCAGTGGCCGCCTGGGGTAAATTGCATCACGTGCGAGTTCCCTGAAGGCGGGGTCGAATCACTGTACGTTTTGTGTGCTCTGGGTTCGGCGGAAATGCAGACACGTTTTGCATGAAGGAATGAACAGAACGCTGATAGCTGGCTCTTTCTAAGCTATCCCAACCTAGGTGTTTCTCTGACGCAGCCCTTCACTGCCCATGACTCGGCATCTAGCTGCTGCCAGCGGTGCATTGCTCACAACTCCCTGAAGACACAGGAGGCCCTTTTATCCGTTTCGGATCCTATTGCAGACCGGCGACTCAAGAGAGACCTGATATGCTTCCTAGGGTTCAAGAAACCCAGGGACTTAGGCTGCATGGGGTCTGTTGCATGCCTACCTCGTTCATGAGAAAACCTGAACAGTAGCTTAAGGCCAGAGGCCCCGTGTGCTTCTCCCCTTCCCTGAGGACAACCGAAGTAGGAGCACTTACCGAGGAACGGCAACATCCAATTTCCTTCCAGGAAATTCACTTGTCATCACAAAGGCAACTGTGCAACAACACTGTTTCCCAGGGAGAACTGAGCCCGCAGCTCTCTAAATCCCAATGAGGAAAACAAAGTTTCCCTTCAAGCCTTAGTTTCAAAATGGACCGCAGACCATTCACCCTGTGGTTTCCGTCTCTCCATGGCACGTCCAAGGTGCGCATAGCACGGAGATACTACAGTCGTTTCAACTTGCCGCATCCTAGCATTTGAACCAAAGACGCCCTTCACAGCCCTTCTTTCGGCCTATAGCTGCCCTCAACTGAGCTTCGCTCACAAGGCCCAGAAAGGACGGGCAGTCCGTCGTTCACATCTTGGATCCTAGTGCAGACCCCCGTGTCCTAAGACGCCAGAAACGCTTCCTAGATTTAAAGCACCGCTCTGACAAACGCTGCCGTGAGCCTGCGGCCCGCCTATGTCTGTGACGAGAGAAGTAGAACGTTGGCCTGAGGCGAGTCGTCCAGGGTTGTGGGCGTACTCACGAACAATTTTGGAGGGATGAGGACGTGGCAGGAATTGAAAGCCAAGTGTTCTTTCGTGGAGGATAACTAGTCCTCCCAAAGACGACTGTGCAGCAAAGAGAAGATGGGCAACAACAGTGTTTAGCAGGTAATCCTGGGGCCGCAAACTCTCTACTTTGCAATGAGGAAAATCAACGTTCCCAGGAAGCCTCAATTTCCAGCAGCACAAAGCAGCGTATTAACAAGTCGCATCGCACTCTCTCTTGTACATCCCGTGGACACAGTGGCTCGTGACACTAGAAACCATTGCCATGCTGGGAGTCCTGACTGTGGTGTAAGGATATCAAGGTGAGGGCTTAGTTAGGCCTAGGTGACAGTACTTCTCTAGACTATCTACCAGTTCGGGAAAACCCTGTAGGTTTCGAAGCCGGACTTAAAGTGTAGTTGCCGCTTGAGGTAGACGGACGTCGTGGAGCAGCTCCCAGGAGCAGTGGTAGGCTAACTGTATTTTCTCCTGCAGCTCACGGTTCCTCCAGAGCGCAGACACCCTTTGCATGAAGGAAGGCATGGAACGTTGATAACTGGGTTGCTTTCAAGCTATCGCAATCCAGGTGTCTAACCAACGAAGCCCTTCACTGCCCGTCAGTCGGCATCTAGCTGTTCCCGACGGTAGATGGCTCAAGGCTCCACGAAGACACAGGCAGTCCTTTCTCAGTACGTTTTGGAACCTAACGCTGACAAGTGAGTCCAAAAGAGAGCTGATATGCTTCCTAGAGTTCACGAACCACAGGGACTAAGGCTCTATGCAATCTGTTGCTTCGCTAAGTCTGTCATGAGAACACCTGGACGTTAGCTTGAGGCTAGAGGCCCCATGTGGTGGGCCCATTCCCTGAAGACTACTGAAGGATGACCACCTACCAAGGGATGGCAACCTCCAAGCTTCTTGCCTAGAAACTCACATCATCACGATGGCAATTGTGTTACGAAGAGAAGCTGTGCAGCAACAGCGTTTCTTGGGGAGAATTGAGCCTGCGGCTCTGTAAATGCCGGTGAGGAAAAGAAAGTTTCACTCGCAGCCTTACTTTCAAAAGGGACCACACAGAGCATTCACCCTGCTGTGTCTTTCTCTAGTTTGTACTCCCAAGGTGCGTTAGAAGGGAGATACTTGAGTTGTTTCACTTACCACATGCTAGATGTTTAGCAAAAGAAGATCTTTACTGCCCTTGTTTCGGCATATGGTTGTCCTCAGCCGAACACTTCTCTCAGCTCCTAGAAGCGACGGGCGGTCCATCGTGTACATCTTGGATCCCAGTGCAGACCTGTTTGTCCTAAGACACCAGAAATGCTTCCTACACTTAAAGCACCGCTATGAAAAACACTGCCTGGAACCTGTTGCCTGCCTCTCTGTGTGACGAACAAAACAGTACCTTAGCTTGGGGCCAGTCCTCCTATATGTTTGGCTTACTCACCGACGATTGCTGAGGGATGAGCACCTAGCAGGGAGTGCAAGGCCACGTATGCCTCACGGGGTTGGGTGGGGGGAATCACTTGTCCTCACAAAGGCAATTCTGCAATGAAGAAAAGATAGGCCACTACACTGTTCATCAGTTAACCTTGAGGCCGCGTGTCGTCATTCCAGTGTGGTAAATAAACTTCCCATCACGCTTCAGTTTCCAAGTCGAGGGCACAGCGCCTTATGCTGCAGTGTCTGACTCCCTACTGGACGTTCAGCTGACCAACTACACCCTTTAGTGAGTAAACTTTGTGATACACTTTGTGATATGGGGTCGTGATTGTGGTGAAAGGATGAGCAAGTCATGGGTTAGTGAGGCCGGTTTGTACAATGTATCTCCAGAATACCTGGCTTTCAAGGGAGAGCCCGAAATTTTTCAGGCTACGCTGAAAGTCCAGTGGCCGCCTGGGGTAAATTGCATCACGTGCGAGTTCCCTGAAGGCGGGGTCGATTCACTGTACGTTTTGTGTGCTCTGGGTTCGGCGGAAATGCAGACACGTTTTGCATGAAGGAATGAACAGAACGCTGATAGCTGGCTCTTTCTAAGCTATCCCAACCTAGGTGTTTCTCTGACGCAGCCCTTCACTGCCCATGACTCGGCATCTAGCTGCTGCCAGCGGTGCATTGCTCACAACTCCCTGAAGACACAGGAGGCCCTTTTATCCGTTTCGGATCCTATTGCAGACCGGCGACTCAAGAGAGACCTGATATGCTTCCTAGGGTTCAAGAAACCCAGGGACTTAGGCTGCATGGGGTCTGTTGCATGCCTACCTCGTTCATGAGAAAATCTGAACAGTAGCTTAAGGCCAGAGGCCCCGTGTGCTTCTCCCCTTCCCTGAGGACAACCGAAGTAGGAGCACTTACCGAGGAACGGCAACATCCAATTTCCTTCCAGGAAATTCACTTGTCATCACAAAGGCAACTGTGCAACAACACTGTTTCCCAGGGAGAACTGAGCCCGCAGCTCTCTAAATCCCAATGAGGAAAATAAAGTTTCCCTTCAAGCCTTAGTTTCAAAATGGACCGCAGACCATTCACCCTGTGGTTTACGTCTCTCCATGGCACGTCCAAGGTGCGCATAGCACGGAGATACTACAGTCGTTTCAACTTGCCGCATCCTAGCATTTGAACCAAAGACGCCCTTCACAGCCCTTCTTTCGGCCTATAGCTGCCCTCAACTGAGCTTCGCTCACAAGGCCCAGAAAGGACGGGCAGTCCGTCGTTCACATCTTGGATCCTAGTGCAGACCCCCGTGTCCTAAGACGCCAGAAACGCTTCCTAGATTTAAAGCACCGCTCTGACAAACGCTGCCGTGAGCCTGCGGCCCGCCTATGTCTGTGACGAGAGAAGTAGAACGTTGGCCTGAGGCAAGTCGTCCAGGGTTGTGGGCGTACTCACGAACAATTTTGGAGGGATGAGGACGTGGCAGGAATTGAAAGCCAAGTGTTCTTTCGTGGAGAATAACTAGTCCTCCCAAAGACGACTGTGCAGCAAAGAGAAGATGGGCAACAACAGTGTTTACCAGGTAATCCTGGGGCCGCAAACTCTCTACTTTGCAATGAGGAAAATCAACGTTCCCAGGAAGCCTCAATTTCCAGCAGCACAAAGCAGCGTATTAACAAGTCGCATCGCACTCTCTCTTGTACATCCCGTGGACACAGTGGCTCGTGACACTAGAAACCATTGCCATGCTGGGAGTCCTGACTGTGGTGTAAGGATATCAA
The DNA here is from genome assembly GCF_039906515.1 of Pseudorca crassidens. NCBI lineage: Eukaryota > Metazoa > Chordata > Mammalia > Artiodactyla > Delphinidae > Pseudorca > Pseudorca crassidens. The sequence goes on from NC_090305.1 coordinate 47,119,410, forward strand.
GGTGAGGGCTTAGTTAGGCCTAGGTGACAGTACTTCTCTAGACTATCTACCAGTTCGGGAAAACCCTGTAGGTTTCGAAGCCGGACTTAAAGTGTAGTTGCCGCTTGAGGTAGACGGACGTCGTGGAGCCGCTCCCAGGAGCAGTGGTAGGCTAACTGTATTTTCTCCTGCAGCTCACGGTTCCTCCAGAGCGCAGACACCCTTTGCATGAAGGAAGGCATGGAACGTTGATAACTGGGTTGCTTTCAAGCTATCGCAATCCAGGTGTCTAACCAACGAAGCCCTTCACTGCCCGTCAGTCGGCATCTAGCTGTTCCCGACGGTAGATGGCTCAAGGCTCCACGAAGACACAGGCAGTCCTTTCTCAGTACGTTTTGGAACCTAACGCTGACAAGCGAGTCCAAAAGAGAGCTGATATGCTTCCTAGAGTTCACGAACCACAGGGACTAAGGCTCTATGCAATCTGTTGCTTCGCTAAGTCTGTCATGAGAACACCTGGACGTTAGCTTGAGGCTAGAGGCCCCATGTGGTGGGCCCATTCCCTGAAGACTACTGAAGGATGACCACCTACCAAGGGATGGCAACCTCCAAGCTTCTTGCCTAGAAACTCACATCATCACGATGGCAATTGTGTTACGAAGAGAAGCTGTGCAGCAACAGCGTTTCTTGGGGAGAATTGAGCCTGCGGCTCTGTAAATGCCGGTGAGGAAAAGAAAGTTTCACTCGCAGCCTTACTTTCAAAAGGGACCACACAGAGCATTCACCCTGCTGTGTCTTTCTCTAGTTTGTACTCCCAAGGTGCGTTAGAAGGGAGATACTTGAGTTGTTTCACTTACCACATGCTAGATGTTTAGCAAAAGAAGATCTTTACTGCCCTTGTTTCGGCATATGGTTGTCCTCAGCCGAACACTTCTCTCAGCTCCTAGAAGTGACGGGCGGTCCATCGTGTACATCTTGGATCCCAGTGCAGACCTGTTTGTCCTAAGACACCAGAAATGCTTCCTACACTTAAAGCACCGCTATGAAAAACACTGCCTGGAACCTGTTGCCTGCCTCTCTGTGTGACGAACAAAACAGTACCTTAGCTTGGGGCCAGTCCTCCTATATGTTTGGCTTACTCACCGACGATTGCTGAGGGATGAGCACCTAGCAGGGAGTGCAAGGCCACGTATGCCTCACGGGGTTGGGTGGGGGGAATCACTTGTCCTCACAAAGGCAATTCTGCAATGAAGAAAAGATAGGCCACTACACTGTTCATCAGTTAACCTTGAGGCCGCGTGTCGTCATTCCAGTGTGGTAAATAAACTTCCCATCACGCTTCAGTTTCCAAGTCGAGGGCACAGCGCCTTATGCTGCAGTGTCTGACTCCCTACTGGACGTTCAGCTGACCAACTACACCCTTTAGTGAGTAAACTTTGTGATACACTTTGTGATATGGGGTCGTGATTGTGGTGAAAGGATGAGCAAGTCATGGGTTAGTGAGGCCGGTTTGTACAATGTATCTCCAGAATACCTGGCTTTCAAGGGAGAGCCCGAAATTTTTCAGGCTACGCTGAAAGTCCAGTGGCCGCCTGGGGTAAATTGCATCACGTGCGAGTTCCCTGAAGGCGGGGTCGATTCACTGTACGTTTTGTGTGCTCTGGGTTCGGCGGAAATGCAGACACGTTTTGCATGAAGGAATGAACAGAACGCTGATAGCTGGCTCTTTCTAAGCTATCCCAACCTAGGTGTTTCTCTGACGCAGCCCTTCACTGCCCATGACTCGGCATCTAGCTGCTGCCAGCGGTGCATTGCTCACAACTCCCTGAAGACACAGGAGGCCCTTTTATCCGTTTCAGATCCTATTGCAGACCGGCGACTCAAGAGAGACCTGATATGCTTCCTAGGGTTCAAGAAACCCAGGGACTTAGGCTGCATGGGGTCTGTTGCATGCCTACCTCGTTCATGAGAAAATCTGAACAGTAGCTTAAGGCCAGAGGCCCCGTGTGCTTCTCCCCTTCCCTGAGGACAACCGAAGTAGGAGCACTTACCGAGGAACGGCAACATCCAATTTCCTTCCAGGAAATTCACTTGTCATCACAAAGGCAACTGTGCAACAACACTGTTTCCCAGGGAGAACTGAGCCCGCAGCTCTCTAAATCCCAATGAGGAAAACAAAGTTTCCCTTCAAGCCTTAGTTTCAAAATGGACCGCAGACCATTCACCCTGTGGTTTCCGTCTCTCCATGGCACGTCCAAGGTGCGCATAGCACGGAGATACTACAGTCGTTTCAACTTGCCGCATCCTAGCATTTGAACCAAAGACGCCCTTCACAGCCCTTCTTTCGGCCTATAGCTGCCCTCAACTGAGCTTCGCTCACAAGGCCCAGAAAGGACGGGCAGTCCGTCGTTCACATCTTGGATCCTAGTGCAGACCCCCGTGTCCTAAGACGCCAGAAACGCTTCCTAGATTTAAAGCACCGCTCTGACAAACGCTGCCGTGAGCCTGCGGCCCGCCTATGTCTGTGACGAGAGAAGTAGAACGTTGGCCTGAGGCAAGTCGTCCAGGGTTGTGGGCGTACTCACGAACAATTTTGGAGGGATGAGGACGTGGCAGGAATTGAAAGCCAAGTGTTCTTTCGTGGAGAATAACTAGTCCTCCCAAAGACGACTGTGCAGCAAAGAGAAGATGGGCAACAACAGTGTTTACCAGGTAATCCTGGGGCCGCAAACTCTCTACTTTGCAATGAGGAAAATCAACGTTCCCAGGAAGCCTCAATTTCCAGCAGCACAAAGCAGCGTATTAACAAGTCGCATCGCACTCTCTCTTGTACATCCCGTGGACACAGTGGCTCGTGACACTAGAAACCATTGCCATGCTGGGAGTCCTGACTGTGGTGTAAGGATATCAAGGTGAGGGCTTAGTTAGGCCTAGGTGACAGTACTTCTCTAGACTATCTACCAGTTCGGGAAAACCCTGTAGGTTTCGAAGCCGGACTTAAAGTGTAGTTGCCGCTTGAGGTAGACGGACGTCGTGGAGCCGCTCCCAGGAGCAGTGGTAGGCTAACTGTATTTTCTCCTGCAGCTCACGGTTCCTCCAGAGCGCAGACACCCTTTGCATGAAGGAAGGCATGGAACGTTGATAACTGGGTTGCTTTCAAGCTATCGCAATCCAGGTGTCTAACCAACGAAGCCCTTCACTGCCCGTCAGTCGGCATCTAGCTGTTCCCGACGGTAGATGGCTCAAGGCTCCACGAAGACACAGGCAGTCCTTTCTCAGTACGTTTTGGAACCTAACGCTGACAAGTGAGTCCAAAAGAGAGCTGATATGCTTCCTAGAGTTCACGAACCACAGGGACTAAGGCTCTATGCAATCTGTTGCTTCGCTAAGTCTGTCATGAGAACACCTGGACGTTAGCTTGAGGCTAGAGGCCCCATGTGGTGGGCCCATTCCCTGAAGACTACTGAAGGATGACCACCTACCAAGGGATGGCAACCTCCAAGCTTCTTGCCTAGAAACTCACATCATCACGATGGCAATTGTGTTACGAAGAGAAGCTGTGCAGCAACAGCGTTTCTTGGGGAGAATTGAGCCTGCGGCTCTGTAAATGCCGGTGAGGAAAAGAAAGTTTCACTCGCAGCCTTACTTTCAAAAGGGACCACACAGAGCATTCACCCTGCTGTGTCTTTCTCTAGTTTGTACTCCCAAGGTGCGTTAGAAGGGAGATACTTGAGTTGTTTCACTTACCACATGCTAGATGTTTAGCAAAAGAAGATCTTTACTGCCCTTGTTTCGGCATATGGTTGTCCTCAGCCGAACACTTCTCTCAGCTCCTAGAAGCGACGGGCGGTCCATCGTGTACATCTTGGATCCCAGTGCAGACCTGTTTGTCCTAAGACACCAGAAATGCTTCCTACACTTAAAGCACCGCTATGAAAAACACTGCCTGGAACCTGTTGCCTGCCTCTCTGTGTGACGAACAAAACAGTACCTTAGCTTGGGGCCAGTCCTCCTATATGTTTGGCTTACTCACCGACGATTGCTGAGGGATGAGCACCTAGCAGGGAGTGCAAGGCCACGTATGCCTCACGGGGTTGGGGGGTGGAAATCACTTGTCCTCACAAAGGCAATTCTGCAATGAAGAAAAGATAGGCCACTACACTGTTCATCAGTTAACCTTGAGGCCGCGTGTCGTCATTCCAGTGTGGTAAATAAACTTCCCATCACGCTTCAGTTTCCAAGTCGAGGGCACAGCGCCTTATGCTGCAGTGTCTGACTCCCTACTGGACGTTCAGCTGACCAACTACACCCTTTAGTGAGTAAACTTTGTGATACACTTTGTGATATGGGGTCGTGATTGTGGTGAAAGGATGAGCAAGTCATGGGTTAGTGAGGCCGGTTTGTACAATGTATCTCCAGAATACCTGGCTTTCAAGAGAGAGCCCGAAATTTTTCAGGCTACGCTGAAAGTCCAGTGGCCGCCTGGGGTAAATTGCATCACGTGCGAGTTCCCTGAAGGCGGGGTCGATTCACTGTACGTTTTGTGTGCTCTGGGTTCGGCGGAAATGCAGACACGTTTTGCATGAAGGAATGAACAGAACGCTGATAGCTGGCTCTTTCTAAGCTATCCCAACCTAGGTGTTTCTCTGACGCAGCCCTTCACTGCCCATGACTCGGCATCTAGCTGCTGCCAGCGGTGCATTGCTCACAACTCCCTGAAGACACAGGAGGCCCTTTTATCCGTTTCGGATCCTATTGCAGACCGGCGACTCAAGAGAGACCTGATATGCTTCCTAGGGTTCAAGAAACCCAGGGACTTAGGCTGCATGGGGTCTGTTGCATGCCTACCTCGTTCATGAGAAAACCTGAACAGTAGCTTAAGGCCAGAGGCCCCGTGTGCTTCTCCCCTTCCCTGAGGACAACCGAAGTAGGAGCACTTACCGAGGAACGGCAACATCCAATTTCCTTCCAGGAAATTCACTTGTCATCACAAAGGCAACTGTGCAACAACACTGTTTCCCAGGGAGAACTGAGCCCGCAGCTCTCTAAATCCCAATGAGGAAAACAAAGTTTCCCTTCAAGCCTTAGTTTCAAAATGGACCGCAGACCATTCACCCTGTGGTTTCCGTCTCTCCATGGCACGTCCAAGGTGCGCATAGCACGGAGATACTACAGTCGTTTCAACTTGCCGCATCCTAGCATTTGAACCAAAGACGCCCTTCACAGCCCTTCTTTCGGCCTATAGCTGCCCTCAACTGAGCTTCGCTCACAAGGCCCAGAAAGGACGGGCAGTCCGTCGTTCACATCTTGGATCCTAGTGCAGACCCCCGTGTCCTAAGACGCCAGAAACGCTTCCTAGATTTAAAGCACCGCTCTGACAAACGCTGCCGTGAGCCTGCGGCCCGCCTATGTCTGTGACGAGAGAAGTAGAACGTTGGCCTGAGGCGAGTCGTCCAGGGTTGTGGGCATACTCACGAACAATTTTGGAGGGATGAGGACGTGGCAGGAATTGAAAGCCAAGTGTTCTTTCATGGAGGATAACTAGTCCTCCCAAAGACGACTGTGCAGCAAAGAGAAGATGGGCAACAACAGTGTTTAGCAGGTAATCCTGGGGCCGCAAACTCTCTACTTTGCAATGAGGAAAATCAACGTTCCCAGGAAGCCTCAATTTCCAGCAGCACAAAGCAGCGTATTAACAAGTCGCATCGCACTCTCTCTTGTACATCCCGTGGACACAGTGGCTCGTGACACTAGAAACCATTGCCATGCTGGGTGTCCTGACTGTGGTGTAAGGATATCAAGGTGAGGGCTTAGTTAGGCCTAGGTGACAGTACTTCTCTAGACTATCTACCAGTTCGGGAAAACCCTGTAGGTTTCGAAGCCGGACTTAAAGTGTAGTTGCCGCTTGAGGTAGACGGACGTCGTGGAGCCGCTCCCAGGAGCAGTGGTAGGCTAACTGTATTTTCTCCTGCAGCTCACGGTTCCTCCAGAGCGCAGACACCCTTTGCATGAAGGAAGGCATGGAACGTTGATAACTGGGTTGCTTTCAAGCTATCGCAATCCAGGTGTCTAACCAACGAAGCCCTTCACTGCCCGTCAGTCGGCATCTAGCTGTTCCCGACGGTAGATGGCTCAAGGCTCCACGAAGACACAGGCAGTCCTTTCTCAGTACGTTTTGGAACCTAACGCTGACAAGTGAGTCCAAAAGAGAGCTGATATGCTTCCTAGAGTTCACGAACCACAGGGACTAAGGCTCTATGCAATCTGTTGCTTCGCTAAGTCTGTCATGAGAACACCTGGACGTTAGCTTGAGGCTAGAGGCCCCATGTGGTGGGCCCATTCCCTGAAGACTACTGAAGGATGACCACCTACCAAGGGATGGCAACCTCCAAGCTTCTTGCCTAGAAACTCACATCATCACGATGGCAATTGTGTTACGAAGAGAAGCTGTGCAGCAACAGCGTTTCTTGGGGAGAATTGAGCCTGCGGCTCTGTAAATGCCGGTGAGGAAAAGAAAGTTTCACTCGCAGCCTTACTTTCAAAAGGGACCACACAGAGCATTCACCCTGCTGTGTCTTTCTCTAGTTTGTACTCCCAAGGTGCGTTAGAAGGGAGATACTTGAGTTGTTTCACTTACCACATGCTAGATGTTTAGCAAAAGAAGATCTTTACTGCCCTTGTTTCGGCATATGGTTGTCTTCAGCCGAACACTTCTCTCAGCTCCTAGAAGCGACGGGCGGTCCATCGTGTACATCTTGGATCCCAGTGCAGACCTGTTTGTCCTAAGACACCAGAAATGCTTCCTACACTTAAAGCACCGCTTTGACAAACGCTGCCTGGAACCTGTTGCCTGCCTCTCTGTGTGACGAACAAAACAGTACCTTAGCTTGGGGCCAGTCCCCCTATATGTTTGGCTTACTCACCGACGATTGCTGAGGGATGAGCACCTAGCAGGGAGTGCAAGGCCACGTATGCCTCACGGGGCTGGGGGGGGGGAAATCACTTGTCATCACAAAGGCAATTCTGCAATGAAGAAAAGATAGGCCACTACACTGTTCATCAGTTAACCTTGAGGCCGCGTGTCGTCATTCCAGTGTGGTAAATAAACTTCCCATCACGCTTCAGTTTCCAAGTCGAGGGCACAGCGCCTTATGCTGCAGTGTCTGACTCCCTACTGGACGTTCAGCTGACCAACTACACCCTTTAGTGAGTAAACTTTGTGATACACTTTGTGATATGGGGTCGTGATTGTGGTGAAAGGATGAGCAAGTCATGGGTTAGTGAGGCCGGTTTGTACAATGTATCTCCAGAATACCTGGCTTTCAAGGGAGAGCCCGAAATTTTTCAGGCTACGCTGAAAGTCCAGTGGCCGCCTGGGGTAAATTGCATCACGTGCGAGTTCCCTGAAGGCGGGGTCGAATCACTGTACGTTTTGTGTGCTCTGGGTTCGGCGGAAATGCAGACACGTTTTGCATGAAGGAATGAACAGAACGCTGATAGCTGGCTCTTTCTAAGCTATCCCAACCTAGGTGTTTCTCTGACGCAGCCCTTCACTGCCCATGACTCGGCATCTAGCTGCTGCCAGCGGTGCATTGCTCACAACTCCCTGAAGACACAGGAGGCCCTTTTATCCGTTTCGGATCCTATTGCAGACCGGCGACTCAAGAGAGACCTGATATGCTTCCTAGGGTTCAAGAAACCCAGGGACTTAGGCTGCATGGGGTCTGTTGCATGCCTACCTCGTTCATGAGAAAACCTGAACAGTAGCTTAAGGCCAGAGGCCCCGTGTGCTTCTCCCCTTCCCTGAGGACAACCGAAGTAGGAGCACTTACCGAGGAACGGCAACATCCAATTTCCTTCCAGGAAATTCACTTGTCATCACAAAGGCAACTGTGCAACAACACTGTTTCCCAGGGAGAACTGAGCCCGCAGCTCTCTAAATCCCAATGAGGAAAACAAAGTTTCCCTTCAAGCCTTAGTTTCAAAATGGACCGCAGACCATTCACCCTGTGGTTTCCGTCTCTCCATGGCACGTCCAAGGTGCGCATAGCACGGAGATACTACAGTCGTTTCAACTTGCCGCATCCTAGCATTTGAACCAAAGACGCCCTTCACAGCCCTTCTTTCGGCCTATAGTTGCCCTCAACTGAGCTTCGCTCACAAGGCCCAGAAAGGACGGGCAGTCCGTCGTTCACATCTTGGATCCTAGTGCAGACCCCCGTGTCCTAAGACGCCAGAAACGCTTCCTAGATTTAAAGCACCGCTCTGACAAACGCTGCCGTGAGCCTGCGGCCCGCCTATGTCTGTGACGAGAGAAGTAGAACGTTGGCCTGAGGTGAGTCGTCCAGGGTTGTGGGCGTACTCACGAACAATTTTGGAGGGATGAGGACGTGGCAGGAATTGAAAGCCAAGTGTTCTTTCGTGGAGGATAACTAGTCCTCCCAAAGACGACTGTGCAGCAAAGAGAAGATGGGCAACAACAGTGTTTACCAGGTAATCCTGGGGCCGCAAACTCTCTACTTTGCAATGAGGAAAATCAACGTTCCCAGGAAGCCTCAATTTCCAGCAGCACAAAGCAGCGTATTAACAAGTCGCATCGCACTCTCTCTTGTACATCCCGTGGACACAGTGGCTCGTGACACTAGAAACCATTGCCATGCTGGGAGTCCTGACTGTGGTGTAAGGATATCAAGGTGAGGGCTTAGTTAGGCCTAGGTGACAGTACTTCTCTAGACTATCTACCAGTTCGGGAAAACCCTGTAGGTTTCGAAGCCGGACTTAAAGTGTAGTTGCCGCTTGAGGTAGACGGACGTCATGGAGCCGCTCCCAGGAGCAGTGGTAGGCTAACTGTATTTTCTCCTGCAGCTCACGGTTCCTCCAGAGCGCAGACACCCTTTGCATGAAGGAAGGCATGGAACGTTGATAACTGGGTTGCTTTCAAGCTATCGCAATCCAGGTGTCTAACCAACGAAGCCCTTCACTGCCCGTCAGTCGGCATCTAGCTGTTCCCGACGGTAGATGGCTCAAGGCTCCACGAAGACACAGGCAGTCCTTTCTCAGTACGTTTTGGAACCTAACGCTGACAAGTGAGTCCAAAAGAGAGCTGATATGCTTCCTAGAGTTCACGAACCACAGGGACTAAGGCTCTATGCAATCTGTTGCTTCGCTAAGTCTGTCATGAGAACACCTGGACGTTAGCTTGAGGCTAGAGGCCCCATGTGGTGGGCCCATTCCCTGAAGACTACTGAAGGATGACCACCTACCAAGGGATGGCAACCTCCAAGCTTCTTGCCTAGAAACTCACATCATCACGATGGCAATTGTGTTACGAAGAGAAGCTGTGCAGCAACAGCGTTTCTTGGGGAGAATTGAGCCTGCGGCTCTGTAAATGCCGGTGAGGAAAAGAAAGTTTCACTCGCAGCCTTACTTTCAAAAGGGACCACACAGAGCATTCACCCTGCTGTGTCTTTCTCTAGTTTGTACTCCCAAGGTGCGTTAGAAGGGAGATACTTGAGTTGTTTCACTTACCACATGCTAGATGTTTAGCAAAAGAAGATCTTTACTGCCCTTGTTTCGGCATATGGTTGTCCTCAGCCGAACACTTCTCTCAGCTCCTAGAAGCGACGGGCGGTCCATCGTGTACATCTTGGATCCCAGTGCAGACCTGTTTGTCCTAAGACACCAGAAATGCTTCCTACACTTAAAGCACCGCTTTGACAAACACTGCCTGGAACCTGTTGCCTGCCTCTCTGTGTGACGAACAAAACAGTACCTTAGCTTGGGGCCAGTCCCCCTATATGTTTGGCTTACTCACCGACGATTGCTGAGGGATGAGCACCTAGCAGGGAGTGCAAGGCCACGTATGCCTCACGGGGTTGGGGGGGGGAAATCACTTGTCCTCACAAAGGCAATTCTGCAATGAAGAAAAGATAGGCCACTACACTGTTCATCAGTTAACCTTGAGGCCGCGTGTCGTCATTCCAGTGTGGTAAATAAACTTCCCATCACGCTTCAGTTTCCAAGTCGAGGGCACAGCGCCTTATGCTGCAGTGTCTGACTCCCTACTGGACGTTCAGCTGACCAACTACACCCTTTAGTGAGTAAACTTTGTGATACACTTTGTGATATGGGGTCGTGATTGTGGTGAAAGGATGAGCAAGTCATGGGTTAGTGAGGCCGGTTTGTACAATGTATCTCCAGAATACCTGGCTTTCAAGGGAGAGCCCGAAATTTTTCAGGCTACGCTGAAAGTCCAGTGGCCGCCTGGGGTAAATTGCATCACGTGCGAGTTCCCTGAAGGCGGGGTCGAATCACTGTACGTTTTGTGTGCTCTGGGTTCGGCGGAAATGCAGACACGTTTTGCATGAAGGAATGAACAGAACGCTGATAGCTGGCTCTTTCTAAGCTATCCCAACCTAGGTGTTTCTCTGACGCAGCCCTTCACTGCCCATGACTCGGCATCTAGCTGCTGCCAGCGGTGCATTGCTCACAACTCCCTGAAGACACAGGAGGCCCTTTTATCCGTTTCGGATCCTATTGCAGACCGGCGACTCAAGAGAGACCTGATATGCTTCCTAGGGTTCAAGAAACCCAGGGACTTAGGCTGCATGGGGTCTGTTGCATGCCTACCTCGTTCATGAGAAAACCTGAACAGTAGCTTAAGGCCAGAGGCCCCGTGTGCTTCTCCCCTTCCCTGAGGACAACCGAAGTAGGAGCACTTACCGAGGAACGGCAACATCCAATTTCCTTCCAGGAAATTCACTTGTCATCACAAAGGCAACTGTGCAACAACACTGTTTCCCAGGGAGAACTGAGCCCGCAGCTCTCTAAATCCCAATGAGGAAAACAAAGTTTCCCTTCAAGCCTTAGTTTCAAAATGGACCGCAGACCATTCACCCTGTGGTTTCCGTCTCTCCATGGCACGTCCAAGGTGCGCATAGCACGGAGATACTACAGTCGTTTCAACTTGCCGCATCCTAGCATTTGAACCAAAGACGCCCTTCACAGCCCTTCTTTCGGCCTATAGCTGCCCTCAACTGAGCTTCGCTCACAAGGCCCAGAAAGGACGGGCAGTCCGTCGTTCACATCTTGGATCCTAGTGCAGACCCCCGTGTCCTAAGACGCCAGAAACGCTTCCTAGATTTAAAGCACCGCTCTGACAAACGCTGCCGTGAGCCTGCGGCCCACCTATGTCTGTGACGAGAGAAGTAGAACGTTGGCCTGAGGCGAGTCGTCCAGGGTTGTGGGCGTACTCACGAACAATTTTGGAGGGATGAGGACGTGGCAGGAATTGAAAGCCAAGTGTTCTTTCGTGGAGGATAACTAGTCCTCCCAAAGACGACTGTGCAGCAAAGAGAAGATGGGCAACAACAGTGTTTAGCAGGTAATCCTGGGGCCGCAAACTCTCTACTTTGCAATGAGGAAAATCAACGTTCCCAGGAAGCCTCAATTTCCAGCAGCACAAAGCAGCGTATTAACAAGTCGCATCGCACTCTCTCTTGTACATCCCGTGGACACAGTGGCTCGTGACACTAGAAACCATTGCCATGCTGGGAGTCCTGACTGTGGTGTAAGGATATCAAGGTGAGGGCTTAGTTAGGCCTAGGTGACAGTACTTCTCTAGACTATCTACCAGTTCGGGAAAACCCTGTAGGTTTCGAAGCCGGACTTAAAGTGTAGTTGCCGCTTGAGGTAGACGGACGTCGTGGAGCCGCTCCCAGGAGCAGTGGTAGGCTAACTGTATTTTCTCCTGCAGCTCACGGTTCCTCCAGAGCGCAGACACCCTTTGCATGAAGGAAGGCATGGAACGTTGATAACTGGGTTGCTTTCAAGCTATCGCAATCCAGGTGTCTAACCAACGAAGCCCTTCACTGCCTGTCAGTCGGCATCTAGCTGTTCCCGACGGTAGATGGCTCAAGGCTCCACGAAGACACAGGCAGTCCTTTCTCAGTACGTTTTGGAACCTAACGCTGACAAGTGAGTCCAAAAGAGAGCTGATATGCTTCCTAGAGTTCACGAACCACAGGGACTAAGGCTCTATGCAATCTGTTGCTTCGCTAAGTCTGTCATGAGAACACCTGGACGTTAGCTTGAGGCTAGAGGCCCCATGTGGTGGGCCCATTCCCTGAAGACTACTGAAGGATGACCACCTACCAAGGGATGGCAACCTCCAAGCTTCTTGCCTAGAAACTCACATCATCACGATGGCAATTGTGTTACGAAGAGAAGCTGTGCAGCAACAGCGTTTCTTGGGGAGAATTGAGCCTGCGGCTCTGTAAATGCCGGTGAGGAAAAGAAAGTTTCACTCGCAGCCTTACTTTCAAAAGGGACCACACAGAGCATTCACCCTGCTGTGTCTTTCTCTAGTTTGTACTCCCAAGGTGCGTTAGAAGGGAGATACTTGAGTTGTTTCACTTACCACATGCTAGATGTTTAGCAAAAGAAGATCTTTACTGCCCTTGTTTCGGCATATGGTTGTCTTCAGCCGAACACTTCTCTCAGCTCCTAGAAGCGACGGGCGGTCCATCGTGTACATCTTGGATCCCAGTGCAGACCTGTTTGTCCTAAGACACCAGAAATGCTTCCTACACTTAAAGCACCGCTTTGACAAACGCTGCCTGGAACCTGTTGCCTGCCTCTCTGTGTGACGAACAAAACAGTACCTTAGCTTGGGGCCAGTCCCCCTATATGTTTGGCTTACTCACCGACGATTGCTGAGGGATGAGCACCTAGCAGGGAGTGCAAGGCCACGTATGCCTCACCGGGTTGGGGGGGGGAAATCACTTGTCCTCACAAAGGCAATTCTGCAATGAAGAAAAGATAGGCCACTACACTGTTCATCAGTTAACCTTGAGGCCGCGTGTCGTCATTCCAGTGTGGTAAATAAACTTCCCATCACGCTTCAGTTTCCAAGTCGAGGGCACAGCGCCTTATGCTGCAGTGTCTGACTCCCTACTGGACGTTCAGCTGACCAACTACACCCTTTAGTGAGTAAACTTTGTGATACACTTTGTGATATGGGGTCGTGATTGTGGTGAAAGGATGAGCAAGTCATGGGTTAGTGAGGCCGGTTTGTACAATGTATCTCCAGAATACCTGGCTTTCAAGGGAGAGCCCGAAATTTTTCAGGCTACGCTGAAAGTCCAGTGGCCGCCTGGGGTAAATTGCATCACGTGCGAGTTCCCTGAAGGCGGGGTCGAATCACTGTACGTTTTGTGTGCTCTGGGTTCGGCGGAAATGCAGACACGTTTTGCATGAAGGAATGAACAGAACGCTGATAGCTGGCTCTTTCTAAGCTATCCCAACCTAGGTGTTTCTCTGACGCAGCCCTTCACTGCCCATGACTCGGCATCTAGCTGCTGCCAGCGGTGCATTGCTCACAACTCCCTGAAGACACAGGAGGCCCTTTTATCCGTTTCGGATCCTATTGCAGACCAGCGACTCAAGAGAGACCTGATATGCTTCCTAGGGTTCAAGAAACCCAGGGACTTAGGCTGCATGGGGTCTGTTGCATGCCTACCTCGTTCATGAGAAAACCTGAACAGTAGCTTAAGGCCAGAGGCCCCGTGTGCTTCTCCCCTTCCCTGAGGACAACCGAAGTAGGAGCACTTACCGAGGAACGGCAACATCCAATTTCCTTCCAGGAAATTCACTTGTCATCACAGAGGCAACTGTGCAACAACACTGTTTCCCAGGGAGAACTGAGCCCGCAGCTCTCTAAATCCCAATGAGGAAAACAAAGTTTCCCTTCAAGCCTTAGTTTCAAAATGGACCGCAGACCATTCACCCTGTGGTTTCCGTCTCTCCATGGCACGTCCAAGGTGCGCATAGCACGGAGATACTACAGTCGTTTCAACTTGCCGCATCCTAGCATTTGAACCAAAGATGCCCTTCACAGCCCTTCTTTCGGCCTATAGTTGCCCTCAACTGAGCTTCGCTCACAAGGCCCAGAAAGGACGGGCAGTCCGTCGTTCACATCTTGGATCCTAGTGCAGACCCCCGTGTCCTAAGACGCCAGAAACACTTCCTAGATTTAAAGCACCGCTCTGACAAACGCTGCCGTGAGCCTGCGGCCCGCCTATGTCTGTGACGAGAGAAGTAGAACGTTGGCCTGAGGCGAGTCGTCCAGGGTTGTGGGCGTACTCACGAACAATTTTGGAGGGATGAGGACGTGGCAGGAATTGAAAGCCAAGTGTTCTTTCGTGGAGGATAACTAGTCCTCCCAAAGACGACTGTGCAGCAAAGAGAAGATGGGCAACAACAGTGTTTACCAGGTAATCCTGGGGCCGCAAACTCTCTACTTTGCAATGAGGAAAATCAACGTTCCCAGGAAGCCTCAATTTCCAGCAGCACAAAGCAGCGTATTAACAAGTCGCATCACACTCTCTCTTGTACATCCCGTGGACACAGTGGCTCGTGACACTAGAAACCATTGCCATGCTGGGAGTCCTGACTGTGGTGTAAGGATATCAAGGTGAGGGCTTAGTTAGGCCTAGGTGACAGTACTTCTCTAGACTATCTACCAGTTCGGGAAAACCCTGTAGGTTTCGAAGCCGGACTTAAAGTGTAGTTGCCGCTTGAGGTAGACGGACGTCGTGGAGCCGCTCCCAGGAGCAGTGGTAGGCTAACTGTATTTTCTCCTGCAGCTCACGGTTCCTCCAGAGCGCAGACACCCTTTGCATGAAGGAAGGCATGGAACGTTGATAACTGGGTTGCTTTCAAGCTATCGCAATCCAGGTGTCTAACCAACGAAGCCCTTCACTGCCCGTCAGTCGGCATCTAGCTGTTCCCGACGGTAGATGGCTCAAGGCTCCACGAAGACACAGGCAGTCCTTTCTCAGTACGTTTTGGAACCTAACGCTGACAAGTGAGTCCAAAAGAGAGCTGATATGCTTCCTAGAGTTCACGAACCACAGGGACTAAGGCTCTATGCAATCTGTTGCTTCGCTAAGTCTGTCATGAGAACACCTGGACGTTAGCTTGAGGCTAGAGGCCCCATGTGGTGGGCCCATTCCCTGAAGACTACTGAAGGATGACCACCTACCAAGGGATGGCAACCTCCAAGCTTCTTGCCTAGAAACTCACATCATCACGATGGCAATTGTGTTACGAAGAGAAGCTGTGCAGCAACAGCGTTTCTTGGGGAGAATTGAGCCTGCGGCTCTGTAAATGCCGGTGAGGAAAAGAAAGTTTCACTCGCAGCCTTACTTTCAAAAGGGACCACACAGAGCATTCACCCTGCTGTGTCTTTCTCTAGTTTGTACTCCCAAGGTGCGTTAGAAGGGAGATACTTGAGTTGTTTCACTTACCACATGCTAGATGTTTAGCAAAAGAAGATCTTTACTGCCCTTGTTTCGGCATATGGTTGTCTTCAGCCGAACACTTCTCTCAGCTCCTAGAAGCGACGGGCGGTCCATCGTGTACATCTTGGATCCCAGTGCAGACCTGTTTGTCCTAAGACACCAGAAATGCTTCCTACACTTAAAGCACCGCTTTGACAAACGCTGCCTGGAACCTGTTGCCTGCCTCTCTGTGTGACGAACAAAACAGTACCTTAGCTTGGGGCCAGTCCCCCTATATGTTTGGCTTACTCACCGACGATTGCTGAGGGATGAGCACCTAGCAGGGAGTGCAAGGCCACGTATGCCTCACGGGGTTGGGTGGGGGGAATCACTTGTCCTCACAAAGGCAGTTCTGCAATGAAGAAAAGATAGGCCACTACACTGTTCATCAGTTAACCTTGAGGCCGCGTGTCGTCATTCCAGTGTGGTAAATAAACTTCCCATCACGCTTCAGTTTCCAAGTCGAGGGCACAGCGCCTTATGCTGCAGTGTCTGACTCCCTACTGGACGTTCAGCTGACCAACTACACCCTTTAGTGAGTAAACTTTGTGATACACTTTGTGATATGGGGTCGTGATTGTGGTGAAAGGATGAGCAAGTCATGGGTTAGTGAGGCCGGTTTGTACAATGTATCTCCAGAATACCTGGCTTTCAAGGGAGAGCCCGAAATTTTTCAGGCTACGCTGAAAGTCCAGTGGCCGCCTGGGGTAAATTGCATCACGTGCGAGTTCCCTGAAGGCGGGGTCGAATCACTGTACGTTTTGTGTGCTCTGGGTTCGGCGGAAATGCAGACACGTTTTGCATGAAGGAATGAACAGAACGCTGATAGCTGGCTCTTTCTAAGCTATCCCAACCTAGGTGTTTCTCTGACGCAGCCCTTCACTGCCCATGACTCGGCATCTAGCTGCTGCCAGCGGTGCATTGCTCACAACTCCCTGAAGACACAGGAGGCCCTTTTATCCGTTTCGGATCCTATTGCAGACCGGCGACTCAAGAGAGACCTGATATGCTTCCTAGGGTTCAAGAAACCCAGGGACTTAGGCTGCATGGGGTCTGTTGCATGCCTACCTCGTTCATGAGAAAATCTGAACAGTAGCTTAAGGCCAGAGGCCCCGTGTGCTTCTCCCCTTCCCTGAGGACAACCGAAGTAGGAGCACTTACCGAGGAACGGCAACATCCAATTTCCTTCCAGGAAATTCACTTGTCATCACAAAGGCAACTGTGCAACAACACTGTTTCCCAGGGAGAACTGAGCCCGCAGCTCTCTAAATCCCAATGAGGAAAACAAAGTTTCCCTTCAAGCCTTAGTTTCAAAATGGACCGCAGACCATTCACCCTGTGGTTTCCGTCTCTCCATGGCACGTCCAAGGTGCGCATAGCACGGAGATACTACAGTCGTTTCAACTTGCCGCATCCTAGCATTTGAACCAAAGACACCCTTCACAGCCCTTCTTTCGGCCTATAGCTGCCCTCAACTGAGCTTCGCTCACAAGGCCCAGAAAGGACGGGCAGTCCGTCGTTCACATCTTGGATCCTAGTGCAGACCCCCGTGTCCTAAGACGCCAGAAACGCTTCCTAGATTTAAAGCACCGCTCTGACAAACGCTGCCGTGAGCCTGCGGCCCGCCTATGTCTGTGACGAGAGAAGTAGAACGTTGGCCTGAGGCAAGTCGTCCAGGGTTGTGGGCGTACTCACGAACAATTTTGGAGGGATGAGGACGTGGCAGGAATTGAAAGCCAAGTGTTCTTTCGTGGAGAATAACTAGTCCTCCCAAAGACGACTGTGCAGCAAAGAGAAGATGGGCAACAACAGTGTTTACCAGGTAATCCTGGGGCCGCAAACTCTCTACTTTGCAATGAGGAAAATCAACGTTCCCAGGAAGCCTCAATTTCCAGCAGCACAAAGCAGCGTATTAACAAGTCGCATCGCACTCTCTCTTGTACATCCCGTGGACACAGTGGCTCGTGACACTAGAAACCATTGCCATGCTGGGAGTCCTGACTGTGGTGTAAGGATATCAAGGTGAGGGCTTAGTTAGGCCTAGGTGACAGTACTTCTCTAGACTATCTACCAGTTCGGGAAAACCCTGTAGGTTTCGAAGCCGGACTTAAAGTGTAGTTGCCGCTTGAGGTAGACGGACGTCGTGGAGCCGCTCCCAGGAGCAGTGGTAGGCTAACTGTATTTTCTCCTGCAGCTCACGGTTCCTCCAGAGCGCAGACACCCTTTGCATGAAGGAAGGCATGGAACGTTGATAACTGGGTTGCTTTCAAGCTATCGCAATCCAGGTGTCTAACCAACGAAGCCCTTCACTGCCCGTCAGTCGGCATCTAGCTGTTCCCGACGGTAGATGGCTCAAGGCTCCACGAAGACACAGGCAGTCCTTTCTCAGTACGTTTTGGAACCTAACGCTGACAAGTGAGTCCAAAAGAGAGCTGATATGCTTCCTAGAGTTCACGAACCACAGGGACTAAGGCTCTATGCAATCTGTTGCTTCGCTAAGTCTGTCATGAGAACACCTGGACGTTAGCTTGAGGCTAGAGGCCCCATGTGGTGGGCCCATTCCCTGAAGACTACTGAAGGATGACCACCTACCAAGGGATGGCAACCTCCAAGCTTCTTGCCTAGAAACTCACATCATCACGATGGCAATTGTGTTACGAAGAGAAGCTGTGCAGCAACAGCGTTTCTTGGGGAGAATTGAGCCTGCGGCTCTGTAAATGCCGGTGAGGAAAAGAAAGTTTCACTCGCAGCCTTACTTTCAAAAGGGACCACACAGAGCATTCACCCTGCTGTGTCTTTCTCTAGTTTGTACTCCCAAGGTGCGTTAGAAGGGAGATACTTGAGTTGTTTCACTTACCACATGCTAGATGTTTAGCAAAAGAAGATCTTTACTGCCCTTGTTTCGGCATATGGTTGTCCTCAGCCGAACACTTCTCTCAGCTCCTAGAAGCGACGGGCGGTCCATCGTGTACATCTTGGATCCCAGTGCAGACCTGTTTGTCCTAAGACACCAGAAATGCTTCCTACACTTAAAGCACCGCTTTGACAAACACTGCCTGGAACCTGTTGCCTGCCTCTCTGTGTGACGAACAAAACAGTACCTTAGCTTGGCGCCAGTCCCCCTATATGTTTGGCTTACTCACCGACGATTGCTGAGGGATGAGCACCTAGCAGGGAGTGCAAGGCCACGTATGCCTCACGGGGTTGGGGGGGGGGAAATCACTTGTCCTCACAAAGGCAGTTCTGCAATGAAGAAAAGATAGGCCACTACACTGTTCATCAGTTAACCTTGAGACCGCGTGTCGTCATTCCAGTGTGGTAAATAAACTTCCCATCACGCTTCAGTTTCCAAGTCGAGGGCACAGCGCCTTATGCTGCAGTGTCTGACTCCCTACTGGACGTTCAGCTGACCAACTACACCCTTTAGTGAGTAAACTTTGTGATACACTTTGTGATATGGGGTCGTGATTGTGGTGAAAGGATGAGCAAGTCATGGGTTAGTGAGGCCGGTTTGTACAATGTATCTCCAGAATACCTGGCTTTCAAGGGAGAGCCCGAAATTTTTCAGGCTACGCTGAAAGTCCAGTGGCCGCCTGGGGTAAATTGCATCACGTGCGAGTTCCCTGAAGGCGGGGTCGATTCACTGTACGTTTTGTGTGCTCTGGGTTCGGCGGAAATGCAGACACGTTTTGCATGAAGGAATGAACAGAACGCTGATAGCTGGCTCTTTCTAAGCTATCCCAACCTAGGTGTTTCTCTGACGCAGCCCTTCACTGCCCATGACTCGGCATCTAGCTGCTGCCAGCGGTGCATTGCTCACAACTCCCTGAAGACACAGGAGGCCCTTTTATCCGTTTCGGATCCTATTGCAGACCGGCGACTCAAGAGAGACCTGATATGCTTCCTAGGGTTCAAGAAACCCAGGGACTTAGGCTGCATGGGGTCTGTTGCATGCCTACCTCGTTCATGAGAAAACCTGAACAGTAGCTTAAGGCCAGAGGCCCCGTGTGCTTCTCCCCTTCCCTGAGGACAACCGAAGTAGGAGCACTTACCGAGGAACGGCAACATCCAATTTCCTTCCAGGAAATTCACTTGTCATCACAAAGGCAACTGTGCAACAACACTGTTTCCCAGGGAGAACTGAGCCCGCAGCTCTCTAAATCCCAATGAGGAAAACAAAGTTTCCCTTCAAGCCTTAGTTTCAAAATGGACCGCAGACCATTCACCCTGTGGTTTCCGTCTCTCCATGGCACGTCCAAGGTGCGCATAGCACGGAGATACTACAGTCGTTTCAACTTGCCGCATCCTAGCATTTGAACCAAAGACGCCCTTCACAGCCCTTCTTTCGGCCTATAGCTGCCCTCAACTGAGCTTCGCTCACAAGGCCCAGAAAGGACGGGCAGTCCGTCGTTCACATCTTGGATCCTAGTGCAGACCCCCGTGTCCTAAGACGCCAGAAACGCTTCCTAGATTTAAAGCACCGCTCTGACAAACGCTGCCGTGAGCCTGCGGCCCGCCTATGTCTGTGACGAGAGAAGTAGAACGTTGGCCTGAGGCGAGTCGTCCAGGGTTGTGGGCATACTCACGAACAATTTTGGAGGGATGAGGACGTGGCAGGAATTGAAAGCCAAGTGTTCTTTCATGGAGGATAACTAGTCCTCCCAAAGACGACTGTGCAGCAAAGAGAAGATGGGCAACAACAGTGTTTAGCAGGTAATCCTGGGGCCGCAAACTCTCTACTTTGCAATGAGGAAAATCAACGTTCCCAGGAAGCCTCAATTTCCAGCAGCACAAAGCAGCGTATTAACAAGTCGCATCGCACTCTCTCTTGTACATCCCGTGGACACAGTGGCTCGTGACACTAGAAACCATTGCCATGCTGGGAGTCCTGACTGTGGTGTAAGGATATCAAGGTGAGGGCTTAGTTAGGCCTAGGTGACAGTACTTCTCTAGACTATCTACCAGTTCGGGAAAACCCTGTAGGTTTCGAAGCCGGACTTAAAGTGTAGTTGCCGCTTGAGGTAGACGGACGTCGTGGAGCCGCTCCCAGGAGCAGTGGTAGGCTAACTGTATTTTCTCCTGCAGCTCACGGTTCCTCCAGAGCGCAGACACCCTTTGCATGAAGGAAGGCATGGAACGTTGATAACTGGGTTGCTTTCAAGCTATCGCAATCCAGGTGTCTAACCAACGAAGCCCTTCACTGCCCGTCAGTCGGCATCTAGCTGTTCCCGACGGTAGATGGCTCAAGGCTCCACGAAGACACAGGCAGTCCTTTCTCAGTACGTTTTGGAACCTAACGCTGACAAGTGAGTCCAAAAGAGAGCTGATATGCTTCCTAGAGTTCACGAACCACAGGGACTAAGGCTCTATGCAATCTGTTGCTTCGCTAAGTCTGTCATGAGAACACCTGGACGTTAGCTTGAGGCTAGAGGCCCCATGTGGTGGGCCCATTCCCTGAAGACTACTGAAGGATGACCACCTACCAAGGGATGGCAACCTCCAAGCTTCTTGCCTAGAAACTCACATCATCACGATGGCAATTGTGTTACGAAGAGAAGCTGTGCAGCAACAGCGTTTCTTGGGGAGAATTGAGCCTGCGGCTCTGTAAATGCCGGTGAGGAAAAGAAAGTTTCACTCGCAGCCTTACTTTCAAAAGGGACCACACAGAGCATTCACCCTGCTGTGTCTTTCTCTAGTTTGTACTCCCAAGGTGCGTTAGAAGGGAGATACTTGAGTTGTTTCACTTACCACATGCTAGATGTTTAGCAAAAGAAGATCTTTACTGCCCTTGTTTCGGCATATGGTTGTCCTCAGCCGAACACTTCTCTCAGCTCCTAGAAGCGACGGGCGGTCCATCGTGTACATCTTGGATCCCAGTGCAGACCTGTTTGTCCTAAGACACCAGAAATGCTTCCTACACTTAAAGCACCGCTTTGACAAACACTGCCTGGAACCTGTTGCCTGCCTCTCTGTGTGACGAACAAAACAGTACCTTAGCTTGGGGCCAGTCCTCCTATATGTTTGGCTTACTCACCGACGATTGCTGAGGGATGAGCACCTAGCAGGGAGTGCAAGGCCACGTATGCCTCACGGGGTTGGGTGGGGGGAATCACTTGTCCTCACAAAGGCAATTCTGCAATGAAGAAAAGATAGGCCACTACACTGTTCATCAGTTAACCTTGAGGCCGCGTGTCGTCATTCCAGTGTGGTAAATAAACTTCCCATCACGCTTCAGTTTCCAAGTCGAGGGCACAGCGCCTTATGCTGCAGTGTCTGACTCCCTACTGGACGTTCAGCTGACCAACTACACCCTTTAGTGAGTAAACTTTGTGATACACTTTGTGATATGGGGTCGTGATTGTGGTGAAAGGATGAGCAAGTCATGGGTTAGTGAGGCCGGTTTGTACAATGTATCTCCAGAATACCTGGCTTTCAAGGGAGAGCCCGAAATTTTTCAGGCTACGCTGAAAGTCCAGTGGCCGCCTGGGGTAAATTGCATCACGTGCGAGTTCCCTGAAGGCGGGGTCGAATCACTGTACGTTTTGTGTGCTCTGGGTTCGGCGGAAATGCAGACACGTTTTGCATAAAGGAATGAACAGAACGCTGATAGCTGGCTCTTTCTAAGCTATCCCAACCTAGGTGTTTCTCTGACGCAGCCCTTCACTGCCCATGACTCGGCATCTAGCTGCTGCCAGCGGTGCATTGCTCACAACTCCCTGAAGACACAGGAGGCCCTTTTATCCGTTTCGGATCCTATTGCAGACCGGTGACTCAAGAGAGACCTGATATGCTTCCTAGGGTTCAAGAAACCCAGGGACTTAGGCTGCATGGGGTCTGTTGCATGCCTACCTCGTTCATGAGAAAACCTGAACAGTAGCTTAAGGCCAGAGGCCCCGTGTGCTTCTCCCCTTCCCTGAGGACAACCGAAGTAGGAGCACTTACCGAGGAACGGCAACATCCAATTTCCTTCCAGGAAATTCACTTGTCATCACAGAGGCAACTGTGCAACAACACTGTTTCCCAGGGAGAACTGAGCCCGCAGCTCTCTAAATCCCAATGAGGAAAATAAAGTTTCCCTTCAAGCCTTAGTTTCAAAATGGACCGCAGACCATTCACCCTGTGGTTTCCGTCTCTCCATGGCACGTCCAAGGTGCGCATAAAACGGAGATACTACAGTCGTTTCAACTTGCCGCATCCTAGCATTTGAACCAAAGACGCCCTTCACAGCCCTTCTTTCGGCCTATAGTTGCCCTCAACTGAGCTTCGCTCACAAGGCCCAGAAAGGACGGGCAGTCCGTCGTTTACATCTTGGATCCTAGTGCAGACCCCCGTGTCCTAAGACGCCAGAAACGCTTCCTAGATTTAAAGCACCGCTCTGACAAACGCTGCCGTCAGCCTGCGGCCCGCCTATGTCTGTGACGAGAGAAGTAGAACGTTGGCCTGAGGCGAGTCGTCCAGGGTTGTGGGCGTACTCACGAACAATTTTGGAGGGATGAGGACGTGGCAGGAATTGAAAGCCAAGTGTTCTTTCGTGGAGGATAACTAGTCCTCCCAAAGACGACTGTGCAGCAAAGAGAAGATGGGCAACAACAGTGTTTAGCAGTTAATCCTGGGGCCGCAAACTCTCTACTTTGCAATGAGGAAAATCAACGTTCCCAGGAAGCCTCAATTTCCAGCAGCACAAAGCAGCGTATTAACAAGTCGCATCGCACTCTCTCTTGTACATCCCATGGACACAGTGGCTCGTGACACTAGAAACCATTGCCATGCTGGGAGTCCTGACTGTGGTGTAAGGATATCAAGGTGAGGGCTTAGTTAGGCCTAGGTGACAGTACTTCTCTAGACTATCTACCAGTTCGGGAAAACCCTGTAGGTTTCGAAGCCGGACTTAAAGTGTAGTTGCCGCTTGAGGTAGACGGACGTCGTGGAGCAGCTCCCAGGAGCAGTGGTAGGCTAATTGTATTTTCTCCTGCAGCTCACGGTTCCTCCAGAGCGCAGACACCCTTTGCATGAAGGAAGGCATGGAACGTTGATAACTGGGTTGCTTTCAAGCTATCGCAATCCAGGTGTCTAACCAACGAAGCCCTTCACTGCCCGTCAGTCGGCATCTAGCTGTTCCCGACGGTAGATGGCTCAAGGCTCCACGAAGACACAGGCAGTCCTTTCTCAGTACGTTTTGGAACCTAACGCTGACAAGTGAGTCCAAAAGAGAGCTGATATGCTTCCTAGAGTTCACGAACCACAGGGACTAAGGCTCTATGCAATCTGTTGCTTCGCTAAGTCTGTCATGAGAACACCTGGACATTAGCTTGAGGCTAGAGGCCCCATGTGGTGGGCCCATTCCCTGAAGACTACTGAAGGATGACCACCTACCAAGGGATGGCAACCTCCAAGCTTCTTGCCTAGAAACTCACATCATCACGATGGCAATTGTGTTACGAAGAGAAGCTGTGCAGCAACAGCGTTTCTTGGGGAGAATTGAGCCTGCGGCTCTGTAAATGCCGGTGAGGAAAAGAAAGTTTCACTCGCAGCCTTACTATCAAAAGGGACCACACAGAGCATTCACCCTGCTGTGTCTTTCTCTAGTTTGTACTCCCAAGGTGCGTTAGAAGGGAGATACTTGAGTTGTTTCACTTACCACATGCTAGATGTTTAGCAAAAGAAGATCTTTACTGCCCTTGTTTCGGCATATGGTTGTCCTCAGCCGAACACTTCTCTCAGCTCCTAGAAGCGACGGGCGGTCCATCGTGTACATCTTGGATCCCAGTGCAGACCTGTTTGTCCTAAGACACCAGAAATGCTTCCTACACTTAAAGCACCGCTTTGACAAACGCTGCCTGGAACCTGTTGCCTGCCTCTCTGTGTGACGAACAAAACAGTACCTTAGCTTGGGGCCAGTCCCCCTATATGTTTGGCTTACTCACCGACGATTGCTGAGGGATGAGCACCTAGCAGGGAGTGCAAGGCCACGTATGCCTCACGGGGTTGGGGGGGGGAAATCACTTGTCCTCACAAAGGCAATTCTGCAATGAAGAAAAGATAGGCCACTACACTGTTCATCAGTTAACCTTGAGGCCGCGTGTCGTCATTCCAGTGTGGTAAATAAACTTCCCATCACGCTTCAGTTTCCAAGTCGAGGGCACAGCGCCTTATGCTGCAGTGTCTGACTCCCTACTGGACGTTCAGCTGACCAACTACACCCTTTAGTGAGTAAACTTTGTGATACACTTTGTGATATGGGGTCGTGATTGTGGTGAAAGGATGAGCAAGTCATGGGTTAGTGAGGCCGGTTTGTACAATGTATCTCCAGAATACCTGGCTTTCAAGGGAGAGCCCGAAATTTTTCAGGCTACGCTGAAAGTCCAGTGGCCGCCTGGGGTAAATTGCATCACGTGCGAGTTCCCTGAAGGCGGGGTCGAATCACTGTACGTTTTGTGTGCTCTGGGTTCGGCGGAAATGCAGACACGTTTTGCATAAAGGAATGAACAGAACGCTGATAGCTGGCTCTTTCTAAGCTATCCCAACCTAGGTGTTTCTCTGACGCAGCCCTTCACTGCCCATGACTCGGCATCTAGCTGCTGCCAGCGGTGCATTGCTCACAACTCCCTGAAGACACAGGAGGCCCTTTTATCCGTTTCGGATCCTATTGCAGACCGGCGACTCAAGAGAGACCTGATATGCTTCCTAGGGTTCAAGAAACCCAGGGACTTAGGCTGCATGGGGTCTGTTGCATGCCTACCTCGTTCATGAGAAAACCTGAACAGTAGCTTAAGGCCAGAGGCCCCGTGTGCTTCTCCCCTTCCCTGAGGACAACCGAAGTAGGAGCACTTACCGAGGAACGGCAACATCCAATTTCCTTCCAGGAAATTCACTTGTCATCACAGAGGCAACTGTGCAACAACACTGTTTCCCAGGGAGAACTGAGCCCGCAGCTCTCTAAATCCCAATGAGGAAAATAAAGTTTCCCTTCAAGCCTTAGTTTCAAAATGGACCGCAGACCATTCACCCTGTGGTTTCCGTCTCTCCATGGCACGTCCAAGGTGCGCATAAAACGGAGATACTACGGTCGTTTCAACTTGCCGCATCCTAGCATTTGAACCAAAGACGCCCTTCACAGCCCTTCTTTCGGCCTATAGTTGCCCTCAACTGAGCTTCGCTCACAAGGCCCAGAAAGGACGGGCAGTCCGTCGTTTACATCTTGGATCCTAGTGCAGACCCCCGTGTCCTAAGACGCCAGAAACGCTTCCTAGATTTAAAGCACCGCTCTGACAAACGCTGCCGTCAGCCTGCGGCCCGCCTATGTCTGTGACGAGAGAAGTAGAACGTTGGCCTGAGGCGAGTCGTCCAGGGTTGTGGGCGTACTCACGAACAATTTTGGAGGGATGAGGACGTGGCAGGAATTGAAAGCCAAGTGTTCTTTCGTGGAGGATAACTAGTCCTCCCAAAGACGACTGTGCAGCAAAGAGAAGATGGGCAACAACAGTGTTTAGCAGGTAATCCTGGGGCCGCAAACTCTCTACTTTGCAGTGAGGAAAATCAACGTTCCCAGGAAGCCTCAATTTCCAGCAGCACAAAGCAGCGTATTAACAAGTCGCATCGCACTCTCTCTTGTACATCCCGTGGACACAGTGGCTCGTGACACTAGAAACCATTGCCATGCTGGGAGTCCTGACTGTGGTGTAAGGATATCAAGGGGAGGGCTTAGTTAGGCCTAGGTGACAGTACTTCTCTAGACTATCTACCAGTTCGGGAAAACCCTGTAGGTTTCGAAGCCGGACTTAAAGTGTAGTTGCCGCTTGAGGTAGACGGACGTCGTGGAGCAGCTCCCAGGAGCAGTGGTAGGCTAATTGTATTTTCTCCTGCAGCTCACGGTTCCTCCAGAGCGCAGACACCCTTTGCATGAAGGAAGGCATGGAACGTTGATAACTGGGTTGCTTTCAAGCTATCGCAATCCAGGTGTCTAACCAACGAAGCCCTTCACTGCCCGTCAGTCGGCATCTAGCTGTTCCCGACGGTAGATGGCTCAAGGCTCCACGAAGACACAGGCAGTCCTTTCTCAGTACGTTTTGGAACCTAACGCTGACAAGTGAGTCCAAAAGAGAGCTGATATGCTTCCTAGAGTTCACGAACCACAGGGACTAAGGCTCTATGCAATCTGTTGCTTCGCTAAGTCTGTCATGAGAACACCTGGACGTTAGCTTGAGGCTAGAGGCCCCATGTGGTGGGCCCATTCCCTGAAGACTACTGAAGGATGACCACCTACCAAGGGATGGCAACCTCCAAGCTTCTTGCCTAGAAACTCACATCATCACGATGGCAATTGTGTTACGAAGAGAAGCTGTGCAGCAACAGCGTTTCTTGGGGAGAATTGAGCCTGCGGCTCTGTAAATGCCGGTGAGGAAAAGAAAGTTTCACTCGCAGCCTTACTTTCAAAAGGGACCACACAGAGCATTCACCCTGCTGTGTCTTTCTCTAGTTTGTACTCCCAAGGTGCGTTAGAAGGGAGATACTTGAGTTGTTTCACTTACCACATGCTAGATGTTTAGCAAAAGAAGATCTTTACTGCCCTTGTTTCGGCATATGGTTGTCCTCAGCCGAACACTTCTCTCAGCTCCTAGAAGCGACGGGCGGTCCATCGTGTACATCTTGGATCCCAGTGCAGACCTGTTTGTCCTAAGACACCAGAAATGCTTCCTACACTTAAAGCACCGCTTTGACAAACGCTGCCTGGAACCTGTTGCCTGCCTCTCTGTGTGACGAACAAAACAGTACCTTAGCTTGGGGCCAGTCCTCCTATATGTTTGGCTTACTCACCGACGATTGCTGAGGGATGAGCACCTAGCAGGGAGTGCAAGGCCACGTATGCCTCACGGGGTTGGGGGGGGGGAAATCACTTGTCCTCACAAAGGCAATTCTGCAATGAAGAAAAGATAGGCCACTACACTGTTCATCAGTTAACCTTGAGGCCGCGTGTCGTCATTCCAGTGTGGTAAATAAACTTCCCATCACGCTTCAGTTTCCAAGTCGAGGGCACAGCGCCTTATGCTGCAGTGTCTGACTCCCTACTGGACGTTCAGCTGACCAACTACACCCTTTAGTGAGTAAACTTTGTGATACACTTTGTGATATGGGGTCGTGATTGTGGTGAAAGGATGAGCAAGTCATGGGTTAGTGAGGCCGGTTTGTACAATGTATCTCCAGAATACCTGGCTTTCAAGGGAGAGCCCGAAATTTTTCAGGCTACGCTGAAAGTCCAGTGGCCGCCTGGGGTAAATTGCATCACGTGCGAGTTCCCTGAAGGCGGGGTCGAATCACTGTACGTTTTGTGTGCTCTGGGTTCGGCGCAAATGCAGACACGTTTTGCATGAAGGAATGAACAGAACGCTGATAGCTGGCTCTTTCTAAGCTATCCCAACCTAGGTGTTTCTCTGACGCAGCCCTTCACTGCCCATGACTCGGCATCTAGCTGCTGCCAGCGGTGCATTGCTCACAACTCCCTGAAGACACAGGAGGCCCTTTTATCCGTTTCGGATCCTATTGCAGACCGGCGACTCAAGAGAGACCTGATATGCTTCCTAGGGTTCAAGAAACCCAGGGACTTAGGCTGCATGGGGTCTGTTGCATGCCTACCTCGTTCATGAGAAAACCTGAACAGTAGCTTAAGGCCAGAGGCCCCGTGTGCTTCTCCCCTTCCCTGAGGACAACCGAAGTAGGAGCACTTACCGAGGAAC
This sequence comes from Pseudorca crassidens, assembly GCF_039906515.1. Classification (NCBI taxonomy): domain Eukaryota; kingdom Metazoa; phylum Chordata; class Mammalia; order Artiodactyla; family Delphinidae; genus Pseudorca; species Pseudorca crassidens. The sequence continues at coordinate 47,147,461 of NC_090305.1, forward strand.
GGCAACATCCAATTTCCTTCCAGGAAATTCACTTGTCATCACAAAGGCAACTGTGCAACAACACTGTTTCCCAGGGAGAACTGAGCCCGCAGCTCTCTAAATCCCAATGAGGAAAATAAAGTTTCCCTTCAAGCCTTAGTTTCAAAATGGACCGCAGACCATTCACCCTGTGGTTTCCGTCTCTCCATGGCACGTCCAAGGTGCGCATAGCACGGAGATACTACAGTCGTTTCAACTTGCCGCATCCTAGCATTTGAACCAAAGACGCCCTTCACAGCCCTTCTTTCGGCCTATAGTTGCCCTCAACTGAGCTTCGCTCACAAGGCCCAGAAAGGACGGGCAGTCCGTCGTTCACATCTTGGATCCTAGTGCAGACCCCCGTGTCCTAAGACGCCAGAAACGCTTCCTAGATTTAAAGCACCGCTCTGACAAACGCTGCCGTGAGCCTGCGGCCCGCCTATGTCTGTGACGAGAGAAGTAGAACGTTGGCCTGAGGCGACGTTCAGGGTTGTGGGCGTACTCACGAACAATTTTGGAGGGATGAGGACATGGCAGGAATTGAAAGCCAAGTGTTCTTTCGTGGAGGATAACTAGTCCTCCCAAAGACGACTGTGCAGCAAAGAGAAGATGGGCAACAACAGTGTTTAGCAGGTAATCCTGGGGCCGCAAACTCTCTACTTTGCAATGAGGAAAATCAACGTTCCCAGGAAGCCTCAATTTCCAGCAGCACAAAGCAGCGTATTAACAAGTCGCATCGCACTCTCTCTTGTACATCCCGTGGACACAGTGGCTCGTGACACTAGAAACCATTGCCATGCTGGGAGTCCTGACTGTGGTGTAAGGATATCAAGGTGAGGGCTTAGTTAGGCCTAGGTGACAGTACTTCTCTAGACTATCTACCAGTTCAGGAAAACCCTGTAGGTTTCGAAGCCGGACTTAAAGTGTAGTTGCCGCTTGAGGTAGACGGACGTCGTGGAGCAGCTCCCAGGAGCAGTGGTAGGCTAATTGTATTTTCTCCTGCAGCTCACGGTTCCTCCAGAGCGCAGACACCCTTTGCATGAAGGAAGGCATGGAACGTTGATAACTGGGTTGCTTTCAAGCTATCGCAATCCAGGTGTCTAACCAACGAAGCCCTTCACTGCCCGTCAGTCGGCATCTAGCTGTTCCCGACGGTAGATGGCTCAAGGCTCCACGAAGACACAGGCAGTCCTTTCTCAGTACGTTTTGGAACCTAACGCTGACAAGTGAGTCCAAAGAGAGCTGATATGCTTCCTGGAGTTCACGAACCACAGGGACTAAGGCTCTATGCAATCTGTTGCTTCGCTAAGTCTGTCATGAGAACACCTGGACGTTAGCTTGAGGCTAGAGGCCCCATGTGGTGGGCCCATTCCCTGAAGACTACTGAAGGATGACCACCTACCAAGGGATGGCAACCTCCAAGCTTCTTGCCTAGAAACTCACATCATCACGATGGCAATTGTGTTACGAAGAGAAGCTGTGCAGCAACAGCGTTTCTTGGGGAGAATTGAGCCTGCGGCTCTGTAAATGCCGGTGAGGAAAAGAAAGTTTCACTCGCAGCCTTACTTTCAAAAGGGACCACACAGAGCATTCACCCTGCTGTGTCTTTCTCTAGTTTGTACTCCCAAGGTGCGTTAGAAGGGAGATACTTGAGTTGTTTCACTTACCACATGCTAGATGTTTAGCAAAAGAAGATCTTTACTGCCCTTGTTTCGGCATATGGTTGTCCTCAGCCGAACACTTCTCTCAGCTCCTAGAAGCGACGGGCGGTCCATCGTGTACATCTTGGATCCCAGTGCAGACCTGTTTGTCCTAAGACACCAGAAATGCTTCCTACACTTAAAGCACCGCTTTGACAAACGCTGCCTGGAACCTGTTGCCTGCCTCTCTGTGTGACGAACAAAACAGTACCTTAGCTTGGGGCCAGTCCTCCTATATGTTTGGCTTACTCACCGACGATTGCTGAGGGATGAGCACCTAGCAGGGAGTGCAAGGCCACGTATGCCTCACGGGGTTGGGGGGGGGGAAATCACTTGTCCTCACAAAGGCAATTCTGCAATGAAGAAAAGATAGGCCACTACACTGTTCATCAGTTAACCTTGAGGCCGTGTGTCGTCATTCCAGTGTGGTAAATAAACTTCCCATCACGCTTCAGTTTCCAAGTCGAGGGCACAGCGCCTTATGCTGCAGTGTCTGACTCCCTACTGGACGTTCAGCTGACCAACTACACCCTTTACTGAGTAAACTTCGTGATACACTTTGTGATATGGGGTCGTGATTGTGGTGAAAGGATGAGCAAGTCATGGGTTAGTGAGGCCGGTTTGTACAATGTATCTCCAGAATACCTGGCTTTCAAGGGAGAGCCCGAAATTTTTCAGGCTACGCTGAAAGTCCAGTGGCCGCCTGGGGTAAATTGCATCACGTGCGAGTTCCCTGAAGGCGGGGTCGAATCACTGTACGTTTTGTGTGCTCTGGGTTCGGCGGAAATGCAGACACGTTTTGCATGAAGGAATGAACAGAACGCTGATAGCTGGCTCTTTCTAAGCTATCCCAACCTAGGTGTTTCTCTGACGCAGCCCTTCACTGCCCATGACTCGGCATCTAGCTGCTGCCAGCGGTGCATTGCTCACAACTCCCTGAAGACACAGGAGGCCCTTTTATCCGTTTCGGATCCTATTGCAGACCGGCGACTCAAGAGAGACCTGATATGCTTCCTAGGGTTCAAGAAACCCAGGGACTTAGGCTGCATGGGGTCTGTTGCATGCCTACCTCGTTCATGAGAAAACCTGAACAGTAGCTTAAGGCCAGAGGCCCCGTGTGCTTCTCCCCTTCCCTGAGGACAACCGAAGTAGGAGCACTTACCGAGGAACGGCAACATCCAATTTCCTTCCAGGAAATTCACTTGTCATCACAGAGGCAACTGTGCAACAACACTGTTTCCCAGGGAGAACTGAGCCCGCAGCTCTCTAAATCCCAATGAGGAAAACAAAGTTTCCCTTCAAGCCTTAGTTTCAAAATGGACCGCAGACCATTCACCCTGTGGTTTCCGTCTCTCCATGGCACGTCCAAGGTGCGCATAGCACGGAGATACTACAGTCATTTCAACTTGCCGCATCCTAGCATTTGAACCAAAGACGCCCTTCACAGCCCTTCTTTCGGCCTATAGTTGCCCTCAACTGAGCTTCGCTCACAAGGCCCAGAAAGGACGGGCAGTCCGTCGTTCACATCTTGGATCCTAGTGCAGACCCCCGTGTCCTAAGACGCCAGAAACGCTTCCTAGATTTAAAGCACCGCTCTGACAAACGCTGCCGTGAGCCTGCGGCCCACCTATGTCTGTGACGAGAGAAGTAGAACGTTGGCCTGAGGCGAGTCGTCCAGGGTTGTGGGCGTACTCCCGAACAATTTTGGAGGGATGAGGACGTGGCAGGAATTGAAAGCCAAGTGTTCTTTCGTGGAGGATAACTAGTCCTCCCAAAGACGACTGTGCAGCAAAGAGAAGATGGGCAACAACAGTGTTTAGCAGGTAATCCTGGGGCCGCAAACTCTCTACTTTGCAATGAGGAAAATCAACGTTCCCAGGAAGCCTCAATTTCCAGCAGCACAAAGCAGCGTATTAACAAGTCGCATCGCACTCTCTCTTGTACATCCCGTGGACACAGTGGCTCGTGACACTAGAAACCATTGCCATGCTGGGAGTCCTGACTGTGGTGTAAGGATATCAAGGTGAGGGCTTAGTTAGGCCTAGGTGACAGTACTTCTCTAGACTATCTACCAGTTCGGGAAAACCCTGTAGGTTTCGAAGCCGGACTTAAAGTGTAGTTGCCGCTTGAGGTAGACGGACGTCGTGGAGCAGCTCCCAGGAGCAGTGGTAGGCTAATTGTATTTTCTCCTGCAGCTCACGGTTCCTCCAGAGCGCAGACACCCTTTGCATGAAGGAAGGCATGGAACGTTGATAACTGGGTTGCTTTCAAGCTATCGCAATCCAGGTGTCTAACCAACGAAGCCCTTCACTGCCCGTCAGTCGGCATCTAGCTGTTCCCGACGGTAGATGGCTCAAGGCTCCACGAAGACACAGGCAGTCCTTTCTCAGTACGTTTTGGAACCTAACGCTGACAAGTGAGTCCAAAGAGAGCTGATATGCTTCCTGGAGTTCACGAACCACAGGGACTAAGGCTCTATGCAATCTGTTGCTTCGCTAAGTCTGTCATGAGAACACCTGGACGTTAGCTTGAGGCTAGAGGCCCCATGTGGTGGGCCCATTCCCTGAAGACTACTGAAGGATGACCACCTACCAAGGGATGGCAACCTCCAAGCTTCTTGCCTAGAAACTCACATCATCACGATGGCAATTGTGTTACGAAGAGAAGCTGTGCAGCAACAGCGTTTCTTGGGGAGAATTGAGCCTGCGGCTCTGTAAATGCCGGTGAGGAAAAGAAAGTTTCACTCGCAGCCTTACTTTCAAAAGGGACCACACAGAGCATTCACCCTGCTGTGTCTTTCTCTAGTTTGTACTCCCAAGGTGCGTTAGAAGGGAGATACTTGAGTTGTTTCACTTACCACATGCTAGATGTTTAGCAAAAGAAGATCTTTACTGCCCTTGTTTCGGCATATGGTTGTCCTCAGCCGAACACTTCTCTCAGCTCCTAGAAGCGACGGGCGGTCCATCGTGTACATCTTGGATCCCAGTGCAGACCTGTTTGTCCTAAGACACCAGAAATGCTTCCTACACTTAAAGCACCGCTTTGACAAACGCTGCCTGGAACCTGTTGCCTGCCTCTCTGTGTGACGAACAAAACAGTACCTTAGCTTGCGGCCAGTCCTCCTATATGTTTGGCTTACTCACCGACGATTGCTGAGGGATGAGCACCTAGCAGGGAGTGCAAGGCCACGTATGCCTCACGGGGTTGGGGGGGGGAAATCACTTGTCCTCACAAAGGCAATTCTGCAATGAAGAAAAGATAGGCCACTACACTGTTCATCAGTTAACCTTGAGGCCGTGTGTCGTCATTCCAGTGTGGTAAATAAACTTCCCATCACGCTTCAGTTTCCAAGTCGAGGGCACAGCGCCTTATGCTGCAGTGTCTGACTCCCTACTGGACGTTCAGCTGACCAACTACACCCTTCACTGAGTAAACTTCGTGATACACTTTGTGATATGGGGTCGTGATTGTGGTGAAAGGATGAGCAAGTCATGGGTTAGTGAGGCCGGTTTGTACAATGTATCTCCAGAATACCTGGCTTTCAAGGGAGAGCCCGAAATTTTTCAGGCTACGCTGAAAGTCCAGTGGCCGCCTGGGGTAAATTGCATCACGTGCGAGTTCCCTGAAGGCGGGGTCGAATCACTGTACGTTTTGTGTGCTCTGGGTTCGGCGGAAATGCAGACACGTTTTGCATGAAGGAATGAACAGAACGCTGATAGCTGGCTCTTTCTAAGCTATCCCAACCTAGGTGTTTCTCTGACGCAGCCCTTCACTGCCCATGACTCGGCATCTAGCTGCTGCCAGCGGTGCATTGCTCACAACTCCCTGAAGACACAGGAGGCCCTTTTATCCGTTTCGGATCCTATTGCAGACCGGCGACTCAAGAGAGACCTGATATGCTTCCTAGGGTTCAAGAAACCCAGGGACTTAGGCTGCATGGGGTCTGTTGCATGCCTACCTCGTTCATGAGAAAACCTGAACAGTAGCTTAAGGCCAGAGGCCCCGTGTGCTTCTCCCCTTCCCTGAGGACAACCGAAGTAGGAGCACTTACCGAGGAACGGCAACATCCAATTTCCTTCCAGGAAATTCACTTGTCATCACAAAGGCAACTGTGCAACAACACTGTTTCCCAGGGAGAACTGAGCCCGCAGCTCTCTAAATCCCAATGAGGAAAACAAAGTTTCCCTTCAAGCCTTAGTTTCAAAATGGACCGCAGACCATTCACCCTGTGGTTTCCGTCTCTCCATGGCACGTCCAAGGTGCGCATAGCACGGAGATACTACAGTCATTTCAACTTGCCGCATCCTAGCATTTGAACCAAAGACGCCCTTCACAGCCCTTCTTTCGGCCTATAGTTGCCCTCAACTGAGCTTCGCTCACAAGGCCCAGAAAGGACGGGCAGTCCGTCGTTCACATCTTGGATCCTAGTGCAGACCCCCGTGTCCTAAGACGCCAGAAACGCTTCCTAGATTTAAAGCACCGCTCTGACAAACGCTGCCGTGAGCCTGCGGCCCACCTATGTCTGTGACGAGAGAAGTAGAACGTTGGCCTGAGGCGAGTCGTCCAGGGTTGTGGGCGTACTCACGAACAATTTTGGAGGGATGAGGACGTGGCAGGAATTGAAAGCCAAGTGTTCTTTCGTGGAGGATAACTAGTCCTCCCAAAGACGACTGTGCAGCAAAGAGAAGATGGGCAACAACAGTGTTTAGCAGGTAATCCTGGGGCCGCAAACTCTCTACTTTGCAATGAGGAAAATCAACGTTCCCAGGAAGCCTCAATTTCCAGCAGCACAAAGCAGCGTATTAACAAGTCGCATCGCACTCTCTCTTGTACATCCCGTGGACACAGTGGCTCGTGACACTAGAAACCATTGCCATGCTGGGAGTCCTGACTGTGGTGTAAGGATATCAAGGTGAGGGCTTAGTTAGGCCTAGGTGACAGTACTTCTCTAGACTATCTACCAGTTTGGGAAAACCCTGTAGGTTTCGAAGCCGGACTTAAAGTGTAGTTGCCGCTTGAGGTAGACGGACGTCGTGGAGCAGCTCCCAGGAGCAGTGGTAGGCTAACTGTATTTTCTCCTGCAGCTCACGGTTCCTCCAGAGCGCAGACACCCTTTGCATGAAGGAAGGCATGGAACGTTGATAACTGGGTTGCTTTCAAGCTATCGCAATCCAGGTGTCTAACCAACGAAGCCCTTCACTGCCCGTCAGTCGGCATCTAGCTGTTCCCGACGGTAGATGGCTCAAGGCTCCACGAAGACACAGGCAGTCCTCTCTCAGTACGTTTTGGAACCTAACGCTGACAAGTGAGTCCAAAAGAGAGCTGATATGCTTCCTAGAGTTCACGAACCACAGGGACTAAGGCTCTATGCAATCTGTTGCTTCGCTAAGTCTGTCATGAGAACACCTGGACGTTAGCTTGAGGCTAGAGGCTCCATGTGGTGGGCCCATTCCCTGAAGACTACTGAAGGATGACCACCTACCAAGGGATGGCAACCTCCAAGCTTCTTGCCTAGAAACTCACATCATCACGATGGCAATTGTGTTACGAAGAGAAGCTGTGCAGCAACAGCGTTTCTTGGGGAGAATTGAGCCTGCGGCTCTGTAAATGCCGGTGAGGAAAAGAAAGTTTCACTCGCAGCCTTACTTTCAAAAGGGACCACACAGAGCATTCACCCTGCTGTGTCTTTCTCTAGTTTGTACTCCCAAGGTGCGTTAGAAGGGAGATACTTGAGTTGTTTCACTTACCACATGCTAGATGTTTAGCAAAAGAAGATCTTTACTGCCCTTGTTTCGGCATATGGTTGTCCTCAGCCGAACACTTCTCTCAGCTCCTAGAAGCGACGGGCGGTCCATCGTGTACATCTTGGATCCCAGTGCAGACCTGTTTGTCCTAAGACACCAGAAATGCTTCCTACACTTAAAGCACCGCTTTGACAAACGCTGCCTGGAACCTGTTGCCTGCCTCTCTGTGTGACGAACAAAACAGTACCTTAGCTTGGGGCCAGTCCTCCTATATGTTTGGCTTACTCACCGACGATTGCTGAGGGATGAGCACCTAGCAGGGAGTGCAAGGCCACGTATGCCTCACGGGGTTGGGGGGGGGAAATCACTTGTCATCACAAAGGCAATTCTGCAATGAAGAAAAGATAGGCCACTACACTGTTCATCAGTTAACCTTGAGGCCGTGTGTCGTCATTCCAGTGTGGTAAATAAACTTCCCATCACGCTTCAGTTTCCAAGTCGAGGGCACAGCGCCTTATGCTGCAGTGTCTGACTCCCTACTGGACGTTCAGCTGACCAACTACACCCTTTAGTGAGTAAACTTTGTGATACACTTTGTGATATGGGGTCGTGATTGTGGTGAAAGGATGAGCAAGTCATGGGTTAGTGAGGCCGGTTTGTACAATGTATCTCCAGAATACCTGGCTTTCAAGGGAGAGCCCGAAATTTTTCAGGCTACGCTGAAAGTCCAGTGGCCGCCTGGGGTAAATTGCATCACGTGCGAGTTCCCTGAAGGCGGGGTCGAATCACTGTACGTTTTGTGTGCTCTGGGTTCGGCGGAAATGCAGACACGTTTTGCATGAAGGAATGAACAGAACGCTGATAGCTGGCTCTTTCTAAGCTATCCCAACCTAGGTGTTTCTCTGACGCAGCCCTTCACTGCCCATGACTCGGCATCTAGCTGCTGCCAGCGGTGCATTGCTCACAACTCCCTGAAGACACAGGAGGCCCTTTTATCCGTTTCGGATCCTATTGCAGACCGGCGACTCAAGAGAGACCTGATATGCTTCCTAGGGTTCAAGAAACCCAGGGACTTAGGCTGCATGGGGTCTGTTGCATGCCTACCTCGTTCATGAGAAAACCTGAACAGTAGCTTAAGGCCAGAGGCCCCGTGTGCTTCTCCCCTTCCCTGAGGACAACCGAAGTAGGAGCACTTACCGAGGAACGGCAACATCCAATTTCCTTCCAGGAAATTCACTTGTCATCACAAAGGCAACTGTGCAACAACACTGTTTCCCAGGGAGAACTGAGCCCGCAGCTCTCTAAATTCCAATGAGGAAAACAAAGTTTCCCTTCAAGCCTTAGTTTCAAAATGGACCGCAGACCATTCACCCTGTGGTTTCCGTCTCTCCATGGCACGTCCAAGGTGCGCATAGCACGGAGATACTACAGTCGTTTCAACTTGCCGCATCCTAGCATTTGAACCAAAGACGCCCTTCACAGCCCTTCTTTCGGCCTATAGTTGCCCTCAACTGAGCTTCGCTCACAAGGCCCAGAAAGGACGGGCAGTCCGTCGTTCACATCTTGGATCCTAGTGCAGACCCCCGTGTCCTAAGACGCCAGAAACGCTTCCTAGATTTAAAGCACCGCTCTGACAAACGCTGCCGTGAGCCTGCGGCCCACCTATGTCTGTGACGAGAGAAGTAGAACGTTGGCCTGAGGCGAGTCGTCCAGGGTTGTGGGCGTACTCACGAACAATTTTGGAGGGATGAGGACGTGGCAGGAATTGAAAGCCAAGTGTTCTTTCGTGGAGGATAACTAGTCCTCCCAAAGACGACTGTGCAGCAAAGAGAAGATGGGCAACAACAGTGTTTAGCAGGTAATCCTGGGGCCGCAAACTCTCTACTTTGCAATGAGGAAAATCAACGTTCCCAGGAAGCCTCAATTTCCAGCAGCACAAAGCAGCGTATTAACAAGTCGCATCGCACTCTCTCTTGTACATCCCGTGGACACAGTGGCTCGTGACACTAGAAACCATTGCCATGCTGGGAGTCCTGACTGTGGTGTAAGGATATCAAGGTGAGGGCTTAGTTAGGCCTAGGTGACAGTACTTCTCTAGACTATCTACCAGTTCGGGAAAACCCTGTAGGTTTCGAAGCCGGACTTAAAGTGTAGTTGCCGCTTGAGGTAGACGGACGTCGTGGAGCAGCTCCCAGGAGCAGTGGTAGGCTAATTGTATTTTCTCCTGCAGCTCACGGTTCCTCCAGAGCGCAGACACCCTTTGCATGAAGGAAGGCATGGAACGTTGATAACTGGGTTGCTTTCAAGCTATCGCAATCCAGGTGTCTAACCAACGAAGCCCTTCACTGCCCGTCAGTCATCATCTAGCTGTTCCCGACGGTAGATGGCTCAAGGCTCCACGAAGACACAGGCAGTCCTTTCTCAGTACGTTTTGGAACCTAACGCTGACAAGTGAGTCCAAAAGAGAGCTGATATGCTTCCTAGAGTTCACGAACCACAGGGACTAAGGCTCTATGCAATCTGTTGCTTCGCTAAGTCTGTCATGAGAACACCTGGACGTTAGCTTGAGGCTAGAGGCCCCATGTGGTGGGCCCATTCCCTGAAGACTACTGAAGGATGACCACCTACCAAGGGATGGCAACCTCCAAGCTTCTTGCCTAGAAACTCACATCATCACGATGGCAATTGTGTTACGAAGAGAAGCTGTGCAGCAACAGCGTTTCTTGGGGAGAATTGAGCCTGCGGCTCTGTAAATGCCGGTGAGGAAAAGAAAGTTTCACTCGCAGCCTTACTTTCAAAAGGGACCACACAGAGCATTCACCCTGCTGTGTCTTTCTCTAGTTTGTACTCCCAAGGTGCGTTAGAAGGGAGATACTTGAGTTGTTTCACTTACCACATGCTAGATGTTTAGCAAAAGAAGATCTTTACTGCCCTTGTTTCGGCATATGGTTGTCCTCAGCCGAACACTTCTCTCAGCTCCTAGAAGCGACGGGCGGTCCATCGTGTACATCTTGGATCCCAGTGCAGACCTGTTTGTCCTAAGACACCAGAAATGCTTCCTACACTTAAAGCACCGCTTTGACAAACGCTGCCTGGAACCTGTTGCCTGCCTCTCTGTGTGAGGAACAAAACAGTAGCTTAGCTTGGGGCCAGTCCCCCTATATGTTTGGCTTACTCACCGACGATTGCTGAGGGATGAGCACCTAGCAGGGAGTGCAAGGCCACGTATGCCTCACGGGGTTGGGGGGGGGAAATCACTTGTCCTCACAAAGGCAATTCTGCAATGAAGAAAAGATAGGCCACTACACTGTTCATCAGTTAACCTTGAGGCCGCGTGTCGTCATTCCAGTGTGGTAAATAAACTTCCCATCACGCTTCAGTTTCCAAGTCGAGGGCACAGCGCCTTATGCTGCAGTGTCTGACTCCCTACTGGACGTTCAGCTGACCAACTACACCCTTTAGTGAGTAAACTTTGTGATACACTTTGTGATATGGGGTCGTGATTGTGGTGAAAGGATGAGCAAGTCATGGGTTAGTGAGGCCGGTTTGTACAATGTATCTCCAGAATACCTGGCTTTCAAGGGAGAGCCCGAAATTTTTCAGGCTACGCTGAAAGTCCAGTGGCCGCCTGGGGTAAATTGCATCACGTGCGAGTTCCCTGAAGGCGGGGTCGAATCACTGTACGTTTTGTGTGCTCTGGGTTCGGCGGAAATGCAGACACGTTTTGCATGAAGGAATGAACAGAACGCTGATAGCTGGCTCTTTCTAAGCTATCCCAACCTAGGTGTTTCTCTGACGCAGCCCTTCACTGCCCATGACTCGGCATCTAGCTGCTGCCAGCGGTGCATTGCTCACAACTCCCTGAAGACACAGGAGGCCCTTTTATCCGTTTCGGATCCTATTGCAGACCGGCGACTCAAGAGAGACCTGATATGCTTCCTAGGGTTCAAGAAACCCAGGGACTTAGGCTGCATGGGGTCTGTTGCATGCCTACCTCGTTCATGAGAAAACCTGAACAGTAGCTTAAGGCCAGAGGCCCCGTGTGCTTCTCCCCTTCCCTGAGGACAACCGAAGTAGGAGCACTTACCGAGGAACGGCAACATCCAATTTCCTTCCAGGAAATTCACTTGTCATCACAGAGGCAACTGTGCAACAACACTGTTTCCCAGGGAGAACTGAGCCCGCAGCTCTCTAAATCCCAATGAGGAAAACAAAGTTTCCCTTCAAGCCTTAGTTTCAAAATGGACCGCAGACCATTCACCCTGTGGTTTCCGTCTCTCCATGGCACGTCCAAGGTGCGCATAGCACGGAGATACTACAGTCGTTTCAACTTGCCGCATCCTAGCATTTGAACCAAAGACGCCCTTCACAGCCCTTCTTTCGGCCTATAGTTGCCCTCAACTGAGCTTCGCTCACAAGGCCCAGAAAGGACGGGCAGTCCGTCGTTCACATCTTGGATCCTAGTGCAGACCCCCGTGTCCTAAGACGCCAGAAACGCTTCCTAGATTTAAAGCACCGCTCTGACAAACGCTGCCGTGAGCCTGCGGCCCACCTATGTCTGTGACGAGAGAAGTAGAACGTTGGCCTGAGGCGAGTCGTCCAGGGTTGTGGGCGTACTCACGAACAATTTTGGAGGGATGAGGACGTGGCAGGAATTGAAAGCCAAGTGTTCTTTCGTGGAGGATAACTAGTCCTCCCAAAGACGACTGTGCAGCAAAGAGAAGATGGGCAACAACAGTGTTTAGCAGGTAATCCTGGGGCCGCAAACTCTCTACTTTGCAATGAGGAAAATCAACGTTCCCAGGAAGCCTCAATTTCCAGCAGCACAAAGCAGCGTATTAACAAGTCGCATCGCACTCTCTCTTGTACATCCCGTGGACACAGTGGCTCGTGACACTAGAAACCATTGCCATGCTGGGAGTCCTGACTGTGGTGTAAGGATATCAAGGTGAGGGCTTAGTTAGGCCTAGGTGACAGTACTTCTCTAGACTATCTACCAGTTCGGGAAAACCCTGTAGGTTTCGAAGCCGGACTTAAAGTGTAGTTGCCGCTTGAGGTAGACGGACGTCGTGGAGCAGCTCCCAGGAGCAGTGGTAGGCTAACTGTATTTTCTCCTGCAGCTCACGGTTCCTCCAGAGCGCAGACACCCTTTGCATGAAGGAAGGCATGGAACGTTGATAACTGGGTTGCTTTCAAGCTATCGCAATCCAGGTGTCTAACCAACGAAGCCCTTCACTGCCCGTCAGTCGGCATCTAGCTGTTCCCGACGGTAGATGGCTCAAGGCTCCACGAAGACACAGGCAGTCCTTTCTCAGTACGTTTTGGAACCTAACGCTGACAAGTGAGTCCAAAAGAGAGCTGATATGCTTCCTAGAGTTCACGAACCACAGGGACTAAGGCTCTATGCAATCTGTTGCTTCGCTAAGTCTGTCATGAGAACACCTGGACGTTAGCTTGAGGCTAGAGGCCCCATGTGGTGGGCCCATTCCCTGAAGACTACTGAAGGATGACCACCTACCAAGGGATGGCAACCTCCAAGCTTCTTGCCTAGAAACTCACATCATCACGATGGCAATTGTGTTACGAAGAGAAGCTGTGCAGCAACAGCGTTTCTTGGGGAGAATTGAGCCTGCGGCTCTGTAAATGCCGGTGAGGAAAAGAAAGTTTCACTCGCAGCCTTACTTTCAAAAGGGACCACACAGAGCATTCACCCTGCTGTGTCTTTCTCTAGTTTGTACTCCCAAGGTGCGTTAGAAGGGAGATACTTGAGTTGTTTCACTTACCACATGCTAGATGTTTAGCAAAAGAAGATCTTTACTGCCCTTGTTTCGGCATATGGTTGTCCTCAGCCGAACACTTCTCTCAGCTCCTAGAAGCGACGGGCGGTCCATCGTGTACATCTTGGATCCCAGTGCAGACCTGTTTGTCCTAAGACACCAGAAATGCTTCCTACACTTAAAGCATCGCTTTGACAAACGCTGCCTGGAACCTGTTGCCTGCCTCTCTGTGTGACGAACAAAACAGTACCTTAGCTTGGGGCCAGTCCCCCTATATGTTTGGCTTACTCACCGACGATTGCTGAGGGATGAGCACCTAGCAGGGAGTGCAAGGCCACGTATGCCTCACGGGGTTGGGGGGGGGAAATCACTTGTCCTCACAAAGGCAATTCTGCAATGAAGAAAAGATAGGCCACTACACTGTTCATCAGTTAACCTTGAGGCCGTGTGTCTTCATTCCAGTGTGGTAAATAAACTTCCCATCACGCTTCAGTTTCCAAGTCGAGGGCACAGCGCCTTATGCTGCAGTGTCTGACTCCCTACTGGACGTTCAGCTGACCAACTACACCCTTTAGTGAGTAAACTTTGTGATACACTTTGTGATATGGGGTCGTGATTGTGGTGAAAGGATGAGCAAGTCATGGGTTAGTGAGGCCGGTTTGTACAATGTATCTCCAGAATACCTGGCTTTCAAGGGAGAGCCCGAAATTTTTCAGGCTACGCTGAAAGTCCAGTGGCCGCCTGGGGTAAATTGCATCACGTGCGAGTTCCCTGAAGGCGGGGTCGAATCACTGTACGTTTTGTGTGCTCTGGGTTCGGCGGAAATGCAGACACGTTTTGCATGAAGGAATGAACAGAACGCTGATAGCTGGCTCTTTCTAAGCTATCCCAACCTAGGTGTTTCTCTGACGCAGCCCTTCACTGCCCATGACTCGGCATCTAGCTGCTGCCAGCGGTGCATTGCTCACAACTCCCTGAAGACACAGGAGGCCCTTTTATCCGTTTCGGATCCTATTGCAGACCGGCGACTCAAGAGAGACCTGATATGCTTCCTAGGGTTCAAGAAACCCAGGGACTTAGGCTGCATGGGGTCTGTTGCATGCCTACCTCGTTCATGAGAAAACCTGAACAGTAGCTTAAGGCCAGAGGCCCCGTGTGCTTCTCCCCTTCCCTGAGGACAACCGAAGTAGGAGCACTTACCGAGGAATGGCAACATCCAATTTCCTTCCAGGAAATTCACTTGTCATCACAGAGGCAACTGTGCAACAACACTGTTTCCCAGGGAGAACTGAGCCCGCAGCTCTCTAAATCCCAATGAGGAAAACAAAGTTTCCCTTCAAGCCTTAGTTTCAAAATGGACCGCAGACCATTCACCCTGTGGTTTCCGTCTCTCCATGGCACGTCCAAGGTGCGCATAGCACGGAGATACTACAGTCGTTTCAACTTGCCGCATCCTAGCATTTGAACCAAAGATGCCCTTCACAGCCCTTCTTTCGGCCTATAGTTGCCCTCAACTGAGCTTCGCTCACAAGGCCCAGAAAGGACGGGCAGTCCGTCGTTCACATCTTGGATCCTAGTGCAGACCCCCGTGTCCTAAGACGCCAGAAACGCTTCCTAGATTTAAAGCACCGCTCTGACAAACGCTGCCGTGAGCCTGCGGCCCGCCTATGTCTGTGACGAGAGAAGTAGAACGTTGGCCTGAGGCGAGTCGTCCAGGGTTGTGGGCGTACTCACGAACAATTTTGGAGGGATGAGGACGTGGCAGGAATTGAAAGCCAAGTGTTCTTTCGTGGAGGATAACTAGTCCTCCCAAAGACGACTGTGCAGCAAAGAGAAGATGGGCAACAACAGTGTTTAGCAGGTAATCCTGGGGCCGCAAACTCTCTACTTTGCAATGAGGAAAATCAACGTTCCCAGGAAGCCTCAATTTCCAGCAGCACAAAGCAGCGTATTAACAAGTCGCATCGCACTCTCTCTTGTACATCCCGTGGACACAGTGGCTCGTGACACTAGAAACCATTGCCATGCTGGGAGTCCTGACTGTGGTGTAAGGATATCAAGGTGAGGGCTTAGTTAGGCCTAGGTGACAGTACTTCTCTAGACTATCTACCAGTTCGGGAAAACCCTGTAGGTTTCGAAGCCGGACTTAAAGTGTAGTTGCCGCTTGAGGTAGACGGACGTCGTGGAGCAGCTCCCAGGAGCAGTGGTAGGCTAACTGTATTTTCTCCTGCAGCTCACGGTTCCTCCAGAGCGCAGACACCCTTTGCATGAAGGAAGGCATGGAACGTTGATAACTGGGTTGCTTTCAAGCTATCGCAATCCAGGTGTCTAACCAACGAAGCCCTTCACTGCCCGTCAGTCGGCATCTAGCTGTTCCCGACGGTAGATGGCTCAAGGCTCCACGAAGACACAGGCAGTCCTTTCTCAGTACGTTTTGGAACCTAACGCTGACAAGTGAGTCCAAAAGAGAGCTGATATGCTTCCTAGAGTTCACGAACCACAGGGACTAAGGCTCTATGCAATCTGTTGCTTCGCTAAGTCTGTCATGAGAACACCTGGACGTTAGCTTGAGGCTAGAGGCCCCATGTGGTGGGCCCATTCCCTGAAGACTACTGAAGGATGACCACCTACCAAGGGATGGCAACCTCCAAGCTTCTTGCCTAGAAACTCACATCATCACGATGGCAATTGTGTTACGAAGAGAAGCTGTGCAGCAACAGCGTTTCTTGGGGAGAATTGAGCCTGCGGCTCTGTAAATGCCGGTGAGGAAAAGAAAGTTTCACTCGCAGCCTTACTTTCAAAAGGGACCACACAGAGCATTCACCCTGCTGTGTCTTTCTCTAGTTTGTACTCCCAAGGTGCGTTAGAAGGGAGATACTTGAGTTGTTTCACTTACCACATGCTAGATGTTTAGCAAAAGAAGATCTTTACTGCCCTTGTTTCGGCATATGGTTGTCCTCAGCCGAACACTTCTCTCAGCTCCTAGAAGCGACGGGCGGTCCATCGTGTACATCTTGGATCCCAGTGCAGACCTGTTTGTCCTAAGACACCAGAAATGCTTCCTACACTTAAAGCACCGCTTTGACAAACGCTGCCTGGAACCTGTTGCCTGCCTCTCTGTGTGAGGAACAAAACAGTAGCTTAGCTTGGGGCCAGTCCCCCTATATGTTTGGCTTACTCACCGACGATTGCTGAGGGATGAGCACCTAGCAGGGAGTGCAAGGCCACGTATGCCTCACGGGGTTGGGGGGGGGAAATCACTTGTCCTCACAAAGGCAATTCTGCAATGAAGAAAAGATAGGCCACTACACTGTTCATCAGTTAACCTTGAGGCCGCGTGTCGTCATTCCAGTGTGGTAAATAAACTTCCCATCACGCTTCAGTTTCCAAGTCGAGGGCACAGCGCCTTATGCTGCAGTGTCTGACTCCCTACTGGACGTTCAGCTGACCAACTACACCCTTTAGTGAGTAAACTTTGTGATACACTTTGTGATATGGGGTCGTGATTGTGGTGAAAGGATGAGCAAGTCATGGGTTAGTGAGGCCGGTTTGTACAATGTATCTCCAGAATACCTGGCTTTCAAGGGAGAGCCCGAAATTTTTCAGGCTACGCTGAAAGTCCAGTGGCCGCCTGGGGTAAATTGCATCACGTGCGAGTTCCCTGAAGGCGGGGTCGAATCACTGTACGTTTTGTGTGCTCTGGGTTCGGCGGAAATGCAGACACGTTTTGCATGAAGGAATGAACAGAACGCTGATAGCTGGCTCTTTCTAAGCTATCCCAACCTAGGTGTTTCTCTGACGCAGCCCTTCACTGCCCATGACTCGGCATGTAGCTGCTGCCAGCGGTGCATTGCTCACAACTCCCTGAAGACACAGGAGGCCCTTTTATCCGTTTCGGATCCTATTGCAGACCGGCGACTCAAGAGAGACCTGATATGCTTCCTAGGGTTCAAGAAACCCAGGGACTTAGGCTGCATGGGGTCTGTTGCATGCCTACCTCGTTCATGAGAAAACCTGAACAGTAGCTTAAGGCCAGAGGCCCCGTGTGCTTCTCCCCTTCCCTGAGGACAACCGAAGTAGGAGCACTTACCGAGGAACGGCAACATCCAATTTCCTTCCAGGAAATTCACTTGTCATCACAGAGGCAACTGTGCAACAACACTGTTTCCCAGGGAGAACTGAGCCCGCAGCTCTCTAAATCCCAATGAGGAAAACAAAGTTTCCCTTCAAGCCTTAGTTTCAAAATGGACCGCAGACCATTCACCCTGTGGTTTCCGTCTCTCCATGGCACGTCCAAGGTGCGCATAGCACGGAGATACTACAGTCGTTTCAACTTGCCGCATCCTAGCATTTGAACCAAAGACGCCCTTCACAGCCCTTCTTTCGGCCTATAGCTGCCCTCAACTGAGCTTCGCTCACAAGGCCCAGAAAGGACGGGCAGTCCGTCGTTCACATCTTGGATCCTAGTGCAGACCCCCGTGTCCTAAGACGCCAGAAACGCTTCCTAGATTTAAAGCACCGCTCTGACAAACGCTGCCGTGAGCCTGCGGCCCGCCTATGTCTGTGACGAGAGAAGTAGAACGTTGGCCTGAGGCGAGTCGTCCAGGGTTGTGGGCGTACTCACGAACAATTTTGGAGGGATGAGGACGTGGCAGGAATTGAAAGCCAAGTGTTCTTTCGTGGAGGATAACTAGTCCTCCCAAAGACGACTGTGCAGCAAAGAGAAGATGGGCAACAACAGTGTTTAGCAGGTAATCCTGGGGCCGCAAACTCTCTACTTTGCAATGAGGAAAATCAACGTTCCCAGGAAGCCTCAATTTCCAGCAGCACAAAGCAGCGTATTAACAAGTCGCATCGCACTCTCTCTTGTACATCCCGTGGACACAGTGGCTCGTGACACTAGAAACCATTGCCATGCTGGGAGTCCTGACTGTGGTGTAAGGATATCAAGGTGAGGGCTTAGTTAGGCCTAGGTGACAGTACTTCTCTAGACTATCTACCAGTTCGGGAAAACCCTGTAGGTTTCGAAGCCGGACTTAAAGTGTAGTTGCCGCTTGAGGTAGACGGACGTCGTGGAGCCGCTCCCAGGAGCAGTGGTAGGCTAACTGTATTTTCTCCTGCAGCTCACGGTTCCTCCAGAGCGCAGACACCCTTTGCATGAAGGAAGGCATGGAACGTTGATAACTGGGTTGCTTTCAAGCTATCGCAATCCAGGTGTCTAACCAACGAAGCCCTTCACTGCCCGTCAGTCGGCATCTAGCTGTTCCCGACGGTAGATGGCTCAAGGCTCCACGAAGACACAGGCAGTCCTTTCTCAGTACGTTTTGGAACCTAACGCTGACAAGTGAGTCCAAAAGAGAGCTGATATGCTTCCTAGAGTTCACGAACCACAGGGACTAAGGCTCTATGCAATCTGTTGCTTCGCTAAGTCTGTCATGAGAACACCTGGACGTTAGCTTGAGGCTAGAGGCCCCATGTGGTGGGCCCATTCCCTGAAGACTACTGAAGGATGACCACCTACCAAGGGATGGCAACCTCCAAGCTTCTTGCCTAGAAACTCACATCATCACGATGGCAATTGTGTTACGAAGAGAAGCTGTGCAGCAACAGCGTTTCTTGGGGAGAATTGAGCCTGCGGCTCTGTAAATGCCGGTGAGGAAAAGAAAGTTTCACTCGCAGCCTTACTTTCAAAAGGGACCACACAGAGCATTCACCCTGCTGTGTCTTTCTCTAGTTTGTACTCCCAAGGTGCGTTAGAAGGGAGATACTTGAGTTGTTTCACTTACCACATGCTAGATGTTTAGCAAAAGAAGATCTTTACTGCCCTTGTTTCGGCATATGGTTGTCCTCAGCCGAACACTTCTCTCAGCTCCTAGAAGCGACGGGCGGTCCATCGTGTACATCTTGGATCCCAGTGCAGACCTGTTTGTCCTAAGACACCAGAAATGCTTCCTACACTTAAAGCACCGCTATGAAAAACACTGCCTGGAACCTGTTGCCTGCCTCTCTGTGTGACGAACAAAACAGTACCTTAGCTTGGGGCCAGTCCCCCTATATGTTTGGCTTACTCACCGACGATTGCTGAGGGATGAGCACCTAGCAGGGAGTGCAAGGCCACGTATGCCTCACGGGGTTGGGTGGGGGGAATCACTTGTCCTCACAAAGGCAATTCTGCAATGAAGAAAAGATAGGCCACTACACTGTTCATCAGTTAACCTTGAGGCCGCGTGTCGTCATTCCAGTGTGGTAAATAAACTTCCCATCACGCTTCAGTTTCCAAGTCGAGGGCACAGCGCCTTATGCTGCAGTGTCTGACTCCCTACTGGACGTTCAGCTGACCAACTACACCCTTTAGTGAGTAAACTTTGTGATACACTTTGTGATATGGGGTCGTGATTGTGGTGAAAGGATGAGCAAGTCATGGGTTAGTGAGGCCGGTTTGTACAATGTATCTCCAGAATACCTGGCTTTCAAGGGAGAGCCCGAAATTTTTCAGGCTACGCTGAAAGTCCAGTGGCCGCCTGGGGTAAATTGCATCACGTGCGAGTTCCCTGAAGGCGGGGTCGAATCACTGTACGTTTTGTGTGCTCTGGGTTCGGCGGAAATGCAGACACGTTTTGCATGAAGGAATGAACAGAACGCTGATAGCTGGCTCTTTCTAAGCTATCCCAACCTAGGTGTTTCTCTGACGCAGCCCTTCACTGCCCATGACTCGGCATCTAGCTGCTGCCAGCGGTGCATTGCTCACAACTCCCTGAAGACACAGGAGGCCCTTTTATCCGTTTCGGATCCTATTGCAGACCGGCGACTCAAGAGAGACCTGATATGCTTCCTAGGGTTCAAGAAACCCAGGGACTTAGGCTGCATGGGGTCTGTTGCATGCCTACCTCGTTCATGAGAAAACCTGAACAGTAGCTTAAGGCCAGAGGCCCCGTGTGCTTCTCCCCTTCCCTGAGGACAACCGAAGTAGGAGCACTTACCGAGGAATGGCAACATCCAATTTCCTTCCAGGAAATTCACTTGTCATCACAGAGGCAACTGTGCAACAACACTGTTTCCCAGGGAGAACTGAGCCCGCAGCTCTCTAAATCCCAATGAGGAAAACAAAGTTTCCCTTCAAGCCTTAGTTTCAAAATGGACCGCAGACCATTCACCCTGTGGTTTCCGTCTCTCCATGGCACGTCCAAGGTGCGCATAGCACGGAGATACTACAGTCGTTTCAACTTGCCGCATCCTAGCATTTGAACCAAAGATGCCCTTCACAGCCCTTCTTTCGGCCTATAGTTGCCCTCAACTGAGCTTCGCTCACAAGGCCCAGAAAGGACGGGCAGTCCGTCGTTCACATCTTGGATCCTAGTGCAGACCCCCGTGTCCTAAGACGCCAGAAACGCTTCCTAGATTTAAAGCACCGCTCTGACAAACGCTGCCGTGAGCCTGCGGCCCGCCTATGTCTGTGACGAGAGAAGTAGAACGTTGGCCTGAGGCGAGTCGTCCAGGGTTGTGGGCGTACTCACGAACAATTTTGGAGGGATGAGGACGTGGCAGGAATTGAAAGCCAAGTGTTCTTTCGTGGAGGATAACTAGTCCTCCCAAAGACGACTGTGCAGCAAAGAGAAGATGGGCAACAACAGTGTTTAGCAGGTAATCCTGGGGCCGCAAACTCTCTACTTTGCAATGAGGAAAATCAACGTTCCCAGGAAGCCTCAATTTCCAGCAGCACAAAGCAGCGTATTAACAAGTCGCATCGCACTCTCTCTTGTACATCCCGTGGACACAGTGGCTCGTGACACTAGAAACCATTGCCATGCTGGGAGTCCTGACTGTGGTGTAAGGATATCAAGGTGAGGGCTTAGTTAGGCCTAGGTGACAGTACTTCTCTAGACTATCTACCAGTTCGGGAAAACCCTGTAGGTTTCGAAGCCGGACTTAAAGTGTAGTTGCCGCTTGAGGTAGACGGACGTCGTGGAGCAGCTCCCAGGAGCAGTGGTAGGCTAACTGTATTTTCTCCTGCAGCTCACGGTTCCTCCAGAGCGCAGACACCCTTTGCATGAAGGAAGGCATGGAACGTTGATAACTGGGTTGCTTTCAAGCTATCGCAATCCAGGTGTCTAACCAACGAAGCCCTTCACTGCCCGTCAGTCGGCATCTAGCTGTTCCCGACGGTAGATGGCTCAAGGCTCCACGAAGACACAGGCAGTCCTTTCTCAGTACGTTTTGGAACCTAACGCTGACAAGTGAGTCCAAAAGAGAGCTGATATGCTTCCTAGAGTTCACGAACCACAGGGACTAAGGCTCTATGCAATCTGTTGCTTCGCTAAGTCTGTCATGAGAACACCTGGACGTTAGCTTGAGGCTAGAGGCCCCATGTGGTGGGCCCATTCCCTGAAGACTACTGAAGGATGACCACCTACCAAGGTATGGCAACCTCCAAGCTTCTTGCCTAGAAACTCACATCATCACGATGGCAATTGTGTTACGAAGAGAAGCTGTGCAGCAACAGCGTTTCTTGGGGAGAATTGAGCCTGCGGCTCTGTAAATGCCGGTGAGGAAAAGAAAGTTTCACTCGCAGCCTTACTTTCAAAAGGGACCACACAGAGCATTCACCCTGCTGTGTCTTTCTCTAGTTTGTACTCCCAAGGTGCGTTAGAAGGGAGATACTTGAGTTGTTTCACTTACCACATGCTAGATGTTTAGCAAAAGAAGATCTTTACTGCCCTTGTTTCGGCATATGGTTGTCCTCAGCCGAACACTTCTCTCAGCTCCTAGAAGCGACGGGCGGTCCATCGTGTACATCTTGGATCCCAGTGCAGACCTGTTTGTCCTAAGACACCAGAAATGCTTCCTACACTTAAAGCACCGCTTTGACAAACGCTGCCTGGAACCTGTTGCCTGCCTCTCTGTGTGAGGAACAAAACAGTAGCTTAGCTTGGGGCCAGTCCCCCTATATGTTTGGCTTACTCACCGACGATTGCTGAGGGATGAGCACCTAGCAGGGAGTGCAAGGCCACGTATGCCTCACGGGGTTGGGGGGGGGAAATCACTTGTCCTCACAAAGGCAATTCTGCAATGAAGAAAAGATAGGCCACTACACTGTTCATCAGTTAACCTTGAGGCCGCGTGTCGTCATTCCAGTGTGGTAAATAAACTTCCCATCACGCTTCAGTTTCCAAGTCGAGGGCACAGCGCCTTATGCTGCAGTGTCTGACTCCCTACTGGACGTTCAGCTGACCAACTACACCCTTTAGTGAGTAAACTTTGTGATACACTTTGTGATATGGGGTCGTGATTGTGGTGAAAGGATGAGCAAGTCATGGGTTAGTGAGGCCGGTTTGTACAATGTATCTCCAGAATACCTGGCTTTCAAGGGAGAGCCCGAAATTTTTCAGGCTACGCTGAAAGTCCAGTGGCCGCCTGGGGTAAATTGCATCACGTGCGAGTTCCCTGAAGGCGGGGTCGAATCACTGTACGTTTTGTGTGCTCTGGGTTCGGCGGAAATGCAGACACGTTTTGCATGAAGGAATGAACAGAACGCTGATAGCTGGCTCTTTCTAAGCTATCCCAACCTAGGTGTTTCTCTGACGCAGCCCTTCACTGCCCATGACTCGGCATGTAGCTGCTGCCAGCGGTGCATTGCTCACAACTCCCTGAAGACACAGGAGGCCCTTTTATCCGTTTCGGATCCTATTGCAGACCGGCGACTCAAGAGAGACCTGATATGCTTCCTAGGGTTCAAGAAACCCAGGGACTTAGGCTGCATGGGGTCTGTTGCATGCCTACCTCGTTCATGAGAAAACCTGAAGAGTAGCTTAAGGCCAGAGGCCCCGTGTGCTTCTCCCCTTCCCTGAGGACAACCGAAGTAGGAGCACTTACCGAGGAACGGCAACATCCAATTTCCTTCCAGGAAATTCACTTGTCATCACAGAGGCAACTGTGCAACAACACTGTTTCCCAGGGAGAACTGAGCCCGCAGCTCTCTAAATCCCAATGAGGAAAACAAAGTTTCCCTTCAAGCCTTAGTTTCAAAATGGACCGCAGACCATTCACCCTGTGGTTTCCGTCTCTCCATGGCACGTCCAAGGTGCGCATAGCACGGAGATACTACAGTCGTTTCAACTTGCCGCATCCTAGCATTTGAACCAAAGACGCCCTTCACAGCCCTTCTTTCGGCCTATAGCTGCCCTCAACTGAGCTTCGCTCACAAGGCCCAGAAAGGACGGGCAGTCCGTCGTTCACATCTTGGATCCTAGTGCAGACCCCCGTGTCCTAAGACGCCAGAAACGCTTCCTAGATTTAAAGCACCGCTCTGACAAACGCTGCCGTGAGCCTGCGGCCCGCCTATGTCTGTGACGAGAGAAGTAGAACGTTGGCCTGAGGCGAGTCGTCCAGGGTTGTGGGCGTACTCACGAACAATTTTGGAGGGATGAGGACGTGGCAGGAATTGAAAGCCAAGTGTTCTTTCGTGGAGGATAACTAGTCCTCCCAAAGACGACTGTGCAGCAAAGAGAAGATGGGCAACAACAGTGTTTAGCAGGTAATCCTGGGGCCGCAAACTCTCTACTTTGCAATGAGGAAAATCAACGTTCCCAGGAAGCCTCAATTTCCAGCAGCACAAAGCAGCGTATTAACAAGTCGCATCGCACTCTCTCTTGTACATCCCGTGGACACAGTGGCTCGTGACACTAGAAACCATTGCCATGCTGGGAGTCCTGACTGTGGTGTAAGGATATCAAGGTGAGGGCTTAGTTAGGCCTAGGTGACAGTACTTCTCTAGACTATCTACCAGTTCGGGAAAACCCTGTAGGTTTCGAAGCCGGACTTAAAGTGTAGTTGCCGCTTGAGGTAGACGGACGTCGTGGAGCCGCTCCCAGGAGCAGTGGTAGGCTAACTGTATTTTCTCCTGCAGCTCACGGTTCCTCCAGAGCGCAGACACCCTTTGCATGAAGGAAGGCATGGAACGTTGATAACTGGGTTGCTTTCAAGCTATCGCAATCCAGGTGTCTAACCAACGAAGCCCTTCACTGCCCGTCAGTCGGCATCTAGCTGTTCCCGACGGTAGATGGCTCAAGGCTCCACGAAGACACAGGCAGTCCTTTCTCAGTACGTTTTGGAACCTAACGCTGACAAGTGAGTCCAAAAGAGAGCTGATATGCTTCCTAGAGTTCACGAACCACAGGGACTAAGGCTCTATGCAATCTGTTGCTTCGCTAAGTCTGTCATGAGAACACCTGGACGTTAGCTTGAGGCTAGAGGCCCCATGTGGTGGGCCCATTCCCTGAAGACTACTGAAGGATGACCACCTACCAAGGGATGGCAACCTCCAAGCTTCTTGCCTAGAAACTCACATCATCACGATGGCAATTGTGTTACGAAGAGAAGCTGTGCAGCAACAGCGTTTCTTGGGGAGAATTGAGCCTGCGGCTCTGTAAATGCCGGTGAGGAAAAGAAAGTTTCACTCGCAGCCTTACTTTCAAAAGGGACCACACAGAGCATTCACCCTGCTGTGTCTTTCTCTAGTTTGTACTCCCAAGGTGCGTTAGAAGGGAGATACTTGAGTTGTTTCACTTACCACATGCTAGATGTTTAGCAAAAGAAGATCTTTACTGCCCTTGTTTCGGCATATGGTTGTCCTCAGCCGAACACTTCTCTCAGCTCCTAGAAGCGACGGGCGGTCCATCGTGTACATCTTGGATCCCAGTGCAGACCTGTTTGTCCTAAGACACCAGAAATGCTTCCTACACTTAAAGCACCGCTATGGAAAACACTGCCTGGAACCTGTTGCCTGCCTCTCTGTGTGACGAACAAAACAGTACCTTAGCTTGGGGCCAGTCCTCCTATATGTTTGGCTTACTCACCGACGATTGCTGAGGGATGAGCACCTAGCAGGGAGTGCAAGGCCACGTATGCCTCACGGGGTTGGGTGGGGGGAATCACTTGTCCTCACAAAGGCAATTCTGCAATGAAGAAAAGATAGGCCACTACACTGTTCATCAGTTAACCTTGAGGCCGCGTGTCGTCATTCCAGTGTGGTAAATAAACTTCCCATCATGCTTCAGTTTCCAAGTCGAGGGCACAGCGCCTTATGCTGCAGTGTCTGACTCCCTACTGGACGTTCAGCTGACCAACTACACCCTTTAGTGAGTAAACTTTGTGATACACTTTGTGATATGGGGTCGTGATTGTGGTGAAAGGATGAGCAAGTCATGGGTTAGTGAGGCCGGTTTGTACAATGTATCTCCAGAATACCTGGCTTTCAAGGGAGAGCCCGAAATTTTTCAGGCTACGCTGAAAGTCCAGTGGCCGCCTGGGGTAAATTGCATCACGTGCGAGTTCCCTGAAGGCGGGGTCGATTCACTGTACGTTTTGTGTGCTCTGGGTTCGGCGGAAATGCAGACACGTTTTGCATGAAGGAATGAACAGAACGCTGATAGCTGGCTCTTTCTAAGCTATCCCAACCTAGGTGTTTCTCTGACGCAGCCCTTCACTGCCCATGACTCGGCATCTAGCTGCTGCCAGCGGTGCATTGCTCACAACTCCCTGAAGACACAGGAGGCCCTTTTATCCGTTTCGGATCCTATTGCAGACCGGCGACTCAAGAGAGACCTGATATGCTTCCTAGGGTTCAAGAAACCCAGGGACTTAGGCTGCATGGGGTCTGTTGCATGCCTACCTCGTTCATGAGAAAATCTGAACAGTAGCTTAAGGCCAGAGGCCCCGTGTGCTTCTCCCCTTCCCTGAGGACAACCGAAGTAGGAGCACTTACCGAGGAACGGCAACATCCAATTTCCTTCCAGGAAATTCACTTGTCATCACAAAGGCAACTGTGCAACAACACTGTTTCCCAGGGAGAACTGAGCCCGCAGCTCTCTAAATCCCAATGAGGAAAACAAAGTTTCCCTTCAAGCCTTAGTTTCAAAATGGACCGCAGACCATTCACCCTGTGGTTTCCGTCTCTCCATGGCACGTCCAAGGTGCGCATAGCACGGAGATACTACAGTCGTTTCAACTTGCCGCATCCTAGCATTTGAACCAAAGACGCCCTTCACAGCCCTTCTTTCGGCCTATAGCTGCCCTCAACTGAGCTTCGCTCACAAGGCCCAGAAAGGACGGGCAGTCCGTCGTTCACATCTTGGATCCTAGTGCAGACCCCCGTGTCCTAAGACGCCAGAAACGCTTCCTAGATTTAAAGCACCGCTCTGACAAACGCTGCCGTGAGCCTGCGGCCCGCCTATGTCTGTGACGAGAGAAGTAGAACGTTGGCCTGAGGCGAGTCGTCCAGGGTTGTGGGCGTACTCACGAACAATTTTGGAGGGATGAGGACGTGGCAGGAATTGAAAGCCAAGTGTTCTTTCGTGGAGAATAACTAGTCCTCCCAAAGACGACTGTGCAGCAAAGAGAAGATGGGCAACAACAGTGTTTACCAGGTAATCCTGGGGCCGCAAACTCTCTACTTTGCAATGAGGAAAATCAACGTTCCCAGGAAGCCTCAATTTCCAGCAGCACAAAGCAGCGTATTAACAAGTCGCATCGCACTCTCTCTTGTACATCCCGTGGACACAGTGGCTCGTGACACTAGAAACCATTGCCATGCTGGGAGTCCTGACTGTGGTGTAAGGATATCAAGGTGAGGGCTTAGTTAGGCCTAGGTGACAGTACTTCTCTAGACTATCTACCAGTTCGGGAAAACCCTGTAGGTTTCGAAGCCGGACTTAAAGTGTAGTTGCCGCTTGAGGTAGACGGACGTCGTGGAGCCGCTCCCAGGAGCAGTGGTAGGCTAACTGTATTTTCTCCTGCAGCTCACGGTTCCTCCAGAGCGCAGACACCCTTTGCATGAAGGAAGGCATGGAACGTTGATAACTGGGTTGCTTTCAAGCTATCGCAATCCAGGTGTCTAACCAACGAAGCCCTTCACTGCCCGTCAGTCGGCATCTAGCTGTTCCCGACGGTAGATGGCTCAAGGCTCCACGAAGACACAGGCAGTCCTTTCTCAGTACGTTTTGGAACCTAACGCTGACAAGTGAGTCCAAAAGAGAGCTGATATGCTTCCTAGAGTTCACGAACCACAGGGACTAAGGCTCTATGCAATCTGTTGCTTCGCTAAGTCTGTCATGAGAACACCTGGACGTTAGCTTGAGGCTAGAGGCCCCATGTGGTGGGCCCATTCCCTGAAGACTACTGAAGGATGACCACCTACCAAGGGATGGCAACCTCCAAGCTTCTTGCCTAGAAACTCACATCATCACGATGGCAATTGTGTTACGAAGAGAAGCTGTGCAGCAACAGCGTTTCTTGGGGAGAATTGAGCCTGCGGCTCTGTAAATGCCGGTGAGGAAAAGAAAGTTTCACTCGCAGCCTTACTTTCAAAAGGGACCACACAGAGCATTCACCCTGCTGTGTCTTTCTCTAGTTTGTACTCCCAAGGTGCGTTAGAAGGGAGATACTTGAGTTGTTTCACTTACCACATGCTAGATGTTTAGCAAAAGAAGATCTTTACTGCCCTTGTTTCGGCATATGGTTGTCCTCAGCCGAACACTTCTCTCAGCTCCTAGAAGCGACGGGCGGTCCATCGTGTACATCTTGGATCCCAGTGCAGACCTGTTTGTCCTAAGACACCAGAAATGCTTCCTACACTTAAAGCACCGCTATGAAAAACACTGCCTGGAACCTGTTGCCTGCCTCTCTGTGTGACGAACAAAACAGTACCTTAGCTTGGGGCCAGTCCTCCTATATGTTTGGCTTACTCACCGACGATTGCTGAGGGATGAGCACCTAGCAGGGAGTGCAAGGCCACGTATGCCTCACGGGGTTGGGTGGGGGGAATCACTTGTCCTCACAAAGGCAATTCTGCAATGAAGAAAAGATAGGCCACTACACTGTTCATCATTTAACCTTGAGGCCGCGTGTCGTCATTCCAGTGTGGTAAATAAACTTCCCATCACGCTTCAGGTTCCAAGTCGAGGGCACAGCGCCTTATGCTGCAGTGTCTGACTCCCTACTGGACGTTCAGCTGACCAACTACACCCTTTAGTGAGTAAACTTTGTGATACACTTTGTGATATGGGGTCGTGATTGTGGTGAAAGGATGAGCAAGTCATGGGTTAGTGAGGCCGGTTTGTACAATGTATCTCCAGAATACCTGGCTTTCAAGGGAGAGCCCGAAATTTTTCAGGCTACGCTGAAAGTCCAGTGGCCGCCTGGGGTAAATTGCATCACGTGCGAGTTCCCTGAAGGCGGGGTCGATTCACTGTACGTTTTGTGTGCTCTGGGTTCGGCGGAAATGCAGACACGTTTTGCATGAAGGAATGAACAGAACGCTGATAGCTGGCTCTTTCTAAGCTATCCCAACCTAGGTGTTTCTCTGACGCAGCCCTTCACTGCCCATGACTCGGCATCTAGCTGCTGCCAGCGGTGCATTGCTCACAACTCCCTGAAGACACAGGAGGCCCTTTTATCCGTTTCGGATCCTATTGCAGACCGGCGACTCAAGAGAGACCTGATATGCTTCCTAGGGTTCAAGAAACCCAGGGACTTAGGCTGCATGGGGTCTGTTGCATGCCTACCTCGTTCATGAGAAAACCTGAACAGTAGCTTAAGGCCAGAGGCCCCGTGTGCTTCTCCCCTTCCCTGAGGACAACCGAAGTAGGAGCACTTACCGAGGAACGGCAACATCCAATTTCCTTCCAGGAAATTCACTTGTCATCACAAAGGCAACTGTGCAACAACACTGTTTCCCAGGGAGAACTGAGCCCGCAGCTCTCTAAATCCCAATGAGGAAAACAAAGTTTCCCTTCAAGCCTTAGTTTCAAAATGGACCGCAGACCATTCACCCTGTGGTTTCCGTCTCTCCATGGCACGTCCAAGGTGCGCATAGCACGGAGATACTACAGTCGTTTCAACTTGCCGCATCCTAGCATTTGAACCAAAGACGCCCTTCACAGCCCTTCTTTCGGCCTATAGCTGCCCTCAACTGAGCTTCGCTCACAAGGCCCAGAAAGGACGGGCAGTCCGTCGTTCACATCTTGGATCCTAGTGCAGACCCCCGTGTCCTAAGACGCCAGAAACGCTTCCTAGATTTAAAGCACCGCTCTGACAAACGCTGCCGTGAGCCTGCGGCCCGCCTATGTCTGTGACGAGAGAAGTAGAACGTTGGCCTGAGGCGAGTCGTCCAGGGTTGTGGGCGTACTCACGAACAATTTTGGAGGGATGAGGACGTGGCAGGAATTGAAAGCCAAGTGTTCTTTCATGGAGGATAACTAGTCCTCCCAAAGACGACTGTGCAGCAAAGAGAAGATGGGCAACAACAGTGTTTAGCAGGTAATCCTGGGGCCGCAAACTCTCTACTTTGCAATGAGGAAAATCAACGTTCCCAGGAAGCCTCAATTTCCAGCAGCACAAAGCAGCGTATTAACAAGTCGCATCGCACTCTCTCTTGTACATCCCGTGGACACAGTGGCTCGTGACACTAGAAACCATTGCCATGCTGGGAGTCCTGACTGTGGTGTAAGGATATCAAGGTGAGGGCTTAGTTAGGCCTAGGTGACAGTACTTCTCTAGACTATCTACCAGTTCGGGAAAACCCTGTAGGTTTCGAAGCCGGACTTAAAGTGTAGTTGCCGCTTGAGGTAGACGGACGTCGTGGAGCCGCTCCCAGGAGCAGTGGTAGGCTAACTGTATTTTCTCCTGCAGCTCACGGTTCCTCCAGAGCGCAGACACCCTTTGCATGAAGGAAGGCATGGAACGTTGATAACTGGGTTGCTTTCAAGCTATCGCAATCCAGGTGTCTAACCAACGAAGCCCTTCACTGCCCGTCAGTCGGCATCTAGCTGTTCCCGACGGTAGATGGCTCAAGGCTCCACGAAGACACAGGCAGTCCTTTCTCAGTACGTTTTGGAACCTAACGCTGACAAGTGAGTCCAAAAGAGAGCTGATATGCTTCCTAGAGTTCACGAACCACAGGGACTAAGGCTCTATGCAATCTGTTGCTTCGCTAAGTCTGTCATGAGAACACCTGGACGTTAGCTTGAGGCTAGAGGCCCCATGTGGTGGGCCCATTCCCTGAAGACTACTGAAGGATGACCACCTACCAAGGGATGACAACCTCCAAGCTTCTGGCCTAGAAACTCACATCATCACGATGGCAATTGTGTTACGAAGAGAAGCTGTGCAGCAACAGCGTTTCTTGGGGAGAATTGAGCCTGCGGCTCTGTAAATGCCGGTGAGGAAAAGAAAGTTTCACTCGCAGCCTTACTTTCAAAAGGGACCACACAGAGCATTCACCCTGCTGTGTCTTTCTCTAGTTTGTACTCCCAAGGTGCGTTAGAAGGGAGATACTTGAGTTGTTTCACTTACCACATGCTAGATGTTTAGCAAAAGAAGATCTTTACTGCCCTTGTTTCGGCATATGGTTGTCCTCAGCCGAACACTTCTCTCAGCTCCTAGAAGCGACGGGCGGTCCATCGTGTACATCTTGGATCCCAGTGCAGACCTGTTTGTCCTAAGACACCAGAAATGCTTCCTACACTTAAAGCACCGCTTTGACAAACACTGCCTGGAACCTGTTGCCTGCCTCTCTGTGTGACGAACAAAACAGTACCTTAGCTTGGGGCCAGTCCTCCTATATGTTTGGCTTACTCACCGACGATTGCTGAGGGATGAGCACCTAGCAGGGAGTGCAAGGCCACGTATGCCTCACGGGGTTGGGTGGGGGGAATCACTTGTCCTCACAAAGGCAATTCTGCAATGAAGAAAAGATAGGCCACTACACTGTTCATCATTTAACCTTGAGGCCGCGTGTCGTCATTCCAGTGTGGTAAATAAACTTCCCATCACGCTTCAGTTTCCAAGTCGAGGGCACAGCGCCTTATGCTGCAGTGTCTGACTCCCTACTGGACGTTCAGCTGACCAACTACACCCTTCAGTGAGTAAACTTTGTGATACACTTTGTGATATGGGGTCGTGATTGTGGTGAAAGGATGAGCAAGTCATGGGTTAGTGAGGCCGGTTTGTACAATGTATCTCCAGAATACCTGGCTTTCAAGGGAGAGCCCGAAATTTTTCAGGCTACGCTGAAAGTCCAGTGGCCGCCTGGGGTAAATTGCATCACGTGCGAGTTCCCTGAAGGCGGGGTCGATTCACTGTACGTTTTGTGTGCTCTGGGTTCGGCGGAAATGCAGACACGTTTTGCATGAAGGAATGAACAGAACGCTGATAGCTGGCTCTTTCTAAGCTATCCCAACCTAGGTGTTTCTCTGACGCAGCCCTTCACTGCCCATGACTCGGCATCTAGCTGCTGCCAGCGGTGCATTGCTCACAACTCCCTGAAGACACAGGAGGCCCTTTTATCCGTTTCGGATCCTATTGCAGACCGGCGACTCAAGAGAGACCTGATATGCTTCCTAGGGTTCAAGAAACCCAGGGACTTAGGCTGCATGGGGTCTGTTGCATGCCTACCTCGTTCATGAGAAAACCTGAACAGTAGCTTAAGGCCAGAGGCCCCGTGTGCTTCTCCCCTTCCCTGAGGACAACCGAAGTAGGAGCACTTACCGAGGAACGGCAACATCCAATTTCCTTCCAGGAAATTCACTTGTCATCACAAAGGCAACTGTGCAACAACACTGTTTCCCAGGGAGAACTGAGCCCGCAGCTCTCTAAATCCCAATGAGGAAAACAAAGTTTCCCTTCAAGCCTTAGTTTCAAAATGGACCGCAGACCATTCACCCTGTGGTTTCCGTCTCTCCATGGCACGTCCAAGGTGCGCATAGCACGGAGATACTACAGTCGTTTCAACTTGCCGCATCCTAGCATTTGAACCAAAGACGCCCTTCACAGCCCTTCTTTCGGCCTATAGCTGCCCTCAACTGAGCTTCGCTCACAAGGCCCAGAAAGGACGGGCAGTCCGTCGTTCACATCTTGGATCCTAGTGCAGACCCCCGTGTCCTAAGACGCCAGAAACGCTTCCTAGATTTAAAGCACCGCTCTGACAAACGCTGCCGTGAGCCTGCGGCCCGCCTATGTCTGTGACGAGAGAAGTAGAACGTTGGCCTGAGGCGAGTCGTCCAGGGTTGTGGGCATACTCACGAACAATTTTGGAGGGATGAGGACGTGGCAGGAATTGAAAGCCAAGTGTTCTTTCATGGAGGATAACTAGTCCTCCCAAAGACGACTGTGCAGCAAAGAGAAGATGGGCAACAACAGTGTTTAGCAGGTAATCCTGGGGCCGCAAACTCTCTACTTTGCAATGAGGAAAATCAACGTTCCCAGGAAGCCTCAATTTCCAGCAGCACAAAGCAGCGTATTAACAAGTCGCATCGCACTCTCTCTTGTACATCCCGTGGACACAGTGGCTCGTGACACTAGAAACCATTGCCATGCTGGGAGTCCTGACTGTGGTGTAAGGATATCAAGGTGAGGGCTTAGTTAGGCCTAGGTGACAGTACTTCTCTAGACTATCTACCAGTTCGGGAAAACCCTGTAGGTTTCGAAGCCGGACTTAAAGTGTAGTTGCCGCTTGAGGTAGACGGACGTCGTGGAGCCGCTCCCAGGAGCAGTGGTAGGCTAACTGTATTTTCTCCTGCAGCTCACGGTTCCTCCAGAGCGCAGACACCCTTTGCATGAAGGAAGGCATGGAACGTTGATAACTGGGTTGCTTTCAAGCTATCGCAATCCAGGTGTCTAACCAACGAAGCCCTTCACTGCCCGTCAGTCGGCATCTAGCTGTTCCCGACGGTAGATGGCTCAAGGCTCCACGAAGACACAGGCAGTCCTTTCTCAGTACGTTTTGGAACCTAACGCTGACAAGTGAGTCCAAAAGAGAGCTGATATGCTTCCTAGAGTTCACGAACCACAGGGACTAAGGCTCTATGCAATCTGTTGCTTCGCTAAGTCTGTCATGAGAACACCTGGACGTTAGCTTGAGGCTAGAGGCCCCATGTGGTGGGCCCATTCCCTGAAGACTACTGAAGGATGACCACCTACCAAGGGATGACAACCTCCAAGCTTCTGGCCTAGAAACTCACATCATCACGATGGCAATTGTGTTACGAAGAGAAGCTGTGCAGCAACAGCGTTTCTTGGGGAGAATTGAGCCTGCGGCTCTGTAAATGCCGGTGAGGAAAAGAAAGTTTCACTCGCAGCCTTACTTTCAAAAGGGACCACACAGAGCATTCACCCTGCTGTGTCTTTCTCTAGTTTGTACTCCCAAGGTGCGTTAGAAGGGAGATACTTGAGTTGTTTCACTTACCACATGCTAGATGTTTAGCAAAAGAAGATCTTTACTGCCCTTGTTTCGGCATATGGTTGTCCTCAGCCGAACACTTCTCTCAGCTCCTAGAAGCGACGGGCGGTCCCTCGTGTACATCTTGGATCCCAGTGCAGACCTGTTTGTCCTAAGACACCAGAAATGCTTCCTACACTTAAAGCACCGCTTTGACAAACGCTGCCTGGAACCTGTTGCCTGCCTCTCTGTGTGACGAACAAAACAGTACCTTAGCTTGGGGCCAGTCCCCCTATATGTTTGGCTTACTCACCGACGATTGCTGAGGGATGAGCACCTAGCAGGGAGTGCAAGGCCACGTATGCCTCACGGGGCTGGCGGGGGGGAAATCACTTGTCATCACAAAGGCAATTCTGCAATGAAGAAAAGATAGGCCACTACACTGTTCATCAGTTAACCTTGAGGCCGCGTGTCGTCATTCCAGTGTGGTAAATAAACTTCCCATCACGCTTCAGTTTCCAAGTCGAGGGCACAGCGCCTTATGCTGCAGTGTCTGACTCCCTACTGGACGTTCAGCTGACCAACTACACCCTTTAGTGAGTAAACTTTGTGATACACTTTGTGATATGGGGTCGTGATTGTGGTGAAAGGATGAGCAAGTCATGGGTTAGTGAGGCCGGTTTGTACAATGTATCTCCAGAATACCTGGCTTTCAAGGGAGAGCCCGAAATTTTTCAGGCTACGCTGAAAGTCCAGTGGCCGCCTGGGGTAAATTGCATCACGTGCGAGTTCCCTGAAGGCGGGGTCGAATCACTGTACGTTTTGTGTGCTCTGGGTTCGGCGGAAATGCAGACACGTTTTGCATGAAGGAATGAACAGAACGCTGATAGCTGGCTCTTTCTAAGCTATCCCAACCTAGGTGTTTCTCTGACGCAGCCCTTCACTGCCCATGACTCGGCATCTAGCTGCTGCCAGCGGTGCATTGCTCACAACTCCCTGAAGACACAGGAGGCCCTTTTATCCGTTTCGGATCCTATTGCAGACCGGCGACTCAAGAGAGACCTGATATGCTTCCTAGGGTTCAAGAAACCCAGGGACTTAGGCTGCATGGGGTCTGTTGCATGCCTACCTCGTTCATGAGAAAACCTGAACAGTAGCTTAAGGCCAGAGGCCCCGTGTGCTTCTCCCCTTCCCTGAGGACAACCGAAGTAGGAGCACTTACCGAGGAACGGCAACATCCAATTTCCTTCCAGGAAATTCACTTGTCATCACAAAGGCAACTGTGCAACAACACTGTTTCCCAGGGAGAACTGAGCCCGCAGCTCTCTAAATCCCAATGAGGAAAACAAAGTTTCCCTTCAAGCCTTAGTTTCAAAATGGACCGCAGACCATTCACCCTGTGGTTTCCGTCTCTCCATGGCACGTCCAAGGTGCGCATAGCACGGAGATACTACAGTCGTTTCAACTTGCCGCATCCTAGCATTTGAACCAAAGACGCCCTTCACAGCCCTTCTTTCGGCCTATAGTTGCCCTCAACTGAGCTTCGCTCACAAGGCCCAGAAAGGACGGGCAGTCCGTCGTTCACATCTTGGATCCTAGTGCAGACCCCCGTGTCCTAAGACGCCAGAAACGCTTCCTAGATTTAAAGCACCGCTCTGACAAACGCTGCCGTGAGCCTGCGGCCCGCCTATGTCTGTGACGAGAGAAGTAGAACGTTGGCCTGAGGTGAGTCGTCCAGGGTTGTGGGCGTACTCACGAACAATTTTGGAGGGATGAGGACGTGGCAGGAATTGAAAGCCAAGTGTTCTTTCGTGGAGGATAACTAGTCCTCCCAAAGACGACTGTGCAGCAAAGAGAAGATGGGCAACAACAGTGTTTACCAGGTAATCCTGGGGCCGCAAACTCTCTACTTTGCAATGAGGAAAATCAACGTTCCCAGGAAGCCTCAATTTCCAGCAGCACAAAGCAGCGTATTAACAAGTCGCATCGCACTCTCTCTTGTACATCCCGTGGACACAGTGGCTCGTGACACTAGAAACCATTGCCATGCTGGGAGTCCTGACTGTGGTGTAAGGATATCAAGGTGAGGGCTTAGTTAGGCCTAGGTGACAGTACTTCTCTAGACTATCTACCAGTTCGGGAAAACCCTGTAGGTTTCGAAGCCGGACTTAAAGTGTAGTTGCCGCTTGAGGTAGACGGACGTCATGGAGCCGCTCCCAGGAGCAGTGGTAGGCTAATTGTATTTTCTCCTGCAGCTCACGGTTCCTCCAGAGCGCAGACACCCTTTGCATGAAGGAAGGCATGGAACGTTGATAACTGGGTTGCTTTCAAGCTATCGCAATCCAGGTGTCTAACCAACGAAGCCCTTCACTGCCCGTCAGTCGGCATCTAGCTGTTCCCGACGGTAGATGGCTCAAGGCTCCACGAAGACACAGGCAGTCCTTTCTCAGTACGTTTTGGAACCTAACGCTGACAAGTGAGTCCAAAAGAGAGCTGATATGCTTCCTAGAGTTCACGAACCACAGGGACTAAGGCTCTATGCAATCTGTTGCTTCGCTAAGTCTGTCATGAGAACACCTGGACGTTAGCTTGAGGCTAGAGGCCCCATGTGGTGGGCCCATTCCCTGAAGACTACTGAAGGATGACCACCTACCAAGGGATGGCAACCTCCAAGCTTCTTGCCTAGAAACTCACATCATCACGATGGCAATTGTGTTACGAAGAGAAGCTGTGCAGCAACAGCGTTTCTTGGGGAGAATTGAGCCTGCGGCTCTGTAAATGCCGGTGAGGAAAAGAAAGTTTCACTCGCAGCCTTACTTTCAAAAGGGACCACACAGAGCATTCACCCTGCTGTGTCTTTCTCTAGTTTGTACTCCCAAGGTGCGTTAGAAGGGAGATACTTGAGTTGTTTCACTTACCACATGCTAGATGTTTAGCAAAAGAAGATCTTTACTGCCCTTGTTTCGGCATATGGTTGTCCTCAGCCGAACACTTCTCTCAGCTCCTAGAAGCGACGGGCGGTCCATCGTGTACATCTTGGATCCCAGTGCAGACCTGTTTGTCCTAAGACACCAGAAATGCTTCCTACACTTAAAGCACCGCTTTGACAAACACTGCCTGGAACCTGTTGCCTGCCTCTCTGTGTGACGAACAAAACAGTACCTTAGCTTGGGGCCAGTCCCCCTATATGTTTGGCTTACTCACCGACGATTGCTGAGGGATGAGCACCTAGCAGGGAGTGCAAGGCCACGTATGCCTCACGGGGTTGGGGGGGGGAAATCACTTGTCCTCACAAAGGCAATTCTGCAATGAAGAAAAGATAGGCCACTACACTGTTCATCAGTTAACCTTGAGGCCGCGTGTCGTCATTCCAGTGTGGTAAATAAACTTCCCATCACGCTTCAGTTTCCAAGTCGAGGGCACAGCGCCTTATGCTGCAGTGTCTGACTCCCTACTGGACGTTCAGCTGACCAACTACACCCTTTAGTGAGTAAACTTTGTGATACACTTTGTGATATGGGGTCGTGATTGTGGTGAAAGGATGAGCAAGTCATGGGTTAGTGAGGCCGGTTTGTACAATGTATCTCCAGAATACCTGGCTTTCAAGGGAGAGCCCGAAATTTTTCAGGCTACGCTGAAAGTCCAGTGGCCGCCTGGGGTAAATTGCATCACGTGCGAGTTCCCTGAAGGCGGGGTCGAATCACTGTACGTTTTGTGTGCTCTGGGTTCGGCGGAAATGCAGACACGTTTTGCATGAAGGAATGAACAGAACGCTGATAGCTGGCTCTTTCTAAGCTATCCCAACCTAGGTGTTTCTCTGACGCAGCCCTTCACTGCCCATGACTCGGCATCTAGCTGCTGCCAGCGGTGCATTGCTCACAACTCCCTGAAGACACAGGAGGCCCTTTTATCCGTTTCGGATCCTATTGCAGACCGGCGACTCAAGAGAGACCTGA
Organism: Pseudorca crassidens; assembly: GCF_039906515.1. Taxonomy (NCBI): domain Eukaryota; kingdom Metazoa; phylum Chordata; class Mammalia; order Artiodactyla; family Delphinidae; genus Pseudorca; species Pseudorca crassidens. The sequence goes on from NC_090305.1 coordinate 47,184,865, forward strand.
TATGCTTCCTAGGGTTCAAGAAACCCAGGGACTTAGGCTGCATGGGGTCTGTTGCATGCCTACCTCGTTCATGAGAAAACCTGAACAGTAGCTTAAGGCCAGAGGCCCCGTGTGCTTCTCCCCTTCCCTGAGGACAACCGAAGTAGGAGCACTTACCGAGGAACGGCAACATCCAATTTCCTTCCAGGAAATTCACTTGTCATCACAAAGGCAACTGTGCAACAACACTGTTTCCCAGGGAGAACTGAGCCCGCAGCTCTCTAAATCCCAATGAGGAAAACAAAGTTTCCCTTCAAGCCTTAGTTTCAAAATGGACCGCAGACCATTCACCCTGTGGTTTCCGTCTCTCCATGGCACGTCCAAGGTGCGCATAGCACGGAGATACTACAGTCGTTTCAACTTGCCGCATCCTAGCATTTGAACCAAAGACGCCCTTCACAGCCCTTCTTTCGGCCTATAGCTGCCCTCAACTGAGCTTCGCTCACAAGGCCCAGAAAGGACGGGCAGTCCGTCGTTCACATCTTGGATCCTAGTGCAGACCCCCGTGTCCTAAGACGCCAGAAACGCTTCCTAGATTTAAAGCACCGCTCTGACAAACGCTGCCGTGAGCCTGCGGCCCACCTATGTCTGTGACGAGAGAAGTAGAACGTTGGCCTGAGGCGAGTCGTCCAGGGTTGTGGGCGTACTCACGAACAATTTTGGAGGGATGAGGACGTGGCAGGAATTGAAAGCCAAGTGTTCTTTCGTGGAGGATAACTAGTCCTCCCAAAGACGACTGTGCAGCAAAGAGAAGATGGGCAACAACAGTGTTTAGCAGGTAATCCTGGGGGCGCAAACTCTCTACTTTGCAATGAGGAAAATCAACGTTCCCAGGAAGCCTCAATTTCCAGCAGCACAAAGCAGCGTATTAACAAGTCGCATCGCACTCTCTCTTGTACATCCCGTGGACACAGTGGCTCGTGACACTAGAAACCATTGCCATGCTGGGAGTCCTGACTGTGGTGTAAGGATATCAAGGTGAGGGCTTAGTTAGGCCTAGGTGACAGTACTTCTCTAGACTATCTACCAGTTCGGGAAAACCCTGTAGGTTTCGAAGCCGGACTTAAAGTGTAGTTGCCGCTTGAGGTAGACGGACGTCGTGGAGCCGCTCCCAGGAGCAGTGGTAGGCTAACTGTATTTTCTCCTGCAGCTCACGGTTCCTCCAGAGCGCAGACACCCTTTGCATGAAGGAAGGCATGGAACGTTGATAACTGGGTTGCTTTCAAGCTATCGCAATCCAGGTGTCTAACCAACGAAGCCCTTCACTGCCCGTCAGTCGGCATCTAGCTGTTCCCGACGGTAGATGGCTCAAGGCTCCACGAAGACACAGGCAGTCCTTTCTCAGTACGTTTTGGAACCTAACGCTGACAAGTGAGTCCAAAAGAGAGCTGATATGCTTCCTAGAGTTCACGAACCACAGGGACTAAGGCTCTATGCAATCTGTTGCTTCGCTAAGTCTGTCATGAGAACACCTGGACGTTAGCTTGAGGCTAGAGGCCCCATGTGGTGGGCCCATTCCCTGAAGACTACTGAAGGATGACCACCTACCAAGGGATGGCAACCTCCAAGCTTCTTGCCTAGAAACTCACATCATCACGATGGCAATTGTGTTACGAAGAGAAGCTGTGCAGCAACAGCGTTTCTTGAGGAGAATTGAGCATGCGGCTCTGTAAATGCCGGTGAGGAAAAGAAAGTTTCACTCGCAGCCTTACTTTCAAAAGGGACCACACAGAGCATTCACCCTGCTGTGTCTTTCTCTAGTTTGTACTCCCAAGGTGCGTTAGAAGGGAGATACTTGAGTTGTTTCACTTACCACATGCTAGATGTTTAGCAAAAGAAGATCTTTACTGCCCTTGTTTCGGCATATGGTTGTCCTCAGCCGAACACTTCTCTCAGCTCCTAGAAGCGATGGGCGGTCCCTCGTGTACATCTTGGATCCCAGTGCAGACCTGTTTGTCCTAAGACACCAGAAATGCTTCCTACACTTAAAGCACCGCTTTGACAAACGCTGCCTGGAACCTGTTGCCTGCCTCTCTGTGTGACGAACAAAACAGTACCTTAGCTTGGGGCCAGTCCCCCTATATGTTTGGCTTACTCACCGACGATTGCTGAGGGATGAGCACCTAGCAGGGAGTGCAAGGCCACGTATGCCTCACGGGGTTGGGTGGGGGGAATCACTTGTCCTCACAAAGGCAGTTCTGCAATGAAGAAAAGATAGGCCACTACACTGTTCATCAGTTAACCTTGAGGCCGCGTGTCGTCATTCCAGTGTGGTAAATAAACTTCCCATCACGCTTCAGTTTCCAAGTCGAGGGCACAGCGCCTTATGCTGCAGTGTCTGACTCCCTACTGGACGTTCAGCTGACCAACTACACCCTTTAGTGAGTAAACTTTGTGATACACTTTGTGATATGGGGTCGTGATTGTGGTGAAAGGATGAGCAAGTCATGGGTTAGTGAGGCCGGTTTGTACAATGTATCTCCAGAATACCTGGCTTTCAAGGGAGAGCCCGAAATTTTTCAGGCTACGCTGAAAGTCCAGTGGCCGCCTGGGGTAAATTGCATCACGTGCGAGTTCCCTGAAGGCGGGGTCGAATCACTGTACGTTTTGTGTGCTCTGGGTTCGGCGGAAATGCAGACACGTTTTGCATGAAGGAATGAACAGAACGCTGATAGCTGGCTCTTTCTAAGCTATCCCAACCTAGGTGTTTCTCTGACGCAGCCCTTCACTGCCCATGACTCGGCATCTAGCTGCTGCCAGCGGTGCATTGCTCACAACTCCCTGAAGACACAGGAGGCCCTTTTATCCGTTTCGGATCCTATTGCAGACCGGCGACTCAAGAGAGACCTGATATGCTTCCTAGGGTTCAAGAAACCCAGGGACTTAGGCTGCATGGGGTCTGTTGCATGCCTACCTCGTTCATGAGAAAATCTGAACAGTAGCTTAAGGCCAGAGGCCCCGTGTGCTTCTCCCCTTCCCTGAGGACAACCGAAGTAGGAGCACTTACCGAGGAACGGCAACATCCAATTTCCTTCCAGGAAATTCACTTGTCATCACAAAGGCAACTGTGCAACAACACTGTTTCCCAGGGAGAACTGAGCCCGCAGCTCTCTAAATCCCAATGAGGAAAACAAAGTTTCCCTTCAAGCCTTAGTTTCAAAATGGACCGCAGACCATTCACCCTGTGGTTTCCGTCTCTCCATGGCACGTCCAAGGTGCGCATAGCACGGAGATACTACAGTCGTTTCAACTTGCCGCATCCTAGCATTTGAACCAAAGACGCCCTTCACAGCCCTTCTTTCGGCCTATAGCTGCCCTCAACTGAGCTTCGCTCACAAGGCCCAGAAAGGACGGGCAGTCCGTCGTTCACATCTTGGATCCTAGTGCAGACCCCCGTGTCCTAAGACGCCAGAAACGCTTCCTAGATTTAAAGCACCGCTCTGACAAACGCTGCCGTGAGCCTGCGGCCCGCCTATGTCTGTGACGAGAGAAGTAGAACGTTGGCCTGAGGCAAGTCGTCCAGGGTTGTGGGCGTACTCACGAACAATTTTGGAGGGATGAGGACGTGGCAGGAATTGAAAGCCAAGTGTTCTTTCGTGGAGGATAACTAGTCCTCCCAAAGACGACTGTGCAGCAAAGAGAAGATGGGCAACAACAGCGTTTAGCAGGTAATCCTGGGGCCGCAAACTCTCTACTTTGCAATGAGGAAAATCAACGTTCCCAGGAAGCCTCAATTTCCAGCAGCACAAAGCAGCGTATTAACAAGTCGCATCGCACTCTCTCTTGTACATCCCGTGGACACAGTGGCTCGTGACACTAGAAACCATTGCCATGCTGGGAGTCCTGACTGTGGTGTAAGGATATCAAGGTGAGGGCTTAGTTAGGCCTAGGTGACAGTACTTCTCTAGACTATCTACCAGTTCGGGAAAACCCTGTAGGTTTCGAAGCCGGACTTAAAGTGTAGTTGCCGCTTGAGGTAGACGGACGTCGTGGAGCCGCTCCCAGGAGCAGTGGTAGGCTAACTGTATTTTCTCCTGCAGCTCACGGTTCCTCCAGAGCGCAGACACCCTTTGCATGAAGGAAGGCATGGAACGTTGATAACTGGGTTGCTTTCAAGCTATCGCAATCCAGGTGTCTAACCAACGAAGCCCTTCACTGCCCGTCAGTCGGCATCTAGCTGTTCCCGACGGTAGATGGCTCAAGGCTCCACGAAGACACAGGCAGTCCTTTCTCAGTACGTTTTGGAACCTAACGCTGACAAGTGAGTCCAAAAGAGAGCTGATATGCTTCCTAGAGTTCACGAACCACAGGGACTAAGGCTCTATGCAATCTGTTGCTTCGCTAAGTCTGTCATGAGAACACCTGGACGTTAGCTTGAGGCTAGAGGCCCCATGTGGTGGGCCCATTCCCTGAAGACTACTGAAGGATGACCACCTACCAAGGGATGGCAACCTCCAAGCTTCTTGCCTAGAAACTCACATCATCACGATGGCAATTGTGTTACGAAGAGAAGCTGTGCAGCAACAGCGTTTCTTGGGGAGAATTGAGCCTGCGGCTCTGTAAATGCCGGTGAGGAAAAGAAAGTTTCACTCGCAGCCTTACTTTCAAAAGGGACCACACAGAGCATTCACCCTGCTGTGTCTTTCTCTAGTTTGTACTCCCAAGGTGCGTTAGAAGGGAGATACTTGAGTTGTTTCACTTACCACATGCTAGATGTTTAGCAAAAGAAGATCTTTACTGCCCTTGTTTCGGCATATGGTTGTCCTCAGCCGAACACTTCTCTCAGCTCCTAGAAGCGACGGGCGGTCCATCGTGTACATCTTGGATCCCAGTGCAGACCTGTTTGTCCTAAGACACCAGAAATGCTTCCTACACTTAAAGCACCGCTTTGACAAACACTGCCTGGAACCTGTTGCCTGCCTCTCTGTGTGACGAACAAAACAGTACCTTAGCTTGGGGCCAGTCCTCCTATATGTTTGGCTTACTCACCGACGATTGCTGAGGGATGAGCACCTAGCAGGGAGTGCAAGGCCACGTATGCCTCACGGGGTTGGGTGGGGGGAATCACTTGTCCTCACAAAGGCAATTCTGCAATGAAGAAAAGATAGGCCACTACACTGTTCATCAGTTAACCTTGAGGCCGCGTGTCGTCATTCCAGTGTGGTAAATAAACTTCCCATCACGCTTCAGTTTCCAAGTCGAGGGCACAGCGCCTTATGCTGCAGTGTCTGACTCCCTACTGGACGTTCAGCTGACCAACTACACCCTTTAGTGAGTAAACTTTGTGATACACTTTGTGATATGGGGTCGTGATTGTGGTGAAAGGATGAGCAAGTCATGGGTTAGTGAGGCCGGTTTGTACAATGTATCTCCAGAATACCTGGCTTTCAAGGGAGAGCCCGAAATTTTTCAGGCTACGCTGAAAGTCCAGTGGCCGCCTGGGATAAATTGCATCACGTGCGAGTTCCCTGAAGGCGGGGTCGAATCACTGTACGTTTTGTGTGCTCTGGGTTCGGCGGAAATGCAGACACGTTTTGCATAAAGGAATGAACAGAACGCTGATAGCTGGCTCTTTCTAAGCTATCCCAACCTAGGTGTTTCTCTGACGCAGCCCTTCACTGCCCATGACTCGGCATGTAGCTGCTGCCAGCGGTGCATTGCTCACAACTCCCTGAAGACACAGGAGGCCCTTTTATCCGTTTCGGATCCTATTGCAGACCGGCGACTCAAGAGAGACCTGATATGCTTCCTAGGGTTCAAGAAACCCAGGGACTTAGGCTGCATGGGGTCTGTTGCATGCCTACCTCGTTCATGAGAAAACCTGAACAGTAGCTTAAGGCCAGAGGCCCCGTGTGCTTCTCCCCTTCCCTGAGGACAACCGAAGTAGGAGCACTTACCGAGGAACGGCAACATCCAATTTCCTTCCAGGAAATTCACTTGTCATCACAGAGGCAACTGTGCAACAACACTGTTTCCCAGGGAGAACTGAGCCCGCAGCTCTCTAAATCCCAATGAGGAAAATAAAGTTTCCCTTCAAGCCTTAGTTTCAAAATGGACCGCAGACGATTCACCCTGTGGTTTCCGTCTCTCCATGGCACGTCCAAGGTGCGCATAAAACGGAGATACTACAGTCGTTTCAACTTGCCGCATCCTAGCATTTGAACCAAAGACGCCCTTCACAGCCCTTCTTTCGGCCTATAGTTGCCCTCAACTGAGCTTCGCTCACAAGGCCCAGAAAGGACGGGCAGTCCGTCGTTTACATCTTGGATCCTAGTGCAGACCCCCGTGTCCTAAGACGCCAGAAACGCTTCCTAGATTTAAAGCACCGCTCTGACAAACGCTGCCGTCAGCCTGCGGCCCGCCTATGTCTGTGACGAGAGAAGTAGAACGTTGGCCTGAGGCGAGTCGTCCAGGGTTGTGGGCGTACTCACGAACAATTTTGGAGGGATGAGGACGTGGCAGGAATTGAAAGCCAAGTGTTCTTTCGTGGAGGATAACTAGTCCTCCCAAAGACGACTGTGCAGCAAAGAGAAGATGGGCAACAACAGTGTTTAGCAGTTAATCCTGGGGCCGCAAACTCTCTACTTTGCAATGAGGAAAATCAACGTTCCCAGGAAGCCTCAATTTCCAGCAGCACAAAGCAGCGTATTAACAAGTCGCATCGCACTCTCTCTTGTACATCCCGTGGACACAGTGGCTCGTGACACTAGAAACCATTGCCATGCTGGGAGTCCTGACTGTGGTGTAAGGATATCAAGGTGAGGGCTTAGTTAGGCCTAGGTGACAGTACTTCTCTAGACTATCTACCAGTTCGGGAAAACCCTGTAGGTTTCGAAGCCGGACTTAAAGTGTAGTTGCCGCTTGAGGTAGACGGACGTCGTGGAGCAGCTCCCAGGAGCAGTGGTAGGCTAATTGTATTTTCTCCTGCAGCTCACGGTTCCTCCAGAGCGCAGACACCCTTTGCATGAAGGAAGGCATGGAACGTTGATAACTGGGTTGCTTTCAAGCTATCGCAATCCAGGTGTCTAACCAACGAAGCCCTTCACTGCCCGTCAGTCGGCATCTAGCTGTTCCCGACGGTAGATGGCTCAAGGCTCCACGAAGACACAGGCAGTCCTTTCTCAGTACGTTTTGGAACCTAACGCTGACAAGTGAGTCCAAAAGAGAGCTGATATGCTTCCTAGAGTTCACGAACCACAGGGACTAAGGCTCTATGCAATCTGTTGCTTCGCTAAGTCTGTCATGAGAACACCTGGACGTTAGCTTGAGGCTAGAGGCCCCATGTGGTGGGCCCATTCCCTGAAGACTACTGAAGGATGACCACCTACCAAGGGATGGCAACCTCCAAGCTTCTTGCCTAGAAACTCACATCATCACGATGGCAATTGTGTTACGAAGAGAAGCTGTGCAGCAACAGCGTTTCTTGGGGAGAATTGAGCCTGCGGCTCTGTAAATGCCGGTGAGGAAAAGAAAGTTTCACTCGCAGCCTTACTTTCAAAAGGGACCACACAGAGCATTCACCCTGCTGTGTCTTTCTCTAGTTTGTACTCCCAAGGTGCGTTAGAAGGGAGATACTTGAGTTGTTTCACTTACCACATGCTAGATGTTTAGCAAAAGAAGATCTTTACTGCCCTTGTTTCGGCATATGGTTGTCCTCAGCCGAACACTTCTCTCAGCTCCTAGAAGCGACGGGCGGTCCATCGTGTACATCTTGGATCCCAGTGCAGACCTGTTTGTCCTAAGACACCAGAAATGCTTCCTACACTTAAAGCACCGCTTTGACAAACGCTGCCTGGAACCTGTTGCCTGCCTCTCTGTGTGACGAACAAAACAGTACCTTAGCTTGGGGCCAGTCCTCCTATATGTTTGGCTTACTCACCGACGATTGCTGAGGGATGAGCACCTAGCAGGGAGTGCAAGGCCACGTATGCCTCACGGGGTTGGGGGGTGGAAATCACTTGTCCTCACAAAGGCAATTCTGCAATGAAGAAAAGATAGGCCACTACACTGTTCATCAGTTAACCTTGAGGCCGCGTGTCGTCATTCCAGTGTGGTAAATAAACTTCCCATCACGCTTCAGTTTCCAAGTCGAGGGCACAGCGCCTTATGCTGCAGTGTCTGACTCCCTACTGGACGTTCAGCTGACCAACTACACCCTTTAGTGAGTAAACTTTGTGATACACTTTGTGATATGGGGTCGTGATTGTGGTGAAAGGATGAGCAAGTCATGGGTTAGTGAGGCCGGTTTGTACAATGTATCTCCAGAATACCTGGCTTTCAAGGGAGAGCCCGAAATTTTTCAGGCTACGCTGAAAGTCCAGTGGCCGCCTGGGGTAAATTGCATCACGTGCGAGTTCCCTGAAGGCGGGGTCGAATCACTGTACGTTTTGTGTGCTCTGGGTTCGGCGGAAATGCAGACACGTTTTGCATGAAGGAATGAACAGAACGCTGATAGCTGGCTCTTTCTAAGCTATCCCAACCTAGGTGTTTCTCTGACGCAGCCCTTCACTGCCCATGACTCGGCATCTAGCTGCTGCCAGCGGTGCATTGCTCACAACTCCCTGAAGACACAGGAGGCCCTTTTATCTGTTTCGGATCCTATTGCAGACCGGCGACTCAAGAGAGACCTGATATGCTTCCTAGGGTTCAAGAAACCCAGGGACTTAGGCTGCATGGGGTCTGTTGCATGCCTACCTCGTTCATGAGAAAACCTGAACAGTAGCTTAAGGCCAGAGGCCCCGTGTGCTTCTCTCCTTCCCTGAGGACAACCGAAGTAGGAGCACTTACCGAGGAACGGCAACATCCAATTTCCTTCCAGGAAATTCACTTGTCATCACAGAGGCAACTGTGCAACAACACTGTTTCCCAGGGAGAACTGAGCCCGCAGCTCTCTAAATCCCAATGAGGAAAATAAAGTTTCCCTTCAAGCCTTAGTTTCAAAATGGACCGCAGACCATTCACCCTGTGGTTTCCGTCTCTCCATGGCACGTCCAAGGTGCGCATAAAACGGAGATACTACAGTCGTTTCAACTTGCCGCATCCTAGCATTTGAACCAAAGACGCCCTTCACAGCCCTTCTTTCGGCCTATAGTTGCCCTCAACTGAGCTTCGCTCACAAGGCCCAGAAAGGACGGGCAGTCCGTCGTTTACATCTTGGATCCTAGTGCAGACCCCCGTGTCCTAAGACGCCAGAAACGCTTCCTAGATTTAAAGCACCGCTCTGACAAACGCTGCCGTGAGCCTGCGGCCCGCCTATGTCTGTGACAAGAGAAGTAGAACGTTGGCCTGAGGCGAGTCGTCCAGGGTTGTGGGCGTACTCACGAACAATTTTGGAGGGATGAGGACGTGGCAGGAATTGAAAGCCAAGTGTTCTTTCGTGGAGGATAACTAGTCCTCCCAAAGACGACTGTGCAGCAAAGAGAAGATGGGCAACAACAGTGTTTAGCAGGTAATCCTGGGGCCGCAAACTCTCTACTTTGCAATGAGGAAAATCAACGTTCCCAGGAAGCCTCAATTTCCAGCAGCACAAAGCAGCGTATTAACAAGTCGCATCGCACTCTCTCTTGTACATCCCATGGACACAGTGGCTCGTGACACTAGAAACCATTGCCATGCTGGGAGTCCTGACTGTGGTGTAAGGATATCAAGGTGAGGGCTTAGTTAGGCCTAGGTGACAGTACTTCTCTAGACTATCTACCAGTTCGGGAAAACCCTGTAGGTTTCGAAGCCGGACTTAAAGTGTAGTTGCCGCTTGAGGTAGACGGACGTCGTGGAGCAGCTCCCAGGAGCAGTGGTAGGCTAATTGTATTTTCTCCTGCAGCTCACGGTTCCTCCAGAGCGCAGACACCCTTTGCATGAAGGAAGGCATGGAACGTTGATAACTGGGTTGCTTTCAAGCTATCGCAATCCAGGTGTCTAACCAACGAAGCCCTTCACTGCCCGTCAGTCGGCATCTAGCTGTTCTCGACGGTAGATGGCTCAAGGCTCCACGAAGACACAGGCAGTCCTTTCTCAGTACGTTTTGGAACCTAACGCTGACAAGTGAGTCCAAAAGAGAGCTGATATGCTTCCTAGAGTTCACGAACCACAGGGACTAAGGCTCTATGCAATCTGTTGCTTCGCTAAGTCTGTCATGAGAACACCTGGACGTTAGCTTGAGGCTAGAGGCCCCATGTGGTGGGCCCATTCCCTGAAGACTACTGAAGGATGACCACCTACCAAGGGATGGCAACCTCCAAGCTTCTTGCCTAGAAACTCACATCATCACGATGGCAATTGTGTTACGAAGAGAAGCTGTGCAGCAACAGCGTTTCTTGGGGAGAATTGAGCCTGCGGCTCTGTAAATGCCGGTGAGGAAAAGAAAGTTTCACTCGCAGCCTTACTTTCAAAAGGGACCACACAGAGCATTCACCCTGCTGTGTCTTTCTCTAGTTTGTACTCCCAAGGTGCGTTAGAAGGGAGATACTTGAGTTGTTTCACTTACCACATGCTAGATGTTTAGCAAAAGAAGATCTTTACTGCCCTTGTTTCGGCATATGGTTGTCCTCAGCCGAACACTTCTCTCAGCTCCTAGAAGCGACGGGCGGTCCATCGTGTACATCTTGGATCCCAGTGCAGACCTGTTTGTCCTAAGACACCAGAAATGCTTCCTACACTTAAAGCACCGCTTTGACAAACGCTGCCTGGAACCTGTTGCCTGCCTCTCTGTGTGACGAACAAAACAGTACCTTAGCTTGGGGCCAGTCCTCCTATATGTTTGGCTTACTCACCGACGATTGCTGAGGGATGAGCACCTAGCAGGGAGTGCAAGGCCACGTATGCCTCACGGGGTTGGGGGGGGGGAAATCACTTGTCCTCACAAAGGCAATTCTGCAATGAAGAAAAGATAGGCCACTACACTGTTCATCAGTTAACCTTGAGGCCGCGTGTCGTCATTCCAGTGTGGTAAATAAACTTCCCATCACGCTTCAGTTTCCAAGTCGAGGGCACAGCGCCTTATGCTGCAGTGTCTGACTCCCTACTGGACGTTCAGCTGACCAACTACACCCTTTAGTGAGTAAACTTTGTGATACACTTTGTGATATGGGGTCGTGATTGTGGTGAAAGGATGAGCAAGTCATGGGTTAGTGAGGCCGGTTTGTACAATGTATCTCCAGAATACCTGGCTTTCAAGGGAGAGCCCGAAATTTTTCAGGCTACGCTGAAAGTCCAGTGGCCGCCTGGGGTAAATTGCATCACGTGCGAGTTCCCTGAAGGCGGGGTCGAATCACTGTACGTTTTGTGTGCTCTGGGTTCGGCGGAAATGCAGACACGTTTTGCATGAAGGAATGAACAGAACGCTGATAGCTGGCTCTTTCTAAGCTATCCCAACCTAGGTGTTTCTCTGACGCAGCCCTTCACTGCCCATGACTCGGCATCTAGCTGCTGCCAGCGGTGCATTGCTCACAACTCCCTGAAGACACAGGAGGCCCTTTTATCTGTTTCGGATCCTATTGCAGACCGGCGACTCAAGAGAGACCTGATATGCTTCCTAGGGTTCAAGAAACCCAGGGACTTAGGCTGCATGGGGTCTGTTGCATGCCTACCTCGTTCATGAGAAAACCTGAACAGTAGCTTAAGGCCAGAGGCCCCGTGTGCTTCTCTCCTTCCCTGAGGACAACCGAAGTAGGAGCACTTACCGAGGAACGGCAACATCCAATTTCCTTCCAGGAAATTCACTTGTCATCACAGAGGCAACTGTGCAACAACACTGTTTCCCAGGGAGAACTGAGCCCGCAGCTCTCTAAATCCCAATGAGGAAAATAAAGTTTCCCTTCAAGCCTTAGTTTCAAAATGGACCGCAGACCATTCACCCTGTGGTTTCCGTCTCTCCATGGCACGTCCAAGGTGCGCATAAAACGGAGATACTACAGTCGTTTCAACTTGCCGCATCCTAGCATTTGAACCAAAGACGCCCTTCACAGCCCTTCTTTCGGCCTATAGTTGCCCTCAACTGAGCTTCGCTCACAAGGCCCAGAAAGGACGGGCAGTCCGTCGTTTACATCTTGGATCCTAGTGCAGACCCCCGTGTCCTAAGACGCCAGAAACGCTTCCTAGATTTAAAGCACCGCTCTGACAAACGCTGCCGTGAGCCTGCGGCCCGCCTATGTCTGTGACAAGAGAAGTAGAACGTTGGCCTGAGGCGAGTCGTCCAGGGTTGTGGGCGTACTCACGAACAATTTTGGAGGGATGAGGACGTGGCAGGAATTGAAAGCCAAGTGTTCTTTCGTGGAGGATAACTAGTCCTCCCAAAGACGACTGTGCAGCAAAGAGAAGATGGGCAACAACAGTGTTTAGCAGGTAATCCTGGGGCCGCAAACTCTCTACTTTGCAATGAGGAAAATCAACGTTCCCAGGAAGCCTCAATTTCCAGCAGCACAAAGCAGCGTATTAACAAGTCGCATCGCACTCTCTCTTGTACATCCCATGGACACAGTGGCTCGTGACACTAGAAACCATTGCCATGCTGGGAGTCCTGACTGTGGTGTAAGGATATCAAGGTGAGGGCTTAGTTAGGCCTAGGTGACAGTACTTCTCTAGACTATCTACCAGTTCGGGAAAACCCTGTAGGTTTCGAAGCCGGACTTAAAGTGTAGTTGCCGCTTGAGGTAGACGGACGTCGTGGAGCAGCTCCCAGGAGCAGTGGTAGGCTAATTGTATTTTCTCCTGCAGCTCACGGTTCCTCCAGAGCGCAGACACCCTTTGCATGAAGGAAGGCATGGAACGTTGATAACTGGGTTGCTTTCAAGCTATCGCAATCCAGGTGTCTAACCAACGAAGCCCTTCACTGCCCGTCAGTCGGCATCTAGCTGTTCTCGACGGTAGATGGCTCAAGGCTCCACGAAGACACAGGCAGTCCTTTCTCAGTACGTTTTGGAACCTAACGCTGACAAGTGAGTCCAAAAGAGAGCTGATATGCTTCCTAGAGTTCACGAACCACAGGGACTAAGGCTCTATGCAATCTGTTGCTTCGCTAAGTCTGTCATGAGAACACCTGGACGTTAGCTTGAGGCTAGAGGCCCCATGTGGTGGGCCCATTCCCTGAAGACTACTGAAGGATGACCACCTACCAAGGGATGGCAACCTCCAAGCTTCTTGCCTAGAAACTCACATCATCACGATGGCAATTGTGTTACGAAGAGAAGCTGTGCAGCAACAGCGTTTCTTGGGGAGAATTGAGCCTGCGGCTCTGTAAATGCCGGTGAGGAAAAGAAAGTTTCACTCGCAGCCTTACTTTCAAAAGGGACCACACAGAGCATTCACCCTGCTGTGTCTTTCTCTAGTTTGTACTCCCAAGGTGCGTTAGAAGGGAGATACTTGAGTTGTTTCACTTACCACATGCTAGATGTTTAGCAAAAGAAGATCTTTACTGCCCTTGTTTCGGCATATGGTTGTCCTCAGCCGAACACTTCTCTCAGCTCCTAGAAGCGACGGGCGGTCCATCGTGTACATCTTGGATCCCAGTGCAGACCTGTTTGTCCTAAGACACCAGAAATGCTTCCTACACTTAAAGCACCGCTTTGACAAACGCTGCCTGGAACCTGTTGCCTGCCTCTCTGTGTGACGAACAAAACAGTACCTTAGCTTGGGGCCAGTCCTCCTATATGTTTGGCTTACTCACCGACGATTGCTGAGGGATGAGCACCTAGCAGGGAGTGCAAGGCCACGTATGCCTCACGGGGTTGGGGGGGGGGAAATCACTTGTCCTCACAAAGGCAATTCTGCAATGAAGAAAAGATAGGCCACTACACTGTTCATCAGTTAACCTTGAGGCCGCGTGTCGTCATTCCAGTGTGGTAAATAAACTTCCCATCACGCTTCAGTTTCCAAGTCGAGGGCACAGCGCCTTATGCTGCAGTGTCTGACTCCCTACTGGACGTTCAGCTGACCAACTACACCCTTTAGTGAGTAAACTTTGTGATACACTTTGTGATATGGGGTCGTGATTGTGGTGAAAGGATGAGCAAGTCATGGGTTAGTGAGGCCGGTTTGTACAATGTATCTCCAGAATACCTGGCTTTCAAGGGAGAGCCCGAAATTTTTCAGGCTACGCTGAAAGTCCAGTGGCCGCCTGGGGTAAATTGCATCACGTGCGAGTTCCCTGAAGGCGGGGTCGAATCACTGTACGTTTTGTGTGCTCTGGGTTCGGCGGAAATGCAGACACGTTTTGCATGAAGGAATGAACAGAACGCTGATAGCTGGCTCTTTCTAAGCTATCCCAACCTAGGTGTTTCTCTGACGCAGCCCTTCACTGCCCATGACTCGGCATCTAGCTGCTGCCAGCGGTGCATTGCTCACAACTCCCTGAAGACAGAGGAGGCCCTTTTATCCATTTCGGATCCTATTGCAGACCGGTGACTCAAGAGAGACCTGATATGCTTCCTAGGGTTCAAGAAACCCAGGGACTTAGGCTGCATGGGGTCTGTTGCATGCCTACCTCGTTCATGAGAAAACCTGAACAGTAGCTTAAGGCCAGAGGCCCCGTGTGCTTCTCCCCTTCCCTGAGGACAACCGAAGTAGGAGCACTTACCGAGGAACGGCAACATCCAATTTCCTTCCAGGAAATTCACTTGTCATCACAGAGGCAACTGTGCAACAACACTGTTTCCCAGGGAGAACTGAGCCCGCAGCTCTCTAAATCCCAATGAGGAAAATAAAGTTTCCCTTCAAGCCTTAGTTTCAAAATGGACCGCAGACCATTCACCCTGTGGTTTCCATCTCTCCATGGCACGTCCAAGGTGCGCATAGCACGGAGATACTACAGTCGTTTCAACTTGCCGCATCCTAGCATTTGAACCAAAGACGCCCTTCACAGCCCTTCTTTCGGCCTATAGTTGCCGTCAACTGAGCTTCGCTCACAAGGCCCAGAAAGGACGGGCAGTCCATCGTTTACATCTTGGATCCTAGTGCAGACCCCCGTGTCCTAAGACGCCAGAAACGCTTCCTAGATTTAAAGCACCGCTCTGACAAACGCTGCCGTCAGCCTGCGGCCCGCCTATGTCTGTGACGAGAGAAGTAGAACGTTGGCCTGAGGCGAGTCGTCCAGGGTTGTGGGCGTACTCACGAACAATTTTGGAGGGATGAGGACGTGGCAGGAATTGAAAGCCAAGTGTTCTTTCGTGGAGGATAACTAGTCCTCCCAAAGACGACTGTGCAGCAAAGAGAAGATGGGCAACAACAGTGTTTAGCAGGTAATCCTGGGGCCGCAAACTCTCTACTTTGCAATGAGGAAAATCAACGTTCCCAGGAAGCCTCAATTTCCAGAAGCACAAAGCAGCGTATTAACAAGTCGCATCGCACTCTCTCTTGTACATCCCGTGGACACAGTGGCTCGTGACACTAGAAACCATTGCCATGCTGGGAGTCCTGACTGTGGTGTAAGGATATCAAGGTGAGGGCTTAGTTAGGCCTAGGTGACAGTACTTCTCTAGACTATCTACCAGTTCGGGAAAACCCTGTAGGTTTCGAAGCCGGACTTAAAGTGTAGTTGCCGCTTGAGGTAGACGGACGTCGTGGAGCAGCTCCCAGGAGCAGTGGTAGGCTAATTGTATTTTCTCCTGCAGCTCACGGTTCCTCCAGAGCACAGACACCCTTTGCATGAAGGAAGGCATGGAACGTTGATAACTGGGTTGCTTTCAAGCTATCGCAATCCAGGTGTCTAACCAACGAAGCCCTTCACTGCCCGTCAGTCGGCATCTAGCTGTTCCCGACGGTAGATGGCTCAAGGCTCCACGAAGACACAGGCAGTCCTTTCTCAGTACGTTTTGGAACCTAACGCTGACAAGTGAGTCCAAAAGAGAGCTGATATGCTTCCTAGAGTTCACGAACCACAGGGACTAAGGCTCTATGCAATCTGTTGCTTCGCTAAGTCTGTCATGAGAACACCTGGACGTTAGCTTGAGGCTAGAGGCCCCATGTGGTGGGCCCATTCCCTGAAGACTACTGAAGGATGACCACCTACCAAGGGATGGCAACCTCCAAGCTTCTTGCCTAGAAACTCACATCATCACGATGGCAATTGTGTTACGAAGAGAAGCTGTGCAGCAACAGCGTTTCTTGGGGAGAATTGAGCCTGCGGCTCTGTAAATGCCGGTGAGGAAAAGAAAGTTTCACTCGCAGCCTTACTTTCAAAAGGGACCACACAGAGCATTCACCCTGCTGTGTCTTTCTCTAGTTTGTACTCCCAAGGTGCGTTAGAAGGGAGATACTTGAGTTGTTTCACTTACCACATGCTAGATGTTTAGCAAAAGAAGATCTTTACTGCCCTTGTTTCGGCATATGGTTGTCCTCAGCCGAACACTTCTCTCAGCTCCTAGAAGCGACGGGCGGTCCATCGTGTACATCTTGGATCCCAGTGCAGACCTGTTTGTCCTAAGACACCAGAAATGCTTCCTACACTTAAAGCACCGCTTTGACAAACGCTGCCTGGAACCTGTTGCCTGCCTCTCTGTGTGACGAACAAAACAGTACCTTAGCTTGGGGCCAGTCCTCCTATATGTTTGGCTTACTCACCGACGATTGCTGAGGGATGAGCACCTAGCAGGGAGTGCAAGGCCACGTATGCCTCACGGGGTTGGGGGGGGGGAAATCACTTGTCCTCACAAAGGCAATTCTGCAATGAAGAAAAGATAGGCCACTACACTGTTCATCAGTTAACCTTGAGGCCGCGTGTCGTCATTCCAGTGTGGTAAATAAACTTCCCATCACGCTTCAGTTTCCAAGTCGAGGGCACAGCGCCTTATGCTGCAGTGTCTGACTCCCTACTGGACGTTCAGCTGACCAACTACACCCTTTAGTGAGTAAACTTTGTGATACACTTTGTGATATGGGGTCGTGATTGTGGTGAAAGGATGAGCAAGTCATGGGTTAGTGAGGCCGGTTTGTACAATGTATCTCCAGAATACCTGGCTTTCAAGGGAGAGCCCGAAATTTTTCAGGCTACGCTGAAAGTCCAGTGGCCGCCTGGGGTAAATTGCATCACGTGCGAGTTCCCTGAAGGCGGGGTCGAATCACTGTACGTTTTGTGTGCTCTGGGTTCGGCGGAAATGCAGACACGTTTTGCATGAAGGAATGAACAGAACGCTGATAGCTGGCTCTTTCTAAGCTATCCCAACCTAGGTGTTTCTCTGACGCAGCCCTTCACTGCCCATGACTCGGCATCTAGCTGCTGCCAGCGGTGCATTGCTCACAACTCCCTGAAGACACAGGAGGCCCTTTTATCCATTTCGGATCCTATTGCAGACCGGTGACTCAAGAGAGACCTGATATGCTTCCTAGGGTTCAAGAAACCCAGGGACTTAGGCTGCATGGGGTCTGTTGCATGCCTACCTCGTTCATGAGAAAACCTGAACAGTAGCTTAAGGCCAGAGGCCCCGTGTGCTTCTCCCCTTCCCTGAGGACAACCGAAGTAGGAGCACTTACCGAGGAACGGCAACATCCAATTTCCTTCCAGGAAATTCACTTGTCATCACAAAGGCAACTGTGCAACAACACTGTTTCCCAGGGAGAACTGAGCCCGCAGCTCTCTAAATCCCAATGAGGAAAATAAAGTTTCCCTTCAAGCCTTAGTTTCAAAATGGACCGCAGACCATTCACCCTGTGGTTTCCATCTCTCCATGGCACGTCCAAGGTGCGCATAGCACGGAGATACTACAGTCGTTTCAACTTGCCGCATCCTAGCATTTGAACCAAAGACGCCCTTCACAGCCCTTCTTTCGGCCTATAGTTGCCCTCAACTGAGCTTCGCTCACAAGGCCCAGAAAGGACGGGCAGTCCGTCGTTTACATCTTGGATCCTAGTGCAGACCCCCGTGTCCTAAGACGCCAGAAACGCTTCCTAGATTTAAAGCACCGCTCTGACAAACGCTGCCGTGAGCCTGCGGTCCGCCTATGTCTGTGATGAGAGAAGTAGAACGTTGGCCTGAGGCGAGTCGTCCAGGGTTGTGGGCGTACTCACGAACAATTTTGGAGGGATGAGGACGTGGCAGGAATTGAAAGCCAAGTGTTCTTTCGTGGAGGATAACTAGTCCTCCCAAAGACGACTGTGCAGCAAAGAGAAGATGGGCAACAACAGTGTTTAGCAGGTAATCCTGGGGCCGCAAACTCTCTACTTTGCAATGAGGAAAATCAACGTTCCCAGGAAGCCTCAATTTCCAGCAGCACAAAGCAGCGTATTAACAAGTCGCATCGCACTCTCTCTTGTACATCCCGTGGACACAGTGGCTCGTGACACTAGAAACCATTGCCATGCTGGGAGTCCTGACTGTGGTGTAAGGATATCAAGGTGAGGGCTTAGTTAGGCCTAGGTGACAGTACTTCTCTAGACTATCTACCAGTTCGGGAAAACCCTGTAGGTTTCGAAGCCGGACTTAAAGTGTAGTTGCCGCTTGAGGTAGACGGACGTCGTGGAGCAGCTCCCAGGAGCAGTGGTAGGCTAATTGTATTTTCTCCTGCAGCTCACGGTTCCTCCAGAGCGCAGACACCCTTTGCATGAAGGAAGGCATGGAACGTTGATAACTGGGTTGCTTTCAAGCTATCGCAATCCAGGTGTCTAACCAACGAAGCCCTTCACTGCCCATCAGTCGGCATCTAGCTGTTCTCGACGGTAGATGGCTCAAGGCTCCACGAAGACACAGGCAGTCCTTTCTCAGTACGTTTTGGAACCTAACGCTGACAAGTGAGTCCAAAAGAGAGCTGATATGCTTCCTAGAGTTCACGAACCACAGGGACTAAGGCTCTATGCAATCTGTTGCTTCGCTAAGTCTGTCATGAGAACACCTGGACATTAGCTTGAGGCTAGAGGCCCCATGTGGTGGGCCCATTCCCTGAAGACTACTGAAGGATGACCACCTACCAAGGGATGGCAACCTCCAAGCTTCTTGCCTAGAAACTCACATCATCACGATGGCAATTGTGTTACGAAGAGAAGCTGTGCAGCAACAGCGTTTCTTGGGGAGAATTGAGCCTGCGGCTCTGTAAATGCCGGTGAGGAAAAGAAAGTTTCACTCGCAGCCTTACTTTCAAAAGGGACCACACAGAGCATTCACCCTGCTGTGTCTTTCTCTAGTTTGTACTCCCAAGGTGCGTTAGAAGGGAGATACTTGAGTTGTTTCACTTACCACATGCTAGATGTTTAGCAAAAGAAGATCTTTACTGCCCTTGTTTCGGCATATGGTTGTCCTCAGCCGAACACTTCTCTCAGCTCCTAGAAGCGACGGGCGGTCCATCGTGTACATCTTGGATCCCAGTGCAGACCTGTTTGTCCTAAGACACCAGAAATGCTTCCTACACTTAAAGCACCGCTTTGACAAACGCTGCCTGGAACCTGTTGCCTGCCTCTCTGTGTGACGAACAAAACAGTACCTTAGCTTGGGGCCAGTCCTCCTATATGTTTGGCTTACTCACCGACGATTGCTGAGGGATGAGCACCTAGCAGGGAGTGCAAGGCCACGTATGCCTCACGGGGTTGGGGGGGGGAAATCACTTGTCCTCACAAAGGCAATTCTGCAATGAAGAAAAGATAGGCCACTACACTGTTCATCAGTTAACCTTGAGGCCGCGTGTCGTCATTCCAGTGTGGTAAATAAACTTCCCATCACGCTTCAGTTTCCAAGTCGAGGGCACAGCGCCTTATGCTGCAGTGTCTGACTCCCTACTGGACGTTCAGCTGACCAACTACACCCTTTAGTGAGTAAACTTTGTGATACACTTTGTGATATGGGGTCGTGATTGTGGTGAAAGGATGAGCAAGTCATGGGTTAGTGAGGCCGGTTTGTACAATGTATCTCCAGAATACCTGGCTTTCAAGGGAGAGCCCGAAATTTTTCAGGCTACGCTGAAAGTCCAGTGGCCGCCTGGGGTAAATTGCATCACGTGCGAGTTCCCTGAAGGCGGGGTCGAATCACTGTACGTTTTGTGTGCTCTGGGTTCGGCGGAAATGCAGACACGTTTTGCATGAAGGAATGAACAGAACGCTGATAGCTGGCTCTTTCTAAGCTATCCCAACCTAGGTGTTTCTCTGACGCAGCCCTTCACTGCCCATGACTCGGCATCTAGCTGCTGCCAGCGGTGCATTGCTCACAACTCCCTGAAGACACAGGAGGCCCTTTTATCCATTTCGGATCCTATTGCAGACCGGTGACTCAAGAGAGACCTGATATGCTTCCTAGGGTTCAAGAAACCCAGGGACTTAGGCTGCATGGGGTCTGTTGCATGCCTACCTCGTTCATGAGAAAACCTGAACAGTAGCTTAAGGCCAGAGGCCCCGTGTGCTTCTCCCCTTCCCTGAGGACAACCGAAGTAGGAGCACTTACCGAGGAACGGCAACATCCAATTTCCTTCCAGGAAATTCACTTGTCATCACAGAGGCAACTGTGCAACAACACTGTTTCCCAGGGAGAACTGAGCCCGCAGCTCTCTAAATCCCAATGAGGAAAATAAAGTTTCCCTTCAAGCCTTAGTTTCAAAATGGACCGCAGACCATTCACCCTGTGGTTTCCATCTCTCCATGGCACGTCCAAGGTGCGCATAGCACGGAGATACTACAGTCGTTTCAACTTGCCGCATCCTAGCATTTGAACCAAAGACGCCCTTCACAGCCCTTCTTTCGGCCTATAGTTGCCGTCAACTGAGCTTCGCTCACAAGGCCCAGAAAGGACGGGCAGTCCATCGTTTACATCTTGGATCCTAGTGCAGACCCCCGTGTCCTAAGACGCCAGAAACGCTTCCTAGATTTAAAGCACCGCTCTGACAAACGCTGCCGTCAGCCTGCGGCCCGCCTATGTCTGTGACGAGAGAAGTAGAACGTTGGCCTGAGGCGAGTCGTCCAGGGTTGTGGGCGTACTCACGAACAATTTTGGAGGGATGAGGACGTGGCAGGAATTGAAAGCCAAGTGTTCTTTCGTGGAGGATAACTAGTCCTCCCAAAGACGACTGTGCAGCAAAGAGAAGATGGGCAACAACAGTGTTTAGCAGGTAATCCTGGGGCCGCAAACTCTCTACTTTGCAATGAGGAAAATCAACGTTCCCAGGAAGCCTCAATTTCCAGCAGCACAAAGCAGCGTATTAACAAGTCGCATCGCACTCTCTCTTGTACATCCCGTGGACACAGTGGCTCGTGACACTAGAAACCATTGCCATGCTGGGAGTCCTGACTGTGGTGTAAGGATATCAAGGTGAGGGCTTAGTTAGGCCTAGGTGACAGTACTTCTCTAGACTATCTACCAGTTCGGGAAAACCCTGTAGGTTTCGAAGCCGGACTTAAAGTGTAGTTGCCGCTTGAGGTAGACGGACGTCGTGGAGCAGCTCCCAGGAGCAGTGGTAGGCTAATTGTATTTTCTCCTGCAGCTCACGGTTCCTCCAGAGCGCAGACACCCTTTGCATGAAGGAAGGCATGGAACGTTGATAACTGGGTTGCTTTCAAGCTATCGCAATCCAGGTGTCTAACCAACGAAGCCCTTCACTGCCCGTCAGTCGGCATCTAGCTGTTCCCGACGGTAGATGGCTCAAGGCTCCACGAAGACACAGGCAGTCCTTTCTCAGTACGTTTTGGAACCTAACGCTGACAAGTGAGTCCAAAAGAGAGCTGATATGCTTCCTAGAGTTCACGAACCACAGGGACTAAGGCTCTATGCAATCTGTTGCTTCGCTAAGTCTGTCATGAGAACACCTGGACGTTAGCTTGAGGCTAGAGGCCCCATGTGGTGGGCCCATTCCCTGAAGACTACTGAAGGATGACCACCTACCAAGGGATGGCAACCTCCAAGCTTCTTGCCTAGAAACTCACATCATCACGATGGCAATTGTGTTACGAAGAGAAGCTGTGCAGCAACAGCGTTTCTTGGGGAGAATTGAGCCTGCGGCTCTGTAAATGCCGGTGAGGAAAAGAAAGTTTCACTCGCAGCCTTACTTTCAAAAGGGACCACACAGAGCATTCACCCTGCTGTGTCTTTCTCTAGTTTGTACTCCCAAGGTGCGTTAGAAGGGAGATACTTGAGTTGTTTCACTTACCACATGCTAGATGTTTAGCAAAAGAAGATCTTTACTGCCCTTGTTTCGGCATATGGTTGTCCTCAGCCGAACACTTCTCTCAGCTCCTAGAAGCGACGGGCGGTCCATCGTGTACATCTTGGATCCCAGTGCAGACCTGTTTGTCCTAAGACACCAGAAATGCTTCCTACACTTAAAGCACCGCTTTGACAAACGCTGCCTGGAACCTGTTGCCTGCCTCTCTGTGTGACGAACAAAACAGTACCTTAGCTTGGGGCCAGTCCTCCTATATGTTTGGCTTACTCACCGATGATTGCTGAGGGATGAGCACCTAGCAGGGAGTGCAAGGCCACGTATGCCTCACGGGGTTGGGGGGGGGAAATCACTTGTCCTCACAAAGGCAATTCTGCAATGAAGAAAAGATAGGCCACTACACTGTTCATCAGTTAACCTTGAGGCCGCGTGTCGTCATTCCAGTGTGGTAAATAAACTTCCCATCACGCTTCAGGTTCCAAGTCGAGGGCACAGCGCCTTATGCTGCAGTGTCTGACTCCCTACTGGACGTTCAGCTGACCAACTACACCCTTTAGTGAGTAAACTTTGTGATACACTTTGTGATATGGGGTCGTGATTGTGGTGAAAGGATGAGCAAGTCATGGGTTAGTGAGGCCGGTTTGTACAATGTATCTCCAGAATACCTGGCTTTCAAGGGAGAGCCCGAAATTTTTCAGGCTACGCTGAAAGTCCAGTGGCCGCCTGGGGTAAATTGCATCACGTGCGAGTTCCCTGAAGGCGGGGTCGAATCACTGTACGTTTTGTGTGCTCTGGGTTCGGCGGAAATGCAGACACGTTTTGCATGAAGGAATGAACAGAACGCTGATAGCTGGCTCTTTCTAAGCTATCCCAACCTAGGTGTTTCTCTGACGCAGCCCTTCACTGCCCATGACTTGGCATCTAGCTGCTGCCAGCGGTGCATTGCTCACAACTCCCTGAAGACACAGGAGGCCCTTTTATCCATTTCGGATCCTATTGCAGACCGGTTACTCAAGAGAGACCTGATATGCTTCCTAGGGTTCAAGAAACCCAGGGACTTAGGCTGCATGGGGTCTGTTGCATGCCTACCTCGTTCATGAGAAAACCTGAACAGTAGCTTAAGGCCAGAGGCCCCGTGTGCTTCTCCCCTTCCCTGAGGACAACCGAAGTAGGAGCACTTACCGAGGAACGGCAACATCCAATTTCCTTCCAGGAAATTCACTTGTCATCACAGAGGCAACTGTGCAACAACACTGTTTCCCAGGGAGAACTGAGCCCGCAGCTCTCTAAATCCCAATGAGGAAAATAAAGTTTCCCTTCAAGCCTTAGTTTCAAAATGGACCGCAGACCATTCACCCTGTGGTTTCCATCTCTCCATGGCACGTCCAAGGTGCGCATAGCACGGAGATACTACAGTCGTTTCAACTTGCCGCATCCTAGCATTTGAACCAAAGACGCCCTTCACAGCCCTTCTTTCGGCCTATAGTTGCCGTCAACTGAGCTTCGCTCACAAGGCCCAGAAAGGACGGGCAGTCCGTCCTTTACATCTTGGATCCTATTGCAGACCCCCGTGTCCTAAGACGCCAGAAACGCTTCCTAGATTTAAAGCACCGCTCTGACAAACGCTGCCGTGAGCCTGCGGCCCGCCTATGTCTGTGACGAGAGAAGTAGAACGTTGGCCTGAGGCGAGTCGTCCAGGGTTGTGGGCGTACTCACGAACAATTTTGGAGGGATGAGGACGTGGCAGGAATTGAAAGCCAAGTGTTCTTTCGTGGAGGATAACTAGTCCTCCCAAAGACGACTGTGCAGCAAAGAGAAGATGGGCAACAACAGTGTTTAGCAGGTAATCCTGGGGCCGCAAACTCTCTACTTTGCAATGAGGAAAATCAACGTTCCCAGGAAGCCTCAATTTCCAGCAGCACAAAGCAGCGTATTAACAAGTCGCATCGCACTCTCTCTTGTACATCCCGTGGACACAGTGGCTCGTGACACTAGAAACCATTGCCATGCTGGGAGTCCTGACTGTGGTGTAAGGATATCAAGGTGAGGGCTTAGTTAGGCCTAGGTGACAGTACTTCTCTAGACTATCTACCAGTTCGGGAAAACCCTGTAGGTTTCGAAGCCGGACTTAAAGTGTAGTTGCCGCTTGAGGTAGACGGACGTCGTGGAGCAGCTCCCAGGAGCAGTGGTAGGCTAATTGTATTTTCTCCTGCAGCTCACGGTTCCTCCAGAGCGCAGACACCCTTTGCATGAAGGAAGGCATGGAACGTTGATAACTGGGTTGCTTTCAAGCTATCGCAATCCAGGTGTCTAAACAACGAAGCCCTTCACTGCCTGTCAGTCGGCATCTAGCTGTTCCCGACGGTAGATGGCTCAAGGCTCCACGAAGACACAGGCAGTCCTTTCTCAGTACGTTTTGGAACCTAACGCTGACAAGTGAGTCCAAAGACAGCTGATATGCTTCCTAGAGTTCACGAACCACAGGGACTAAGGCTCTATGCAATCTGTTGCTTCGCTAAGTCTGTCATGAGAACACCTGGACGTTAGCTTGAGGCTAGAGGCCCCATGTGGTGGGCCCATTCCCTGAAGACTACTGAAGGATGACCACCTACCAAGGGATGGCAACCTCCAAGCTTCTTGCCTAGAAACTCACATCATCACGATGGCAATTGTGTTACGAAGAGAAGCTGTGCAGCAACAGCGTTTCTTGGGGAGAATTGAGCCTGCGGCTCTGTAAATGCCGGTGAGGAAAAGAAAGTTTCACTCGCAGCCTTACTTTCAAAAGGGACCACACAGAGCATTCACCCTGCTGTGTCTTTCTCTAGTTTGTACTCCCAAGGTGCGTTAGAAGGGAGATACTTGAGTTGTTTCACTTACCACATGCTAGATGTTTAGCAAAAGAAGATCTTTACTGCCCTTGTTTCGGCATATGGTTGTCCTCAGCCGAACACTTCTCTCAGCTCCTAGAAGCGACGGGCGGTCCATCGTGTACATCTTGGATCCCAGTGCAGACCTGTTTGTCCTAAGACACCAGAAATGCTTCCTACACTTAAAGCACCGCTTTGACAAACGCTGCCTGGAACCTGTTGCCTGCCTCTCTGTGTGACGAACAAAACAGTACCTTAGCTTGGGGCCAGTCCCCCTATATGTTTGGCTTACTCACCGACGATTGCTGAGGGATGAGCACCTAGCAGGGAGTGCAAGGCCACGTATGCCTCACGGGGTTGGGGGGGGGAAATCACTTGTCCTCACAAAGGCAATTCTGCAATGAAGAAAAGATAGGCCACTACACTGTTCATCAGTTAACCTTGAGGCCGCGTGTCGTCATTCCAGTGTGGTAAATAAACTTCCCATCACGCTTCAGTTTCCAAGTCGAGGGCACAGCGCCTTATGCTGCAGTGTCTGACTCCCTACTGGACGTTCAGCTGACCAACTACACCCTTTAGTGAGTAAACTTTGTGATACACTTTGTGATATGGGGTCGTGATTGTGGTGAAAGGATGAGCAAGTCATGGGTTAGTGAGGCCGGTTTGTACAATGTATCTCCAGAATACCTGGCTTTCAAGGGAGAGCCCGAAATTTTTCAGGCTACGCTGAAAGTCCAGTGGCCGCCTGGGGTAAATTGCATCACGTGCGAGTTCCCTGAAGGCGGGGTCGAATCACTGTACGTTTTGTGTGCTCTGGGTTCGGCGGAAATGCAGACACGTTTTGCATGAAGGAATGAACAGAACGCTGATAGCTGGCTCTTTCTAAGCTATCCCAACCTAGGTGTTTCTCTGACGCAGCCCTTCACTGCCCATGACTCGGCATGTAGCTGCTGCCAGCGGTGCATTGCTCACAACTCCCTGAAGACACAGGAGGCCCTTTTATCCGTTTCGGATCCTATTGCAGACCGGCGACTCAAGAGAGACCTGATATGCTTCCTAGGGTTCAAGAAACCCAGGGACTTAGGCTGCATGGGGTCTGTTGCATGCCTACCTCGTTCATGAGAAAACCTGAACAGTAGCTTAAGGCCAGAGGCCCCGTGTGCTTCTCCCCTTCCCTGAGGACAACCGAAGTAGGAGCACTTACCGAGGAACGGCAACATCCAATTTCCTTCCAGGAAATTCACTTGTCATCACAAAGGCAACTGTGCAACAACACTGTTTCCCAGGGAGAACTGAGCCCGCAGCTCTCTAAATCCCAATGAGGAAAATAAAGTTTCCCTTCAAGCCTTAGTTTCAAAATGGACCGCAGACCATTCACCCTGTGGTTTCCGTCTCTCCATGGCACGTCCAAGGTGCGCATAGCACGGAGATACTACAGTCGTTTCAACTTGCCGCATCCTAGCATTTGAACCAAAGACGCCCTTCACAGCCCTTCTTTCGGCCTATAGTTGCCCTCAACTGAGCTTCGCTCACAAGGCCCAGAAAGGATGGGCAGTCCGTCGTTTACATCTTGGATCCTAGTGCAGACCCCCGTGTCCTAAGACGCCAGAAACGCTTCCTAGATTTAAAGCACCGCTCTGACAAACGCTGCCGTGAGCCTGCGGCCCGCCTATGTCTGTGACGAGAGAAGTAGAACGTTGGCCTGAGGCGAGTCGTCCAGGGTTGTGGGCGTACTCACGAACAATTTTGGAGGGATGAGGACGTGGCAGGAATTGAAAGCCAAGTGTTCTTTCGTGGAGGATAACTAGTCCTCCCAAAGACGACTGTGCAGCAAAGAGAAGATGGGCAACAACAGTGTTTAGCAGGTAATCCTGGGGCCGCAAACTCTCTACTTTGCAATGAGGAAAATCAACGTTCCCAGGAAGCCTCAATTTCCAGCAGCACAAAGCAGCGTATTAACAAGTCGCATCGCACTCTCTCTTGTACATCCCGTGGACACAGTGGCTCGTGACACTAGAAACCATTGCCATGCTGGGAGTCCTGACTGTGGTGTAAGGATATCAAGGTGAGGGCTTAGTTAGGCCTAGGTGACAGTACTTCTCTAGACTATCTACCAGTTCGGGAAAACCCTGTAGGTTTCGAAGCCGGACTTAAAGTGTAGTTGCCGCTTGAGGTAGACGGACGTCGTGGAGCAGCTCCCAGGAGCAGTGGTAGGCTAATTGTATTTTCTCCTGCAGCTCACGGTTCCTCCAGAGCGCAGACACCCTTTGCATGAAGGAAGGCATGGAACGTTGATAACTGGGTTGCTTTCAAGCTATCGCAATCCAGGTGTCTAACCAACGAAGCCCTTCACTGCCCGTCAGTCGGCATCTAGCTGTTCCCGACGGTAGATGGCTCAAGGCTCCACGAAGACACAGGCAGTCCTTTCTCAGTACGTTTTGGAACCTAACGCTGACAAGTGAGTCCAAAAGAGAGCTGATATGCTTCCTAGAGTTCACGAACCACAGGGACTAAGGCTCTATGCAATCTGTTGCTTCGCTAAGTCTGTCATGAGAACACCTGGACGTTAGCTTGAGGCTAGAGGCCCCATGTGGTGGGCCCATTCCCTGAAGACTACTGAAGGATGACCACCTACCAAGGGATGGCAACCTCCAAGCTTCTTGCCTAGAAACTCACATCATCACGATGGCAATTGTGTTACGAAGAGAAGCTGTGCAGCAACAGCGTTTCTTGGGGAGAATTGAGCCTGCGGCTCTGTAAATGCCGGTGAGGAAAAGAAAGTTTCACTCGCAGCCTTACTTTCAAAAGGGACCACACAGAGCATTCACCCTGCTGTGTCTTTCTCTAGTTTGTACTCCCAAGGTGCGTTAGAAGGGAGATACTTGAGTTGTTTCACTTACCACATGCTAGATGTTTAGCAAAAGAAGATCTTTACTGCCCTTGTTTCGGCATATGGTTGTCCTCAGCCGAACACTTCTCTCAGCTCCTAGAAGCGACGGGCGGTCCATCGTGTACATCTTGGATCCCAGTGCAGACCTGTTTGTCCTAAGACACCAGAAATGCTTCCTACACTTAAAGCACCGCTTTGACAAACGCTGCCTGGAACCTGTTGCCTGCCTCTCTGTGTGACGAACAAAACAGTACCTTAGCTTGGGGCCAGTCCCCCTATATGTTTGGCTTACTCACCGACGATTGCTGAGGGATGAGCACCTAGCAGGGAGTGCAAGGCCACGTATGCCTCACGGGGTTGGGGGGGGGGAAATCACTTGTCCTCACAAAGGCAATTCTGCAATGAAGAAAAGATAGGCCACTACACTGTTCATCAGTTAACCTTGAGGCCGCGTGTCGTCATTCCAGTGTGGTAAATAAACTTCCCATCACGCTTCAGTTTCCAAGTCGAGGGCACAGCGCCTTATGCTGCAGTGTCTGACTCCCTACTGGACGTTCAGCTGACCAACTACACCCTTTAGTGAGTAAACTTTGTGATACACTTTGTGATATGGGGTCGTGATTGTGGTGAAAGGATGAGCAAGTCATGGGTTAGTGAGGCCGGTTTGTACAATGTATCTCCAGAATACCTGGCTTTCAAGGGAGAGCCCGAAATTTTTCAGGCTACGCTGAAAGTCCAGTGGCCGCCTGGGGTAAATTGCATCACGTGCGAGTTCCCTGAAGGCGGGGTCGAATCACTGTACGTTTTGTGTGCTCTGGGTTCGGCGGAAATGCAGACACGTTTTGCATGAAGGAATGAACAGAACGCTGATAGCTGGCTCTTTCTAAGCTATCCCAACCTAGGTGTTTCTCTGACGCAGCCCTTCACTGCCCATGACTCGGCATGTAGCTGCTGCCAGCGGTGCATTGCTCACAACTCCCTGAAGACACAGGAGGCCCTTTTATCCGTTTCGGATCCTATTGCAGACCGGCGACTCAAGAGAGACCTGATATGCTTCCTAGGGTTCAAGAAACCCAGGGACTTAGGCTGCATGGGGTCTGTTGCATGCCTACCTCGTTCATGAGAAAACCTGAACAGTAGCTTAAGGCCAGAGGCCCCGTGTGCTTCTCCCCTTCCCTGAGGACAACCGAAGTAGGAGCACTTACCGAGGAACGGCAACATCCAATTTCCTTCCAGGAAATTCACTTGTCATCACAAAGGCAACTGTGCAACAACACTGTTTCCCAGGGAGAACTGAGCCCGCAGCTCTCTAAATCCCAATGAGGAAAATAAAGTTTCCCTTCAAGCCTTAGTTTCAAAATGGACCGCAGACCATTCACCCTGTGGTTTCCGTCTCTCCATGGCACGTCCAAGGTGCGCATAGCACGGAGATACTACAGTCGTTTCAACTTGCCGCATCCTAGCATTTGAACCAAAGACGCCCTTCACAGCCCTTCTTTCGGCCTATAGTTGCCCTCAACTGAGCTTCGCTCACAAGGCCCAGAAAGGATGGGCAGTCCGTCGTTTACATCTTGGATCCTAGTGCAGACCCCTGTGTCCTAAGACGCCAGAAACGCTTCCTAGATTTAAAGCACCGCTCTGACAAACGCTGCCGTCAGCCTGCGGCCCGCCTATGTCTGTGACGAGAGAAGTAGAACGTTGGCCTGAGGCGAGTCGTCCAGGGTTGTGGGCGTACTCACGAACAATTTTGGAGGGATGAGGACGTGGCAGGAATTGAAAGCCAAGTGTTCTTTCGTGGAGGATAACTAGTCCTCCCAAAGACGACTGTGCAGCAAAGAGAAGATGGGCAACAACAGTGTTTAGCAGGTAATCCTGGGGCCGCAAACTCTCTACTTTGCAATGAGGAAAATCAACGTTCCCAGGAAGCCTCAATTTCCAGCAGCACAAAGCAGCGTATTAACAAGTCGCATCGCACTCTCTCTTGTACATCCCGTGGACACAGTGGCTCGTGACACTAGAAACCATTGCCATGCTGGGAGTCCTGACTGTGGTGTAAGGATATCAAGGTGAGGGCTTAGTTAGGCCTAGGTGACAGTACTTCTCTAGACTATCTACCAGTTCGGGAAAACCCTGTAGGTTTCGAAGCCGGACTTAAAGTGTAGTTGCCGCTTGAGGTAGACGGACGTCGTGGAGCAGCTCCCAGGAGCAGTGGTAGGCTAATTGTATTTTCTCCTGCAGCTCACGGTTCCTCCAGAGCGCAGACACCCTTTGCATGAAGGAAGGCATGGAACGTTGATAACTGGGTTGCTTTCAAGCTATCGCAATCCAGGTGTCTAACCAACGAAGCCCTTCACTGCCCGTCAGTCGGCATCTAGCTGTTCCCGACGGTAGATGGCTCAAGGCTCCACGAAGACACAGGCAGTCCTTTCTCAGTACGTTTTGGAACCTAACGCTGACAAGTGAGTCCAAAAGAGAGCTGATATGCTTCCTAGAGTTCACGAACCACAGGGACTAAGGCTCTATGCAATCTGTTGCTTCGCTAAGTCTGTCATGAGAACACCTGGACGTTAGCTTGAGGCTAGAGGCCCCATGTGGTGGGCCCATTCCCTGAAGACTACTGAAGGATGACCACCTACCAAGGGATGGCAACCTCCAAGCTTCTTGCCTAGAAACTCACATCATCACGATGGCAATTGTATTACGAAGAGAAGCTGTGCAGCAACAGCGTTTCTTGGGGAGAATTGAGCCTGCGGCTCTGTAAATGCCGGTGAGGAAAGTAAAGTTTCACTCGCAGCCTTACTTTCAAAAGGGACCACACAGAGCATTCACCCTGCTGTGTCTTTCTCTAGTTTGTACTCCCAAGGTGCGTTAGAAGGGAGATACTTGAGTTGTTTCACTTACCACATGCTAGATGTTTAGCAAAAGAAGATCTTTACTGCCCTTGTTTCGGCATATGGTTGTCCTCAGCCGAACACTTCTCTCAGCTCCTAGAAGCGACGGGCGGTCCATCGTGTACATCTTGGATCCCAGTGCAGACCTGTTTGTCCTAAGACACCAGAAATGCTTCCTACACTTAAAGCACCGCTTTGACAAACGCTGCCTGGAACCTGTTGCCTGCCTCTCTGTGTGACGAACAAAACAGTACCTTAGCTTGGGGCCAGTCCCCCTATATGTTTGGCTTACTCACCGACGATTGCTGAGGGATGAGCACCTAGCAGGGAGTGCAAGGCCACGTATGCCTCACGGGGTTGGGGGGGGGGAAATCACTTGTCCTCACAAAGGCAATTCTGCAATGAAGAAAAGATAGGCCACTACACTGTTCATCAGTTAACCTTGAGGCCGCATGTCGTCATTCCAGTGTGGTAAATAAACTTCCCATCACGCTTCAGTTTCCAAGTCGAGGGCACAGCGCCTTATGCTGCAGTGTCTGACTCCCTACTGGACGTTCAGCTGACCAACTACACCCTTTAGTGAGTAAACTTTGTGATACACTTTGTGATATGGGGTCGTGATTGTGGTGAAAGGATGAGCAAGTCATGGGTTAGTGAGGCCGGTTTGTACAATGTATCTCCAGAATACCTGGCTTTCAAGGGAGAGCCCGAAATTTTTCAGGCTACGCTGAAAGTCCAGTGGCCGCCTGGGGTAAATTGCATCACGTGCGAGTTCCCTGAAGGCGGGGTCGAATCACTGTACGTTTTGTGTGCTCTGGGTTCGGCGGAAATGCAGACACGTTTTGCATGAAGGAATGAACAGAACGCTGATAGCTGGCTCTTTCTAAGCTATCCCAACCTAGGTGTTTCTCTGACGCAGCCCTTCACTGCCCATGACTCGGCATGTAGCTGCTGCCAGCGGTGCATTGCTCACAACTCCCTGAAGACACAGGAGGCCCTTTTATCCGTTTCGGATCCTATTGCAGACCGGCGACTCAAGAGAGACCTGATATGCTTCCTAGGGTTCAAGAAACCCAGGGACTTAGGCTGCATGGGGTCTGTTGCATGCCTACCTCGTTCATGAGAAAACCTGAACAGTAGCTTAAGGCCAGAGGCCCCGTGTGCTTCTCCCCTTCCCTGAGGACAACCGAAGTAGGAGCACTTACCGAGGAACGGCAACATCCAATTTCCTTCCAGGAAATTCACTTGTCATCACAAAGGCAACTGTGCAACAACACTGTTTCCCAGGGAGAACTGAGCCCGCAGCTCTCTAAATCCCAATGAGGAAAACAAAGTTTCCCTTCAAGCCTTAGTTTCAAAATGGACCGCAGACCATTCACCCTGTGGTTTCCGTCTCTCCATGGCACGTCCAAGGTGCGCATAGCACGGAGATACTACAGTCGTTTCAACTTGCCGCATCCTAGCATTTGAACCAAAGACGCCCTTCACAGCCCTTCTTTCGGCCTATAGTTGCCCTCAACTGAGCTTCGCTCACAAGGCCCAGAAAGGACGGGCAGTCCGTCGTTCACATCTTGGATCCTAGTGCAGACCCCCGTGTCCTAAGACGCCAGAAACGCTTCCTAGATTTAAAGCACCGCTCTGACAAACGCTGCCGTCAGCCTGCGGCCCGCCTATGTCTGTGACGAGAGAAGTAGAACGTTGGCCTGAGGCGAGTCGTCCAGGGTTGTGGGCGTACTCACGAACAATTTTGGAGGGATGAGGACGTGGCAGGAATTGAAAGCCAAGTGTTCTTTCGTGGAGGATAACTAGTCCTCCCAAAGACGACTGTGCAGCAAAGAGAAGATGGGCAACAACAGTGTTTAGCAGGTAATCCTGGGGCCGCAAACTCTCTACTTTGCAATGAGGAAAATCAACGTTCCCAGGAAGCCTCAATTTCCAGCAGCACAAAGCAGCGTATTAACAAGTCGCATCGCACTCTCTCTTGTACATCCCGTGGACACAGTGGCTCGTGACACTAGAAACCATTGCCATGCTGGGAGTCCTGACTGTGGTGTAAGGATATCAAGGTGAGGGCTTAGTTAGGCCTAGGTGACAGTACTTCTCTAGACTATCTACCAGTTCGGGAAAACCCTGTAGGTTTCGAAGCCGGACTTAAAGTGTAGTTGCCGCTTGAGGTAGATGGACGTCGTGGAGCAGCTCCCAGGAGCAGTGGTAGGCTAATTGTATTTTCTCCTGCAGCTCACGGTTCCTCCAGAGCGCAGACACCCTTTGCATGAAGGAAGGCATGGAACGTTGATAACTGGGTTGCTTTCAAGCTATCGCAATCCAGGTGTCTAACCAACGAAGCCCTTCACTGCCCGTCAGTCGGCATCTAGCTGTTCCCGACGGTAGATGGCTCAAGGCTCCACGAAGACACAGGCAGTCCTTTCTCAGTACGTTTTGGAACCTAACGCTGACAAGTGAGTCCAAAAGAGAGCTGATATGCTTCCTAGAGTTCACGAACCACAGGGACTAAGGCTCTATGCAATCTGTTGCTTCGCTAAGTCTGTCATGAGAACACCTGGACGTTAGCTTGAGGCTAGAGGCCCCATGTGGTGGGCCCATTCCCTGAAGACTACTGAAGGATGACCACCTACCAAGGGATGGCAACCTCCAAGCTTCTTGCCTAGAAACTCACATCATCACGATGGCAATTGTGTTACGAAGAGAAGCTGTGCAGCAACAGCGTTTCTTGGGGAGAATTGAGCCTGCGGCTCTGTAAATGCCGGTGAGGAAAAGAAAGTTTCACTCGCAGCCTTACTTTCAAAAGGGACCACACAGAGCATTCACCCTGCTGTGTCTTTCTCTAGTTTGTACTCCCAAGGTGCGTTAGAAGGGAGATACTTGAGTTGTTTCACTTACCACATGCT
Source organism: Pseudorca crassidens (assembly GCF_039906515.1). NCBI lineage: Eukaryota > Metazoa > Chordata > Mammalia > Artiodactyla > Delphinidae > Pseudorca > Pseudorca crassidens. The sequence continues at coordinate 47,218,519 of NC_090305.1, forward strand.
AGATGTTTAGCAAAAGAAGATCTTTACTGCCCTTGTTTCGGCATATGGTTGTCCTCAGCCGAACACTTCTCTCAGCTCCTAGAAGCGACGGGCGGTCCATCGTGTACATCTTGGATCCCAGTGCAGACCTGTTTGTCCTAAGACACCAGAAATGCTTCCTACACTTAAAGCACCGCTTTGACAAACGCTGCCTGGAACCTGTTGCCTGCCTCTCTGTGTGACGAACAAAACAGTACCTTAGCTTGGGGCCAGTCCCCCTATATGTTTGGCTTACTCACCGACGATTGCTGAGGGATGAGCACCTAGCAGGGAGTGCAAGGCCACGTATGCCTCACGGGGTTGGGGGGGGGGAAATCACTTGTCCTCACAAAGGCAATTCTGCAATGAAGAAAAGATAGGCCACTACACTGTTCATCAGTTAACCTTGAGGCCGCGTGTCGTCATTCCAGTGTGGTAAATAAACTTCCCATCACGCTTCAGTTTCCAAGTCGAGGGCACAGCGCCTTATGCTGCAGTGTCTGACTCCCTACTGGACGTTCAGCTGACCAACTACACCCTTTAGTGAGTAAACTTTGTGATACATTTTGTGATATGGGGTCGTGATTGTGGTGAAAGGATGAGCAAGTCATGGGTTAGTGAGGCCGGTTTGTACAATGTATCTCCAGAATACCTGGCTTTCAAGGGAGAGCCCGAAATTTTTCAGGCTACGCTGAAAGTCCAGTGGCCGCCTGGGGTAAATTGCATCACGTGCGAGTTCCCTGAAGGCGGGGTCGAATCACTGTACGTTTTGTGTGCTCTGGGTTCGGCGGAAATGCAGACACGTTTTGCATGAAGGAATGAACAGAACGCTGATAGCTGGCTCTTTCTAAGCTATCCCAACCTAGGTGTTTCTCTGACGCAGCCCTTCACTGCCCATGACTCGGCATGTAGCTGCTGCCAGCGGTGCATTGCTCACAACTCCCTGAAGACACAGGAGGCCCTTTTATCCGTTTCGGATCCTATTTCAGACCGGCGACTCAAGAGAGACCTGATATGCTTCCTAGGGTTCAAGAAACCCAGGGACTTAGGCTGCATGGGGTCTGTTGCATGCCTACCTCGTTCATGAGAAAACCTGAACAGTAGCTTAAGGCCAGAGGCCCCGTGTGCTTCTCCCCTTCCCTGAGGACAACCGAAGTAGGAGCACTTACCGAGGAACGGCAACATCCAATTTCCTTCCAGGAAATTCACTTGTCATCACAAAGGCAACTGTGCAACAACACTGTTTCCCAGGGAGAACTGAGCCTGCAGCTCTCTAAATCCCAATGAGGAAAATAAAGTTTCCCTTCAAGCCTTAGTTTCAAAATGGACCGCAGACCATTCACCCTGTGGTTTCCGTCTCTCCATGGCACGTCCAAGGTGCGCATAGCACGGAGATACTACAGTCGTTTCAACTTGCCGCATCCTAGCATTTGAACCAAAGACGCCCTTCACAGCCCTTCTTTCGGCCTATAGTTGCCCTCAACTGAGCTTCGCTCACAAGGCCCAGAAAGGATGGGCAGTCCGTCGTTTACATCTTGGATCCTAGTGCAGACCCCCGTGTCCTAAGACGCCAGAAACGCTTCCTAGATTTAAAGCACCGCTCTGACAAACGCTGCCGTCAGCCTGCGGCCCGCCTATGTCTGTGACGAGAGAAGTAGAACGTTGGCCTGAGGCGAGTCGTCCAGGGTTGTGGGCGTACTCACGAACAATTTTGGAGGGATGAGGACGTGGCAGGAATTGAAAGCCAAGTGTTCTTTCGTGGAGGATAACTAGTCCTCCCAAAGACGACTGTGCAGCAAAGAGAAGATGGGCAACAACAGTGTTTAGCAGGTAATCCTGGGGCCGCAAACTCTCTACTTTGCAATGAGGAAAATCAACGTTCCCAGGAAGCCTCAATTTCCAGCAGCACAAAGCAGCGTATTAACAAGTCGCATCGCACTCTCTCTTGTACATCCCGTGGACACAGTGGCTCGTGACACTAGAAACCATTGCCATGCTGGGAGTCCTGACTGTGGTGTAAGGATATCAAGGTGAGGGCTTAGTTAGGCCTAGGTGACAGTACTTCTCTAGACTATCTACCAGTTCGGGAAAACCCTGTAGGTTTCGAAGCCGGACTTAAAGTGTAGTTGCCGCTTGAGGTAGACGGACGTCGTGGAGCAGCTCCCAGGAGCAGTGGTAGGCTAATTGTATTTTCTCCTGCAGCTCACGGTTCCTCCAGAGCGCAGACACCCTTTGCATGAAGGAAGGCATGGAACGTTGATAACTGGGTTGCTTTCAAGCTATCGCAATCCAGGTGTCTAACCAACGAAGCCCTTCACTGCCCGTCAGTCGGCATCTAGCTGTTCCCGACGGTAGATGGCTCAAGGCTCCACGAAGACACAGGCAGTCCTTTCTCAGTACGTTTTGGAACCTAACGCTGACAAGTGAGTCCAAAAGAGAGCTGATATGCTTCCTAGAGTTCACGAACCACAGGGACTAAGGCTCTATGCAATCTGTTGCTTCGCTAAGTCTGTCATGAGAACACCTGGACGTTAGCTTGAGGCTAGAGGCCCCATGTGGTGGGCCCATTCCCTGAAGACTACTGAAGGATGACCACCTACCAAGGGATGGCAACCTCCAAGCTTCTTGCCTAGAAACTCACATCATCACGATGGCAATTGTGTTACGAAGAGAAGCTGTGCAGCAACAGCGTTTCTTGGGGAGAATTGAGCCTGCGGCTCTGTAAATGCCGGTGAGGAAAATAAAGTTTCACTCGCAGCCTTACTTTCAAAAGGGACCACACAGAGCATTCACCCTGCTGTGTCTTTCTCTAGTTTGTACTCCCAAGGTGCGTTAGAAGGGAGATACTTGAGTTGTTTCACTTACCACATGCTAGATGTTTAGCAAAAGAAGATCTTTACTGCCCTTGTTTCGGCATATGGTTGTCCTCAGCCGAACACTTCTCTCAGCTCCTAGAAGCGACGGGTGGTCCATCGTGTACATCTTGGATCCCAGTGCAGACCTGTTTGTCCTAAGACACCAGAAATGCTTCCTACACTTAAAGCACCGCTTTGACAAACGCTGCCTGGAACCTGTTGCCTGCCTCTCTGTGTGACGAACAAAACAGTACCTTAGCTTGGGGCCAGTCCCCCTATATGTTTGGCTTACTCACCGACGATTGCTGAGGGATGAGCACCTAGCAGGGAGTGCAAGGCCACGTATGCCTCACGGGGTTGGGGGGGGGGAAATCACTTGTCCTCACAAAGGCAATTCTACAATGAAGAAAAGATAGGCCACTACACTGTTCATCAGTTAACCTTGAGGCCGCGTGTCGTCATTCCAGTGTGGTAAATAAACTTCCCATCACGCTTCAGTTTCCAAGTCGAGGGCACAGCGCCTTATGCTGCAGTGTCTGACTCCCTACTGGACGTTCAGCTGACCAACTACACCCTTTAGTGAGTAAACTTTGTGATACACTTTGTGATATGGGGTCGTGATTGTGGTGAAAGGATGAGCAAGTCATGGGTTAGTGAGGCCGGTTTGTACAATGTATCTCCAGAATACCTGGCTTTCAAGGGAGAGCCCGAAATTTTTCAGGCTACGCTGAAAGTCCAGTGGCCGCCTGGGGTAAATTGCATCACGTGCGAGTTCCCTGAAGGCGGGGTCGAATCACTGTACGTTTTGTGTGCTCTGGGTTCGGCGGAAATGCAGACACGTTTTGCATGAAGGAATGAACAGAACGCTGATAGCTGGCTCTTTCTAAGCTATCCCAACCTAGGTGTTTCTCTGACGCAGCCCTTCACTGCCCATGACTCGGCATCTAGCTGCTGCCAGCGGTGCATTGCTCACAACTCCCTGAAGACACAGGAGGCCCTTTTATCCGTTTCGGATCCTATTGCAGACCGGCGACTCAAGAGAGACCTGATATGCTTCCTAGGGTTCAAGAAACCCAGGGACTTAGGCTGCATGGGGTCTGTTGCATGCCTACCTCGTTCATGAGAAAACCTGAACAGTAGCTTAAGGCCAGAGGCCCCGTGTGCTTCTCCCCTTCCCTGAGGACAACCGAAGTAGGAGCACTTACCGAGGAACGGCAACATCCAATTTCCTTCCAGGAAATTCACTTGTCATCACAAAGGCAACTGTGCAACAACACTGTTTCCCAGGGAGAACTGAGCCCGCAGCTCTCTAAATCCCAATGAGGAAAACAAAGTTTCCCTTCAAGCCTTAGTTTCAAAATGGACCGCAGACCATTCACCCTGTGGTTTCCGTCTCTCCATGGCACGTCCAAGGTGCGCATAGCACGGAGATACTACAGTCGTTTCAACTTGCCGCATCCTAGCATTTGAACCAAAGACGCCCTTCACAGCCCTTCTTTCGGCCTATAGCTGCCCTCAACTGAGCTTCGCTCACAAGGCCCAGAAAGGACGGGCAGTCCGTCGTTCACATCTTGGATCCTAGTGCAGACCCCCGTGTCCTAAGACGCCAGAAACGCTTCCTAGATTTAAAGCACCGCTCTGACAAACGCTGCCGTCAGCCTGCGGCCCGCCTATGTCTGTGACGAGAGAAGTAGAACGTTGGCCTGAGGCGAGTCGTCCAGGGTTGTGGGCGTACTCACGAACAATTTTGGAGGGATGAGGACGTGGCAGGAATTGAAAGCCAAGTGTTCTTTCGTGGAGGATAACTAGTCCTCCCAAAGACGACTGTGCAGCAAAGAGAAGATGGGCAACAACAGTGTTTAGCAGGTAATCCTGGGGCCGCAAACTCTCTACTTTGCAATGAGGAAAATCAACGTTCCCAGGAAGCCTCAATTTCCAGCAGCACAAAGCAGCGTATTAACAAGTCGCATCGCACTCTCTCTTGTACATCCCGTGGACACAGTGGCTCGTGACACTAGAAACCATTGCCATGCTGGGAGTCCTGACTGTGGTGTAAGGATATCAAGGTGAGGGCTTAGTTAGGCCTAGGTGACAGTACTTCTCTAGACTATCTACCAGTTCGGGAAAACCCTGTAGGTTTCGAAGCCGGACTTAAAGTGTAGTTGCCGCTTGAGGTAGACGGACGTCGTGGAGCCGCTCCCAGGAGCAGTGGTAGGCTAACTGTATTTTCTCCTGCAGCTCACGGTTCCTCCAGAGCGCAGACACCCTTTGCATGAAGGAAGGCATGGAACGTTGATAACTGGGTTGCTTTCAAGCTATCGCAATCCAGGTGTCTAACCAACGAAGCCCTTCACTGCCCGTCAGTCGGCATCTAGCTGTTCCCGACGGTAGATGGCTCAAGGCTCCACGAAGACACAGGCAGTCCTTTCTCAGTACGTTTTGGAACCTAACGCTGACAAGTGAGTCCAAAAGAGAGCTGATATGCTTCCTAGAGTTCACGAACCACAGGGACTAAGGCTCTATGCAATCTGTTGCTTCGCTAAGTCTGTCATGAGAACACCTGGACGTTAGCTTGAGGCTAGAGGCCCCATGTGGTGGGCCCATTCCCTGAAGACTACTGAAGGATGACCACCTACCAAGGGATGGCAACCTCCAAGCTTCTTGCCTAGAAACTCACATCATCACGATGGCAATTGTGTTACGAAGAGAAGCTGTGCAGCAACAGCGTTTCTTGGGGAGAATTGAGCCTGCGGCTCTGTAAATGCCGGTGAGGAAAATAAAGTTTCACTCGCAGCCTTACTTTCAAAAGGGACCACACAGAGCATTCACCCTGCTGTGTCTTTCTCTAGTTTGTACTCCCAAGGTGCGTTAGAAGGGAGATACTTGAGTTGTTTCACTTACCACATGCTAGATGTTTAGCAAAAGAAGATCTTTACTGCCCTTGTTTCGGCATATGGTTGTCCTCAGCCGAACACTTCTCTCAGCTCCTAGAAGCGACGGGCGGTCCCTCGTGTACATCTTGGATCCCAGTGCAGACCTGTTTGTCCTAAGACACCAGAAATGCTTCCTACACTTAAAGCACCGCTTTGACAAACGCTGCCTGGAACCTGTTGCCTGCCTCTCTGTGTGACGAACAAAACAGTACCTTAGCTTGGGGCCAGTCCCCCTATATGTTTGGCTTACTCACCGACGATTGCTGAGGGATGAGCACCTAGCAGGGAGTGCAAGGCCACGTATGCCTCACGGTGTTGGGGGGGGGGAAATCACTTGTCCTCACAAAGGCAATTCTGCAATGAAGAAAAGATAGGCCACTACACTGTTCATCAGTTAACCTTGAGGCCGCGTGTCGTCATTCCAGTGTGGTAAATAAACTTCCCATCACGCTTCAGTTTCCAAGTCGAGGGCACAGCGCCTTATGCTGCAGTGTCTGACTCCCTACTGGACGTTCAGCTGACCAACTACACCCTTTAGTGAGTAAACTTTGTGATACACTTTGTGATATGGGGTCGTGATTGTGGTGAAAGGATGAGCAAGTCATGGGTTAGTGAGGCCGGTTTGTACAATGTATCTCCAGAATACCTGGCTTTCAAGGGAGAGCCCGAAATTTTTCAGGCTACGCTGAAAGTCCAGTGGCCGCCTGGGGTAAATTGCATCACGTGCGAGTTCCCTGAAGGCGGGGTCGAATCACTGTACATTTTGTGTGCTCTGGGTTCAGCGGAAATGCAGACACGTTTTGCATGAAGGAATGAACAGAACGCTGATAGCTGGCTCTTTCTAAGCTATCCCAACCTAGGTGTTTCTCTGACGCAGCCCTTCACTGCCCATGACTCGGCATCTAGCTGCTGCCAGCGGTGCATTGCTCACAACTCCCTGAAGACACAGGAGGCCCTTTTATCCGTTTCGGATCCTATTGCAGACCGGCGACTCAAGAGAGACCTGATATGCTTCCTAGGGTTCAAGAAACCCAGGGACTTAGGCTGCATGGGGTCTGTTGCATGCCTACCTCGTTCATGAGAAAACCTGAACAGTAGCTTAAGGCCAGAGGCCCCGTGTGCTTCTCCCCTTCCCTGAGGACAACCGAAGTAGGAGCACTTACCGAGGAACGGCAACATCCAATTTCCTTCCAGGAAATTCACTTGTCATCACAAAGGCAACTGTGCAACAACACTGTTTCCCAGGGAGAACTGAGCCCGCAGCTCTCTAAATCCCAATGAGGAAAATAAAGTTTCCCTTCAAGCCTTAGTTTCAAAATGGACCGCAGATCATTCACCCTGTGGTTTCCGTCTCTCCATGGCACGTCCAAGGTGCGCATAGCACGGAGATACTACAGTCGATTCAACTTGCCGCATCCTAGCATTTGAACCAAAGACGCCCTTCACAGCCCTTCTTTCGGCCTATAGTTGCCCTCAACTGAGCTTCGCTCACAAGGCCCAGAAAGGACGGGCAGTCCGTCGTTCACATCTTGGATCCTAGTGCAGACCCCCGTGTCCTAAGACGCCAGAAACGCTTCCTAGATTTAAAGCACCGCTCTGACAAACGCTGCCGTCAGCCTGCGGCCCGCCTATGTCTGTGACGAGAGAAGTAGAACGTTGGCCTGAGGCGAGTCGTCCAGGGTTGTGGGCGTACTCACGAACAATTTTGGAGGGATGAGGACGTGGCAGGAATTGAAAGCCAAGTGTTCTTTCGTGGAGGATAACTAGTCCTCCCAAAGACGACTGTGCAGCAAAGAGAAGATGGGCAACAACAGTGTTTAGCAGGTAATCCTGGGGCCGCAAACTCTCTACTTTGCAATGAGGAAAATCAACGTTCCCAGGAAACCTCAATTTCCAGCAGCACAAAGCAGCGTATTAACAAGTCGCATCGCACTCTCTCTTGTACATCCCGTGGACACAGTGGCTCGTGACACTAGAAACCATTGCCATGCTGGGAGTCCTGACTGTGGTGTAAGGATATCAAGGTGAGGGCTTAGTTAGGCCTAGGTGACAGTACTTCTCTAGACTATCTACCAGTTCGGGAAAACCCTGTAGGTTTCGAAGCCGGACTTAAAGTGTAGTTGCCGCTTGAGGTAGACGGACGTCGTGGAGCAGCTCCCAGGAGCAGTGGTAGGCTAATTGTATTTTCTCCTGCAGCTCACGGTTCCTCCAGAGCGCAGACACCCTTTGCATGAAGGAAGGCATGGAACGTTGATAACTGGGTTGCTTTCAAGCTATCGCAATCCAGGTGTCTAACCAACGAAGCCCTTCACTGCCCGTCAGTCGGCATCTAGCTGTTCCCGACGGTAGATGGCTCAAGGCTCCACGAAGACACAGGCAGTCCTTTCTCAGTACGTTTTGGAACCTAACGCTGACAAGTGAGTCCAAAAGAGAGCTGATATGCTTCCTAGAGTTCACGAACCACAGGGACTAAGGCTCTATGCAATCTGTTGCTTCGCTAAGTCTGTCATGAGAACACCTGGACGTTAGCTTGAGGCTAGAGGCCCCATGTGGTGGGCCCATTCCCTGAAGACTACTGAAGGATGACCACCTACCAAGGGATGGCAACCTCCAAGCTTCTTGCCTAGAAACTCACATCATCACGATGGCAATTGTGTTACGAAGAGAAGCTGTGCAGCAACAGCGTTTCTTGGGGAGAATTGAGCCTGCGGCTCTGTAAATGCCGGTGAGGAAAAGAAAGTTTCACTCGCAGCCTTACTTTCAAAAGGGACCACACAGAGCATTCACCCTGCTGTGTCTTTCTCTAGTTTGTACTCCCAAGGTGCGTTAGAAGGGAGATACTTGAGTTGTTTCACTTACCACATGCTAGATGTTTAGCAAAAGAAGATCTTTACTGCCCTTGTTTCGGCATATGGTTGTCCTCAGCCGAACACTTCTCTCAGCTCCTAGAAGCGACGGGCGGTCCATCGTGTACATCTTGGATCCCAGTGCAGACCTGTTTGTCCTAAGACACCAGAAATGCTTCATACACTTAAAACACCGCTTTGACAAACGCTGCCTGGAACCTGTTGCCTGCCTCTCTGTGTGACGAACAAAACAGTACCTTAGCTTGGGGCCAGTCCCCCTATATGTTTGGCTTACTCACCGACGATTGCTGAGGGATGAGCACCTAGCAGGGAGTGCAAGGCCACGTATGCCTCACGGGGTTGGGGGGGGGGAAATCACTTGTCCTCACAAAGGCAATTCTGCAATGAAGAAAAGATAGGCCACTACACTGTTCATCAGTTAACCTTGAGGCCGCGTGTCGTCATTCCAGTGTGGTAAATAAACTTCCCATCACGCTTCAGTTTCCAAGTCGAGGGCACAGCGCCTTATGCTGCAGTGTCTGACTCCCTACTGGACGTTCAGCTGACCAACTACACCCTTTAGTGAGTAAACTTTGTGATACACTTTGTGATATGGGGTCGTGATTGTGGTGAAAGGATGAGCAAGTCATGGGTTAGTGAGGCCGGTTTGTACAATGTATCTCCAGAATACCTGGCTTTCAAGGGAGAGCCCGAAATTTTTCAGGCTACGCTGAAAGTCCAGTGGCCGCCTGGGGTAAATTGCATCACGTGCGAGTTCCCTGAAGGCGGGGTCGAATCACTGTACGTTTTGTGTGCTCTGGGTTCAGCGGAAATGCAGACACGTTTTGCATGAAGGAATGAACAGAACGCTGATAGCTGGCTCTTTCTAAGCTATCCCAACCTAGGTGTTTCTCTGACGCAGCCCTTCACTGCCCATGACTCGGCATCTAGCTGCTGCCAGCGGTGCATTGCTCACAACTCCCTGAAGACACAGGAGGCCCTTTTATCCGTTTCGGATCCTATTGCAGACCGGCGACTCAAGAGAGACCTGATATGCTTCCTAGGGTTCAAGAAACCCAGGGACTTAGGCTGCATGGGGTCTGTTGCATGCCTACCTCGTTCATGAGAAAACCTGAACAGTAGCTTAAGGCCAGAGGCCCCGTGTGCTTCTCCCCTTCCCTGAGGACAACCGAAGTAGGAGCACTTACCGAGGAACGGCAACATCCAATTTCCTTCCAGGAAATTCACTTGTCATCACAAAGGCAACTGTGCAACAACACTGTTTCCCAGGGAGAACTGAGCCCGCAGCTCTCTAAATCCCAATGAGGAAAATAAAGTTTCCCTTCAAGCCTTAGTTTCAAAATGGACCGCAGACCATTCACCCTGTGGTTTCCGTCTCTCCATGGCACGTCCAAGGTGCGCATAGCACGGAGATACTACAGTCGTTTCAACTTGCCGCATCCTAGCATTTGAACCAAAGACGCCCTTCACAGCCCTTCTTTCGGCCTATAGTTGCCCTCAACTGAGCTTCGCTCACAAGGCCCAGAAAAGACGGGCAGTCCGTCGTTCACATCTTGGATCCTAGTGCAGACCCCCGTGTCCTAAGACGCCAGAAACGCTTCCTAGATTTAAAGCACCGCTCTGACAAACGCTGCCATCAGCCTGCGGCCCGCCTATGTCTGTGACGAGAGAAGTAGAACGTTGGCCTGAGGCGAGTCGTCCAGGGTTGTGGGCGTACTCACGAACAATTTTGGAGGGATGAGGACGTGGCAGGAATTGAAAGCCAAGTGTTCTTTCGTGGAGGATAACTAGTCCTCCCAAAGACGACTGTGCAGCAAAGAGAAGATGGGCAACAACAGTGTTTAGCAGGTAATCCTGGGGCCGCAAACTCTCTACTTTGCAATGAGGAAAATCAACGTTCCCAGGAAGCCTCAATTTCCAGCAGCACAAAGCAGCGTATTAACAAGTCGCATCGCACTCTCTCTTGTACATCCCGTGGACACAGTGGCTCGTGACACTAGAAACCATTGCCATGCTGGGAGTCCTGACTGTGGTGTAAGGATATCAAGGTGAGGGCTTAGTTAGGCCTAGGTGACAGTACTTCTCTAGACTATCTACCAGTTCGGGAAAACCCTGTAGGTTTCGAAGCCGGACTTAAAGTGTAGTTGCCGCTTGAGGTAGACGGACGTCGTGGAGCCGCTCCCAGGAGCAGTGGTAGGCTAACTGTATTTTCTCCTGCAGCTCACGGTTCCTCCAGAGCGCAGACACCCTTTGCATGAAGGAAGGCATGGAACGTTGATAACTGGGTTGCTTTCAAGCTATCGCAATCCAGGTGTCTAACCAACGAAGCCCTTCACTGCCCGTCAGTCGGCATCTAGCTGTTCCCGACGGTAGATGGCTCAAGGCTCCACGAAGACACAGGCAGTCCTTTCTCAGTACGTTTTGGAACCTAACGCTGACAAGTGAGTCCAAAAGAGAGCTGATATGCTTCCTAGAGTTCACGAACCACAGGGACTAAGGCTCTATGCAATCTGTTGCTTCGCTAAGTCTGTCATGAGAACACCTGGACGTTAGCTTGAGGCTAGAGGCCCCATGTGGTGGGCCCATTCCCTGAAGACTACTGAAGGATGACCACCTACCAAGGGATGGCAACCTCCAAGCTTCTTGCCTAGAAACTCACATCATCACGATGGCAATTGTGTTACGAAGAGAAGCTGTGCAGCAACAGCGTTTCTTGGGGAGAATTGAGCCTGCGGCTCTGTAAATGCCGGTGAGGAAAAGAAAGTTTCACTCGCAGCCTTACTTTCAAAAGGGACCACACAGAGCATTCACCCTGCTGTGTCTTTCTCTAGTTTGTACTCCCAAGGTGCGTTAGAAGGGAGATACTTGAGTTGTTTCACTTACCACATGCTAGATGTTTAGCAAAAGAAGATCTTTACTGCCCTTGTTTCGGCATATGGTTGTCCTCAGCCGAACACTTCTCTCAGCTCCTAGAAGCGACGGGCGGTCCCTCGTGTACATCTTGGATCCCAGTGCAGACCTGTTTGTCCTAAGACACCAGAAATGCTTCCTACACTTAAAGCACCGCTTTGACAAACGCTGCCTGGAACCTGTTGCCTGCCTCTCTGTGTGACGAACAAAACAGTACCTTAGCTTGGGGCCAGTCCCCCTATATGTTTGGCTTACTCACCGACGATTGCTGAGGGATGAGCACCTAGCAGGGAGTGCAAGGCCACGTATGCCTCACGGGGTTGGGGGGGGGGAAATCACTTGTCCTCACAAAGGCAATTCTGCAATGAAGAAAAGATAGGCCACTACACTGTTCATCAGTTAACCTTGAGGCCGCGTGTCGTCATTCCAGTGTGGTAAATAAACTTCCCATCACGCTTCAGTTTCCAAGTCGAGGGCACAGCACCTTATGCTGCAGTGTCTGACTCCCTACTGGACGTTCAGCTGACCAACTACACCCTTTAGTGAGTAAACTTTGTGATACACTTTGTGATATGGGGTCGTGATTGTGGTGAAAGGATGAGCAAGTCATGGGTTAGTGAGGCCGGTTTGTACAATGTATCTCCAGAATACCTGGCTTTCAAGGGAGAGCCCGAAATTTTTCAGGCTACGCTGAAAGTCCAGTGGCCGCCTGGGGTAAATTGCATCACGTGCGAGTTCCCTGAAGGCGGGGTCGAATCACTGTACGTTTTGTGTGCTCTGGGTTCAGCGGAAATGCAGACACGTTTTGCATGAAGGAATGAACAGAACGCTGATAGCTGGCTCTTTCTAAGCTATCCCAACCTAGGTGTTTCTCTGACGCAGCCCTTCACTGCCCATGACTCGGCATCTAGCTGCTGCCAGCGGTGCATTGCTCACAACTCCCTGAAGACACAGGAGGCCCTTTTATCCGTTTCGGATCCTATTGCAGACCGGCGACTCAAGAGAGACCTGATATGCTTCCTAGGGTTCAAGAAACCCAGGGACTTAGGCTGCATGGGGTCTGTTGCATGCCTACCTCGTTCATGAGAAAACCTGAACAGTAGCTTAAGGCCAGAGGCCCCGTGTGCTTCTCCCCTTCCCTGAGGACAACCGAAGTAGGAGCACTTACCGAGGAACGGCAACATCCAATTTCCTTCCAGGAAATTCACTTGTCATCACAAAGGCAACTGTGCAACAACACTGTTTCCCAGGGAGAACTGAGCCCGCAGCTCTCTAAATCCCAATGAGGAAAATAAAGTTTCCCTTCAAGCCTTAGTTTCAAAATGGACCGCAGACCATTCACCCTGTGGTTTCCGTCTCTCCATGGCACGTCCAAGGTGCGCATAGCACGGAGATACTACAGTCGTTTCAACTTGCCGCATCCTAGCATTTGAACCAAAGACGCCCTTCACAGCCCTTCTTTCGGCCTATAGTTGCCCTCAACTGAGCTTCGCTCACAAGGCCCAGAAAAGACGGGCAGTCCGTCGTTCACATCTTGGATCCTAGTGCAGACCCCCGTGTCCTAAGACGCCAGAAACGCTTCCTAGATTTAAAGCACCGCTCTGACAAACGCTGCCGTCAGCCTGCGGCCCGCCTATGTCTGTGACGAGAGAAGTAGAACGTTGGCCTGAGGCGAGTCGTCCAGGGTTGTGGGCGTACTCACGAACAATTTTGGAGGGATGAGGACGTGGCAGGAATTGAAAGCCAAGTGTTCTTTCGTGGAGGATAACTAGTCCTCCCAAAGACGACTGTGCAGCAAAGAGAAGATGGGCAACAACAGTGTTTAGCAGGTAATCCTGGGGCCGCAAACTCTCTACTTTGCAATGAGGAAAATCAACGTTCCCAGGAAGCCTCAATTTCCAGCAGCACAAAGCAGCGTATTAACAAGTCGCATCGCACTCTCTCTTGTACATCCCGTGGACACAGTGGCTCATGACACTAGAAACCATTGCCATGCTGGGAGTCCTGACTGTGGTGTAAGGATATCAAGGTGAGGGCTTAGTTAGGCCTAGGTGACAGTACTTCTCTAGACTATCTACCAGTTCGGGAAAACCCTGTAGGTTTCGAAGCCGGACTTAAAGTGTAGTTGCCGCTTGAGGTAGACGGACGTCGTGGAGCCGCTCCCAGGAGCAGTGGTAGGCTAACTGTATTTTCTCCTGCAGCTCACGGTTCCTCCAGAGCGCAGACACCCTTTGCATGAAGGAAGGCATGGAACGTTGATAACTGGGTTGCTTTCAAGCTATCGCAATCCAGGTGTCTAACCAACGAAGCCCTTCACTGCCCGTCAGTCGGCATCTAGCTGTTCCCGACGGTAGATGGCTCAAGGCTCCACGAAGACACAGGCAGTCCTTTCTCAGTACGTTTTGGAACCTAACGCTGACAAGTGAGTCCAAAAGAGAGCTGATATGCTTCCTAGAGTTCACGAACCACAGGGACTAAGGCTCTATGCAATCTGTTGCTTCGCTAAGTCTGTCATGAGAACACCTGGACGTTAGCTTGAGGCTAGAGGCCCCATGTGGTGGGCCCATTCCCTGAAGACTACTGAAGGATGACCACCTACCAAGGGATGGCAACCTCCAAGCTTCTTGCCTAGAAACTCACATCATCACGATGGCAATTGTGTTACGAAGAGAAGCTGTGCAGCAACAGCGTTTCTTGGGGAGAATTGAGCCTGCGGCTCTGTAAATGCCGGTGAGGAAAAGAAAGTTTCACTCGCAGCCTTACTTTCAAAAGGGACCACACAGAGCATTCACCCTGCTGTGTCTTTCTCTAGTTTGTACTCCCAAGGTGCGTTAGAAGGGAGATACTTGAGTTGTTTCACTTACCACATGCTAGATGTTTAGCAAAAGAAGATCTTTACTGCCCTTGTTTCGGCATATGGTTGTCCTCAGCCGAACACTTCTCTCAGCTCCTAGAAGCGACGGGCGGTCCCTCGTGTACATCTTGGATCCCAGTGCAGACCTGTTTGTCCTAAGACACCAGAAATGCTTCCTACACTTAAAGCACCGCTTTGACAAATGCTGCCTGGAACCTGTTGCCTGCCTCTCTGTGTGACGAACAAAACAGTACCTTAGCTTGGGGCCAGTCCCCCTATATGTTTGGCTTACTCACCGACGATTGCTGAGGGATGAGCACCTAGCAGGGAGTGCAAGGCCACGTATGCCTCACGGGGTTGGGGGGGGGGAAATCACTTGTCCTCACAAAGGCAATTCTGCAATGAAGAAAAGATAGGCCACTACACTGTTCATCAGTTAACCTTGAGGCCGCGTGTCGTCATTCCAGTGTGGTAAATAAACTTCCCATCACGCTTCAGTTTCCAAGTCGAGGGCACAGCGCCTTATGCTGCAGTGTCTGACTCCCTACTGGACGTTCAGCTGACCAACTACACCCTTTAGTGAGTAAACTTTGTGATACACTTTGTGATATGGGGTCGTGATTGTGGTGAAAGGATGAGCAAGTCATGGGTTAGTGAGGCCGGTTTGTACAATGTATCTCCAGAATACCTGGCTTTCAAGGGAGAGCCCGAAATTTTTCAGGCTACGCTGAAAGTCCAGTGGCCGCCTGGGGTAAATTGCATCACGTGCGAGTTCCCTGAAGGCGGGGTCGAATCACTGTACGTTTTGTGTGCTCTGGGTTCAGCGGAAATGCAGACACGTTTTGCATGAAGGAATGAACAGAACGCTGATAGCTGGCTCTTTCTAAGCTATCCCAACCTAGGTGTTTCTCTGACGCAGCCCTTCACTGCCCATGACTCGGCATCTAGCTGCTGCCAGCGGTGCATTGCTCACAACTCCCTGAAGACACAGGAGGCCCTTTTATCCGTTTCGGATCCTATTGCAGACCGGCGACTCAAGAGAGACCTGATATGCTTCCTAGGGTTCAAGAAACCCAGGGACTTAGGCTGCATGGGGTCTGTTGCATGCCTACCTCGTTCATGAGAAAACCTGAACAGTAGCTTAAGGCCAGAGGCCCCGTGTGCTTCTCCCCTTCCCTGAGGACAACCGAAGTAGGAGCACTTACCGAGGAACGGCAACATCCAATTTCCTTCCAGGAAATTCACTTGTCATCACAAAGGCAACTGTGCAACAACACTGTTTCCCAGGGAGAACTGAGCCCGCAGCTCTCTAAATCCCAATGAGGAAAATAAAGTTTCCCTTCAAGCCTTAGTTTCAAAATGGACCGCAGACCATTCACCCTGTGGTTTCCGTCTCTCCATGGCACGTCCAAGGTGCGCATAGCACGGAGATACTACAGTCGTTTCAACTTGCCGCATCCTAGCATTTGAACCAAAGACGCCCTTCACAGCCCTTCTTTCGGCCTATAGTTGCCCTCAACTGAGCTTCGCTCACAAGGCCCAGAAAAGACGGGCAGTCCGTCGTTCACATCTTGGATCCTAGTGCAGACCCCCGTGTCCTAAGACGCCAGAAACGCTTCCTAGATTTAAAGCACCGCTCTGACAAACGCTGCCGTCAGCCTGCGGCCCGCCTATGTCTGTGACGAGAGAAGTAGAACGTTGGCCTGAGGCGAGTCGTCCAGGGTTGTGGGCGTACTCACGAACAATTTTGGAGGGATGAGGACGTGGCAGGAATTGAAAGCCAAGTGTTCTTTCGTGGAGGATAACTAGTCCTCCCAAAGACGACTGTGCAGCAAAGAGAAGATGGGCAACAACAGTGTTTAGCAGGTAATCCTGGGGCCGCAAACTCTCTACTTTGCAATGAGGAAAATCAACGTTCCCAGGAAGCCTCAATTTCCAGCAGCACAAAGCAGCGTATTAACAAGTCGCATCGCACT
Source organism: Pseudorca crassidens (assembly GCF_039906515.1). Classification (NCBI taxonomy): domain Eukaryota; kingdom Metazoa; phylum Chordata; class Mammalia; order Artiodactyla; family Delphinidae; genus Pseudorca; species Pseudorca crassidens. The sequence goes on from NC_090305.1 coordinate 47,234,932, forward strand.
CTCTCTTGTACATCCCGTGGACACAGTGGCTCGTGACACTAGAAACCATTGCCATGCTGGGAGTCCTGACTGTGGTGTAAGGATATCAAGGTGAGGGCTTAGTTAGGCCTAGGTGACAGTACTTCTCTAGACTATCTACCAGTTCGGGAAAACCCTGTAGGTTTCGAAGCCGGACTTAAAGTGTAGTTGCCGCTTGAGGTAGACGGACGTCGTGGAGCCGCTCCCAGGAGCAGTGGTAGGCTAACTGTATTTTCTCCTGCAGCTCACGGTTCCTCCAGAGCGCAGACACCCTTTGCATGAAGGAAGGCATGGAACGTTGATAACTGGGTTGCTTTCAAGCTATCGCAATCCAGGTGTCTAACCAACGAAGCCCTTCACTGCCCGTCAGTCGGCATCTAGCTGTTCCCGACGGTAGATGGCTCAAGGCTCCACGAAGACACAGGCAGTCCTTTCTCAGTACGTTTTGGAACCTAACGCTGACAAGTGAGTCCAAAAGAGAGCTGATATGCTTCCTAGAGTTCACGAACCACAGGGACTAAGGCTCTATGCAATCTGTTGCTTCGCTAAGTCTGTCATGAGAACACCTGGACGTTAGCTTGAGGCTAGAGGCCCCATGTGGTGGGCCCATTCCCTGAAGACTACTGAAGGATGACCACCTACCAAGGGATGGCAACCTCCAAGCTTCTTGCCTAGAAACTCACATCATCACGATGGCAATTGTGTTACGAAGAGAAGCTGTGCAGCAACAGCGTTTCTTGGGGAGAATTGAGCCTGCGGCTCTGTAAATGCCGGTGAGGAAAAGAAAGTTTCACTCGCAGCCTTACTTTCAAAAGGGACCACACAGAGCATTCACCCTGCTGTGTCTTTCTCTAGTTTGTACTCCCAAGGTGCGTTAGAAGGGAGATACTTGAGTTGTTTCACTTACCACATGCTAGATGTTTAGCAAAAGAAGATCTTTACTGCCCTTGTTTCGGCATATGGTTGTCCTCAGCCGAACACTTCTCTCAGCTCCTAGAAGCGACGGGCGGTCCCTCGTGTACATCTTGGATCCCAGTGCAGACCTGTTTGTCCTAAGACACCAGAAATGCTTCATACACTTAAAGCACCGCTTTGACAAACGCTGCCTGGAACCTGTTGCCTGCCTCTCTGTGTGACGAACAAAACAGTACCTTAGCTTGGGGCCAGTCCCCCTATATGTTTGGCTTACTCACCGACGATTGCTGAGGGATGAGCACCTAGCAGGGAGTGCAAGGCCACGTATGCCTCACGGGGTTGGGGGGGGGGAAATCACTTGTCCTCACAAAGGCAATTCTGCAATGAAGAAAAGATAGGCCACTACACTGTTCATCAGTTAACCTTGAGGCCGCGTGTCGTCATTCCAGTGTGGTAAATAAACTTCCCATCACGCTTCAGTTTCCAAGTCGAGGGCACAGCGCCTTATGCTGCAGTGTCTGACTCCCTACTGGACGTTCAGCTGACCAACTACACCCTTTAGTGAGTAAACTTTGTGATACACTTTGTGATATGGGGTCGTGATTGTGGTGAAAGGATGAGCAAGTCATGGGTTAGTGAGGCCGGTTTGTACAATGTATCTCCAGAATACCTGGCTTTCAAGGGAGAGCCCGAAATTTTTCAGGCTACGCTGAAAGTCCAGTGGCCGCCTGGGGTAAATTGCATCACGTGCGAGTTCCCTGAAGGCGGGGTCGAATCACTGTACGTTTTGTGTGCTCTGGGTTCGGCGGAAATGCAGACACGTTTTGCATGAAGGAATGAACAGAACGCTGATAGCTGGCTCTTTCTAAGCTATCCCAACCTAGGTGTTTCTCTGACGCAGCCCTTCACTGCCCATGACTCGGCATCTAGCTGCTGCCAGCGGTGCATTGCTCACAACTCCCTGAAGACACAGGAGGCCCTTTTATCCGTTTCGGATCCTATTGCAGACCGGTGACTCAAGAGAGACCTGATATGCTTCCTAGGGTTCAAGAAACCCAGGGACTTAGGCTGCATGGGGTCTGTTGCATGCCTACCTCGTTCATGAGAAAACCTGAACAGTAGCTTAAGGCCAGAGGCCCCGTGTGCTTCTCCCCTTCCCTGAGGACAACCGAAGTAGGAGCACTTACCGAGGAACGGCAACATCCAATTTCCTTCCAGGAAATTCACTTGTCATCACAAAGGCAACTGTGCAACAACACTGTTTCCCAGGGAGAACTGAGCCCGCAGCTCTCTAAATCCCAATGAGGAAAATAAAGTTTCCCTTCAAGCCTTAGTTTCAAAATGGACCGCAGACCATTCACCCTGTGGTTTCCGTCTCTCCATGGCACGTCCAAGGTGCGCATAGCACGGAGATACTACAGTCGTTTCAACTTGCCGCATCCTAGCATTTGAACCAAAGACGCCCTTCACAGCCCTTCTTTCGGCCTATAGTTGCCCTCAACTGAGCTTCGCTCACAAGGCCCAGAAAGGACGGGCAGTCCGTCGTTCACATCTTGGATCCTAGTGCAGACCCCCGTGTCCTAAGACGCCAGAAACGCTTCCTAGATTTAAAGCACCGCTCTGACAAACGCTGCCGTCAGCCTGCGGCCCGCCTATGTCTGTGACGAGAGAAGTAGAACGTTGGCCTGAGGCGAGTCGTCCAGGGTTGTGGGCGTACTCACGAACAATTTTGGAGGGATGAGGACGTGGCAGGAATTGAAAGCCAAGTGTTCTTTCGTGGAGGATAACTAGTCCTCCCAAAGACGACTGTGCAGCAAAGAGAAGATGGGCAACAACAGTGTTTAGCAGGTAATCCTGGGGCCGCAAACTCTCTACTTTGCAATGAGGAAAATCAACGTTCCCAGGAAGCCTCAATTTCCAGCAGCACAAAGCAGCGTATTAACAAGTCGCATCGCACTCTCTCTTGTACATCCCGTGGACACAGTGGCTCGTGACACTAGAAACCATTGCCATGCTGGGAGTCCTGACTGTGGTGTAAGGATATCAAGGTGAGGGCTTAGTTAGGCCTAGGTGACAGTACTTCTCTAGACTATCTACCAGTTCGGGAAAACCCTGTAGGTTTCGAAGCCGGACTTAAAGTGTAGTTGCTGCTTGAGGTAGACGGACGTCGTGGAGCCGCTCCCAGGAGCAGTGGTAGGCTAACTGTATTTTCTCCTGCAGCTCACGGTTCCTCCAGAGCGCAGACACCCTTTGCATGAAGGAAGGCATGGAACGTTGATAACTGGGTTGCTTTCAAGCTATCGCAATCCAGGTGTCTAACCAACGAAGCCCTTCACTGCCCGTCAGTCGGCATCTAGCTGTTCCCGACGGTAGATGGCTCAAGGCTCCACGAAGACACAGGCAGTCCTTTCTCAGTACGTTTTGGAACCTAACGCTGACAAGTGAGTCCAAAAGAGAGCTGATATGCTTCCTAGAGTTCATGAACCACAGGGACTAAGGCTCTATGCAATCTGTTGCTTCGCTAAGTCTGTCATGAGAACACCTGGACGTTAGCTTGAGGCTAGAGGCCCCATGTGGTGGGCCCATTCCCTGAAGACTACTGAAGGATGACCACCTACCAAGGGATGACAACCTCCAAGCTTCTGGCCTAGAAACTCACATCATCACGATGGCAATTGTGTTACGAAGAGAAGCTGTGCAGCAACAGCGTTTCTTGGGGAGAATTGAGCCTGCGGCTCTGTAAATGCCGGTGAGGAAAAGAAAGTTTCACTCGCAGCCTTACTTTCAAAAGGGACCACACAGAGCATTCACCCTGCTGTGTCTTTCTCTAGTTTGTACTCCCAAGGTGCGTTAGAAGGGAGATACTTGAGTTGTTTCACTTACCACATGCTAGATGTTTAGCAAAAGAAGATCTTTACTGCCCTTGTTTCGGCATATGGTTGTCCTCAGCCGAACACTTCTCTCAGCTCCTAGAAGCGACGGGCGGTCCCTCGTGTACATCTTGGATCCCAGTGCAGACCTGTTTGTCCTAAGACACCAGAAATGCTTCCTACACTTAAAGCACCGCTTTGACAAACGCTGCCTGGAACCTGTTGCCTGCCTCTCTGTGTGACGAACAAAACAGTACCTTAGCTTGGGGCCAGTCCCCCTATATGTTTGGCTTACTCACCGACGATTGCTGAGGGATGAGCACCTAGCAGGGAGTGCAAGGCCACGTATGCCTCACGGGGTTGGGGGGGGGGGAAATCACTTGTCCTCACAAAGGCAATTCTGCAATGAAGAAAAGATAGGCCACTACACTGTTCATCAGTTAACCTTGAGGCCGCGTGTCGTCATTCCAGTGTGGTAAATAAACTTCCCATCACGCTTCAGGTTCCAAGTCGAGGGCACAGCGCCTTATGCTGCAGTGTCTGACTCCCTACTGGACGTTCAGCTGACCAACTACACCCTTTAGTGAGTAAACTTTGTGATACACTTTGTGATATGGGGTCGTGATTGTGGTGAAAGGATGAGCAAGTCATGGGTTAGTGAGGCCGGTTTGTACAATGTATCTCCAGAATACCTGGCTTTCAAGGGAGAGCCCGAAATTTTTCAGGCTACGCTGAAAGTCCAGTGGCCGCCTGGGGTAAATTGCATCACGTGCGAGTTCCCTGAAGGCGGGGTCGATTCACTGTACGTTTTGTGTGCTCTGGGTTCGGCGGAAATGCAGACACGTTTTGCATGAAGGAATGAACAGAACGCTGATAGCTGGCTCTTTCTAAGCTATCCCAACCTAGGTGTTTCTCTGACGCAGCCCTTCACTGCCCATGACTCGGCATCTAGCTGCTGCCAGCGGTGCATTGCTCACAACTCCCTGAAGACACAGGAGGCCCTTTTATCCGTTTCGGATCCTATTGCAGACCGGCGACTCAAGAGAGACCTGATATGCTTCCTAGGGTTCAAGAAACCCAGGGACTTAGGCTGCATGGGGTCTGTTGCATGCCTACCTCGTTCATGAGAAAACCTGAACAGTAGCTTAAGGCCAGAGGCCCCGTGTGCTTCTCCCCTTCCCTGAGGACAACCGAAGTAGGAGCACTTACCGAGGAACGGCAACATCCAATTTCCTTCCAGGAAATTCACTTGTCATCACAAAGGCAACTGTGCAACAACACTGTTTCCCAGGGAGAACTGAGCCCGCAGCTCTCTAAATCCCAATGAGGAAAATAAAGTTTCCCTTCAAGCCTTAGTTTCAAAATGGACCGCAGACCATTCACCCTGTGGTTTCCGTCTCTCCATGGCACGTCCAAGGTGCGCATAGCACGGAGATACTACAGTCGTTTCAACTTGCCGCATCCTAGCATTTGAACCAAAGACGCCCTTCACAGCCCTTCTTTCGGCCTATAGTTGCCCTCAACTGAGCTTCGCTCACAAGGCCCAGAAAGGACGGGCAGTCCGTCGTTCACATCTTGGATCCTAGTGCAGACCCCCGTGTCCTAAGACGCCAGAAACGCTTCCTAGATTTAAAACACCGCTCTGACAAACGCTGCCGTCAGCCTGCGGCCCGCCTATGTCTGTGACGAGAGAAGTAGAACGTTGGCCTGAGGCGAGTCGTCCAGGGTTGTGGGCGTACTCACGAACAATTTTGGAGGGATGAGGACGTGGCAGGAATTGAAAGCCAAGTGTTCTTTCGTGGAGGATAACTAGTCCTCCCAAAGACGACTGTGCAGCAAAGAGAAGATGGGCAACAACAGTGTTTAGCAGGTAATCCTGGGGCCGCAAACTCTCTACTTTGCAATGAGGAAAATCAACGTTCCCAGGAAGCCTCAATTTCCAGCAGCACAAAGCAGCGTATTAACAAGTCGCATCGCACTCTCTCTTGTACATCCCGTGGACACAGTGGCTCGTGACACTAGAAACCATTGCCATGCTGGGAGTCCTGACTGTGGTGTAAGGATATCAAGGTGAGGGCTTAGTTAGGCCTAGGTGACAGTACTTCTCTAGACTATCTACCAGTTCGGGAAAACCCTGTAGGTTTCGAAGCCGGACTTAAAGTGTAGTTGCCACTTGAGGTAGACGGACGTCGTGGAGCAGCTCCCAGGAGCAGTGGTAGGCTAATTGTATTTTCTCCTGCAGCTCACGGTTCCTCCAGAGCGCAGACACCCTTTGCATGAAGGAAGGCATGGAACGTTGATAACTGGGTTGCTTTCAAGCTATCGCAATCCAGGTGTCTAACCAACGAAGCCCTTCACTGCCCGTCAGTCGGCATCTAGCTGTTCCCGACGGTAGATGGCTCAAGGCTCCACGAAGACACAGGCAGTCCTTTCTCAGTACGTTTTGGAACCTAACGCTGACAAGTGAGTCCAAAAGAGAGCTGATATGCTTCCTAGAGTTCACGAACCACAGGGACTAAGGCTCTATGCAATCTGTTGCTTCGCTAAGTCTGTCATGAGAACACCTGGACGTTAGCTTGAGGCTAGAGGCCCCATGTGGTGGACCCATTCCCTGAAGACTACTGAAGGATGACCACCTACCAAGGGATGACAACCTCCAAGCTTCTTGCCTAGAAACTCACATCAACACGATGGCAATTGTGTTACGAAGAGAAGCTGTGCAGCAACAGCGTTTCTTGGGGAGAATTGAGCCTGCGGCTCTGTAAATGCCGGTGAGGAAAAGAAAGTTTCACTCGCAGCCTTACTTTCAAAAGGGACCACACAGAGCATTCACCCTGCTGTGTCTTTCTCTAGTTTGTACTCCCAAGGTGCGTTAGAAGGGAGATACTTGAGTTGTTTCACTTACCACATGCTAGATGTTTAGCAAAAGAAGATCTTTACTGCCCTTGTTTCGGCATATGGTTGTCCTCAGCCGAACACTTCTCTCAGCTCCTAGAAGCGACGGGCGGTCCATCGTGTACATCTTGGATCCCAGTGCAGACCTGTTTGTCCTAAGACACCAGAAATGCTTCCTACACTTAAAGCACCGCTTTGACAAACGCTGCCTGGAACCTGTTGCCTGCCTCTCTGTGTGACGAACAAAACAGTACCTTAGCTTGGGGCCAGTCCCCCTATATGTTTGGCTTACTCACCGACGATTGCTGAGGGATGAGCACCTAGCAGGGAGTGCAAGGCCACGTATGCCTCACGGGGTTGGGGGGGGGGAAATCACTTGTCCTCAAAAAGGCAATTCTGCAATGAAGAAAAGATAGGCCACTACACTGTTCATCAGTTAACCTTGAGGCCGCGTGTCGTCATTCCAGTGTGGTAAATAAACTTCCCATCACGCTTCAGGTTCCAAGTCGAGGGCACAGCGCCTTATGCTGCAGTGTCTGACTCCCTACTGGACGTTCAGCTGACCAACTACACCCTTTAGTGAGTAAACTTTGTGATACACTTTGTGATATGGGGTCGTGATTGTGGTGAAAGGATGAGCAAGTCATGGGTTAGTGAGGCCGGTTTGTACAATGTATCTCCAGAATACCTGGCTTTCAAGGGAGAGCCCGAAATTTTTCAGGCTACGCTGAAAGTCCAGTGGCCGCCTGGGGTAAATTGCATCACGTGCGAGTTCCCTGAAGGCGGGGTCGAATCACTGTACGTTTTGTGTGCTCTGGGTTCGGCGGAAATGCAGACACGTTTTGCATGAAGGAATGAACAGAACGCTGATAGCTGGCTCTTTCTAAGCTATCCCAACCTAGGTGTTTCTCTGACGCAGCCCTTCACTGCCCATGACTCGGCATCTAGCTGCTGCCAGCGGTGCATTGCTCACAACTCCCTGAAGACACAGGAGGCCCTTTTATCCGTTTCGGATCCTATTGCAGACCGGCGACTCAAGAGAGACCTGATATGCTTCCTAGGGTTCAAGAAACCCAGGGACTTAGGCTGCATGGGGTCTGTTGCATGCCTACCTCGTTCATGAGAAAACCTGAACAGTAGCTTAAGGCCAGAGGCCCCGTGTGCTTCTCCCCTTCCCTGAGGACAACCGAAGTAGGAGCACTTACCGAGGAACGGCAACATCCAATTTCCTTCCAGGAAATTCACTTGTCATCACAAAGGCAACTGTGCAACAACACTGTTTCCCAGGGAGAACTGAGCCCGCAGCTCTCTAAATCCCAATGAGGAAAATAAAGTTTCCCTTCAAGCCTTAGTTTCAAAATGGACCGCAGACCATTCACCCTGTGGTTTCCGTCTCTCCATGGCACGTCCAAGGTGCGCATAGCACGGAGATACTACAGTCGTTTCAACTTGCCGCATCCTAGCATTTGAACCAAAGACGCCCTTCACAGCCCTTCTTTCGGCCTATAGTTGCCCTCAACTGAGCTTCGCTCACAAGGCCCAGAAAGGACGGGCAGTCCGTCGTTCACATCTTGGATCCTAGTGCAGACCCCCGTGTCCTAAGACGCCAGAAACGCTTCCTAGATTTAAAGCACCGCTCTGACAAACGCTGCCGTCAGCCTGCGGCCCGCCTATGTCTGTGACGAGAGAAGTAGAACGTTGGCCTGAGGCGAGTCGTCCAGGGTTGTGGGCGTACTCACGAACAATTTTGGAGGGATGAGGACGTGGCAGGAATTGAAAGCCAAGTGTTCTTTCGTGGAGGATAACTAGTCCTCCCAAAGACGACTGTGCAGCAAAGAGAAGATGGGCAACAACAGTGTTTAGCAGGTAATCCTGGGGCCGCAAACTCTCTACTTTGCAATGAGGAAAATCAACGTTCCCAGGAAGCCTCAATTTCCAGCAGCACAAAGCAGCGTATTAACAAGTCGCATCGCACTCTCTCTTGTACATCCCGTGGACACAGTGGCTCGTGACACTAGAAACCATTGCCATGCTGGGAGTCCTGACTGTGGTGTAAGGATATCAAGGTGAGGGCTTAGTTAGGCCTAGGTGACAGTACTTCTCTAGACTATCTACCAGTTCGGGAAAACCCTGTAGGTTTCGAAGCCGGACTTAAAGTGTAGTTGCCACTTGAGGTAGACGGACGTCGTGGAGCAGCTCCCAGGAGCAGTGGTAGGCTAATTGTATTTTCTCCTGCAGCTCACGGTTCCTCCAGAGCGCAGACACCCTTTGCATGAAGGAAGGCATGGAACGTTGATAACTGGGTTGCTTTCAAGCTATCGCAATCCAGGTGTCTAACCAACGAAGCCCTTCACTGCCCGTCAGTCGGCATCTAGCTGTTCCCGACGGTAGATGGCTCAAGGCTCCACGAAGACACAGGCAGTCTTTTCTCAGTACGTTTTGGAACCTAACGCTGACAAGTGAGTCCAAAAGAGAGCTGATATGCTTCCTAGAGTTCACGAACCACAGGGACTAAGGCTCTATGCAATCTGTTGCTTCGCTAAGTCTGTCATGAGAACACCTGGACGTTAGCTTGAGGCTAGAGGCCCCATGTGGTGGACCCATTCCCTGAAGACTACTGAAGGATGACCACCTACCAAGGGATGACAACCTCCAAGCTTCTGGCCTAGAAACTCACATCATCACGATGGCAATTGTGTTACGAAGAGAAGCTGTGCAGCAACAGCGTTTCTTGGGGAGAATTGAGCCTGCGGCTCTGTAAATGCCGGTGAGGAAAAGAAAGTTTCACTCGCAGCCTTACTTTCAAAAGGGACCACACAGAGCATTCACCCTGCTGTGTCTTTCTCTAGTTTGTACTCCCAAGGTGCGTTAGAAGGGAGATACTTGAGTTGTTTCACTTACCACATGCTAGATGTTTAGCAAAAGAAGATCTTTACTGCCCTTGTTTCGGCATATGGTTGTCCTCAGCCGAACACTTCTCTCAGCTCCTAGAAGCGACGGGCGGTCCATCGTGTACATCTTGGATCCCAGTGCAGACCTGTTTGTCCTAAGACACCAGAAATGCTTCCTACACTTAAAGCACCGCTTTGACAAACGCTGCCTGGAACCTGTTGCCTGCCTCTCTGTGTGACGAACAAAACAGTACCTTAGCTTGGGGCCAGTCCCCCTATATGTTTGGCTTACTCACCGACGATTGCTGAGGGATGAGCACCTAGCAGGGAGTGCAAGGCCACGTATGCCTCACAGGGTTGGGGGGGGGGAAATCACTTGTCCTCACAAAGGCAATTCTGCAATGAAGAAAAGATAGGCCACTACACTGTTCATCAGTTAACCTTGAGGCCGCGTGTCGTCATTCCAGTGTGGTAAATAAACTTCCCATCACGCTTCAGTTTCCAAGTCGAGGGCACAGCGCCTTATGCTGCAGTGTCTGACTCCCTACTGGACGTTCAGCTGACCAACTACACCCTTTAGTGAGTAAACTTTGTGATACACTTTGTGATATGGGGTCGTGATTGTGGTGAAAGGATGAGCAAGTCATGGGTTAGTGAGGCCGGTTTGTACAATGTATCTCCAGAATACCTGGCTTTCAAGGGAGAGCCCGAAATTTTTCAGGCTACGCTGAAAGTCCAGTGGCCGCCTGGGGTAAATTGCATCACGTGCGAGTTCCCTGAAGGCGGGGTCGAATCACTGTACGTTTTGTGTGCTCTGGGTTCGGCGGAAATGCAGACACGTTTTGCATGAAGGAATGAACAGAACGCTGATAGCTGGCTCTTTCTAAGCTATCCCAACCTAGGTGTTTCTCTGACGCAGCCCTTCACTGCCCATGACTCGGCATCTAGCTGCTGCCAGCGGTGCATTGCTCACAACTCCCTGAAGACACAGGAGGCCCTTTTATCCGTTTCGGATCCTATTGCAGACCGGCGACTCAAGAGAGACCTGATATGCTTCCTAGGGTTCAAGAAACCCAGGGACTTAGGCTGCATGGGGTCTGTTGCATGCCTACCTCGTTCATGAGAAAACCTGAACAGTAGCTTAAGGCCAGAGGCCCCGTGTGGTTCTCCTCTACCCTGAGGACAACCGAAGTAGGAGCACTTACCGAGGAACGGCAACATCCAATTTCCTTCCAGGAAATTCACTTGTCATCACAGAGGCAACTGTGCAACAACACTGTTTCCCAGGGAGAACTGAGCCCGCAGCTCTCTAAATCCCAATGAGGAAAATAAAGTTTCCCTTCAAGCCTTAGTTTCAAAATGGACCGCAGACCATTCACCCTGTGGTTTCCGTCTCTCCATGGCACGTCCAAGGTGCGCATAGCACGGAGATACTACAGTCGTTTCAACTTGCCGCATCCTAGCATTTGAACCAAAGACGCCCTTCACAGCCCTTCTTTCGGCCTATAGTTGCCCTCAACTGAGCTTCGCTCACAAGGCCCAGAAAGGACGGGCAGTCCGTCATTTACATCTTGGATCCTAGTGCAGACTCCCGTGTCCTAAGACGCCAGAAACGCTTCCTAGATTTAAAGCACCGCTCTGACAAACGCTGCCGTCAGCCTGCGGCCCGCCTATGTCTGTGACGAGAGAAGTAGAACGTTGGCCTGAGGCGAGTCGTCCAGGGTTGTGGACGTACTCACGAACAATTTTGGAGGGATGAGGACGTGGCAGGAATTGAAAGCCAAGTGTTCTTTCGTGGAGGATAACTAGTCCTCCCAAAGACGACTGTGCAGCAAAGAGAAGATGGGCAACAACAGTGTTTAGCAGGTAATCCTGGGGCCGCAAACTCTCTACTTTGCAATGAGGAAAATCAACGTTCCCAGGAAGCCTCAATTTCCAGCAGCACAAAGCAGCGTATTAACAAGTCGCATCGCACTCTCTCTTGTACATCCCGTGGACACAGTGGCTCGTGACACTAGAAACCATTGCCATGCTGGGAGTCCTGACTGTGGTGTAAGGATATCAAGGTGAGGGCTTAGTTAGGCCTAGGTGACAGTACTTCTCTAGACTATCTACCAGTTCGGGAAAACCCTGTAGGTTTCGAAGCCGGACTTAAAGTGTAGTTGCCGCTTGAGGTAGACGGACGTCGTGGAGCAGCTCCCAGGAGCAGTGGTAGGCTAATTGTATTTTCTCCTGCAGCTCACGGTTCCTCCAGAGCGCAGACACCCTTTGCATGAAGGAAGGCATGGAACGTTGATAACTGGGTTGCTTTCAAGCTATCGCAATCCAGGTGTCTAAACAACGAAGCCCTTCACTGCCCGTCAGTCGGCATCTAGCTGTTCCCGACGGTAGATGGCTCAAGGCTCCACGAAGACACAGGCAGTCCTTTCTCAGTACGTTTTGGAACCTAACGCTGACAAGTGAGTCCAAAAGAGAGCTGATATGCTTCCTAGAGTTCACGAACCACAGGGACTAAGGCTCTATGCAATCTGTTGCTTCGCTAAGTCTGTCATGAGAACACCTGGACGTTAGCTTGAGGCTAGAGGCCCCATGTGGTGGGCCCATTCCCTGAAGACTACTGAAGGATGACCACCTACCAAGGGATGGCAACCTCCAAGCTTCTTGCCTAGAAACTCACATCATCACGATGGCAATTGTGTTACGAAGAGAAGCTGTGCAGCAACAGCGTTTCTTGGGGAGAATTGAGCCTGCGGCTCTGTAAATGCCGGTGAGGAAAAGAAAGTTTCACTCGCAGCCTTACTTTCAAAAGGGACCACACAGAGCATTCACCCTGCTGTGTCTTTCTCTAGTTTGTACTCCCAAGGTGCGTTAGAAGGGAGATACTTGAGTTGTTTCACTTACCACATGCTAGATGTTTAGCAAAAGAAGATCTTTACTGCCCTTGTTTCGGCATATGGTTGTCCTCAGCCGAACACTTCTCTCAGCTCCTAGAAGCGACGGGCGGTCCATCGTGTACATCTTGGATCCCAGTGCAGACCTGTTTGTCCTAAGACACCAGAAATGCTTCCTACACTTAAAGCACCGCTTTGACAAACGCTGCCTGGAACCTGTTGCCTGCCTCTCTGTGTGACGAACAAAACAGTACCTTAGCTTGGGGCCAGTCCTCCTATATGTTTGGCTTACTCACCGACGATTGCTGAGGGATGAGCACCTAGCAGGGAGTGCAAGGCCACGTATGCCTCACGGGGTTGGGGGGGGGGAAATCACTTGTCCTCACAAAGGCAATTCTGCAATGAAGAAAAGATAGGCCACTACACTGTTCATCAGTTAACCTTGAGGCCGCGTGTCATCATTCCAGTGTGGTAAATAAACTTCCCATCACGCTTCAGTTTCCAAGTCGAGGGCACAGCGCCTTATGCTGCAGTGTCTGACTCCCTACTGGACGTTCAGCTGACCAACTACACCCTTTAGTGAGTAAACTTTGTGATACACTTTGTGATATGGGGTCGTGATTGTGGTGAAAGGATGAGCAAGTCATGGGTTAGTGAGGCCGGTTTGTACAATGTATCTCCAGAATACCTGGCTTTCAAGGGAGAGCCCGAAATTTTTCAGGCTACGCTGAAAGTCCAGTGGCCGCCTGGGGTAAATTGCATCACGTGCGAGTTCCCTGAAGGCGGGGTCGATTCACTGTACGTTTTGTGTGCTCTGGGTTCGGCGGAAATGCAGACACGTTTTGCATGAAGGAATGAACAGAACGCTGATAGCTGGCTCTTTCTAAGCTATCCCAACCTAGGTGTTTCTCTGACGCAGCCCTTCACTGCCCATGACTCGGCATCTAGCTGCTGCCAGCGGTGCATTGCTCACAACTCCCTGAAGACACAGGAGGCCCTTTTATCCGTTTCGGATCCTATTGCAGACCGGCGACTCAAGAGAGACCTGATATGCTTCCTAGGGTTCAAGAAACCCAGGGACTTAGGCTGCATGGGGTCTGTTGCATGCCTACCTCGTTCATGAGAAAACCTGAACAGTAGCTTAAGGCCAGAGGCCCCGTGTGCTTCTCCCCTTCCCTGAGGACAACCGAAGTAGGAGCACTTACCGAGGAACGGCAACATCCAATTTCCTTCCAGGAAATTCACTTGTCATCACAAAGGCAACTGTGCAACAACACTGTTTCCCAGGGAGAACTGAGCCCGCAGCTCTCTAAATCCCAATGAGGAAAATAAAGTTTCCCTTCAAGCCTTAGTTTCAAAATGGACCGCAGACCATTCACCCTGTGGTTTCCGTCTCTCCATGGCACGTCCAAGGTGCGCATAGCACGGAGATACTACAGTCGTTTCAACTTGCCGCATCCTAGCATTTGAACCAAAGACGCCCTTCACAGCCCTTCTTTCGGCCTATAGTTGCCCTCAACTGAGCTTCGCTCACAAGGCCCAGAAAGGACGGGCAGTCCGTCGTTCACATCTTGGATCCTAGTGCAGACCCCCGTGTCCTAAGACGCCAGAAACGCTTCCTAGATTTAAAGCACCGCTCTGACAAACGCTGCCGTCAGCCTGCGGCCCGCCTATGTCTGTGACGAGAGAAGTAGAACGTTGGCCTGAGGCGAGTCGTCCAGGGTTGTGGGCGTACTCACGAACAATTTTGGAGGGATGAGGACGTGGCAGGAATTGAAAGCCAAGTGTTCTTTCGTGGAGGATAACTAGTCCTCCCAAAGACGACTGTGCAGCAAAGAGAAGATGGGCAACAACAGTGTTTAGCAGGTAATCCTGGGGCCGCAAACTCTCTACTTTGCAATGAGGAAAATCAACGTTCCCAGGAAGCCTCAATTTCCAGCAGCACAAAGCAGCGTATTAACAAGTCGCATCGCACTCTCTCTTGTACATCCCGTGGACACAGTGGCTCGTGACACTAGAAACCATTGCCATGCTGGGAGTCCTGACTGTGGTGTAAGGATATCAAGGTGAGGGCTTAGTTAGGCCTAGGTGACAGTACTTCTCTAGACTATCTACCAGTTCGGGAAAACCCTGTAGGTTTCGAAGCCGGACTTAAAGTGTAGTTGCCGCTTGAGGTAGACGGACGTCGTGGAGCAGCTCCCAGGAGCAGTGGTAGGCTAATTGTATTTTCTCCTGCAGCTCACGGTTCCTCCAGAGCGCAGACACCCTTTGCATGAAGGAAGGCATGGAACGTTGATAACTGGGTTGCTTTCAAGCTATCCCAATCCAGGTGTCTAACCAACGAAGCCCTTCACTGCCCGTCAGTCGGCATCTAGCTGTTCCCGACGGTAGATGGCTCAAGGCTCCACGAAGACACAGGCAGTCCTTTCTCAGTACGTTTTGGAACCTAACGCTGACAAGTGAGTCCAAAAGAGAGCTGATATGCTTCCTAGAGTTCACGAACCACAGGGACTAAGGCTCTATGCAATCTGTTGCTTCGCTAAGTCTGTCATGAGAACACCTGGACGTTAGCTTGAGGCTAGAGGCCCCATGTGGTGGGCCCATTCCCTGAAGACTACTGAAGGATGACCACCTACCAAGGGATGACAACCTCCAAGCTTCTTGCCTAGAAACTCACATCATCACGATGGCAATTGTGTTACGAAGAGAAGCTGTGCAGCAACAGCGTTTCTTGGGGAGAATTGAGCCTGCGGCTCTGTAAATGCCGGTGAGGAAAAGAAAGTTTCACTCGCAGCCTTACTTTCAAAAGGGACCACACAGAGCATTCACCCTGCTGTGTCTTTCTCTAGTTTGTACTCCCAAGGTGCGTTAGAAGGGAGATACTTGAGTTGTTTCACTTACCACATGCTAGATGTTTAGCAAAAGAAGATCTTTACTGCCCTTGTTTCGGCATATGGTTGTCCTCAGCCGAACACTTCTCTCAGCTCCTAGAAGCGACGGGCGGTCCATCGTGTACATCTTGGATCCCAGTGCAGACCTGTTTGTCCTAAGACACCAGAAATGCTTCCTACACTTAAAGCACCGCTTTGACAAACGCTGCCTGGAACCTGTTGCCTGCCTCTCTGTGTGACGAACAAAACAGTACCTTAGCTTGGGGCCAGTCCCCCTATATGTTTGGCTTACTCACCGACGATTGCTGAGGGATGAGCACCTAGCAGGGAGTGCAAGGCCACGTATGCCTCACAGGGTTGGGGGGGGGGAAATCACTTGTCATCACAAAGGCAATTCTGCAATGAAGAAAAGATAGGCCACTACACTGTTCATCAGTTAACCTTGAGGCCGCGTGTCGTCATTCCAGTGTGGTAAATAAACTTCCCATCACGCTTCAGTTTCCAAGTCGAGGGCACAGCGCCTTATGCTGCAGTGTCTGACTCCCTACTGGACGTTCAGCTGACCAACTACACCCTTTAGTGAGTAAACTTTGTGATACACTTTGTGATATGGGGTCGTGATTGTGGTGAAAGGATGAGCAAGTCATGGGTTAGTGAGGCCGGTTTGTACAATGTATCTCCAGAATACCTGGCTTTCAAGGGAGAGCCCGAAATTTTTCAGGCTACGCTGAAAGTCCAGTGGCCGCCTGGGGTAAATTGCATCACGTGCGAGTTCCCTGAAGGCGGGGTCGATTCACTGTACGTTTTGTGTGCTCTGGGTTCGGCGGAAATGCAGACACGTTTTGCATGAAGGAATGAACAGAACGCTGATAGCTGGCTCTTTCTAAGCTATCCCAACCTAGGTGTTTCTCTGACGCAGCCCTTCACTGCCCATGACTCGGCATCTAGCTGCTGCCAGCGGTGCATTGCTCACAACTCCCTGAAGACACAGGAGGCCCTTTTATCCGTTTCGGATCCTATTGCAGACCGGCGACTCAAGAGAGACCTGATATGCTTCCTAGGGTTCAAGAAACCCAGGGACTTAGGCTGCATGGGGTCTGTTGCATGCCTACCTCGTTCATGAGAAAACCTGAACAGTAGCTTAAGGCCAGAGGCCCCGTGTGCTTCTCCCCTTCCCTGAGGACAACCGAAGTAGGAGCACTTACCGAGGAACGGCAACATCCAATTTCCTTCCAGGAAATTCACTTGTCATCACAAAGGCAACTGTGCAACAACACTGTTTCCCAGGGAGAACTGAGCCCGCAGCTCTCTAAATCCCAATGAGGAAAATAAAGTTTCCCTTCAAGCCTTAGTTTCAAAATGGACCGCAGACCATTCACCCTGTGGTTTCCATCTCTCCATGGCACGTCCAAGGTGCGCATAGCACAGAGATACTACAGTCGTTTCAACTTGCCGCATCCTAGCATTTGAACCAAAGACGCCCTTCACAGCCCTTCTTTCGGCCTATAGTTGCCCTCAACTGAGCTTCGCTCACAAGGCCCAGAAAGGACGGGCAGTCCGTCGTTCACATCTTGGATCCTAGTGCAGACCCCCGTGTCCTAAGACGCCAGAAACGCTTCCTAGATTTAAAGCACCGCTCTGACAAACGCTGCCGTCAGCCTGCGGCCCGCCTATGTCTGTGACGAGAGAAGTAGAACGTTGGCCTGAGGCGAGTCGTCCAGGGTTGTGGGCGTACTCACGAACAATTTTGGAGGGATGAGGACGTGGCAGGAATTGAAAGCCAAGTGTTCTTTCGTGGAGGATAACTAGTCCTCCCAAAGACGACTGTGCAGCAAAGAGAAGATGGGCAACAACAGTGTTTAGCAGGTAATCCTGGGGCCGCAAACTCTCTACTTTGCAATGAGGAAAATCAACGTTCCCAGGAAGCCTCAATTTCCAGCAGCACAAAGCAGCGTATTAACAAGTCGCATCGCACTCTCTCTTGTACATCCCGTGGACACAGTGGCTCGTGACACTAGAAACCATTGCCATGCTGGGAGTCCTGACTGTGGTGTAAGGATATCAAGGTGAGGGCTTAGTTAGGCCTAGGTGACAGTACTTCTCTAGACTATCTACCAGTTCGGGAAAACCCTGTAGGTTTCGAAGCCGGACTTAAAGTGTAGTTGCCGCTTGAGGTAGACGGACGTCGTGGAGCAGCTCCCAGGAGCAGTGGTAGGCTAATTGTATTTTCTCCTGCAGCTCACGGTTCCTCCAGAGCGCAGACACCCTTTGCATGAAGGAAGGCATGGAACGTTGATAACTGGGTTGCTTTCAAGCTATCGCAATCCAGGTGTCTAACCAACGAAGCCCTTCACTGCCCGTCAGTCGGCATCTAGCTGTTCCCGACGGTAGATGGCTCAAGGCTCCACGAAGACACAGGCAGTCCTTTCTCAGTACGTTTTGGAACCTAACGCTGACAAGTGAGTCCAAAAGAGAGCTGATATGCTTCCTAGAGTTCATGAACCACAGGGACTAAGGCTCTATGCAATCTGTTGCTTCGCTAAGTCTGTCATGAGAACACCTGGACGTTAGCTTGAGGCTAGAGGCCCCATGTGGTGGGCCCATTCCCTGAAGACTACTGAAGGATGACCACCTACCAAGGGATGACAACCTCCAAGCTTCTTGCCTAGAAACTCACATCATCACGATGGCAATTGTGTTACGAAGAGAAGCTGTGCAGCAACAGCGTTTCTTGGGGAGAATTGAGCCTGCGGCTCTGTAAATGCCGGTGAGGAAAAGAAAGTTTCACTCGCAGCCTTACTTTCAAAAGGGACCACACAGAGCATTCACCCTGCTGTGTCTTTCTCTAGTTTGTACTCCCAAGGTGCGTTAGAAGGGAGATACTTGAGTTGTTTCACTTACCACATGCTAGATGTTTAGCAAAAGAAGATCTTTACTGCCCTTGTTTTGGCATATGGTTGTCCTCAGCCGAACACTTCTCTCAGCTCCTAGAAGCGACGGGCGGTCCATCGTGTACATCTTGGATCCCAGTGCAGACCTGTTTGTCCTAAGACACCAGAAATGCTTCCTACACTTAAAGCACCGCTTTGACAAACGCTGCCTGGAACCTGTTGCCTGCCTCTCTGTGTGACGAACAAAACAGTACCTTAGCTTGGGGCCAGTCCCCCTATATGTTTGGCTTACTCACCGACGATTGCTGAGGGATGAGCACCTAGCAGGGAGTGCAAGGCCACGTATGCCTCACAGGGTTGGGGGGGGGGAAATCACTTGTCTTCACAAAGGCAATTCTGCAATGAAGAAAAGATAGGCCACTACACTGTTCATCAGTTAACCTTGAGGCCGCGTGTCGTCATTCCAGTGTGGTAAATAAACTTCCCATCACGCTTCAGTTTCCAAGTCGAGGGCACAGCGCCTTATGCTGCAGTGTCTGACTCCCTACTGGACGTTCAGCTGACCAACTACACCCTTTAGTGAGTAAACTTTGTGATACACTTTGTGATATGGGGTCGTGATTGTGGTGAAAGGATGAGCAAGTCATGGGTTAGTGAGGCCGGTTTGTACAATGTATCTCCAGAATACCTGGCTTTCAAGGGAGAGCCCGAAATTTTTCAGGCTACGCTGAAAGTCCAGTGGCCGCCTGGGGTAAATTGCATCACGTGCGAGTTCCCTGAAGGCGGGGTCGATTCACTGTACGTTTTGTGTGCTCTGGGTTCGGCGGAAATGCAGACACGTTTTGCATGAAGGAATGAACAGAACGCTGATAGCTGGCTCTTTCTAAGCTATCCCAACCTAGGTGTTTCTCTGACGCAGCCCTTCACTGCCCATGACTCGGCATCTAGCTGCTGCCAGCGGTGCATTGCTCACAACTCCCTGAAGACACAGGAGGCCCTTTTATCCGTTTCGGATCCTATTGCAGACCGGCGACTCAAGAGAGACCTGATATGCTTCCTAGGGTTCAAGAAACCCAGGGACTTAGGCTGCATGGGGTCTGTTGCATGCCTACCTCGTTCATGAGAAAACCTGAACAGTAGCTTAAGGCCAGAGGCCCCGTGTGCTTCTCCCCTTCCCTGAGGACAACCGAAGTAGGAGCACTTACCGAGGAACGGCAACATCCAATTTCCTTCCAGGAAATTCACTTGTCATCACAAAGGCAACTGTGCAACAACACTGTTTCCCAGGGAGAACTGAGCCCGCAGCTCTCTAAATCCCAATGAGGAAAATAAAGTTTCCCTTCAAGCCTTAGTTTCAAAATGGACCGCAGACCATTCACCCTGTGGTTTCCGTCTCTCCATGGCACGTCCAAGGTGCGCATAGCACGGAGATACTACAGTCGTTTCAACTTGCCGCATCCTAGCATTTGAACCAAAGACGCCCTTCACAGCCCTTCTTTCGGCCTATAGTTGCCCTCAACTGAGCTTCGCTCACAAGGCCCAGAAAGGACGGGCAGTCCGTCGTTCACATCTTGGATCCTAGTGCAGACCCCCGTGTCCTAAGACGCCAGAAACGCTTCCTAGATTTAAAGCACCGCTCTGACAAACGCTGCCGTCAGCCTGCGGCCCGCCTATGTCTGTGACGAGAGAAGTAGAACGTTGGCCTGAGGCGAGTCGTCCAGGGTTGTGGGCGTACTCACGAACAATTTTGGAGGGATGAGGACGTGGCAGGAATTGAAAGCCAAGTGTTCTTTCGTGGAGGATAACTAGTCCTCCCAAAGACGACTGTGCAGCAAAGAGAAGATGGGCAACAACAGTGTTTAGCAGGTAATCCTGGGGCCGCAAACTCTCTACTTTGCAATGAGGAAAATCAACGTTCCCAGGAAGCCTCAATTTCCAGCAGCACAAAGCAGCGTATTAACAAGTCGCATCGCACTCTCTCTTGTACATCCCGTGGACACAGTGGCTCGTGACACTAGAAACCATTGCCATGCTGGGAGTCCTGACTGTGGTGTAAGGATATCAAGGTGAGGGCTTAGTTAGGCCTAGGTGACAGTACTTCTCTAGACTATCTACCAGTTCGGGAAAACCCTGTAGGTTTCGAAGCCGGACTTAAAGTGTAGTTGCCGCTTGAGGTAGACGGACGTCGTGGAGCAGCTCCCAGGAGCAGTGGTAGGCTAATTGTATTTTCTCCTGCAGCTCACGGTTCCTCCAGAGCGCAGACACCCTTTGCATGAAGGAAGGCATGGAACGTTGATAACTGGGTTGCTTTCAAGCTATCGCAATCCAGGTGTCTAACCAACGAAGCCCTTCACTGCCCGTCAGTCGGCATCTAGCTGTTCCCGACGGTAGATGGCTCAAGGCTCCACGAAGACACAGGCAGTCCTTTCTCAGTACGTTTTGGAACCTAACGCTGACAAGTGAGTCCAAAAGAGAGCTGATATGCTTCCTAGAGTTCACGAACCACAGGGACTAAGGCTCTATGCAATCTGTTGCTTCGCTAAGTCTGTCATGAGAACACCTGGACGTTAGCTTGAGGCTAGAGGCCCCATGTGGTGGGCCCATTCCCTGAAGACTACTGAAGGATGACCACCTACCAAGGGATGACAACCTCCAAGCTTCTTGCCTAGAAACTCACATCATCACGATGGCAATTGTGTTACGAAGAGAAGCTGTGCAGCAACAGCGTTTCTTGGGGAGAATTGAGCCTGCGGCTCTGTAAATGCCGGTGAGGAAAAGAAAGTTTCACTCGCAGCCTTACTTTCAAAAGGGACCACACAGAGCATTCACCCTGCTGTGTCTTTCTCTAGTTTGTACTCCCAAGGTGCGTTAGAAGGGAGATACTTGAGTTGTTTCACTTACCACATGCTAGATGTTTAGCAAAAGAAGATCTTTACTGCCCTTGTTTCGGCATATGGTTGTCCTCAGCCGAACACTTCTCTCAGCTCCTAGAAGCGACGGGCGGTCCATCGTGTACATCTTGGATCCCAGTGCAGACCTGTTTGTCCTAAGACACCAGAAATGCTTCCTACACTTAAAGCACCGCTTTGACAAACGCTGCCTGGAACCTGTTGCCTGCCTCTCTGTGTGACGAACAAAACAGTACCTTAGCTTGGGGCCAGTCCCCCTATATGTTTGGCTTACTCACCGACGATTGCTGAGGGATGAGCACCTAGCAGGGAGTGCAAGGCCACGTATGCCTCACGGGGTTGGCGGGGGTGGAAATCACTTGTCCTCACAAAGGCAATTCTGCAATGAAGAAAAGATAGGCCACTACACTGTTCATCAGTTAACCTTGAGGCCGCGTGTCGTCATTCCAGTGTGGTAAATAAACTTCCCATCACGCTTCAGTTTCCAAGTCGAGGGCACAGCGCCTTATGCTGCAGTGTCTGACTCCCTACTGGACGTTCAGCTGACCAACTACACCCTTTAGTGAGTAAACTTTGTGATACACTTTGTGATATGGGGTCGTGATTGTGGTGAAAGGATGAGCAAGTCATGGGTTAGTGAGGCCGGTTTGTACAATGTATCTCCAGAATACCTGGCTTTCAAGGGAGAGCCCGAAATTTTTCAGGCTACGCTGAAAGTCCAGTGGCCGCCTGGGGTAAATTGCATCACGTGCGAGTTCCCTGAAGGCGGGGTCGATTCACTGTACGTTTTGTGTGCTCTGGGTTCGGCGGAAATGCAGACACGTTTTGCATGAAGGAATGAACAGAACGCTGATAGCTGGCTCTTTCTAAGCTATCCCAACCTAGGTGTTTCTCTGACGCAGCCCTTCACTGCCCATGACTCGGCATCTAGCTGCTGCCAGCGGTGCATTGCTCACAACTCCCTGAAGACACAGGAGGCCCTTTTATCCGTTTCGGATCCTATTGCAGACCGGCGACTCAAGAGAGACCTGATATGCTTCCTAGGGTTCAAGAAACCCAGGGACTTAGGCTGCATGGGGTCTGTTGCATGCCTACCTCGTTCATGAGAAAACCTGAACAGTAGCTTAAGGCCAGAGGCCCCGTGTGCTTCTCCCCTTCCCTGAGGACAACCGAAGTAGGAGCACTTACCGAGGAACGGCAACATCCAATTTCCTTCCAGGAAATTCACTTGTCATCACAAAGGCAACTGTGCAACAACACTGTTTCCCAGGGAGAACTGAGCCCGCAGCTCTCTAAATCCCAATGAGGAAAATAAAGTTTCCCTTCAAGCCTTAGTTTCAAAACGGACCGCAGACCATTCACCCTGTGGTTTCCGTCTCTCCATGGCACGTCCAAGGTGCGCATAGCACGGAGATACTACAGTCGTTTCAACTTGCCGCATCCTAGCATTTGAACCAAAGACGCCCTTCACAGCCCTTCTTTCGGCCTATAGTTGCCCTCAACTGAGCTTCGCTCACAAGGCCCAGAAAGGACGGGCAGTCCGTCGTTCACATCTTGGATCCTAGTGCAGACCCCCGTGTCCTAAGACGCCAGAAACGCTTCCTAGATTTAAAGCACCGCTCTGACAAACGCTGCCGTCAGCCTGCGGCCCGCCTATGTCTGTGACGAGAGAAGTAGAACGTTGGCCTGAGGCGAGTCGTCCAGGGTTGTGGGCGTACTCACGAACAATTTTGGAGGGATGAGGACGTGGCAGGAATTGAAAGCCAAGTGTTCTTTCGTGGAGGATAACTAGTCCTCCCAAAGACGACTGTGCAGCAAAGAGAAGATGGGCAACAACAGTGTTTAGCAGGTAATCCTGGGGCCGCAAACTCTCTACTTTGCAATGAGGAAAATCAACGTTCCCAGGAAGCCTCAATTTCCAGCAGCACAAAGCAGCGTATTAACAAGTCGCATCGCACTCTCTCTTGTACATCCCGTGGACACAGTGGCTCGTGACACTAGAAACCATTGCCATGCTGGGAGTCCTGACTGTGGTGTAAGGATATCAAGGTGAGGGCTTAGTTAGGCCTAGGTGACAGTACTTCTCTAGACTATCTACCAGTTCGGGAAAACCCTGTAGGTTTCGAAGCCGGACTTAAAGTGTAGTTGCCGCTTGAGGTAGACGGACGTCGTGGAGCAGCTCCCAGGAGCAGTGGTAGGCTAATTGTATTTTCTCCTGCAGCTCACGGTTCCTCCAGAGCGCAGACACCCTTTGCATGAAGGAAGGCATGGAACGTTGATAACTGGGTTGCTTTCAAGCTATCGCAATCCAGGTGTCTAACCAACGAAGCCCTTCACTGCCCGTCAGTCGGCATCTAGCTGTTCCCGACGGTAGATGGCTCAAGGCTCCACGAAGACACAGGCAGTCCTTTCTCAGTACGTTTTGGAACCTAACACTGACAAGTGAGTCCAAAAGAGAGCTGATATGCTTCCTAGAGTTCACGAACCACAGGGACTAAGGCTCTATGCAATCTGTTGCTTCGCTAAGTCTGTCATGAGAACACCTGGACGTTAGCTTGAGGCTAGAGGCCCCATGTGGTGGGCCCATTCCCTGAAGACTACTGAAGGATGACCACCTACCAAGGGATGACAACCTCCAAGCTTCTTGCCTAGAAACTCACATCATCACGATGGCAATTGTGTTACGAAGAGAAGCTGTGCAGCAACAGCGTTTCTTGGGGAGAATTGAGCCTGCGGCTCTGTAAATGCCGGTGAGGAAAAGAAAGTTTCACTCGCAGCCTTACTTTCAAAAGGGACCACACAGAGCATTCACCCTGCTGTGTCTTTCTCTAGTTTGTACTCCCAAGGTGCGTTAGAAGGGAGATACTTGAGTTGTTTCACTTACCACATGCTAGATGTTTAGCAAAAGAAGATCTTTACTGCCCTTGTTTCGGCATATGGTTGTCCTCAGCCGAACACTTCTCTCAGCTCCTAGAAGCGACGGGCGGTCCATCGTGTACATCTTGGATCCCAGTGCAGACCTGTTTGTCCTAAGACACCAGAAATGCTTCCTACACTTAAAGCACCGCTTTGACAAACGCTGCCTGGAACCTGTTGCCTGCCTCTCTGTGTGACGAACAAAACAGTACCTTAGCTTGGGGCCAGTCCCCCTATATGTTTGGCTTACTCACCGACGATTGCTGAGGGATGAGCACCTAGCAGGGAGTGCAAGGCCACGTATGCCTCACAGGGTTGGGGGGGGGGAAATCACTTGTCATCACAAAGGCAATTCTGCAATGAAGAAAAGATAGGCCACTACACTGTTCATCAGTTAACCTTGAGGCCGCGTGTCGTCATTCCAGTGTGGTAAATAAACTTCCCATCACGCTTCAGTTTCCAAGTCGAGGGCACAGCGCCTTATGCTGCAGTGTCTGACTCCCTACTGGACGTTCAGCTGACCAACTACACCCTTTAGTGAGTAAACTTTGTGATACACTTTGTGATATGGGGTCATGATTGTGGTGAAAGGATGAGCAAGTCATGGGTTAGTGAGGCCGGTTTGTACAATGTATCTCCAGAATACCTGGCTTTCAAGGGAGAGCCCGAAATTTTTCAGGCTACGCTGAAAGTCCAGTGGCCGCCTGGGGTAAATTGCATCACGTGCGAGTTCCCTGAAGGCGGGGTCGATTCACTGTACGTTTTGTGTGCTCTGGGTTCGGCGGAAATGCAGACACGTTTTGCATGAAGGAATGAACAGAACGCTGATAGCTGGCTCTTTCTAAGCTATCCCAACCTAGGTGTTTCTCTGACGCAGCCCTTCACTGCCCATGACTCGGCATCTAGCTGCTGCCAGCGGTGCATTGCTCACAACTCCCTGAAGACACAGGAGGCCCTTTTATCCGTTTCGGATCCTATTGCAGACCGGCGACTCAAGAGAGACCTGATATGCTTCCTAGGGTTCAAGAAACCCAGGGACTTAGGCTGCATGGGGTCTGTTGCATGCCTACCTCGTTCATGAGAAAACCTGAACAGTAGCTTAAGGCCAGAGGCCCCGTGTGCTTCTCCCCTTCCCTGAGGACAACCGAAGTAGGAGCACTTACCGAGGAACGGCAACATCCAATTTCCTTCCAGGAAATTCACTTGTCATCACAAAGGCAACTGTGCAACAACACTGTTTCCCAGGGAGAACTGAGCCCGCAGCTCTCTAAATCCCAATGAGGAAAATAAAGTTTCCCTTCAAGCCTTAGTTTCAAAACGGACCGCAGACCATTCACCCTGTGGTTTCCGTCTCTCCATGGCACGTCCAAGGTGCGCATAGCACGGAGATACTACAGTCGTTTCAACTTGCCGCATCCTAGCATTTGAACCAAAGACGCCCTTCACAGCCCTTCTTTCGGCCTATAGTTGCCCTCAACTGAGCTTCGCTCACAAGGCCCAGAAAGGACGGGCAGTCCGTCGTTCACATCTTGGATCCTAGTGCAGACCCCCGTGTCCTAAGACGCCAGAAACGCTTCCTAGATTTAAAGCACCGCTCTGACAAACGCTGCCGTCAGCCTGCGGCCCGCCTATGTCTGTGACGAGAGAAGTAGAACGTTGGCCTGAGGCGAGTCGTCCAGGGTTGTGGGCGTACTCACGAACAATTTTGGAGGGATGAGGACGTGGCAGGAATTGAAAGCCAAGTGTTCTTTCGTGGAGGATAACTAGTCCTCCCAAAGACGACTGTGCAGCAAAGAGAAGATGGGCAACAACAGTGTTTAGCAGGTAATCCTGGGGCCGCAAACTCTCTACTTTGCAATGAGGAAAATCAACGTTCCCAGGAAGCCTCAATTTCCAGCAGCACAAAGCAGCGTATTAACAAGTCGCATCGCACTCTCTCTTGTACATCCCGTGGACACAGTGGCTCGTGACACTAGAAACCATTGCCATGCTGGGAGTCCTGACTGTGGTGTAAGGATATCAAGGTGAGGGCTTAGTTAGGCCTAGGTGACAGTACTTCTCTAGACTATCTACCAGTTC
The DNA here is from genome assembly GCF_039906515.1 of Pseudorca crassidens. NCBI lineage: Eukaryota > Metazoa > Chordata > Mammalia > Artiodactyla > Delphinidae > Pseudorca > Pseudorca crassidens. The sequence continues at coordinate 47,261,098 of NC_090305.1, forward strand.
GGGAAAACCCTGTAGGTTTCGAAGCCGGACTTAAAGTGTAGTTGCCGCTTGAGGTAGACGGACGTCGTGGAGCAGCTCCCAGGAGCAGTGGTAGGCTAATTGTATTTTCTCCTGCAGCTCACGGTTCCTCCAGAGCGCAGACACCCTTTGCATGAAGGAAGGCATGGAACGTTGATAACTGGGTTGCTTTCAAGCTATCGCAATCCAGGTGTCTAACCAACGAAGCCCTTCACTGCCCGTCAGTCGGCATCTAGCTGTTCCCGACGGTAGATGGCTCAAGGCTCCACGAAGACACAGGCAGTCCTTTCTCAGTACGTTTTGGAACCTAACGCTGACAAGTGAGTCCAAAAGAGAGCTGATATGCTTCCTAGAGTTCACGAACCACAGGGACTAAGGCTCTATGCAATCTGTTGCTTCGCTAAGTCTGTCATGAGAACACCTGGACGTTAGCTTGAGGCTAGAGGCCCCATGTGGTGGGCCCATTCCCTGAAGACTACTGAAGGATGACCACCTACCAAGGGATGACAACCTCCAAGCTTCTTGCCTAGAAACTCACATCATCACGATGGCAATTGTGTTACGAAGAGAAGCTGTGCAGCAACAGCGTTTCTTGGGGAGAATTGAGCCTGCGGCTCTGTAAATGCCGGTGAGGAAAAGAAAGTTTCACTCGCAGCCTTACTTTCAAAAGGGACCACACAGAGCATTCACCCTGCTGTGTCTTTCTCTAGTTTGTACTCCCAAGGTGCGTTAGAAGGGAGATACTTGAGTTGTTTCACTTACCACATGCTAGATGTTTAGCAAAAGAAGATCTTTACTGCCCTTGTTTCGGCATATGGTTGTCCTCAGCCGAACACTTCTCTCAGCTCCTAGAAGCGACGGGCGGTCCATCGTGTACATCTTGGATCCCAGTGCAGACCTGTTTGTCCTAAGACACCAGAAATGCTTCCTACACTTAAAGCACCGCTTTGACAAACGCTGCCTGGAACCTGTTGCCTGCCTCTCTGTGTGACGAACAAAACAGTACCTTAGCTTGGGGCCAGTCCCCCTATATGTTTGGCTTACTCACCGACGATTGCTGAGGGATGAGCACCTAGCAGGGAGTGCAAGGCCACGTATGCCTCACGGGGTTGGCGGGGGTGGAAATCACTTGTCCTCACAAAGGCAATTCTGCAATGAAGAAAAGATAGGCCACTACACTGTTCATCAGTTAACCTTGAGGCCGCGTGTCGTCATTCCAGTGTGGTAAATAAACTTCCCATCACGCTTCAGTTTCCAAGTCGAGGGCACAGCGCCTTATGCTGCAGTGTCTGACTCCCTACTGGACGTTCAGCTGACCAACTACACCCTTTAGTGAGTAAACTTTGTGATACACTTTGTGATATGGGGTCGTGATTGTGGTGAAAGGATGAGCAAGTCATGGGTTAGTGAGGCCGGTTTGTACAATGTATCTCCAGAATACCTGGCTTTCAAGGGAGAGCCCGAAATTTTTCAGGCTACGCTGAAAGTCCAGTGGCCGCCTGGGGTAAATTGCATCACGTGCGAGTTCCCTGAAGGCGGGGTCGAATCACTGTACGTTTTGTGTGCTCTGGGTTCGGCGGAAATGCAGACACGTTTTGCATGAAGGAATGAACAGAACGCTGATAGCTGGCTCTTTCTAAGCTATCCCAACCTAGGTGTTTCTCTGACGCAGCCCTTCACTGCCCATGACTCGGCATCTAGCTGCTGCCAGCGGTGCATTGCTCACAACTCCCTGAAGACACAGGAGGCCCTTTTATCCATTTCGGATCCTATTGCAGACCGGCGACTCAAGAGAGACCTGATATGCTTCCTAGGGTTCAAGAAACCCAGGGACTTAGGCTGCATGGGGTCTGTTGCATGCCTACCTCGTTCATGAGAAAACCTGAACAGTAGCTTAAGGCCAGAGGCCCCGTGTGCTTCTCCCCTTCCCTGAGGACAACCGAAGTAGGAGCACTTACCGAGGAACGGCAACATCCAATTTCCTTCCAGGAAATTCACTTGTCATCACAAAGGCAACTGTGCAACAACACTGTTTCCCAGGGAGAACTGAGCCCGCAGCTCTCTAAATCCCAATGAGGAAAATAAAGTTTCCCTTCAAGCCTTAGTTTCAAAACGGACCGCAGACCATTCACCCTGTGGTTTCCGTCTCTCCATGGCACGTCCAAGGTGCGCTAGCACGGAGATACTACAGTCGTTTCAACTTGCCGCATCCTAGCATTTGAACCAAAGACGCCCTTCACAGCCCTTCTTTCGGCCTATAGTTGCCCTCAACTGAGCTTCGCTCACAAGGCCCAGAAAGGACGGGCAGTCCGTCGTTCACATCTTGGATCCTAGTGCAGACCCCCGTGTCCTAAGACGCCAGAAACGCTTCCTAGATTTAAAGCACCGCTCTGACAAACGCTGCCGTCAGCCTGCGGCCCGCCTATGTCTGTGACGAGAGAAGTAGAACGTTGGCCTGAGGCGAGTCGTCCAGGGTTGTGGGCGTACTCACGAACAATTTTGGAGGGATGAGGACGTGGCAGGAATTGAAAGCCAAGTGTTCTTTCGTGGAGGATAACTAGTCCTCCCAAAGACGACTGTGCAGCAAAGAGAAGATGGGCAACAACAGTGTTTAGCAGGTAATCCTGGGGCCGCAAACTCTCTACTTTGCAATGAGGAAAATCAACGTTCCCAGGAAGCCTCAATTTCCAGCAGCACAAAGCAGCGTATTAACAAGTCGCATCGCACTCTCTCTTGTACATCCCGTGGACACAGTGGCTCGTGACACTAGAAACCATTGCCATGCTGGGAGTCCTGACTGTGGTGTAAGGATATCAAGGTGAGGGCTTAGTTAGGCCTAGGTGACAGTACTTCTCTAGACTATCTACCAGTTCGGGAAAACCCTGTAGGTTTCGAAGCCGGACTTAAAGTGTAGTTGCCGCTTGAGGTAGACGGACGTCGTGGAGCAGCTCCCAGGAGCAGTGGTAGGCTAATTGTATTTTCTCCTGCAGCTCATGGTTCCTCCAGAGCGCAGACACCCTTTGCATGAAGGAAGGCATGGAACGTTGATAACTGGGTTGCTTTCAAGCTATCGCAATCCAGGTGTCTAACCAACGAAGCCCTTCACTGCCCGTCAGTCGGCATCTAGCTGTTCCCGACGGTAGATGGCTCAAGGCTCCACGAAGACACAGGCAGTCCTTTCTCAGTACGTTTTGGAACCTAACGCTGACAAGTGAGTCCAAAAGAGAGCTGATATGCTTCCTAGAGTTCATGAACCACAGGGACTAAGTCTCTATGCAATCTGTTGCTTCGCTAAGTCTGTCATGAGAACACCTGGACGTTAGCTTGAGGCTAGAGGCCCCATGTGGTGGGCCCATTCCCTGAAGACTACTGAAGGATGACCACCTACCAAGGGATGGCAACCTCCAAGCTTCTGGCCTAGAAACTCACATCATCACGATGGCAATTGTGTTACGAAGAGAAGCTGTGCAGCAACAGCGTTTCTCGGGGAGAATTGAGCCTGCAGCTCTGTAAATGTCGGTGAGGAAAAGAAAGTTTCACTCGCAGCCTTACTTTCAAAAGGGACCACACAGAGCATTCACCCTGCTGTGTCTTTCTCTAGTTTGTACTCCCAAGGTGCGTTAGAAGGGAGATACTTGAGTTGTTTCACTTACCACATGCTAGATGTTTAGCAAAAGAAGATCTTTACTGCCCTTGTTTCGGCATATGGTTGTCCTCAGCCGAACACTTCTCTCAGCTCCTACAAGCGACGGGCGGTCCATCGTGTACATCTTGGATCCCAGTGCAGACCTGTTTGTCCTAAGACACCAGAAATGCTTCCTACACTTAAAGCACCGCTTTGACAAACGCTGCCTGGAACCTGTTGCCTGCCTCTCTGTGTGACGAACAAAACAGTACCTTAGCTTGGGGCCAGTCCCCCTATATGTTTGGCTTACTCACCGACGATTGCTGAGGGATGAGCACCTAGCAGGGAGTGCAAGGCCACGTATGCCTCACGGGGTTGGGGGGGGGAAATCACTTGTCCTCACAAAGGCAATTCTGCAATGAAGAAAAGATAGGCCACTACACTGTTCATCAGTTAACCTTGAGGCCGCGTGTCGTCATTCCAGTGTGGTAAATAAACTTCCCATCACGCTTCAGTTTCCAAGTCGAGGGCACAGCGCCTTATGCTGCAGTGTCTGACTCCCTACTGGACGTTCAGCTGACCAACTACACCCTTTAGTGAGTAAACTTTGTGATACACTTTGTGATATGGGGTCGTGATTGTGGTGAAAGGATGAGCAAGTCATGGGTTAGTGAGGCCGGTTTGTACAATGTATCTCCAGAATACCTGGCTTTCAAGGGAGAGCCCGAAATTTTTCAGGCTACGCTGAAAGTCCAGTGGCCGCCTGGGGTAAATTGCATCACGTGCGAGTTCCCTGAAGGCGGGGTCGAATCACTGTACGTTTTGTGTGCTCTGGGTTCGGCGGAAATGCAGACACGTTTTGCATGAAGGAATGAACAGAACGCTGATAGCTGGCTCTTTCTAAGCTATCCCAACCTAGGTGTTTCTCTGACGCAGCCCTTCACTGCCCATGACTCGGCATCTAGCTGCTGCCAGCGGTGCATTGCTCACAACTCCCTGAAGACACAGGAGGCCCTTTTATCCGTTTCGGATCCTATTGCAGACCGGCGACTCAAGAGAGACCTGATATGCTTCCTAGGGTTCAAGAAACCCAGGGACTTAGGCTGCATGGGGTCTGTTGCATGCCTACCTCGTTCATGAGAAAACCTGAACAGTAGCTTAAGGCCAGAGGCCCCGTGTGCTTCTCCCCTTCCCTGAGGACAACCGAAGTAGGAGCACTTACCGAGGAACGGCAACATCCAATTTCCTTCCAGGAAATTCACTTGTCATCACAAAGGCAACTGTGCAACAACACTGTTTCCCAGGGAGAACTGAGCCCGCAGCTCTCTAAATCCCAATGAGGAAAATAAAGTTTCCCTTCAAGCCTTAGTTTCAAAATGGACCGCAGACCATTCACCCTGTGGTTTCCGTCTCTCCATGGCACGTCCAAGGTGCGCATAGCACGGAGATACTACAGTCGTTTCAACTTGCCGCATCCTAGCATTTGAACCAAAGACGCCCTTCACAGCCCTTCTTTCGGCCTATAGTTGCCCTCAACTGAGCTTCGCTCACAAGGCCCAGAAAGGACGGGCAGTCCGTCGTTCACATCTTGGATCCTAGTGCAGACCCCCGTGTCCTAAGACGCCAGAAACGCTTCCTAGATTTAAAGCACCGCTCTGACAAACGCTGCCGTGAGCCTGCGGCCCGCCTATGTCTGTGACGAGAGAAGTAGAACGTTGGCCTGAGGCGAGTCGTCCAGGGTTGTGGGCGTACTCACGAACAATTTTGGAGGGATGAGGACGTGGCAGGAATTGAAAGCCAAGTGTTCTTTCGTGGAGGATAACTAGTCCTCCCAAAGACGACTGTGCAGCAAAGAGAAGATGGGCAACAACAGTGTTTAGCAGGTAATCCTGGGGCCGCAAACTCTCTACTTTGCAATGAGGAAAATCAACGTTCCCAGGAAGCCTCAATTTCCAGCAGCACAAAGCAGCGTATTAACAAGTCGCATCGCACTCTCTCTTGTACATCCCGTGGACACAGTGGCTCGTGACACTAGAAACCATTGCCATGCTGGGAGTCCTGACTGTGGTGTAAGGATATCAAGGTGAGGGCTTAGTTAAGCCTAGGTGACAGTACTTCTCTAGACTATCTACCAGTTCGGGAAAACCCTGTAGGTTTCGAAGCCGGACTTAAAGTGTAGTTGCCGCTTGAGGTAGACGGACGTCGTGGAGCAGCTCCCAGGAGCAGTGGTAGGCTAATTGTATTTTCTCCTGCAGCTCACGGTTCCTCCAGAGCGCAGACACCCTTTGCATGAAGGAAGGCATGGAACGTTGATAACTGGGTTGCTTTCAAGCTATCGCAATCCAGGTGTCTAACCAACGAAGCCCTTCACTGCCCGTCAGTCGGCATCTAGCTGTTCCCGACGGTAGATGGCTCAAGGCTCCACGAAGACACAGGCAGTCCTTTCTCAGTACGTTTTGGAACCTAACGCTGACAAGTGAGTCCAAAAGAGAGCTGATATGCTTCCTAGAGTTCACGAACCACAGGGACTAAGGCTCTATGCAATCTGTTGCTTCGCTAAGTCTGTCATGAGAACACCTGGACGTTAGCTTGAGGCTAGAGGCCCCATGTGGTGGGCCCATTCCCTGAAGACTACTGAAGGATGACCACCTACCAAGGGATGGCAACCTCCAAGCTTCTTGCCTAGAAACTCACATCATCACGATGGCAATTGTGTTACGAAGAGAAGCTGTGCAGCAACAGCGTTTCTTGGGGAGAATTGAGCCTGCGGCTCTGTAAATGCCGGTGAGGAAAAGAAAGTTTCACTCGCAGCCTTACTTTCAAAAGGGACCACACAGAGCATTCACCCTGCTGTGTCTTTCTCTAGTTTGTACTCCCAAGGTGCGTTAGAAGGGAGATACTTGAGTTGTTTCACTTACCACATGCTAGATGTTTAGCAAAAGAAGATCTTTACTGCCCTTGTTTCGGCATATGGTTGTCCTCAGCCGAACACTTCTCTCAGCTCCTAGAAGCGACGGGCGGTCCCTCGTGTACATCTTGGATCCCAGTGCAGACCTGTTTGTCCTAAGACACCAGAAATGCTTCCTACACTTAAAGCACCGCTTTGACAAACGCTGCCTGGAACCTGTTGCCTGCCTCTCTGTGTGACGAACAAAACAGTACCTTAGCTTGGGGCCAGTCCTCCTATATGTTTGGCTTACTCACCGACGATTGCTGAGGGATGAGCACCTAGCAGGGAGTGCAAGGCCACGTATGCCTCACGGGGTTGGGCGGGGGAAATCACTTGTCCTCACAAAGGCAATTCTGCAATGAAGAAAAGATAGGCCACTACACTGTTCATCAGTTAACCTTGAGGCCGCGTGTCGTCATTCCAGTGTGGTAAATAAACTTCCCATCACGCTTCAGTTTCCAAGTCGAGGGCACAGCGCCTTATGCTGCAGTGTCTGACTCCCTACTGGACGTTCAGCTGACCAACTACACCCTTTAGTGAGTAAACTTTGTGATACACTTTGTGATATGGGGTCGTGATTGTGGTGAAAGGATGAGCAAGTCATGGGTTAGTGAGGCCGGTTTGTACAATGTATCTCCAGAATACCTGGCTTTCAAGGGAGAGCCCGAAATTTTTCAGGCTACGCTGAAAGTCCAGTGGCCGCCTGGGGTAAATTGCATCACGTGCGAGTTCCCTGAAGGCGGGGTCGATTCACTGTACGTTTTGTGTGCTCTGGGTTCGGCGGAAATGCAGACACGTTTTGCATGAAGGAATGAACAGAACGCTGATAGCTGGCTCTTTCTAAGCTATCCCAACCTAGGTGTTTCTCTGACGCAGCCCTTCACTGCCCATGACTCGGCATCTAGCTGCTGCCAGCGGTGCATTGCTCACAACTCCCTGAAGACACAGGAGGCCCTTTTATCCGTTTCGGATCCTATTGCAGACCGGCGACTCAAGAGAGACCTGATATGCTTCCTAGGGTTCAAGAAACCCAGGGACTTAGGCTGCATGGGGTCTGTTGCATGCCTACCTCGTTCATGAGAAAACCTGAACAGTAGCTTAAGGCCAGAGGCCCCGTGTGCTTCTCCCCTTCCCTGAGGACAACCGAAGTAGGAGCACTTACCGAGGAACGGCAACATCCAATTTCCTTCCAGGAAATTCACTTGTCATCACAAAGGCAACTGTGCAACAACACTGTTTCCCAGGGAGAACTGAGCCCGCAGCTCTCTAAATCCCAATGAGGAAAATAAAGTTTCCCTTCAAGCCTTAGTTTCAAAATGGACCGCAGACCATTCACCCTGTGGTTTCCATCTCTCCATGGCACGTCCAAGGTGCGCATAGCACAGAGATACTACAGTCGTTTCAACTTGCCGCATCCTAGCATTTGAACCAAAGACGCCCTTCACAGCCCTTCTTTCGGCCTATAGTTGCCCTCAACTGAGCTTCGCTCACAAGGCCCAGAAAGGACGGGCAGTCCGTCGTTCACATCTTGGATCCTAGTGCAGACCCCCGTGTCCTAAGACGCCAGAAACGCTTCCTAGATTTAAAGCACCGCTCTGACAAACGCTGCCGTCAGCCTGCGGCCCGCCTATGTCTGTGACGAGAGAAGTAGAACGTTGGCCTGAGGCGAGTCATCCAGGGTTGTGGGCGTACTCACGAACAATTTTGGAGGGATGAGGACGTGGCAGGAATTGAAAGCCAAGTGTTCTTTCGTGGAGGATAACTAGTCCTCCCAAAGACGACTGTGCAGCAAAGAGAAGATGGGCAACAACAGTGTTTAGCAGGTAATCCTGGGGCCGCAAACTCTCTACTTTGTAATGAGGAAAATCAACGTTCCCAGGAAGCCTCAATTTCCAGCAGCACAAAGCAGCGTATTAACAAGTCGCATCGCACTCTCTCTTGTACATCCCGTGGACACAGTGGCTCGTGACACTAGAAACCATTGCCATGCTGGGAGTCCTGACTGTGGTGTAAGGATATCAAGGTGAGGGCTTAGTTAGGCCTAGGTGACAGTACTTCTCTAGACTATCTACCAGTTCGGGAAAACCCTGTAGGTTTCGAAGCCGGACTTAAAGTGTAGTTGCCACTTGAGGTAGACGGACGTCGTGGAGCCGCTCCCAGGAGCTGTGGTAGGCTAACTGTATTTTCTCCTGCAGCTCACGGTTCCTCCAGAGCGCAGACACCCTTTGCATGAAGGAAGGCATGGAACGTTGATAACTGGGTTGCTTTCAAGCTATCGCAATCCAGGTGTCTAACCAACGAAGCCCTTCACTGCCCGTCAGTCGGCATCTAGCTGTTCCCGACGGTAGATGGCTCAAGGCTCCACGAAGACACAGGCAGTCCTTTCTCAGTACGTTTTGGAACCTAACGCTGACAAGTGAGTCCAAAAGAGAGCTGATATGCTTCCTAGAGTTCATGACCCACAGGGACTAAGGCTCTATGCAATCTGTTGCTTCGCTAAGTCTGTCATGAGAACACCTGGACGTTAGCTTGAGGCTAGAGGCCCCATGTGGTGGGCCCATTCCCTGAAGACTACTGAAGGATGACCACCTACCAAGGGATGACAACCTCCAAGCTTCTGGCCTAGAAACTCACATCATCACGATGGCAATTGTGTTACGAAGAGAAGCTGTGCAGCAACAGCGTTTCTTGGGGAGAATTGAGCCTGCGGCTCTGTAAATGCCGGTGAGGAAAAGAAAGTTTCACTCGCAGCCTTACTTTCAAAAGGGACCACACAGAGCATTCACCCTGCTGTGTCTTTCTCTAGTTTGTACTCCCAAGGTGCGTTAGAAGGGAGATACTTGAGTTGTTTCACTTACCACATGCTAGATGTTTAGCAAAAGAAGATCTTTACTGCCCTTGTTTCGGCATATGGTTGTCCTCAGCCGAACACTTCTCTCAGCTCCTAGAAGCGACGGGCGGTCCCTCGTGTACATCTTGGATCCCAGTGCAGACCTGTTTGTCCTAAGACACCAGAAATGCTTCCTACACTTAAAGCACCGCTTTGACAAACGCTGCCTGGAACCTGTTGCCTGCCTCTCTGTGTGACGAACAAAACAGTACCTTAGCTTGGGGCCAGTCCCCCTATATGTTTGGCTTACTCACCGACGATTGCTGAGGGATGAGCACCTAGCAGGGAGTGCAAGGCCACGTATGCCTCACGGGGTTGGGGGGGGGGAAATCACTTGTCCTCACAAAGGCAATTCTGCAATGAAGAAAAGATAGGCCACTACACTGTTCATCAGTTAACCTTGAGGCCGCGTGTCGTCATTCCAGTGTGGTAAATAAACTTCCCATCACGCTTCAGTTTCCAAGTCGAGGGCACAGCGCCTTATGCTGCAGTGTCTGACTCCCTACTGGACGTTCAGCTGACCAACTACACCCTTTAGTGAGTAAACTTTGTGATACACTTTGTGATATGGGGTCGTGATTGTGGTGAAAGGATGAGCAAGTCATGGGTTAGTGAGGCCGGTTTGTACAATGTATCTCCAGAATACCTGGCTTTCAAGGGAGAGCCCGAAATTTTTCAGGCTACGCTGAAAGTCCAGTGGCCGCCTGGGGTAAATTGCATCACGTGCGAGTTCCCTGAAGGCGGGGTCGAATCACTGTACGTTTTGTGTGCTCTGGGTTCGGCGGAAATGCAGACACGTTTTGCATGAAGGAATGAACAGAACGCTGATAGCTGGCTCTTTCTAAGCTATCCCAACCTAGGTGTTTCTCTGACGCAGCCCTTCACTGCCCATGACTCGGCATCTAGCTGCTGCCAGCGGTGCATTGCTCACAACTCCCTGAAGACACAGGAGGCCCTTTTATCCGTTTCGGATCCTATTGCAGACCGGCGACTCAAGAGAGACCTGATATGCTTCCTAGGGTTCAAGAAACCCAGGGACTTAGGCTGCATGGGGTCTGTTGCATGCCTACCTCGTTCATGAGAAAACCTGAACAGTAGCTTAAGGCCAGAGGCCCCGTGTGCTTCTCCCCTTCCCTGAGGACAACCGAAGTAGGAGCACTTACCGAGGAACGGCAACATCCAATTTCCTTCCAGGAAATTCACTTGTCATCACAAAGGCAACTGTGCAACAACACTGTTTCCCAGGGAGAACTGAGCCCGCAGCTCTCTAAATCCCAATGAGGAAAACAAAGTTTCCCTTCAAGCCTTAGTTTCAAAATGGACCGCAGACCATTCACCCTGTGGTTTCCGTCTCTCCATGGCACGTCCAAGGTGCGCATAGCACGGAGATACTACAGTCGTTTCAACTTGCCGCATCCTAGCATTTGAACCAAAGACGCCCTTCACAGCCCTTCTTTCGGCCTATAGTTGCCCTCAACTGAGCTTCGCTCACAAGGCCCAGAAAGGACGGGCAGTCCGTCGTTCACATCTTGGATCCTAGTGCAGACCCCCGTGTCCTAAGACGCCAGAAACGCTTCCTAGATTTAAAGCACCACTCTGACAAACGCTGCCGTCAGCCTGCGGCCCGCCTATGTCTGTGACGAGAGAAGTAGAACGTTGGCCTGAGGCGAGTCGTCCAGGGTTGTGGGCGTACTCACGAACAATTTTGGAGGGATGAGGACGTGGCAGGAATTGAAAGCCAAGTGTTCTTTCGTGGAGGATAACTAGTCCTCCCAAAGACGACTGTGCAGCAAAGAGAAGATGGGCAACAACAGTGTTTAGCAGGTAATCCTGGGGCCGCAAACTCTCTACTTTGCAATGAGGAAAATCAACGTTCCCAGGAAGCCTCAATTTCCAGCAGCACAAAGCAGCGTATTAACAAGTCGCATCGCACTCTCTCTTGTACATCCCGTGGACACAGTGGCTCGTGACACTAGAAACCATTGCCATGCTGGGAGTCCTGACTGTGGTGTAAGGATATCAAGGTGAGGGCTTAGTTAGGCCTAGGTGACAGTACTTCTCTAGACTATCTACCAGTTCGGGAAAACCCTGTAGGTTTCGAAGCCGGACTTAAAGTGTAGTTGCCACTTGAGGTAGACGGACGTCGTGGAGCAGCTCCCAGGAGCAGTGGTAGGCTAATTGTATTTTCTCCTGCAGCTCACGGTTCCTCCAGAGCGCAGACACCCTTTGCATGAAGGAAGGCATGGAACGTTGATAACTGGGTTGCTTTCAAGCTATCGCAATCCAGGTGTCTAACCAACGAAGCCCTTCACTGCCCGTCAGTCGGCATCTAGCTGTTCCCGACGGTAGATGGCTCAAGGCTCCACGAAGACACAGGCAGTCCTTTCTCAGTACGTTTTGGAACCTAACGCTGACAAGTGAGTCCAAAAGAGAGCTGATATGCTTCCTAGAGTTCACGAACCACAGGGACTAAGGCTCTATGCAATCTGTTGCTTCGCTAAGTCTGTCATGAGAACACCTGGACGTTAGCTTGAGGCTAGAGGCCCCATGTGGTGGACCCATTCCCTGAAGACTACTGAAGGATGACCACCTACCAAGGGATGACAACCTCCAAGCTTCTTGCCTAGAAACTCACATCATCACGATGGCAATTGTGTTACGAAGAGAAGCTGTGCAGCAACAGCGTTTCTTGGGGAGAATTGAGCCTGCGGCTCTGTAAATGCCGGTGAGGAAAATAAAGTTTCACTCGCAGCCTTACTTTCAAAAGGGACCACACAGAGCATTCACCCTGCTGTGTCTTTCTCTAGTTTGTACTCCCAAGGTGCGTTAGAAGGGAGATACTTGAGTTGTTTCACTTACCACATGCTAGATGTTTAGCAAAAGAAGATCTTTACTGCCCTTGTTTTGGCATATGGTTGTCCTCAGCCGAACACTTCTCTCAGCTCCTAGAAGCGACGGGCGGTCCATCGTGTACATCTTGGATCCCAGTGCAGACCTGTTTGTCCTAAGACACCAGAAATGCTTCCTACACTTAAAGCACCGCTTTGACAAACGCTGCCTGGAACCTGTTGCCTGCCTCTCTGTGTGACGAACAAAACAGTACCTTAGCTTGGGGCCAGTCCCCCTATATGTTTGGCTTACTCACCGACGATTGCTGAGGGATGAGCACCTAGCAGGGAGTGCAAGGCCACGTATGCCTCACGGGGTTGGGGGGGGGAATCACTTGTCCTCACAAAGGCAATTCTGCAATGAAGAAAAGATAGGCCACTACACTGTTCATCAGTTAACCTTGAGGCCGCGTGTCGTCATTCCAGTGTGGTAAATAAACTTCCCATCACGCTTCAGTTTCCAAGTCGAGGGCACAGCGCCTTATGCTGCAGTGTCTGACTCCCTACTGGACGTTCAGCTGACCAACTACACCCTTTAGTGAGTAAACTTTGTGATACACTTTGTGATATGGGGTCGTGATTGTGGTGAAAGGATGAGCAAGTCATGGGTTAGTGAGGCCGGTTTGTACAATGTATCTCCAGAATACCTGGCTTTCAAGGGAGAGCCCGAAATTTTTCAGGCTACGCTGAAAGTCCAGTGGCCGCCTGGGGTAAATTGCATCACGTGCGAGTTCCCTGAAGGCGGGGTCGAATCACTGTACGTTTTGTGTGCTCTGGGTTCGGCGGAAATGCAGACACGTTTTGCATGAAGGAATGAACAGAACGCTGATAGCTGGCTCTTTCTAAGCTATCCCAACCTAGGTGTTTCTCTGACGCAGCCCTTCACTGCCCATGACTCGGCATCTAGCTGCTGCCAGCGGTGCATTGCTCACAACTCCCTGAAGACACAGGAGGCCCTTTTATCCGTTTCGGATCCTATTGCAGACCGGCGACTCAAGAGAGACCTGATATGCTTCCTAGGGTTCAAGAAACCCAGGGACTTAGGCTGCATGGGGTCTGTTGCATGCCTACCTCGTTCATGAGAAAACCTGAACAGTAGCTTAAGGCCAGAGGCCCCGTGTGGTTCTCCTCTACCCTGAGGACAACCGAAGTAGGAGCACTTACCGAGGAACGGCAACATCCAATTTCCTTCCAGGAAATTCACTTGTCATCACAAAGGCAACTGTGCAACAACACTGTTTCCCAGGGAGAACTGAGCCCGCAGCTCTCTAAATCCCAATGAGGAAAATAAAGTTTCCCTTCAAGCCTTAGTTTCAAAATGGACCGCAGACCATTCACCCTGTGGTTTCCGTCTCTCCATGGCACGTCCAAGGTGCGCATAGCACGGAGATACTACAGTCGTTTCAACTTGCCGCATCCTAGCATTTGAACCAAAGACGCCCTTCACAGCCCTTCTTTCGGCCTATAGTTGCCCTCAACTGAGCTTCGCTCACAAGGCCCAGAAAGGACGGGCAGTCCGTCGTTCACATCTTGGATCCTAGTGCAGACCCCCGTGTCCTAAGACGCCAGAAACGCTTCCTAGATTTAAAGCACCGCTCTGACAAACGCTGCCGTCAGCCTGCGGCCCGCCTATGTCTGTGACGAGAGAAGTAGAACGTTGGCCTGAGGCGAGTCGTCCAGGGTTGTGGGCGTACTCACGAACAATTTTGGAGGGATGAGGACGTGGCAGGAATTGAAAGCCAAGTGTTCTTTCGTGGAGGATAACTAGTCCTCCCAAAGACGACTGTGCAGCAAAGAGAAGATGGGCAACAACAGTGTTTAGCAGGTAATCCTGGGGCCGCAAACTCTCTACTTTGCAATGAGGAAAATCAACGTTCCCAGGAAGCCTCAATTTCCAGCAGCACAAAGCAGCGTATTAACAAGTCGCATCGCACTCTCTCTTGTACATCCCGTGGACACAGTGGCTCGTGACACTAGAAACCATTGCCATGCTGGGAGTCCTGACTGTGGTGTAAGGATATCAAGGTGAGGGCTTAGTTAGGCCTAGGTGACAGTACTTCTCTAGACTATCTACCAGTTCGGGAAAACCCTGTAGGTTTCGAAGCCGGACTTAAAGTGTAGTTGCCGCTTGAGGTAGACGGACGTCGTGGAGCAGCTCCCAGGAGCAGTGGTAGGCTAATTGTATTTTCTCCTGCAGCTCACGGTTCCTCCAGAGCGCAGACACCCTTTGCATGAAGGAAGGCATGGAACGTTGATAACTGGGTTGCTTTCAAGCTATCGCAATCCAGGTGTCTAAACAACGAAGCCCTTCACTGCCTGTCAGTCGGCATCTAGCTGTTCCCGACGGTAGATGGCTCAAGGCTCCACGAAGACACAGGCAGTCCTTTCTCAGTACGTTTTGGAACCTAACGCTGACAAGTGAGTCCAAAAGAGAGCTGATATGCTTCCTAGAGTTCACGAACCACAGGGACTAAGGCTCTATGCAATCTGTTGCTTCGCTAAGTCTGTCATGAGAACACCTGGACGTTAGCTTGAGGCTAGAGGCCCCATGTGGTGGGCCCATTCCCTGAAGACTACTGAAGGATGACCACCTACCAAGGGATGGCAACCTCCAAGCTTCTTGCCTAGAAACTCACATCATCACGATGGCAATTGTGTTACGAAGAGAAGCTGTGCAGCAACAGCGTTTCTTGGGGAGAATTGAGCCTGCGGCTCTGTAAATGCCGGTGAGGAAAAGAAAGTTTCACTCGCAGCCTTACTTTCAAAAGGGACCACACAGAGCATTCACCCTGCTGTGTCTTTCTCTAGTTTGTACTCCCAAGGTGCGTTAGAAGGGAGATACTTGAGTTGTTTCACTTACCACATGCTAGATGTTTAGCAAAAGAAGATCTTTACTGCCCTTGTTTCGGCATATGGTTGTCCTCAGCCGAACACTTCTCTCAGCTCCTAGAAGCGACGGGCGGTCCATCGTGTACATCTTGGATCCCAGTGCAGACCTGTTTGTCCTAAGACACCAGAAATGCTTCCTACACTTAAAGCACCGCTTTGACAAACGCTGCCTGGAACCTGTTGCCTGCCTCTCTGTGTGACGAACAAAACAGTACCTTAGCTTGGGGCCAGTCCCCCTATATGTTTGGCTTACTCACCGACGATTGCTGAGGGATGAGCACCTAGCAGGGAGTGCAAGGCCACGTATGCCTCACGGGGTTGCGGGGGGGGGAAATCACTTGTCCTCACAAAGGCAATTCTGCAATGAAGAAAAGATAGGCCACTACACTGTTCATCAGTTAACCTTGAGGCCGCGTGTCGTCATTCCAGTGTGGTAAATAAACTTCCCATCACGCTTCAGTTTCCAAGTCGAGGGCACAGCGCCTTATGCTGCAGTGTCTGACTCCCTACTGGACGTTCAGCTGACCAACTACACCCTTTAGTGAGTAAACTTTGTGATACACTTTGTGATATGGGGTCGTGATTGTGGTGAAAGGATGAGCAAGTCATGGGTTAGTGAGGCCGGTTTGTACAATGTATCTCCAGAATACCTGGCTTTCAAGGGAGAGCCCGAAATTTTTCAGGCTACGCTGAAAGTCCAGTGGCCGCCTGGGGTAAATTGCATCACATGCGAGTTCCCTGAAGGCGGGGTCGATTCACTGTACGTTTTGTGTGCTCTGGGTTCGGCGGAAATGCAGACACGTTTTGCATGAAGGAATGAACAGAACGCTGATAGCTGGCTCTTTCTAAGCTATCCCAACCTAGGTGTTTCTCTGACGCAGCCCTTCACTGCCCATGACTCGGCATCTAGCTGCTGCCAGTGGTGCATTGCTCACAACTCCCTGAAGACACAGGAGGCCCTTTTATCCGTTTCGGATCCTATTGCAGACCGGCGACTCAAGAGAGACCTGATATGCTTCCTAGGGTTCAAGAAACCCAGGGACTTAGGCTGCATGGGGTCTGTTGCATGCCTACCTCGTTCATGAGAAAACCTGAACAGTAGCTTAAGGCCAGAGGCCCCGTGTGCTTCTCCCCTTCCCTGAGGACAACCGAAGTAGGAGCACTTACCGAGGAACGGCAACATCCAATTTCCTTCCAGGAAATTCACTTGTCATCACAGAGGCAACTGTGCAACAACACTGTTTCCCAGGGAGAACTGAGCCCGCAGCTCTCTAAATCCCAATGAGGAAAATAAAGTTTCCCTTCAAGCCTTAGTTTCAAAATGGACCGCAGACCATTCACCCTGTGGTTTCCGTCTCTCCATGGCACGTCCAAGGTGCGCATAGCACGGAGATACTACAGTCGTTTCAACTTGCCGCATCCTAGCATTTGAACCAAAGACGCCCTTCACAGCCCTTCTTTCGGCCTATAGTTGCCCTCAACTGAGCTTCGCTCACAAGGCCCAGAAAGGACGGGCAGTCCGTCGTTCACATCTTGGATCCTAGTGCAGACCCCCGTGTCCTAAGACGCCAGAAACGCTTCCTAGATTTAAAGCACCGCTCTGACAAACGCTGCCGTGAGCCTGCGGCCCGCCTATGTCTGTGACGAGAGAAGTAGAACGTTGGCCTGAGGCGAGTCGTCCAGGGTTGTGGGCGTACTCACGAACAATTTTGGAGGGATGAGGACGTGGCAGGAATTGAAAGCCAAGTGTTCTTTCGTGGAGGATAACTAGTCCTCCCAAAGACGACTGTGCAGCAAAGAGAAGATGGGCAACAACAGTGTTTAGCAGGTAATCCTGGGGCCGCAAACTCTCTACTTTGCAATGAGGAAAATCAACGTTCCCAGGAAGCCTCAATTTCCAGCAGCACAAAGCAGCGTATTAACAAGTCGCATCGCACTCTCTCTTGTACATCCCGTGGACACAGTGGCTCGTGACACTAGAAACCATTGCCATGCTGGGAGTCCTGACTGTGGTGTAAGGATATCAAGGTGAGAGCTTAGTTAGGCCTAGGTGACAGTACTTCTCTAGACTATCTACCAGTTCGGGAAAACCCTGTAGGTTTCGAAGCCGGACTTAAAGTGTAGTTGCCGCTTGAGGTAGACGGACGTCGTGGAGCAGCTCCCAGGAGCAGTGGTAGGCTAATTGTATTTTCTCCTGCAGCTCACGGTTCCTCCAGAGCGCAGACACCCTTTGCATGAAGGAAGGCATGGAACGTTGATAACTGGGTTGCTTTCAAGCTATCGCAATCCAGGTGTCTAACCAACGAAGCCCTTCACTGCCCGTCAGTCGGCATCTAGCTGTTCCCGACGGTAGATGGCTCAAGGCTCCACGAAGACACAGGCAGTCCTTTCTCAGTACGTTTTGGAACCTAACGCTGACAAGTGAGTCCAAAAGAGAGCTGATATGCTTCCTAGAGTTCACGAACCACAGGGACTAAGGCTCTATGCAATCTGTTGCTTCGCTAAGTCTGTCATGAGAACACCTGGACGTTAGCTTGAGGCTAGAGGCCCCATGTGGTGGGCCCATTCCCTGAAGACTACTGAAGGATGACCACCTACCAAGGGATGACAACCTCCAAGCTTCTTGCCTAGAAACTCACATCATCACGATGGCAATTGTGTTACGAAGAGAAGCTGTGCAGCAACAGCGTTTCTTGGGGAGAATTGAGCCTGCGGCTCTGTAAATGCCGGTGAGGAAAAGAAAGTTTCACTCGCAGCCTTACTTTCAAAAGGGACCACACAGAGCATTCACCCTGCTGTGTCTTTCTCTAGTTTGTACTCCCAAGGTGCGTTAGAAGGGAGATACTTGAGTTGTTTCACTTACCACATGCTAGATGTTTAGCAAAAGAAGATCTTTACTGCCCTTGTTTCGGCATATGGTTGTCCTCAGCCGAACACTTCTCTCAGCTCCTAGAAGCGACGGGCGGTCCATCGTGTACATCTTGGATCCCAGTGCAGACCTGTTTGTCCTAAGACACCAGAAATGCTTCCTACACTTAAAGCACCGCTTTGACAAACGCTGCCTGGAACCTGTTGCCTGCCTCTCTGTGTGACGAACAAAACAGTACCTTAGCTTGGGGCCAGTCCCCCTATATGTTTGGCTTACTCACCGACGATTGCTGAGGGATGAGCACCTAGCAGGGAGTGCAAGGCCACGTATGCCTCACGGGGTTGGGGGGGGTGGAAATCACTTGTCCTCACAAAGGCAATTCTGCAATGAAGAAAAGATAGGCCACTACACTGTTCATCAGTTAACCTTGAGGCCGCGTGTCGTCATTCCAGTGTGGTAAATAAACTTCCCATCACGCTTCAGTTTCCAAGTCGAGGGCACAGCGCCTTATGCTGCAGTGTCTGACTCCCTACTGGACGTTCAGCTGACCAACTACACCCTTTAGTGAGTAAACTTTGTGATACACTTTGTGATATGGGGTCGTGATTGTGGTGAAAGGATGAGCAAGTCATGGGTTAGTGAGGCCGGTTTGTACAATGTATCTCCAGAATACCTGGCTTTCAAGGGAGAGCCCGAAATTTTTCAGGCTACGCTGAAAGTCCAGTGGCCGCCTGGGGTAAATTGCATCACGTGCGAGTTCCCTGAAGGCGGGGTCGAATCACTGTACGTTTTGTGTGCTCTGCGTTCGGCGGAAATGCAGACACGTTTTGCATGAAGGAATGAACAGAACGCTGATAGCTGGCTCTTTCTAAGCTATCCCAACCTAGGTGTTTCTCTGACGCAGCCCTTCACTGCCCATGACTCGGCATCTAGCTGCTGCCAGCGGTGCATTGCTCACAACTCCCTGAAGACACAGGAGGCCCTTTTATCCATTTCGGATCCTATTGCAGACCGGCGACTCAAGAGAGACCTGATATGCTTCCTAGGGTTCAAGAAACCCAGGGACTTAGGCTGCATGGGGTCTGTTGCATGCCTACCTCGTTCATGAGAAAACCTGAACAGTAGCTTAAGGCCAGAGGCCCCGTGTGCTTCTCCCCTTCCCTGAGGACAACCGAAGTAGGAGCACTTACCGAGGAACGGCAACATCCAATTTCCTTCCAGGAAATTCACTTGTCATCACAAAGGCAACTGTGCAACAACACTGTTTCCCAGGGAGAACTGAGCCCGCAGCTCTCTAAATCCCAATGAGGAAAATAAAGTTTCCCTTCAAGCCTTAGTTTCAAAACGGACCGCAGACCATTCACCCTGTGGTTTCCGTCTCTCCATGGCACGTCCAAGGTGCGCATAGCACGGAGATACTACAGTCGTTTCAACTTGCCGCATCCTAGCATTTGAACCAAAGACGCCCTTCACAGCCCTTCTTTCGGCCTATAGTTGCCCTCAACTGAGCTTCGCTCACAAGGCCCAGAAAGGACGGGCAGTCCGTCGTTCACATCTTGGATCCTAGTGCAGACCCCCGTGTCCTAAGACGCCAGAAACGCTTCCTAGATTTAAAGCACCACTCTGACAAACGCTGCCGTGAGCCTGCGGCCCGCCTATGTCTGTGACGAGAGAAGTAGAACGTTGGCCTGAGGCGAGTCGTCCAGGGTTGTGGGCGTACTCACGAACAATTTTGGAGGGATGAGGACATGGCAGGAATTGAAAGCCAAGTGTTCTTTCGTGGAGGATAACTAGTCCTCCCAAAGACGACTGTGCAGCAAAGAGAAGATGGGCAACAACAGTGTTTAGCAGGTAATCCTGGGGCCGCAAACTCTCTACTTTGCAATGAGGAAAATCAACGTTCCCAGGAAGCCTCAATTTCCAGCAGCACAAAGCAGCATATTAACAAGTCGCATCGCACTCTCTCTTGTACATCCCGTGGACACAGTGGCTCGTGACACTAGAAACCATTGCCATGCTGGGAGTCCTGACTGTGGTGTAAGGATATCAAGGTGAGGGCTTAGTTAGGCCTAGGTGACAGTACTTCTCTAGACTATCTACCAGTTCGGGAAAACCCTGTAGGTTTCGAAGCCGGACTTAAAGTGTAGTTGCCGCTTGAGGTAGACGGACGTCGTGGAGCAGCTCCCAGGAGCAGTGGTAGGCTAATTGTATTTTCTCCTGCAGCTCACGGTTCCTCCAGAGCGCAGACACCCTTTGCATGAAGGAAGGCATGGAACGTTGATAACTGGGTTGCTTTCAAGCTATCGCAATCCAGGTGTCTAACCAACGAAGCCCTTCACTGCCCGTCAGTCGGCATCTAGCTGTTCCCGACGGTAGATGGCTCAAGGCTCCACGAAGACACAGGCAGTCCTTTCTCAGTACGTTTTGGAACCTAACGCTGACAAGTGAGTCCAAAAGAGAGCTGATATGCTTCCTAGAGTTCACGAACCACAGGGACTAAGGCTCTATGCAATCTGTTGCTTCGCTAAGTCTGTCATGAGAACACCTGGACGTTAGCTTGAGGCTAGAGGCCCCATGTGGTGGGCCCATTCCCTGAAGACTACTGAAGGATGACCACCTACCAAGGGATGACAACCTCCAAGCTTCTTGCCTAGAAACTCACATCATCACGATGGCAATTGTGTTACGAAGAGAAGCTGTGCAGCAACAGCGTTTCTTGGGGAGAATTGAGCCTGCGGCTCTGTAAATGCCGGTGAGGAAAAGAAAGTTTCACTCGCAGCCTTACTTTCAAAAGGGACCACACAGAGCATTCACCCTGCTGTGTCTTTCTCTAGTTTGTACTCCCAAGGTGCGTTAGAAGGGAGATACTTGAGTTGTTTCACTTACCACATGCTAGATGTTTAGCAAAAGAAGATCTTTACTGCCCTTGTTTCGGCATATGGTTGTCCTCAGCCGAACACTTCTCTCAGCTCCTAGAAGCGACGGGCGGTCCATCGTGTACATCTTGGATCCCAGTGCAGACCTGTTTGTCCTAAGACACCAGAAATGCTTCCTACACTTAAAGCACCGCTTTGACAAACGCTGCCTGGAACCTGTTGCCTGCCTCTCTGTGTGACGAACAAAACAGTACCTTAGCTTGGGGCCAGTCCCCCTATATGTTTGGCTTACTCACAGACGATTGCTGAGGGATGAGCACCTAGCAGGGAGTGCAAGGCCACGTATGCCTCACGGGGTTGGGGGGGGGTGGAAATCACTTGTCCTCACAAAGGCAATTCTGCAATGAAGAAAAGATAGGCCACTACACTGTTCATCAGTTAACCTTGAGGCCGCGTGTCGTCATTCCAGTGTGGTAAATAAACTTCCCATCACACTTCAGTTTCCAAGTCGAGGGCACAGCGCCTTATGCTGCAGTGTCTGACTCCCTACTGGATGTTCAGCTGACCAACTACACCCTTTAGTGAGTAAACTTTGTGATACACTTTGTGATATGGGGTCGTGATTGTGGTGAAAGGATGAGCAAGTCATGGGTTAGTGAGGCCGGTTTGTACAATGTATCTCCAGAATACCTGGCTTTCAAGGGAGAGCCCGAAATTTTTCAGGCTACGCTGAAAGTCCAGTGGCCGCCTGGGGTAAATTGCATCACGTGCGAGTTCCCTGAAGGCGGGGTCGAATCACTGTACGTTTTGTGTGCTCTGCGTTCGGCGGAAATGCAGACACGTTTTGCATGAAGGAATGAACAGAACGCTGATAGCTGGCTCTTTCTAAGCTATCCCAACCTAGGTGTTTCTCTGACGCAGCCCTTCACTGCCCATGACTCGGCATCTAGCTGCTGCCAGCGGTGCATTGCTCACAACTCCCTGAAGACACAGGAGGCCCTTTTATCCATTTCGGATCCTATTGCAGACCGGCGACTCAAGAGAGACCTGATATGCTTCCTAGGGTTCAAGAAACCCAGGGACTTAGGCTGCATGGGGTCTGTTGCATGCCTACCTCGTTCATGAGAAAACCTGAACAGTAGCTTAAGGCCAGAGGCCCCGTGTGCTTCTCCCCTTCCCTGAGGACAACCGAAGTAGGAGCACTTACCGAGGAACGGCAACATCCAATTTCCTTCCAGGAAATTCACTTGTCATCACAAAGGCAACTGTGCAACAACACTGTTTCCCAGGGAGAACTGAGCCCGCAGCTCTCTAAATCCCAATGAGGAAAATAAAGTTTCCCTTCAAGCCTTAGTTTCAAAACGGACCGCAGACCATTCACCCTGTGGTTTCCGTCTCTCCATGGCACGTCCAAGGTGCGCATAGCACGGAGATACTACAGTCGTTTCAACTTGCCGCATCCTAGCATTTGAACCAAAGACGCCCTTCACAGCCCTTCTTTCGGCCTATAGTTGCCCTCAACTGAGCTTCGCTCACAAGGCCCAGAAAGGACGGGCAGTCCGTCGTTCACATCTTGGATCCTAGTGCAGACCCCCGTGTCCTAAGACGCCAGAAACGCTTCCTAGATTTAAAGCACCGCTCTGACAAACGCTGCCGTGAGCCTGCGGCCCGCCTATGTCTGTGACGAGAGAAGTAGAACGTTGGCCTGAGGCGAGTCGTCCAGGGTTGTGGGCGTACTCACGAACAATTTTGGAGGGATGAGGACGTGGCAGGAATTGAAAGCCAAGTGTTCTTTCGTGGAGGATAACTAGTCCTCCCAAAGACGACTGTGCAGCAAAGAGAAGATGGGCAACAACAGTGTTTAGCAGGTAATCCTGGGGCCGCAAACTCTCTACTTTGCAATGAGGAAAATCAACGTTCCCAGGAAGCCTCAATTTCCAGCAGCACAAAGCAGCGTATTAACAAGTCGCATCGCACTCTCTCTTGTACATCCCGTGGACACAGTGGCTCGTGACACTAGAAACCATTGCCATGCTGGGAGTCCTGACTGTGGTGTAAGGATATCAAGGTGAGGGCTTAGTTAGGCCTAGGTGACAGTACTTCTCTAGACTATCTACCAGTTCGGGAAAACCCTGTAGGTTTCGAAGCCGGACTTAAAGTGTAGTTGCCGCTTGAGGTAGACGGACGTCGTGGAGCAGCTCCCAGGAGCAGTGGTAGGCTAATTGTATTTTCTCCTGCAGCTCACGGTTCCTCCAGAGCGCAGACACCCTTTGCATGAAGGAAGGCATGGAACGTTGATAACTGGGTTGCTTTCAAGCTATCGCAATCCAGGTGTCTAACCAACGAAGCCCTTCACTGCCCGTCAGTCGGCATCTAGCTGTTCCCGACGGTAGATGGCTCAAGGCTCCACGAAGACACAGGCAGTCCTTTCTCAGTACGTTTTGGAACCTAACGCTGACAAGTGAGTCCAAAAGAGAGCTGATATGCTTCCTAGAGTTCACGAACCACAGGGACTAAGGCTCTATGCAATCTGTTGCTTCGCTAAGTCTGTCATGAGAACACCTGGACGTTAGCTTGAGGCTAGAGGCCCCATGTGGTGGGCCCATTCCCTGAAGACTACTGAAGGATGACCACCTACCAAGGGATGGCAACCTCCAAGCTTCTTGCCTAGAAACTCACATCATCACGATGGCAATTGTGTTACGAAGAGAAGCTGTGCAGCAACAGCGTTTCTTGGGGAGAATTGAGCCTGCGGCTCTGTAAATGCCGGTGAGGAAAAGAAAGTTTCACTCGCAGCCTTACTTTCAAAAGGGACCACACAGAGCATTCACCCTGCTGTGTCTTTCTCTAGTTTGTACTCCCAAGGTGCGTTAGAAGGGAGATACTTGAGTTGTTTCACTTACCACATGCTAGATGTTTAGCAAAAGAAGATCTTTACTGCCCTTGTTTCGGCATATGGTTGTCCTCAGCCGAACACTTCTCTCAGCTCCTAGAAGCGACGGGCGGTCCATCGTGTACATCTTGGATCCCAGTGCAGACCTGTTTGTCCTAAGACACCAGAAATGCTTCCTACACTTAAAGCACCGCTTTGACAAACGCTGCCTGGAACCTGTTGCCTGCCTCTCTGTGTGACGAACAAAACAGTACCTTAGCTTGGGGCCAGTCCTCCTATATGTTTGGCTTACTCACCGACGATTGCTGAGGGATGAGCACCTAGCAGGGAGTGCAAGGCCACGTATGCCTCACGGGGTTGGGGGGGTGGAAATCACTTGTCCTCACAAAGGCAATTCTGCAATGAAGAAAAGATAGGCCACTACACTGTTCATCAGTTAACCTTGAGGCCGCGTGTCGTCATTCCAGTGTGGTAAATAAACTTCCCATCACGCTTCAGTTTCCAAATCGAGGGCACAGCGCCTTATGCTGCAGTGTCTGACTCCCTACTGGACGTTCAGCTGACCAACTACACCCTTTAGTGAGTAAACTTTGTGATACACTTTGTGATATGGGGTCGTGATTGTGGTGAAAGGATGAGCAAGTCATGGGTTAGTGAGGCCGGTTTGTACAATGTATCTCCAGAATACCTGGCTTTCAAGGGAGAGCCCGAAATTTTTCAGGCTACGCTGAAAGTCCAGTGGCCGCCTGGGGTAAATTGCATCACGTGCGAGTTCCCTGAAGGCGGGGTCGAATCACTGTACGTTTTGTGTGCTCTGGGTTCGGCGGAAATGCAGACACGTTTTGCATGAAGGAATGAACAGAACGCTGATAGCTGGCTCTTTCTAAGCTATCCCAACCTAGGTGTTTCTCTGACGCAGCCCTTCACTGCCCATGACTCGGCATCTAGCTGCTGCCAGCGGTGCATTGCTCACAACTCCCTGAAGACACAGGAGGCCCTTTTATCCGTTTCGGATCCTATTTCAGACCGGCGACTCAAGAGAGACCTGATATGCTTCCTAGGGTTCAAGAAACCCAGGGACTTAGGCTGCATGGGGTCTGTTGCATGCCTACCTCGTTCATGAGAAAACCTGAACAGTAGCTTAAGGCCAGAGGCCCCGTGTGCTTCTCCCCTTCCCTGAGGACAACCGAAGTAGGAGCACTTACCGAGGAACGGCAACATCCAATTTCCTTCCAGGAAATTCACTTGTCATCACAAAGGCAACTGTGCAACAACACTGTTTCCCAGGGAGAACTGAGCCCGCAGCTCTCTAAATCCCAATGAGGAAAACAAAGTTTCCCTTCAAGCCTTAGTTTCAAAATGGACCGCAGACCATTCACCCTGTGGCTTCCGTCTCTCCATGGCACGTCCAAGGTGCGCATAGCACAGAGATACTACAGTCGTTTCAACTTGCCGCATCCTAGCATTTGAACCAAAGACGCCCTTCACAGCCCTTCTTTCGGCCTATAGTTGCCCTCAACTGAGCTTCGCTCACAAGGCCCAGAAAGGACGGGCAGTCCGTCGTTCACATCTTGGATCCTAGTGCAGACCCCCGTGTCCTAAGACGCCAGAAACGCTTCCTAGATTTAAAGCACCGCTCTGACAAACGCTGCCGTGAGCCTGCGGCCCGCCTATGTCTGTGACGAGAGAAGTAGAACGTTGGCCTGAGGCGAGTCGTCCAGGGTTGTGGGCGTACTCACGAACAATTTTGGAGGGATGAGGACGTGGCAGGAATTGAAAGCCAAGTGTTCTTTCGTGGAGGATAACTAGTCCTCCCAAAGACGACTGTGCAGCAAAGAGAAGATGGGCAACAACAGTGTTTAGCAGGTAATCCTGGGGCCGCAAACTCTCTACTTTGCAATGAGGAAAATCAACTTTCCCAGGAAGCCTCAATTTCCAGCAGCACAAAGCAGCGTATTAACAAGTCGCATCGCACTCTCTCTTGTACATCCCGTGGACACAGTGGCTCGTGACACTAGAAACCATTGCCATGCTGGGAGTCCTGACTGTGGTGTAAGGATATCAAGGTGAGGGCTTAGTTAGGCCTAGGTGACAGTACTTCTCTAGACTATCTACCAGTTCGGGAAAACCCTGTAGGTTTCGAAGCCGGACTTAAAGTGTAGTTGCCGCTTGAGGTAGACGGACGTCGTGGAGCAGCTCCCAGGAGCAGTGGTAGGCTAATTGTATTTTCTCCTGCAGCTCACGGTTCCTCCAGAGCGCAGACACCCTTTGCATGAAGGAAGGCATGGAACGTTGATAACTGGGTTGCTTTCAAGCTATCGCAATCCAGGTGTCTAACCAACGAAGCCCTTCACTGCCCGTCAGTCGGCATCTAGCTGTTCCCGACGGTAGATGGCTCAAGGCTCCACGAAGACACAGGCAGTCCTTTCTCAGTACGTTTTGGAACCTAACGCTGACAAGTGAGTCCAAAAGAGAGCTGATATGCTTCCTAGAGTTCACGAACCACAGGGACTAAGTCTCTATGCAATCTGTTGCTTCGCTAAGTCTGTCATGAGAACACCTGGACGTTAGCTTGAGGCTAGAGGCCCCATGTGGTGGGCCCATTCCCTGAAGACTACTGAAGGATGACCACCTACCAAGGGATGGCAACCTCCAAGCTTCTTGCCTAGAAACTCACATCATCACGATGGCAATTGTGTTACGAAGAGAAGCTGTGCAGCAACAGCGTTTCTCGGGAAGAATTGAGCCTGCGGCGCTGTAAATGTCGGTGAGGAAAAGAAAGTTTCACTCGCAGCCTTACTTTCAAAAGGGACCACACAGAGCATTCACCCTGCTGTGTCTTTCTCTAGTTTGTACTCCCAAGGTGCGTTAGAAGGGAGATACTTGAGTTGTTTCACTTACCACATGCTAGATGTTTAGCAAAAGAAGATCTTTACTGCCCTTGTTTCGGCATATGGTTGTCCTCAGCCGAACACTTCTCTCAGCTCCTAGAAGCGACGGGCGGTCCATCGTGTACATCTTGGATCCCAGTGCAGACCTGTTTGTCCTAAGACACCAGAAATGCTTCCTACACTTAAAGCACCGCTTTGACAAACGCTGCCTGGAACCTGTTGCCTGCCTCTCTGTGTGACGAACAAAACAGTACCTTAGCTTGGGGCCAGTCCCCCTATATGTTTGGCTTACTCACCGACGATTGCTGAGGGATGAGCACCTAGCAGGGAGTGCAAGGCCACGTATGCCTCACGGGGTTGGGGGGGGAAATCACTTGTCCTCACAAAGGCAATTCTGCAATGAAGAAAAGATAGGCCACTACACTGTTCATCAGTTAACCTTGAGGCCGCGTGTCGTCATTCCAGTGTGGTAAATAAACTTCCCATCACGCTTCAGTTTCCAAGTCGAGGGCACAGCGCCTTATGCTGCAGTGTCTGACTCCCTACTGGACGTTCAGCTGACCAACTACACCCTTTAGTGAGTAAACTTTGTGATACACTTTGTGATATGGGGTCGTGATTGTGGTGAAAGGATGAGCAAGTCATGGGTTAGTGAGGCCGGTTTGTACAATGTATCTCCAGAATACCTGGCTTTCAAGGGAGAGCCCGAAATTTTTCAGGCTACGCTGAAAGTCCAGTGGCCGCCTGGGGTAAATTGCATCACGTGCGAGTTCCCTGAAGGCGGGGTCGATTCACTGTACGTTTTGTGTGCTCTGGGTTCGGCGGAAATGCAGACACGTTTTGCATGAAGGAATGAACAGAACGCTGATAGCTGGCTCTTTCTAAGCTATCCCAACCTAGGTGTTTCTCTGACGCAGCCCTTCACTGCCCATGACTCGGCATCTAGCTGCTGCCAGCGGTGCATTGCTCACAACTCCCTGAAGACACAGGAGGCCCTTTTATCCGTTTCGGATCCTATTGCAGACCGGCGACTCAAGAGAGACCTGATATGCTTCCTAGGGTTCAAGAAACCCAGGGACTTAGGCTGCATGGGGTCTGTTGCATGCCTACCTCGTTCATGAGAAAACCTGAACAGTAGCTTAAGGCGAGAGGCCCCGTGTGCTTCTCCCCTTCCCTGAGGACAACCGAAGTAGGAGCACTTACCGAGGAACGGCAACATCCAATTTCCTTCCAGGAAATTCACTTGTCATCACAAAGGCAACTGTGCAACAACACTGTTTCCCAGGGAGAACTGAGCCCGCAGCTCTCTAAATCCCAATGAGGAAAATAAAGTTTCCCTTCAAGCCTTAGTTTCAAAATGGACCGCAGACCATTCACCCTGTGGTTTCCATCTCTCCATGGCACGTCCAAGGTGCGCATAGCACAGAGATACTACAGTCGTTTCAACTTGCCGCATCCTAGCATTTGAACCAAAGACGCCCTTCACAGCCCTTCTTTCGGCCTATAGTTGCCCTCAACTGAGCTTCGCTCACAAGGCCCAGAAAGGACGGGCAGTCTGTCGTTTACATCTTGGATCCTAGTGCAGACCCCCGTGTCCTAAGACGCCAGAAACGCTTCCTAGATTTAAAGCACCGCTCTGACAAACGCTGCCGTGAGCCTGCGGCCCACCTATGTCTGTGACGAGAGAAGTAGAACGTTGGCCTGAGGCGAGTCGTCCAGGGTTGTGGGCGTACTCACGAACAATTTTGGAGGGATGAGGACGTGGCAGGAATTGAAAGCCAAGTGTTCTTTCGTGGAGGATAACTAGTCCTCCCAAAGACGACTGTGCAGCAAAGAGAAGATGGGCAACAACAGTGTTTAGCAGGTAATCCTGGGGCCGCAAACTCTCTACTTTGCAATGAGGAAAATCAACGTTCCCAGGAAGCCTCAATTTCCAGCAGCACAAAGCAGCGTATTAACAAGTCGCATCGCACTCTCTCTTGTACATCCCGTGGACACAGTGGCTCATGGCACTAGAAACCATTGCCATGCTGGGAGTCCTGACTGTGGTGTAAGGATATCAAGGTGAGGGCTTAGTTAGGCCTAGGTGACAGTACTTCTCTAGACTATCTACCAGTTCGGGAAAACCCTGTAGGTTTCGAAGCCGGACTTAAAGTGTAGTTGCCGCTTGAGGTAGACGGACGTCGTGGAGCAGCTCCCAGGAGCAGTGGTAGGCTAATTGTATTTTCTCCTGCAGCTCACGGTTCCTCCAGAGCGCAGACACCCTTTGCATGAAGGAAGGCATGGAACGTTGATAACTGGGTTGCTTTCAAGCTATCGCAATCCAGGTGTCTAACCAACGAAGCCCTTCACTGCCCGTCAGTCGGCATCTAGCTGTTCCCGACGGTAGATGGCTCAAGGCTCCATGAAGACACAGGCAGTCCTTTCTCAGTACGTTTTGGAACCTAACGCTGACAAGTGAGTCCAAAAGAGAGCTGATATGCTTCCTAGAGTTCACGAACCACAGGGACTAAGGCTCTCTGCAATCTGTTGCTTCCCTAAGTCTGTCATGAGAATACCTGGACGTTAGCTTGAGGCTAGAGGCCCCATGTGGTGGGCCCATTCCCTGAAGACTACTGAAGGATGACCACCTACCAAGGGATGGCAACCTCCAAGCTTCTTGCCTAGAAACGCACATCATCACGATGGCAATTGTGTTACAAAGAGAAGCTGTGCAGCAACAGCGTTTCTTGGGGAGAATTGAGCCTGCGGCTCTGTAAATGCCGGTGAGGAAAAGAAAGTTTCACTCGCAGACTTACTTTCAAAAGGGACCACACAGAGCATTCACCCTGCTGTGTCTTTCTCTAGTTTGTACTCCCAAGGTGCGTTAGAAGGGAGATACTTGAGTTGTTTCACTTACCACATGCTAGATGTTTAGCAAAAGAAGATCTTTACTGCCCTTGTTTCGGCATATGGTTGTCCTCAGCCGAACACTTCTCTCAGCTCCTAGAAGCGACGGGCGGTCCATCGTGTACATCTTGGATCCCAGTGCAGACCTGTTTGTCCTAAGACACCAGAAATGCTTCCTACACTTAAAGCACCGCTTTGACAAACGCTGCCTGGAACCTGTTGCCTGCCTCTCTGTGTGACGAACAAAACAGTACCTTAGCTTGGGGCCAGTCCTCCTATATGTTTGGCTTACTCACCGACGATTGCTGAGGGATGAGCACCTAGCAGGGAGTGCAAGGCCACGTATGCCTCACGGGGTTGGGGGGGGGGAAATCACTTGTCATCACAAAGGCAATTCTGCAATGAAGAAAAGATAGGCCACTACACTGTTCATCAGTTAACCTTGAGGCCGCGTGTCGTCATTCCAGTGTGGTAAATAAACTTCCCATCACGCTTCAGTTTCCAAGTCGAGGGCACAGCGCCTTATGCTGCAGTGTCTGACTCCCTACTGGACGTTCAGCTGACCAACTACACCCTTTAGTGAGTAAACTTTGTGATACACTTTGTGATATGGGGTCGTGATTGTGGTGAAAGGATGAGCAAGTCATGGGTTAGTGAGGCCGGTTTGTACAATGTATCTCCAGAATACCTGGCTTTCAAGGGAGAGCCCGAAATTTTTCAGGCTACGCTGAAAGTCCAGTGGCCGCCTGGGGTAAATTGCATCACGTGCGAGTTCCCTGAAGGCGGGGTCGAATCACTGTACGTTTTGTGTGCTCTGGGTTCGGCGGAAATGCAGACACGTTTTGCATGAAGGAATGAACAGAACGCTGATAGCTGGCTCTTTCTAAGCTATCCCAACCTAGGTGTTTCTCTGACGCAGCCCTTCACTGCCCATGACTCGGCATCTAGCTGCTGCCAGCGGTGCATTGCTCACAACTCCCTGAAGACACAGGAGGCCCTTTTATCCGTTTCGGATCCTATTGCAGACCGGCGACTCAAGAGAGACCTGATATGCTTCCTAGGGTTCAAGAAACCCAGGGACTTAGGCTGCATGGGGTCTGTTGCATGCCTACCTCGTTCATGAGAAAACCTGAACAGTAGCTTAAGGCCAGAGGCCCCGTGTGCTTCTCCCCTTCCCTGAGGACAACCGAAGTAGGAGCACTTACCGAGGAACGGCAACATCCAATTTCCTTCCAGGAAATTCACTTGTCATCACAGAGGCAACTGTGCAACAACACTGTTTCCCAGGGAGAACTGAGCCCGCAGCTCTCTAAATCCCAATGAGGAAAACAAAGTTTCCCTTCAAGCCTTAGTTTCAAAATGGACCGCAGACCATTCACCCTGTGGTTTCCGTCTCTCCATGCACGTCCAAGGTGCGCATAGCACGGAGATACTACAGTCGTTTCAACTTGCCGCATCCTAGCATTTGAACCAAAGATGCCCTTCACAGCCCTTCTTTCGGCCTATAGTTGCCCTCAACTGAGCTTCGCTCACAAGGCCCAGAAAGGACGGGCAGTCCGTCGTTCACATCTTGGATCCTAGTGCAGACCCCCGTGTCCTAAGACGCCAGAAACGCTTCCTAGATTTAAAGCACCGCTCTGACAAACGCTGCCGTGAGCCTGCGGCCCGCCTATGTCTGTGACGAGAGAAGTAGAACGTTGGCCTGAGGCGAGTCGTCCAGGGTTGTGGGCGTACTCACGAACAATTTTGGAGGGATGAGGACGTGGCAGGAATTGAAAGCCAAGTGTTCTTTCGTGGAGGATAACTAGTCCTCCCAAAGACGACTGTGCAGCAAAGAGAAGATGGGCAACAACAGTGTTTAGCAGGTAATCCTGGGGCCGCAAACTCTCTACTTTGCAATGAGGAAAATCAACGTTCCCAGGAAGCCTCAATTTCCAGCAGCACAAAGCAGCGTATTAACAAGTCGCATCGCACTCTCTCTTGTACATCCCGTGGACACAGTGGCTCGTGACACTAGAAACCATTGCCATGCTGGGAGTCCTGACTGTGG
This sequence comes from Pseudorca crassidens, assembly GCF_039906515.1. Lineage (NCBI taxonomy): Eukaryota > Metazoa > Chordata > Mammalia > Artiodactyla > Delphinidae > Pseudorca > Pseudorca crassidens. Next base: position 47,292,826 of record NC_090305.1, read on the forward strand.
TGTAAGGATATCAAGGTGAGGGCTTAGTTAGGCCTAGGTGACAGTACTTCTCTAGACTATCTACCAGTTCGGGAAAACCCTGTAGGTTTCGAAGCCGGACTTAAAGTGTAGTTGCCGCTTGAGGTAGACGGACGTCGTGGAGCAGCTCCCAGGAGCAGTGGTAGGCTAATTGTATTTTCTCCTGCAGCTCACGGCTCCTCCAGAGCGCAGACACCCTTTGCATGAAGGAAGGCATGGAACGTTGATAACTGGGTTGCTTTCAAGCTATCGCAATCCAGGTGTCTAACCAACGAAGCCCTTCACTGCCCGTCAGTCGGCATCTAGCTGTTCCCGACGGTAGATGGCTCAAGGCTCCACGAAGACACAGGCAGTCCTTTCTCAGTACGTTTTGGAACCTAACGCTGACAAGTGAGTCCAAAAGAGAGCTGATATGCTTCCTAGAGTTCACGAACCACAGGGACTAAGGCACTATGCAATCTTTTGCTTCCCTAAGTCTGTCATGAGAACACCTGGACGTTAGCTTGAGGCTAGAGGCCCCATGTGGTGGGCCCATTCCCTGAAGACTACTGAAGGATGACCACCTACCAAGGGATGGCAACCTCCAAGCTTCTTGCCTAGAAACTCACATCATCACGATGGCAATTGTGTTACGAAGAGAAGCTGTGCAGCAACAGCGTTTCTTGGGGAGAATTGAGCCTGCGGCTCTGTAAATGCCGGTGAGGAAAAGAAAGTTTCACTCGCAGGCTTACTTTCAAAAGGGACCACACAGAGCATTCACCCTGCTGTGTCTTTCTCTAGTTTGTACTCCCAAGGTGCGTTAGAAGGGAGATACTTGAGTTGTTTCACTTACCACATGCTAGATGTTTAGCAAAAGAAGATCTTTACTGCCCTTGTTTCGGCATATGGTTGTCCTCAGCCGAACACTTCTCTCAGCTCCTAGAAGCGATGGGCGGTCCATCGTGTACATCTTGGATCCCAGTGCAGACCTGTTTGTCCTAAGACACCAGAAATGCTTCCTACACTTAAAGCACCGCTTTGACAAACGCTGCCTGGAACCTGTTGCCTGCCTCTCTGTGTGACGAACAAAACAGTACCTTAGCTTGGGGCCAGTCCTCCTATATGTTTGGCTTACTCACCGACGATTGCTGAGGGATGAGCACCTAGCAGGGAGTGCAAGGCCACGTATGCCTCACGGGGTTGGGGGGGGGGGAAATCACTTGTCCTCACAAAGGCAATTCTGCAATGAAGAAAAGATAGGCCACTACACTGTTCATCAGTTAAACTTGAGGCCGCGTGTCGTCATTCCAGTGTGGTAAATAAACTTCCCATCACGCTTCAGTTTCCAAGTCGAGGGCACAGCGCCTTATGCTGCAGTGTCTGACTCCCTACTGGACGTTCAGCTGACCAACTACACCCTTTAGTGAGTAAACTTTGTGATACACTTTGTGATATGGGGTCGTGATTGTGGTGAAAGGATGAGCAAGTCATGGGTTAGTGAGGCCGGTTTGTACAATGTATCTCCAGAATACCTGGCTTTCAAGGGAGAGCCCGAAATTTTTCAGGCTACGCTGAAAGTCCAGTGGCCGCCTGGGGTAAATTGCATCACGTGCGAGTTCCCTGAAGGCGGGGTCGAATCACTGTACGTTTTGTGTGCTCTGGGTTCGGCGCAAATGCAGACACGTTTTGCATGAAGGAATGAACAGAACGCTGATAGCTGGCTCTTTCTAAGCTATCCCAACCTAGGTGTTTCTCTGACGCAGCCCTTCACTGCCCATGACTCGGCATCTAGCTGCTGCCAGCGGTGCATTGCTCACAACTCCCTGAAGACACAGGAGGCCCTTTTATCCGTTTCGGATCCTATTGCAGACCGGCGACTCAAGAGAGACCTGATATGCTTCCTAGGGTTCAAGAAACCCAGGGACTTAGGCTGCATGGGGTCTGTTGCATGCCTACCTCGTTCATGAGAAAACCTGAACAGTAGCTTAAGGCCAGAGGCCCCGTGTGCTTCTCCCCTTCCCTGAGGACAACCGAAGTAGGAGCACTTACCGAGGAACGGCAACATCCAATTTCCTTCCAGGAAATTCACTTGTCATCACAGAGGCAACTGTGCAACAACACTGTTTCCCAGGGAGAACTGAGCCCGCAGCTCTCTAAATCCCAATGAGGAAAACAAAGTTTCCCTTCAAGCCTTAGTTTCAAAATGGACCGCAGACCATTCACCCTGTGGTTTCCGTCTCTGCATGGCACGTCCAAGGTGCGCATAGCACGGAGATACTACAGTCGTTTCAACTTGCCGCATCCTAGCATTTGAACCAAAGACGCCCTTCACAGCCCTTCTTTCGGCCTATAGTTGCCCTCAACTGAGCTTCGCTCACAAGGCCCAGAAAGGACGGGCAGTCCGTTGTTCACATCTTGGATCCTAGTGCAGACCCCCGTGTCCTAAGACGCCAGAAACGCTTCCTAGATTTAAAGCACCGCTCTGACAAACGCTGCCGTGAGCCTGCGGCCCGCCTATGTCTGTGACGAGAGAAGTAGAACGTTGGCCTGAGGCGAGTCGTCCAGGGTTGTGGGCGTACTCACGAACAATTTTGGAGGGATGAGGACGTGGCAGGAATTGAAAGCCAAGTGTTCTTTCGTGGAGGATAACTAGTCCTCCCAAAGACGACTGTGCAGCAAAGAGAAGATGGGCAACAACAGTGTTTAGCAGGTAATCCTGGGGCCGCAAACTCTCTACTTTGCAATGAGGAAAATCAACGTTCCCAGGAAGCCTCAATTTCCAGCAGCACAAAGCAGCGTATTAACAAGTCGCATCGCACTCTCTCTTGTACATCCCGTGGACACAGTGGCTCGTGACACTAGAAACCATTGCCATGCTGGGAGTCCTGACTGTGGTGTAAGGATATCAAGGTGAGGGCTTAGTTAGGCCTAGGTGACAGTACTTCTCTAGACTATCTACCAGTTCGGGAAAACCCTGTAGGTTTCGAAGCCGGACTTAAAGTGTAGTTGCCGCTTGAGGTAGACGGACGTCGTGGAGCCGCTCCCAGGAGCAGTGGTAGGCTAACTGTATTTTCTCCTGCAGCTCACGGTTCCTCCAGAGCGCAGACACCCTTTGCATGAAGGAAGGCATGGAACGTTGATAACTGGGTTGCTTTCAAGCTATCGCAATCCAGGTGTCTAACCAACGAAGCCCTTCACTGCCCGTCAGTCGGCATCTAGCTGTTCCCGACGGTAGATGGCTCAAGGCTCCACGAAGACACAGGCAGTCCTTTCTCAGTACGTTTTGGAACCTAACGCTGACAAGTGAGTCCAAAAGAGAGCTGATATGCTTCCTAGAGTTCACGAACCACAGGGACTAAGGCTCTATGCAATCTGTTGCTTCGCTAAGTCTGTCATGAGAACACCTGGACGTTAGCTTGAGGCTAGAGGCCCCATGTGGTGGGCCCATTCCCTGAAGACTACTGAAGGATGACCACCTACCAAGGGATGGCAACCTCCAAGCTTCTTGCCTAGAAACTCACATCATCACGATGGCAATTGTGTTACGAAGAGAAGCTGTGCAGCAACAGCGTTTCTTGGGGAGAATTGAGCCTGCGGCTCTGTAAATGCCGGTGAGGAAAAGAAAGTTTCACTCGCAGCCTTACTTTCAAAAGGGACCACACAGAGCATTCACCCTGCTGTGTCTTTCTCTAGTTTGTACTCCCAAGGTGCGTTAGAAGGGAGATACTTGAGTTGTTTCACTTACCACATGCTAGATGTTTAGCAAAAGAAGATCTTTACTGCCCTTGTTTCGGCATATGGTTGTCCTCAGCCGAACACTTCTCTCAGCTCCTAGAAGCGACGGGCGGTCCATCGTGTACATCTTGGATCCCAGTGCAGACCTGTTTGTCCTAAGACACCAGAAATGCTTCCTACACTTAAAGCACCGCTATGAAAAACACTGCCTGGAACCTGTTGCCTGCCTCTCTGTGTGACGAACAAAACAGTACCTTAGCTTGGGGCCAGTCCTCCTATATGTTTGGCTTACTCACCGACGATTGCTGAGGGATGAGCACCTAGCAGGGAGTGCAAGGCCACGTATGCCTCACGGGGTTGGGTGGGGGGAATCACTTGTCCTCACAAAGGCAATTCTGCAATGAAGAAAAGATAGGCCACTACACTGTTCATCAGTTAACCTTGAGGCCGCGTGTCGTCATTCCAGTGTGGTAAATAAACTTCCCATCACGCTTCAGTTTCCAAGTCGAGGGCACAGCGCCTTATGCTGCAGTGTCTGACTCCCTACTGGACGTTCAGCTGACCAACTACACCCTTTAGTGAGTAAACTTTGTGATACACTTTGTGATATGGGGTCGTGATTGTGGTGAAAGGATGAGCAAGTCATGGGTTAGTGAGGCCGGTTTGTACAATGTATCTCCAGAATACCTGGCTTTCAAGGGAGAGCCCGAAATTTTTCAGGCTACGCTGAAAGTCCAGTGGCCGCCTGGGGTAAATTGCATCACGTGCGAGTTCCCTGAAGGCGGGGTCGATTCACTGTACGTTTTGTGTGCTCTGGGTTCGGCGGAAATGCAGACACGTTTTGCATGAAGGAATGAACAGAACGCTGATAGCTGGCTCTTTCTAAGCTATCCCAACCTAGGTGTTTCTCTGACGCAGCCCTTCACTGCCCATGACTCGGCATCTAGCTGCTGCCAGCGGTGCATTGCTCACAACTCCCTGAAGACACAGGAGGCCCTTTTATCCGTTTCGGATCCTATTGCAGACCGGCGACTCAAGAGAGACCTGATATGCTTCCTAGGGTTCAAGAAACCCAGGGACTTAGGCTGCATGGGGTCTGTTGCATGCCTACCTCGTTCATGAGAAAATCTGAACAGTAGCTTAAGGCCAGAGGCCCCGTGTGCTTCTCCCCTTCCCTGAGGACAACCGAAGTAGGAGCACTTACCGAGGAACGGCAACATCCAATTTCCTTCCAGGAAATTCACTTGTCATCACAAAGGCAACTGTGCAACAACACTGTTTCCCAGGGAGAACTGAGCCCGCAGCTCTCTAAATCCCAATGAGGAAAACAAAGTTTCCCTTCAAGCCTTAGTTTCAAAATGGACCGCAGACCATTCACCCTGTGGTTTCCGTCTCTCCATGGCACGTCCAAGGTGCGCATAGCACGGAGATACTACAGTCGTTTCAACTTGCCGCATCCTAGCATTTGAACCAAAGACGCCCTTCACAGCCCTTCTTTCGGCCTATAGCTGCCCTCAACTGAGCTTCGCTCACAAGGCCCAGAAAGGACGGGCAGTCCGTCGTTCACATCTTGGATCCTAGTGCAGACCCCCGTGTCCTAAGACGCCAGAAACGCTTCCTAGATTTAAAGCACCGCTCTGACAAACGCTGCCGTGAGCCTGCGGCCCGCCTATGTCTGTGACGAGAGAAGTAGAACGTTGGCCTGAGGCGAGTCGTCCAGGGTTGTGGGCGTACTCACGAACAATTTTGGAGGGATGAGGACGTGGCAGGAATTGAAAGCCAAGTGTTCTTTCGTGGAGAATAACTAGTCCTCCCAAAGACGACTGTGCAGCAAAGAGAAGATGGGCAACAACAGTGTTTAGCAGGTAATCCTGGGGCCGCAAACTCTCTACTTTGCAATGAGGAAAATCAACGTTCCCAGGAAGCCTCAATTTCCAGCAGCACAAAGCAGCGTATTAACAAGTCGCATCGCACTCTCTCTTGTACATCCCGTGGACACAGTGGCTCGTGACACTAGAAACCATTGCCATGCTGGGAGTCCTGACTGTGGTGTAAGGATATCAAGGTGAGGGCTTAGTTAGGCCTAGGTGACAGTACTTCTCTAGACTATCTACCAGTTCGGGAAAACCCTGTAGGTTTCGAAGCCGGACTTAAAGTGTAGTTGCCGCTTGAGGTAGACGGACGTCGTGGAGCCGCTCCCAGGAGCAGTGGTAGGCTAACTGTATTTTCTCCTGCAGCTCACGGTTCCTCCAGAGCGCAGACACCCTTTGCATGAAGGAAGGCATGGAACGTTGATAACTGGGTTGCTTTCAAGCTATCGCAATCCAGGTGTCTAACCAACGAAGCCCTTCACTGCCCGTCAGTCGGCATCTAGCTGTTCCCGACGGTAGATGGCTCAAGGCTCCACGAAGACACAGGCAGTCCTTTCTCAGTACGTTTTGGAACCTAACGCTGACAAGTGAGTCCAAAAGAGAGCTGATATGCTTCCTAGAGTTCACGAACCACAGGGACTAAGGCTCTATGCAATCTGTTGCTTCGCTAAGTCTGTCATGAGAACACCTGGACGTTAGCTTGAGGCTAGAGGCCCCATGTGGTGGGCCCATTCCCTGAAGACTACTGAAGGATGACCACCTACCAAGGGATGGCAACCTCCAAGCTTCTGGCCTAGAAACTCACATCATCACGATGGCAATTGTGTTACGAAGAGAAGCTGTGCAGCAACAGCGTTTCTTGGGGAGAATTGAGCCTGCGGCTCTGTAAATGCCGGTGAGGAAAAGAAAGTTTCACTCGCAGCCTTACTTTCAAAAGGGACCACACAGAGCATTCACCCTGCTGTGTCTTTCTCTAGTTTGTACTCCCAAGGTGCGTTAGAAGGGAGATACTTGAGTTGTTTCACTTACCACATGCTAGATGTTTAGCAAAAGAAGATCTTTACTGCCCTTGTTTCGGCATATGGTTGTCCTCAGCCGAACACTTCTCTCAGCTCCTAGAAGCGACGGGCGGTCCATCGTGTACATCTTGGATCCCAGTGCAGACCTGTTTGTCCTAAGACACCAGAAATGCTTCCTACACTTAAAGCACCGCTTTGACAAACACTGCCTGGAACCTGTTGCCTGCCTCTCTGTGTGACGAAGAAAACAGTACCTTAGCTTGGGGCCAGTCCTCCTATATGTTTGGCTTACTCACCGACGATTGCTGAGGGATGAGCACCTAGCAGGGAGTGCAAGGCCACGTATGCCTCAAGGGGTTGGGTGGGGGGAATCACTTGTCCTCACAAAGGCAATTCTGCAATGAAGAAAAGATAGGCCACTACACTGTTCATCATTTAACCTTGAGGCCGCGTGTCGTCATTCCAGTGTGGTAAATAAACTTCCCATCACGCTTCAGTTTCCAAGTCGAGGGCACAGCGCCTTATGCTGCAGTGTCTGACTCCCTACTGGACGTTCAGCTGACCAACTACACCCTTTAGTGAGTAAACTTTGTGATACACTTTGTGATATGGGGTCGTGATTGTGGTGAAAGGATGAGCAAGTCATGGGTTAGTGAGGCCGGTTTGTACAATGTATCTCCAGAATACCTGGCTTTCAAGAGAGAGCCCGAAATTTTTCAGGCTACGCTGAAAGTCCAGTGGCCGCCTGGGGTAAATTGCATCACGTGCGAGTTCCCTGAAGGCGGGGTCGATTCACTGTACGTTTTGTGTGCTCTGGGTTCGGCGGAAATGCAGACACGTTTTGCATGAAGGAATGAACAGAACGCTGATAGCTGGCTCTTTCTAAGCTATCCCAACCTAGGTGTTTCTCTGACGCAGCCCTTCACTGCCCATGACTCGGCATCTAGCTGCTGCCAGCGGTGCATTGCTCACAACTCCCTGAAGACACAGGAGGCCCTTTTATCCGTTTCGGATCCTATTGCAGACCGGCGACTCAAGAGAGACCTGATATGCTTCCTAGGGTTCAAGAAACCCAGGGACTTAGGCTGCATGGGGTCTGTTGCATGCCTACCTCGTTCATGAGAAAACCTGAACAGTAGCTTAAGGCCAGAGGCCCCGTGTGCTTCTCCCCTTCCCTGAGGACAACCGAAGTAGGAGCACTTACCGAGGAACGGCAACATCCAATTTCCTTCCAGGAAATTCACTTGTCATCACAAAGGCAACTGTGCAACAACACTGTTTCCCAGGGAGAACTGAGCCCGCAGCTCTCTAAATCCCAATGAGGAAAACAAAGTTTCCCTTCAAGCCTTAGTTTCAAAATGGACCGCAGACCATTCACCCTGTGGTTTCCGTCTCTCCATGGCACGTCCAAGGTGCGCATAGCACGGAGATACTACAGTCGTTTCAACTTGCCGCATCCTAGCATTTGAACCAAAGACGCCCTTCACAGCCCTTCTTTCGGCCTATAGCTGCCCTCAACTGAGCTTCGCTCACAAGGCCCAGAAAGGACGGGCAGTCCGTCGTTCACATCTTGGATCCTAGTGCAGACCCCCGTGTCCTAAGACGCCAGAAACGCTTCCTAGATTTAAAGCACCGCTCTGACAAACGCTGCCGTGAGCCTGCGGCCCGCCTATGTCTGTGACGAGAGAAGTAGAACGTTGGCCTGAGGCGAGTCGTCCAGGGTTGTGGGCATACTCACGAACAATTTTGGAGGGATGAGGACGTGGCAGGAATTGAAAGCCAAGTGTTCTTTCATGGAGGATAACTAGTCCTCCCAAAGACGACTGTGCAGCAAAGAGAAGATGGGCAACAACAGTGTTTAGCAGGTAATCCTGGGGCCGCAAACTCTCTACTTTGCAATGAGGAAAATCAACGTTCCCAGGAAGCCTCAATTTCCAGCAGCACAAAGCAGCGTATTAACAAGTCGCATCGCACTCTCTCTTGTACATCCCGTGGACACAGTGGCTCGTGACACTAGAAACCATTGCCATGCTGGGAGTCCTGACTGTGGTGTAAGGATATCAAGGTGAGGGCTTAGTTAGGCCTAGGTGACAGTACTTCTCTAGACTATCTACCAGTTCGGGAAAACCCTGTAGGTTTCGAAGCCGGACTTAAAGTGTAGTTGCCGCTTGAGGTAGACGGACGTCGTGGAGCCGCTCCCAGGAGCAGTGGTAGGCTAACTGTATTTTCTCCTGCAGCTCACGGTTCCTCCAGAGCGCAGACACCCTTTGCATGAAGGAAGGCATGGAACGTTGATAACTGGGTTGCTTTCAAGCTATCGCAATCCAGGTGTCTAACCAACGAAGCCCTTCACTGCCCGTCAGTCGGCATCTAGCTGTTCCCGACGGTAGATGGCTCAAGGCTCCACGAAGACACAGGCAGTCCTTTCTCAGTACGTTTTGGAACCTAACGCTGACAAGTGAGTCCAAAAGAGAGCTGATATGCTTCCTAGAGTTCACGAACCACAGGGACTAAGGCTCTATGCAATCTGTTGCTTCGCTAAGTCTGTCATGAGAACACCTGGACGTTAGCTTGAGGCTAGAGGCCCCATGTGGTGGGCCCATTCCCTGAAGACTACTGAAGGATGACCACCTACCAAGGGATGACAACCTCCAAGCTTCTGGCCTAGAAACTCACATCATCACGATGGCAATTGTGTTACGAAGAGAAGCTGTGCAGCAACAGCGTTTCTTGGGGAGAATTGAGCCTGCGGCTCTGTAAATGCCGGTGAGGAAAAGAAAGTTTCACTCGCAGCCTTACTTTCAAAAGGGACCACACAGAGCATTCACCCTGCTGTGTCTTTCTCTAGTTTGTACTCCCAAGGTGCGTTAGAAGGGAGATACTTGAGTTGTTTCACTTACCACATGCTAGATGTTTAGCAAAAGAAGATCTTTACTGCCCTTGTTTCGGCATATGGTTGTCCTCAGCCGAACACTTCTCTCAGCTCCTAGAAGCGACGGGCGGTCCCTCGTGTACATCTTGGATCCCAGTGCAGACCTGTTTGTCCTAAGACACCAAAAATGCTTCCTACACTTAAAGCACCGCTTTGACAAACGCTGCCTGGAACCTGTTGCCTGCCTCTCTGTGTGACGAACAAAACAGTACCTTAGCTTGGGGCCAGTCCCCCTATATGTTTGGCTTACTCACCGACGATTGCTGAGGGATGAGCACCTAGCAGGGAGTGCAAGGCCACGTATGCCTCACGGGGCTGGGGGGGGGGGAAATCACTTGTCATCACAAAGGCAATTCTGCAATGAAGAAAAGATAGGCCACTACACTGTTCATCAGTTAACCTTGAGGCCGCGTGTCGTCATTCCAGTGTGGTAAATAAACTTCCCATCACGCTTCAGTTTCCAAGTCGAGGGCACAGCGCCTTATGCTGCAGTGTCTGACTCCCTACTGGACGTTCAGCTGACCAACTACACCCTTTAGTGAGTAAACTTTGTGATACACTTTGTGATATGGGGTCGTGATTGTGGTGAAAGGATGAGCAAGTCATGGGTTAGTGAGGCCGGTTTGTACAATGTATCTCCAGAATACCTGGCTTTCAAGGGAGAGCCCGAAATTTTTCAGGCTACGCTGAAAGTCCAGTGGCCGCCTGGGGTAAATTGCATCACGTGCGAGTTCCCTGAAGGTGGGGTCGAATCACTGTACGTTTTGTGTGCTCTGGGTTCGGCGGAAATGCAGACACGTTTTGCATGAAGGAATGAACAGAACGCTGATAGCTGGCTCTTTCTAAGCTATCCCAACCTAGGTGTTTCTCTGACGCAGCCCTTCACTGCCCATGACTCGGCATCTAGCTGCTGCCAGCGGTGCATTGCTCACAACTCCCTGAAGACACAGGAGGCCCTTTTATCCGTTTCGGATCCTATTGCAGACCGGCGACTCAAGAGAGACCTGATATGCTTCCTAGGGTTCAAGAAACCCAGGGACTTAGGCTGCATGGGGTCTGTTGCATGCCTACCTCGTTCATGAGAAAACCTGAACAGTAGCTTAAGGCCAGAGGCCCCGTGTGCTTCTCCCCTTCCCTGAGGACAACCGAAGTAGGAGCACTTACCGAGGAACGGCAACATCCAATTTCCTTCCAGGAAATTCACTTGTCATCACAAAGGCAACTGTGCAACAACACTGTTTCCCAGGGAGAACTGAGCCCGCAGCTCTCTAAATCCCAATGAGGAAAACAAAGTTTCCCTTCAAGCCTTAGTTTCAAAATGGACCGCAGACCATTCACCCTGTGGTTTCCGTCTCTCCATGGCACGTCCAAGGTGCGCATAGCACGGAGATACTACAGTCGTTTCAACTTGCCGCATCCTAGCATTTGAACCAAAGACGCCCTTCACAGCCCTTCTTTCGGCCTATAGCTGCCCTCAACTGAGCTTCGCTCACAAGGCCCAGAAAGGACGGGCAGTCCGTCGTTCACATCTTGGATCCTAGTGCAGACCCCCGTGTCCTAAGACGCCAGAAACGCTTCCTAGATTTAAAGCACCGCTCTGACAAACGCTGCCGTCAGCCTGCGGCCCGCCTATGTCTGTGACGAGAGAAGTAGAACGTTGGCCTGAGGCGAGTCGTCCAGGGTTGTGGGCATACTCACGAACAATTTTGGAGGGATGAGGACGTGGCAGGAATTGAAAGCCAAGTGTTCTTTCATGGAGGATAACTAGTCCTCCCAAAGACGACTGTGCAGCAAAGAGAAGATGGGCAACAACAGTGTTTAGCAGGTAATCCTGGGGCCGCAAACTCTCTACTTTGCAATGAGGAAAATCAACGTTCCCAGGAAGCCTCAATTTCCAGCAGCACAAAGCAGCGTATTAACAAGTCGCATCGCACTCTCTCTTGTACATCCCGTGGACACAGTGGCTCGTGACACTAGAAACCATTGCCATGCTGGGAGTCCTGACTGTGGTGTAAGGATATCAAGGTGAGGGCTTAGTTAGGCCTAGGTGACAGTACTTCTCTAGACTATCTACCAGTTCGGGAAAACCCTGTAGGTTTCGAAGCCGGACTTAAAGTGTAGTTGCCGCTTGAGGTAGACGGACGTCGTGGAGCCGCTCCCAGGAGCAGTGGTAGGCTAACTGTATTTTCTCCTGCAGCTCACGGTTCCTCCAGAGCGCAGACACCCTTTGCATGAAGGAAGGCATGGAACGTTGATAACTGGGTTGCTTTCAAGCTATCGCAATCCAGGTGTCTAACCAACGAAGCCCTTCACTGCCCGTCAGTCGGCATCTAGCTGTTCCCGACGGTAGATGGCTCAAGGCTCCACGAAGACACAGGCAGTCCTTTCTCAGTACGTTTTGGAACCTAACGCTGACAAGTGAGTCCAAAAGAGAGCTGATATGCTTCCTAGAGTTCACGAACCACAGGGACTAAGGCTCTATGCAATCTGTTGCTTCGCTAAGTCTGTCATGAGAACACCTGGACGTTAGATTGAGGCTAGAGGCCCCATGTGGTGGGCCCATTCCCTGAAGACTACTGAAGGATGACCACCTACCAAGGGATGACAACCTCCAAGCTTCTTGCCTAGAAACTCACATCATCACGATGGCAATTGTGTTACGAAGAGAAGCTGTGCAGCAACAGCGTTTCTTGGGGAGAATTGAGCCTGCGGCTCTGTAAATGCCGGTGAGGAAAAGAAAGTTTCACTCGCAGCCTTACTTTCAAAAGGGACCACACAGAGCATTCACCCTGCTGTGTCTTTCTCTAGTTTGTACTCCCAAGGTGCGTTAGAAGGGAGATACTTGAGTTGTTTCACTTACCACATGCTAGATGTTTAGCAAAAGAAGATCTTTACTGCCCTTGTTTCGGCATATGGTTGTCCTCAGCCGAACACTTCTCTCAGCTCCTAGAAGCGACGGGCGGTCCATCGTGTACATCTTGGATCCCAGTGCAGACCTGTTTGTCCTAAGACACCAGAAATGCTTCCTACACTTAAAGCACCGCTTTGACAAACACTGCCTGGAACCTGTTGCCTGCCTCTCTGTGTGACGAACAAAACAGTACCTTAGCTTGGGGCCAGTCCCCCTATATGTTTGGCTTACTCACCGACGATTGCTGAGGGATGAGCACCTAGCAGGGAGTGCAAGGCCACGTATGCCTCACGGGGTTGGGGGGGGGAAATCACTTGTCCTCACAAAGGCAATTCTGCAATGAAGAAAAGATAGGCCACTACACTGTTCATCAGTTAACCTTGAGGCCGCGTGTCGTCATTCCAGTGTGGTAAATAAACTTCCCATCACGCTTCAGTTTCCAAGTCGAGGGCACAGCGCCTTATGCTGCAGTGTCTGACTCCCTACTGGACGTTCAGCTGACCAACTACACCCTTTAGTGAGTAAACTTTGTGATACACTTTGTGATATGGGGTCGTGATTGTGGTGAAAGGATGAGCAAGTCATGGGTTAGTGAGGCCGGTTTGTACAATGTATCTCCAGAATACCTGGCTTTCAAGGGAGAGCCCGAAATTTTTCAGGCTACGCTGAAAGTCCAGTGGCCGCCTGGGGTAAATTGCATCACGTGCGAGTTCCCTGAAGGCGGGGTCGAATCACTGTACGTTTTGTGTGCTCTGGGTTCGGCGGAAATGCAGACACGTTTTGCATGAAGGAATGAACAGAACGCTGATAGCTGGCTCTTTCTAAGCTATCCCAACCTAGGTGTTTCTCTGACGCAGCCCTTCACTGCCCATGACTCGGCATCTAGCTGCTGCCAGCGGTGCATTGCTCACAACTCCCTGAAGACACAGGAGGCCCTTTTATCCGTTTCGGATCCTATTGCAGACCGGCGACTCAAGAGAGACCTGATATGCTTCCTAGGGTTCAAGAAACCCAGGGACTTAGGCTGCATGGGGTCTGTTGCATGCCTACCTCGTTCATGAGAAAACCTGAACAGTAGCTTAAGGCCAGAGGCCCCGTGTGCTTCTCCCCTTCCCTGAGGACAACCGAAGTAGGAGCACTTACCGAGGAACGGCAACATCCAATTTCCTTCCAGGAAATTCACTTGTCATCACAAAGGCAACTGTGCAACAACACTGTTTCCCAGGGAGAACTGAGCCCGCAGCTCTCTAAATCCCAATGAGGAAAACAAAGTTTCCCTTCAAGCCTTAGTTTCAAAATGGACCGCAGACCATTCACCCTGTGGTTTCCGTCTCTGCATGGCACGTCCAAGGTGCGCATAGCACGGAGATACTACAGTCGTTTCAACTTGCCGCATCCTAGCATTTGAACCAAAGACGCCCTTCACAGCCCTTCTTTCGGCCTATAGCTGCCCTCAACTGAGCTTCGCTCACAAGGCCCAGAAAGGACGGGCAGTCCGTCGTTCACATCTTGGATCCTAGTGCAGACCCCCGTGTCCTAAGACGCCAGAAACGCTTCCTAGATTTAAAGCACCGCTCTGACAAACGCTGCCGTGAGCCTGCGGCCCACCTATGTCTGTGACGAGAGAAGTAGAACGTTGGCCTGAGGCGAGTCGTCCAGGGTTGTGGGCGTACTCACGAACAATTTTGGAGGGATGAGGACGTGGCAGGAATTGAAAGCCAAGTGTTCTTTCGTGGAGGATAACTAGTCCTCCCAAAGACGACTGTGCAGCAAAGAGAAGATGGGCAACAACAGTGTTTAGCAGGTAATCCTGGGGGCGCAAACTCTCTACTTTGCAATGAGGAAAATCAACGTTCCCAGGAAGCCTCAATTTCCAGCAGCACAAAGCAGCGTATTAACAAGTCGCATCGCACTCTCTCTTGTACATCCCGTGGACACAGTGGCTCGTGACACTAGAAACCATTGCCATGCTGGGAGTCCTGACTGTGGTGTAAGGATATCAAGGTGAGGGCTTAGTTAGGCCTAGGTGACAGTACTTCTCTAGACTATCTACCAGTTCGGGAAAACCCTGTAGGTTTCGAAGCCGGACTTAAAGTGTAGTTGCCGCTTGAGGTAGACGGACGTCGTGGAGCCGCTCCCAGGAGCAGTGGTAGGCTAACTGTATTTTCTCCTGCAGCTCACGGTTCCTCCAGAGCGCAGACACCCTTTGCATGAAGGAAGGCATGGAACGTTGATAACTGGGTTGCTTTCAAGCTATCGCAATCCAGGTGTCTAACCAACGAAGCCCTTCACTGCCCGTCAGTCGGCATCTAGCTGTTCCCGACGGTAGATGGCTCAAGGCTCCACGAAGACACAGGCAGTCCTTTCTCAGTACGTTTTGGAACCTAACGCTGACAAGTGAGTCCAAAAGAGAGCTGATATGCTTCCTAGAGTTCACGAACCACAGGGACTAAGGCTCTATGCAATCTGTTGCTTCGCTAAGTCTGTCATGAGAACACCTGGACGTTAGCTTGAGGCTAGAGGCCCCATGTGGTGGGCCCATTCCCTGAAGACTACTGAAGGATGACCACCTACCAAGGGATGGCAACCTCCAAGCTTCTTGCCTAGAAACTCACATCATCACGATGGCAATTGTGTTACGAAGAGAAGCTGTGCAGCAACAGCGTTTCTTGGGGAGAATTGAGCCTGCGGCTCTGTAAATGCCGGTGAGGAAAAGAAAGTTTCACTCGCAGCCTTACTTTCAAAAGGGACCACACAGAGCATTCACCCTGCTGTGTCTTTCTCTAGTTTGTACTCCCAAGGTGCGTTAGAAGGGAGATACTTGAGTTGTTTCACTTACCACATGCTAGATGTTTAGCAAAAGAAGATCTTTACTGCCCTTGTTTCGGCATATGGTTGTCCTCAGCCGAACACTTCTCTCAGCTCCTAGAAGCGACGGGCGGTCCATCGTGTACATCTTGGATCCCAGTGCAGACCTGTTTGTCCTAAGACACCAGAAATGCTTCCTACACTTAAAGCACCGCTTTGACAAACACTGCCTGGAACCTGTTGCCTGCCTCTCTGTGTGACGAACAAAACAGTACCTTAGCTTGGGGCCAGTCCCCCTATATGTTTGGCTTACTCACCGACGATTGCTGAGGGATGAGCACCTAGCAGGGAGTGCAAGGCCACGTATGCCTCACGGGGTTGGGGGGGGGGGAAATCACTTGTCCTCACAAAGGCAGTTCTGCAATGAAGAAAAGATAGGCCACTACACTGTTCATCAGTTAACCTTGAGACCGCGTGTCGTCATTCCAGTGTGGTAAATAAACTTCCCATCACGCTTCAGTTTCCAAGTCGAGGGCACAGCGCCTTATGCTGCAGTGTCTGACTCCCTACTGGACGTTCAGCTGACCAACTACACCCTTTAGTGAGTAAACTTTGTGATACACTTTGTGATATGGGGTCGTGATTGTGGTGAAAGGATGAGCAAGTCATGGGTTAGTGAGGCCGGTTTGTACAATGTATCTCCAGAATACCTGGCTTTCAAGGGAGAGCCCGAAATTTTTCAGGCTACGCTGAAAGTCCAGTGGCCGCCTGGGGTAAATTGCATCACGTGCGAGTTCCCTGAAGGCGGGGTCGATTCACTGTACGTTTTGTGTGCTCTGGGTTCGGCGGAAATGCAGACACGTTTTGCATGAAGGAATGAACAGAACGCTGATAGCTGGCTCTTTCTAAGCTATCCCAACCTAGGTGTTTCTCTGACGCAGCCCTTCACTGCCCATGACTCGGCATCTAGCTGCTGCCAGCGGTGCATTGCTCACAACTCCCTGAAGACACAGGAGGCCCTTTTATCCGTTTCGGATCCTATTGCAGACCGGCGACTCAAGAGAGACCTGATATGCTTCCTAGGGTTCAAGAAACCCAGGGACTTAGGCTGCATGGGGTCTGTTGCATGCCTACCTCGTTCATGAGAAAACCTGAACAGTAGCTTAAGGCCAGAGGCCCCGTGTGCTTCTCCCCTTCCCTGAGGACAACCGAAGTAGGAGCACTTACCGAGGAACGGCAACATCCAATTTCCTTCCAGGAAATTCACTTGTCATCACAAAGGCAACTGTGCAACAACACTGTTTCCCAGGGAGAACTGAGCCCGCAGCTCTCTAAATCCCAATGAGGAAAACAAAGTTTCCCTTCAAGCCTTAGTTTCAAAATGGACCGCAGACCATTCACCCTGTGGTTTCCGTCTCTCCATGGCACGTCCAAGGTGCGCATAGCACGGAGATACTACAGTCGTTTCAACTTGCCGCATCCTAGCATTTGAACCAAAGACGCCCTTCACAGCCCTTCTTTCGGCCTATAGCTGCCCTCAACTGAGCTTCGCTCACAAGGCCCAGAAAGGACGGGCAGTCCGTCGTTCACATCTTGGATCCTAGTGCAGACCCCCGTGTCCTAAGACGCCAGAAACGCTTCCTAGATTTAAAGCACCGCTCTGACAAACGCTGCCGTGAGCCTGCGGCCCGCCTATGTCTGTGACGAGAGAAGTAGAACGTTGGCCTGAGGCGAGTCGTCCAGGGTTGTGGGCATACTCACGAACAATTTTGGAGGGATGAGGACGTGGCAGGAATTGAAAGCCAAGTGTTCTTTCATGGAGGATAACTAGTCCTCCCAAAGACGACTGTGCAGCAAAGAGAAGATGGGCAACAACAGTGTTTACCAGGTAATCCTGGGGCCGCAAACTCTCTACTTTGCAATGAGGAAAATCAACGTTCCCAGGAAGCCTCAATTTCCAGCAGCACAAAGCAGCGTATTAACAAGTCGCATCGCACTCTCTCTTGTACATCCCGTGGACACAGTGGCTCGTGACACTAGAAACCATTGCCATGCTGGGAGTCCTGACTGTGGTGTAAGGATATCAAGGTGAGGGCTTAGTTAGGCCTAGGTGACAGTACTTCTCTAGACTATCTACCAGTTCGGGAAAACCCTGTAGGTTTCGAAGCCGGACTTAAAGTGTAGTTGCCGCTTGAGGTAGACGGACGTCGTGGAGCCGCTCCCAGGAGCAGTGGTAGGCTAACTGTATTTTCTCCTGCAGCTCACGGTTCCTCCAGAGCGCAGACACCCTTTGCATGAAGGAAGGCATGGAACGTTGATAACTGGGTTGCTTTCAAGCTATCGCAATCCAGGTGTCTAACCAACGAAGCCCTTCACTGCCCGTCAGTCGGCATCTAGCTGTTCCCGACGGTAGATGGCTCAAGGCTCCACGAAGACACAGGCAGTCCTTTCTCAGTACGTTTTGGAACCTAACGCTGACAAGTGAGTCCAAAAGAGAGCTGATATGCTTCCTAGAGTTCACGAACCACAGGGACTAAGGCTCTATGCAATCTGTTGCTTCGCTAAGTCTGTCATGAGAACACCTGGACGTTAGCTTGAGGCTAGAGGCCCCATGTGGTGGGCCCATTCCCTGAAGACTACTGAAGGATGACCACCTACCAAGGGATGGCAACCTCCAAGCTTCTTGCCTAGAAACTCACATCATCACGATGGCAATTGTGTTACGAAGAGAAGCTGTGCAGCAACAGCGTTTCTTGGGGAGAATTGAGCCTGCGGCTCTGTAAATGCCGGTGAGGAAAAGAAAGTTTCACTCGCAGCCTTACTTTCAAAAGGGACCACACAGAGCATTCACCCTGCTGTGTCTTTCTCTAGTTTGTACTCCCAAGGTGCGTTAGAAGGGAGATACTTGAGTTGTTTCACTTACCACATGCTAGATGTTTAGCAAAAGAAGATCTTTACTGCCCTTGTTTCGGCATATGGTTGTCCTCAGCCGAACACTTCTCTCAGCTCCTAGAAGCGACGGGCGGTCCATCGTGTACATCTTGGATCCCAGTGCAGACCTGTTTGTCCTAAGACACCAGAAATGCTTCCTACACTTAAAGCACCGCTTTGACAAACACTGCCTGGAACCTGTTGCCTGCCTCTCTGTGTGACGAACAAAACAGTACCTTAGCTTGGGGCCAGTCCTCCTATATGTTTGGCTTACTCACCGACGATTGCTGAGGGATGAGCACCTAGCAGGGAGTGCAAGGCCACGTATGCCTCACGGGGTTGGGTGGGGGGAATCACTTGTCCTCACAAAGGCAATTCTGCAATGAAGAAAAGATAGGCCACTACACTGTTCATCAGTTAACCTTGAGGCCGCGTGTCGTCATTCCAGTGTGGTAAATAAACTTCCCATCACGCTTCAGTTTCCAAGTCGAGGGCACAGCGCCTTATGCTGCAGTGTCTGACTCCCTACTGGACGTTCAGCTGACCAACTACACCCTTTAGTGAGTAAACTTTGTGATACACTTTGTGATATGGGGTCGTGATTGTGGTGAAAGGATGAGCAAGTCATGGGTTAGTGAGGCCGGTTTGTACAATGTATCTCCAGAATACCTGGCTTTCAAGGGAGAGCCCGAAATTTTTCAGGCTACGCTGAAAGTCCAGTGGCCGCCTGGGGTAAATTGCATCACGTGCGAGTTCCCTGAAGGCGGGGTCGAATCACTGTACGTTTTGTGTGCTCTGGGTTCGGCGGAAATGCAGACACGTTTTGCATAAAGGAATGAACAGAACGCTGATAGCTGGCTCTTTCTAAGCTATCCCAACCTAGGTGTTTCTCTGACGCAGCCCTTCACTGCCCATGACTCGGCATCTAGCTGCTGCCAGCGGTGCATTGCTCACAACTCCCTGAAGACACAGGAGGCCCTTTTATCCGTTTCGGATCCTATTGCAGACCGGCGACTCAAGAGAGACCTGATATGCTTCCTAGGGTTCAAGAAACCCAGGGACTTAGGCTGCATGGGGTCTGTTGCATGCCTACCTCGTTCATGAGAAAACCTGAACAGTAGCTTAAGGCCAGAGGCCCCGTGTGCTTCTCCCCTTCCCTGAGGACAACCGAAGTAGGAGCACTTACCGAGGAACGGCAACATCCAATTTCCTTCCAGGAAATTCACTTGTCATCACAGAGGCAACTGTGCAACAACACTGTTTCCCAGGGAGAACTGAGCCCGCAGCTCTCTAAATCCCAATGAGGAAAATAAAGTTTCCCTTCAAGCCTTAGTTTCAAAATGGACCGCAGACCATTCACCCTGTGGTTTCCGTCTCTCCATGGCATGTCCAAGGTGCGCATAAAACGGAGATACTACAGTCGTTTCAACTTGCCGCATCCTAGCATTTGAACCAAAGACGCCCTTCACAGCCCTTCTTTCGGCCTATAGTTGCCCTCAACTGAGCTTCGCTCACAAGGCCCAGAAAGGACGGGCAGTCCGTCGTTTACATCTTGGATCCTAGTGCAGACCCCCGTGTCCTAAGACGCCAGAAACGCTTCCTAGATTTAAAGCACCGCTCTGACAAACGCTGCCGTCAGCCTGCGGCCCGCCTATGTCTGTGACGAGAGAAGTAGAACGTTGGCCTGAGGCGAGTCGTCCAGGGTTGTGGGCGTACTCACGAACAATTTTGGAGGGATGAGGACGTGGCAGGAATTGAAAGCCAAGTGTTCTTTCGTGGAGGATAACTAGTCCTCCCAAAGACGACTGTGCAGCAAAGAGAAGATGGGCAACAACAGTGTTTAGCAGTTAATCCTGGGGCCGCAAACTCTCTACTTTGCAATGAGGAAAATCAACGTTCCCAGGAAGCCTCAATTTCCAGCAGCACAAAGCAGCGTATTAACAAGTCGCATCGCACTCTCTCTTGTACATCCCGTGGACACAGTGGCTCGTGACACTAGAAACCATTGCCATGCTGGGAGTCCTGACTGTGGTGTAAGGATATCAAGGTGAGGGCTTAGTTAGGCCTAGGTGACAGTACTTCTCTAGACTATCTACCAGTTCGGGAAAACCCTGTAGGTTTCGAAGCCGGACTTAAAGTGTAGTTGCCGCTTGAGGTAGACGGACGTCGTGGAGCAGCTCCCAGGAGCAGTGGTAGGCTAATTGTATTTTCTCCTGCAGCTCACGGTTCCTCCAGAGCGCAGACACCCTTTGCATGAAGGAAGGCATGGAACGTTGATAACTGGGTTGCTTTCAAGCTATCGCAATCCAGGTGTCTAACCAACGAAGCCCTTCACTGCCCGTCAGTCGGCATCTAGCTGTTCCCGACGGTAGATGGCTCAAGGCTCCACGAAGACACAGGCAGTCCTTTCTCAGTACGTTTTGGAACCTAACGCTGACAAGTGAGTCCAAAAGAGAGCTGATATGCTTCCTAGAGTTCACGAACCACAGGGACTAAGGCTCTATGCAATCTGTTGCTTCGCTAAGTCTGTCATGAGAACACCTGGACGTTAGCTTGAGGCTAGAGGCCCCATGTGGTGGGCCCATTCCCTGAAGACTACTGAAGGATGACCACCTACCAAGGGATGGCAACCTCCAAGCTTCTTGCCTAGAAACTCACATCATCACGATGGCAATTGTGTTACGAAGAGAAGCTGTGCAGCAACAGCGTTTCTTGGGGAGAATTGAGCCTGCGGCTCTGTAAATGCCGGTGAGGAAAAGAAAGTTTCACTCGCAGCCTTACTTTCAAAAGGGACCACACAGAGCATTCACCCTGCTGTGTCTTTCTCTAGTTTGTACTCCCAAGGTGCATTAGAAGGGAGATACTTGAGTTGTTTCACTTACCACATGCTAGATGTTTAGCAAAAGAAGATCTTTACTGCCCTTGTTTCGGCATATGGTTGTCCTCAGCCGAACACTTCTCTCAGCTCCTAGAAGCGACGGGCGGTCCATCGTGTACATCTTGGATCCCAGTGCAGACCTGTTTGTCCTAAGACACCAGAAATGCTTCCTACACTTAAAGCACCGCTTTGACAAACGCTGCCTGGAACCTGTTGCCTGCCTCTCTGTGTGACGAACAAAACAGTACCTTAGCTTGGGGCCAGTCCTCCTATATGTTTGGCTTACTCACCGACGATTGCTGAGGGATGAGCACCTAGCAGGGAGTGCAAGGCCACGTATGCCTCACGGGGTTGGGGGGGGGAAATCACTTGTCCTCACAAAGGCAATTCTGCAATGAAGAAAAGATAGGCCACTACACTGTTCATCAGTTAACCTTGAGGCCGCGTGTCGTCATTCCAGTGTGGTAAATAAACTTCCCATCACGCTTCAGTTTCCAAGTCGAGGGCACAGCGCCTTATGCTGCAGTGTCTGACTCCCTACTGGACGTTCAGCTGACCAACTACACCCTTTAGTGAGTAAACTTTGTGATACACTTTGTGATATGGGGTCGTGATTGTGGTGAAAGGATGAGCAAGTCATGGGTTAGTGAGGCCGGTTTGTACAATGTATCTCCAGAATACCTGGCTTTCAAGGGAGAGCCCGAAATTTTTCAGGCTACGCTGAAAGTCCAGTGGCTGCCTGGGGTAAATTGCATCACGTGCGAGTTCCCTGAAGGCGGGGTCGAATCACTGTACGTTTTGTGTGCTCTGGGTTCGGCGGAAATGCAGACACGTTTTGCATGAAGGAATGAACAGAACGCTGATAGCTGGCTCTTTCTAAGCTATCCCAACCTAGGTGTTTCTCTGACGCAGCCCTTCACTGCCCATGACTCGGCATCTAGCTGCTGCCAGCGGTGCATTGCTCACAACTCCCTGAAGACACAGGAGGCCCTTTTATCTGTTTCGGATCCTATTGCAGACCGGCGACTCAAGAGAGACCTGATATGCTTCCTAGGGTTCAAGAAACCCAGGGACTTAGGCTGCATGGGGTCTGTTGCATGCCTACCTCGTTCATGAGAAAACCTGAACAGTAGCTTAAGGCCAGAGGCCCCGTGTGCTTCTCTCCTTCCCTGAGGACAACCGAAGTAGGAGCACTTACCGAGGAACGGCAACATCCAATTTCCTTCCAGGAAATTCACTTGTCATCACAGAGGCAACTGTGCAACAACACTGTTTCCCAGGGAGAACTGAGCCCGCAGCTCTCTAAATCCCAATGAGGAAAATAAAGTTTCCCTTCAAGCCTTAGTTTCAAAATGGACCGCAGACCATTCACCCTGTGGTTTCCGTCTCTCCATGGCACGTCCAAGGTGCGCATAAAACGGAGATACTACAGTCGTTTCAACTTGCCGCATCCTAGCATTTGAACCAAAGACGCCCTTCACAGCCCTTCTTTCGGCCTATAGTTGCCCTCAACTGAGCTTCGCTCACAAGGCCCAGAAAGGACGGGCAGTCCGTCGTTTACATCTTGGATCCTAGTGCAGACCCCCGTGTCCTAAGACGCCAGAAACGCTTCCTAGATTTAAAGCACCGCTCTGACAAACGCTGCCGTGAGCCTGCGGCCCGCCTATGTCTGTGACAAGAGAAGTAGAACGTTGGCCTGAGGCGAGTCGTCCAGGGTTGTGGGCGTACTCACGAACAATTTTGGAGGGATGAGGACGTGGCAGGAATTGAAAGCCAAGTGTTCTTTCGTGGAGGATAACTAGTCCTCCCAAAGACGACTGTGCAGCAAAGAGAAGATGGGCAACAACAGTGTTTAGCAGGTAATCCTGGGGCCGCAAACTCTCTACTTTGCAATGAGGAAAATCAACGTTCCCAGGAAGCCTCAATTTCCAGCAGCACAAAGCAGCGTATTAACAAGTCGCATCGCACTCTCTCTTGTACATCCCGTGGACACAGTGGCTCGTGACACTAGAAACCATTGCCATGCTGGGAGTCCTGACTGTGGTGTAAGGATATCAAGGTGAGGGCTTAGTTAGGCCTAGGTGACAGTACTTCTCTAGACTATCTACCAGTTCGGGAAAACCCTGTAGGTTTCGAAGCCGGACTTAAAGTGTAGTTGCCGCTTGAGGTAGACGGACGTCGTGGAGCAGCTCCCAGGAGCAGTGGTAGGCTAATTGTATTTTCTCCTGCAGCTCACGGTTCCTCCAGAGCGCAGACACCCTTTGCATGAAGGAAGGCATGGAACGTTGATAACTGGGTTGCTTTCAAGCTATCGCAATCCAGGTGTCTAACCAACGAAGCCCTTCACTGCCCGTCAGTCGGCATCTAGCTGTTCCCGACGGTAGATGGCTCAAGGCTCCACGAAGACACAGGCAGTCCTTTCTCAGTACGTTTTGGAACCTAACGCTGACAAGTGAGTCCAAAAGAGAGCTGATATGCTTCCTAGAGTTCACGAACCACAGGGACTAAGGCTCTATGCAATCTGTTGCTTCGCTAAGTCTGTCATGAGAACACCTGGACGTTAGCTTGAGGCTAGAGGCCCCATGTGGTGGGCCCATTCCCTGAAGACTACTGAAGGATGACCACCTACCAAGGGATGGCAACCTCCAAGCTTCTTGCCTAGAAACTCACATCATCACGATGGCAATTGTGTTACGAAGAGAAGCTGTGCAGCAACAGCGTTTCTTGGGGAGAATTGAGCCTGCGGCTCTGTAAATGCCGGTGAGGAAAAGAAAGTTTCACTCGCAGCCTTACTTTCAAAAGGGACCACACAGAGCATTCACCCTGCTGTGTCTTTCTCTAGTTTGTACTCCCAAGGTGCGTTAGAAGGGAGATACTTGAGTTGTTTCACTTACCACATGCTAGATGTTTAGCAAAAGAAGATCTTTACTGCCCTTGTTTCGGCATATGGTTGTCCTCAGCCGAACACTTCTCTCAGCTCCTAGAAGCGACGGGCGGTCCATCGTGTACATCTTGGACCCCAGTGCAGACCTGTTTGTCCTAAGACACCAGAAATGCTTCCTACACTTAAAGCACCGCTTTGACAAACGCTGCCTGGAACCTGTTGCCTGCCTCTCTGTGTGACGAACAAAACAGTACCTTAGCTTGGGGCCAGTCCTCCTATATGTTTGGCTTACTCACCGACGATTGCTGAGGGATGAGCACCTAGCAGGGAGTGCAAGGCCACGTATGCCTCACGGGGTTGGGGGGGGGAAATCACTTGTCCTCACAAAGGCAATTCTGCAATGAAGAAAAGATAGGCCACTACACTGTTCATCAGTTAACCTTGAGGCCGCGTGTCGTCATTCCAGTGTGGTAAATAAACTTCCCATCACGCTTCAGTTTCCAAGTCGAGGGCACAGCGCCTTATGCTGCAGTGTCTGACTCCCTACTGGACGTTCAGCTGACCAACTACACCCTTTAGTGAGTAAACTTTGTGATACACTTTGTGATATGGGGTCGTGATTGTGGTGAAAGGATGAGCAAGTCATGGGTTAGTGAGGCCGGTTTGTAAAATGTATCTCCAGAATACCTGGCTTTCAAGGGAGAGCCCGAAATTTTTCAGGCTACGCTGAAAGTCCAGTGGCCGCCTGGGGTAAATTGCATCACGTGCGAGTTCCCTGAAGGCGGGGTCGAATCACTGTACGTTTTGTGTGCTCTGGGTTCGGCGGAAATGCAGACACGTTTTGCATGAAGGAATGAACAGAACGCTGATAGCTGGCTCTTTCTAAGCTATCCCAACCTAGGTGTTTCTCTGACGCAGCCCTTCACTGCCCATGACTCGGCATCTAGCTGCTGCCAGCGGTGCATTGCTCACAACTCCCTGAAGACACAGGAGGCCCTTTTATCCGTTTCGGATCCTATTGCAGACCGGCGACTCAAGAGAGACCTGATATGCTTCCTAGGGTTCAAGAAACCCAGGGACTTAGGCTGCATGGGGTCTGTTGCATGCCTACCTCGTTCATGAGAAAACCTGAACAGTAGCTTAAGGCCAGAGGCCCCGTGTGCTTCTCCCCTTCCCTGAGGACAACCGAAGTAGGAGCACTTACCGAGGAACGGCAACATCCAATTTCCTTCCAGGAAATTCACTTGTCATCACAGAGGCAACTGTGCAACAACACTGTTTCCCAGGGAGAACTGAGCCCGCAGCTCTCTAAATCCCAATGAGGAAAATAAAGTTTCCCTTCAAGCCTTAGTTTCAAAATGGACCGCAGACCATTCACCCTGTGGTTTCCATCTCTCCATGGCACGTCCAAGGTGCGCATAGCACGGAGATACTACAGTCGTTTCAACTTGCCGCATCCTAGCATTTGAACCAAAGACGCCCTTCACAGCCCTTCTTTCGGCCTATAGTTGCCGTCAACTGAGCTTCGCTCACAAGGCCCAGAAAGGACGGGCAGTCCATCGTTTACATCTTGGATCCTAGTGCAGACCCCCGTGTCCTAAGACGCCAGAAACGCTTCCTAGATTTAAAGCACCGCTCTGACAAACGCTGCCGTCAGCCTGCGGCCCGCCTATGTCTGTGACGAGAGAAGTAGAACGTTGGCCTGAGGCGAGTCGTCCAGGGTTGTGGGCGTACTCACGAACAATTTTGGAGGGATGAGGACGTGGCAGGAATTGAAAGCCAAGTGTTCTTTCGTGGAGGATAACTAGTCCTCCCAAAGACGACTGTGCAGCAAAGAGAAGATGGGCAACAACAGTGTTTAGCAGGTAATCCTGGGGCCGCAAACTCTCTACTTTGCAATGAGGAAAATCAACGTTCCCAGGAAGCCTCAATTTCCAGAAGCACAAAGCAGCGTATTAACAAGTCGCATCGCACTCTCTCTTGTACATCCCGTGGACACAGTGGCTCGTGACACTAGAAACCATTGCCATGCTGGGAGTCCTGACTGTGGTGTAAGGATATCAAGGTGAGGGCTTAGTTAGGCCTAGGTGACAGTACTTCTCTAGACTATCTACCAGTTCGGGAAAACCCTGTAGGTTTCGAAGCCGGACTTAAAGTGTAGTTGCCGCTTGAGGTAGACGGACGTCGTGGAGCAGCTCCCAGGAGCAGTGGTAGGCTAATTGTATTTTCTCCTGCAGCTCACGGTTCCTCCAGAGCGCAGACACCCTTTGCATGAAGGAAGGCATGGAACGTTGATAACTGGGTTGCTTTCAAGCTATCGCAATCCAGGTGTCTAACCAACGAAGCCCTTCACTGCCCGTCAGTCGGCATCTAGCTGTTCCCGACGGTAGATGGCTCAAGGCTCCACGAAGACACAGGCAGTCCTTTCTCAGTACGTTTTGGAACCTAACGCTGACAAGTGAGTCCAAAAGAGAGCTGATATGCTTCCTAGAGTTCACGAACCACAGGGACTAAGGCTCTATGCAATCTGTTGCTTCGCTAAGTCTGTCATGAGAACACCTGGACGTTAGCTTGAGGCTAGAGGCCCCATGTGGTGGGCCCATTCCCTGAAGACTACTGAAGGATGACCACCTACCAAGGGATGGCAACCTCCAAGCTTCTTGCCTAGAAACTCACATCATCACGATGGCAATTGTGTTACGAAGAGAAGCTGTGCAGCAACAGCGTTTCTTGGGGAGAATTGAGCCTGCGGCTCTGTAAATGCCGGTGAGGAAAAGAAAGTTTCACTCGCAGCCTTACTTTCAAAAGGGACCACACAGAGCATTCACCCTGCTGTGTCTTTCTCTAGTTTGTACTCCCAAGGTGCATTAGAAGGGAGATAGTTGAGTTGTTTCACTTACCACATGCTAGATGTTTAGCAAAAGAAGATCTTTACTGCCCTTGTTTCGGCATATGGTTGTCCTCAGCCGAACACTTCTCTCAGCTCCTAGAAGCGACGGGCGGTCCATCGTGTACATCTTGGATCCCAGTGCAGACCTGTTTGTCCTAAGACACCAGAAATGCTTCCTACACTTAAAGCACCGCTTTGACAAACGCTGCCTGGAACCTGTTGCCTGCCTCTCTGTGTGACGAACAAAACAGTACCTTAGCTTGGGGCCAGTCCTCCTATATGTTTGGCTTACTCACCGACGATTGCTGAGGGATGAGCACCTAGCAGGGAGTGCAAGGCCACGTATGCCTCACGGGGTTGGGGGGGGGGAAATCACTTGTCCTCACAAAGGCAATTCTGCAATGAAGAAAAGATAGGCCACTACACTGTTCATCAGTTAACCTTGAGGCCGCGTGTCGTCATTCCAGTGTGGTAAATAAACTTCCCATCACGCTTCAGTTTCCAAGTCGAGGGCACAGCGCCTTATGCTGCAGTGTCTGACTCCCTACTGGACGTTCAGCTGACCAACTACACCCTTTAGTGAGTAAACTTTGTGATACACTTTGTGATATGGGGTCGTGATTGTGGTGAAAGGATGAGCAAGTCATGGGTTAGTGAGGCCGGTTTGTACAATGTATCTCCAGAATACCTGGCTTTCAAGGGAGAGCCCGAAATTTTTCAGGCTACGCTGAAAGTCCAGTGGCCGCCTGGGGTAAATTGCATCACGTGCGAGTTCCCTGAAGGCGGGGTCGAATCACTGTACGTTTTGTGTGCTCTGGGTTCGGCGGAAATGCAGACACGTTTTGCATGAAGGAATGAACAGAACGCTGATAGCTGGCTCTTTCTAAGCTATCCCAACCTAGGTGTTTCTCTGACGCAGCCCTTCACTGCCCATGACTCGGCATCTAGCTGCTGCCAGCGGTGCATTGCTCACAACTCCCTGAAGACACAGGAGGCCCTTTTATCCGTTTCGGATCCTATTGCAGACCGGCGACTCAAGAGAGACCTGATATGCTTCCTAGGGTTCAAGAAACCCAGGGACTTAGGCTGCATGGGGTCTGTTGCATGCCTACCTCGTTCATGAGAAAACCTGAACAGTAGCTTAAGGCCAGAGGCCCCGTGTGCTTCTCCCCTTCCCTGAGGACAACCGAAGTAGGAGCACTTACCGAGGAACGGCAACATCCAATTTCCTTCCAGGAAATTCACTTGTCATCACAGAGGCAACTGTGCAACAACACTGTTTCCCAGGGAGAACTGAGCCCGCAGCTCTCTAAATCCCAATGAGGAAAATAAAGTTTCCCTTCAAGCCTTAGTTTCAAAATGGACCGCAGACCATTCACCCTGTGGTTTCCATCTCTCCATGGCACGTCCAAGGTGCGCATAGCACGGAGATACTACAGTCGTTTCAACTTGCCGCATCCTAGCATTTGAACCAAAGACGCCCTTCACAGCCCTTCTTTCGGCCTATAGTTGCCGTCAACTGAGCTTCGCTCACAAGGCCCAGAAAGGACGGGCAGTCCATCGTTTACATCTTGGATCCTAGTGCAGACCCCCGTGTCCTAAGACGCCAGAAACGCTTCCTAGATTTAAAGCACCGCTCTGACAAACGCTGCCGTCAGCCTGCGGCCCGCCTATGTCTGTGACGAGAGAAGTAGAACGTTGGCCTGAGGCGAGTCGTCCAGGGTTGTGGGCGTACTCACGAACAATTTTGGAGGGATGAGGACGTGGCAGGAATTGAAAGCCAAGTGTTCTTTCGTGGAGGATAACTAGTCCTCCCAAAGACGACTGTGCAGCAAAGAGAAGATGGGCAACAACAGTGTTTAGCAGGTAATCCTGGGGCCGCAAACTCTCTACTTTGCAATGAGGAAAATCAACGTTCCCAGGAAGCCTCAATTTCCAGAAGCACAAAGCAGCGTATTAACAAGTCGCATCGCACTCTCTCTTGTACATCCCGTGGACACAGTGGCTCGTGACACTAGAAACCATTGCCATGCTGGGAGTCCTGACTGTGGTGTAAGGATATCAAGGTGAGGGCTTAGTTAGGCCTAGGTGACAGTACTTCTCTAGACTATCTACCAGTTCGGGAAAACCCTGTAGGTTTCGAAGCCGGACTTAAAGTGTAGTTGCCGCTTGAGGTAGACGGACGTCGTGGAGCAGCTCCCAGGAGCAGTGGTAGGCTAATTGTATTTTCTCCTGCAGCTCACGGTTCCTCCAGAGCGCAGACACCCTTTGCATGAAGGAAGGCATGGAACGTTGATAACTGGGTTGCTTTCAAGCTATCGCAATCCAGGTGTCTAACCAACGAAGCCCTTCACTGCCCGTCAGTCGGCATCTAGCTGTTCCCGACGGTAGATGGCTCAAGGCTCCACGAAGACACAGGCAGTCCTTTCTCAGTACGTTTTGGAACCTAACGCTGACAAGTGAGTCCAAAAGAGAGCTGATATGCTTCCTAGAGTTCACGAACCACAGGGACTAAGGCTCTATGCAATCTGTTGCTTCGCTAAGTCTGTCATGAGAACACCTGGACGTTAGCTTGAGGCTAGAGGCCCCATGTGGTGGGCCCATTCCCTGAAGACTACTGAAGGATGACCACCTACCAAGGGATGGCAACCTCCAAGCTTCTTGCCTAGAAACTCACATCATCACGATGGCAATTGTGTTACGAAGAGAAGCTGTGCAGCAACAGCGTTTCTTGGGGAGAATTGAGCCTGCGGCTCTGTAAATGCCGGTGAGGAAAATAAAGTTTCACTCGCAGCCTTACTTTCAAAAGGGACCACACAGAGCATTCACCCTGCTGTGTCTTTCTCTAGTTTGTACTCCCAAGGTGCGTTAGAAGGGAGATACTTGAGTTGTTTCACTTACCACATGCTAGATGTTTAGCAAAAGAAGATCTTTACTGCCCTTGTTTCGGCATATGGTTGTCCTCAGCCGAACACTTCTCTCAGCTCCTAGAAGCGACGGGCGGTCCATCGTGTACATCTTGGATCCCAGTGCAGACCTGTTTGTCCTAAGACACCAGAAATGCTTCCTACACTTAAAGCACCGCTTTGACAAACGCTGCCTGGAACCTGTTGCCTGCCTCTCTGTGTGACGAACAAAACAGTACCTTAGCTTGGGGCCAGTCCTCCTATATGTTTGGCTTACTCACCGACGATTGCTGAGGGATGAGCACCTAGCAGGGAGTGCAAGGCCACGTATGCCTCACGGGGTTGGGGGGGGGAAATCACTTGTCCTCACAAAGGCAATTCTGCAATGAAGAAAAGATAGGCCACTACACTGTTCATCAGTTAACCTTGAGGCCGCGTGTCGTCATTCCAGTGTGGTAAATAAACTTCCCATCACGCTTCAGTTTCCAAGTCGAGGGCACAGCGCCTTATGCTGCAGTGTCTGACTCCCTACTGGACGTTCAGCTGACCAACTACACCCTTTAGTGAGTAAACTTTGTGATACACTTTGTGATATGGGGTCGTGATTGTGGTGAAAGGATGAGCAAGTCATGGGTTAGTGAGGCCGGTTTGTACAATGTATCTCCAGAATACCTGGCTTTCAAGGGAGAGCCCGAAATTTTTCAGGCTACGCTGAAAGTCCAGTGGCCGCCTGGGGTAAATTGCATCACGTGCGAGTTCCCTGAAGGCGGGGTCGAATCACTGTACGTTTTGTGTGCTCTGGGTTCGGCGGAAATGCAGACACGTTTTGCATGAAGGAATGAACAGAACGCTGATAGCTGGCTCTTTCTAAGCTATCCCAACCTAGGTGTTTCTCTGACGCAGCCCTTCACTGCCCATGACTCGGCATCTAGCTGCTGCCAGCGGTGCATTGCTCACAACTCCCTGAAGACACAGGAGGCCCTTTTATCCATTTTGGATCCTATTGCAGACCGGTGACTCAAGAGAGACCTGATATGCTTCCTAGGGTTCAAGAAACCCAGGGACTTAGGCTGCATGGGGTCTGTTGCATGCCTACCTCGTTCATGAGAAAACCTGAACAGTAGCTTAAGGCCAGAGGCCCCGTGTGCTTCTCCCCTTCCCTGAGGACAACCGAAGTAGGAGCACTTACCGAGGAACGGCAACATCCAATTTCCTTCCAGGAAATTCACTTGTCATCACAGAGGCAACTGTGCAACAACACTGTTTCCCAGGGAGAACTGAGCCCGCAGCTCTCTAAATCCCAATGAGGAAAATAAAGTTTCCCTTCAAGCCTTAGTTTCAAAATGGACCGCAGACCATTCACCCTGTGGTTTCCATCTCTCCATGGCACGTCCAAGGTGCGCATAGCACGGAGATACTACAGTCGTTTCAACTTGCCGCATCCTAGCATTTGAACCAAAGACGCCCTTCACAGCCCTTCTTTCGGCCTATAGTTGCCGTCAACTGAGCTTCGCTCACAAGGCCCAGAAAGGACGGGCAGTCCATCGTTTACATCTTGGATCCTAGTGCAGACCCCCGTGTCCTAAGACGCCAGAAACGCTTCCTAGATTTAAAGCACCGCTCTGACAAACGCTGCCGTCAGCCTGCGGCCCGCCTATGTCTGTGACGAGAGAAGTAGAACGTTGGCCTGAGGCGAGTCGTCCAGGGTTGTGGGCGTACTCACGAACAATTTTGGAGGGATGAGGACGTGGCAGGAATTGAAAGCCAAGTGTTCTTTCGTGGAGGATAACTAGTCCTCCCAAAGACGACTGTGCAGCAAAGAGAAGATGGGCAACAACAGTGTTTAGCAGGTAATCCTGGGGCCGCAAACTCTCTACTTTGCAATGAGGAAAATCAACGTTCCCAGGAAGCCTCAATTTCCAGAAGCACAAAGCAGCGTATTAACAAGTCGCATCGCACTCTCTCTTGTACATCCCGTGGACACAGTGGCTCGTGACACTAGAAACCATTGCCATGCTGGGAGTCCTGACTGTGGTGTAAGGATATCAAGGTGAGGGCTTAGTTAGGCCTAGGTGACAGTACTTCTCTAGACTATCTACCAGTTCGGGAAAACCCTGTAGGTTTCGAAGCCGGACTTAAAGTGTAGTTGCCGCTTGAGGTAGACGGACGTCGTGGAGCCGCTCCCAGGAGCAGTGGTAGGCTAATTGTATTTTCTCCTGCAGCTCACGGTTCCTCCAGAGCGCAGACACCCTTTGCATGAAGGAAGGCATGGAACGTTGATAACTGGGTTGCTTTCAAGCTATCGCAATCCAGGTGTCTAACCAACGAAGCCCTTCACTGCCCGTCAGTCGGCATCTAGCTGTTCCCGACGGTAGATGGCTCAAGGCTCCACGAAGACACAGGCAGTCCTTTCTCAGTACGTTTTGGAACCTAACGCTGACAAGTGAGTCCAAAAGAGAGCTGATATGCTTCCTAGAGTTCACGAACCACAGGGACTAAGGCTCTATGCAATCTGTTGCTTCGCTAAGTCTGTCATGAGAACACCTGGACGTTAGCTTGAGGCTAGAGGCCCCATGTGGTGGGCCCATTCCCTGAAGACTACTGAAGGATGACCACCTACCAAGGGATGGCAACCTCCAAGCTTCTTGCCTAGAAACTCACATCATCACGATGGCAATTGTGTTACGAAGAGAAGCTGTGCAGCAACAGCGTTTCTTGGGGAGAATTGAGCCTGTGGCTCTGTAAATGCCGGTGAGGAAAATAAAGTTTCACTCGCAGCCTTACTTTCAAAAGGGACCACACAGAGCATTCACCCTGCTGTGTCTTTCTCTAGTTTGTACTCCCAAGGTGCGTTAGAAGGGAGATACTTGAGTTGTTTCACTTACCACATGCTAGATGTTTAGCAAAAGAAGATCTTTACTGCCCTTGTTTCGGCATATGGTTGTCCTCAGCCGAACACTTCTCTCAGCTCCTAGAAGCGACGGGCGGTCCATCGTGTACATCTTGGATCCCAGTGCAGACCTGTTTGTCCTAAGACACCAGAAATGCTTCCTACACTTAAAGCACCGCTTTGACAAACGCTGCCTGGAACCTGTTGCCTGCCTCTCTGTGTGACGAACAAAACAGTACCTTAGCTTGGGGCCAGTCCTCCTATATGTTTGGCTTACTCACCGACGATTGCTGAGGGATGAGCACCTAGCAGGGAGTGCAAGGCCACGTATGCCTCACGGGGTTGGGGGGGGGGAAATCACTTGTCCTCACAAAGGCAATTCTGCAATGAAGAAAAGATAGGCCACTACACTGTTCATCAGTTAACCTTGAGGCCGCGTGTCGTCATTCCAGTGTGGTAAATAAACTTCCCATCACGCTTCAGTTTCCAAGTCGAGGGCACAGCGCCTTATGCTGCAGTGTCTGACTCCCTACTGGACGTTCAGCTGACCAACTACACCCTTTAGTGAGTAAACTTTGTGATACACTTTGTGATATGGGGTCGTGATTGTGGTGAAAGGATGAGCAAGTCATGGGTTAGTGAGGCCGGTTTGTACAATGTATCTCCAGAATACCTGGCTTTCAAGGGAGAGCCCGAAATTTTTCAGGCTACGCTGAAAGTCCAGTGGCCGCCTGGGGTAAATTGCATCACGTGCGAGTTCCCTGAAGGCGGGGTCGAATCACTGTACGTTTTGTGTGCTCTGGGTTCGGCGGAAATGCAGACACGTTTTGCATGAAGGAATGAACAGAACGCTGATAGCTGGCTCTTTCTAAGCTATCCCAACCTAGGTGTTTCTCTGACGCAGCCCTTCACTGCCCATGACTCGGCATCTAGCTGCTGCCAGCGGTGCATTGCTCACAACTCCCTGAAGACACAGGAGGCCCTTTTATCCATTTCGGATCCTATTGCAGACCGGTGACTCAAGAGAGACCTGATATGCTTCCTAGGGTTCAAGAAACCCAGGGACTTAGGCTGCATGGGGTCTGTTGCATGCCTACCTCGTTCATGAGAAAACCTGAACAGTAGCTTAAGGCCAGAGGCCCCGTGTGCTTCTCCCCTTCCCTGAGGACAACCGAAGTAGGAGCACTTACCGAGGAACGGCAACATCCAATTTCCTTCCAGGAAATTCACTTGTCATCACAGAGGCAACTGTGCAACAACACTGTTTCCCAGGG
The DNA here is from genome assembly GCF_039906515.1 of Pseudorca crassidens. Classification (NCBI taxonomy): domain Eukaryota; kingdom Metazoa; phylum Chordata; class Mammalia; order Artiodactyla; family Delphinidae; genus Pseudorca; species Pseudorca crassidens. The sequence continues at coordinate 47,326,752 of NC_090305.1, forward strand.
AGAACTGAGCCCGCAGCTCTCTAAATCCCAATGAGGAAAATAAAGTTTCCCTTCAAGCCTTAGTTTCAAAATGGACCGCAGACCATTCACCCTGTGGTTTCCATCTCTCCATGGCACGTCCAAGGTGCGCATAGCACGGAGATACTACAGTCGTTTCAACTTGCCGCATCCTAGCATTTGAACCAAAGACGCCCTTCACAGCCCTTCTTTCGGCCTATAGTTGCCCTCAACTGAGCTTCGCTCACAAGGCCCAGAAAGGACGGGCAGTCCGTCGTTTACATCTTGGATCCTAGTGCAGACCCCCGTGTCCTAAGACGCCAGAAACGCTTCCTAGATTTAAAGCACCGCTCTGACAAACGCTGCCGTCAGCCTGCGGCCCGCCTATGTCTGTGACGAGAGAAGTAGAACGTTGGCCTGAGGCGAGTCGTCCAGGGTTGTGGGCGTACTCACGAACAATTTTGGAGGGATGAGGACGTGGCAGGAATTGAAAGCCAAGTGTTCTTTCGTGGAGGATAACTAGTCCTCCCAAAGACGACTGTGCAGCAAAGAGAAGATGGGCAACAACAGTGTTTAGCAGGTAATCCTGGGGCCGCAAACTCTCTACTTTGCAATGAGGAAAATCAACGTTCCCAGGAAGCCTCAATTTCCAGCAGCACAAAGCAGCGTATTAACAAGTCGCATCGCACTCTCTCTTGTACATCCCGTGGACACAGTGGCTCGTGACACTAGAAACCATTGCCATGCTGGGAGTCCTGACTGTGGTGTAAGGATATCAAGGTGAGGGCTTAGTTAGGCCTAGGTGACAGTACTTCTCTAGACTATCTACCAGTTCGGGAAAACCCTGTAGGTTTCGAAGCCGGACTTAAAGTGTAGTTGCCGCTTGAGGTAGACGGACGTCGTGGAGCAGCTCCCAGGAGCAGTGGTAGGCTAATTGTATTTTCTCCTGCAGCTCACGGTTCCTCCAGAGCGCAGACACCCTTTGCATGAAGGAAGGCATGGAACGTTGATAACTGGGTTGCTTTCAAGCTATCGCAATCCAGGTGTCTAACCAACGAAGCCCTTCACTGCCCGTCAGTCGGCATCTAGCTGTTCTCGACGGTAGATGGCTCAAGGCTCCACGAAGACACAGGCAGTCCTTTCTCAGTACGTTTTGGAACCTAACGCTGACAAGTGAGTCCAAAAGAGAGCTGATATGCTTCCTAGAGTTCACGAACCACAGGGACTAAGGCTCTATGCAATCTGTTGCTTCGCTAAGTCTGTCATGAGAACACCTGGACGTTAGCTTGAGGCTAGAGGCCCCATGTGGTGGGCCCATTCCCTGAAGACTACTGAAGGATGACCACCTACCAAGGGATGGCAACCTCCAAGCTTCTTGCCTAGAAACTCACATCATCACGATGGCAATTGTGTTACGAAGAGAAGCTGTGCAGCAACAGCGTTTCTTGGGGAGAATTGAGCCTGCGGCTCTGTAAATGCCGGTGAGGAAAAGAAAGTTTCACTCGCAGCCTTACTTTCAAAAGGGACCACACAGAGCATTCACCCTGCTGTGTCTTTCTCTAGTTTGTACTCCCAAGGTGCGTTAGAAGGGAGATACTTGAGTTGTTTCACTTACCACATGCTAGATGTTTAGCAAAAGAAGATCTTTACTGCCCTTGTTTCGGCATATGGTTGTCCTCAGCCGAACACTTCTCTCAGCTCCTAGAAGCGACGGGCGGTCCATCGTGTACATCTTGGATCCCAGTGCAGACCTGTTTGTCCTAAGACACCAGAAATGCTTCCTACACTTAAAGCACCGCTTTGACAAACGCTGCCTGGAACCTGTTGCCTGCCTCTCTGTGTGACGAACAAAACAGTACCTTAGCTTGGGGCCAGTCCCCCTATATGTTTGGCTTACTCACCGACGATTGCTGAGGGATGAGCACCTAGCAGGGAGTGCAAGGCCACGTATGCCTCACGGGGTTGCGGGGGGGGGAAATCACTTGTCCTCACAAAGGCAATTCTGCAATGAAGAAAAGATAGGCCACTACACTGTTCATCAGTTAACCTTGAGGCCGCGTGTCGTCATTCCAGTGTGGTAAATAAACTTCCCATCACGCTTCAGTTTCCAAGTCGAGGGCACAGCGCCTTATGCTGCAGTGTCTGACTCCCTACTGGACGTTCAGCTGACCAACTACACCCTTTAGTGAGTAAACTTTGTGATACACTTTGTGATATGGGGTCGTGATTGTGGTGAAAGGATGAGCAAGTCATGGGTTAGTGAGGCCGGTTTGTACAATGTATCTCCAGAATACCTGGCTTTCAAGGGAGAGCCCGAAATTTTTCAGGCTACGCTGAAAGTCCAGTGGCCGCCTGGGGTAAATTGCATCACGTGCGAGTTCCCTGAAGGCGGGGTCGAATCACTGTACGTTTTGTGTGCTCTGGGTTCGGCGGAAATGCAGACACGTTTTGCATGAAGGAATGAACAGAACGCTGATAGCTGGCTCTTTCTAAGCTATCCCAACCTAGGTGTTTCTCTGACGCAGCCCTTCACTGCCCATGACTCGGCATCTAGCTGCTGCCAGCGGTGCATTGCTCACAACTCCCTGAAGACACAGGAGGCCCTTTTATCCATTTCGGATCCTATTGCAGACCGGTGACTCAAGAGAGACCTGATATGCTTCCTAGGGTTCAAGAAACCCAGGGACTTAGGCTGCATGGGGTCTGTTGCATGCCTACCTCGTTCATGAGAAAACCTGAACAGTAGCTTAAGGCCAGAGGCCCCGTGTGCTTCTCCCCTTCCCTGAGGACAACCGAAGTAGGAGCACTTACCGAGGAACGGCAACATCCAATTTCCTTCCAGGAAATTCACTTGTCATCACAGAGGCAACTGTGCAACAACACTGTTTCCCAGGGAGAACTGAGCCCGCAGCTCTCTAAATCCCAATGAGGAAAATAAAGTTTCCCTTCAAGCCTTAGTTTCAAAATGGACCGCAGACCATTCACCCTGTGGTTTCCATCTCTCCATGGCACGTCCAAGGTGCGCATAGCACGGAGATACTACAGTCGTTTCAACTTGCCGCATCCTAGCATTTGAACCAAAGACGCCCTTCACAGCCCTTCTTTCGGCCTATAGTTGCCCTCAACTGAGCTTCGCTCACAAGGCCCAGAAAGGACGGGCAGTCCGTCGTTTACATCTTGGATCCTAGTGCAGACCCCCGTGTCCTAAGACGCCAGAAACGCTTCCTAGATTTAAAGCACCGCTCTGACAAACGCTGCCGTGAGCCTGCGGCCCGCCTATGTCTGTGACGAGAGAAGTAGAACGTTGGCCTGAGGCGAGTCGTCCAGGGTTGTGGGCGTACTCACGAACAATTTTGGAGGGATGAGGACGTGGCAGGAATTGAAAGCCAAGTGTTCTTTCGTGGAGGATAACTAGTCCTCCCAAAGACGACTGTGCAGCAAAGAGAAGATGGGCAACAACAGTGTTTAGCAGGTAATCCTGGGGCCGCAAACTCTCTACTTTGCAATGAGGAAAATCAACGTTCCCAGGAAGCCTCAATTTCCAGCAGCACAAAGCAGCGTATTAACAAGTCGCATCGCACTCTCTCTTGTACATCCCGTGGACACAGTGGCTCGTGACACTAGAAACCATTGCCATGCTGGGAGTCCTGACTGTGGTGTAAGGATATCAAGGTGAGGGCTTAGTTAGGCCTAGGTGACAGTACTTCTCTAGACTATCTACCAGTTCGGGAAAACCCTGTAGGTTTCGAAGCCGGACTTAAAGTGTAGTTGCCGCTTGAGGTAGACGGACGTCGTGGAGCAGCTCCCAGGAGCAGTGGTAGGCTAATTGTATTTTCTCCTGCAGCTCACGGTTCCTCCAGAGCGCAGACACCCTTTGCATGAAGGAAGGCATGGAACGTTGATAACTGGGTTGCTTTCAAGCTATCGCAATCCAGGTGTCTAACCAACGAAGCCCTTCACTGCCCGTCAGTCGGCATCTAGCTGTTCCCGACGGTAGATGGCTCAAGGCTCCACGAAGACACAGGCAGTCCTTTCTCAGTACGTTTTGGAACCTAACGCTGACAAGTGAGTCCAAAAGAGAGCTGATATGCTTCCTAGAGTTCACGAACCACAGGGACTAAGGCTCTATGCAATCTGTTGCTTCGCTAAGTCTGTCATGAGAACACCTGGACGTTAGCTTGAGGCTAGAGGCCCCATGTGGTGGGCCCATTCCCTGAAGACTACTGAAGGATGACCACCTACCAAGGGATGGCAACCTCCAAGCTTCTTGCCTAGAAACTCACATCATCACGATGGCAATTGTGTTACGAAGAGAAGCTGTGCAGCAACAGCGTTTCTTGGGGAGAATTGAGCCTGCGGCTCTGTAAATGCCGGTGAGGAAAAGAAAGTTTCACTCGCAGCCTTACTTTCAAAAGGGACCACACAGAGCATTCACCCTGCTGTGTCTTTCTCTAGTTTGTACTCCCAAGGTGCGTTAGAAGGGAGATACTTGAGTTGTTTCACTTACCACATGCTAGATGTTTAGCAAAAGAAGATCTTTACTGCCCTTGTTTCGGCATATGGTTGTCCTCAGCCGAACACTTCTCTCAGCTCCTAGAAGCGACGGGCGGTCCATCGTGTACATCTTGGATCCCAGTGCAGACCTGTTTGTCCTAAGACACCAGAAATGCTTCCTACACTTAAAGCACCGCTTTGACAAACGCTGCCTGGAACCTGTTGCCTGCCTCTCTGTGTGACGAACAAAACAGTACCTTAGCTTGGGGCCAGTCCTCCTATATGTTTGGCTTACTCACCGACGATTGCTGAGGGATGAGCACCTAGCAGGGAGTGCAAGGCCACGTATGCCTCACGGGGTTGGGGGGGGGGAAATCACTTGTCCTCACAAAGGCAATTCTGCAATGAAGAAAAGATAGGCCACTACACTGTTCATCAGTTAACCTTGAGGCCGCGTGTCGTCATTCCAGTGTGGTAAATAAACTTCCCATCATGCTTCAGTTTCCAAGTCGAGGGCACAGCGCCTTATGCTGCAGTGTCTGACTCCCTACTGGACGTTCAGCTGACCAACTACACCCTTTAGTGAGTAAACTTTGTGATACACTTTGTGATATGGGGTCGTGATTGTGGTGAAAGGATGAGCAAGTCATGGGTTAGTGAGGCCGGTTTGTACAATGTATCTCCAGAATACCTGGCTTTCAAGGGAGAGCCCGAAATTTTTCAGGCTACGCTGAAAGTCCAGTGGCCGCCTGGGGTAAATTGCATCACGTGCGAGTTCCCTGAAGGCGGGGTCGAATCACTGTACGTTTTGTGTGCTCTGGGTTCGGCGGAAATGCAGACACGTTTTGCATGAAGGAATGAACAGAACGCTGATAGCTGGCTCTTTCTAAGCTATCCCAACCTAGGTGTTTCTCTGACGCAGCCCTTCACTGCCCATGACTCGGCATCTAGCTGCTGCCAGCGGTGCATTGCTCACAACTCCCTGAAGACACAGGAGGCCCTTTTATCCATTTCGGATCCTATTGCAGACCGGTGACTCAAGAGAGACCTGATATGCTTCCTAGGGTTCAAGAAACCCAGGGACTTAGGCTGCATGGGGTCTGTTGCATGCCTACCTCGTTCATGAGAAAACCTGAACAGTAGCTTAAGGCCAGAGGCCCCGTGTGCTTCTCCCCTTCCCTGAGGACAACCGAAGTAGGAGCACTTACCGAGGAACGGCAACATCCAATTTCCTTCCAGGAAATTCACTTGTCATCACAGAGGCAACTGTGCAACAACACTGTTTCCCAGGGAGAACTGAGCCCGCAGCTCTCTAAATCCCAATGAGGAAAATAAAGTTTCCCTTCAAGCCTTAGTTTCAAAATGGACCGCAGACCATTCACCCTGTGGTTTCCATCTCTCCATGGCACGTCCAAGGTGCGCATAGCACGGAGATACTACAGTCGTTTCAACTTGCCGCATCCTAGCATTTGAACCAAAGACGCCCTTCACAGCCCTTCTTTCGGCCTATAGTTGCCGTCAACTGAGCTTCGCTCACAAGGCCCAGAAAGGACGGGCAGTCCATCGTTTACATCTTGGATCCTAGTGCAGACCCCCGTGTCCTAAGACGCCAGAAACGCTTCCTAGATTTAAAGCACCGCTCTGACAAACGCTGCCGTGAGCCTGCGGCCCGCCTATGTCTGTGACGAGAGAAGTAGAACGTTGGCCTGAGGCGAGTCGTCCAGGGTTGTGGGCGTACTCACGAACAATTTTGGAGGGATGAGGACGTGGCAGGAATTGAAAGCCAAGTGTTCTTTCGTGGAGGATAACTAGTCCTCCCAAAGACGACTGTGCAGCAAAGAGAAGATGGGCAACAACAGTGTTTAGCAGGTAATCCTGGGGCCGCAAACTCTCTACTTTGCAATGAGGAAAATCAACGTTCCCAGGAAGCCTCAATTTCCAGAAGCACAAAGCAGCGTATTAACAAGTCGCATCGCACTCTCTCTTGTACATCCCGTGGACACAGTGGCTCGTGACACTAGAAACCATTGCCATGCTGGGAGTCCTGACTGTGGTGTAAGGATATCAAGGTGAGGGCTTAGTTAGGCCTAGGTGACAGTACTTCTCTAGACTATCTACCAGTTCGGGAAAACCCTGTAGGTTTCGAAGCCGGACTTAAAGTGTAGTTGCCGCTTGAGGTAGACGGACGTCGTGGAGCAGCTCCCAGGAGCAGTGGTAGGCTAATTGTATTTTCTCCTGCAGCTCACGGTTCCTCCAGAGCGCAGACACCCTTTGCATGAAGGAAGGCATGGAACGTTGATAACTGGGTTGCTTTCAAGCTATCGCAATCCAGGTGTCTAACCAACGAAGCCCTTCACTGCCCGTCAGTCGGCATCTAGCTGTTCCCGACGGTAGATGGCTCAAGGCTCCACGAAGACACAGGCAGTCCTTTCTCAGTACGTTTTGGAACCTAACGCTGACAAGTGAGTCCAAAAGAGAGCTGATATGCTTCCTAGAGTTCACGAACCACAGGGACTAAGGCTCTATGCAATCTGTTGCTTCGCTAAGTCTGTCATGAGAACACCTGGACGTTAGCTTGAGGCTAGAGGCCCCATGTGGTGGGCCCATTCCCTGAAGACTACTGAAGGATGACCACCTACCAAGGGATGGCAACCTCCAAGCTTCTTGCCTAGAAACTCACATCATCACGATGGCAATTGTGTTACGAAGAGAAGCTGTGCAGCAACAGCGTTTCTTGGGGAGAATTGAGCCTGCGGCTCTGTAAATGCCGGTGAGGAAAATAAAGTTTCACTCGCAGCCTTACTTTCAAAAGGGACCACACAGAGCATTCACCCTGCTGTGTCTTTCTCTAGTTTGTACTCCCAAGGTGCGTTAGAAGGGAGATACTTGAGTTGTTTCACTTACCACATGCTAGATGTTTAGCAAAAGAAGATCTTTACTGCCCTTGTTTCGGCATATGGTTGTCCTCAGCCGAACACTTCTCTCAGCTCCTAGAAGCGACGGGCGGTCCATCGTGTACATCTTGGATCCCAGTGCAGACCTGTTTGTCCTAAGACACCAGAAATGCTTCCTACACTTAAAGCACCGCTTTGACAAACGCTGCCTGGAACCTGTTGCCTGCCTCTCTGTGTGACGAACAAAACAGTACCTTAGCTTGGGGCCAGTCCTCCTATATGTTTGGCTTACTCACCGACGATTGCTGAGGGATGAGCACCTAGCAGGGAGTGCAAGGCCACGTATGCCTCACGGGGTTGGGGGGGGGAAATCACTTGTCCTCACAAAGGCAATTCTGCAATGAAGAAAAGATAGGCCACTACACTGTTCATCAGTTAACCTTGAGGCCGCGTGTCGTCATTCCAGTGTGGTAAATAAACTTCCCATCACGCTTCAGTGTCCAAGTCGAGGGCACAGCGCCTTATGCTGCAGTGTCTGACTCCCTACTGGACGTTCAGCTGACCAACTACACCCTTTAGTGAGTAAACTTTGTGATACACTTTGTGATATGGGGTCGTGATTGTGGTGAAAGGATGAGCAAGTCATGGGTTAGTGAGGCCGGTTTGTACAATGTATCTCCAGAATACCTGGCTTTCAAGGGAGAGCCCGAAATTTTTCAGGCTACGCTGAAAGTCCAGTGGCCGCCTGGGGTAAATTGCATCACGTGCGAGTTCCCTGAAGGCGGGGTCGAATCACTGTACGTTTTGTGTGCTCTGGGTTCGGCGGAAATGCAGACACGTTTTGCATGAAGGAATGAACAGAACGCTGATAGCTGGCTCTTTCTAAGCTATCCCAACCTAGGTGTTTCTCTGACGCAGCCCTTCACTGCCCATGACTCGGCATCTAGCTGCTGCCAGCGGTGCATTGCTCACAACTCCCTGAAGACACAGGAGGCCCTTTTATCCATTTCGGATCCTATTGCAGACCGGTGACTCAAGAGAGACCTGATATGCTTCCTAGGGTTCAAGAAACCCAGGGACTTAGGCTGCATGGGGTCTGTTGCATGCCTACCTCGTTCATGAGAAAACCTGAACAGTAGCTTAAGGCCAGAGGCCCCGTGTGCTTCTCCCCTTCCCTGAGGACAACCGAAGTAGGAGCACTTACCGAGGAACGGCAACATCCAATTTCCTTCCAGGAAATTCACTTGTCATCACAGAGGCAACTGTGCAACAACACTGTTTCCCAGGGAGAACTGAGCCCGCAGCTCTCTAAATCCCAATGAGGAAAATAAAGTTTCCCTTCAAGCCTTAGTTTCAAAATGGACCGCAGACCATTCACCCTGTGGTTTCCATCTCTCCATGGCACGTCCAAGGTGCGCATAGCACGGAGATACTACAGTCGTTTCAACTTGCCGCATCCTAGCATTTGAACCAAAGACGCCCTTCACAGCCCTTCTTTCGGCCTATAGTTGCCGTCAACTGAGCTTCGCTCACAAGGCCCAGAAAGGACGGGCAGTCCATCGTTTACATCTTGGATCCTAGTGCAGACCCCCGTGTCCTAAGACGCCAGAAACGCTTCCTAGATTTAAAGCACCGCTCTGACAAACGCTGCCGTCAGCCTGCGGCCCGCCTATGTCTGTGACGAGAGAAGTAGAACGTTGGCCTGAGGCGAGTCGTCCAGGGTTGTGGGCGTACTCACGAACAATTTTGGAGGGATGAGGACGTGGCAGGAATTGAAAGCCAAGTGTTCTTTCGTGGAGGATAACTAGTCCTCCCAAAGACGACTGTGCAGCAAAGAGAAGATGGGCAACAACAGTGTTTAGCAGGTAATCCTGGGGCCGCAAACTCTCTACTTTGCAATGAGGAAAATCAACGTTCCCAGGAAGCCTCAATTTCCAGCAGCACAAAGCAGCGTATTAACAAGTCGCATCGCACTCTCTCTTGTACATCCCGTGGACACAGTGGCTCGTGACACTAGAAACCATTGCCATGCTGGGAGTCCTGACTGTGGTGTAAGGATATCAAGGTGAGGGCTTAGTTAGGCCTAGGTGACAGTACTTCTCTAGACTATCTACCAGTTCGGGAAAACCCTGTAGGTTTCGAAGCCGGACTTAAAGTGTAGTTGCCGCTTGAGGTAGACGGACGTCGTGGAGCCGCTCCCAGGAGCAGTGGTAGGCTAATTGTATTTTCTCCTGCAGCTCACGGTTCCTCCAGAGTGCAGACACCCTTTGCATGAAGGAAGGCATGGAACGTTGATAACTGGGTTGCTTTCAAGCTATCGCAATCCAGGTGTCTAACCAACGAAGCCCTTCACTGCCCGTCAGTCGGCATCTAGCTGTTCCCGACGGTAGATGGCTCAAGGCTCCACGAAGACACAGGCAGTCCTTTCTCAGTACGTTTTGGAACCTAACGCTGACAAGTGAGTCCAAAAGAGAGCTGATATGCTTCCTAGAGTTCACGAACCACAGGGACTAAGGCTCTATGCAATCTGTTGCTTCGCTAAGTCTGTCATGAGAACACCTGGACGTTAGCTTGAGGCTAGAGGCCCCATGTGGTGGGCCCATTCCCTGAAGACTACTGAAGGATGACCACCTACCAAGGGATGGCAACCTCCAAGCTTCTTGCCTAGAAACTCACATCATCACGATGGCAATTGTGTTACGAAGAGAAGCTGTGCAGCAACAGCGTTTCTTGGGGAGAATTGAGCCTGTGGCTCTGTAAATGCCGGTGAGGAAAATAAAGTTTCACTCGCAGCCTTACTTTCAAAAGGGACAACACAGAGCATTCACCCTGCTGTGTCTTTCTCTAGTTTGTACTCCCAAGGTGCGTTAGAAGGGAGATACTTGAGTTGTTTCACTTACCACATGCTAGATGTTTAGCAAAAGAAGATCTTTACTGCCCTTGTTTCGGCATATGGTTGTCCTCAGCCGAACACTTCTCTCAGCTCCTAGAAGCGACGGGCGGTCCATCGTGTACATCTTGGATCCCAGTGCAGACCTGTTTGTCCTAACACACCAGAAATGCTTCCTACACTTAAAGCACCGCTTTGACAAACGCTGCCTGGAACCTGTTGCCTGCCTCTCTGTGTGACGAAAAAAACAGTACCTTAGCTTGGGGCCAGTCCTCCTATATGTTTGGCTTACTCACCGACGATTGCTGAGGGATGAGCACCTAGCAGGGAGTGCAAGGCCACGTATGCCTCACGGGGTTGGGGGGGGGGAAATCACTTGTCCTCACAAAGGCAATTCTGCAATGAAGAAAAGATAGGCCACTACACTGTTCATCAGTTAACCTTGAGGCCGCGTGTCGTCATTCCAGTGTGGTAAATAAACTTCCCATCACGCTTCAGTTTCCAAGTCGAGGGCACAGCGCCTTATGCTGCAGTGTCTGACTCCCTACTGGACGTTCAGCTGACCAACTACACCCTTTAGTGAGTAAACTTTGTGATACACTTTGTGATATGGGGTCGTGATTGTGGTGAAAGGATGAGCAAGTCATGGGTTAGTGAGGCCGGTTTGTACAATGTATCTCCAGAATACCTGGCTTTCAAGGGAGAGCCCGAAATTTTTCAGGCTACGCTGAAAGTCCAGTGGCCGCCTGGGGTAAATTGCATCACGTGCGAGTTCCCTGAAGGCGGGGTCGAATCACTGTACGTTTTGTGTGCTCTGGGTTCGGCGGAAATGCAGACACGTTTTGCATGAAGGAATGAACAGAACGCTGATAGCTGGCTCTTTCTAAGCTATCCCAACCTAGGTGTTTCTCTGACGCAGCCCTTCACTGCCCATGACTCGGCATCTAGCTGCTGCCAGCGGTGCATTGCTCACAACTCCCTGAAGACACAGGAGGCCCTTTTATCCATTTCGGATCCTATTGCAGACCGGTGACTCAAGAGAGACCTGATATGCTTCCTAGGGTTCAAGAAACCCAGGGACTTAGGCTGCATGGGGTCTGTTGCATGCCTACCTCGTTCATGAGAAAACCTGAACAGTAGCTTAAGGCCAGAGGCCCCGTGTGCTTCTCCCCTTCCCTGAGGACAACCGAAGTAGGAGCACTTACCGAGGAACGGCAACATCCAATTTCCTTCCAGGAAATTCACTTGTCATCACAGAGGCAACTGTGCAACAACACTGTTTCCCAGGGAGAACTGAGCCCGCAGCTCTCTAAATCCCAATGAGGAAAATAAAGTTTCCCTTCAAGCCTTAGTTTCAAAATGGACCGCAGACCATTCACCCTGTGGTTTCCATCTCTCCATGGCACGTCCAAGGTGCGCATAGCACGGAGATACTACAGTCGTTTCAACTTGCCGCATCCTAGCATTTGAACCAAAGACGCCCTTCACAGCCCTTCTTTCGGCCTATAGTTGCCGTCAACTGAGCTTCGCTCACAAGGCCCAGAAAGGACGGGCAGTCCGTCGTTTACATCTTGGATCCTAGTGCAGACCCCCGTGTCCTAAGACGCCAGAAACGCTTCCTAGATTTAAAGCACCGCTCTGACAAACGCTGCCGTCAGCCTGCGGCCCGCCTATGTCTGTGACGAGAGAAGTAGAACGTTGGCCTGAGGCGAGTCGTCCAGGGTTGTGGGCGTACTCACGAACAATTTTGGAGGGATGAGGACGTGGCAGGAATTGAAAGCCAAGTGTTCTTTCGTGGAGGATAACTAGTCCTCCCAAAGACGACTGTGCAGCAAAGAGAAGATGGGCAACAACAGTGTTTAGCAGGTAATCCTGGGGCCGCAAACTCTCTACTTTGCAATGAGGAAAATCAACGTTCCCAGGAAGCCTCAATTTCCAGCAGCACAAAGCAGCGTATTAACAAGTCGCATCGCACTCTCTCTTGTACATCCCGTGGACACAGTGGCTCGTGACACTAGAAACCATTGCCATGCTGGGAGTCCTGACTGTGGTGTAAGGATATCAAGGTGAGGGCTTAGTTAGGCCTAGGTGACAGTACTTCTCTAGACTATCTACCAGTTCGGGAAAACCCTGTAGGTTTCGAAGCCGGACTTAAAGTGTAGTTGCCGCTTGAGGTAGACGGACGTCGTGGAGCAGCTCCCAGGAGCAGTGGTAGGCTAATTGTATTTTCTCCTGCAGCTCACGGTTCCTCCAGAGCGCAGACACCCTTTGCATGAAGGAAGGCATGGAACGTTGATAACTGGGTTGCTTTCAAGCTATCGCAATCCAGGTGTCTAACCAACGAAGCCCTTCACTGCCCGTCAGTCGGCATCTAGCTGTTCTCGACGGTAGATGGCTCAAGGCTCCACGAAGACACAGGCAGTCCTTTCTCAGTACGTTTTGGAACCTAACGCTGACAAGTGAGTCCAAAAGAGAGCTGATATGCTTCCTAGAGTTCACGAACCACAGGGACTAAGGCTCTATGCAATCTGTTGCTTCGCTAAGTCTGTCATGAGAACACCTGGACGTTAGCTTGAGGCTAGAGGCCCCATGTGGTGGGCCCATTCCCTGAAGACTACTGAAGGATGACCACCTACCAAGGGATGGCAACCTCCAAGCTTCTTGCCTAGAAACTCACATCATCACGATGGCAATTGTGTTACGAAGAGAAGCTGTGCAGCAACAGCGTTTCTTGGGGAGAATTGAGCCTGCGGCTCTGTAAATGCCGGTGAGGAAAATAAAGTTTCACTCGCAGCCTTACTTTCAAAAGGGACCACACAGAGCATTCACCCTGCTGTGTCTTTCTCTAGTTTGTACTCCCAAGGTGCGTTAGAAGGGAGATACTTGAGTTGTTTCACTTACCACATGCTAGATGTTTAGCAAAAGAAGATCTTTACTGCCCTTGTTTCGGCATATGGTTGTCCTCAGCCGAACACTTCTCTCAGCTCCTAGAAGCGACGGGCGGTCCATCGTGTACATCTTGGATCCCAGTGCAGACCTGTTTGTCCTAAGACACCAGAAATGCTTCCTACACTTAAAGCACCGCTTTGACAAACGCTGCCTGGAACCTGTTGCCTGCCTCTCTGTGTGACGAACAAAACAGTACCTTAGCTTGGGGCCAGTCCCCCTATATGTTTGGCTTACTCACCGACGATTGCTGAGGGATGAGCACCTAGCAGGGAGTGCAAGGCCACGTATGCCTCACGGGGTTGCGGGGGGGGGAAATCACTTGTCCTCACAAAGGCAATTCTGCAATGAAGAAAAGATAGGCCACTACACTGTTCATCAGTTAACCTTGAGGCCGCGTGTCGTCATTCCAGTGTGGTAAATAAACTTCCCATCACGCTTCAGTTTCCAAGTCGAGGGCACAGCGCCTTATGCTGCAGTGTCTGACTCCCTACTGGACGTTCAGCTGACCAACTACACCCTTTAGTGAGTAAACTTTGTGATACACTTTGTGATATGGGGTCGTGATTGTGGTGAAAGGATGAGCAAGTCATGGGTTAGTGAGGCCGGTTTGTACAATGTATCTCCAGAATACCTGGCTTTCAAGGGAGAGCCCGAAATTTTTCAGGCTACGCTGAAAGTCCAGTGGCCGCCTGGGGTAAATTGCATCACGTGCGAGTTCCCTGAAGGCGGGGTCGAATCACTGTACGTTTTGTGTGCTCTGGGTTCGGCGGAAATGCAGACACGTTTTGCATGAAGGAATGAACAGAACGCTGATAGCTGGCTCTTTCTAAGCTATCCCAACCTAGGTGTTTCTCTGACGCAGCCCTTCACTGCCCATGACTCGGCATCTAGCTGCTGCCAGCGGTGCATTGCTCACAACTCCCTGAAGACACAGGAGGTCCTTTTATCCATTTCGGATCCTATTGCAGACCGGTGACTCAAGAGAGACCTGATATGCTTCCTAGGGTTCAAGAAACCCAGGGACTTAGGCTGCATGGGGTCTGTTGCATGCCTACCTCGTTCATGAGAAAACCTGAACAGTAGCTTAAGGCCAGAGGCCCCGTGTGCTTCTCCCCTTCCCTGAGGACAACCGAAGTAGGAGCACTTACCGAGGAACGGCAACATCCAATTTCCTTCCAGGAAATTCACTTGTCATCACAGAGGCAACTGTGCAACAACACTGTTTCCCAGGGAGAACTGAGCCCGCAGCTCTCTAAATCCCAATGAGGAAAATAAAGTTTCCCTTCAAGCCTTAGTTTCAAAATGGACCGCAGACCATTCACCCTGTGGTTTCCATCTCTCCATGGCACGTCCAAGGTGCGCATAGCACGGAGATACTACAGTCGTTTCAACTTGCCGCATCCTAGCATTTGAACCAAAGACGCCCTTCACAGCCCTTCTTTCGGCCTATAGTTGCCGTCAACTGAGCTTCGCTCACAAGGCCCAGAAAGGACGGGCAGTCCGTCGTTTACATCTTGGATCCTAGTGCAGACCCCCGTGTCCTAAGACGCCAGAAACGCTTCCTAGATTTAAAGCACCGCTCTGACAAACGCTGCCGTGAGCCTGCGGCCCGCCTATGTCTGTGACGAGAGAAGTAGAACGTTGGCCTGAGGCGAGTCGTCCAGGGTTGTGGGCGTACTCACGAACAATTTTGGAGGGATGAGGACGTGGCAGGAATTGAAAGCCAAGTGTTCTTTCGTGGAGGATAACTAGTCCTCCCAAAGACGACTGTGCAGCAAAGAGAAGATGGGCAACAACAGTGTTTAGCAGGTAATCCTGGGGCCGCAAACTCTCTACTTTGCAATGAGGAAAATCAACGTTCCCAGGAAGCCTCAATTTCCAGCAGCACAAAGCAGCGTATTAACAAGTCGCATCGCACTCTCTCTTGTACATCCCGTGGACACAGTGGCTCGTGACACTAGAAACCATTGCCATGCTGGGAGTCCTGACTGTGGTGTAAGGATATCAAGGTGAGGGCTTAGTTAGGCCTAGGTGACAGTACTTCTCTAGACTATCTACCAGTTCGGGAAAACCCTGTAGGTTTCGAAGCCGGACTTAAAGTGTAGTTGCCGCTTGAGGTAGACGGACGTCGTGGAGCAGCTCCCAGGAGCAGTGGTAGGCTAATTGTATTTTCTCCTGCAGCTCACGGTTCCTCCAGAGCGCAGACACCCTTTGCATGAAGGAAGGCATGGAACGTTGATAACTGGGTTGCTTTCAAGCTATCGCAATCCAGGTGTCTAAACAACGAAGCCCTTCACTGCCCGTCAGTCGGCATCTAGCTGTTCCCGACGGTAGATGGCTCAAGGCTCCACGAAGACACAGGCAGTCCTTTCTCAGTACGTTTTGGAACCTAACGCTGACAAGTGAGTCCAAAGACAGCTGATATGCTTCCTAGAGTTCACGAACCACAGGGACTAAGGCTCTATGCAATCTGTTGCTTCGCTAAGTCTGTCATGAGAACACCTGGACGTTAGCTTGAGGCTAGAGGCCCCATGTGGTGGGCCCATTCCCTGAAGACTACTGAAGGATGACCACCTACCAAGGGATGGCAACCTCCAAGCTTCTTGCCTAGAAACTCACATCATCACGATGGCAATTGTGTTACGAAGAGAAGCTGTGCAGCAACAGCGTTTCTTGGGGAGAATTGAGCCTGCGGCTCTGTAAATGCCGGTGAGGAAAATAAAGTTTCACTCGCAGCCTTACTTTCAAAAGGGACCACACAGAGCATTCACCCTGCTGTGTCTTTCTCTAGTTTGTACTCCCAAGGTGCGTTAGAAGGGAGATACTTGAGTTGTTTCACTTACCACATGCTAGATGTTTAGCAAAAGAAGATCTTTACTGCCCTTGTTTCGGCATATGGTTGTCCTCAGCCGAACACTTCTCTCAGCTCCTAGAAGCGACGGGCGGTCCATCGTGTACATCTTGGATCCCAGTGCAGACCTGTTTGTCCTAAGACACCAGAAATGCTTCCTACACTTAAAGCACCGCTTTGACAAACGCTGCCTGGAACCTGTTGCCTGCCTCTCTGTGTGACGAACAAAACAGTACCTTAGCTTGGGGCCAGTCCCCCTATATGTTTGGCTTACTCACCGACGATTGCTGAGGGATGAGCACCTAGCAGGGAGTGCAAGGCCACGTATGCCTCACGGGGTTGGGGGGGGGGAAATCACTTGTCCTCACAAAGGCAATTCTGCAATGAAGAAAAGATAGGCCACTACACTGTTCATCAGTTAACCTTGAGGCCGCGTGTCGTCATTCCAGTGTGGTAAATAAACTTCCCATCACACTTCAGTTTCCAAGTCGAGGGCACAGCGCCTTATGCTGCAGTGTCTGACTCCCTACTGGACGTTCAGCTGACCAACTACACCCTTTAGTGAGTAAACTTTGTGATACACTTTGTGATATGGGGTCGTGATTGTGGTGAAAGGATGAGCAAGTCATGGGTTAGTGAGGCCGGTTTGTACAATGTATCTCCAGAATACCTGGCTTTCAAGGGAGAGCCCGAAATTTTTCAGGCTACGCTGAAAGTCCAGTGGCCGCCTGGGGTAAATTGCATCACGTGCGAGTTCCCTGAAGGCGGGGTCGAATCACTGTACGTTTTGTGTGCTCTGGGTTCGGCGGAAATGCAGACACGTTTTGCATGAAGGAATGAACAGAACGCTGATAGCTGGCTCTTTCTAAGCTATCCCAACCTAGGTGTTTCTCTGACGCAGCCCTTCACTGCCCATGACTCGGCATGTAGCTGCTGCCAGCGGTGCATTGCTCACAACTCCCTGAAGACACAGGAGGCCCTTTTATCCGTTTCGGATCCTATTGCAGACCGGCGACTCAAGAGAGACCTGATATGCTTCCTAGGGTTCAAGAAACCCAGGGACTTAGGCTGCATGGGGTCTGTTGCATGCCTACCTCGTTCATGAGAAAACCTGAACAGTAGCTTAAGGCCAGAGGCCCCGTGTGCTTCTCCCCTTCCCTGAGGACAACCGAAGTAGGAGCACTTACCGAGGAACGGCAACATCCAATTTCCTTCCAGGAAATTCACTTGTCATCACAAAGGCAACTGTGCAACAACACTGTTTCCCAGGGAGAACTGAGCCCGCAGCTCTCTAAATCCCAATGAGGAAAACAAAGTTTCCCTTCAAGCCTTAGTTTCAAAATGGACCGCAGACCATTCACCCTGTGGTTTCCGTCTCTCCATGGCACGTCCAAGGTGCGCATAGCACGGAGATACTACAGTCGTTTCAACTTGCCGCATCCTAGCATTTGAACCAAAGACGCCCTTCACAGCCCTTCTTTCGGCCTATAGTTGCCGTCAACTGAGCTTCGCTCACAAGGCCCAGAAAGGACGGGCAGTCCGTCGTTTACATCTTGGATCCTAGTGCAGACCCCCGTGTCCTAAGACGCCAGAAACGCTTCCTAGATTTAAAGCACCGCTCTGACAAACGCTGCCGTCAGCCTGCGGCCCGCCTATGTCTGTGACGAGAGAAGTAGAATGTTGGCCTGAGGCGAGTCATCCAGGGTTGTGGGCGTACTCACGAACAATTTTGGAGGGATGAGGACGTGGCAGGAATTGAAAGCCAAGTGTTCTTTCGTGGAGGATAACTAGTCCTCCCAAAGACGACTGTGCAGCAAAGAGAAGATGGGCAACAACAGTGTTTAGCAGGTAATCCTGGGGCCGCAAACTCTCTACTTTGCAATGAGGAAAATCAACGTTCCCAGGAAGCCTCAATTTCCAGCAGCACAAAGCAGCGTATTAACAAGTCGCATCGCACTCTCTCTTGTACATCCCGTGGACACAGTGGCTCGTGACACTAGAAACCATTGCCATGCTGGGAGTCCTGACTGTGGTGTAAGGATATCAAGGTGAGGGCTTAGTTAGGCCTAGGTGACAGTACTTCTCTAGACTATCTACCAGTTCGGGAAAACCCTGTAGGTTTCGAAGCCGGACTTAAAGTGTAGTTGCCGCTTGAGGTAGACGGACGTCGTGGAGCAGCTCCCAGGAGCAGTGGTAGGCTAATTGTATTTTCTCCTGCAGCTCACGGTTCCTCCAGAGCGCAGACACCCTTTGCATGAAGGAAGGCATGGAACGTTGATAACTGGGTTGCTTTCAAGCTATCACAATCCAGGTGTCTAACCAACGAAGCCCTTCACTGCCCGTCAGTCGGCATCTAGCTGTTCCCGACGGTAGATGGCTCAAGGCTCCACGAAGACACAGGCAGTCCTTTCTCAGTACGTTTTGGAACCTAACGCTGACAAGTGAGTCCAAAAGAGAGCTGATATGCTTCCTAGAGTTCACGAACCACAGGGACTAAGGCTCTATGCAATCTGTTGCTTCGCTAAGTCTGTCATGAGAACACCTGGACGTTAGCTTGAGGCTAGAGGCCCCATGTGGTGGGCCCATTCCCTGAAGACTACTGAAGGATGACCACCTACCAAGGGATGGCAACCTCCAAGCTTCTTGCCTAGAAACTCACATCATCACGATGGCAATTGTGTTACGAAGAGAAGCTGTGCAGCAACAGCGTTTCTTGGGGAGAATTGAGCCTGCGGCTCTGTAAATGCCGGTGAGGAAAAGAAAGTTTCACTCGCAGCCTTACTTTCAAAAGGGACCACACAGAGCATTCACCCTGCTGTGTCTTTCTCTAGTTTGTACTCCCAAGGTGCGTTAGAAGGGAGATACTTGAGTTGTTTCACTTACCACATGCTAGATGTTTAGCAAAAGAAGATCTTTACTGCCCTTGTTTCGGCATATGGTTGTCCTCAGCCGAACACTTCTCTCAGCTCCTAGAAGCGACGGGCGGTCCATCGTGTACATCTTGGATCCCAGTGCAGACCTGTTTGTCCTAAGACACCAGAAATGCTTCCTACACTTAAAGCACCGCTTTGACAAACGCTGCCTGGAACCTGTTGCCTGCCTCTCTGTGTGACGAACAAAACAGTACCTTAGCTTGGGGCCAGTCCCCCTATATGTTTGGCTTACTCACCGACGATTGCTGAGGGATGAGCACCTAGCAGGGAGTGCAAGGCCACGTATGCCTCACGGGGTTGGGGGGGGGGAAATCACTTGTCCTCACAAAGGCAATTCTGCAATGAAGAAAAGATAGGCCACTACACTGTTCATCAGTTAACCTTGAGGCCGCGTGTCGTCATTCCAGTGTGGTAAATAAACTTCCCATCATGCTTCAGTTTCCAAGTCGAGGGCACAGCGCCTTATGCTGCAGTGTCTGACTCCCTACTGGACGTTCAGCTGACCAACTACACCCTTTAGTGAGTAAACTTTGTGATACACTTTGTGATATGGGGTCGTGATTGTGGTGAAAGGATGAGCAAGTCATGGGTTAGTGAGGCCGGTTTGTACAATGTATCTCCAGAATACCTGGCTTTCAAGGGAGAGCCCGAAATTTTTCAGGCTACGCTGAAAGTCCAGTGGCCGCCTGGGGTAAATTGCATCACGTGCGAGTTCCCTGAAGGCGGGGTCGAATCACTGTACGTTTTGTGTGCTCTGGGTTCGGCGGAAATGCAGACACGTTTTGCATGAAGGAATGAACAGAACGCTGATAGCTGGCTCTTTCTAAGCTATCCCAACCTAGGTGTTTCTCTGACGCAGCCCTTCACTGCCCATGACTCGGCATGTAGCTGCTGCCAGCGGTGCATTGCTCACAACTCCCTGAAGACACAGGAGGCCCTTTTATCCGTTTCGGATCCTATTGCAGACCGGCGACTCAAGAGAGACCTGATATGCTTCCTAGGGTTCAAGAAACCCAGGGACTTAGGCTGCATGGGGTCTGTTGCATGCCTACCTCGTTCATGAGAAAACCTGAACAGTAGCTTAAGGCCAGAGGCCCCGTGTGCTTCTCCCCTTCCCTGAGGACAACCGAAGTAGGAGCACTTACCGAGGAACGGCAACATCCAATTTCCTTCCAGGAAATTCACTTGTCATCACAAAGGCAACTGTGCAACAACACTGTTTCCCAGGGAGAACTGAGCCCGCAGCTCTCTAAATCCCAATGAGGAAAATAAAGTTTCCCTTCAAGCCTTAGTTTCAAAATGGACCGCAGACCATTCACCCTGTGGTTTCCGTCTCTCCATGGCACGTCCAAGGTGCGCATAGCACGGAGATACTACAGTCGTTTCAACTTGCCGCATCCTAGCATTTGAACCAAAGACGCCCTTCACAGCCCTTCTTTCGGCCTATAGTTGCCCTCAACTGAGCTTCGCTCACAAGGCCCAGAAAGGATGGGCAGTCCGTCGTTTACATCTTGGATCCTAGTGCAGACCCCCGTGTCCTAAGACGCCAGAAACGCTTCCTAGATTTAAAGCACCGCTCTGACAAACGCTGCCGTCAGCCTGCGGCCCGCCTATGTCTGTGACGAGAGAAGTAGAACGTTGGCCTGAGGCGAGTCGTCCAGGGTTGTGGGCGTACTCACGAACAATTTTGGAGGGATGAGGACGTGGCAGGAATTGAAAGCCAAGTGTTCTTTCGTGGAGGATAACTAGTCCTCCCAAAGACGACTGTGCAGCAAAGAGAAGATGGGCAACAACAGTGTTTAGCAGGTAATCCTGGGGCCGCAAACTCTCTACTTTGCAATGAGGAAAATCAACGTTCCCAGGAAGCCTCAATTTCCAGCAGCACAAAGCAGCGTATTAACAAGTCGCATCGCACTCTCTCTTGTACATCCCGTGGACACAGTGGCTCGTGACACTAGAAACCATTGCCATGCTGGGAGTCCTGACTGTGGTGTAAGGATATCAAGGTGAGGGCTTAGTTAGGCCTAGGTGACAGTACTTCTCTAGACTATCTACCAGTTCGGGAAAACCCTGTAGGTTTTGAAGCCGGACTTAAAGTGTAGTTGCCGCTTGAGGTAGACGGACGTCGTGGAGCAGCTCCCAGGAGCAGTGGTAGGCTAATTGTATTTTCTCCTGCAGCTCACGGTTCCTCCAGAGCGCAGACACCCTTTGCATGAAGGAAGGCATGGAACGTTGATAACTGGGTTGCTTTCAAGCTATCGCAATCCAGGTGTCTAACCAACGAAGCCCTTCACTGCCCATCAGTCGGCATCTAGCTGTTCCCGACGGTAGATGGCTCAAGGCTCCACGAAGACACAGGCAGTCCTTTCTCAGTACGTTTTGGAACCTAACGCTGACAAGTGAGTCCAAAAGAGAGCTGATATGCTTCCTAGAGTTCACGAACCACAGGGACTAAGGCTCTATGCAATCTGTTGCTTCGCTAAGTCTGTCATGAGAACACCTGGACGTTAGCTTGAGGCTAGAGGCCCCATGTGGTGGGCCCATTCCCTGAAGACTACTGAAGGATGACCACCTACCAAGGGATGGCAACCTCCAAGCTTCTTGCCTAGAAACTCACATCATCACGATGGCAATTGTATTACGAAGAGAAGCTGTGCAGCAACAGCGTTTCTTGGGGAGAATTGAGCCTGCGGCTCTGTAAATGCCGGTGAGGAAAATAAAGTTTCACTCGCAGCCTTACTTTCAAAAGGGACCACACAGAGCATTCACCCTGCTGTGTCTTTCTCTAGTTTGTACTCCCAAGGTGCGTTAGAAGGGAGATACTTGAGTTGTTTCACTTACCACATGCTAGATGTTTAGCAAAAGAAGATCTTTACTGCCCTTGTTTCGGCATATGGTTGTCCTCAGCCGAACACTTCTCTCAGCTCCTAGAAGCGACGGGCGGTCCATCGTGTACATCTTGGATCCCAGTGCAGACCTGTTTGTCCTAAGACACCAGAAATGCTTCCTACACTTAAAGCACCGCTTTGACAAACGCTGCCTGGAACCTGTTGCCTGCCTCTCTGTGTGACGAACAAAACAGTACCTTAGCTTGGGGCCAGTCCCCCTATATGTTTGGCTTACTCACCGACGATTGCTGAGGGATGAGCACCTAGCAGGGAGTGCAAGGCCACGTATGCCTCACGGGGTTGGGGGGGGGGGAAATCACTTGTCCTCACAAAGGCAATTCTGCAATGAAGAAAAGATAGGCCACTACACTGTTCATCAGTTAACCTTGAGGCCGCATGTCGTCATTCCAGTGTGGTAAATAAACTTCCCATCACGCTTCAGTTTCCAAGTCGAGGGCACAGCGCCTTATGCTGCAGTGTCTGACTCCCTACTGGACGTTCAGCTGACCAACTACACCCTTTAGTGAGTAAACTTTGTGATACACTTTGTGATATGGGGTCGTGATTGTGGTGAAAGGATGAGCAAGTCATGGGTTAGTGAGGCCGGTTTGTACAATGTATCTCCAGAATACCTGGCTTTCAAGGGAGAGCCCGAAATTTTTCAGGCTACGCTGAAAGTCCAGTGGCCGCCTGGGGTAAATTGCATCACGTGCGAGTTCCCTGAAGGCGGGGTCGAATCACTGTACGTTTTGTGTGCTCTGGGTTCGGCGGAAATGCAGACACGTTTTGCATGAAGGAATGAACAGAACGCTGATAGCTGGCTCTTTCTAAGCTATCCCAACCTAGGTGTTTCTCTGACGCAGCCCTTCACTGCCCATGACTCGGCATGT
The DNA here is from genome assembly GCF_039906515.1 of Pseudorca crassidens. Lineage (NCBI taxonomy): Eukaryota > Metazoa > Chordata > Mammalia > Artiodactyla > Delphinidae > Pseudorca > Pseudorca crassidens. The sequence continues at coordinate 47,349,538 of NC_090305.1, forward strand.
AGCTGCTGCCAGCGGTGCATTGCTCACAACTCCCTGAAGACACAGGAGGCCCTTTTATCCGTTTCGGATCCTATTGCAGACCGGCGACTCAAGAGAGACCTGATATGCTTCCTAGGGTTCAAGAAACCCAGGGACTTAGGCTGCATGGGGTCTGTTGCATGCCTACCTCGTTCATGAGAAAACCTGAACAGTAGCTTAAGGCCAGAGGCCCCGTGTGCTTCTCCCCTTCCCTGAGGACAACCGAAGTAGGAGCACTTACCGAGGAACGGCAACATCCAATTTCCTTCCAGGAAATTCACTTGTCATCACAAAGGCAACTGTGCAACAACACTGTTTCCCAGGGAGAACTGAGCCCGCAGCTCTCTAAATCCCAATGAGGAAAACAAAGTTTCCCTTCAAGCCTTAGTTTCAAAATGGACCGCAGACCATTCACCCTGTGGTTTCCGTCTCTCCATGGCACGTCCAAGGTGCGCATAGCACGGAGATACTACAGTCGTTTCAACTTGCCGCATCCTAGCATTTGAACCAAAGACGCCCTTCACAGCCCTTCTTTCGGCCTATAGTTGCCCTCAACTGAGCTTCGCTCACAAGGCCCAGAAAGGACGGGCAGTCCGTCGTTCACATCTTGGATCCTAGTGCAGACCCCCGTGTCCTAAGACGCCAGAAACGCTTCCTAGATTTAAAGCACCGCTCTGACAAACGCTGCCGTCAGCCTGCGGCCCGCCTATGTCTGTGACGAGAGAAGTAGAACGTTGGCCTGAGGCGAGTCGTCCAGGGTTGTGGGCGTACTCACGAACAATTTTGGAGGGATGAGGACGTGGCAGGAATTGAAAGCCAAGTGTTCTTTCGTGGAGGATAACTAGTCCTCCCAAAGACGACTGTGCAGCAAAGAGAAGATGGGCAACAACAGTGTTTAGCAGGTAATCCTGGGGCCGCAAACTCTCTACTTTGCAATGAGGAAAATCAACGTTCCCAGGAAGCCTCAATTTCCAGCAGCACAAAGCAGCGTATTAACAAGTCGCATCGCACTCTCTCTTGTACATCCCGTGGACACAGTGGCTCGTGACACTAGAAACCATTGCCATGCTGGGAGTCCTGACTGTGGTGTAAGGATATCAAGGTGAGGGCTTAGTTAGGCCTAGGTGACAGTACTTCTCTAGACTATCTACCAGTTCGGGAAAACCCTGTAGGTTTCGAAGCCGGACTTAAAGTGTAGTTGCCGCTTGAGGTAGACGGACGTCGTGGAGCAGCTCCCAGGAGCAGTGGTAGGCTAATTGTATTTTCTCCTGCAGCTCACGGTTCCTCCAGAGCGCAGACACCCTTTGCATGAAGGAAGGCATGGAACGTTGATAACTGGGTTGCTTTCAAGCTATCGCAATCCAGGTGTCTAACCAACGAAGCCCTTCACTGCCCGTCAGTCGGCATCTAGCTGTTCCCGACGGTAGATGGCTCAAGGCTCCACGAAGACACAGGCAGTCCTTTCTCAGTACGTTTTGGAACCTAACGCTGACAAGTGAGTCCAAAAGAGAGCTGATATGCTTCCTAGAGTTCACGAACCACAGGGACTAAGGCTCTATGCAATCTGTTGCTTCGCTAAGTCTGTCATGAGAACACCTGGACGTTAGCTTGAGGCTAGAGGCCCCATGTGGTGGGCCCATTCCCTGAAGACTACTGAAGGATGACCACCTACCAAGGGATGGCAACCTCCAAGCTTCTTGCCTAGAAACTCACATCATCACGATGGCAATTGTGTTACGAAGAGAAGCTGTGCAGCAACAGCGTTTCTTGGGGAGAATTGAGCCTGCGGCTCTGTAAATGCCGGTGAGGAAAAGAAAGTTTCACTCGCAGCCTTACTTTCAAAAGGGACCACACAGAGCATTCACCCTGCTGTGTCTTTCTCTAGTTTGTACTCCCAAGGTGCGTTAGAAGGGAGATACTTGAGTTGTTTCACTTACCACATGCTAGATGTTTAGCAAAAGAAGATCTTTACTGCCCTTGTTTCGGCATATGGTTGTCCTCAGCCGAACACTTCTCTCAGCTCCTAGAAGCGACGGGCGGTCCATCGTGTACATCTTGGATCCCAGTGCAGACCTGTTTGTCCTAAGACACCAGAAATGCTTCCTACACTTAAAGCACCGCTTTGACAAACGCTGCCTGGAACCTGTTGCCTGCCTCTCTGTGTGACGAACAAAACAGTACCTTAGCTTGGGGCCAGTCCCCCTATATGTTTGGCTTACTCACCGACGATTGCTGAGGGATGAGCACCTAGCAGGGAGTGCAAGGCCACGTATGCCTCACGGGGTTGGGGGGGGGGAAATCACTTGTCCTCACAAAGGCAATTCTGCAATGAAGAAAAGATAGGCCACTACACTGTTCATCAGTTAACCTTGAGGCCGCGTGTCGTCATTCCAGTGTGGTAAATAAACTTCCCATCACGCTTCAGTTTCCAAGTCGAGGGCACAGCGCCTTATGCTGCAGTGTCTGACTCCCTACTGGACGTTCAGCTGACCAACTACACCCTTTAGTGAGTAAACTTTGTGATACACTTTGTGATATGGGGTCGTGATTGTGGTGAAAGGATGAGCAAGTCATGGGTTAGTGAGGCCGGTTTGTACAATGTATCTCCAGAATACCTGGCTTTCAAGGGAGAGCCCGAAATTTTTCAGGCTACGCTGAAAGTCCAGTGGCCGCCTGGGGTAAATTGCATCACGTGCGAGTTCCCTGAAGGCGGGGTCGAATCACTGTACGTTTTGTGTGCTCTGGGTTCGGCGGAAATGCAGACACGTTTTGCATGAAGGAATGAACAGAACGCTGATAGCTGGCTCTTTCTAAGCTATCCCAACCTAGGTGTTTCTCTGACGCAGCCCTTCACTGCCCATGACTCGGCATCTAGCTGCTGCCAGCGGTGCATTGCTCACAACTCCCTGAAGACACAGGAGGCCCTTTTATCCGTTTCGGATCCTATTGCAGACCGGCGACTCAAGAGAGACCTGATATGCTTCCTAGGGTTCAAGAAACCCAGGGACTTAGGCTGCATGGGGTCTGTTGCATGCCTACCTCGTTCATGAGAAAACCTGAACAGTAGCTTAAGGCCAGAGGCCCCGTGTGCTTCTCCCCTTCCCTGAGGACAACCGAAGTAGGAGCACTTACCGAGGAACGGCAACATCCAATTTCCTTCCAGGAAATTCACTTGTCATCACAAAGGCAACTGTGCAACAACACTGTTTCCCAGGGAGAACTGAGCCCGCAGCTCTCTAAATCCCAATGAGGAAAATAAAGTTTCCCTTCAAGCCTTAGTTTCAAAATGGACCGCAGACCATTCACCCTGTGGTTTCCGTCTCTCCATGGCACGTCCAAGGTGCGCATAGCACGGAGATACTACAGTCGTTTCAACTTGCCGCATCCTAGCATTTGAACCAAAGACGCCCTTCACAGCCCTTCTTTCGGCCTATAGTTGCCCTCAACTGAGCTTCGCTCACAAGGCCCAGAAAGGACGGGCAGTCCGTCGTTTACATCTTGGATCCTAGTGCAGACCCCCGTGTCCTAAGACGCCAGAAACGCTTCCTAGATTTAAAGCACCGCTCTGACAAACGCTGCCGTCAGCCTGCGGCCCGCCTATGTCTGTGACGAGAGAAGTAGAACGTTGGCCTGAGGCGAGTCGTCCAGGGTTGTGGGCGTACTCACGAACAATTTTGGAGGGATGAGGACGTGGCAGGAATTGAAAGCCAAGTGTTCTTTCGTGGAGGATAACTAGTCCTCCCAAAGACGACTGTGCAGCAAAGAGAAGATGGGCAACAACAGTGTTTAGCAGGTAATCCTGGGGCCGCAAACTCTCTACTTTGCAATGAGGAAAATCAACGTTCCCAGGAAGCCTCAATTTCCAGCAGCACAAAGCAGCGTATTAACAAGTCGCATCGCACTCTCTCTTGTACATCCCGTGGACACAGTGGCTCGTGACACTAGAAACCATTGCCATGCTGGGAGTCCTGACTGTGGTGTAAGGATATCAAGGTGAGGGCTTAGTTAGGCCTAGGTGACAGTACTTCTCTAGACTATCTACCAGTTCGGGAAAACCCTGTAGGTTTCGAAGCCGGACTTAAAGTGTAGTTGCCGCTTGAGGTAGACGGACGTCGTGGAGCCGCTCCCAGGAGCAGTGGTAGGCTAACTGTATTTTCTCCTGCAGCTCACGGTTCCTCCAGAGCGCAGACACCCTTTGCATGAAGGAAGGCATGGAACGTTGATAACTGGGTTGCTTTCAAGCTATCGCAATCCAGGTGTCTAACCAACGAAGCCCTTCACTGCCCGTCAGTCGGCATCTAGCTGTTCCCGACGGTAGATGGCTCAAGGCTCCACGAAGACACAGGCAGTCCTTTCTCAGTACGTTTTGGAACCTAACGCTGACAAGTGAGTCCAAAAGAGAGCTGATATGCTTCCTAGAGTTCACGAACCACAGGGACTAAGGCTCTATGCAATCTGTTGCTTCGCTAAGTCTGTCATGAGAACACCTGGACGTTAGCTTGAGGCTAGAGGCCCCATGTGGTGGGCCCATTCCCTGAAGACTACTGAAGGATGACCACCTACCAAGGGATGGCAACCTCCAAGCTTCTTGCCTAGAAACTCACATCATCACGATGGCAATTGTGTTACGAAGAGAAGCTGTGCAGCAACAGCGTTTCTTGGGGAGAATTGAGCCTGCGGCTCTGTAAATGCCGGTGAGGAAAAGAAAGTTTCACTCGCAGCCTTACTTTCAAAAGGGACCACACAGAGCATTCACCCTGCTGTGTCTTTCTCTAGTTTGTACTCCCAAGGTGCGTTAGAAGGGAGATACTTGAGTTGTTTCACTTACCACATGCTAGATGTTTAGCAAAAGAAGATCTTTACTGCCCTTGTTTCGGCATATGGTTGTCCTCAGCCGAACACTTCTCTCAGCTCCTAGAAGCGACGGGCGGTCCCTCGTGTACATCTTGGATCCCAGTGCAGACCTGTTTGTCCTAAGACACCAGAAATGCTTCCTACACTTAAAGCACCGCTTTGACAAACGCTGCCTGGAACCTGTTGCCTGCCTCTCTGTGTGACGAACAAAACAGTACCTTAGCTTGGGGCCAGTCCCCCTATATGTTTGGCTTACTCACCGACGATTGCTGAGGGATGAGCACCTAGCAGGGAGTGCAAGGCCACGTATGCCTCACGGGGTTGGGGGGGGGGAAATCACTTGTCCTCACAAAGGCAATTCTGCAATGAAGAAAAGATAGGCCACTACACTGTTCATCAGTTAACCTTGAGGCCGCGTGTCGTCATTCCAGTGTGGTAAATAAACTTCCCATCACGCTTCAGTTTCCAAGTCGAGGGCACAGCGCCTTATGCTGCAGTGTCTGACTCCCTACTGGACGTTCAGCTGACCAACTACACCCTTTAGTGAGTAAACTTTGTGATACACTTTGTGATATGGGGTCGTGATTGTGGTGAAAGGATGAGCAAGTCATGGGTTAGTGAGGCCGGTTTGTACAATGTATCTCCAGAATACCTGGCTTTCAAGGGAGAGCCCGAAATTTTTCAGGCTACGCTGAAAGTCCAGTGGCCGCCTGGGGTAAATTGCATCACGTGCGAGTTCCCTGAAGGCGGGGTCGAATCACTGTACATTTTGTGTGCTCTGGGTTCAGCGGAAATGCAGACACGTTTTGCATGAAGGAATGAACAGAACGCTGATAGCTGGCTCTTTCTAAGCTATCCCAACCTAGGTGTTTCTCTGACGCAGCCCTTCACTGCCCATGACTCGGCATCTAGCTGCTGCCAGCGGTGCATTGCTCACAACTCCCTGAAGACACAGGAGGCCCTTTTATCCATTTCGGATCCTATTGCAGACCGGCGACTCAAGAGAGACCTGATATGCTTCCTAGGGTTCAAGAAACCCAGGGACTTAGGCTGCATGGGGTCTGTTGCATGCCTACCTCGTTCATGAGAAAACCTGAACAGTAGCTTAAGGCCAGAGGCCCCGTGTGCTTCTCCCCTTCCCTGAGGACAACCGAAGTAGGAGCACTTACCGAGGAACGGCAACATCCAATTTCCTTCCAGGAAATTCACTTGTCATCACAAAGGCAACTGTGCAACAACACTGTTTCCCAGGGAGAACTGAGCCCGCAGCTCTCTAAATCCCAATGAGGAAAATAAAGTTTCCCTTCAAGCCTTAGTTTCAAAATGGACCGCAGATCATTCACCCTGTGGTTTCCGTCTCTCCATGGCACGTCCAAGGTGCGCATAGCACGGAGATACTACAGTCGATTCAACTTGCCGCATCCTAGCATTTGAACCAAAGACGCCCTTCACAGCCCTTCTTTCGGCCTATAGTTGCCCTCAACTGAGCTTCGCTCACAAGGCCCAGAAAGGACGGGCAGTCCGTCGTTCACATCTTGGATCCTAGTGCAGACCCCCGTGTCCTAAGACGCCAGAAACGCTTCCTAGATTTAAAGCACCGCTCTGACAAACGCTGCCGTCAGCCTGCGGCCCGCCTATGTCTGTGACGAGAGAAGTAGAACGTTGGCCTGAGGCGAGTCGTCCAGGGTTGTGGGCGTACTCACGAACAATTTTGGAGGGATGAGGACGTGGCAGGAATTGAAAGCCAAGTGTTCTTTCGTGGAGGATAACTAGTCCTCCCAAAGACGACTGTGCAGCAAAGAGAAGATGGGCAACAACAGTGTTTAGCAGGTAATCCTGGGGCCGCAAACTCTCTACTTTGCAATGAGGAAAATCAACGTTCCCAGGAAGCCTCAATTTCCAGCAGCACAAAGCAGCGTATTAACAAGTCGCATCGCACTCTCTCTTGTACATCCCGTGGACACAGTGGCTCGTGACACTAGAAACCATTGCCATGCTGGGAGTCCTGACTGTGGTGTAAGGATATCAAGGTGAGGGCTTAGTTAGGCCTAGGTGACAGTACTTCTCTAGACTATCTACCAGTTCGGGAAAACCCTGTAGGTTTCGAAGCCGGACTTAAAGTGTAGTTGCCGCTTGAGGTAGACGGACGTCGTGGAGCCGCTCCCAGGAGCAGTGGTAGGCTAACTGTATTTTCTCCTGCAGCTCACGGTTCCTCCAGAGCGCAGACACCCTTTGCATGAAGGAAGGCATGGAACGTTGATAACTGGGTTGCTTTCAAGCTATCGCAATCCAGGTGTCTAACCAACGAAGCCCTTCACTGCCCGTCAGTCGGCATCTAGCTGTTCCCGACGGTAGATGGCTCAAGGCTCCACGAAGACACAGGCAGTCCTTTCTCAGTACGTTTTGGAACCTAACGCTGACAAGTGAGTCCAAAAGAGAGCTGATATGCTTCCTAGAGTTCACGAACCACAGGGACTAAGGCTCTATGCAATCTGTTGCTTCGCTAAGTCTGTCATGAGAACACCTGGACGTTAGCTTGAGGCTAGAGGCCCCATGTGGTGGGCCCATTCCCTGAAGACTACTGAAGGATGACCACCTACCAAGGGATGGCAACCTCCAAGCTTCTTGCCTAGAAACTCACATCATCACGATGGCAATTGTGTTACGAAGAGAAGCTGTGCAGCAACAGCGTTTCTTGGGGAGAATTGAGCCTGCGGCTCTGTAAATGCCGGTGAGGAAAATAAAGTTTCACTCGCAGCCTTACTTTCAAAAGGGACCACACAGAGCATTCACCCTGCTGTGTCTTTCTCTAGTTTGTACTCCCAAGGTGCGTTAGAAGGGAGATACTTGAGTTGTTTCACTTACCACATGCTAGATGTTTAGCAAAAGAAGATCTTTACTGCCCTTGTTTCGGCATATGGTTGTCCTCAGCCGAACACTTCTCTCAGCTCCTAGAAGCGACGGGCGGTCCATCGTGTACATCTTGGATCCCAGTGCAGACCTGTTTGTCCTAAGACACCAGAAATGCTTCCTACACTTAAAACACCGCTTTGACAAACGCTGCCTGGAACCTGTTGCCTGCCTCTCTGTGTGACGAACAAAACAGTACCTTAGCTTGGGGCCAGTCCCCCTATATGTTTGGCTTACTCACCGACGATTGCTGAGGGATGAGCACCTAGCAGGGAGTGCAAGGCCACGTATGCCTCACGGGGTTGGGGGGGGGGGGAAATCACTTGTCCTCACAAAGGCAATTCTGCAATGAAGAAAAGATAGGCCACTACACTGTTCATCAGTTAACCTTGAGGCCGCGTGTCGTCATTCCAGTGTGGTAAATAAACTTCCCATCACGCTTCAGTTTCCAAGTCGAGGGCACAGCACCTTATGCTGCAGTGTCTGACTCCCTACTGGACGTTCAGCTGACCAACTACACCCTTTAGTGAGTAAACTTTGTGATACACTTTGTGATATGGGGTCGTGATTGTGGTGAAAGGATGAGCAAGTCATGGGTTAGTGAGGCCGGTTTGTACAATGTATCTCCAGAATACCTGGCTTTCAAGGGAGAGCCCGAAATTTTTCAGGCTACGCTGAAAGTCCAGTGGCCGCCTGGGGTAAATTGCATCACGTGCGAGTTCCCTGAAGGCGGGGTCGAATCACTGTACGTTTTGTGTGCTCTGGGTTCGGCGGAAATGCAGACACGTTTTGCATGAAGGAATGAACAGAACGCTGATAGCTGGCTCTTTCTAAGCTATCCCAACCTAGGTGTTTCTCTGACGCAGCCCTTCACTGCCCATGACTCGGCATCTAGCTGCTGCCAGCGGTGCATTGCTCACAACTCCCTGAAGACACAGGAGGCCCTTTTATCCGTTTCGGATCCTATTGCAGACCGGCGACTCAAGAGAGACCTGATATGCTTCCTAGGGTTCAAGAAACCCAGGGACTTAGGCTGCATGGGGTCTGTTGCATGCCTACCTCGTTCATGAGAAAACCTGAACAGTAGCTTAAGGCCAGAGGCCCCGTGTGCTTCTCCCCTTCCCTGAGGACAACCGAAGTAGGAGCACTTACCGAGGAACGGCAACATCCAATTTCCTTCCAGGAAATTCACTTGTCATCACAAAGGCAACTGTGCAACAACACTGTTTCCCAGGGAGAACTGAGCCCGCAGCTCTCTAAATCCCAATGAGGAAAATAAAGTTTCCCTTCAAGCCTTAGTTTCAAAATGGACCGCAGACCATTCACCCTGTGGTTTCCGTCTCTCCATGGCACGTCCAAGGTGCGCATAGCACGGAGATACTACAGTCGTTTCAACTTGCCGCATCCTAGCATTTGAACCAAAGACGCCCTTCACAGCCCTTCTTTCGGCCTATAGTTGCCCTCAACTGAGCTTCGCTCACAAGGCCCAGAAAAGACGGGCAGTCCGTCGTTCACATCTTGGATCCTAGTGCAGACCCCCGTGTCCTAAGACGCCAGAAACGCTTCCTAGATTTAAAGCACCGCTCTGACAAACGCTGCCGTCAGCCTGCGGCCCGCCTATGTCTGTGACGAGAGAAGTAGAACGTTGGCCTGAGGCGAGTCGTCCAGGGTTGTGGGCGTACTCACGAACAATTTTGGAGGGATGAGGACGTGGCAGGAATTGAAAGCCAAGTGTTCTTTCGTGGAGGATAACTAGTCCTCCCAAAGACGACTGTGCAGCAAAGAGAAGATGGGCAACAACAGTGTTTAGCAGGTAATCCTGGGGCCGCAAACTCTCTACTTTGCAATGAGGAAAATCAACGTTCCCAGGAAGCCTCAATTTCCAGCAGCACAAAGCAGCGTATTAACAAGTCGCATCGCACTCTCTCTTGTACATCCCGTGGACACAGTGGCTCGTGACACTAGAAACCATTGCCATGCTGGGAGTCCTGACTGTGGTGTAAGGATATCAAGGTGAGGGCTTAGTTAGGCCTAGGTGACAGTACTTCTCTAGACTATCTACCAGTTCGGGAAAACCCTGTAGGTTTCGAAGCCGGACTTAAAGTGTAGTTGCCGCTTGAGGTAGACGGACGTCGTGGAGCCGCTCCCAGGAGCAGTGGTAGGCTAACTGTATTTTCTCCTGCAGCTCACGGTTCCTCCAGAGCGCAGACACCCTTTGCATGAAGGAAGGCATGGAACGTTGATAACTGGGTTGCTTTCAAGCTATCGCAATCCAGGTGTCTAACCAACGAAGCCCTTCACTGCCCGTCAGTCGGCATCTAGCTGTTCCCGACGGTAGATGGCTCAAGGCTCCACGAAGACACAGGCAGTCCTTTCTCAGTACGTTTTGGAACCTAACGCTGACAAGTGAGTCCAAAAGAGAGCTGATATGCTTCCTAGAGTTCACGAACCACAGGGACTAAGGCTCTATGCAATCTGTTGCTTCGCTAAGTCTGTCATGAGAACACCTGGACGTTAGCTTGAGGCTAGAGGCCCCATGTGGTGGGCCCATTCCCTGAAGACTACTGAAGGATGACCACCTACCAAGGGATGGCAACCTCCAAGCTTCTTGCCTAGAAACTCACATCATCACGATGGCAATTGTGTTACGAAGAGAAGCTGTGCAGCAACAGCGTTTCTTGGGGAGAATTGAGCCTGCGGCTCTGTAAATGCCGGTGAGGAAAAGAAAGTTTCACTCGCAGCCTTACTTTCAAAAGGGACCACACAGAGCATTCACCCTGCTGTGTCTTTCTCTAGTTTGTACTCCCAAGGTGCGTTAGAAGGGAGATACTTGAGTTGTTTCACTTACCACATGCTAGATGTTTAGCAAAAGAAGATCTTTACTGCCCTTGTTTCGGCATATGGTTGTCCTCAGCCGAACACTTCTCTCAGCTCCTAGAAGCGACGGGCGGTCCATCGTGTACATCTTGGATCCCAGTGCAGACCTGTTTGTCCTAAGACACCAGAAATGCTTCCTACACTTAAAACACCGCTTTGACAAACGCTGCCTGGAACCTGTTGCCTGCCTCTCTGTGTGACGAACAAAACAGTACCTTAGCTTGGGGCCAGTCCCCCTATATGTTTGGCTTACTCACCGACGATTGCTGAGGGATGAGCACCTAGCAGGGAGTGCAAGGCCACGTATGCCTCACGGGGTTGGGGGGGGGGGGAAATCACTTGTCCTCACAAAGGCAATTCTGCAATGAAGAAAAGATAGGCCACTACACTGTTCATCAGTTAACCTTGAGGCCGCGTGTCGTCATTCCAGTGTGGTAAATAAACTTCCCATCACGCTTCAGTTTCCAAGTCGAGGGCACAGCACCTTATGCTGCAGTGTCTGACTCCCTACTGGACGTTCAGCTGACCAACTACACCCTTTAGTGAGTAAACTTTGTGATACACTTTGTGATATGGGGTCGTGATTGTGGTGAAAGGATGAGCAAGTCATGGGTTAGTGAGGCCGGTTTGTACAATGTATCTCCAGAATACCTGGCTTTCAAGGGAGAGCCCGAAATTTTTCAGGCTACGCTGAAAGTCCAGTGGCCGCCTGGGGTAAATTGCATCACGTGCGAGTTCCCTGAAGGCGGGGTCGAATCACTGTACGTTTTGTGTGCTCTGGGTTCGGCGGAAATGCAGACACGTTTTGCATGAAGGAATGAACAGAACGCTGATAGCTGGCTCTTTCTAAGCTATCCCAACCTAGGTGTTTCTCTGACGCAGCCCTTCACTGCCCATGACTCGGCATCTAGCTGCTGCCAGCGGTGCATTGCTCACAACTCCCTGAAGACACAGGAGGCCCTTTTATCCGTTTCGGATCCTATTGCAGACCGGCGACTCAAGAGAGACCTGATATGCTTCCTAGGGTTCAAGAAACCCAGGGACTTAGGCTGCATGGGGTCTGTTGCATGCCTACCTCGTTCATGAGAAAACCTGAACAGTAGCTTAAGGCCAGAGGCCCCGTGTGCTTCTCCCCTTCCCTGAGGACAACCGAAGTAGGAGCACTTACCGAGGAACGGCAACATCCAATTTCCTTCCAGGAAATTCACTTGTCATCACATAGGCAACTGTGCAACAACACTGTTTCCCAGGGAGAACTGAGCCCGCAGCTCTCTAAATCCCAATGAGGAAAACAAAGTTTCCCTTCAAGCCTTAGTTTCAAAATGGACCGCAGACCATTCACCCTGTGGTTTCCGTCTCTCCATGGCACGTCCAAGGTGCGCATAGCACGGAGATACTACAGTCGTTTCAACTTGCCGCATCCTAGCATTTGAACCAAAGACGCCCTTCACAGCCCTTCTTTCGGCCTATAGTTGCCCTCAACTGAGCTTCGCTCACAAGGCCCAGAAAGGACGGGCAGTCCGTCGTTCACATCTTGGATCCTAGTGCAGACCCCCGTGTCCTAAGACGCCAGAAACGCTTCCTAGATTTAAAGCACCGCTCTGACAAACGCTGCCGTCAGCCTGCGGCCCGCCTATGTCTGTGACGAGAGAAGTAGAACGTTGGCCTGAGGCGAGTCGTCCAGGGTTGTGGGCGTACTCACGAACAATTTTGGAGGGATGAGGACGTGGCAGGAATTGAAAGCCAAGTGTTCTTTCGTGGAGGATAACTAGTCCTCCCAAAGACGACTGTGCAGCAAAGAGAAGATGGGCAACAACAGTGTTTAGCAGGTAATCCTGGGGCCGCAAACTCTCTACTTTGCAATGAGGAAAATCAACGTTCCCAGGAAGCCTCAATTTCCAGCAGCACAAAGCAGCGTATTAACAAGTCGCATCGCACTCTCTCTTGTACATCCCGTGGACACAGTGGCTCGTGACACTAGAAACCATTGCCATGCTGGGAGTCCTGACTGTGGTGTAAGGATATCAAGGTGAGGGCTTAGTTAGGCCTAGGTGACAGTACTTCTCTAGACTATCTACCAGTTCGGGAAAACCCTGTAGGTTTCGAAGCCGGACTTAAAGTGTAGTTGCCGCTTGAGGTAGACGGACGTCGTGGAGCCGCTCCCAGGAGCAGTGGTAGGCTAACTGTATTTTCTCCTGCAGCTCACGGTTCCTCCAGAGCGCAGACACCCTTTGCATGAAGGAAGGCATGGAACGTTGATAACTGGGTTGCTTTCAAGCTATCGCAATCCAGGTGTCTAACCAACGAAGCCCTTCACTGCCCGTCAGTCGGCATCTAGCTGTTCCCGACGGTAGATGGCTCAAGGCTCCACGAAGACACAGGCAGTCCTTTCTCAGTACGTTTTGGAACCTAACGCTGACAAGTGAGTCCAAAAGAGAGCTGATATGCTTCCTAGAGTTCACGAACCACAGGGACTAAGGCTCTATGCAATCTGTTGCTTCGCTAAGTCTGTCATGAGAACACCTGGACGTTAGCTTGAGGCTAGAGGCCCCATGTGGTGGGCCCATTCCCTGAAGACTACTGAAGGATGACCACCTACCAAGGGATGGCAACCTCCAAGCTTCTTGCCTAGAAACTCACATCATCACGATGGCAATTGTGTTACGAAGAGAAGCTGTGCAGCAACAGCGTTTCTTGGGGAGAATTGAGCCTGCGGCTCTGTAAATGCCGGTGAGGAAAAGAAAGTTTCACTCGCAGCCTTACTTTCAAAAGGGACCACACAGAGCATTCACCCTGCTGTGTCTTTCTCTAGTTTGTACTCCCAAGGTGCGTTAGAAGGGAGATACTTGAGTTGTTTCACTTACCACATGCTAGATGTTTAGCAAAAGAAGATCTTTACTGCCCTTGTTTCGGCATATGGTTGTCCTCAGCCGAACACTTCTCTCAGCTCCTAGAAGCGACGGGCGGTCCATCGTGTACATCTTGGATCCCAGTGCAGACCTGTTTGTCCTAAGACACCAGAAATGCTTCCTACACTTAAAGCACCGCTTTGACAAACGCTGCCTGGAACCTGTTGCCTGCCTCTCTGTGTGACGAACAAAACAGTACCTTAGCTTGGGGCCAGTCCCCCTATATGTTTGGCTTACTCACCGACGATTGCTGAGGGATGAGCACCTAGCAGGGAGTGCAAGGCCACGTATGCCTCACGGGGTTGGGGGGGGGGAAATCACTTGTCCTCACAAAGGCAATTCTGCAATGAAGAAAAGATAGGCCACTACACTGTTCATCAGTTAACCTTGAGGCCGCGTGTCGTCATTCCAGTGTGGTAAATAAACTTCCCATCACGCTTCAGTTTCCAAGTCGAGGGCACAGCGCCTTATGCTGCAGTGTCTGACTCCCTACTGGACGTTCAGCTGACCAACTACACCCTTTAGTGAGTAAACTTTGTGATACACTTTGTGATATGGGGTCGTGATTGTGGTGAAAGGATGAGCAAGTCATGGGTTAGTGAGGCCGGTTTGTACAATGTATCTCCAGAATACCTGGCTTTCAAGGGAGAGCCCGAAATTTTTCAGGCTACGCTGAAAGTCCAGTGGCCGCCTGGGGTAAATTGCATCACGTGCGAGTTCCCTGAAGGCGGGGTCGAATCACTGTACGTTTTGTGTGCTCTGGGTTCGGCGGAAATGCAGACACGTTTTGCATGAAGGAATGAACAGAACGCTGATAGCTGGCTCTTTCTAAGCTATCCCAACCTAGGTGTTTCTCTGACGCAGCCCTTCACTGCCCATGACTCGGCATGTAGCTGCTGCCAGCGGTGCATTGCTCACAACTCCCTGAAGACACAGGAGGCCCTTTTATCCGTTTCGGATCCTATTGCAGACCGGCGACTCAAGAGAGACCTGATATGCTTCCTAGGGTTCAAGAAACCCAGGGACTTAGGCTGCATGGGGTCTGTTGCATGCCTACCTCGTTCATGAGAAAACCTGAACAGTAGCTTAAGGCCAGAGGCCCCGTGTGCTTCTCCCCTTCCCTGAGGACAACCGAAGTAGGAGCACTTACCGAGGAACGGCAACATCCAATTTCCTTCCAGGAAATTCACTTGTCATCACAAAGGCAACTGTGCAACAACACTGTTTCCCAGGGAGAACTGAGCCCGCAGCTCTCTAAATCCCAATGAGGAAAACAAAGTTTCCCTTCAAGCCTTAGTTTCAAAATGGACCGCAGACCATTCACCCTGTGGTTTCCGTCTCTCCATGGCACGTCCAAGGTGCGCATAGCACGGAGATACTACAGTCGTTTCAACTTGCCGCATCCTAGCATTTGAACCAAAGACGCCCTTCACAGCCCTTCTTTCGGCCTATAGTTGCCCTCAACTGAGCTTCGCTCACAAGGCCCAGAAAGGACGGGCAGTCCGTCGTTCACATCTTGGATCCTAGTGCAGACCCCCGTGTCCTAAGACGCCAGAAACGCTTCCTAGATTTAAAGCACCGCTCTGACAAACGCTGCCGTCAGCCTGCGGCCCGCCTATGTCTGTGACGAGAGAAGTAGAACGTTGGCCTGAGGCGAGTCGTCCAGGGTTGTGGGCGTACTCACGAACAATTTTGGAGGGATGAGGACGTGGCAGGAATTGAAAGCCAAGTGTTCTTTCGTGGAGGATAACTAGTCCTCCCAAAGACGACTGTGCAGCAAAGAGAAGATGGGCAACAACAGTGTTTAGCAGGTAATCCTGGGGCCGCAAACTCTCTACTTTGCAATGAGGAAAATCAACGTTCCCAGGAAGCCTCAATTTCCAGCAGCACAAAGCAGCGTATTAACAAGTCGCATCGCACTCTCTCTTGTACATCCCGTGGACACAGTGGCTCGTGACACTAGAAACCATTGCCATGCTGGGAGTCCTGACTGTGGTGTAAGGATATCAAGGTGAGGGCTTAGTTAGGCCTAGGTGACAGTACTTCTCTAGACTATCTACCAGTTCGGGAAAACCCTGTAGGTTTCGAAGCCGGACTTAAAGTGTAGTTGCCGCTTGAGGTAGACGGACGTCGTGGAGCCGCTCCCAGGAGCAGTGGTAGGCTAACTGTATTTTCTCCTGCAGCTCACGGTTCCTCCAGAGCGCAGACACCCTTTGCATGAAGGAAGGCATGGAACGTTGATAACTGGGTTGCTTTCAAGCTATCGCAATCCAGGTGTCTAACCAACGAAGCCCTTCACTGCCCGTCAGTCGGCATCTAGCTGTTCCCGACGGTAGATGGCTCAAGGCTCCACGAAGACACAGGCAGTCCTTTCTCAGTACGTTTTGGAACCTAACGCTGACAAGTGAGTCCAAAAGAGAGCTGATATGCTTCCTAGAGTTCACGAACCACAGGGACTAAGGCTCTATGCAATCTGTTGCTTCGCTAAGTCTGTCATGAGAACACCTGGACGTTAGCTTGAGGCTAGAGGCCCCATGTGGTGGGCCCATTCCCTGAAGACTACTGAAGGATGACCACCTACCAAGGGATGGCAACCTCCAAGCTTCTTGCCTAGAAACTCACATCATCACGATGGCAATTGTGTTACGAAGAGAAGCTGTGCAGCAACAGCGTTTCTTGGGGAGAATTGAGCCTGCGGCTCTGTAAATGCCGGTGAGGAAAAGAAAGTTTCACTCGCAGCCTTACTTTCAAAAGGGACCACACAGAGCATTCACCCTGCTGTGTCTTTCTCTAGTTTGTACTCCCAAGGTGCGTTAGAAGGGAGATACTTGAGTTGTTTCACTTACCACATGCTAGATGTTTAGCAAAAGAAGATCTTTACTGCCCTTGTTTCGGCATATGGTTGTCCTCAGCCGAACACTTCTCTCAGCTCCTAGAAGCGACGGGCGGTCCATCGTGTACATCTTGGATCCCAGTGCAGACCTGTTTGTCCTAAGACACCAGAAATGCTTCCTACACTTAAAGCACCGCTTTGACAAACGCTGCCTGGAACCTGTTGCCTGCCTCTCTGTGTGACGAACAAAACAGTACCTTAGCTTGGGGCCAGTCCCCCTATATGTTTGGCTTACTCACCGACGATTGCTGAGGGATGAGCACCTAGCAGGGAGTGCAAGGCCACGTATGCCTCACGGGGTTGGGGGGGGGGAAATCACTTGTCCTCACAAAGGCAATTCTGCAATGAAGAAAAGATAGGCCACTACACTGTTCATCAGTTAACCTTGAGGCCGCGTGTCGTCATTCCAGTGTGGTAAATAAACTTCCCATCACGCTTCAGTTTCCAAGTCGAGGGCACAGCGCCTTATGCTGCAGTGTCTGACTCCCTACTGGACGTTCAGCTGACCAACTACACCCTTTAGTGAGTAAACTTTGTGATACACTTTGTGATATGGGGTCGTGATTGTGGTGAAAGGATGAGCAAGTCATGGGTTAGTGAGGCCGGTTTGTACAATGTATCTCCAGAATACCTGGCTTTCAAGGGAGAGCCCGAAATTTTTCAGGCTACGCTGAAAGTCCAGTGGCCGCCTGGGGTAAATTGCATCACGTGCGAGTTCCCTGAAGGCGGGGTCGAATCACTGTACGTTTTGTGTGCTCTGGGTTCGGCGGAAATGCAGACACGTTTTGCATGAAGGAATGAACAGAACGCTGATAGCTGGCTCTTTCTAAGCTATCCCAACCTAGGTGTTTCTCTGACGCAGCCCTTCACTGCCCATGACTCGGCATGTAGCTGCTGCCAGCGGTGCATTGCTCACAACTCCCTGAAGACACAGGAGGCCCTTTTATCCGTTTCGGATCCTATTGCAGACCGGCGACTCAAGAGAGACCTGATATGCTTCCTAGGGTTCAAGAAACCCAGGGACTTAGGCTGCATGGGGTCTGTTGCATGCCTACCTCGTTCATGAGAAAACCTGAACAGTAGCTTAAGGCCAGAGGCCCCGTGTGCTTCTCCCCTTCCCTGAGGACAACCGAAGTAGGAGCACTTACCGAGGAACGGCAACATCCAATTTCCTTCCAGGAAATTCACTTGTCATCACAAAGGCAACTGTGCAACAACACTGTTTCCCAGGGAGAACTGAGCCCGCAGCTCTCTAAATCCCAATGAGGAAAACAAAGTTTCCCTTCAAGCCTTAGTTTCAAAATGGACCGCAGACCATTCACCCTGTGGTTTCCGTCTCTCCATGGCACGTCCAAGGTGCGCATAGCACGGAGATACTACAGTCGTTTCAACTTGCCGCATCCTAGCATTTGAACCAAAGACGCCCTTCACAGCCCTTCTTTCGGCCTATAGTTGCCCTCAACTGAGCTTCGCTCACAAGGCCCAGAAAGGACGGGCAGTCCGTCGTTCACATCTTGGATCCTAGTGCAGACCCCCGTGTCCTAAGACGCCAGAAACGCTTCCTAGATTTAAAGCACCGCTCTGACAAACGCTGCCGTCAGCCTGCGGCCCGCCTATGTCTGTGACGAGAGAAGTAGAACGTTGGCCTGAGGCGAGTCGTCCAGGGTTGTGGGCGTACTCACGAACAATTTTGGAGGGATGAGGACGTGGCAGGAATTGAAAGCCAAGTGTTCTTTCGTGGAGGATAACTAGTCCTCCCAAAGACGACTGTGCAGCAAAGAGAAGATGGGCAACAACAGTGTTTAGCAGGTAATCCTGGGGCCGCAAACTCTCTACTTTGCAATGAGGAAAATCAACGTTCCCAGGAAGCCTCAATTTCCAGCAGCACAAAGCAGCGTATTAACAAGTCGCATCGCACTCTCTCTTGTACATCCCGTGGACACAGTGGCTCGTGACACTAGAAACCATTGCCATGCTGGGAGTCCTGACTGTGGTGTAAGGATATCAAGGTGAGGGCTTAGTTAGGCCTAGGTGACAGTACTTCTCTAGACTATCTACCAGTTCGGGAAAACCCTGTAGGTTTCGAAGCCGGACTTAAAGTGTAGTTGCCGCTTGAGGTAGACGGACGTCGTGGAGCCGCTCCCAGGAGCAGTGGTAGGCTAACTGTATTTTCTCCTGCAGCTCACGGTTCCTCCAGAGCGCAGACACCCTTTGCATGAAGGAAGGCATGGAACGTTGATAACTGGGTTGCTTTCAAGCTATCGCAATCCAGGTGTCTAACCAACGAAGCCCTTCACTGCCCGTCAGTCGGCATCTAGCTGTTCCCGACGGTAGATGGCTCAAGGCTCCACGAAGACACAGGCAGTCCTTTCTCAGTACGTTTTGGAACCTAACGCTGACAAGTGAGTCCAAAAGAGAGCTGATATGCTTCCTAGAGTTCACGAACCACAGGGACTAAGGCTCTATGCAATCTGTTGCTTCGCTAAGTCTGTCATGAGAACACCTGGACGTTAGCTTGAGGCTAGAGGCCCCATGTGGTGGGCCCATTCCCTGAAGACTACTGAAGGATGACCACCTACCAAGGGATGGCAACCTCCAAGCTTCTTGCCTAGAAACTCACATCATCACGATGGCAATTGTGTTACGAAGAGAAGCTGTGCAGCAACAGCGTTTCTTGGGGAGAATTGAGCCTGCGGCTCTGTAAATGCCGGTGAGGAAAAGAAAGTTTCACTCGCAGCCTTACTTTCAAAAGGGACCACACAGAGCATTCACCCTGCTGTGTCTTTCTCTAGTTTGTACTCCCAAGGTGCGTTAGAAGGGAGATACTTGAGTTGTTTCACTTACCACATGCTAGATGTTTAGCAAAAGAAGATCTTTACTGCCCTTGTTTCGGCATATGGTTGTCCTCAGCCGAACACTTCTCTCAGCTCCTAGAAGCGACGGGCGGTCCATCGTGTACATCTTGGATCCCAGTGCAGACCTGTTTGTCCTAAGACACCAGAAATGCTTCCTACACTTAAAGCACCGCTTTGACAAACGCTGCCTGGAACCTGTTGCCTGCCTCTCTGTGTGACGAACAAAACAGTACCTTAGCTTGGGGCCAGTCCCCCTATATGTTTGGCTTACTCACCGACGATTGCTGAGGGATGAGCACCTAGCAGGGAGTGCAAGGCCACGTATGCCTCACGGGGTTGGGGGGGGGGAAATCACTTGTCCTCACAAAGGCAATTCTGCAATGAAGAAAAGATAGGCCACTACACTGTTCATCAGTTAACCTTGAGGCCGCGTGTCGTCATTCCAGTGTGGTAAATAAACTTCCCATCACGCTTCAGTTTCCAAGTCGAGGGCACAGCGCCTTATGCTGCAGTGTCTGACTCCCTACTGGACGTTCAGCTGACCAACTACACCCTTTAGTGAGTAAACTTTGTGATACACTTTGTGATATGGGGTCGTGATTGTGGTGAAAGGATGAGCAAGTCATGGGTTAGTGAGGCCGGTTTGTACAATGTATCTCCAGAATACCTGGCTTTCAAGGGAGAGCCCGAAATTTTTCAGGCTACGCTGAAAGTCCAGTGGCCGCCTGGGGTAAATTGCATCACGTGCGAGTTCCCTGAAGGCGGGGTCGAATCACTGTACGTTTTGTGTGCTCTGGGTTCGGCGGAAATGCAGACACGTTTTGCATGAAGGAATGAACAGAACGCTGATAGCTGGCTCTTTCTAAGCTATCCCAACCTAGGTGTTTCTCTGACGCAGCCCTTCACTGCCCATGACTCGGCATCTAGCTGCTGCCAGCGGTGCATTGCTCACAACTCCCTGAAGACACAGGAGGCCCTTTTATCCGTTTCGGATCCTATTGCAGACCGGCGACTCAAGAGAGACCTGATATGCTTCCTAGGGTTCAAGAAACCCAGGGACTTAGGCTGCATGGGGTCTGTTGCATGCCTACCTCGTTCATGAGAAAACCTGAACAGTAGCTTAAGGCCAGAGGCCCCGTGTGCTTCTCCCCTTCCCTGAGGACAACCGAAGTAGGAGCACTTACCGAGGAACGGCAACATCCAATTTCCTTCCAGGAAATTCACTTGTCATCACAAAGGCAACTGTGCAACAACACTGTTTCCCAGGGAGAACTGAGCCCGCAGCTCTCTAAATCCCAATGAGGAAAACAAAGTTTCCCTTCAAGCCTTAGTTTCAAAATGGACCGCAGACCATTCACCCTGTGGTTTCCGTCTCTCCATGGCACGTCCAAGGTGCGCATAGCACGGAGATACTACAGTCGTTTCAACTTGCCGCATCCTAGCATTTGAACCAAAGACGCCCTTCACAGCCCTTCTTTCGGCCTATAGTTGCCCTCAACTGAGCTTCGCTCACAAGGCCCAGAAAGGACGGGCAGTCCGTCGTTCACATCTTGGATCCTAGTGCAGACCCCCGTGTCCTAAGACGCCAGAAACGCTTCCTAGATTTAAAGCACCGCTCTGACAAACGCTGCCGTCAGCCTGCGGCCCGCCTATGTCTGTGACGAGAGAAGTAGAACGTTGGCCTGAGGCGAGTCGTCCAGGGTTGTGGGCGTACTCACGAACAATTTTGGAGGGATGAGGACGTGGCAGGAATTGAAAGCCAAGTGTTCTTTCGTGGAGGATAACTAGTCCTCCCAAAGACGACTGTGCAGCAAAGAGAAGATGGGCAACAACAGTGTTTAGCAGGTAATCCTGGGGCCGCAAACTCTCTACTTTGCAATGAGGAAAATCAACGTTCCCAGGAAGCCTCAATTTCCAGCAGCACAAAGCAGCGTATTAACAAGTCGCATCGCACTCTCTCTTGTACATCCCGTGGACACAGTGGCTCGTGACACTAGAAACCATTGCCATGCTGGGAGTCCTGACTGTGGTGTAAGGATATCAAGGTGAGGGCTTAGTTAGGCCTAGGTGACAGTACTTCTCTAGACTATCTACCAGTTCGGGAAAACCCTGTAGGTTTCGAAGCCGGACTTAAAGTGTAGTTGCCGCTTGAGGTAGACGGACGTCGTGGAGCCGCTCCCAGGAGCAGTGGTAGGCTAACTGTATTTTCTCCTGCAGCTCACGGTTCCTCCAGAGCGCAGACACCCTTTGCATGAAGGAAGGCATGGAACGTTGATAACTGGGTTGCTTTCAAGCTATCGCAATCCAGGTGTCTAACCAACGAAGCCCTTCACTGCCCGTCAGTCGGCATCTAGCTGTTCCCGACGGTAGATGGCTCAAGGCTCCACGAAGACACAGGCAGTCCTTTCTCAGTACGTTTTGGAACCTAACGCTGACAAGTGAGTCCAAAAGAGAGCTGATATGCTTCCTAGAGTTCACGAACCACAGGGACTAAGGCTCTATGCAATCTGTTGCTTCGCTAAGTCTGTCATGAGAACACCTGGACGTTAGCTTGAGGCTAGAGGCCCCATGTGGTGGGCCCATTCCCTGAAGACTACTGAAGGATGACCACCTACCAAGGGATGGCAACCTCCAAGCTTCTTGCCTAGAAACTCACATCATCACGATGGCAATTGTGTTACGAAGAGAAGCTGTGCAGCAACAGCGTTTCTTGGGGAGAATTGAGCCTGCGGCTCTGTAAATGCCGGTGAGGAAAAGAAAGTTTCACTCGCAGCCTTACTTTCAAAAGGGACCACACAGAGCATTCACCCTGCTGTGTCTTTCTCTAGTTTGTACTCCCAAGGTGCGTTAGAAGGGAGATACTTGAGTTGTTTCACTTACCACATGCTAGATGTTTAGCAAAAGAAGATCTTTACTGCCCTTGTTTCGGCATATGGTTGTCCTCAGCCGAACACTTCTCTCAGCTCCTAGAAGCGACGGGCGGTCCCTCGTGTACATCTTGGATCCCAGTGCAGACCTGTTTGTCCTAAGACACCAGAAATGCTTCCTACACTTAAAGCACCGCTTTGACAAACGCTGCCTGGAACCTGTTGCCTGCCTCTCTGTGTGACGAACAAAACAGTACCTTAGCTTGGGGCCAGTCCCCCTATATGTTTGGCTTACTCACCGACGATTGCTGAGGGATGAGCACCTAGCAGGGAGTGCAAGGCCACGTATGCCTCACGGGGTTGGGGGGGGGAAATCACTTGTCCTCACAAAGGCAATTCTGCAATGAAGAAAAGATAGGCCACTACACTGTTCATCAGTTAACCTTGAGGCCGCGTGTCGTCATTCCAGTGTGGTAAATAAACTTCCCATCACGCTTCAGTTTCCAAGTCGAGGGCACAGCGCCTTATGCTGCAGTGTCTGACTCCCTACTGGACGTTCAGCTGACCAACTACACCCTTTAGTGAGTAAACTTTGTGATACACTTTGTGATATGGGGTCGTGATTGTGGTGAAAGGATGAGCAAGTCATGGGTTAGTGAGGCCGGTTTGTACAATGTATCTCCAGAATACCTGGCTTTCAAGGGAGAGCCCGAAATTTTTCAGGCTACGCTGAAAGTCCAGTGGCCGCCTGGGGTAAATTGCATCACGTGCGAGTTCCCTGAAGGCGGGGTCGAATCACTGTACGTTTTGTGTGCTCTGGGTTCGGCGGAAATGCAGACACGTTTTGCATGAAGGAATGAACAGAACGCTGATAGCTGGCTCTTTCTAAGCTATCCCAACCTAGGTGTTTCTCTGACGCAGCCCTTCACTGCCCATGACTCGGCATCTAGCTGCTGCCAGCGGTGCATTGCTCACAACTCCCTGAAGACACAGGAGGCCCTTTTATCCGTTTCGGATCCTATTGCAGACCGGCGACTCAAGAGAGACCTGATATGCTTCCTAGGGTTCAAGAAACCCAGGGACTTAGGCTGCATGGGGTCTGTTGCATGCCTACCTCGTTCATGAGAAAACCTGAACAGTAGCTTAAGGCCAGAGGCCCCGTGTGCTTCTCCCCTTCCCTGAGGACAACCGAAGTAGGAGCACTTACCGAGGAACGGCAACATCCAATTTCCTTCCAGGAAATTCACTTGTCATCACAAAGGCAACTGTGCAACAACACTGTTTCCCAGGGAGAACTGAGCCCGCAGCTCTCTAAATCCCAATGAGGAAAACAAAGTTTCCCTTCAAGCCTTAGTTTCAAAATGGACCGCAGACCATTCACCCTGTGGTTTCCGTCTCTCCATGGCACGTCCAAGGTGCGCATAGCACGGAGATACTACAGTCGTTTCAACTTGCCGCATCCTAGCATTTGAACCAAAGACGCCCTTCACAGCCCTTCTTTCGGCCTATAGTTGCCCTCAACTGAGCTTCGCTCACAAGGCCCAGAAAGGACGGGCAGTCCGTCGTTCACATCTTGGATCCTAGTGCAGACCCCCGTGTCCTAAGACGCCAGAAACGCTTCCTAGATTTAAAGCACCGCTCTGACAAACGCTGCCGTCAGCCTGCGGCCCGCCTATGTCTGTGACGAGAGAAGTAGAACGTTGGCCTGAGGCGAGTCGTCCAGGGTTGTGGGCGTACTCACGAACAATTTTGGAGGGATGAGGACGTGGCAGGAATTGAAAGCCAAGTGTTCTTTCGTGGAGGATAACTAGTCCTCCCAAAGACGACTGTGCAGCAAAGAGAAGATGGGCAACAACAGTGTTTAGCAGGTAATCCTGGGGCCGCAAACTCTCTACTTTGCAATGAGGAAAATCAACGTTCCCAGGAAGCCTCAATTTCCAGCAGCACAAAGCAGCGTATTAACAAGTCGCATCGCACTCTCTCTTGTACATCCCGTGGACACAGTGGCTCGTGACACTAGAAACCATTGCCATGCTGGGAGTCCTGACTGTGGTGTAAGGATATCAAGGTGAGGGCTTAGTTAGGCCTAGGTGACAGTACTTCTCTAGACTATCTACCAGTTCGGGAAAACCCTGTAGGTTTCGAAGCCGGACTTAAAGTGTAGTTGCCGCTTGAGGTAGACGGACGTCGTGGAGCCGCTCCCAGGAGCAGTGGTAGGCTAACTGTATTTTCTCCTGCAGCTCACGGTTCCTCCAGAGCGCAGACACCCTTTGCATGAAGGAAGGCATGGAACGTTGATAACTGGGTTGCTTTCAAGCTATCGCAATCCAGGTGTCTAACCAACGAAGCCCTTCACTGCCCGTCAGTCGGCATCTAGCTGTTCCCGACGGTAGATGGCTCAAGGCTCCACGAAGACACAGGCAGTCCTTTCTCAGTACGTTTTGGAACCTAACGCTGACAAGTGAGTCCAAAAGAGAGCTGATATGCTTCCTAGAGTTCACGAACCACAGGGACTAAGGCTCTATGCAATCTGTTGCTTCGCTAAGTCTGTCATGAGAACACCTGGACGTTAGCTTGAGGCTAGAGGCCCCATGTGGTGGGCCCATTCCCTGAAGACTACTGAAGGATGACCACCTACCAAGGGATGACAACCTCCAAGCTTCTGGCCTAGAAACTCACATCATCACGATGGCAATTGTGTTACGAAGAGAAGCTGTGCAGCAACAGCGTTTCTTGGGGAGAATTGAGCCTGCGGCTCTGTAAATGCCGGTGAGGAAAAGAAAGTTTCACTCGCAGCCTTACTTTCAAAAGGGACCACACAGAGCATTCACCCTGCTGTGTCTTTCTCTAGTTTGTACTCCCAAGGTGCGTTAGAAGGGAGATACTTGAGTTGTTTCACTTACCACATGCTAGATGTTTAGCAAAAGAAGATCTTTACTGCCCTTGTTTCGGCATATGGTTGTCCTCAGCCGAACACTTCTCTCAGCTCCTAGAAGCGACGGGCGGTCCCTCGTGTACATCTTGGATCCCAGTGCAGACCTGTTTGTCCTAAGACACCAGAAATGCTTCCTACACTTAAAGCACCGCTTTGACAAACGCTGCCTGGAACCTGTTGCCTGCCTCTCTGTGTGACGAACAAAACAGTACCTTAGCTTGGGGCCAGTCCCCCTATATGTTTGGCTTACTCACCGACGATTGCTGAGGGATGAGCACCTAGCAGGGAGTGCAAGGCCACGTATGCCTCACGGGGTTGGGGGGGGGGAAATCACTTGTCCTCACAAAGGCAATTCTGCAATGAAGAAAAGATAGGCCACTACACTGTTCATCAGTTAACCTTGAGGCCGCGTGTCGTCATTCCAGTGTGGTAAATAAACTTCCCATCACGCTTCAGTTTCCAAGTTGAGGGCACAGCGCCTTATGCTGCAGTGTCTGACTCCCTACTGGACGTTCAGCTGACCAACTACACCCTTTAGTGAGTAAACTTTGTGATACACTTTGTGATATGGGGTCGTGATTGTGGTGAAAGGATGAGCAAGTCATGGGTTAGTGAGGCCGGTTTGTACAATGTATCTCCAGAATACCTGGCTTTCAAGGGAGAGCCCGAAATTTTTCAGGCTACGCTGAAAGTCCAGTGGCCGCCTGGGGTAAATTGCATCACGTGCGAGTTCCCTGAAGGCGGGGTCGAATCACTGTACGTTTTGTGTGCTCTGGGTTCGGCGGAAATGCAGACACGTTTTGCATGAAGGAATGAACAGAACGCTGATAGCTGGCTCTTTCTAAGCTATCCCAACCTAGGTGTTTCTCTGACGCAGCCCTTCACTGCCCATGACTCGGCATCTAGCTGCTGCCAGCGGTGCATTGCTCACAACTCCCTGAAGACACAGGAGGCCCTTTTATCCGTTTCGGATCCTATTGCAGACCGGCGACTCAAGAGAGACCTGATATGCTTCCTAGGGTTCAAGAAACCCAGGGACTTAGGCTGCATGGGGTCTGTTGCATGCCTACCTCGTTCATGAGAAAACCTGAACAGTAGCTTAAGGCCAGAGGCCCCGTGTGCTTCTCCCCTTCCCTGAGGACAACCGAAGTAGGAGCACTTACCGAGGAACGGCAACATCCAATTTCCTTCCAGGAAATTCACTTGTCATCACAAAGGCAACTGTGCAACAACACTGTTTCCCAGGGAGAACTGAGCCCGCAGCTCTCTAAATCCCAATGAGGAAAACAAAGTTTCCCTTCAAGCCTTAGTTTCAAAATGGACCGCAGACCATTCACCCTGTGGTTTCCGTCTCTCCATGGCACGTCCAAGGTGCGCATAGCACGGAGATACTACAGTCGTTTCAACTTGCCGCATCCTAGCATTTGAACCAAAGACGCCCTTCACAGCCCTTCTTTCGGCCTATAGTTGCCCTCAACTGAGCTTCGCTCACAAGGCCCAGAAAGGACGGGCAGTCCGTCGTTCACATCTTGGATCCTAGTGCAGACCCCCGTGTCCTAAGACGCCAGAAACGCTTCCTAGATTTAAAGCACCGCTCTGACAAACGCTGCCGTCAGCCTGCGGCCCGCCTATGTCTGTGACGAGAGAAGTAGAACGTTGGCCTGAGGCGAGTCGTCCAGGGTTGTGGGCGTACTCACGAACAATTTTGGAGGGATGAGGACGTGGCAGGAATTGAAAGCCAAGTGTTCTTTCGTGGAGGATAACTAGTCCTCCCAAAGACGACTGTGCAGCAAAGAGAAGATGGGCAACAACAGTGTTTAGCAGGTAATCCTGGGGCCGCAAACTCTCTACTTTGCAATGAGGAAAATCAACGTTCCCAGGAAGCCTCAATTTCCAGCAGCACAAAGCAGCGTATTAACAAGTCGCATCGCACTCTCTCTTGTACATCCCGTGGACACAGTGGCTCGTGACACTAGAAACCATTGCCATGCTGGGAGTCCTGACTGTGGTGTAAGGATATCAAGGTGAGGGCTTAGTTAGGCCTAGGTGACAGTACTTCTCTAGACTATCTACCAGTTCGGGAAAACCCTGTAGGTTTCGAAGCCGGACTTAAAGTGTAGTTGCTGCTTGAGGTAGACGGACGTCGTGGAGCCGCTCCCAGGAGCAGTGGTAGGCTAACTGTATTTTCTCCTGCAGCTCACGGTTCCTCCAGAGCGCAGACACCCTTTGCATGAAGGAAGGCATGGAACGTTGATAACTGGGTTGCTTTCAAGCTATCGCAATCCAGGTGTCTAACCAACGAAGCCCTTCACTGCCCGTCAGTCGGCATCTAGCTGTTCCCGACGGTAGATGGCTCAAGGCTCCACGAAGACACAGGCAGTCCTTTCTCAGTACGTTTTGGAACCTAACGCTGACAAGTGAGTCCAAAAGAGAGCTGATATGCTTCCTAGAGTTCATGAACCACAGGGACTAAGGCTCTATGCAATCTGTTGCTTCGCTAAGTCTGTCATGAGAACACCTGGACGTTAGCTTGAGGCTAGAGGCCCCATGTGGTGGGCCCATTCCCTGAAGACTACTGAAGGATGACCACCTACCAAGGGATGACAACCTCCAAGCTTCTGGCCTAGAAACTCACATCATCACGATGGCAATTGTGTTACGAAGAGAAGCTGTGCAGCAACAGCGTTTCTTGGGGAGAATTGAGCCTGCGGCTCTGTAAATGCCGGTGAGGAAAAGAAAGTTTCACTCGCAGCCTTACTTTCAAAAGGGACCACACAGAGCATTCACCCTGCTGTGTCTTTCTCTAGTTTGTACTCCCAAGGTGCGTTAGAAGGGAGATACTTGAGTTGTTTCACTTACCACATGCTAGATGTTTAGCAAAAGAAGATCTTTACTGCCCTTGTTTCGGCATATGGTTGTCCTCAGCTGAACACTTCTCTCAGCTCCTAGAAGCGACGGGCGGTCCCTCGTGTACATCTTGGATCCCAGTGCAGACCTGTTTGTCCTAAGACACCAGAAATGCTTCCTACACTTAAAGCACCGCTTTGACAAACGCTGCCTGGAACCTGTTGCCTGCCTCTCTGTGTGACGAACAAAACAGTACCTTAGCTTGGGGCCAGTCCCCCTATATGTTTGGCTTACTCACCGACGATTGCTGAGGGATGAGCACCTAGCAGGGAGTGCAAGGCCACGTATGCCTCACGGGGTTGGGGGGGGGGGGAAATCACTTGTCCTCACAAAGGCAATTCTGCAATGAAGAAAAGATAGGCCACTACACTGTTCATCAGTTAACCTTGAGGCCGCGTGTCGTCATTCCAGTGTGGTAAATAAACTTCCCATCACGCTTCAGGTTCCAAGTCGAGGGCACAGCGCCTTATGCTGCAGTGTCTGACTCCCTACTGGACGTTCAGCTGACCAACTACACCCTTTAGTGAGTAAACTTTGTGATACACTTTGTGATATGGGGTCGTGATTGTGGTGAAAGGATGAGCAAGTCATGGGTTAGTGAGGCCGGTTTGTACAATGTATCTCCAGAATACCTGGCTTTCAAGGGAGAGCCCGAAATTTTTCAGGCTACGCTGAAAGTCCAGTGGCCGCCTGGGGTAAATTGCATCACGTGCGAGTTCCCTGAAGGCGGGGTCGATTCACTGTACGTTTTGTGTGCTCTGGGTTCGGCGGAAATGCAGACACGTTTTGCATGAAGGAATGAACAGAACGCTGATAGCTGGCTCTTTCTAAGCTATCCCAACCTAGGTGTTTCTCTGACGCAGCCCTTCACTGCCCATGACTCGGCATCTAGCTGCTGCCAGCGGTGCATTGCTCACAACTCCCTGAAGACACAGGAGGCCCTTTTATCCGTTTCGGATCCTATTGCAGACCGGCGACTCAAGAGAGACCTGATATGCTTCCTAGGGTTCAAGAAACCCAGGGACTTAGGCTGCATGGGGTCTGTTGCATGCCTACCTCGTTCATGAGAAAACCTGAACAGTAGCTTAAGGCCAGAGGCCCCGTGTGCTTCTCCCCTTCCCTGAGGACAACCGAAGTAGGAGCACTTACCGAGGAACGGCAACATCCAATTTCCTTCCAGGAAATTCACTTGTCATCACAAAGGCAACTGTGCAACAACACTGTTTCCCAGGGAGAACTGAGCCCGCAGCTCTCTAAATCCCAATGAGGAAAATAAAGTTTCCCTTCAAGCCTTAGTTTCAAAATGGACCGCAGACCATTCACCCTGTGGTTTCCGTCTCTCCATGGCACGTCCAAGGTGCGCATAGCACGGAGATACTACAGTCGTTTCAACTTGCCGCATCCTAGCATTTGAACCAAAGACGCCCTTCACAGCCCTTCTTTCGGCCTATAGTTGCCCTCAACTGAGCTTCGCTCACAAGGCCCAGAAAGGACGGGCAGTCCGTCGTTCACATCTTGGATCCTAGTGCAGACCCCCGTGTCCTAAGACGCCAGAAACGCTTCCTAGATTTAAAGCACCGCTCTGACAAATGCTGCCGTCAGCCTGCGGCCCGCCTATGTCTGTGACGAGAGAAGTAGAACGTTGGCCTGAGGCGAGTCGTCCAGGGTTGTGGGCGTACTCACGAACAATTTTGGAGGGATGAGGACGTGGCAGGAATTGAAAGCCAAGTGTTCTTTCGTGGAGGATAACTAGTCCTCCCAAAGACGACTGTGCAGCAAAGAGAAGATGGGCAACAACAGTGTTTAGCAGGTAATCCTGGGGCCGCAAACTCTCTACTTTGCAATGAGGAAAATCAACGTTCCCAGGAAGCCTCAATTTCCAGCAGCACAAAGCAGCGTATTAACAAGTCGCATCGCACTCTCTCTTGTACATCCCGTGGACACAGTGGCTCGTGACACTAGAAACCATTGCCATGCTGGGAGTCCTGACTGTGGTGTAAGGATATCAAGGTGAGGGCTTAGTTAGGCCTAGGTGACAGTACTTCTCTAGACTATCTACCAGTTCGGGAAAACCCTGTAGGTTTCGAAGCCGGACTTAAAGTGTAGTTGCCACTTGAGGTAGACGGACGTCGTGGAGCAGCTCCCAGGAGCAGTGGTAGGCTAATTGTATTTTCTCCTGCAGCTCACGGTTCCTCCAGAGCGCAGACACCCTTTGCATGAAGGAAGGCATGGAACGTTGATAACTGGGTTGCTTTCAAGCTATCGCAATCCAGGTGTCTAACCAACGAAGCCCTTCACTGCCCGTCAGTCGGCATCTAGCTGTTCCCGACGGTAGATGGCTCAAGGCTCCACGAAGACACAGGCAGTCCTTTCTCAGTACGTTTTGGAACCTAACGCTGACAAGTGAGTCCAAAAGAGAGCTGATATGCTTCCTAGAGTTCACGAACCACAGGGACTAAGGCTCTATGCAATCTGTTGCTTCGCTAAGTCTGTCATGAGAACACCTGGACGTTAGCTTGAGGCTAGAGGCCCCATGTGGTGGACCCATTCCCTGAAGACTACTGAAGGATGACCACCTACCAAGGGATGACAACCTCCAAGCTTCTTGCCTAGAAACTCACATCATCACGATGGCAATTGTGTTACGAAGAGAAGCTGTGCAGCAACAGCGTTTCTTGGGGAGAATTGAGCCTGCGGCTCTGTAAATGCCGGTGAGGAAAAGAAAGTTTCACTCGCAGCCTTACTTTCAAAAGGGACCACACAGAGCATTCACCCTGCTGTGTCTTTCTCTAGTTTGTACTCCCAAGGTGCGTTAGAAGGGAGATACTTGAGTTGTTTCACTTACCACATGCTAGATGTTTAGCAAAAGAAGATCTTTACTGCCCTTGTTTCGGCATATGGTTGTCCTCAGCCGAACACTTCTCTCAGCTCCTAGAAGCGACGGGCGGTCCATCGTGTACATCTTGGATCCCAGTGCAGACCTGTTTGTCCTAAGACACCAGAAATGCTTCCTACACTTAAAGCACCGCTTTGACAAACGCTGCCTGGAACCTGTTGCCTGCCTCTCTGTGTGACGAACAAAACAGTACCTTAGCTTGGGGCCAGTCCCCCTATATGTTTGGCTTACTCACCGACGATTGCTGAGGGATGAGCACCTAGCAGGGAGTGCAAGGCCACGTATGCCTCACGGGGTTGGGGGGGGGGAAATCACTTGTCCTCACAAAGGCAATTCTGCAATGAAGAAAAGATAGGCCACTACACTGTTCATCAGTTAACCTTGAGGCCGCGTGTCGTCATTCCAGTGTGGTAAATAAACTTCCCATCACGCTTCAGGTTCCAAGTCGAGGGCACAGCGCCTTATGCTGCAGTGTCTGACTCCCTACTGGACGTTCAGCTGACCAACTACACCCTTTAGTGAGTAAACTTTGTGATACACTTTGTGATATGGGGTCGTGATTGTGGTGAAAGGATGAGCAAGTCATGGGTTAGTGAGGCCGGTTTGTACAATGTATCTCCAGAATACCTGGCTTTCAAGGGAGAGCCCGAAATTTTTCAGGCTACGCTGAAAGTCCAGTGGCCGCCTGGGGTAAATTGCATCACGTGCGAGTTCCCTGAAGGCGGGGTCGAATCACTGTACGTTTTGTGTGCTCTGGGTTCGGCGGAAATGCAGACACGTTTTGCATGAAGGAATGAACAGAACGCTGATAGCTGGCTCTTTCTAAGCTATCCCAACCTAGGTGTTTCTCTGACGCAGCCCTTCACTGCCCATGACTCGGCATCTAGCTGCTGCCAGCGGTGCATTGCTCACAACTCCCTGAAGACACAGGAGGCCCTTTTATCCGTTTCGGATCCTATTGCAGACCGGCGACTCAAGAGAGACCTGATATGCTTCCTAGGGTTCAAGAAACCCAGGGACTTAGGCTGCATGGGGTCTGTTGCATGCCTACCTCGTTCATGAGAAAACCTGAACAGTAGCTTAAGGCCAGAGGCCCCGTGTGCTTCTCCCCTTCCCTGAGGACAACCGAAGTAGGAGCACTTACCGAGGAACGGCAACATCCAATTTCCTTCCAGGAAATTCACTTGTCATCACAAAGGCAACTGTGCAACAACACTGTTTCCCAGGGAGAACTGAGCCCGCAGCTCTCTAAATCCCAATGAGGAAAATAAAGTTTCCCTTCAAGCCTTAGTTTCAAAATGGACCGCAGACCATTCACCCTGTGGTTTCCGTCTCTCCATGGCACGTCCAAGGTGCGCATAGCACGGAGATACTACAGTCGTTTCAACTTGCCGCATCCTAGCATTTGAACCAAAGACGCCCTTCACAGCCCTTCTTTCGGCCTATAGTTGCCCTCAACTGAGCTTCGCTCACAAGGCCCAGAAAGGACGGGCAGTCCGTCGTTCACATCTTGGATCCTAGTGCAGACCCCCGTGTCCTAAGATGCCAGAAACGCTTCCTAGATTTAAAGCACCGCTCTGACAAACGCTGCCGTCAGCCTGCGGCCCGCCTATGTCTGTGACGAGAGAAGTAGAACGTTGGCCTGAGGCGAGTCGTCCAGGGTTGTGGGCGTACTCACGAACAATTTTGGAGGGATGAGGACGTGGCAGGAATTGAAAGCCAAGTGTTCTTTCGTGGAGGATAACTAGTCCTCCCAAAGACGACTGTGCAGCAAAGAGAAGATGGGCAACAACAGTGTTTAGCAGGTAATCCTGGGGCCGCAAACTCTCTACTTTGCAATGAGGAAAATCAACGTTCCCAGGAAGCCTCAATTTCCAGCAGCACAAAGCAGCGTATTAACAAGTCGCATCGCACTCTCTCTTGTACATCCCGTGGACACAGTGGCTCGTGACACTAGAAACCATTGCCATGCTGGGAGTCCTGACTGTGGTGTAAGGATATCAAGGTGAGGGCTTAGTTAGGCCTAGGTGACAGTACTTCTCTAGACTATCTACCAGTTCGGGAAAACCCTGTAGGTTTCGAAGCCGGACTTAAAGTGTAGTTGCCACTTGAGGTAGACGGACGTCGTGGAGCAGCTCCCAGGAGCAGTGGTAGGCTAATTGTATTTTCTCCTGCAGCTCACGGTTCCTCCAGAGCGCAGACACCCTTTGCATGAAGGAAGGCATGGAACGTTGATAACTGGGTTGCTTTCAAGCTATCGCAATCCAGGTGTCTAACCAACGAAGCCCTTCACTGCCCGTCAGTCGGCATCTAGCTGTTCCCGACGGTAGATGGCTCAAGGCTCCACGAAGACACAGGCAGTCTTTTCTCAGTACGTTTTGGAACCTAACGCTGACAAGTGAGTCCAAAAGAGAGCTGATATGCTTCCTAGAGTTCACGAACCACAGGGACTAAGGCTCTATGCAATCTGTTGCTTCGCTAAGTCTGTCATGAGAACACCTGGACGTTAGCTTGAGGCTAGAGGCCCCATGTGGTGGACCCATTCCCTGAAGACTACTGAAGGATGACCACCTACCAAGGGATGACAACCTCCAAGCTTCTTGCCTAGAAACTCACATCATCACGATGGCAATTGTGTTACGAAGAGAAGCTGTGCAGCAACAGCGTTTCTTGGGGAGAATTGAGCCTGCGGCTCTGTAAATGCCGGTGAGGAAAAGAAAGTTTCACTCGCAGCCTTACTTTCAAAAGGGACCACACAGAGCATTCACCCTGCTGTGTCTTTCTCTAGTTTGTACTCCCAAGGTGCGTTAGAAGGGAGATACTTGAGTTGTTTCACTTACCACATGCTAGATGTTTAGCAAAAGAAGATCTTTACTGCCCTTGTTTCGGCATATGGTTGTCCTCAGCCGAACACTTCTCTCAGCTCCTAGAAGCGACGGGCGGTCCATCGTGTACATCTTGGATCCCAGTGCAGACCTGTTTGTCCTAAGACACCAGAAATGCTTCCTACACTTAAAGCACCGCTTTGACAAACGCTGCCTGGAACCTGTTGCCTGCCTCTCTGTGTGACGAACAAAACAGTACCTTAGCTTGGGGCCAGTCCCCCTATATGTTTGGCTTACTCACCGACGATTGCTGAGGGATGAGCACCTAGCAGGGAGTGCAAGGCCACGTATGCCTCACGGGGTTGGGGGGGGGAAATCACTTGTCCTCACAAAGGCAATTCTGCAATGAAGAAAAGATAGGCCACTACACTGTTCATCAGTTAACCTTGAGGCCGCGTGTCGTCATTCCAGTGTGGTAAATAAACTTCCCATCACGCTTCAGTTTCCAAGTCGAGGGCACAGCGCCTTATGCTGCAGTGTCTGACTCCCTACTGGACGTTCAGCTGACCAACTACACCCTTTAGTGAGTAAACTTTGTGATACACTTTGTGATATGGGGTCGTGATTGTGGTGAAAGGATGAGCAAGTCATGGGTTAGTGAGGCCGGTTTGTACAATGTATCTCCAGAATACCTGGCTTTCAAGGGAGAGCCCGAAATTTTTCAGGCTACGCTGAAAGTCCAGTGGCCGCCTGGGGTAAATTGCATCACGTGCGAGTTCCCTGAAGGCGGGGTCGAATCACTGTACGTTTTGTGTGCTCTGGGTTCGGCGGAAATGCAGACACGTTTTGCATGAAGGAATGAACAGAACGCTGATAGCTGGCTCTTTCTAAGCTATCCCAACCTAGGTGTTTCTCTGACGCAGCCCTTCACTGCCCATGACTCGGCATCTAGCTGCTGCCAGCGGTGCATTGCTCACAACTCCCTGAAGACACAGGAGGCCCTTTTATCCGTTTCGGATCCTATTGCAGACCGGCGACTCAAGAGAGACCTGATATGCTTCCTAGGGTTCAAGAAACCCAGGGACTTAGGCTGCATGGGGTCTGTTGCATGCCTACCTCGTTCATGAGAAAACCTGAACAGTAGCTTAAGGCCAGAGGCCCCGTGTGGTTCTCCTCTACCCTGAGGACAACCGAAGTAGGAGCACTTACCGAGGAACGGCAACATCCAATTTCCTTCCAGGAAATTCACTTGTCATCACAGAGGCAACTGTGCAACAACACTGTTTCCCAGGGAGAACTGAGCCCGCAGCTCTCTAAATCCCAATGAGGAAAATAAAGTTTCCCTTCAAGCCTTAGTTTCAAAATGGACCGCAGACCATTCACCCTGTGGTTTCCGTCTCTCCATGGCACGTCCAAGGTGCGCATAGCACGGAGATACTACAGTCGTTTCAACTTGCCGCATCCTAGCATTTGAACCAAAGACGCCCTTCACAGCCCTTCTTTCGGCCTATAGTTGCCCTCAACTGAGCTTCGCTCACAAGGCCCAGAAAGGACGGGCAGTCCGTCATTTACATCTTGGATCCTAGTGCAGACCCCCGTGTCCTAAGACGCCAGAAACGCTTCCTAGATTTAAAGCACCGCTCTGACAAACGCTGCCGTCAGCCTGCGGCCCGCCTATGTCTGTGACGAGAGAAGTAGAACGTTGGCCTGAGGCGAGTCGTCCAGGGTTGTGGACGTACTCACGAACAATTTTGGAGGGATGAGGACGTGGCAGGAATTGAAAGCCAAGTGTTCTTTCGTGGAGGATAACTAGTCCTCCCAAAGACGACTGTGCAGCAAAGAGAAGATGGGCAACAACAGTGTTTAGCAGGTAATCCTGGGGCCGCAAACTCTCTACTTTGCAATGAGGAAAATCAACGTTCCCAGGAAGCCTCAATTTCCAGCAGCACAAAGCAGCGTATTAACAAGTCGCATCGCACTCTCTCTTGTACATCCCGTGGACACAGTGGCTCGTGACACTAGAAACCATTGCCATGCTGGGAGTCCTGACTGTGGTGTAAGGATATCAAGGTGAGGGCTTAGTTAGGCCTAGGTGACAGTACTTCTCTAGACTATCTACCAGTTCGGGAAAACCCTGTAGGTTTCGAAGCCGGACTTAAAGTGTAGTTGCCGCTTGAGGTAGACGGACGTCGTGGAGCAGCTCCCAGGAGCAGTGGTAGGCTAATTGTATTTTCTCCTGCAGCTCACGGTTCCTCCAGAGCGCAGACACCCTTTGCATGAAGGAAGGCATGGAACATTGATAACTGGGTTGCTTTCAAGCTATCGCAATCCAGGTGTCTAAACAACGAAGCCCTTCACTGCCCGTCAGTCGGCATCTAGCTGTTCCCGACGGTAGATGGCTCAAGGCTCCACGAAGACACAGGCAGTCCTTTCTCAGTACGTTTTGGAACCTAACGCTGACAAGTGAGTCCAAAAGAGAGCTGATATGCTTCCTAGAGTTCACGAACCACAGGGACTAAGGCTCTATGCAATCTGTTGCTTCGCTAAGTCTGTCATGAGAACACCTGGACGTTAGCTTGAGGCTAGAGGCCCCATGTGGTGGGCCCATTCCCTGAAGACTACTGAAGGATGACCACCTACCAAGGGATGGCAACCTCCAAGCTTCTTGCCTAGAAACTCACATCATCACGATGGCAATTGTGTTACGAAGAGAAGCTGTGCAGCAACAGCGTTTCTTGGGGAGAATTGAGCCTGCGGCTCTGTAAATGCCGGTGAGGAAAAGAAAGTTTCACTCGCAGCCTTACTTTCAAAAGGGACCACACAGAGCATTCACCCTGCTGTGTCTTTCTCTAGTTTGTACTCCCAAGGTGCGTTAGAAGGGAGATACTTGAGTTGTTTCACTTACCACATGCTAGATGTTTAGCAAAAGAAGATCTTTACTGCCCTTGTTTCGGCATATGGTTGTCCTCAGCCGAACACTTCTCTCAGCTCCTAGAAGCGACGGGCGGTCCATCGTGTACATCTTGGATCCCAGTGCAGACCTGTTTGTCCTAAGACACCAGAAATGCTTCCTACACTTAAAGCACCGCTTTGACAAACGCTGCCTGGAACCTGTTGCCTGCCTCTCTGTGTGACGAACAAAACAGTACCTTAGCTTGGGGCCAGTCCTCCTATATGTTTGGCTTACTCACCGACGATTGCTGAGGGATGAGCACCTAGCAGGGAGTGCAAGGCCACGTATGCCTCACGGGGTTGGGGGGGGGAAATCACTTGTCCTCACAAAGGCAATTCTGCAATGAAGAAAAGATAGGCCACTACACTGTTCATCAGTTAACCTTGAGGCCGCGTGTCATCATTCCAGTGTGGTAAATAAACTTCCCATCACGCTTCAGTTTCCAAGTCGAGGGCACAGCGCCTTATGCTGCAGTGTCTGACTCCCTACTGGACGTTCAGCTGACCAACTACACCCTTTAGTGAGTAAACTTTGTGATACACTTTGTGATATGGGGTCGTGATTGTGGTGAAAGGATGAGCAAGTCATGGGTTAGTGAGGCCGGTTTGTACAATGTATCTCCAGAATACCTGGCTTTCAAGGGAGAGCCCGAAATTTTTCAGGCTACGCTGAAAGTCCAGTGGCCGCCTGGGGTAAATTGCATCACGTGCGAGTTCCCTGAAGGCGGGGTCGATTCACTGTACGTTTTGTGTGCTCTGGGTTCGGCGGAAATGCAGACACGTTTTGCATGAAGGAATGAACAGAACGCTGATAGCTGGCTCTTTCTAAGCTATCCCAACCTAGGTGTTTCTCTGACGCAGCCCTTCACTGCCCATGACTCGGCATCTAGCTGCTGCCAGCGGTGCATTGCTCACAACTCCCTGAAGACACAGGAGGCCCTTTTATCCGTTTCGGATCCTATTGCAGACCGGCGACTCAAGAGAGACCTGATATGCTTCCTAGGGTTCAAGAAACCCAGGGACTTAGGCTGCATGGGGTCTGTTGCATGCCTACCTCGTTCATGAGAAAACCTGAACAGTAGCTTAAGGCCAGAGGCCCCGTGTGCTTCTCCCCTTCCCTGAGGACAACCGAAGTAGGAGCACTTACCGAGGAACGGCAACATCCAATTTCCTTCCAGGAAATTCACTTGTCATCACAAAGGCAACTGTGCAACAACACTGTTTCCCAGGGAGAACTGAGCCCGCAGCTCTCTAAATCCCAATGAGGAAAATAAAGTTTCCCTTCAAGCCTTAGTTTCAAAATGGACCGCAGACCATTCACCCTGTGGTTTCCGTCTCTCCATGGCACGTCCAAGGTGCGCATAGCACGGAGATACTACAGTCGTTTCAACTTGCCGCATCCTAGCATTTGAACCAAAGACGCCCTTCACAGCCCTTCTTTCGGCCTATAGTTGCCCTCAACTGAGCTTCGCTCACAAGGCCCAGAAAGGACGGGCAGTCCGTCGTTCACATCTTGGATCCTAGTGCAGACCCCCGTGTCCTAAGACGCCAGAAACGCTTCCTAGATTTAAAGCACCGCTCTGACAAACGCTGCCGTCAGCCTGCGGCCCGCCTATGTCTGTGACGAGAGAAGTAGAACGTTGGCCTGAGGCGAGTCGTCCAGGGTTGTGGGCGTACTCACGAACAATTTTGGAGGGATGAGGACGTGGCAGGAATTGAAAGCCAAGTGTTCTTTCGTGGAGGATAACTAGTCCTCCCAAAGACGACTGTGCAGCAAAGAGAAGATGGGCAACAACAGTGTTTAGCAGGTAATCCTGGGGCCGCAAACTCTCTACTTTGCAATGAGGAAAATCAACGTTCCCAGGAAGCCTCAATTTCCAGCAGCACAAAGCAGCGTATTAACAAGTCGCATCGCACTCTCTCTTGTACATCCCGTGGACACAGTGGCTCGTGACACTAGA
Source organism: Pseudorca crassidens (assembly GCF_039906515.1). NCBI lineage: Eukaryota > Metazoa > Chordata > Mammalia > Artiodactyla > Delphinidae > Pseudorca > Pseudorca crassidens. Next base: position 47,388,197 of record NC_090305.1, read on the forward strand.
AACCATTGCCATGCTGGGAGTCCTGACTGTGGTGTAAGGATATCAAGGTGAGGGCTTAGTTAGGCCTAGGTGACAGTACTTCTCTAGACTATCTACCAGTTCGGGAAAACCCTGTAGGTTTTGAAGCCGGACTTAAAGTGTAGTTGCCGCTTGAGGTAGACGGACGTCGTGGAGCAGCTCCCAGGAGCAGTGGTAGGCTAATTGTATTTTCTCCTGCAGCTCACGGTTCCTCCAGAGCGCAGACACCCTTTGCATGAAGGAAGGCATGGAACGTTGATAACTGGGTTGCTTTCAAGCTATCGCAATCCAGGTGTCTAACCAACGAAGCCCTTCACTGCCCGTCAGTCGGCATCTAGCTGTTCCCGACGGTAGATGGCTCAAGGCTCCACGAAGACACAGGCAGTCCTTTCTCAGTACGTTTTGGAACCTAACGCTGACAAGTGAGTCCAAAAGAGAGCTGATATGCTTCCTAGAGTTCACGAACCACAGGGACTAAGGCTCTATGCAATCTGTTGCTTCGCTAAGTCTGTCATGAGAACACCTGGACGTTAGCTTGAGGCTAGAGGCCCCATGTGGTGGGCCCATTCCCTGAAGACTACTGAAGGATGACCACCTACCAAGGGATGACAACCTCCAAGCTTCTTGCCTAGAAACTCACATCATCACGATGGCAATTGTGTTACGAAGAGAAGCTGTGCAGCAACAGCGTTTCTTGGGGAGAATTGAGCCTGCGGCTCTGTAAATGCCGGTGAGGAAAAGAAAGTTTCACTCGCAGCCTTACTTTCAAAAGGGACCACACAGAGCATTCACCCTGCTGTGTCTTTCTCTAGTTTGTACTCCCAAGGTGCGTTAGAAGGGAGATACTTGAGTTGTTTCACTTACCACATGCTAGATGTTTAGCAAAAGAAGATCTTTACTGCCCTTGTTTCGGCATATGGTTGTCCTCAGCCGAACACTTCTCTCAGCTCCTAGAAGCGACGGGCGGTCCATCGTGTACATCTTGGATCCCAGTGCAGACCTGTTTGTCCTAAGACACCAGAAATGCTTCCTACACTTAAAGCACCGCTTTGACAAACGCTGCCTGGAACCTGTTGCCTGCCTCTCTGTGTGACGAACAAAACAGTACCTTAGCTTGGGGCCAGTCCCCCTATATGTTTGGCTTACTCACCGACGATTGCTGAGGGATGAGCACCTAGCAGGGAGTGCAAGGCCACGTATGCCTCACAGGGTTGGGGGGGGGGGAAATCACTTGTCATCACAAAGGCAATTCTGCAATGAAGAAAAGATAGGCCACTACACTGTTCATCAGTTAACCTTGAGGCCGCGTGTCGTCATTCCAGTGTGGTAAATAAACTTCCCATCACGCTTCAGTTTCCAAGTCGAGGGCACAGCGCCTTATGCTGCAGTGTCTGACTCCCTACTGGACGTTCAGCTGACCAACTACACCCTTTAGTGAGTAAACTTTGTGATACACTTTGTGATATGGGGTCGTGATTGTGGTGAAAGGATGAGCAAGTCATGGGTTAGTGAGGCCGGTTTGTACAATGTATCTCCAGAATACCTGGCTTTCAAGGGAGAGCCCGAAATTTTTCAGGCTACGCTGAAAGTCCAGTGGCCGCCTGGGGTAAATTGCATCACGTGCGAGTTCCCTGAAGGCGGGGTCGATTCACTGTACGTTTTGTGTGCTCTGGGTTCGGCGGAAATGCAGACACGTTTTGCATGAAGGAATGAACAGAACGCTGATAGCTGGCTCTTTCTAAGCTATCCCAACCTAGGTGTTTCTCTGACGCAGCCCTTCACTGCCCATGACTCGGCATCTAGCTGCTGCCAGCGGTGCATTGCTCACAACTCCCTGAAGACACAGGAGGCCCTTTTATCCGTTTCGGATCCTATTGCAGACCGGCGACTCAAGAGAGACCTGATATGCTTCCTAGGGTTCAAGAAACCCAGGGACTTAGGCTGCATGGGGTCTGTTGCATGCCTACCTCGTTCATGAGAAAACCTGAACAGTAGCTTAAGGCCAGAGGCCCCGTGTGCTTCTCCCCTTCCCTGAGGACAACCGAAGTAGGAGCACTTACCGAGGAACGGCAACATCCAATTTCCTTCCAGGAAATTCACTTGTCATCACAAAGGCAACTGTGCAACAACACTGTTTCCCAGGGAGAACTGAGCCCGCAGCTCTCTAAATCCCAATGAGGAAAATAAAGTTTCCCTTCAAGCCTTAGTTTCAAAATGGACCGCAGACCATTCACCCTGTGGTTTCCGTCTCTCCATGGCACGTCCAAGGTGCGCATAGCACGGAGATACTACAGTCGTTTCAACTTGCCGCATCCTAGCATTTGAACCAAAGACGCCCTTCACAGCCCTTCTTTCGGCCTATAGTTGCCCTCAACTGAGCTTCACTCACAAGGCCCAGAAAGGACGGGCAGTCCGTCGTTCACATCTTGGATCCTAGTGCAGACCCCCGTGTCCTAAGACGCCAGAAACGCTTCCTAGATTTAAAGCACCGCTCTGACAAACGCTGCCGTCAGCCTGCGGCCCGCCTATGTCTGTGACGAGAGAAGTAGAACGTTGGCCTGAGGCGAGTCGTCCAGGGTTGTGGGCGTACTCACGAACAATTTTGGAGGGATGAGGACGTGGCAGGAATTGAAAGCCAAGTGTTCTTTCGTGGAGGATAACTAGTCCTCCCAAAGACGACTGTGCAGCAAAGAGAAGATGGGCAACAACAGTGTTTAGCAGGTAATCCTGGGGCCGCAAACTCTCTACTTTGCAATGAGGAAAATCAACGTTCCCAGGAAGCCTCAATTTCCAGCAGCACAAAGCAGCGTATTAACAAGTCGCATCGCACTCTCTCTTGTACATCCCGTGGACACAGTGGCTCGTGACACTAGAAACCATTGCCATGCTGGGAGTCCTGACTGTGGTGTAAGGATATCAAGGTGAGGGCTTAGTTAGGCCTAGGTGACAGTACTTCTCTAGACTATCTACCAGTTCGGGAAAACCCTGTAGGTTTCGAAGCCGGACTTAAAGTGTAGTTGCCGCTTGAGGTAGACGGACGTCGTGGAGCAGCTCCCAGGAGCAGTGGTAGGCTAATTGTATTTTCTCCTGCAGCTCACGGTTCCTCCAGAGCGCAGACACCCTTTGCATGAAGGAAGGCATGGAACGTTGATAACTGGGTTGCTTTCAAGCTATCGCAATCCAGGTGTCTAACCAACGAAGCCCTTCACTGCCCGTCAGTCGGCATCTAGCTGTTCCCGACGGTAGATGGCTCAAGGCTCCACGAAGACACAGGCAGTCCTTTCTCAGTACGTTTTGGAACCTAACGCTGACAAGTGAGTCCAAAAGAGAGCTGATATGCTTCCTAGAGTTCATGAACCACAGGGACTAAGGCTCTATGCAATCTGTTGCTTCGCTAAGTCTGTCATGAGAACACCTGGACGTTAGCTTGAGGCTAGAGGCCCCATGTGGTGGGCCCATTCCCTGAAGACTACTGAAGGATGACCACCTACCAAGGGATGACAACCTCCAAGCTTCTTGCCTAGAAACTCACATCATCACGATGGCAATTGTGTTACGAAGAGAAGCTGTGCAGCAACAGCGTTTCTTGGGGAGAATTGAGCCTGCGGCTCTGTAAATGCCGGTGAGGAAAATAAAGTTTCACTCGCAGCCTTACTTTCAAAAGGGACCACACAGAGCATTCACCCTGCTGTGTCTTTCTCTAGTTTGTACTCCCAAGGTGCGTTAGAAGGGAGATACTTGAGTTGTTTCACTTACCACATGCTAGATGTTTAGCAAAAGAAGATCTTTACTGCCCTTGTTTCGGCATATGGTTGTCCTCAGCCGAACACTTCTCTCAGCTCCTAGAAGCGACGGGCGGTCCATCGTGTACATCTTGGATCCCAGTGCAGACCTGTTTGTCCTAAGACACCAGAAATGCTTCCTACACTTAAAGCACCGCTTTGACAAACGCTGCCTGGAACCTGTTGCCTGCCTCTCTGTGTGACGAACAAAACAGTACCTTAGCTTGGGGCCAGTCCCCCTATATGTTTGGCTTACTCACCGACGATTGCTGAGGGATGAGCACCTAGCAGGGAGTGCAAGGCCACGTATGCCTCACAGGGTTGGGGGGGGGGAAATCACTTGTCATCACAAAGGCAATTCTGCAATGAAGAAAAGATAGGCCACTACACTGTTCATCAGTTAACCTTGAGGCCGCGTGTCGTCATTCCAGTGTGGTAAATAAACTTCCCATCACGCTTCAGTTTCCAAGTCGAGGGCACAGCGCCTTATGCTGCAGTGTCTGACTCCCTACTGGACGTTCAGCTGACCAACTACACCCTTTAGTGAGTAAACTTTGTGATACACTTTGTGATATGGGGTCGTGATTGTGGTGAAAGGATGAGCAAGTCATGGGTTAGTGAGGCCGGTTTGTACAATGTATCTCCAGAATACCTGGCTTTCAAGGGAGAGCCCGAAATTTTTCAGGCTACGCTGAAAGTCCAGTGGCCGCCTGGGGTAAATTGCATCACGTGCGAGTTCCCTGAAGGCGGGGTCGATTCACTGTACGTTTTGTGTGCTCTGGGTTCGGCGGAAATGCAGACACGTTTTGCATGAAGGAATGAACAGAACGCTGATAGCTGGCTCTTTCTAAGCTATCCCAACCTAGGTGTTTCTCTGACGCAGCCCTTCACTGCCCATGACTCGGCATCTAGCTGCTGCCAGCGGTGCATTGCTCACAACTCCCTGAAGACACAGGAGGCCCTTTTATCCGTTTCAGATCCTATTGCAGACCGGCGACTCAAGAGAGACCTGATATGCTTCCTAGGGTTCAAGAAACCCAGGGACTTAGGCTGCATGGGGTCTGTTGCATGCCTACCTCGTTCATGAGAAAACCTGAACAGTAGCTTAAGGCCAGAGGCCCCGTGTGCTTCTCCCCTTCCCTGAGGACAACCGAAGTAGGAGCACTTACCGAGGAACGGCAACATCCAATTTCCTTCCAGGAAATTCACTTGTCATCACAAAGGCAACTGTGCAACAACACTGTTTCCCAGGGAGAACTGAGCCCGCAGCTCTCTAAATCCCAATGAGGAAAATAAAGTTTCCCTTCAAGCCTTAGTTTCAAAATGGACCGCAGACCATTCACCCTGTGGTTTCCGTCTCTCCATGGCACGTCCAAGGTGCGCATAGCACGGAGATACTACAGTCGTTTCAACTTGCCGCATCCTAGCATTTGAACCAAAGACGCCCTTCACAGCCCTTCTTTCGGCCTATAGTTGCCCTCAACTGAGCTTCGCTCACAAGGCCCAGAAAGGACGGGCAGTCCGTCGTTCACATCTTGGATCCTAGTGCAGACCCCCGTGTCCTAAGACGCCAGAAACGCTTCCTAGATTTAAAGCACCGCTCTGACAAACGCTGCCGTCAGCCTGCGGCCCGCCTATGTCTGTGACGAGAGAAGTAGAACGTTGGCCTGAGGCGAGTCGTCCAGGGTTGTGGGCGTACTCACGAACAATTTTGGAGGGATGAGGACGTGGCAGGAATTGAAAGCCAAGTGTTCTTTCGTGGAGGATAACTAGTCCTCCCAAAGACGACTGTGCAGCAAAGAGAAGATGGGCAACAACAGTGTTTAGCAGGTAATCCTGGGGCCGCAAACTCTCTACTTTGCAATGAGGAAAATCAACGTTCCCAGGAAGCCTCAATTTCCAGCAGCACAAAGCAGCGTATTAACAAGTCGCATCGCACTCTCTCTTGTACATCCCGTGGACACAGTGGCTCGTGACACTAGAAACCATTGCCATGCTGGGAGTCCTGACTGTGGTGTAAGGATATCAAGGTGAGGGCTTAGTTAGGCCTAGGTGACAGTACTTCTCTAGACTATCTACCAGTTCGGGAAAACCCTGTAGGTTTCGAAGCCGGACTTAAAGTGTAGTTGCCGCTTGAGGTAGACGGACGTCGTGGAGCAGCTCCCAGGAGCAGTGGTAGGCTAATTGTATTTTCTCCTGCAGCTCACGGTTCCTCCAGAGCGCAGACACCCTTTGCATGAAGGAAGGCATGGAACGTTGATAACTGGGTTGCTTTCAAGCTATCGCAATCCAGGTGTCTAACCAACGAAGCCCTTCACTGCCCGTCAGTCGGCATCTAGCTGTTCCCGACGGTAGATGGCTCAAGGCTCCACGAAGACACAGGCAGTCCTTTCTCAGTACGTTTTGGAACCTAACGCTGACAAGTGAGTCCAAAAGAGAGCTGATATGCTTCCTAGAGTTCACGAACCACAGGGACTAAGGCTCTATGCAATCTGTTGCTTCGCTAAGTCTGTCATGAGAACACCTGGACGTTAGCTTGAGGCTAGAGGCCCCATGTGGTGGGCCCATTCCCTGAAGACTACTGAAGGATGACCACCTACCAAGGGATGACAACCTCCAAGCTTCTTGCCTAGAAACTCACATCATCACGATGGCAATTGTGTTACGAAGAGAAGCTGTGCAGCAACAGCGTTTCTTGGGGAGAATTGAGCCTGCGGCTCTGTAAATGCCGGTGAGGAAAAGAAAGTTTCACTCGCAGCCTTACTTTCAAAAGGGACCACACAGAGCATTCACCCTGCTGTGTCTTTCTCTAGTTTGTACTCCCAAGGTGCGTTAGAAGGGAGATACTTGAGTTGTTTCACTTACCACATGCTAGATGTTTAGCAAAAGAAGATCTTTACTGCCCTTGTTTCGGCATATGGTTGTCCTCAGCCGAACACTTCTCTCAGCTCCTAGAAGCGACGGGCGGTCCATCGTGTACATCTTGGATCCCAGTGCAGACCTGTTTGTCCTAAGACACCAGAAATGCTTCCTACACTTAAAGCACCGCTTTGACAAACGCTGCCTGGAACCTGTTGCCTGCCTCTCTGTGTGACGAACAAAACAGTACCTTAGCTTGGGGCCAGTCCCCCTATATGTTTGGCTTACTCACCGACGATTGCTGAGGGATGAGCACCTAGCAGGGAGTGCAAGGCCACGTATGCCTCACGGGGTTGGCGGGGGTGGAAATCACTTGTCCTCACAAAGGCAATTCTGCAATGAAGAAAAGATAGGCCACTACACTGTTCATCAGTTAACCTTGAGGCCGCGTGTCGTCATTCCAGTGTGGTAAATAAACTTCCCATCACGCTTCAGTTTCCAAGTCGAGGGCACAGCGCCTTATGCTGCAGTGTCTGACTCCCTACTGGACGTTCAGCTGACCAACTACACCCTTTAGTGAGTAAACTTTGTGATACACTTTGTGATATGGGGTCGTGATTGTGGTGAAAGGATGAGCAAGTCATGGGTTAGTGAGGCCGGTTTGTACAATGTATCTCCAGAATACCTGGCTTTCAAGGGAGAGCCCGAAATTTTTCAGGCTACGCTGAAAGTCCAGTGGCCGCCTGGGGTAAATTGCATCACGTGCGAGTTCCCTGAAGGCGGGGTCGATTCACTGTACGTTTTGTGTGCTCTGGGTTCGGCGGAAATGCAGACACGTTTTGCATGAAGGAATGAACAGAACGCTGATAGCTGGCTCTTTCTAAGCTATCCCAACCTAGGTGTTTCTCTGACGCAGCCCTTCACTGCCCATGACTCGGCATCTAGCTGCTGCCAGCGGTGCATTGCTCACAACTCCCTGAAGACACAGGAGGCCCTTTTATCTGTTTCGGATCCTATTGCAGACCGGCGACTCAAGAGAGACCTGATATGCTTCCTAGGGTTCAAGAAACCCAGGGACTTAGGCTGCATGGGGTCTGTTGCATGCCTACCTCGTTCATGAGAAAACCTGAACAGTAGCTTAAGGCCAGAGGCCCCGTGTGCTTCTCCCCTTCCCTGAGGACAACCGAAGTAGGAGCACTTACCGAGGAACGGCAACATCCAATTTCCTTCCAGGAAATTCACTTGTCATCACAAAGGCAACTGTGCAACAACACTGTTTCCCAGGGAGAACTGAGCCCGCAGCTCTCTAAATCCCAATGAGGAAAATAAAGTTTCCCTTCAAGCCTTAGTTTCAAAATGGACCGCAGACCATTCACCCTGTGGTTTCCGTCTCTCCATGGCACGTCCAAGGTGCGCATAGCACGGAGATACTACAGTCGTTTCAACTTGCCGCATCCTAGCATTTGAACCAAAGACGCCCTTCACAGCCCTTCTTTCGGCCTATAGTTGCCCTCAACTGAGCTTCGCTCACAAGGCCCAGAAAGGACGGGCAGTCCGTCGTTCACATCTTGGATCCTAGTGCAGACCCCCGTGTCCTAAGACGCCAGAAACGCTTCCTAGATTTAAAGCACCGCTCTGACAAACGCTGCCGTGAGCCTGCGGCCCGCCTATGTCTGTGACGAGAGAAGTAGAACGTTGGCCTGAGGCGAGTCGTCCAGGGTTGTGGGCGTACTCACGAACAATTTTGGAGGGATGAGGACGTGGCAGGAATTGAAAGCCAAGTGTTCTTTCGTGGAGGATAACTAGTCCTCCCAAAGACGACTGTGCAGCAAAGAGAAGATGGGCAACAACAGTGTTTAGCAGGTAATCCTGGGGCCGCAAACTCTCTACTTTGCAATGAGGAAAATCAACGTTCCCAGGAAGCCTCAATTTCCAGCAGCACAAAGCAGCGTATTAACAAGTCGCATCGCACTCTCTCTTGTACATCCCGTGGACACAGTGGCTCGTGACACTAGAAACCATTGCCATGCTGGGAGTCCTGACTGTGGTGTAAGGATATCAAGGTGAGGGCTTAGTTAGGCCTAGGTGACAGTACTTCTCTAGACTATCTACCAGTTCGGGAAAACCCTGTAGGTTTCGAAGCCGGACTTAAAGTGTAGTTGCCGCTTGAGGTAGACGGACGTCGTGGAGCAGCTCCCAGGAGCAGTGGTAGGCTAATTGTATTTTCTCCTGCAGCTCACGGTTCCTCCAGAGCGCAGACACCCTTTGCATGAAGGAAGGCATGGAACGTTGATAACTGGGTTGCTTTCAAGCTATCGCAATCCAGGTGTCTAACCAACGAAGCCCTTCACTGCCCGTCAGTCGGCATCTAGCTGTTCCCGACGGTAGATGGCTCAAGGCTCCACGAAGACACAGGCAGTCCTTTCTCAGTACGTTTTGGAACCTAACGCTGACAAGTGAGTCCAAAAGAGAGCTGATATGCTTCCTAGAGTTCACGAACCACAGGGACTAAGGCTCTATGCAATCTGTTGCTTCGCTACGTCTGTCATGAGAACACCTGGACGTTAGCTTGAGGCTAGAGGCCCCATGTGGTGGGCCCATTCCCTGAAGACTACTGAAGGATGACCACCTACCAAGGGATGACAACCTCCAAGCTTCTTGCCTAGAAACTCACATCATCACGATGGCAATTGTGTTACGAAGAGAAGCTGTGCAGCAACAGTGTTTCTTGGGGAGAATTGAGCCTGCGGCTCTGTAAATGCCGGTGAGGAAAACAAAGTTTCACTCGCAGCCTTACTTTCAAAAGGGACCACACAGAGCATTCACCCTGCTGTGTCTTTCTCTAGTTTGTACTCCCAAGGTGCGTTAGAAGGGAGATACTTGAGTTGTTTCACTTACCACATGCTAGATGTTTAGCAAAAGAAGATCTTTACTGCCCTTGTTTCGGCATATGGTTGTCCTCAGCCGAACACTTCTCTCAGCTCCTAGAAGCGACGGGCGGTCCATCGTGTACATCTTGGATCCCAGTGCAGACCTGTTTGTCCTAAGACACCAGAAATGCTTCCTACACTTAAAGCACCGCTTTGACAAACGCTGCCTGGAACCTGTTGCCTGCCTCTCTGTGTGACGAACAAAACAGTACCTTAGCTTGGGGCCAGTCCCCCTATATGTTTGGCTTACTCACCGACGATTGCTGAGGGATGAGCACCTAGCAGGGAGTGCAAGGCCACGTATGCCTCACAGGGTTGGGGGGGGGGGAAATCACTTGTCATCACAAAGGCAATTCTGCAATGAAGAAAAGATAGGCCACTACACTGTTCATCAGTTAACCTTGAGGCCGCGTGTCGTCATTCCAGTGTGGTAAATAAACTTCCCATCACGCTTCAGTTTCCAAGTCGAGGGCACAGCGCCTTATGCTGCAGTGTCTGACTCCCTACTGGACGTTCAGCTGACCAACTACACCCTTTAGTGAGTAAACTTTGTGATACACTTTGTGATATGGGGTCGTGATTGTGGTGAAAGGATGAGCAAGTCATGGGTTAGTGAGGCCGGTTTGTACAATGTATCTCCAGAATACCTGGCTTTCAAGGGAGAGCCCGAAATTTTTCAGGCTACGCTGAAAGTCCAGTGGCCGCCTGGGGTAAATTGCATCACGTGCGAGTTCCCTGAAGGCGGGGTCGATTCACTGTACGTTTTGTGTGCTCTGGGTTCGGCGGAAATGCAGACACGTTTTGCATGAAGGAATGAACAGAACGCTGATAGCTGGCTCTTTCTAAGCTATCCCAACCTAGGTGTTTCTCTGACGCAGCCCTTCACTGCCCATGACTCGGCATCTAGCTGCTGCCAGCGGTGCATTGCTCACAACTCCCTGAAGACACAGGAGGCCCTTTTATCCGTTTCGGATCCTATTGCAGACCGGCGACTCAAGAGAGACCTGATATGCTTCCTAGGGTTCAAGAAACCCAGGGACTTAGGCTGCATGGGGTCTGTTGCATGCCTACCTCGTTCATGAGAAAACCTGAACAGTAGCTTAAGGCCAGAGGCCCCGTGTGCTTCTCCCCTTCCCTGAGGACAACCGAAGTAGGAGCACTTACCGAGGAACGGCAACATCCAATTTCCTTCCAGGAAATTCACTTGTCATCACAAAGGCAACTGTGCAACAACACTGTTTCCCAGGGAGAACTGAGCCCGCAGCTCTCTAAATCCCAATGAGGAAAATAAAGTTTCCCTTCAAGCCTTAGTTTCAAAACGGACCGCAGACCATTCACCCTGTGGTTTCCGTCTCTCCATGGCACGTCCAAGGTGCGCATAGCACGGAGATACTACAGTCGTTTCAACTTGCCGCATCCTAGCATTTGAACCAAAGACGCCCTTCACAGCCCTTCTTTCGGCCTATAGTTGCCCTCAACTGAGCTTCGCTCACAAGGCCCAGAAAGGACGGGCAGTCCGTCGTTCACATCTTGGATCCTAGTGCAGACCCCCGTGTCCTAAGACGCCAGAAACGCTTCCTAGATTTAAAGCACCGCTCTGACAAACGCTGCCGTCAGCCTGCGGCCCGCCTATGTCTGTGACGAGAGAAGTAGAACGTTGGCCTGAGGCGAGTCGTCCAGGGTTGTGGGCGTACTCACGAACAATTTTGGAGGGATGAGGACGTGGCAGGAATTGAAAGCCAAGTGTTCTTTCGTGGAGGATAACTAGTCCTCCCAAAGACGACTGTGCAGCAAAGAGAAGATGGGCAACAACAGTGTTTAGCAGGTAATCCTGGGGCCGCAAACTCTCTACTTTGCAATGAGGAAAATCAACGTTCCCAGGAAGCCTCAATTTCCAGCAGCACAAAGCAGCGTATTAACAAGTCGCATCGCACTCTCTCTTGTACATCCCGTGGACACAGTGGCTCGTGACACTAGAAACCATTGCCATGCTGGGAGTCCTGACTGTGGTGTAAGGATATCAAGGTGACGGCTTAGTTAGGCCTAGGTGACAGTACTTCTCTAGACTATCTACCAGTTCGGGAAAACCCTGTAGGTTTCGAAGCCGGACTTAAAGTGTAGTTGCCGCTTGAGGTAGACGGACGTCGTGGAGCAGCTCCCAGGAGCAGTGGTAGGCTAATTGTATTTTCTCCTGCAGCTCACGGTTCCTCCAGAGCGCAGACACCCTTTGCATGAAGGAAGGCATGGAACGTTGATAACTGGGTTGCTTTCAAGCTATCGCAATCCAGGTGTCTAACCAACGAAGCCCTTCACTGCCCGTCAGTCGGCATCTAGCTGTTCCCGACGGTAGATGGCTCAAGGCTCCACGAAGACACAGGCAGTCCTTTCTCAGTACGTTTTGGAACCTAACGCTGACAAGTGAGTCCAAAAGAGAGCTGATATGCTTCCTAGAGTTCACGAACCACAGGGACTAAGGCTCTATGCAATCTGTTGCTTCGCTAAGTCTGTCATGAGAACACCTGGACGTTAGCTTGAGGCTAGAGGCCCCATGTGGTGGGCCCATTCCCTGAAGACTACTGAAGGATGACCACCTACCAAGGGATGACAACCTCCAAGCTTCTTGCCTAGAAACTCACATCATCACGATGGCAATTGTGTTACGAAGAGAAGCTGTGCAGCAACAGCGTTTCTTGGGGAGAATTGAGCCTGCGGCTCTGTAAATGCCGGTGAGGAAAATAAAGTTTCACTCGCAGCCTTACTTTCAAAAGGGACCACACAGAGCATTCACCCTGCTGTGTCTTTCTCTAGTTTGTACTCCCAAGGTGCGTTAGAAGGGAGATACTTGAGTTGTTTCACTTACCACATGCTAGATGTTTAGCAAAAGAAGATCTTTACTGCCCTTGTTTCGGCATATGGTTGTCCTCAGCCGAACACTTCTCTCAGCTCCTAGAAGCGACGGGCGGTCCATCGTGTACATCTTGGATCCCAGTGCAGACCTGTTTGTCCTAAGACACCAGAAATGCTTCCTACACTTAAAGCACCGCTTTGACAAACGCTGCCTGGAACCTGTTGCCTGCCTCTCTGTGTGACGAACAAAACAGTACCTTAGCTTGGGGCCAGTCCCCCTATATGTTTGGCTTACTCACCGACGATTGCTGAGGGATGAGCACCTAGCAGGGAGTGCAAGGCCACGTATGCCTCACGGGGTTGGCGGGGGTGGAAATCACTTGTCCTCACAAAGGCAATTCTGCAATGAAGAAAAGATAGGCCACTACACTGTTCATCAGTTAACCTTGAGGCCGCGTGTCGTCATTCCAGTGTGGTAAATAAACTTCCCATCACGCTTCAGTTTCCAAGTCGAGGGCACAGCGCCTTATGCTGCAGTGTCTGACTCCCTACTGGACGTTCAGCTGACCAACTACACCCTTTAGTGAGTAAACTTTGTGATACACTTTGTGATATGGGGTCGTGATTGTGGTGAAAGGATGAGCAAGTCATGGGTTAGTGAGGCCGGTTTGTACAATGTATCTCCAGAATACCTGGCTTTCAAGGGAGAGCCCGAAATTTTTCAGGCTACGCTGAAAGTCCAGTGGCCGCCTGGGGTAAATTGCATCACGTGCGAGTTCCCTGAAGGCGGGGTCGAATCACTGTACGTTTTGTGTGCTCTGGGTTCGGCGGAAATGCAGACACGTTTTGCATGAAGGAATGAACAGAACGCTGATAGCTGGCTCTTTCTAAGCTATCCCAACCTAGGTGTTTCTCTGACGCAGCCCTTCACTGCCCATGACTCGGCATCTAGCTGCTGCCAGCGGTGCATTGCTCACAACTCCCTGAAGACACAGGAGGCCCTTTTATCCGTTTCGGATCCTATTGCAGACCGGCGACTCAAGAGAGACCTGATATGCTTCCTAGGGTTCAAGAAACCCAGGGACTTAGGCTGCATGGGGTCTGTTGCATGCCTACCTCGTTCATGAGAAAACCTGAACAGTAGCTTAAGGCCAGAGGCCCCGTGTGCTTCTCCCCTTCCCTGAGGACAACCGAAGTAGGAGCACTTACCGAGGAACGGCAACATCCAATTTCCTTCCAGGAAATTCACTTGTCATCACAAAGGCAACTGTGCAACAACACTGTTTCCCAGGGAGAACTGAGCCCGCAGCTCTCTAAATCCCAATGAGGAAAATAAAGTTTCCCTTCAAGCCTTAGTTTCAAAATGGACCGCAGACCATTCACCCTGTGGTTTCCATCTCTCCATGGCACGTCCAAGGTGCGCATAGCACGGAGATACTACAGTCGTTTCAACTTGCCGCATCCTAGCATTTGAACCAAAGACGCCCTTCACAGCCCTTCTTTCGGCCTATAGTTGCCCTCAACTGAGCTTCGCTCACAAGGCCCAGAAAGGACGGGCAGTCCGTCGTTCATATCTTGGATCCTAGTGCAGACCCCCGTGTCCTAAGAGGCCAGAAACGCTTCCTAGATTTAAAGCACCGCTCTGACAAACGCTGCCGTCAGCCTGCGGCCCGCCTATGTCTGTGACGAGAGAAGTAGAACGTTGGCCTGAGGCGAGTCGTCCAGGGTTGTGGGCGTACTCACGAACAATTTTGGAGGGATGAGGACGTGGCAGGAATTGAAAGCCAAGTGTTCTTTCGTGGAGGATAACTAGTCCTCCCAAAGACGACTGTGCAGCAAAGAGAAGATGGGCAACAACAGTGTTTAGCAGGTAATCCTGGGGCCGCAAACTCTCTACTTTGTAATGAGGAAAATCAACGTTCCCAGGAAGCTTCAATTTCCAGCAGCACAAAGCAGCGTATTAACAAGTCGCATCGCACTCTCTCTTGTACATCCCGTGGACACAGTGGCTCGTGACACTAGAAACCATTGCCATGCTGGGAGTCCTGACTGTGGTGTAAGGATATCAAGGTGAGGGCTTAGTTAGGCCTAGGTGACAGTACTTCTCTAGACTATCTACCAGTTCGGGAAAACCCTGTAGGTTTCGAAGCCGGACTTAAAGTGTAGTTGCCGCTTGAGGTAGACGGACGTCGTGGAGCCGCTCCCAGGAGCAGTGGTAGGCTAACTGTATTTTCTCCTGCAGCTCACGGTTCCTCCAGAGCGCAGACACCCTTTGCATGAAGGAAGGCATGGAACGTTGATAACTGGGTTGCTTTCAAGCTATCGCAATCCAGGTGTCTAACCAACGAAGCCCTTCACTGCCCGTCAGTCGGCATCTAGCTGTTCCCGACGGTAGATGGCTCAAGGCTCCACGAAGACACAGGCAGTCCTTTCTCAGTACGTTTTGGAACCTAACGCTGACAAGTGAGTCCAAAAGAGAGCTGATATGCTTCCTAGAGTTCATGAACCACAGGGACTAAGGCTCTATGCAATCTGTTGCTTCGCTAAGTCTGTCATGAGAACACCTGGACGTTAGCTTGAGGCTAGAGGCCCCATGTGGTGGGCCCATTCCCTGAAGACTACTGAAGGATGACCACCTACCAAGGGATGACAACCTCCAAGCTTCTGGCCTAGAAACTCACATCATCACGATGGCAATTGTGTTACGAAGAGAAGCTGTGCAGCAACAGCGTTTCTTGGGGAGAATTTAGCCTGCGGCTCTGTAAATGCCGGTGAGGAAAAGAAAGTTTCACTCGCAGCCTTACTTTCAAAAGGGACCACACAGAGCATTCACCCTGCTGTGTCTTTCTCTAGTTTGTACTCCCAAGGTGCGTTAGAAGGGAGATACTTGAGTTGTTTCACTTACCACATGCTAGATGTTTAGCAAAAGAAGATCTTTACTGCCCTTGTTTCGGCATATGGTTGTCCTCAGCCGAACACTTCTCTCAGCTCCTAGAAGCGACGGGCGGTCCCTCGTGTACATCTTGGATCCCAGTGCAGACCTGTTTGTCCTAAGACACCAGAAATGCTTCCTACACTTAAAGCACCGCTTTGACAAACGCTGCCTGGAACCTGTTGCCTGCTTCTCTGTGTGACGAACAAAACAGTACCTTAGCTTGGGGCCAGTCCTCCTATATGTTTGGCTTACTCACCGACGATTGCTGAGGGATGAGCACCTAGCAGGGAGTGCAAGGCCACGTATGCCTCACGGGGTTGGGGGGGGGGGAAATCACTTGTCCTCACAAAGGCAATTCTGCAATGAAGAAAAGATAGGCCACTACACTGTTCATCAGTTAACCTTGAGGCCGCGTGTCGTCATTCCAGTGTGGTAAATAAACTTCCCATCACGCTTCAGTTTCCAAGTCGAGGGCACAGCGCCTTATGCTGCAGTGTCTGACTCCCTACTGGACGTTCAGCTGACCAACTACACCCTTTAGTGAGTAAACTTTGTGATACACTTTGTGATATGGGGTCGTGATTGTGGTGAAAGGATGAGCAAGTCATGGGTTAGTGAGGCCGGTTTGTACAATGTATCTCCAGAATACCTGGCTTTCAAGGGAGAGCCCGAAATTTTTCAGGCTACGCTGAAAGTCCAGTGGCCGCCTGGGGTAAATTGCATCACGTGCGAGTTCCCTGAAGGCGGGGTCGATTCACTGTACGTTTTGTGTGCTCTGGGTTCGGCGGAAATGCAGACACGTTTTGCATGAAGGAATGAACAGAACGCTGATAGCTGGCTCTTTCTAAGCTATCCCAACCTAGGTGTTTCTCTGACGCAGCCCTTCACTGCCCATGACTCGGCATCTAGCTGCTGCCAGCGGTGCATTGCTCACAACTCCCTGAAGACACAGGAGGCCCTTTTATCCGTTTCGGATCCTATTGCAGACCGGCGACTCAAGAGAGACCTGATATGCTTCCTAGGGTTCAAGAAACCCAGGGACTTAGGCTGCATGGGGTCTGTTGCATGCCTACCTCGTTCATGAGAAAACCTGAACAGTAGCTTAAGGCCAGAGGCCCCGTGTGCTTCTCCCCTTCCCTGAGGACAACCGAAGTAGGAGCACTTACCGAGGAACGGCAACATCCAATTTCCTTCCAGGAAATTCACTTGTCATCACAAAGGCAACTGTGCAACAACACTGTTTCCCAGGGAGAACTGAGCCCGCAGCTCTCTAAATCCCAATGAGGAAAATAAAGTTTCCCTTCAAGCCTTAGTTTCAAAATGGACCGCAGACCATTCACCCTGTGGTTTCCATCTCTCCATGGCACGTCCAAGGTGCGCATAGCACAGAGATACTACAGTCGTTTCAACTTGCCGCATCCTAGCATTTGAACCAAAGACGCCCTTCACAGCCCTTCTTTCGGCCTATAGTTGCCCTCAACTGAGCTTCGCTCACAAGGCCCAGAAAGGACGGGCAGTCCGTCGTTCACATCTTGGATCCTAGTGCAGACCCCCGTGTCCTAAGACGCCAGAAACGCTTCCTAGATTTAAAGCACCGCTCTGACAAACGCTGCCGTCAGCCTGCGGCCCGCCTATGTCTGTGACGAGAGAAGTAGAACGTTGGCCTGAGGCGAGTCATCCAGGGTTGTGGGCGTACTCACGAACAATTTTGGAGGGATGAGGACGTGGCAGGAATTGAAAGCCAAGTGTTCTTTCGTGGAGGATAACTAGTCCTCCCAAAGACGACTGTGCAGCAAAGAGAAGATGGACAACAACAGTGTTTAGCAGGTAATCCTGGGGCCGCAAACTCTCTACTTTGTAATGAGGAAAATCAACGTTCCCAGGAAGCCTCAATTTCCAGCAGCACAAAGCAGCGTATTAACAAGTCGCATCGCACTCTCTCTTGTACATCCCGTGGACACAGTGGCTCGTGACACTAGAAACCATTGCCATGCTGGGAGTCCTGACTGTGGTGTAAGGATATCAAGGTGAGGGCTTAGTTAGGCCTAGGTGACAGTACTTCTCTAGACTATCTACCAGTTCGGGAAAACCCTGTAGGTTTCGAAGCCGGACTTAAAGTGTAGTTGCCACTTGAGGTAGACGGACGTCGTGGAGCCGCTCCCAGGAGCAGTGGTAGGCTAACTGTATTTTCTCCTGCAGCTCACGGTTCCTCCAGAGCGCAGACACCCTTTGCATGAAGGAAGGCATGGAACGTTGATAACTGGGTTGCTTTCAAGCTATCGCAATCCAGGTGTCTAACCAACGAAGCCCTTCACTGCCCGTCAGTCGGCATCTAGCTGTTCCCGACGGTAGATGGCTCAAGGCTCCACGAAGACACAGGCAGTCCTTTCTCAGTACGTTTTGGAACCTAACGCTGACAAGTGAGTCCAAAAGAGAGCTGATATGCTTCCTAGAGTTCACGAACCACAGGGACTAAGGCTCTATGCAATCTGTTGCTTCGCTAAGTCTGTCATGAGAACACCTGGACGTTAGCTTGAGGCTAGAGGCCCCATGTGGTGGGCCCATTCCCTGAAGACTACTGAAGGATGACCACCTACCAAGGGATGACAACCTCCAAGCTTCTGGCCTAGAAACTCACATCATCACGATGGCAATTGTGTTACGAAGAGAAGCTGAGCAGCAACAGCGTTTCTTGGGGAGAATTGAGCCTGCGGCTCTGTAAATGCCGGTGAGGAAAAGAAAGTTTCACTCGCAGCCTTACTTTCAAAAGGGACCACACAGAGCATTCACCCTGCTGTGTCTTTCTCTAGTTTGTACTCCCAAGGTGCGTTAGAAGGGAGATACTTGAGTTGTTTCACTTACCACATGCTAGATGTTTAGCAAAAGAAGATCTTTACTGCCCTTGTTTCGGCATATGGTTGTCCTCAGCCGAACACTTCTCTCAGCTCCTAGAAGCGACGGGCGGTCCCTCGTGTACATCTTGGATCCCAGTGCAGACCTGTTTGTCCTAAGACACCAGAAATGCTTCCTACACTTAAAGCACCGCTTTGACAAACGCTGCCTGGAACCTGTTGCCTGCCTCTCTGTGTGACGAACAAAACAGTACCTTAGCTTGGGGCCAGTCCCCCTATATGTTTGGCTTACTCACCGACGATTGCTGAGGGATGAGCACCTAGCAGGGAGTGCAAGGCCACGTATGCCTCACGGGGTTGGGGGGGGGGGAAATCACTTGTCCTCACAAAGGCAATTCTGCAATGAAGAAAAGATAGGCCACTACACTGTTCATCAGTTAACCTTGAGGCCGCGTGTCGTCATTCCAGTGTGGTAAATAAACTTCCCATCACGCTTCAGTTTCCAAGTCGAGGGCACAGCGCCTTATGCTGCAGTGTCTGACTCCCTACTGGACGTTCAGCTGACCAACTACACCCTTTAGTGAGTAAACTTTGTGATACACTTTGTGATATGGGGTCGTGATTGTGGTGAAAGGATGAGCAAGTCATGGGTTAGTGAGGCCGGTTTGTACAATGTATCTCCAGAATACCTGGCTTTCAAGGGAGAGCCCGAAATTTTTCAGGCTACGCTGAAAGTCCAGTGGCCGCCTGGGGTAAATTGCATCACGTGCGAGTTCCCTGAAGGCGGGGTCGAATCACTGTACGTTTTGTGTGCTCTGGGTTCGGCGGAAATGCAGACACGTTTTGCATGAAGGAATGAACAGAACGCTGATAGCTGGCTCTTTCTAAGCTATCCCAACCTAGGTGTTTCTCTGACGCAGCCCTTCACTGCCCATGACTCGGCATCTAGCTGCTGCCAGCGGTGCATTGCTCACAACTCCCTGAAGACACAGGAGGCCCTTTTATCCGTTTCGGATCCTATTGCAGACCGGCGACTCAAGAGAGACCTGATATGCTTCCTAGGGTTCAAGAAACCCAGGGACTTAGGCTGCATGGGGTCTGTTGCATGCCTACCTCGTTCATGAGAAAACCTGAACAGTAGCTTAAGGCCAGAGGCCCCGTGTGCTTCTCCCCTTCCCTGAGGACAACCGAAGTAGGAGCACTTACCGAGGAACGGCAACATCCAATTTCCTTCCAGGAAATTCACTTGTCATCACAAAGGCAACTGTGCAACAACACTGTTTCCCAGGGAGAACTGAGCCCGCAGCTCTCTAAATCCCAATGAGGAAAACAAAGTTTCCCTTCAAGCCTTAGTTTCAAAATGGACCGCAGACCATTCACCCTGTGGTTTCCGTCTCTCCATGGCACGTCCAAGGTGCGCATAGCACGGAGATACTACAGTCGTTTCAACTTGCCGCATCCTAGCATTTGAACCAAAGACGCCCTTCACAGCCCTTCTTTCGGCCTATAGTTGCCCTCAACTGAGCTTCGCTCACAAGGCCCAGAAAGGACGGGCAGTCCGTCGTTCACATCTTGGATCCTAGTGCAGACCCCCGTGTCCTAAGACGCCAGAAACGCTTCCTAGATTTAAAGCACCGCTCTGACAAACGCTGCCGTCAGCCTGCGGCCCGCCTATGTCTGTGACGAGAGAAGTAGAACGTTGGCCTGAGGCGAGTCGTCCAGGGTTGTGGGCGTACTCACGAACAATTTTGGAGGGATGAGGACGTGGCAGGAATTGAAAGCCAAGTGTTCTTTCGTGGAGGATAACTAGTCCTCCCAAAGACGACTGTGCAGCAAAGAGAAGATGGGCAACAACAGTGTTTAGCAGGTAATCCTGGGGCCGCAAACTCTCTACTTTGCAATGAGGAAAATCAACGTTCCCAGGAAGCCTCAATTTCCAGCAGCACAAAGCAGCGTATTAACAAGTCGCATCGCACTCTCTCTTGTACATCCCGTGGACACAGTGGCTCGTGACACTAGAAACCATTGCCATGCTGGGAGTCCTGACTGTGGTGTAAGGATATCAAGGTGAGGGCTTAGTTAGGCCTAGGTGACAGTACTTCTCTAGACTATCTACCAGTTCGGGAAAACCCTGTAGGTTTCGAAGCCGGACTTAAAGTGTAGTTGCCACTTGAGGTAGACGGACGTCGTGGAGCAGCTCCCAGGAGCAGTGGTAGGCTAATTGTATTTTCTCCTGCAGCTCACGGTTCCTCCAGAGCGCAGACACCCTTTGCATGAAGGAAGGCATGGAACGTTGATAACTGGGTTGCTTTCAAGCTATCGCAATCCAGGTGTCTAACCAACGAAGCCCTTCACTGCCCGTCAGTCGGCATCTAGCTGTTCCCGACGGTAGATGGCTCAAGGCTCCACGAAGACACAGGCAGTCCTTTCTCAGTACGTTTTGGAACCTAACGCTGACAAGTGAGTCCAAAAGAGAGCTGATATGCTTCCTAGAGTTCACGAACCACAGGGACTAAGGCTCTATGCAATCTGTTGCTTCGCTAAGTCTGTCATGAGAACACCTGGACGTTAGCTTGAGGCTAGAGGCCCCATGTGGTGGACCCATTCCCTGAAGACTACTGAAGGATGACCACCTACCAAGGGATGACAACCTCCAAGCTTCTTGCCTAGAAACTCACATCATCACGATGGCAATTGTGTTACGAAGAGAAGCTGTGCAGCAACAGCGTTTCTTGGGGAGAATTGAGCCTGCGGCTCTGTAAATGCCGGTGAGGAAAATAAAGTTTCACTCGCAGCCTTACTTTCAAAAGGGACCACACAGAGCATTCACCCTGCTGTGTCTTTCTCTAGTTTGTACTCCCAAGGTGCGTTAGAAGGGAGATACTTGAGTTGTTTCACTTACCACATGCTAGATGTTTAGCAAAAGAAGATCTTTACTGCCCTTGTTTCGGCATATGGTTGTCCTCAGCCGAACACTTCTCTCAGCTCCTAGAAGCGACGGGCGGTCCATCGTGTACATCTTGGATCCCAGTGCAGACCTGTTTGTCCTAAGACACCAGAAATGCTTCCTACACTTAAAGCACCGCTTTGACAAACGCTGCCTGGAACCTGTTGCCTGCCTCTCTGTGTGACGAACAAAACAGTACCTTAGCTTGGGGCCAGTCCCCCTATATGTTTGGCTTACTCACCGACGATTGCTGAGGGATGAGCACCTAGCAGGGAGTGCAAGGCCACGTATGCCTCACGGGGTTGGGGGGGGAATCACTTGTCCTCACAAAGGCAATTCTGCAATGAAGAAAAGATAGGCCACTACACTGTTCATCAGTTAACCTTGAGGCCGCGTGTCGTCATTCCAGTGTGGTAAATAAACTTCCCATCACGCTTCAGTTTCCAAGTCGAGGGCACAGCGCCTTATGCTGCAGTGTCTGACTCCCTACTGGACGTTCAGCTGACCAACTACACCCTTTAGTGAGTAAACTTTGTGATACACTTTGTGATATGGGGTCGTGATTGTGGTGAAAGGATGAGCAAGTCATGGGTTAGTGAGGCCGGTTTGTACAATGTATCTCCAGAATACCTGGCTTTCAAGGGAGAGCCCGAAATTTTTCAGGCTACGCTGAAAGTCCAGTGGCCGCCTGGGGTAAATTGCATCACGTGCGAGTTCCCTGAAGGCGGGGTCGAATCACTGTACGTTTTGTGTGCTCTGGGTTCGGCGGAAATGCAGACACGTTTTGCATGAAGGAATGAACAGAACGCTGATAGCTGGCTCTTTCTAAGCTATCCCAACCTAGGTGTTTCTCTGACGCAGCCCTTCACTGCCCATGACTCGGCATCTAGCTGCTGCCAGCGGTGCATTGCTCACAACTCCCTGAAGACACAGGAGGCCCTTTTATCCGTTTCGGATCCTATTGCAGACCGGCGACTCAAGAGAGACCTGATATGCTTCCTAGGGTTCAAGAAACCCAGGGACTTAGGCTGCATGGGGTCTGTTGCATGCCTACCTCGTTCATGAGAAAACCTGAACAGTAGCTTAAGGCCAGAGGCCCCGTGTGGTTCTCCTCTACCCTGAGGACAACCGAAGTAGGAGCACTTACCGAGGAACGGCAACATCCAATTTCCTTCCAGGAAATTCACTTGTCATCACAAAGGCAACTGTGCAACAACACTGTTTCCCAGGGAGAACTGAGCCCGCAGCTCTCTAAATCCCAATGAGGAAAATAAAGTTTCCCTTCAAGCCTTAGTTTCAAAATGGACCGCAGACCATTCACCCTGTG
The DNA here is from genome assembly GCF_039906515.1 of Pseudorca crassidens. Classification (NCBI taxonomy): domain Eukaryota; kingdom Metazoa; phylum Chordata; class Mammalia; order Artiodactyla; family Delphinidae; genus Pseudorca; species Pseudorca crassidens. The sequence goes on from NC_090305.1 coordinate 47,410,694, forward strand.
GTTTCCGTCTCTCCATGGCACGTCCAAGGTGCGCATAGCACGGAGATACTACAGTCGTTTCAACTTGCCGCATCCTAGCATTTGAACCAAAGACGCCCTTCACAGCCCTTCTTTCGGCCTATAGTTGCCCTCAACTGAGCTTCGCTCACAAGGCCCAGAAAGGACGGGCAGTCCGTCGTTCACATCTTGGATCCTAGTGCAGACCCCCGTGTCCTAAGACGCCAGAAACGCTTCCTAGATTTAAAGCACCGCTCTGACAAACGCTGCCGTGAGCCTGCGGCCCGCCTATGTCTGTGACGAGAGAAGTAGAACGTTGGCCTGAGGCGAGTCGTCCAGGGTTGTGGGCGTACTCACGAACAATTTTGGAGGGATGAGGACGTGGCAGGAATTGAAAGCCAAGTGTTCTTTCGTGGAGGATAACTAGTCCTCCCAAAGACGACTGTGCAGCAAAGAGAAGATGGGCAACAACAGTGTTTAGCAGGTAATCCTGGGGCCGCAAACTCTCTACTTTGCAATGAGGAAAATCAACGTTCCCAGGAAGCCTCAATTTCCAGCAGCACAAAGCAGCGTATTAACAAGTCGCATCGCACTCTCTCTTGTACATCCCGTGGACACAGTGGCTCGTGACACTAGAAACCATTGCCATGCTGGGAGTCCTGACTGTGGTGTAAGGATATCAAGGTGAGGGCTTAGTTAGGCCTAGGTGACAGTACTTCTCTAGACTATCTACCAGTTCGGGAAAACCCTGTAGGTTTCGAAGCCGGACTTAAAGTGTAGTTGCCGCTTGAGGTAGACGGACGTCGTGGAGCAGCTCCCAGGAGCAGTGGTAGGCTAATTGTATTTTCTCCTGCAGCTCACGGTTCCTCCAGAGCGCAGACACCCTTTGCATGAAGGAAGGCATGGAACGTTGATAACTGGGTTGCTTTCAAGCTATCGCAATCCAGGTGTCTAACCAACGAAGCCCTTCACTGCCCGTCAGTCGGCATCTAGCTGTTCCCGACGGTAGATGGCTCAAGGCTCCACGAAGACACAGGCAGTCCTTTCTCAGTACGTTTTGGAACCTAACGCTGACAAGTGAGTCCAAAAGAGAGCTGATATGCTTCCTAGAGTTCACGAACCACAGGGACTAAGGCTCTATGCAATCTGTTGCTTCGCTAAGTCTGTCATGAGAACACCTGGACGTTAGCTTGAGGCTAGAGGCCCCATGTGGTGGGCCCATTCCCTGAAGACTACTGAAGGATGACCACCTACCAAGGGATGACAACCTCCAAGCTTCTTGCCTAGAAACTCACATCATCACGATGGCAATTGTGTTACGAAGAGAAGCTGTGCAGCAACAGCGTTTCTTGGGGAGAATTGAGCCTGCGGCTCTGTAAATGCCGGTGAGGAAAAGAAAGTTTCACTCGCAGCCTTACTTTCAAAAGGGACCACACAGAGCATTCACCCTGCTGTGTCTTTCTCTAGTTTGTACTCCCAAGGTGCGTTAGAAGGGAGATACTTGAGTTGTTTCACTTACCACATGCTAGATGTTTAGCAAAAGAAGATCTTTACTGCCCTTGTTTCGGCATATGGTTGTCCTCAGCCGAACACTTCTCTCAGCTCCTAGAAGCGACGGGCGGTCCATCGTGTACATCTTGGATCCCAGTGCAGACCTGTTTGTCCTAAGACACCAGAAATGCTTCCTGCACTTAAAGCACCGCTTTGACAAACGCTGCCTGGAACCTGTTGCCTGCCTCTCTGTGTGACGAACAAAACAGTACCTTAGCTTGGGGCCAGTCCCCCTATATGTTTGGCTTACTCACCGACGATTGCTGAGGGATGAGCACCTAGCAGGGAGTGCAAGGCCACGTATGCCTCACAGGGTTGGGGGGGGGGAAATCACTTGTCATCACAAAGGCAATTCTGCAATGAAGAAAAGATAGGCCACTACACTGTTCATCAGTTAACCTTGAGGCCGCGTGTCGTCATTCCAGTGTGGTAAATAAACTTCCCATCACGCTTCAGTTTCCAAGTCGAGGGCACAGCGCCTTATGCTGCAGTGTCTGACTCCCTACTGGACGTTCAGCTGACCAACTACACCCTTTAGTGAGTAAACTTTGTGATACACTTTGTGATATGGGGTCGTGATTGTGGTGAAAGGATGAGCAAGTCATGGGTTAGTGAGGCCGGTTTGTACAATGTATCTCCAGAATACCTGGCTTTCAAGGGAGAGCCCGAAATTTTTCAGGCTACGCTGAAAGTCCAGTGGCCGCCTGGGGTAAATTGCATCACGTGCGAGTTCCCTGAAGGCGGGGTCGATTCACTGTACGTTTTGTGTGCTCTGGGTTCGGCGGAAATGCAGACACGTTTTGCATGAAGGAATGAACAGAACGCTGATAGCTGGCTCTTTCTAAGCTATCCCAACCTAGGTGTTTCTCTGACGCAGCCCTTCACTGCCCATGACTCGGCATCTAGCTGCTGCCAGCGGTGCATTGCTCACAACTCCCTGAAGACACAGGAGGCCCTTTTATCCGTTTCGGATCCTATTGCAGACCGGCGACTCAAGAGAGACCTGATATGCTTCCTAGGGTTCAAGAAACCCAGGGACTTAGGCTGCATGGGGTCTGTTGCATGCCTACCTCGTTCATGAGAAAACCTGAACAGTAGCTTAAGGCCAGAGGCCCCGTGTGCTTCTCCCCTTCCCTGAGGACAACCGAAGTAGGAGCACTTACCGAGGAACGGCAACATCCAATTTCCTTCCAGGAAATTCACTTGTCATCACAAAGGCAACTGTGCAACAACACTGTTTCCCAGGGAGAACTGAGCCCGCAGCTCTCTAAATCCCAATGAGGAAAATAAAGTTTCCCTTCAAGCCTTAGTTTCAAAATGGACCGCAGACCATTCACCCTGTGGTTTCCGTCTCTCCATGGCACGTCCAAGGTGCGCATAGCACGGAGATACTACAGTCGTTTCAACTTGCCGCATCCTAGCATTTGAACCAAAGACGCCCTTCACAGCCCTTCTTTCGGCCTATAGTTGCCCTCAACTGAGCTTCGCTCACAAGGCCCAGAAAGGACGGGCAGTCCGTCGTTCACATCTTGGATCCTAGTGCAGACCCCCGTGTCCTAAGACGCCAGAAACGCTTCCTAGATTTAAAGCACCGCTCTGACAAACGCTGCCGTGAGCCTGCGGCCCGCCTATGTCTGTGACGAGAGAAGTAGAACGTTGGCCTGAGGCGAGTCGTCCAGGGTTGTGGGCGTACTCACGAACAATTTTGGAGGGATGAGGACATGGCAGGAATTGAAAGCCAAGTGTTCTTTCGTGGAGGATAACTAGTCCTCCCAAAGACGACTGTGCAGCAAAGAGAAGATGGGCAACAACAGTGTTTAGCAGGTAATCCTGGGGCCGCAAACTCTCTACTTTGCAATGAGGAAAATCAACGTTCCCAGGAAGCCTCAATTTCCAGCAGCACAAAGCAACATATTAACAAGTCGCATCGCACTCTCTCTTGTACATCCCGTGGACACAGTGGCTCGTGACACTAGAAACCATTGCCATGCTGGGAGTCCTGACTGTGGTGTAAGGATATCAAGGTGAGGGCTTAGTTAGGCCTAGGTGACAGTACTTCTCTAGACTATCTACCAGTTCGGGAAAACCCTGTAGGTTTCGAAGCCGGACTTAAAGTGTAGTTGCCGCTTGAGGTAGACGGACGTCGTGGAGCAGCTCCCAGGAGCAGTGGTAGGCTAATTGTATTTTCTCCTGCAGCTCACGGTTCCTCCAGAGCGCAGACACCCTTTGCATGAAGGAAGGCATGGAACGTTGATAACTGGGTTGCTTTCAAGCTATCGCAATCCAGGTGTCTAACCAACGAAGCCCTTCACTGCCCGTCAGTCGGCATCTAGCTGTTCCCGACGGTAGATGGCTCAAGGCTCCACGAAGACACAGGCAGTCCTTTCTCAGTACGTTTTGGAACCTAACGCTGACAAGTGAGTCCAAAAGAGAGCTGATATGCTTCCTAGAGTTCACGAACCACAGGGACTAAGGCTCTATGCAATCTGTTGCTTCGCTAAGTCTGTCATGAGAACACCTGGACGTTAGCTTGAGGCTAGAGGCCCCATGTGGTGGGCCCATTCCCTGAAGACTACTGAAGGATGACCACCTACCAAGGGATGACAACCTCCAAGCTTCTTGCCTAGAAACTCACATCATCACGATGGCAATTGTGTTACGAAGAGAAGCTGTGCAGCAACAGCGTTTCTTGGGGAGAATTGAGCCTGCGGCTCTGTAAATGCCGGTGAGGAAAAGAAAGTTTCACTCGCAGCCTTACTTTCAAAAGGGACCACACAGAGCATTCACCCTGCTGTGTCTTTCTCTAGTTTGTACTCCCAAGGTGCGTTAGAAGGGAGATACTTGAGTTGTTTCACTTACCACATGCTAGATGTTTAGCAAAAGAAGATCTTTACTGCCCTTGTTTCGGCATATGGTTGTCCTCAGCCGAACACTTCTCTCAGCTCCTAGAAGCGACGGGCGGTCCATCGTGTACATCTTGGATCCCAGTGCAGACCTGTTTGTCCTAAGACACCAGAAATGCTTCCTACACTTAAAGCACCGCTTTGACAAACGCTGCCTGGAACCTGTTGCCTGCCTCTCTGTGTGACGAACAAAACAGTACCTTAGCTTGGGGCCAGTCCCCCTATATGTTTGGCTTACTCACCGACGATTGCTGAGGGATGAGCACCTAGCAGGGAGTGCAAGGCCACGTATGCCTCACGGGGTTGGGGGGGGGTGGAAATCACTTGTCCTCACAAAGGCAATTCTGCAATGAAGAAAAGATAGGCCACTACACTGTTCATCAGTTAACCTTGAGGCCGCGTGTCGTCATTCCAGTGTGGTAAATAAACTTCCCATCACACTTCAGTTTCCAAGTCGAGGGCACAGCGCCTTATGCTGCAGTGTCTGACTCCCTACTGGATGTTCAGCTGACCAACTACACCCTTTAGTGAGTAAACTTTGTGATACACTTTGTGATATGGGGTCGTGATTGTGGTGAAAGGATGAGCAAGTCATGGGTTAGTGAGGCCGGTTTGTACAATGTATCTCCAGAATACCTGGCTTTCAAGGGAGAGCCCGAAATTTTTCAGGCTACGCTGAAAGTCCAGTGGCCCCCTGGGGTAAATTGCATCACGTGCGAGTTCCCTGAAGGCGGGGTCGAATCACTGTACGTTTTGTGTGCTCTGCGTTCGGCGGAAATGCAGACACGTTTTGCATGAAGGAATGAACAGAACGCTGATAGCTGGCTCTTTCTAAGCTATCCCAACCTAGGTGTTTCTCTGACGCAGCCCTTCACTGCCCATGACTCGGCATCTAGCTGCTGCCAGCGGTGCATTGCTCACAACTCCCTGAAGACACAGGAGGCCCTTTTATCCATTTCGGATCCTATTGCAGACCGGCGACTCAAGAGAGACCTGATATGCTTCCTAGGGTTCAAGAAACCCAGGGACTTAGGCTGCATGGGGTCTGTTGCATGCCTACCTCGTTCATGAGAAAACCTGAACAGTAGCTTAAGGCCAGAGGCCCCGTGTGCTTCTCCCCTTCCCTGAGGACAACCGAAGTAGGAGCACTTACCGAGGAACGGCAACATCCAATTTCCTTCCAGGAAATTCACTTGTCATCACAAAGGCAACTGTGCAACAACACTGTTTCCCAGGGAGAACTGAGCCCGCAGCTCTCTAAATCCCAATGAGGAAAATAAAGTTTCCCTTCAAGCCTTAGTTTCAAAACGGACCGCAGACCATTCACCCTGTGGTTTCCGTCTCTCCATGGCACGTCCAAGGTGCGCATAGCACGGAGATACTACAGTCGTTTCAACTTGCCGCATCCTAGCATTTGAACCAAAGACGCCCTTCACAGCCCTTCTTTCGGCCTATAGTTGCCCTCAACTGAGCTTCGCTCACAAGGCCCAGAAAGGACGGGCAGTCCGTCGTTCACATCTTGGATCCTAGTGCAGACCCCCGTGTCCTAAGACGCCAGAAACGCTTCCTAGATTTAAAGCACCGCTCTGACAAACGCTGCCGTGAGCCTGCGGCCCGCCTATGTCTGTGACGAGAGAAGTAGAACGTTGGCCTGAGGCGAGTCGTCCAGGGTTGTGGGCGTACTCACGAACAATTTTGGAGGGATGAGGACGTGGCAGGAATTGAAAGCCAAGTGTTCTTTCGTGGAGGATAACTAGTCCTCCCAAAGACGACTGTGCAGCAAAGAGAAGATGGGCAACAACAGTGTTTAGCAGGTAATCCTGGGGCCGCAAACTCTCTACTTTGCAATGAGGAAAATCAACGTTCCCAGGAAGCCTCAATTTCCAGCAGCACAAAGCAGCGTATTAACAAGTCGCATCGCACTCTCTCTTGTACATCCCGTGGACACAGTGGCTCGTGACACTAGAAACCATTGCCATGCTGGGAGTCCTGACTGTGGTGTAAGGATATCAAGGTGAGGGCTTAGTTAGGCCTAGGTGACAGTACTTCTCTAGACTATCTACCAGTTCGGGAAAACCCTGTAGGTTTCGAAGCCGGACTTAAAGTGTAGTTGCCGCTTGAGGTAGACGGACGTCGTGGAGCAGCTCCCAGGAGCAGTGGTAGGCTAATTGTATTTTCTCCTGCAGCTCACGGTTCCTCCAGAGCGCAGACACCCTTTGCATGAAGGAAGGCATGGAACGTTGATAACTGGGTTGCTTTCAAGCTATCGCAATCCAGGTGTCTAACCAACGAAGCCCTTCACTGCCCGTCAGTCGGCATCTAGCTGTTCCCGACGGTAGATGGCTCAAGGCTCCACGAAGACACAGGCAGTCCTTTCTCAGTACGTTTTGGAACCTAACGCTGACAAGTGAGTCCAAAAGAGAGCTGATATGCTTCCTAGAGTTCACGAACCACAGGGACTAAGGCTCTATGCAATCTGTTGCTTCGCTAAGTCTGTCATGAGAACACCTGGACGTTAGCTTGAGGCTAGAGGCCCCATGTCGTGGGCCCATTCCCTGAAGACTACTGAAGGATGACCACCTACCAAGGGATGGCAACCTCCAAGCTTCTTGCCTAGAAACTCACATCATCACGATGGCAATTGTGTTACGAAGAGAAGCTGTGCAGCAACAGCGTTTCTTGGGGAGAATTGAGCCTGCGGCTCTGTAAATGCCGGTGAGGAAAAGAAAGTTTCACTCGCAGCCTTACTTTCAAAAGGGACCACACAGAGCATTCACCCTGCTGTGTCTTTCTCTAGTTTGTACTCCCAAGGTGCGTTAGAAGGGAGATACTTGAGTTGTTTCACTTACCACATGCTAGATGTTTAGCAAAAGAAGATCTTTACTGCCCTTGTTTCGGCATATGGTTGTCCTCAGCCGAACACTTCTCTCAGCTCCTAGAAGCGACGGGCGGTCCATCGTGTACATCTTGGATCCCAGTGCAGACCTGTTTGTCCTAAGACACCAGAAATGCTTCCTACACTTAAAGCACCGCTTTGACAAACGCTGCCTGGAACCTGTTGCCTGCCTCTCTGTGTGACGAACAAAACAGTACCTTAGCTTGGGGCCAGTCCTCCTATATGTTTGGCTTACTCACCGACGATTGCTGAGGGATGAGCACCTAGCAGGGAGTGCAAGGCCACGTATGCCTCACGGGGTTGGGGGGGTGGAAATCACTTGTCCTCACAAAGGCAATTCTGCAATGAAGAAAAGATAGGCCACTACACTGTTCATCAGTTAACCTTGAGGCCGCGTGTCGTCATTCCAGTGTGGTAAATAAACTTCCCATCACGCTTCAGTTTCCAAGTCGAGGGCACAGCGCCTTATGCTGCAGTGTCTGACTCCCTACTGGACGTTCAGCTGACCAACTACACCCTTTAGTGAGTAAACTTTGTGATACACTTTGTGATATGGGGTCGTGATTGTGGTGAAAGGATGAGCAAGTCATGGGTTAGTGAGGCCGGTTTGTACAATGTATCTCCAGAATACCTGGCTTTCAAGGGAGAGCCCGAAATTTTTCAGGCTACGCTGAAAGTCCAGTGGCCGCCTGGGGTAAATTGCATCACGTGCGAGTTCCCTGAAGGCGGGGTCGAATCACTGTACGTTTTGTGTGCTCTGGGTTCGGCGGAAATGCAGACACGTTTTGCATGAAGGAATGAACAGAACGCTGATAGCTGGCTCTTTCTAAGCTATCCCAACCTAGGTGTTTCTCTGACGCAGCCCTTCACTGCCCATGACTCGGCATCTAGCTGCTGCCAGCGGTGCATTGCTCACAACTCCCTGAAGACACAGGAGGCCCTTTTATCCGTTTCGGATCCTATTTCAGACCGGCGACTCAAGAGAGACCTGATATGCTTCCTAGGGTTCAAGAAACCCAGGGACTTAGGCTGCATGGGGTCTGTTGCATGCCTACCTCGTTCATGAGAAAACCTGAACAGTAGCTTAAGGCCAGAGGCCCCGTGTGCTTCTCCCCTTCCCTGAGGACAACCGAAGTAGGAGCACTTACCGAGGAACGGCAACATCCAATTTCCTTCCAGGAAATTCACTTGTCATCACAAAGGCAACTGTGCAACAACACTGTTTCCCAGGGAGAACTGAGCCCGCAGCTCTCTAAATCCCAATGAGGAAAACAAAGTTTCCCTTCAAGCCTTAGTTTCAAAATGGACCGCAGACCATTCACCCTGTGGCTTCCGTCTCTCCATGGCACGTCCAAGGTGCGCATAGCACAGAGATACTACAGTCGTTTCAACTTGCTGCATCCTAGCATTTGAACCAAAGACGCCCTTCACAGCCCTTCTTTCGGCCTATAGTTGCCCTCAACTGAGCTTCGCTCACAAGGCCCAGAAAGGACGGGCAGTCCGTCGTTCACATCTTGGATCCTAGTGCAGACCCCCGTGTCCTAAGACGCCAGAAACGCTTCCTAGATTTAAAGCACCGCTCTGACAAACGCTGCCGTGAGCCTGCGGCCCGCCTATGTCTGTGACGAGAGAAGTAGAACGTTGGCCTGAGGCGAGTCGTCCAGGGTTGTGGGCGTACTCACGAACAATTTTGGAGGGATGAGGACGTGGCAGGAATTGAAAGCCAAGTGTTCTTTCGTGGAGGATAACTAGTCCTCCCAAAGACGACTGTGCAGCAAAGAGAAGATGGGCAACAACAGTGTTTAGCAGGTAATCCTGGGGCCGCAAACTCTCTACTTTGCAATGAGGAAAATCAACTTTCCCAGGAAGCCTCAATTTCCAGCAGCACAAAGCAGCGTATTAACAAGTCGCATCGCACTCTCTCTTGTACATCCCGTGGACACAGTGGCTCGTGACACTAGAAACCATTGCCATGCTGGGAGTCCTGACTGTGGTGTAAGGATATCAAGGTGAGGGCTTAGTTAGGCCTAGGTGACAGTACTTCTCTAGACTATCTACCAGTTCGGGAAAACCCTGTAGGTTTCGAAGCCGGACTTAAAGTGTAGTTGCCGCTTGAGGTAGACGGACGTCGTGGAGCAGCTCCCAGGAGCAGTGGTAGGCTAATTGTATTTTCTCCTGCAGCTCACGGTTCCTCCAGAGCGCAGACACCCTTTGCATGAAGGAAGGCATGGAACGTTGATAACTGGGTTGCTTTCAAGCTATCGCAATCCAGGTGTCTAACCAACGAAGCCCTTCACTGCCCGTCAGTCGGCATCTAGCTGTTCCCGACGGTAGATGGCTCAAGGCTCCACGAAGACACAGGCAGTCCTTTCTCAGTACGTTTTGGAACCTAACGCTGACAAGTGAGTCCAAAAGAGAGCTGATATGCTTCCTAGAGTTCACGAACCACAGGGACTAAGTCTCTATGCAATCTGTTGCTTCGCTAAGTCTGTCATGAGAACACCTGGACGTTAGCTTGAGGCTAGAGGCCCCATGTGGTGGGCCCATTCCCTGAAGACTACTGAAGGATGACCACCTACCAAGGGATGGCAACCTCCAAGCTTCTTGCCTAGAAACTCACATCATCACGATGGCAATTGTGTTACGAAGAGAAGCTGTGCAGCAACAGCGTTTCTCGGGGAGAATTGAGCCTGCGGCGCTGTAAATGTCGGTGAGGAAAAGAAAGTTTCACTCGCAGCCTTACTTTCAAAAGGGACCACACAGAGCATTCACCCTGCTGTGTCTTTCTCTAGTTTGTACTCCCAAGGTGCGTTAGAAGGGAGATACTTGAGTTGTTTCACTTACCACATGCTAGATGTTTAGCAAAAGAAGATCTTTACTGCCCTTGTTTCGGCATATGGTTGTCCTCAGCCGAACACTTCTCTCAGCTCCTAGAAGCGACGGGCGGTCCATCGTGTACATCTTGGATCCCAGTGCAGACCTGTTTGTCCTAAGACACCAGAAATGCTTCCTACACTTAAAGCACCGCTTTGACAAACGCTGCCTGGAACCTGTTGCCTGCCTCTCTGTGTGACGAACAAAACAGTACCTTAGCTTGGGGCCAGTCCCCCTATATGTTTGGCTTACTCACCGACGATTGCTGAGGGATGAGCACCTAGCAGGGAGTGCAAGGCCACGTATGCCTCACGGGGTTGGGGGGGGGAAATCACTTGTCCTCACAAAGGCAATTCTGCAATGAAGAAAAGATAGGCCACTACACTGTTCATCAGTTAACCTTGAGGCCGCGTGTCGTCATTCCAGTGTGGTAAATAAACTTCCCATCACGCTTCAGTTTCCAAGTCGTGGGCACAGCGCCTTATGCTGCAGTGTCTGACTCCCTACTGGACGTTCAGCTGACCAACTACACCCTTTAGTGAGTAAACTTTGTGATACACTTTGTGATATGGGGTCGTGATTGTGGTGAAAGGATGAGCAAGTCATGGGTTAGTGAGGCCGGTTTGTACAATGTATCTCCAGAATACCTGGCTTTCAAGGGAGAGCCCGAAATTTTTCAGGCTACGCTGAAAGTCCAGTGGCCGCCTGGGGTAAATTGCATCACGTGCGAGTTCCCTGAAGGCGGGGTCGAATCACTGTACGTTTTGTGTGCTCTGGGTTCGGCGGAAATGCAGACACGTTTTGCATGAAGGAATGAACAGAACGCTGATAGCTGGCTCTTTCTAAGCTATCCCAACCTAGGTGTTTCTCTGACGCAGCCCTTCACTGCCCATGACTCGGCATCTAGCTGCTGCCAGCGGTGCATTGCTCACAACTCCCTGAAGACACAGGAGGCCCTTTTATCCGTTTCGGATCCTATTGCAGACCGGCGACTCAAGAGAGACCTGATATGCTTCCTAGGGTTCAAGAAACCCAGGGACTTAGGCTGCATGTGGTCTGTTGCATGCCTACCTCGTTCATGAGAAAACCTGAACAGTAGCTTAAGGCCAGAGGCCCCGTGTGCTTCTCCCCTTCCCTGAGGACAACCGAAGTAGGAGCACTTACCGAGGAACGGCAACATCCAATTTCCTTCCAGGAAATTCACTTGTCATCACAAAGGCAACTGTGCAACAACACTGTTTCCCAGGGAGAACTGAGCCCGCAGCTCTCTAAATCCCAATGAGGAAAATAAAGTTTCCCTTCAAGCCTTAGTTTCAAAATGGACCACAGACCATTCACCCTGTGGTTTCCGTCTCTCCATGGCACGTCCAAGGTGCGCATAGCACGGAGATACTACAGTCGTTTCAACCTGCCGCATCCTAGCATTTGAACCAAAGACGCCCTTCACAGCCCTTCTTTCGGCCTATAGTTGCCCTCAACTGAGCTTCGCTCACAAGGCCCAGAAAGGACGGGCAGTCCGTCGTTCACATCTTGGATCCTAGTGCAGACCCCCGTGTCCTAAGACGCCAGAAACACTTCCTAGATTTAAAGCACCGCTCTGACAAACGCTGCCGTCAGCCTGCGGCCCGCCTATGTCTGTGACGAGAGAAGTAGAACGTTGGCCTGAGGCGAGTCGTCCAGGGTTGTGGGCGTACTCACGAACAATTTTGGAGGGATGAGGACGTGGCAGGAATTGAAAGCCAAGTGTTCTTTCGTGGAGGATAACTAGTCCTCCCAAAGACGACTGTGCAGCAAAGAGAAGATGGGCAACAACAGTGTTTAGCAGGTAATCCTGGGGCCGCAAACTCTCTACTTTGCAATGAGGAAAATCAACGTTCCCAGGAAGCCTCAATTTCCAGCAGCACAAAGCAGCGTATTAACAAGTCGCATCGCACTCTCTCTTCTACATCCCGTGGACACAGTGGCTCGTGACACTAGAAACCATTGCCATGCTGGGAGTCCTGACTGTGGTGTAAGGATATCAAGGTGAGGGCTTAGTTAGGCCTAGGTGACAGTACTTCTCTAGACTATCTACCAGTTCGGGAAAACCCTGTAGGTTTCGAAGCCGGACTTAAAGTGTAGTTGCCGCTTGAGGTAGACGGACGTCGTGGAGCAGCTCCCAGGAGCAGTGGTAGGCTAATTGTATTTTCTCCTGCAGCTCACGGTTCCTCCAGAGCGCAGACACCCTTTGCATGAAGGAAGGCATGGAACGTTGATAACTGGGTTGCTTTCAAGCTATCGCAATCCAGGTGTCTAACCAACGAAGCCCTTCACTGCCCGTCAGTCGGCATCTAGCTGTTCCCGACGGTAGATGGCTCAAGGCTCCACGAAGACACAGGCAGTCCTTTCTCAGTACGTTTTGGAACCTAACGCTGACAAGTGAGTCCAAAAGAGAGCTGATATGCTTCCTAGAGTTCACGAACCACAGGGACTAAGGCTCTATGCAATCTGTTGCTTCGCTAAGTCTGTCATGAGAACACCTGGACGTTAGCTTGAGGCTAGAGGCCCCATGTGGTGGGCCCATTCCCTGAAGACTACTGAAGGATGACCACCTACCAAGGGATGGCAACCTCCAAGCTTCTTGCCTAGAAACTCACATCATCACGATGGCAATTGTGTTACGAAGAGAAGCTGTGCAGCAACAGCGTTTCTTGGGGAGAATTGAGCCTGCGGCTCTGTAAATGCCGGTGAGGAAAAGAAAGTTTCACTCGCAGCCTTACTTTCAAAAGGGACCACACAGAGCATTCACCCTGCTGTGTCTTTCTCTAGTTTGTACTCCCAAGGTGCGTTAGAAGGGAGATACTTGAGTTGTTTCACTTACCACATGCTAGATGTTTAGCAAAAGAAGATGTTTACTGCCCTTGTTTCGGCATATGGTTGTCCTCAGCCGAACACTTCTCTCAGCTCCTAGAAGCGACGGGCGGTCCCTCGTGTACATCTTGGATCCCAGTGCAGACCTGTTTGTCCTAAGACACCAGAAATGCTTCCTACACTTAAAGCACCGCTTTGACAAACGCTGCCTGGAACCTGTTGCCTGCCTCTCTGTGTGACGAACAAAACAGTACCTTAGCTTGGGGCCAGTCCCCCTATATGTTTGGCTTACTCACCGACGATTGCTGAGGGATGAGCACCTAGCAGGGAGTGCAAGGCCACGTATGCCTCACGGGGTTGGGGGGGGGAAATCACTTGTCCTCACAAAGGCAATTCTGCAATGAAGAAAAGATAGGCCACTACACTGTTCATCAGTTAACCTTGAGGCCGCGTGTCGTCATTCCAGTGTGGTAAATAAACTTCCCATCACGCTTCAGTTTCCAAGTTGAGGGCTCAGCGCCTTATGCTGCAGTGTCTGACTCCCTACTGGACGTTCAGCTGACCAACTACACCCTTTAGTGAGTAAACTTTGTGATACACTTTGTGATATGGGGTCGTGATTGTGGTGAAAGGATGAGCAAGTCATGGGTTAGTGAGGCCGGTTTGTACAATGTATCTCCAGAATACCTGGCTTTCAAGGGAGAGCCCGAAATTTTTCAGGCTACGCTGAAAGTCCAGTGGCCGCCTGGGGTAAATTGCATCACGTGCGAGTTCCCTGAAGGCGGGGTCGAATCACTGTACGTTTTGTGTGCTCTGGGTTCGGCGGAAATGCAGACACGTTTTGCATGAAGGAATGAACAGAACGCTGATAGCTGGCTCTTTCTAAGCTATCCCAACCTAGGTGTTTCTCTGACGCAGCCCTTCACTGCCCATGACTCGGCATCTAGCTGCTGCCAGCGGTGCATTGCTCACAACTCCCTGAAGACACAGGAGGCCCTTTTATCCGTTTCGGATCCTATTGCAGACCGGCGACTCAAGAGAGACCTGATATGCTTCCTAGGGTTCAAGAAACCCAGGGACTTAGGCTGCATGGGGTCTGTTGCATGCCTACCTCGTTCATGAGAAAACCTGAACAGTAGCTTAAGGCCAGAGGCCCCGTGTGCTTCTCCCCTTCCCTGAGGACAACCGAAGTAGGAGCACTTACCGAGGAACGGCAACATCCAATTTCCTTCCAGGAAATTCACTTGTCATCACAAAGGCAACTGTGCAACAACACTGTTTCCCAGGGAGAACTGAGCCCGCAGCTCTCTAAATCCCAATGAGGAAAATAAAGTTTCCCTTCAAGCCTTAGTTTCAAAATGGACCGCAGACCATTCACCCTGTGGTTTCCGTCTCTCCATGGCACGTCCAAGGTGCGCATAGCACGGAGATACTACAGTCGTTTCAACTTGCCGCATCCTAGCATTTGAACCAAAGACGCCCTTCACAGCCCTTCTTTCGGCCTATAGTTGCCCTCAACTGAGCTTCGCTCACAAGGCCCAGAAAGGACGGGCAGTCCGTCGTTCACATCTTGGATCCTAGTGCAGACCCCCGTGTCCTAAGACGCCAGAAACACTTCCTAGATTTAAAGCACCGCTCTGACAAACGCTGCCGTGAGCCTGCGGCCCGCCTATGTCTGTGACGAGAGAAGTAGAACGTTGGCCTGAGGTGAGTCGTCCAGGGTTGTGGGCGTACTCACGAACAATTTTGGAGGGATGAGGACGTGGCAGGAATTGAAAGCCAAGTGTTCTTTCGTGGAGGATAACTAGTCCTCCCAAAGACGACTGTGCAGCAAAGAGAAGATGGGCAACAACAGTGTTTAGCAGGTAATCCTGGGGCCGCAAACTCTCTACTTTGCAATGAGGAAAATCAACGTTCCCAGGAAGCCTCAATTTCCAGCAGCACAAAGCAGCGTATTAACAAGTCGCATCGCACTCTCTCTTGTACATCCCGTGGACACAGTGGCTCGTGACACTAGAAACCATTGCCATGCTGGGAGTCCTGACTGTGGTGTAAGGATATCAAGGTGAGGGCTTAGTTAGGCCTAGGTGACAGTACTTCTCTAGACTATCTACCAGTTCGGGAAAACCCTGTAGGTTTCGAAGCCGGACTTAAAGTGTAGTTGCCGCTTGAGGTAGACGGACGTCGTGGAGCAGCTCCCAGGAGCAGTGGTAGGCTAATTGTATTTTCTCCTGCAGCTCACGGTTCCTCCAGAGCGCAGACACCCTTTGCATGAAGGAAGGCATGGAACGTTGATAACTGGGTTGCTTTCAAGCTATCGCAATCCAGGTGTCTAACCAATGAAACCCTTCACTGCCCGTCAGTCGGCATCTAGCTGTTCCCGACGGTAGATGGCTCAAGGCTCCACGAAGACACAGGCAGTCCTTTCTCAGTACGTTTTGGAACCTAACGCTGACAAGTGAGTCCAAAAGAGAGCTGATATGCTTCCTAGAGTTCACGAACCACAGGGACTAAGGCTCTATGCAATCTGTTGCTTCGCTAAGTCTGTCATGAGAACACCTGGACGTTAGCTTGAGGCTAGAGGCCCCATGTGGTGGGCCCATTCCCTGAAGACTACTGAAGGATGACCACCTACCAAGGGATGGCAACCTCCAAGCTTCTTGCCTAGAAACGCACATCATCACGATGGCAATTGTGTTACAAAGAGAAGCTGTGCAGCAACAGCGTTTCTTGGGGAGAATTGAGCCTGCGGCTCTGTAAATGCCGGTGAGGAAAAGAAAGTTTCACTCGCAGCCTTACTTTCAAAAGGGACCACACAGAGCATTCACCCTGCTGTGTCTTTCTCTAGTTTGTACTCCCAAGGTGCGTTAGAAGGGAGATACTTGAGTTGTTTCACTTACCACATGCTAGATGTTTAGCAAAAGAAGATCTTTACTGCCCTTGTTTCGGCATATGATTGTTCTCAGCCGAACACTTCTCTCAGCTCCTAGAAGCGACGGGCGGTCCATCGTGTACATCTTGGATCCCAGTGCAGACCTGTTTGTCCTAAGACACCAGAAATGCTTCCTACACTTAAAACACCGCTTTGACAAACGCTGCCTGGAACCTGTTGCCTGCCTCTCTGTGTGACGAACAAAACAGTACCTTAGCTTGGGGCCAGTCCTCCTATATGTTTGGCTTACTCACCGACGATTGCTGAGGGATGAGCACCTAGCAGGGAGTGCAAGGCCACGTATGCCTCACGGGGTTGGGGGGGGGAAATCACTTGTCCTCACAAAGGCAATTCTGCAATGAAGAAAAGATAGGCCACTACACTGTTCATCAGTTAACCTTGAGGCCGCGTGTCGTCATTCCAGTGTGGTAAATAAACTTCCCATCACGCTTCAGTTTCCAAGTCGAGGGCACAGCGCCTTATGCTGCAGTGTCTGACTCCCTACTGGACGTTCAGCTGACCAACTACACCCTTTAGTGAGTAAACTTTGTGATACACTTTGTGATATGGGGTCGTGATTGTGGTGAAAGGATGAGCAAGTCATGGGTTAGTGAGGCCGGTTTGTACAATGTATCTCCAGAATACCTGGCTTTCAAGGGAGAGCCCGAAATTTTTCAGGCTACGCTGAAAGTCCAGTGGCCGCCTGGGGTAAATTGCATCACGTGCGAGTTCCCTGAAGGCGGGGTCGATTCACTGTACGTTTTGTGTGCTCTGGGTTCGGCGGAAATGCAGACACGTTTTGCATGAAGGAATGAACAGAACGCTGATAGCTGGCTCTTTCTAAGCTATCCCAACCTAGGTGTTTCTCTGACGCAGCCCTTCACTGCCCATGACTCGGCATCTAGCTGCTGCCAGCGGTGCATTGCTCACAACTCCCTGAAGACACAGGAGGCCCTTTTATCCGTTTCGGATCCTATTGCAGACCGGCGACTCAAGAGAGACCTGATATGCTTCCTAGGGTTCAAGAAACCCAGGGACTTAGGCTGCATGGGGTCTGTTGCATGCCTACCTCGTTCATGAGAAAACCTGAACAGTAGCTTAAGGCGAGAGGCCCCGTGTGCTTCTCCCCTTCCCTGAGGACAACCGAAGTAGGAGCACTTACCGAGGAACGGCAACATCCAATTTCCTTCCAGGAAATTCACTTGTCATCACAAAGGCAACTGTGCAACAACACTGTTTCCCAGGGAGAACTGAGCCCGCAGCTCTCTAAATCCCAATGAGGAAAATAAAGTTTCCCTTCAAGCCTTAGTTTCAAAATGGACCGCAGACCATTCACCCTGTGGTTTCCATCTCTCCATGGCACGTCCAAGGTGCGCATAGCACAGAGATACTACAGTCGTTTCAACTTGCCGCATCCTAGCATTTGAACCAAAGACGCCCTTCACAGCCCTTCTTTCGGCCTATAGTTGCCCTCAACTGAGCTTCGCTCACAAGGCCCAGAAAGGACGGGCAGTCTGTCGTTTACATCTTGGATCCTAGTGCAGACCCCCGTGTCCTAAGACGCCAGAAACGCTTCCTAGATTTAAAGCACCGCTCTGACAAACGCTGCCGTGAGCCTGCGGCCCGCCTATGTCTGTGACGAGAGAAGTAGAACGTTGGCCTGAGGCGAGTCGTCCAGGGTTGTGGGCGTACTCACGAACAATTTTGGAGGGATGAGGACGTGGCAGGAATTGAAAGCCAAGTGTTCTTTCGTGGAGGATAACTAGTCCTCCCAAAGACGACTGTGCAGCAAAGAGAAGATGGGCAACAACAGTGTTTAGCAGGTAATCCTGGGGCCGCAAACTCTCTACTTTGCAATGAGGAAAATCAACGTTCCCAGGAAGCCTCAATTTCCAGCAGCACAAAGCAGCGTATTAACAAGTCGCATCGCACTCTCTCTTGTACATCCCGTGGACACAGTGGCTCATGACACTAGAAACCATTGCCATGCTGGGAGTCCTGACTGTGGTGTAAGGATATCAAGGTGAGGGCTTAGTTAGGCCTAGGTGACAGTACTTCTCTAGACTATCTACCAGTTCGGGAAAACCCTGTAGGTTTCGAAGCCGGACTTAAAGTGTAGTTGCCGCTTGAGGTAGACGGACGTCGTGGAGCAGCTCCCAGGAGCAGTGGTAGGCTAATTGTATTTTCTCCTGCAGCTCACGGTTCCTCCAGAGCGCAGACACCCTTTGCATGAAGGAAGGCATGGAACGTTGATAACTGGGTTGCTTTCAAGCTATCGCAATCCAGGTGTCTAACCAACGAAGCCCTTCACTGCCCGTCAGTCGGCATCTAGCTGTTCCCGACGGTAGATGGCTCAAGGCTCCACGAAGACACAGGCAGTCCTTTCTCAGTACGTTTTGGAACCTAACGCTGACAAGTGAGTCCAAAAGAGAGCTGATATGCTTCCTAGAGTTCACGAACCACAGGGACTAAGGCTCTCTGCAATCTGTTGCTTCCCTAAGTCTGTCATGAGAATACCTGGACGTTAGCTTGAGGCTAGAGGCCCCATGTGGTGGGCCCATTCCCTGAAGACTACTGAAGGATGACCACCTACCAAGGGATGGCAACCTCCAAGCTTCTTGCCTAGAAACGCACATCATCACGATGGCAATTGTGTTACAAAGAGAAGCTGTGCAGCAACAGCGTTTCTTGGGGAGAATTGAGCCTGCGGCTCTGTAAATGCCGTTGAGGAAAAGAAAGTTTCACTCGCAGACTTACTTTCAAAAGGGACCACACAGAGCATTCACCCTGCTGTGTCTTTCTCTAGTTTGTACTCCCAAGGTGCGTTAGAAGGGAGATACTTGAGTTGTTTCACTTACCACATGCTAGATGTTTAGCAAAAGAAGATCTTTACTGCCCTTGTTTCGGCATATGGTTGTCCTCAGCCGAACACTTCTCTCAGCTCCTAGAAGCGACGGGCGGTCCATCGTGTACATCTTGGATCCCAGTGCAGACCTGTTTGTCCTAAGACACCAGAAATGCTTCCTACACTTAAAGCACCGCTTTGACAAACGCTGCCTGGAACCTGTTGCCTGCCTCTCTGTGTGACGAACAAAACAGTACCTTAGCTTGGGGCCAGTCCTCCTATATGTTTGGCTTACTCACCGACGATTGCTGAGGGATGAGCACCTAGCAGGGAGTGCAAGGCCACGTATGCCTCACGGGGTTGGGGGGTGGGAAATCACTTGTCATCACAAAGGCAATTCTGCAATGAAGAAAAGATAGGCCACTACACTGTTCATCAGTTAACCTTGAGGCCGCGTGTCGTCATTCCAGTGTGGTAAATAAACTTCCCATCACGCTTCAGTTTCCAAGTCGAGGGCACAGCGCCTTATGCTGCAGTGTCTGACTCCCTACTGGACGTTCAGCTGACCAACTACACCCTTTAGTGAGTAAACTTTGTGATACACTTTGTGATATGGGGTCGTGATTGTGGTGAAAGGATGAGCAAGTCATGGGTTAGTGAGGCCGGTTTGTACAATGTATCTCCAGAATACCTGGCTTTCAAGGGAGAGCCCGAAATTTTTCAGGCTACGCTGAAAGTCCAGTGGCCGCCTGGGGTAAATTGCATCACGTGCGAGTTCCCTGAAGGCGGGGTCGAATCACTGTACGTTTTGTGTGCTCTGGGTTCGGCGGAAATGCAGACACGTTTTGCATGAAGGAATGAACAGAACGCTGATAGCTGGCTCTTTCTAAGCTATCCCAACCTAGGTGTTTCTCTGACGCAGCCCTTCACTGCCCATGACTCGGCATCTAGCTGCTGCCAGCGGTGCATTGCTCACAACTCCCTGAAGACACAGGAGGCCCTTTTATCCGTTTCGGATCCTATTGCAGACCGGCGACTCAAGAGAGACCTGATATGCTTCCTAGGGTTCAAGAAACCCAGGGACTTAGGCTGCATGGGGTCTGTTGCATGCCTACCTCGTTCATGAGAAAACCTGAACAGTAGCTTAAGGCCAGAGGCCCCGTGTGCTTCTCCCCTTCCCTGAGGACAACCGAAGTAGGAGCACTTACCGAGGAACGGCAACATCCAATTTCCTTCCAGGAAATTCACTTGTCATCACAGAGGCAACTGTGCAACAACACTGTTTCCCAGGGAGAACTGAGCCCGCAGCTCTCTAAATCCCAATGAAGAAAACAAAGTTTCCCTTCAAGCCTTAGTTTCAAAATGGACCGCAGACCATTCACCCTGTGGTTTCCGTCTCTCCATGGCACGTCCAAGGTGCGCATAGCACGGAGATACTACAGTCGTTTCAACTTGCCGCATCCTAGCATTTGAACCAAAGACGCCCTTCACAGCCCTTCTTTCGGCCTATAGTTGCCCTCAACTGAGCTTCGCTCACAAGGCCCAGAAAGGACGGGCAGTCCGTCGTTCACATCTTGGATCCTAGTGCAGACCCCCGTGTCCTAAGACGCCAGAAACGCTTCCTAGATTTAAAGCACCGCTCTGACAAACGCTGCCGTGAGCCTGCGGCCCGCCTATGTCTGTGACGAGAGAAGTAGAACGTTGGCCTGAGGCGAGTCGTCCAGGGTTGTGGGCGTACTCACGAACAATTTTGGAGGGATGAGGACGTGGCAGGAATTGAAAGCCAAGTGTTCTTTCGTGGAGGATAACTAGTCCTCCCAAAGACGACTGTGCAGCAAAGAGAAGATGGGCAACAACAGTGTTTAGCAGGTAATCCTGGGGCCGCAAACTCTCTACTTTGCAATGAGGAAAATCAACGTTCCCAAGAAACCTCAATTTCCAGCAGCACAAAGCAGCGTATTAACAAGTCGCATCGCACTCTCTCTTGTACATCCCGTGGACACAGTGGCTCGTGACACTAGAAACCATTGCCATGCTGGGAGTCCTGACTGTGGTGTAAGGATATCAAGGTGAGGGCTTAGTTAGGCCTAGGTGACAGTACTTCTCTAGACTATCTACCAGTTCGGGAAAACCCTGTAGGTTTCGAAGCCGGACTTAAAGTGTAGTTGCCGCTTGAGGTAGACGGACGTCGTGGAGCAGCTCCCAGGAGCAGTGGTAGGCTAATTGTATTTTCTCCTGCAGCTCACGGTTCCTCCAGAGCGCAGACACCCTTTGCATGAAGGAAGGCATGGAACGTTGATAACTGGGTTGCTTTCAAGCTATCGCAATCCAGGTGTCTAACCAACGAAGCCCTTCACTGCCCGTCAGTCGGCATCTAGCTGTTCCCGACGGTAGATGGCTCAAGGCTCCACGAAGACACAGGCAGTCCTTTCTCAGTACGTTTTGGAACCTAACGCTGACAAGTGAGTCCAAAAGAGAGCTGATATGCTTCCTAGAGTTCACGAACCACAGGGACTAAGGCACTATGCAATCTGTTGCTTCCCTAAGTCTGTCATGAGAACACCTGGACGTTAGCTTGAGGCTAGAGGCCCCATGTGGTGGGCCCATTCCCTGAAGACTACTGAAGGATGACCACCTACCAAGGGATGGCAACCTCCAAGCTTCTTGCCTAGAAACTCACATCATCACGATGGCAATTGTGTTACGAAGAGAAGCTGTGCAGCAACAGCGTTTCTTGGGGAGAATTGAGCCTGTGGCTCTGTAAATGCCGGTGAGGAAAAGAAAGTTTCACTCGCAGCCTTACCTTCAAAAGGGACCACACAGAGCATTCACCCTGCTGTGTCTTTCTCTAGTTTGTACTCCCAAGGTGCGTTAGAAGGGAGATACTTGAGTTGTTTCACTTACCACATGCTAGATGTTTAGCAAAAGAAGATCTTTACTGCCCTTGTTTCGGCATATGGTTGTCCTCAGCCGAACACTTCTCTCAGCTCCTAGAAGCGACGGGCGGTCCATCGTGTACATCTTGGATCCCAGTGCAGACCTGTTTGTCCTAAGACACCAGAAATGCTTCCTACACTTAAAGCACCGCTTTGACAAACGCTGCCTGGAACCTGTTGCCTGCCTCTCTGTGTGACGAACAAAACAGTACCTTAGCTTGGGGCCAGTCCTCCTATATGTTTGGCTTACTCACCGACGATTGCTGAGGGATGAGCACCTAGCAGGGAGTGCAAGGCCACGTATGCCTCACGGGGTTGGGGGGGGGAAATCACTTGTCCTCACAAAGGCAATTCTGCAATGAAGAAAAGATAGGCCACTACACTGTTCATCAGTTAACCTTGAGGCCGCGTGTCGTCATTCCAGTGTGGTAAATAAACTTCCCATCACGCTTCAGTTTCCAAGTCGAGGGCACAGCGCCTTATGCTGCAGTGTCTGACTCCCTACTGGACGTTCAGCTGACCAACTACACCCTTTAGTGAGTAAACTTTGTGATACACTTTGTGATATGGGGTCGTGATTGTGGTGAAAGGATGAGCAAGTCATGGGTTAGTGAGGCCGGTTTGTACAATGTATCTCCAGAATACCTGGCTTTCAAGGGAGAGCCCGAAATTTTTCAGGCTACGCTGAAAGTCCAGTGGCCGCCTGGGGTAAATTGCATCACGTGCGAGTTCCCTGAAGGCGGGGTCGAATCACTGTACGTTTTGTGTGCTCTGGGTTCGGCGGAAATGCAGACACGTTTTGCATGAAGGAATGAACAGAACGCTGATAGCTGGCTCTTTCTAAGCTATCCCAACCTAGGTGTTTCTCTGACGCAGCCCTTCACTGCCCATGACTCGGCATCTAGCTGCTGCCAGCGGTGCATTGCTCACAACTCCCTGAAGACACAGGAGGCCCTTTTATCCGTTTCGGATCCTATTGCAGACCGGCGACTCAAGAGAGACCTGATATGCTTCCTAGGGTTCAAGAAACCCAGGGACTTAGGCTGCATGGGGTCTGTTGCATGCCTACCTCGTTCATGAGAAAACCTGAACAGTAGCTTAAGGCCAGAGGCCCCGTGTGCTTCTCCCCTTCCCTGAGGACAACCGAAGTAGGAGCACTTACCGAGGAACGGCAACATCCAATTTCCTTCCAGGAAATTCACTTGTCATCACAGAGGCAACTGTGCAACAACACTGTTTCCCAGGGAGAACTGAGCCCGCAGCTCTCTAAATCCCAATGAGGAAAACAAAGTTTCCCTTCAAGCCTTAGTTTCAAAATGGACCGCAGACCATTCACCCTGTGGTTTCCGTCTCTCCATGGCACGTCCAAGGTGCGCATAGCACGGAGATACTACAGTCGTTTCAACTTGCCGCATCCTAGCATTTGAACCAAAGACGCCCTTCACAGCCCTTCTTTCGGCCTATAGTTGCCCTCAACTGAGCTTCGCTCACAAGGCCCAGAAAGGACGGGCAGTCCGTCGTTCACATCTTGGATCCTAGTGCAGACCCCCGTGTCCTAAGACGCCAGAAACGCTTCCTAGATTTAAAGCACCGCTCTGACAAACGCTGCCGTGAGCCTGCGGCCCACCTATGTCTGTGACGAGAGAAGTAGAACGTTGGCCTGAGGCGAGTCGTCCAGGGTTGTGGGCGTACTCACGAACAATTTTGGAGGGATGAGGACGTGGCAGGAATTGAAAGCCAAGTGTTCTTTCGTGGAGGATAACTAGTCCTCCCAAAGACGACTGTGCAGCAAAGAGAAGATGGGCAACAACAGTGTTTAGCAGGTAATCCTGGGGCCACAAACTCTCTACTTTGCAATGAGGAAAATCTACGTTCCCAGGAAGCCTCAATTTCCAGCAGCACAAAGCAGCGTATTAACAAGTCGCATCGCACTCTCTCTTGTACATCCCGTGGACACAGTGGCTCGTGACACTAGAAACCATTGCCATGCTGGGAGTCCTGACTGTGGTGTAAGGATATCAAGGTGAGGGCTTAGTTAGGCCTAGGTGACAGTACTTCTCTAGACTATCTACCAGTTCGGGAAAACCCTGTAGGTTTTGAAGCCGGACTTAAAGTGTAGTTGCCGCTTGAGGTAGACGGACGTCGTGGAGCAGCTCCCAGGAGCAGTGGTAGGCTAATTGTATTTTCTCCTGCAGCTCACGGTTCCTCCAGAGCGCAGACACCCTTTGCATGAAGGAAGGCATGGAACGTTGATAACTGGGTTGCTTTCAAGCTATCGCAATCCAGGTGTCTAACCAACGAAGCCCTTCACTGCCCGTCAGTCGGCATCTAGCTGTTCCCGACGGTAGATGGCTCAAGGCTCCACGAAGACACAGGCAGTCCTTTCTCAGTACGTTTTGGAACCTAACGCTGACAAGTGAGTCCAAAAGAGAGCTGATATGCTTCCTAGAGTTCACGAACCACAGGGACTAAGGCACTATGCAATCTGTTGCTTCCCTAAGTCTGTCATGAGAACACCTGGACGTTAGCTTGAGGCTAGAGGCCCCATGTGGTGGGCCCATTCCCTGAAGACTACTGAAGGATGACCACCTACCAAGGGATGGCAACCTCCAAGCTTCTTGCCTAGAAACTCACATCATCACGATGGCAATTGTGTTACGAAGAGAAGCTGTGCAGCAACAGCATTTCTTGGGGAGAATTGAGCCTGCGGCTCTGTAAATGCCGGTGAGGAAAAGAAAGTTTCACTCGCAGCCTTACTTTCAAAAGGGACCACACAGAGCATTCACCCTGCTGTGTCTTTCTCTAGTTTGTACTCCCAAGGTGCGTTAGAAGGGAGATACTTGAGTTGTTTCACTTACCACATGCTAGATGTTTAGCAAAAGAAGATCTTTACTGCCCTTGTTTCAGCATATGGTTGTCCTCAGCCGAACACTTCTCTCAGCTCCTAGAAGCGACGGGCGGTCCATCGTGTACATCTTGGATCCCAGTGCAGACCTGTTTGTCCTAAGACACCAGAAATGCTTCCTACACTTAAAGCACCGCTTTGACAAACGCTGCCTGGAACCTGTTGCCTCCCTCTCTGTGTGACGAACAAAACAGTACCTTAGCTTGGGGCCAGTCCTCCTATATGTTTGGCTTACTCACCGACGATTGCTGAGGGATGAGCACCTAGCAGGGAGTGCAAGGCCACGTATGCCTCACGGGGTTGGGGGGGGAAATCACTTGTCCTCACAAAGGCAATTCTGCAATGAAGAAAAGATAGGCCACTACACTGTTCATCAGTTAACCTTGAGGCCGCGTGTCGTCATTCCAGTGTGGTAAATAAACTTCCCATCACGCTTCAGTTTCCAAGTCGAGGGCACAGCGCCTTATGCTGCAGTGTCTGACTCCCTACTGGACGTTCAGCTGACCAACTACACCCTTTAGTGAGTAAACTTTGTGATACACTTTGTGATATGGGGTCGTGATTGTGGTGAAAGGATGAGCAAGTCATGGGTTAGTGAGGCCGGTTTGTACAATGTATCTCCAGAATACCTGGCTTTCAAGGGAGAGCCCGAAATTTTTCAGGCTACGCTGAAAGTCCAGTGGCCGCCTGGGGTAAATTGCATCACGTGCGAGTTCCCTGAAGGCGGGGTCGAATCACTGTACGTTTTGTGTGCTCTGGGTTCGGCGGAAATGCAGACACGTTTTGCATGAAGGAATGAACAGAACGCTGATAGCTGGCTCTTTCTAAGCTATCCCAACCTAGGTGTTTTTCTGACGCAGCCCTTCACTGCCCATGACTCGGCATCTAGCTGCTGCCAGCGGTGCATTGCTCACAACTCCCTGAAGACACAGGAGGCCCTTTTATCCGTTTCGGATCCTATTGCAGACCGGCGACTCAAGAGAGACCTGATATGCTTCCTAGGGTTCAAGAAACCCAGGGACTTAGGCTGCATGGGGTCTGTTGCATGCCTACCTCGTTCATGAGAAAACCTGAACAGTAGCTTAAGGCCAGAGGCCCCATGTGGTTCTCCCCTTCCCTGAGGACAACCGAAGTAGGAGCACTTACCGAGGAACGGCAACATCCAATTTCCTTCCAGGAAATTCACTTGTCATCACAAAGGCAACTGTGCAACAACACTGTTTCCCAGGGAGAACTGAGCCCGCAGCTCTCTAAATCCCAATGAGGAAAACAAAGTTTCCCTTCAAGCCTTAGTTTCAAAATGGACCGCAGACCATTCACCCTGTGGTTTCCGTCTCTCCATGCACGTCCAAGGTGCGCATAGCACGGAGATACTACAGTCGTTTCAACTTGCCGCATCCTAGCATTTGAACCAAAGATGCCCTTCACAGCCCTTCTTTCGGCCTATAGTTGCCCTCAACTGAGCTTCGCTCACAAGGCCCAGAAAGGACGGGCAGTCCGTCGTTCACATCTTGGATCCTAGTGCAGACCCCCGTGTCCTAAGACGCCAGAAACGCTTCCTAGATTTAAAGCACCGCTCTGACAAACGCTGCCGTGAGCCTGCGGCCCGCCTATGTCTGTGACGAGAGAAGTAGAACGTTGGCCTGAGGCGAGTCGTCCAGGGTTGTGGGCGTACTCACGAACAATTTTGGAGGGATGAGGACGTGGCAGGAATTGAAAGCCAAGTGTTCTTTCGTGGAGGATAACTAGTCCTCCCAAAGACGACTGTGCAGCAAAGAGAAGATGGGCAACAACAGTGTTTAGCAGGTAATCCTGGGGCCGCAAACTCTCTACTTTGCAATGAGGAAAATCAACGTTCCCAGGAAGCCTCAATTTCCAGCAGCACAAAGCAGCGTATTAACAAGTCGCATCGCACTCTCTCTTGTACATCCCGTGGACACAGTGGCTCGTGACACTAGAAACCATTGCCATGCTGGGAGTCCTGACTGTGGTGTAAGGATATCAAGGTGAGGGCTTAGTTAGGCCTAGGTGACAGTACTTCTCTAGACTATCTACCAGTTCGGGAAAACCCTGTAGGTTTCGAAGCCGGACTTAAAGTGTAGTTGCCGCTTGAGGTAGACGGACGTCGTGGAGCAGCTCCCAGGAGCAGTGGTAGGCTAATTGTATTTTCTCCTGCAGCTCACGGTTCCTCCAGAGCGCAGACACCCTTTGCATGAAGGAAGGCATGGAACGTTGATAACTGGGTTGCTTTCAAGCTATCGCAATCCAGGTGTCTAACCAACGAAGCCCTTCACTGCCCGTCAGTCGGCATCTAGCTGTTCCCGACGGTAGATGGCTCAAGGCTCCACGAAGACACAGGCAGTCCTTTCTCAGTACGTTTTGGAACCTAACGCTGACAAGTGAGTCCAAAAGAGAGCTGATATGCTTCCTAGAGTTCACGAACCACAGGGACTAAGGCACTATGCAATCTTTTGCTTCCCTAAGTCTGTCATGAGAACACCTGGACGTTAGCTTGAGGCTAGAGGCCCCATGTGGTGGGCCCATTCCCTGAAGACTACTGAAGGATGACCACCTACCAAGGGATGGCAACCTCCAAGCTTCTTGCCTAGAAACTCACATCATCACGATGGCAATTGTGTTACGAAGAGAAGCTGTGCAGCAACAGCGTTTCTTGGGGAGAATTGAGCCTGCGGCTCTGTAAATGCCGGTGAGGAAAAGAAAGTTTCACTCGCAGCCTTACTTTCAAAAGGGACCACACAGAGCATTCACCCTGCTGTGCCTTTCTCTAGTTTGTACTCCCAAGGTGCGTTAGAAGGGAGATACTTGAGTTGTTTCACTTACCACATGCTAGATGTTTAGCAAAAGAAGATCTTTACTGCCCTTGTTTCGGCATATGGTTGTCCTCAGCCGAACACTTCTCTCAGCTCCTAGAAGCGATGGGCGGTCCATCGTGTACATCTTGGATCCCAGTGCAGACCTGTTTGTCCTAAGACACCAGAAATGCTTCCTACACTTAAAGCACCGCTTTGACAAACGCTGCCTGGAACCTGTTGCCTGCCTCTCTGTGTGACGAACAAAACAGTACCTTAGCTTGGGGCCAGTCCTCCTATATGTTTGGCTTACTCACCGACGATTGCTGAGGGATGAGCACCTAGCAGGGAGTGCAAGGCCACGTATGCCTCACGGGGTTGGGGGGGGGGGAAATCACTTGTCCTCACAAAGGCAATTCTGCAATGAAGAAAAGATAGGCCACTACACTGTTCATCAGTTAAACTTGAGGCCGCGTGTCGTCATTCCAGTGTGGTAAATAAACTTCCCATCACGCTTCAGTTTCCAAGTCGAGGGCACAGCGCCTTATGCTGCAGTGTCTGACTCCCTACTGGACGTTCAGCTGACCAACTACACCCTTTAGTGAGTAAACTTTGTGATACACTTTGTGATATGGGGTCGTGATTGTGGTGAAAGGATGAGCAAGTCATGGGTTAGTGAGGCCGGTTTGTACAATGTATCTCCAGAATACCTGGCTTTCAAGGGAGAGCCCGAAATTTTTCAGGCTACGCTGAAAGTCCAGTGGCCGCCTGGGGTAAATTGCATCACGTGCGAGTTCCCTGAAGGTGGGGTCGAATCACTGTACGTTTTGTGTGCTCTGGGTTCGGCGCAAATGCAGACACGTTTTGCATGAAGGAATGAACAGAACGCTGATAGCTGGCTCTTTCTAAGCTATCCCAACCTAGGTGTTTCTCTGACGCAGCCCTTCACTGCCCATGACTCGGCATCTAGCTGCTGCCAGCGGTGCATTGCTCACAACTCCCTGAAGACACAGGAGGCCCTTTTATCCGTTTCGGATCCTATTGCAGACCGGCGACTCAAGAGAGACCTGATATGCTTCCTAGGGTTCAAGAAACCCAGGGACTTAGGCTGCATGGGGTCTGTTGCATGCCTACCTCGTTCATGAGAAAACCTGAACAGTAGCTTAAGGCCAGAGGCCCCATGTGCTTCTCCCCTTCCCTGAGGACAACCGAAGTAGGAGCACTTACCGAGGAACGGCAACATCCAATTTCTTTCCAGGAAATTCACTTGTCATCACAGAGGCAACTGTGCAACAACACTGTTTCCCAGGGAGAACTGAGCCCGCAGCTCTCTAAATCCCAATGAGGAAAACAAAGTTTCCCTTCAAGCCTTAGTTTCAAAATGGACCGCAGACCATTCACCCTGTGGTTTCCGTCTCTGCATGGCACATCCAAGGTGCGCATAGCACGGAGATACTACAGTCGTTTCAACTTGCCGCATCCTAGCATTTGAACCAAAGACGCCCTTCACAGCCCTTCTTTCGGCCTATAGTTGCCCTCAACTGAGCTTCGCTCACAAGGCCCAGAAAGGACGGGCAGTCCGTCGTTCACATCTTGGATCCTAGTGCAGACCCCCGTGTCCTAAGACGCCAGAAACGCTTCCTAGATTTAAAGCACCGCTCTGACAAACGCTGCCGTCAGCCTGCGGCCCGCCTATGTCTGTGACGAGAGAAGTAGAACGTTGGCCTGAGGCGAGTCGTCCAGGGTTGTGGGCGTACTCACGAACAATTTTGGAGGGATGAGGACGTGGCAGGAATTGAATGCCAAGTGTTCTTTCGTGGAGGATAACTAGTCCTCCCAAAGACGACTGTGCAGCAAAGAGAAGATGGGCAACAACAGTGTTTAGCAGGTAATCCTGGGGCCGCAAACTCTCTACTTTGCAATGAGGAAAATCAACGTTCCCAGGAAGCCTCAATTTCCAGCAGCACAAAGCAGCGTATTAACAAGTCGCATCGCACTCTCTCTTGTACATCCCGTGGACACAGTGGCTCGTGACACTAGAAACCATTGCCATGCTGGGAGTCCTGACTGTGGTGTAAGGATATCAAGGTGAGGGCTTAGTTAGGCCTAGGTGACAGTACTTCTCTAGACTATCTACCAGTTCGGGAAAACCCTGTAGGTTTCGAAGCCGGACTTAAAGTGTAGTTGCCGCTTGAGGTAGACGGACGTCGTGGAGCAGCTCCCAGGAGCAGTGGTAGGCTAATTGTATTTTCTCCTGCAGCTCACGGTTCCTCCAGAGCGCAGACACCCTTTGCATGAAGGAAGGCATGGAACGTTGATAACTGGGTTGCTTTCAAGCTATCGCAATCCAGGTGTCTAACCAACGAAGCCCTTCACTGCCCGTCAGTCGGCATCTAGCTGTTCCCGACGGTAGATGGCTCAAGGCTCCACGAAGACACAGGCAGTCCTTTCTCAGTACGTTTTGGAACCTAACGCTGACAAGTGAGTCCAAAAGAGAGCTGATATGCTTCCTAGAGTTCACGAACCACAGGGACTAAGGCTCTATGCAATCTGTTGCTTCGCTAAGTCTGTCATGAGAACACCTGGACGTTAGCTTGAGGCTAGAGGCCCCATGTGGTGGGCCCATTCCCTGAAGACTACTGAAGGATGACCACCTACCAAGGGATGGCAACCTCCAAGCTTCTTGCCTAGAAACTCACATCATCACGATGGCAATTGTGTTACGAAGAGAAGCTGTGCAGCAACAGCGTTTCTTGGGGAGAATTGAGCCTGCGGCTCTGTAAATGCCGGTGAGGAAAAGAAAGTTTCACTCGCAGCCTTACTTTCAAAAGGGACCACACAGAGCATTCACCCTGCTGTGTCTTTCTCTAGTTTGTACTCCCAAGGTGCGTTAGAAGGGAGATACTTGAGTTGTTTCACTTACCACATGCTAGATGTTTAGCAAAAGAAGATCTTTACTGCCCTTGTTTCAGCATATGGTTGTCCTCAGCCGAACACTTCTCTCAGCTCCTAGAAGCGATGGGCGGTCCATCGTGTACATCTTGGATCCCAGTGCAGACCTGTTTGTCCTAAGACACCAGAAATGCTTCCTACACTTAAAGCACCGCTTTGACAAACGCTGCCTGGAACCTGTTGCCTGCCTCTCTGTGTGACGAACAAAACAGTACCTTAGCTTGGGGCCAGTCCTCCTATATGTTTGGCTTACTCACCGACGATTGCTGAGGGATGAGCACCTAGCAGGGAGTGCAAGGCCACGTATGCCTCACAGGGTTGGGGGGGGGAAAATCACTTGTCATCACAAAGGCAATTCTGCAATGAAGAAAAGATAGGCCACTACACTGTTCATCAGTTAAACTTGAGGCCGCGTGTCGTCATTCCAGTGTGGTAAATAAACTTCCCATCACGCTTCAGTTTCCAAGTCGAGGGCACAGCGCCTTATGCTGCAGTGTCTGACTCCCTACTGGACGTTCAGCTGACCAACTACACCCTTTAGTGAGTAAACTTTGTGATACACTTTGTGATATGGGGTCGTGATTGTGGTGAAAGGATGAGCAAGTCATGGGTTAGTGAGGCCGGTTTGTACAATGTATCTCCAGAATACCTGGCTTTCAAGGGAGAGCCCGAAATTTTTCAGGCTTCGCTGAAAGTCCAGTGGCTGCCTGGGGTAAATTGCATCACGTGCGAGTTCCCTGAAGGTGGGGTCGAATCACTGTACGTTTTGTGTGCTCTGGGTTCGGCGGAAATGCAGACACGTTTTGCATGAAGGAATGAACAGAACGCTGATAGCTGGCTCTTTCTAAGCTATCCCAACCTAGGTGTTTCTCTGACGCAGCCCTTCACTGCCCATGACTCGGCATCTAGCTGCTGCCAGCGGTGCATTGCTCACAACTCCCTGAAGACACAGGAGGCCCTTTTATCCGTTTCGGATCCTATTGCAGACCGGCGACTCAAGAGAGACCTGATATGCTTCCTAGGGTTCAAGAAACCCAGGGACTTAGGCTGCATGGGGTCTGTTGCATGCCTACCTCGTTCATGAGAAAACCTGAACAGTAGCTTAAGGCCAGAGGCCCCGTGTGCTTCTCCCCTTCTCTGAGGACAACCGAAGTAGGAGCACTTACCGAGGAACGGCAACATCCAATTTCCTTCCAGGAAATTCACTTGTCATCACAGAGGCAACTGTGCAACAACACTGTTTCCCAGGGAGAACTGAGCCCGCAGCTCTCTAAATCCCAATGAGGAAAACAAAGTTTCCCTTCAAGCCTTAGTTTCAAAATGGACCGCAGACCATTCACCCTGTGGTTTCCGTCTCTCCATGGCACGTCCAAGGTGCGCATAGCACGGAGATACTACAGTCGTTTCAACTTGCCGCATCCTAGCATTTGAACCAAAGACGCCCTTCACAGCCCTTCTTTCGGCCTATAGTTGCCCTCAACTGAGCTTCGCTCACAAGGCCCAGAAAGGACGGGCAGTCCGTCGTTCACATCTTGGATCCTAGTGCAGACCCCCGTGTCCTAAGACGCCAGAAACGCTTCCTAGATTTAAAGCACCGCTCTGACAAATGCTGCCGTGAGCCTGCGGCCCGCCTATGTCTGTGACGAGAGAAGTAGAACGTTGGCCTGAGGCGAGTCGTCCAGGGTTGTGGGCGTACTCACGAACAATTTTGGAGGGATGAGGACGTGGCAGGAATTGAAAGCCAAGTGTTCTTTCGTGGAGGATAACTAGTCCTCCCAAAGACGACTGTGCAGCAAAGAGAAGATGGGCAACAACAGTGTTTAGCAGGTAATCCTGGGGCCGCAAACTCTCTACTTTGCAATGAGGAAAATCAACGTTCCCAGGAAGCCTCAATTTCCAGCAGCACAAAGCAGCGTATTAACAAGTCGCATCGCACTCTCTCTTGTACATCCCGTGGACACAGTGGCTCGTGACACTAGAAACCATTGCCATGCTGGGAGTCCTGACTGTGGTGTAAGGATATCAAGGTGAGGGCTTAGTTAGGCCTAGGTGACAGTACTTCTCTAGACTATCTACCAGTTCGGGAAAACCCTGTAGGTTTCGAAGCCGGACTTAAAGTGTAGTTGCCGCTTGAGGTAGACGGACGTCGTGGAGCAGCTCCCAGGAGCAGTGGTAGGCTAATTGTATTTTCTCCTGCAGCTCACGGTTCCTCCAGAGCGCAGACACCCTTTGCATGAAGGAAGGCATGGAATGTTGATAACTGGGTTGCTTTCAAGCTATCGCAATCCAGGTGTCTAACCAACGAAGCCCTTCACTGCCCGTCAGTCGGCATCTAGCTGTTCCCGACGGTAGATGGCTCAAGGCTCCACGAAGACACAGGCAGTCCTTTCTCAGTACGTTTTGGAACCTAACGCTGACAAGTGAGTCCAAAAGAGAGCTGATATGCTTCCTAGAGTTCACGAACCACAGGGACTAAGGCTCTATGCAATCTGTTGCTTCGCTAAGTCTGTCATGAGAACACCTGGACGTTAGCTTGAGGCTAGAGGCCCCATGTGGTGGGCCCATTCCCTGAAGACTACTGAAGGATGACCACCTACCAAGGGATGGCAACCTCCAAGCTTCTTGCCTAGAAACTCACATCATCACGATGGCAATTGTGTTACGAAGAGAAGCTGTGCAGCAACAGCGTTTCTTGGGGAGAATTGAGCCTGCGGCTCTGTAAATGCCGGTGAGGAAAAGAAAGTTTCACTCGCAGCCTTACTTTCAAAAGGGACCACACAGAGCATTCACCCTGCTGTGTCTTTCTCTAGTTTGTACTCCCAAGGTGCGTTAGAAGGGAGATACTTGAGTTGTTTCACTTACCACATGCTAGATGTTTAGCAAAAGAAGATCTTTACTGCCCTTGTTTCGGCATATGGTTGTCCTCAGCCGAACACTTCTCTCAGCTCCTAGAAGCGAGGGGCGGTCCATCATGTACATCTTGGATCCCAGTGCAGACCTGTTTGTCCTAAGACACCAGAAATGCTTCCTACACTTAAAGCACCGCTTTGACAAACGCTGCCTGGAACCTGTTGCCTGCCTCTCTGTGTGACGAACAAAACAGTACCTTAGCTTGGGGCCAGTCCTCCTATATGTTTGGCTTACTCACCGACGATTGCTGAGGGATGAGCACCTAGCAGGGAGTGCAAGGCCACGTATGCCTCACGGGGTTGGGGGGGTGTAATCTCTTGTCCTCACAAAGGCAATTCTGCAATGAAGAAAAGATATTCCACTACACTGTTCATCAGTTAAACTTGAGGCCGCGTGTCGTCATTCCAGTGTGGTAAATAAACTTCCCATCACGCTTCAGTTTCCAAGTCGAGGGCACAGCGCCTTATGCTGCAGTGTCTGACTCCCTACTGGACATTCAGCTGACCAACTACACCCTTTAGTGAGTAAACTTTGTGATACACTTTGTGATATGGGGTCGTGATTGTGGTGAAAGGATGAGCAAGTCATGGGTTAGTGAGGCCGGTTTGTACAATGTATCTCCAGAATACCTGGCTTTCAAGGGAGAGCCCGAAATTTTTCAGGCTACGCTGAAAGTCCAGTGGCCGCCTGGGGTAAATTGCATCACGTGCGAGTTCCCTGAAGGCGGGGTCGAATCACTGTACGTTTTGTGTGCTCTGGGTTCGGCGGAAATGCAGACACGTTTTGCATGAAGGAATGAACAGAACGCTGATAGCTGGCTCTTTCTAAGCTATCCCAACCTAGGTGTTTCTCTGACGCAGCCCTTCACTGCCCATGACTCGGCATCTAGCTGCTGCCAGCGGTGCATTGCTCACAACTCCCTGAAGACACAGGAGGCCCTTTTATCCGTTTCGGATCCTATTGCAGACCGGCGACTCAAGAGAGACCTGATATGCTTCCTAGGGTTCAAGAAACCCAGGGACTTAGGCTGCATGGGGTCTGTTGCATGCCTACCTCGTTCATGAGAAAACCTGAACAGTAGCTTAAGGCCAGAGGCCCCGTGTGCTTCTCCCCTTCCCTGAGGACAACCGAAGTAGGAGCACTTACCGAGGAACGGCAACATCCAATTTCCTTCCAGGAAATTCACTTGTCATCACAGAGGCAACTGTGCAACAACACTGTTTCCCAGGGAGAACTGAGCCCGCAGCTCTCTAAATCCCAATGAGGAAAACAAAGTTTCCCTTCAAGCCTTAGTTTCAAAATGGACCGCAGACCATTCACCCTGTGGTTTCCGTCTCTGCATGGCACATCCAAGGTGCGCATAGCACGGAGATACTACAGTCGTTTCAACTTGCCGCATCCTAGCATTTGAACCAAAGACGCCCTTCACAGCCCTTCTTTCGGCCTATAGTTGCCCTCAACTGAGCTTCGCTCACAAGGCCCAGAAAGGACGGGCAGTCCGTCGTTCACATCTTGGATCCTAGTGCAGACCCCCGTGTCCTAAGACGCCAGAAACGCTTCCTAGATTTAAAGCACCGCTCTGACAAACGCTGCCGTGAGCCTGCGGCCCGCCTATGTCTGTGACGAGAGAAGTAGAACGTTGGCCTGAGGCGAGTCGTCCAGGGTTGTGGGCGTACTCACGAACAATTTTGGAGGGATGAGGACGTGGCAGGAATTGAAAGCCAAGTGTTCTTTCGTGGAGGATAACTAGTCCTCCCAAAGACGACTGTGCAGCAAAGAGAAGATGGGCAACAACAGTGTTTAGCAGGTAATCCTGGGGCCGCAAACTCTCTACTTTGCAATGAGGAAAATCAACGTTCCCAGGAAGCCTCAATTTCCAGCAGCACAAAGCAGCGTATTAACAAGTCGCATCGCACTCTCTCTTGTACATCCCGTGGACACAGTGGCTCGTGACACTAGAAACCATTGCCATGCTGGGAGTCCTGACTGTGGTGTAAGGATATCAAGGTGAGGGCTTAGTTAGGCCTAGGTGACAGTACTTCTCTAGACTATCTACCAGTTCGGGAAAACCCTGTAGGTTTCGAAGCCGGACTTAAAGTGTAGTTGCCGCTTGAGGTAGACGGACGTCGTGGAGCAGCTCCCAGGAGCAGTGGTAGGCTAATTGTATTTTCTCCTGCAGCTCACGGTTCCTCCAGAGCGCAGACACCCTTTGCATGAAGGAAGGCATGGAACGTTGATAACTGGGTTGCTTTCAAGCTATCGCAATCCAGGTGTCTAACCAACGAAGCCCTTCACTGCCCGTCAGTCGGCATCTAGCTGTTCCCGACGGTAGATGGCTCAAGGCTCCACGAAGACACAGGCAGTCCTTTCTCAGTACGTTTTGGAACCTAACGCTGACAAGTGAGTCCAAAAGAGAGCTGATATGCTTCCTAGAGTTCACGAACCACAGGGACTAAGGCTCTATGCAATCTGTTGCTTCGCTAAGTCTGTCATGAGAACACCTGGACGTTAGCTTGAGGCTAGAGGCCCCATGTGGTGGGCCCATTCCCTGAAGACTACTGAAGGATGACCACCTACCAAGGGATGGCAACCTCCAAGCTTCTTGCCTAGAAACTCACATCATCACGATGGCAATTGTGTTACGAAGAGAAGCTGTGCAGCAACAGCGTTTCTTGGGGAGAATTGAGCCTGCGGCTCTGTAAATGCCGGTGAGGAAAAGAAAGTTTCACTCGCAGCCTTACTTTCAAAAGGGACCACACAGAGCATTCACCCTGCTGTGTCTTTCTCTAGTTTGTACTCCCAAGGTGCGTTAGAAGGGAGATACTTGAGTTGTTTCACTTACCACATGCTAGATGTTTAGCAAAAGAAGATCTTTACTGCCCTTGTTTCGGCATATGGTTGTCCTCAGCCGAACACTTCTCTCAGCTCCTAGAAGCGAGGGGCGGTCCATCGTGTACATCTTGGATCCCAGTGCAGACCTGTTTGTCCTAAGACACCAGAAATGCTTCCTACACTTAAAGCACTGCTTTGACAAACGCTGCCTGGAACCTGTTGCCTGCCTCTCTGTGTGACGAACAAAACAGTACCTTAGCTTGGGGCCAGTCCTCCTATATGTTTGGCTTACTCACCGACGATTGCTGAGGGATGAGCACCTAGCAGGGAGTGCAAGGCCACGTATGCCTCACGGGGTTGGGGGGGGGAAATCACTTGTCCTCACAAAGGCAATTCTGCAATGAAGAAAAGATAGGCCACTACACTGTTCATCAGTTAACCTTGAGGCCGCGTGTCGTCATTCCAGTGTGGTAAATAAACTTCCCATCACGCTTCAGTTTCCAAGTCGAGGGCACAGCGCCTTATGCTGCAGTGTCTGACTCCCTACTGGACGTTCAGCTGACCAACTACACCCTTTAGTGAGTAAAGTTTGTGATACACTTTGTGATATGGGGTCGTGATTGTGGTGAAAGGATGAGCAAGTCATGGGTTAGTGAGGCCGGTTTGTACAATGTATCTCCAGAATACCTGGCTTTCAAGGGAGAGCCCGAAATTTTTCAGGCTACGCTGAAAGTCCAGTGGCCGCCTGGGGTAAATTGCATCACGTGCGAGTTCCCTGAAGGCGGGGTCGAATCACTGTACGTTTTGTGTGCTCTGGGTTCGGCGGAAATGCAGACACGTTTTGCATGAAGGAATGAACAGAACGCTGATAGCTGGCTCTTTCTAAGCTATCCCAACCTAGGTGTTTCTCTGACGCAGCCCTTCACTGCCCATGACTCGGCATCTAGCTGCTGCCAGCGGTGCATTGCTCACAACTCCCTGAAGACACAGGAGGCCCTTTTATCCGTTTCGGATCCTATTGCAGACCGGCGACTCAAGAGAGACCTGATATGCTTCCTAGGGTTCAAGAAACCCAGGGACTTAGGCTGCATGGGGTCTGTTGCATGCCTACCTCGTTCATGAGAAAACCTGAACAGTAGCTTAAGGCCAGAGGCCCCGTGTGCTTCTCCCCTTCCCTGAGGACAACCGAAGTAGGAGCACTTACCGAGGAACGGCAACATCCAATTTCCTTCCAGGAAATTCACTTGTCATCACAAAGGCAACTGTGCAACAACACTGTTTCCCAGGGAGAACTGAGCCCGCAGCTCTCTAAATCCCAATGAGGAAAACAAAGTTTCCCTTCAAGCCTTAGTTTCAAAATGGACCGCAGACCATTCACCCTGTGGTTTCCGTCTCTCCATGGCACGTCCAAGGTGCGCATAGCACGGAGATACTACAGTCGTTTCAACTTGCCGCATCCTAACATTTGAACCAAAGACGCCCTTCACAGCCCTTCTTTCGGCCTATAGTTGCCCTCAACTGAGCTTCGCTCACAAGGCCCAGAAAGGACAGGCAGTCCGTCGTTCACATCTTGGATCCTAGTGCAGACCCCCGTGTCCTAAGACGCCAGAAACGCTTCCTAGATTTAAAGCACCGCTCTGACAAACGCTGCCGTGAGCCTGCGGCCCGCCTATGTCTGTGATGAGAGAAGTAGAACGTTGGCCTGAGGCGAGTCGTCCAGGGTTGTGGGCGTACTCACGAACAATTTTGGAGGGATGAGGACGTGGCAGGAATTGAAAGCCAAGTGTTCTTTCGTGGAGGATAACTAGTCCTCCCAAAGACGACTGTGCAGCAAAGAGAAGATGGGCAACAACAGTGTTTAGCAGGTAATCCTGGGGCCGCAATCTCTCTACTTTGCAATGAGGAAAATCAACGTTCCCAGGAAGCCTCAATTTCCAGCAGCACAAAGCAGCGTATTAACAAGTCGCATCGCACTCTCTCTTGTACATCCCGTGGACACAGTGGCTCGTGACACTAGAAACCATTGCCATGCTGGGAGTCCTGACTGTGGTGTAAGGATATCAAGGTGAGGGCTTAGTTAGGCCTAGGTGACAGTACTTCTCTAGACTATCTACCAGTTCGGGAAAACCCTGTAGGTTTCGAAGCCGGACTTAAAGTGTAGTTGCCGCTTGAGGTAGACGGACGTCGTGGAGCAGCTCCCAGGAGCAGTGGTAGGCTAATTGTATTTTCTCCTGCAGCTCACGGTTCCTCCAGAGCGCAGACACCCTTTGCATGAAGGAAGGCATGGAACGTTGATAACTGGGTTGCTTTCAAGCTATCGCAATCCAGGTGTCTAACCAACGAAGCCCTTCACTGCCCGTCAGTCGGCATCTAGCTGTTCCCGACGGTAGATGGCTCAAGGCTCCACGAAGACACAGGCAGTCCTTTCTCAGTACGTTTCGGAACCTAACGCTGACAAGTGAGTCCAAAAGAGAGCTGATATGCTTCCTAGAGTTCACGAACCACAGGGACTAAGGCACTATGCAATCTGTTGCTTCCCTAAGTCTGTCATGAGAACACCTGGACGTTAGCTTGAGGCTAGAGGTCCCATGTGGTGGGCCCATTCCCTGAAGACTACTGAAGGATGACCACCTACCAAGGGATGGCAACCTCCAAGCTTCTTGCCTAGAAACTCACATCATCACGATGGCAATTGTGTTACGAAGAGAAGCTGTGCAGCAACAGCGTTTCTTGGGGAGAATTGAGCCTGCGGCTCTGTAAATGCCGGTGAGGAAAAGAAAGTTTCACTCGCAGCCTTACTTTCAAAAGGGACCACACAGAGCATTCACCCTGCTGTGTCTTTCTCTAGTTTGTACTCCCAAGGTGCGTTAGAAGGGAGATACTTGAGTTGTTTCACTTACCACATGCTAGATGTTTAGCAAAAGAAGATCTTTACTGCCCTTGTTTCGGCATATGGTTGTCCTCAGCCGAACACTTCTCTCAGCTCCTAGAAGCGACGGGCGGTCCATCGTGTACATCTTGGATCCCAGTGCAGACCTGTTTGTCCTAAGACACCAGAAATGCTTCCTACACTTAAAGCACCGCTTTGACAAACGCTGCCTGGAACCTGTTGCCTGCCTCTCTGTGTGACGAACAAAACAGTACCTTAGCTTGGGGCCAGTCCTCCTATATGTTTGGCTTACTCACCAACGATTGCTGAGGGATGAGCACCTAGCAGGGAGTGCAAGGCCACGTATGCCTCACGGGGTTGGGGGGGGGGAAATCACTTGTCCTCACAAAGGCAATTCTGCAATGAAGAAAAGATAGGCCACTACACTGTTCATCAGTTAACCTTGAGGCCGCGTGTCGTCATTCCAGTGTGGTAAATAAACTTCCCATCACGCTTCAGTTTCCAAGTCGAGGGCACAGCGCCTTATGCTGCAGTGTCTGACTCCCTACTGGACGTTCAGCTGACCAACTACACCCTTTAGTGAGTAAACTTTGTGATACACTTTGTGATATGGGGTCGTGATTGTGGTGAAAGGATGAGCAAGTCATGGGTTAGTGAGGCCGGTTTGTACAATGTATCTCCAGAATACCTGGCTTTCAAGGGAGAGCCCGAAATTTTTCAGGCTACGCTGAAAGTCCAGTGGCCGCCTGGGGTAAATTGCATCACGTGCGAGTTCCCTGAAGGCGGGGTCGAATCACTGTACGTTTTGTGTGCTCTGGGTTCGGCGGAAATGCAGACACGTTTTGCATGAAGGAATGAACAGAACGCTGATAGCTGGCTCTTTCTAAGCTATCCCAACCTAGGTGTTTCTCTGACGCAGCCCTTCACTGCCCATGACTCGGCATCTAGCTGCTGCCAGCGGTGCATTGCTCACAACTCCCTGAAGACACAGGAGGCCCTTTTATCCGTTTCGGATCCTATTGCAGACCGGCGACTCAAGAGAGACCTGATATGCTTCCTAGGGTTCAAGAAACCCAGGGACTTAGGCTGCATGGGGTCTGTTGCATGCCTACCTCGTTCATGAGAAAACCTGAACAGTAGCTTAAGGCCAGAGGCCCCGTGTGGTTCTCCCCTTCCCTGAGGACAACCGAAGTAGGAGCACTTACCGAGGAACGGCAACATCCAATTTCCTTCCAGGAAATTCACTTGTCATCACAGAGGCAACTGTGCAACAACACTGTTTCCCAGGGAGAGCTGAGCCCGCAGCTCTCTAAATCCCAATGAGGAAAACAAAGTTTCCCTTCAAGCCTTAGTTTCAAAGTGGATCGCAGACCATTCACCCTGTGGTTTCCGTCTCTCCATGGCACGTCCAAGGTGCGCATAGCACGGAGATACTACAGTCGTTTCAACTTGCCGCATCCTAGCATTTGAACCAAAGACGCCCTTCACAGCCCTTCTTTCGGCCTATAGTTGCCCTCAACTGAGCTTCGCTCACAAGGCCCAGAAAGGACGGGCAGTCCGTCATTTACATCTTGGATCCTAGTGCAGACCCCCGTGTCCTAAGACGCCAGAAACGCTTCCTAGATTTAAAGCACCGCTCTGACAAACGCTGCCGTGAGCCTGCGGCCCGCCTATGTCTGTGACGAGAGAAGTAGAACGTTGGCCTGAGGCGAGTCATCCAGGGTTGTGGGCGTACTCACGAACAATTTTGGAGGGATGAGGACGTGGCAGGAATTGAAAGCCAAGTGTTCTTTCGTGGAGGATAACTAGTCCTCCCAAAGACGACTGTGCAGCAAAGAGAAGATGGGCAACAACAGTGTTTAGCAGGTAATCCTGGGGCCGCAAACTCTCTACTTTGCAATGAGGAAAATCAACGTTCCCAGGAAGCCTCAATTTCCAGCAGCACAAAGCAGCGTATTAACAAGTCGCATCGCACTCTCTCTTGTACATCCCGTGGACACAGTGGCTTGTGACACTAGAAACCATTGCCATGCTGGGAGTCCTGACTGTGGTGTAAGGATATCAAGGTGAGGGCTTAGTTAGGCCTAGGTGACAGTACTTCTCTAGACTATCTACCAGTTCGGGAAAACCCTGTAGGTTTCGAAGCCGGACTTAAAGTGTAGTTGCCGCTTGAGGTAGACGGACGTCGTGGAGCAGCTCCCAGGAGCAGTGGTAGGCTAATTGTATTTTCTCCTGCAGCTCACGGTTCCTCCAGAGCGCAGACACCCTTTGCATGAAGGAAGGCATGGAACGTTGATAACTGGGTTGCTTTCAAGCTATCGCAATCCAGGTGTCTAACCAACGAAGCCCTTCACTGCCCGTCAGTCGGCATCTAGCTGTTCCCGACGGTAGATGGCTCAAGGCTCCACGAAGACACAGGCAGTCCTTTCTCAGTACGTTTTGGAACCTAACGCTGACAAGTGAGTCCAAAAGAGAGCTGATATGCTTCCTAGAGTTCACGAACCACAGGGACTAAGGCACTATGCAATCTGTTGCTTCCCTAAGTCTGTCATGAGAACACCTGGACGTTAGCTTGAGGCTAGAGGCCCCATGTGGTGGACCCATTCCCTGAAGACTACTGAAGGATGACCACCTACCAAGGGATGGCAACCTCCAAGCTTCTTGCCTAGAAACTCACATCATCACAATGGCAATTGTGTTACGAAGAGAAGCTGTGCAGCAACAGCGTTTCTTGGGGAGAATTGAGCCTGCGGCTCTGTAAATGCCGGTGAGGAAAATAAAGTTTCACTCGCAGCCTTACTTTCAAAAGGGACCACACAGAGCATTCACCCTGCTGTGTCTTTCTCTAGTTTGTACTCCCAAGGTGCGTTAGAAGGGAGATACTTGAGTTGTTTCACTTACCACATGCTAGATGTTTAGCAAAAGAAGATCTTTACTGCCCTTGTTTCGGCATATGGTTGTCCTCAGCCAAACACTTCTCTCAGCTCCTAGAAGTGACGGGCGGTCCATCGTGTACATCTTGGATCCCAGTGCAGACCTGTTTGTCCTAAGACACCAGAAATGCTTCCTACACTTAAAGCACCGCTTTGACAAACGCTGCCTGGAACCTGTTGCCTGCCTCTCTGTGTGACGAACAAAACAGTACCTTAGCTTGGGGCCAGTCCTCCTATATGTTTGGCTTACTCACCGACGATTGCTGAGGGATGAGCACCTAGCAGGGAGTGCAAGGCCACGTATGCCTCACGGGGTTGGGGGGGGGGAAATCACTTGTCCTCACAAAGGCAATTCTGCAATGAAGAAAAGATAGGCCACTACACTGTTCATCAGTTAACCTTGAGGCCGCGTGTCGTCATTCCAGTGTGGTAAATAAACTTCCCATCACGCTTCAGTTTCCAAGTCGAGGGCACAGCGCCTTATGCTGCAGTGTCTGACTCCCTACTGGACGTTCAGCTGACCAACTACACCCTTTAGTGAGTAAACTTTGTGATACACTTTGTGATATGGGGTCGTGATTGTGGTGAAAGGATGAGCAAGTCATGGGTTAGTGAGGCCGGTTTGTACAATGTATCTCCAGAATACCTGGCTTTCAAGGGAGAGCCCGAAATTTTTCAGGCTACGCTGAAAGTCCAGTGGCCGCCTGGGGTAAATTGCATCACGTGCGAGTTCCCTGAAGGCGGGGTCGATTCACTGTACGTTTTGTGTGCTCTGGGTTCGGCGGAAATGCAGACACGTTTTGCATGAAGGAATGAACAGAACGCTGATAGCTGGCTCTTTCTAAGCTATCCCAACCTAGGTGTTTCTCTGACGCAGCCCTTCACTGCCCATGACTCGGCATCTAGCTGCTGCCAGTGGTGCATTGCTCACAACTCCCTGAAGACACAGGAGGCCCTTTTATCCGTTTCGGATCCTATTGCAGACCAGCGACTCAAGAGAGACCTGATATGCTTCCTAGGGTTCAAGAAACCCAGGGACTTAGGCTGCATGGGGTCTGTTGCATGCCTACCTCGTTCATGAGAAAACCTGAACAGTAGCTTAAGGCCAGAGGCCCCGTGTGCTTCTCCCCTTCCCTGAGGACAACCGAAGTAGGAGCACTTACCGAGGAATGGCAACATCTAATTTCCTTCCAGGAAATTCACTTGTCATCACAGAGGCAACTGTGCAACAACACTGTTTCCCAGGGAGAGCTGAGCCCGCAGCTCTCTAAATCCCAATGAGGAAAACAAAGTTTCCCTTCAAGCCTTAGTTTCAAAATGGACCGCAGACCATTCACCCTGTGGTTTCCGTCTCTCCATGGCACGTCCAAGGTGCGCATAGCACGGAGATACTACAGTCGTTTCAACTTGCCGCATCCTAGCATTTGAACCAAAGACGCCCTTCACAGCCCTTCTTTCGGCCTATAGTTGCCCTCAACTGAGCTTCGCTCACAAGGCCCAGAAAGGACGGGCAGTCCGTCGTTCACATCTTGGATCCTAGTGCAGACCCCCGTGTCCTAAGACGCCAGAAACGCTTCCTAGATTTAAAGCACCGCTCTGACAAACGCTGCCGTGAGCCTGCGGCCCGCCTATGTCTGTGACGAGAGAAGTAGAACGTTGGCCTGAGGCGAGTCGTCCAGGGTTGTGGGCGTACTCACGAACAATTTTGGAGGGATGAGGACGTGGCAGGAATTGAAAGCCAAGTGTTCTTTCGTGGAGGATAACTAGTCCTCCCAAAGACGACTGTGCAGCAAAGAGAAGATGGGCAACAACAGTGTTTAGCAGGTAATCCTGGGGCCGCAAACTCTCTACTTTGCAATGAGGAAAATCAACGTTCCCAGGAAGCCTCAATTTCCAGCAGCACAAAGCAGCGTATTAACAAGTCGCATCGCACTCTCTCTTGTACATCCCGTGGACACAGTGGCTCGTGACACTAGAAACCATTGCCATGCTGGGAGTCCTGACTGTGGTGTAAGGATATCAAGGTGAGGGCTTAGTTAGGCCTAGGTGACAGTACTTCTCTAGACTATCTACCAGTTCGGGAAAACCCTGTAGGTTTCGAAGCCGGACTTAAAGTGTAGTTGCCGCTTGAGGTAGACGGACGTCGTGGAGCAGCTCCCAGGAGCAGTGGTAGGCTAATTGTATTTTCTCCTGCAGCTCACGGTTCCTCCAGAGCGCAGACACCCTTTGCATGAAGGAAGGCATGGAACGTTGATAACTGGGTTGCTTTCAAGCTATCGCAATCCAGGTGTCTAACCAACGAAGCCCTTCACTGCCCGTCAGTCGGCATCTAGCTGTTCCCGACGGTAGATGGCTCAAGACTCCACGAAGACACAGGCAGTCCTTTCTCAGT
Source organism: Pseudorca crassidens (assembly GCF_039906515.1). Taxonomy (NCBI): domain Eukaryota; kingdom Metazoa; phylum Chordata; class Mammalia; order Artiodactyla; family Delphinidae; genus Pseudorca; species Pseudorca crassidens. The sequence goes on from NC_090305.1 coordinate 47,455,102, forward strand.
ACGTTTTGGAACCTAACACTGACAAGTGAGTCCAAAAGAGAGCTGATATGCTTCCTAGAGTTCACGAACCACAGGGACTAAGGCACTATGCAATCTGTTGCTTCCCTAAGTCTGTCATGAGAACACCTGGACGTTAGCTTGAGGCTAGAGGCCCCATGTGGTGGGCCCATTCCCTGAAGACTACTGAAGGATGACCACCTACCAAGGGATGGCAACCTCCAAGCTTCTTGCCTAGAAACTCACATCATCACGATGGCAATTGTGTTACGAAGAGAAGCTGTGCAGCAACAGCGTTTCTTGGGGAGAATTGAGCCTGCGGCTCTGTAAATGCCGGTGAGGAAAAGAAAGTTTCACTCGCAGCCTTACTTTCAAAAGGGACCACACAGAGCATTCACCCTGCTGTGTCTTTCTCTAGTTTGTACTCCCAAGGTGCGTTAGAAGGGAGATACTTGAGTTGTTTCACTTACCACATGCTAGATGTTTAGCAAAAGAAGATCTTTACTGCCCTTGTTTCGGCATATGGTTGTCCTCAGCCGAACACTTCTCTCAGCTCCTAGAAGCGACGGGCGGTCCATCGTGTACATCTTGGATCCCAGTGCAGACCTGTTTGTCCTAAGACACCAGAAATGCTTCCTACACTTAAAGCACCGCTTTGACAAACGCTGCCTGGAACCTGTTGCCTGCCTCTCTGTGTGACGAACAAAACAGTACCTTAGCTTGGGGCCAGTCCTCCTATATGTTTGGCTTACTCACCGACGATTGCTGAGGGATGAGCACCTAGCAGGGAGTGCAAGGCCACGTATGCCTCACGGGGTTGGGGGGGGAAATCACTTGTCCTCACAAAGGCAATTCTGCAATGAAGAAAAGATAGGCCACTACACTGTTCATCAGTTAACCTTGAGGCCGCGTGTCGTCATTCCAGTGTGGTAAATAAACTTCCCATCACGCTTCAGTTTCCAAGTCGAGGGCACAGCGCCTTATGCTGCAGTGTCTGACTCCCTACTGGACGTTCAGCTGACCAACTACACCCTTTATTGAGTAAACTTTGTGATACACTTTGTGATATGGGGTCGTGATTGTGGTGAAAGGATGAGCAAGTCATGGGTTAGTGAGGCCGGTTTGTACAATGTATCTCCAGAATACCTGGCTTTCAAGGGAGAGCCCGAAATTTTTCAGGCTACACTGAAAGTACAGTGGCCGCCTGGGGTAAATTGCATCACGTGCGAGTTCCCTGAAGGCGGGGTCGAATCACTGTACGTTTTGTGTGCTCTGGGTTCGGCGAAAATGCAGACACGTTTTGCATGAAGGAATGAACAGAACGCTGATAGCTGGCTCTTTCTAAGCTATCCCAACCTAGGTGTTTCTCTGACGCAGCCCTTCACTGCCCATGACTCGGCATCTAGCTGCTGCCAGCGGTGCATTGCTCACAACTCCCTGAAGACACAGGAGGCCCTTTTATCCGTTTCGGATCCTATTGCAGACCGGCGACTCAAGAGAGACCTGATATGCTTCCTAGGGTTCAAGAAACCCAGGGACTTAGGCTGCATGGGGTCTGTTGCATGCCTACCTCGTTCATGAGAAAACCTGAACAGTAGCTTAAGGCCAGAGGCCCCATGTGGTTCTCCCCTTCCCTGAGGACAACCGAAGTAGGAGCACTTACCGAGGAACGGCAACATCCAATTTCCTTCCAGGAAATTCACTTGTCATCACAGAGGCAACTGTGCAACAACACTGTTTCCCAGGGAGAACTGAGCCCGCAGCTCTCTAAATCCCAATGAGGAAAATAAAGTTTCCCTTCAAGCCTTAGTTTCAAAATGGACCGCAGACCATTCACCCTGTGGTTTCCGTCTCTCCATGGCACGTCCAAGGTGCGCATAGCACGGAGATACTACATTCGTTTCAACTTGCCGCATCCTAGCATTTGAACCAAAGACGCCCTTCACAGCCCTTCTTTCGGCCTATAGTTACCCTCAACTGAGCTTCGCTCACAAGGCCCAGGAAGGACGGGCAGTCCGTCGTTCACATCTTGGATCCTAGTGCAGACCCCCGTGTCCTAAGACGCCAGAAACGCTTCCTAGATTTAAAGCACCGCTCTGACAAACGCTGCCGTGAGCCTGCGGCCCGCCTATGTCTGTGACGAGAGAAGTAGAACGTTGGCCTGAGGCGAGTCGTCCAGGGTTGTGGGCGTACTCACGAACAATTTTGGAGGGATGAGGACGTGGCAGGAATTGAAAGCCAAGTGTTCTTTCGTGGAGGATAACTAGTCCTCCCAAAGACGACTGTGCAGCAAAGAGAAGATGGGCAACAACAGTGTTTAGCAGGTAATCCTGGGGCCGCAAACTCTCTACTTTGCAATGAGGAAAATCAACGTTCCCAGGAAGCCTCAATTTCCAGCAGCACAAAGCAGCGTATTAACAAGTCGCATCGCACTCTCTCTTGTACATCCCGTGGACACAGTGGCTCGTGACACTAGAAACCATTGCCATGCTGGGAGTCCTGACTGTGGTGTAAGGATATCAAGGTGAGGGCTTAGTTAGGCCTAGGTGACAGTACTTCTCTAGACTATCTACCAGTTCGGGAAAACCCTGTAGGTTTCGAAGCCGGACTTAAAGTGTAGTTGCCGCTTGAGGTAGACGGACGTCGTGGAGCAGCTCCCAGGAGCAGTGGTAGGCTAATTGTATTTTCTCCTGCAGCTCACGGTTCCTCCAGAGCGCAGACACCCTTTGCATGAAGGAAGGCATGGAACGTTGATAACTGGGTTGCTTTCAAGCTATCGCAATCCAGGTGTCTAACCAACGAAGCCCTTCACTGCCCGTCAGTCGGCATCTAGCTGTTCCCGACGGTAGATGGCTCAAGACTCCACGAAGACACAGGCAGTCCTTTCTCAGTACGTTTTGGAACCTAACACTGACAAGTGAGTCCAAAAGAGAGCTGATATGCTTCCTAGAGTTCACGAACCACAGGGACTAAGGCACTATGCAATCTGTTGCTTCCCTAAGTCTGTCATGAGAACACCTGGACGTTAGCTTGAGGCTAGAGGCCCCATGTGGTGGGCCCATTCCCTGAAGACTACTGAAGGATGACCACCTACCAAGGGATGGCAACCTCCAAGCTTCTTGCCTAGAAACTCACATCATCACGATGGCAATTGTGTTACGAAGAGAAGCTGTGCAGCAACAGCGTTTCTTGGGGAGAATTGAGCCTGCGGCTCTGTAAATGCCGGTGAGGAAAAGAAAGTTTCACTCGCAGCCTTACTTTCAAAAGGGACCACACAGAGCATTCACCCTGCTGTGTCTTTCTCTAGTTTGTACTCCCAAGGTGCGTTAGAAGGGAGATACTTGAGTTGTTTCACTTACCACATGCTAGATGTTTAGCAAAAGAAGATCTTTACTGCCCTTGTTTCGGCATATGGTTGTCCTCAGCCGAACACTTCTCTCAGCTCCTAGAAGCGACGGGCGGTCCATCGTGTACATCTTGGATCCCAGTGCAGACCTGTTTGTCCTAAGACACCAGAAATGCTTCCTACACTTAAAGCACCGCTTTGACAAACGCTGCCTGGAACCTGTTGCCTGCCTCTCTGTGTGACGAACAAAACAGTACCTTAGCTTGGGGCCAGTCCTCCTATATGTTTGGCTTACTCACCGACGATTGCTGAGGGATGAGCACCTAGCAGGGAGTGCAAGGCCACGTATGCCTCACGGGGTTGGGGGGGGAAATCACTTGTCCTCACAAAGGCAATTCTGCAATGAAGAAAAGATAGGCCACTACACTGTTCATCAGTTAACCTTGAGGCCGCGTGTCGTCATTCCAGTGTGGTAAATAAACTTCCCATCACGCTTCAGTTTCCAAGTCGAGGGCACAGCGCCTTATGCTGCAGTGTCTGACTCCCTACTGGACGTTCAGCTGACCAACTACACCCTTTATTGAGTAAACTTTGTGATACACTTTGTGATATGGGGTCGTGATTGTGGTGAAAGGATGAGCAAGTCATGGGTTAGTGAGGCCGGTTTGTACAATGTATCTCCAGAATACCTGGCTTTCAAGGGAGAGCCCGAAATTTTTCAGGCTACACTGAAAGTACAGTGGCCGCCTGGGGTAAATTGCATCACGTGCGAGTTCCCTGAAGGCGGGGTCGAATCACTGTACGTTTTGTGTGCTCTGGGTTCGGCGAAAATGCAGACACGTTTTGCATGAAGGAATGAACAGAACGCTGATAGCTGGCTCTTTCTAAGCTATCCCAACCTAGGTGTTTCTCTGACGCAGCCCTTCACTGCCCATGACTCGGCATCTAGCTGCTGCCAGCGGTGCATTGCTCACAACTCCCTGAAGACACAGGAGGCCCTTTTATCCGTTTCGGATCCTATTGCAGACCGGCGACTCAAGAGAGACCTGATATGCTTCCTAGGGTTCAAGAAACCCAGGGACTTAGGCTGCATGGGGTCTGTTGCATGCCTACCTCGTTCATGAGAAAACCTGAACAGTAGCTTAAGGCCAGAGGCCCCATGTGGTTCTCCCCTTCCCTGAGGACAACCGAAGTAGGAGCACTTACCGAGGAACGGCAACATCCAATTTCCTTCCAGGAAATTCACTTGTCATCACAGAGGCAACTGTGCAACAACACTGTTTCCCAGGGAGAACTGAGCCCGCAGCTCTCTAAATCCCAATGAGGAAAATAAAGTTTCCCTTCAAGCCTTAGTTTCAAAATGGACCGCAGACCATTCACCCTGTGGTTTCCGTCTCTCCATGGCACGTCCAAGGTGCGCATAGCACGGAGATACTACATTCGTTTCAACTTGCCGCATCCTAGCATTTGAACCAAAGACGCCCTTCACAGCCCTTCTTTCGGCCTATAGTTACCCTCAACTGAGCTTCGCTCACAAGGCCCAGGAAGGACGGGCAGTCCGTCGTTCACATCTTGGATCCTAGTGCAGACCCCCGTGTCCTAAGACGCCAGAAACGCTTCCTAGATTTAAAGCACCGCTCTGACAAACGCTGCCGTGAGCCTGCGGCCCGCCTATGTCTGTGACGAGAGAAGTAGAACGTTGGCCTGAGGCGAGTCGTCCAGGGTTGTGGGCGTACTCACGAACAATTTTGGAGGGATGAGGACGTGGCAGGAATTGAAAGCCAAGTGTTCTTTCGTGGAGGATAACTAGTCCTCCCAAAGACGACTGTGCAGCAAAGAGAAGATGGGCAACAACAGTGTTTAGCAGGTAATCCTGGGGCCGCAAACTCTCTACTTTGCAATGAGGAAAATCAACGTTCCCAGGAAGCCTCAATTTCCAGCAGCACAAAGCAGCGTATTAACAAGTCGCATCGCACTCTCTCTTGTACATCCCGTGGACACAGTGGCTCGTGACACTAGAAACCATTGCCATGCTGGGAGTCCTGACTGTGGTGTAAGGATATCAAGGTGAGGGCTTAGTTAGGCCTAGGTGACAGTACTTCTCTAGACTATCTACCAGTTCGGGAAAACCCTGTAGGTTTCGAAGCCGGACTTAAAGTGTAGTTGCCGCTTGAGGTAGACGGACGTCGTGGAGCAGCTCCCAGGAGCAGTGGTAGGCTAATTGTATTTTCTCCTGCAGCTCACGGTTCCTCCAGAGCGCAGACACCCTTTGCATGAAGGAAGGCATGGAACGTTGATAACTGGGTTGCTTTCAAGCTATCGCAATCCAGGTGTCTAACCAACGAAGCCCTTCACTGCCCGTCAGTCGGCATCTAGCTGTTCCCGACGGTAGATGGCTCAAGGCTCCACGAAGACACAGGCAGTCTTTTCTCAGTACGTTTTGGAACCTAACGCTGACAAGTGAGTCCAAAAGAGAGCTGATATGCTTCCTAGAGTTCACGAACCACAGGGACTAAGGCACTATGCAATCTGTTGCTTCCCTAAGTCTGTCATGAGAACACCTGGACGTTAGCTTGAGGCTAGAGGCCCCATGTGGTGGGCCCATTCCCTGAAGACTACTGAAGGATGACCACCTACCAAGGGATGGCAACCTCCAAGCTTCTTGCCTAGAAACTCACATCATCACGATGGCAATTGTGTTACGAAGAGAAGCTGTGCAGCAACAGCGTTTCTTGGGGAGAATTGAGCCTGCGGCTCTGTAAATGCCGGTGAGGAAAATAAAGTTTCACTCGCAGCCTTACTTTCAAAAGGGACCACACAGAGCATTCACCCTGCTGTGTCTTTCTCTAGTTTGTACTCCCAAGGTGCGTTAGAAGGGAGATACTTGAGTTGTTTCACTTACCACATGCTAGATGTTTAGCAAAAGAAGATCTTTACTGCCCTTGTTTCGGCATATGGTTGTCCTCAGCCGAACACTTCTCTCAGCTCCTAGAAGCGACGGGCGGTCCATCGTGTACATCTTGGATCCCAGTGCAGACCTGTTTGTCCTAAGACACCAGAAATGCTTCCTACACTTAAAGCACCGCTTTGACAAACGCTGCCTGGAACCTGTTGCCTGCCTCTCTGTGTGACGAACAAAACAGTACCTTAGCTTGGGGCCAGTCCCCCTATATGTTTGGCTTACTCACCGACGATTGCTGAGGGATGAGCACCTAGCAGGGAGTGCAAGGCCACGTATGCCTCACGGGGTTGGGGGGGGGAAATCACTTGTCCTCACAAAGGCAATTCTGCAATGAAGAAAAGATAGGCCACTACACTGTTCATCAGTTAACCTTGAGGCCGCGTGTCGTCATTCCAGTGTGGTAAATAAACTTCCCATCACGCTTCAGTTTCCAAGTCGAGGGCACAGCGCCTTATGCTGCAGTGTCTGACTCCCTACTGGACGTTCAGCTGACCAACTACACCCTTTAGTGAGTAAACTTTGTGATACACTTTGTGATATGGGGTCGTGATTGTGGTGAAAGGATGAGCAAGTCATGGGTTAGTGAGGCCGGTTTGTACAATGTATCTCCAGAATACCTGGCTTTCAAGGGAGAGCCCGAAATTTTTCAGGCTACGCTGAAAGTCCAGTGGCCGCCTGGGGTAAATTGCATCACGTGCGAGTTCCCTGAAGGCGGGGTCGAATCACTGTACGTTTTGTGTGCTCTGGGTTCGGCGGAAATGCAGACACGTTTTGCATGAAGGAATGAACAGAACGCTGATAGCTGGCTCTTTCTAAGCTATCCCAACCTAGGTGTTTCTCTGACGCAGCCCTTCACTGCCCATGACTCGGCATCTAGCTGCTGCCAGCGGTGCATTGCTCACAACTCCCTGAAGACACAGGAGGCCCTTTTATCCGTTTCGGATCCTATTGCAGACCGGCGACTCAAGAGAGACCTGATATGCTTCCTAGGGTTCAAGAAACCCAGGGACTTAGGCTGCATGGGGTCTGTTGCATGCCTACCTCGTTCATGAGAAAACCTGAACAGTAGCTTAAGGCCAGAGGCCCCGTGTGCTTCTCCCCTTCCCTGAGGACAACCGAAGTAGGAGCACTTACCGAGGAACGGCAACATCCAATTTCCTTCCAGGAAATTCACTTGTCATCACAAAGGCAACTGTGCAACAACACTGTTTCCCAGGGAGAACTGAGCCCGCAGCTCTCTAAATCCCAATGAGGAAAATAAAGTTTCCCTTCAAGCCTTAGTTTCAAAATGGACCGCAGACCATTCACCCTGTGGTTTCCGTCTCTCCATGGCACGTCCAAGGTGCGCATAGCACGGAGATACTACAGTCGTTTCAACTTGCCGCATCCTAGCATTTGAACCAAAGACGCCCTTCACAGCCCTTCTTTCGGCCTATAGTTGCCCTCAACTGAGCTTCGCTCACAAGGCCCAGAAAGGACGGGCAGTCCGTCGTTCACATCTTGGATCCTAGTGCAGACCCCCGTGTCCTAAGACGCCAGAAACGCTTCCTAGATTTAAAGCACCGCTCTGACAAACGCTGCCGTGAGCCTGCGGCCCGCCTATGTCTGTGACGAGAGAAGTAGAACGTTGGCCTGAGGCGAGTCGTCCAGGGTTGTGGGCGTACTCACGAACAATTTTGGAGGGATGAGGACGTGGCAGGAATTGAAAGCCAAGTGTTCTTTTGTGGAGGATAACTAGTCCTCCCAAAGACGACTGTGCAGCAAAGAGAAGATGGGCAACAACAGTGTTTAGCAGGTAATCCTGGGGCCGCAAACTCTCTACTTTGCAATGAGGAAAATCAACGTTCCCAGGAAGCCTCAATTTCCAGCAGCACAAAGCAGCGTATTAACAAGTCGCATCGCACTCTCTCTTGTACATCCCGTGGACACAGTGGCTCGTGACACTAGAAACCATTGCCATGCTGGGAGTCCTGACTGTGGTGTAAGGATATCAAGGTGAGGGCTTAGTTAGGCCTAGGTGACAGTACTTCTCTAGACTATCTACCAGTTCGGGAAAACCCTGTAGGTTTCGAAGCCGGACTTAAAGTGTAGTTGCCGCTTGAGGTAGACGGACGTCGTGGAGCAGCTCCCAGGAGCAGTGGTAGGCTAATTGTATTTTCTCCTGCAGCTCACGGTTCCTCCAGAGCGCAGACACCCTTTGCATGAAGGAAGGCATGGAACGTTGATAACTGGGTTGCTTTCAAGCTATCGCAATCCAGGTGTCTAACCAACGAAGCCCTTCACTGCCCGTCAGTCGGCATCTAGCTGTTCCCGACGGTAGATGGCTCAAGGCTCCACGAAGACACAGGCAGTCCTTTCTCAGTACGTTTTGGAACCTAACGCTGACAAGTGAGTCCAAAAGAGAGCTGATATGCTTCCTAGAGTTCACGAACCACAGGGACTAAGGCTCTATGCAATCTGTTGCTTCGCTAAGTCTGTCATGAGAACACCTGGACGTTAGCTTGAGGCTAGAGGCCCCATGTGGTGGGCCCATTCCCTGAAGACTACTGAAGGATGACCACCTACCAAGGGATGGCAACCTCCAAGCTTCTTGCCTAGAAACTCACATCATCACGATGGCAATTGTGTTACGAAGAGAAGCTGTGCAGCAACAGCGTTTCTTGGGGAGAATTGAGCCTGCGGCTCTGTAAATGCCGGTGAGGAAAAGAAAGTTTCACTCGCAGCCTTACTTTCAAAAGGGACCACACAGAGCATTCACCCTGCTGTGTCTTTCTCTAGTTTGTACTCCCAAGGTGCGTTAGAAGGGAGATACTTGAGTTGTTTCACTTACCACATGCTAGATGTTTAGCAAAAGAAGATCTTTACTGCCCTTGTTTCGGCATATGGTTGTCCTCAGCCGAACACTTCTCTCAGCTCCTAGAAGCGATGGGCGGTCCCTCGTGTACATCTTGGATCCCAGTGCAGACCTGTTTGTCCTAAGACACCAGAAATGCTTCCTACACTTAAAGCACCGCTTTGACAAACGCTGCCTGGAACCTGTTGCCTGCCTCTCTGTGTGACGAACAAAACAGTACCTTAGCTTGGGGCCAGTCCCCCTATATGTTTGGCTTACTCACCGACGATTGCTGAGGGATGAGCACCTAGCAGGGAGTGCAAGGCCACGTATGCCTCACGGGGTTGGGGGGGGGGGAAATCACTTGTCCTCACAAAGGCAATTCTGCAATGAAGAAAAGATAGGCCACTACACTGTTCATCAGTTAACCTTGAGGCCGCGTGTCGTCATTCCAGTGTGGTAAATAAACTTCCCATCACGCTTCAGTTTCCAAGTCGAGGGCACAGCGCCTTATGCTGCAGTGTCTGACTCCCTACTGGACGTTCAGCTGACCAACTACACCCTTTAGTGAGTAAACTTTGTGATACACTTTGTGATATGGGGTCGTGATTGTGGTGAAAGGATGAGCAAGTCATGGGTTAGTGAGGCCGGTTTGTACAATGTATCTCCAGAATACCTGGCTTTCAAGGGAGAGCCCGAAATTTTTCAGGCTACGCTGAAAGTCCAGTGGCCGCCTGGGGTAAATTGCATCACGTGCGAGTTCCCTGAAGGCGGGGTCGAATCACTGTACGTTTTGTGTGCTCTGGGTTCGGCGGAAATGCAGACACGTTTTGCATGAAGGAATGAACAGAACGCTGATAGCTGGCTCTTTCTAAGCTATCCCAACCTAGGTGTTTCTCTGACGCAGCCCTTCACTGCCCATGACTCGGCATCTAGCTGCTGCCAGCGGTGCATTGCTCACAACTCCCTGAAGACACAGGAGGCCCTTTTATCCGTTTCGGATCCTATTGCAGACCGGCGACTCAAGAGAGACCTGATATGCTTCCTAGGGTTCAAGAAACCCAGGGACTTAGGCTGCATGGGGTCTGTTGCATGCCTACCTCGTTCATGAGAAAACCTGAACAGTAGCTTAAGGCCAGAGGCCCCGTGTGCTTCTCCCCTTCCCTGAGGACAACCGAAGTAGGAGCACTTACCGAGGAACGGCAACATCCAATTTCCTTCCAGGAAATTCACTTGTCATCACAAAGGCAACTGTGCAACAACACTGTTTCCCAGGGAGAACTGAGCCCGCAGCTCTCTAAATCCCAATGAGGAAAATAAAGTTTCCCTTCAAGCCTTAGTTTCAAAATGGACCGCAGACCATTCACCCTGTGGTTTCCGTCTCTCCATGGCACGTCCAAGGTGCGCATAGCACGGAGATACTACAGTCGTTTCAACTTGCCGCATCCTAGCATTTGAACCAAAGACGCCCTTCACAGCCCTTCTTTCGGCCTATAGTTGCCCTCAACTGAGCTTCGCTCACAAGGCCCAGAAAGGACGGGCAGTCCGTCGTTCACATCTTGGATCCTAGTGCAGACCCCCGTGTCCTAAGACGCCAGAAACGCTTCCTAGATTTAAAGCACCGCTCTGACAAACGCTGCCGTCAGCCTGCGGCCCGCCTATGTCTGTGACGAGAGAAGTAGAACGTTGGCCTGAGGCGAGTCGTCCAGGGTTGTGGGCGTACTCACGAACAATTTTGGAGGGATGAGGACGTGGCAGGAATTGAAAGCCAAGTGTTCTTTCGTGGAGGATAACTAGTCCTCCCAAAGACGACTGTGCAGCAAAGAGAAGATGGGCAACAACAGTGTTTAGCAGGTAATCCTGGGGCCGCAAACTCTCTACTTTGCAATGAGGAAAATCAACGTTCCCAGGAAGCCTCAATTTCCAGCAGCACAAAGCAGCGTATTAACAAGTCGCATCGCACTCTCTCTTGTACATCCCGTGGACACAGTGGCTCGTGACACTAGAAACCATTGCCATGCTGGGAGTCCTGACTGTGGTGTAAGGATATCAAGGTGAGGGCTTAGTTAGGCCTAGGTGACAGTACTTCTCTAGACTATCTACCAGTTCGGGAAAACCCTGTAGGTTTCGAAGCCGGACTTAAAGTGTAGTTGCCGCTTGAGGTAGACGGACGTCGTGGAGCAGCTCCCAGGAGCAGTGGTAGGCTAATTGTATTTTCTCCTGCAGCTCACGGTTCCTCCAGAGCGCAGACACCCTTTGCATGAAGGAAGGCATGGAACGTTGATAACTGGGTTGCTTTCAAGCTATCGCAATCCAGGTGTCTAACCAACGAAGCCCTTCACTGCCCGTCAGTCGGCATCTAGCTGTTCCCGACGGTAGATGGCTCAAGGCTCCACGAAGACACAGGCAGTCCTTTCTCAGTACGTTTTGGAACCTAACGCTGACAAGTGAGTCCAAAAGAGAGCTGATATGCTTCCTAGAGTTCACGAACCACAGGGACTAAGGCTCTATGCAATCTGTTGCTTCGCTAAGTCTGTCATGAGAACACCTGGACGTTAGCTTGAGGCTAGAGGCCCCATGTGGTGGGCCCATTCCCTGAAGACTACTGAAGGATGACCACCTACCAAGGGATGGCAACCTCCAAGCTTCTTGCCTAGAAACTCACATCATCACGATGGCAATTGTGTTACGAAGAGAAGCTGTGCAGCAACAGCGTTTCTTGGGGAGAATTGAGCCTGCGGCTCTGTAAATGCCGGTGAGGAAAATAAAGTTTCACTCGCAGGCTTACTTTCAAAAGGGACCACACAGAGCATTCACCCTGCTGTGTCTTTCTCTAGTTTGTACTCCCAAGGTGCGTTAGAAGGGAGATACTTGAGTTGTTTCACTTACCACATGCTAGATGTTTAGCAAAAGAAGATCTTTACTGCCCTTGTTTCGGCATATGGTTGTCCTCAGCCGAACACTTCTCTCAGCTCCTAGAAGCGACGGGCGGTCCATCGTGTACATCTTGGATCCCAGTGCAGACCTGTTTGTCCTAAGACACCAGAAATGCTTCCTACACTTAAAACACCGCTTTGACAAACGCTGCCTGGAACCTGTTGCCTGCCTCTCTGTGTGACGAACAAAACAGTACCTTAGCTTGGGGCCAGTCCCCCTATATGTTTGGCTTACTCACCGACGATTGCTGAGGGATGAGCACCTAGCAGGGAGTGCAAGGCCACGTATGCCTCATGGGGTTGGGGGGGGGGAAATCACTTGTCCTCACAAAGGCAATTCTGCAATGAAGAAAAGATAGGCCACTACACTGTTCATCAGTTAACCTTGAGGCCGCGTGTCGTCATTCCAGTGTGGTAAATAAACTTCCCATCACGCTTCAGTTTCCAAGTCGAGGGCACAGCACCTTATGCTGCAGTGTCTGACTCCCTACTGGACGTTCAGCTGACCAACTACACCCTTTAGTGAGTAAACTTTGTGATACACTTTGTGATATGGGGTCGTGATTGTGGTGAAAGGATGAGCAAGTCATGGGTTAGTGAGGCCGGTTTGTACAATGTATCTCCAGAATACCTGGCTTTCAAGGGAGAGCCCGAAATTTTTCAGGCTACGCTGAAAGTCCAGTGGCCGCCTGGGGTAAATTGCATCACGTGCGAGTTCCCTGAAGGCGGGGTCGAATCACTGTACGTTTTGTGTGCTCTGGGTTCAGCGGAAATGCAGACACGTTTTGCATGAAGGAATGAACAGAACGCTGATAGCTGGCTCTTTCTAAGCTATCCCAACCTAGGTGTTTCTCTGACGCAGCCCTTCACTGCCCATGACTCGGCATCTAGCTGCTGCCAGCGGTGCATTGCTCACAACTCCCTGAAGACACAGGAGGCCCTTTTATCCGTTTCGGATCCTATTGCAGACCGGCGACTCAAGAGAGACCTGATATGCTTCCTAGGGTTCAAGAAACCCAGGGACTTAGGCTGCATGGGGTCTGTTGCATGCCTACCTCGTTCATGAGAAAACCTGAACAGTAGCTTAAGGCCAGAGGCCCCGTGTGCTTCTCCCCTTCCCTGAGGACAACCGAAGTAGGAGCACTTACCGAGGAACGGCAACATCCAATTTCCTTCCAGGAAATTCACTTGTCATCACAAAGGCAACTGTGCAACAACACTGTTTCCCAGGGAGAACTGAGCCCGCAGCTCTCTAAATCCCAATGAGGAAAATAAAGTTTCCCTTCAAGCCTTAGTTTCAAAATGGACCGCAGACCATTCACCCTGTGGTTTCCGTCTCTCCATGGCACGTCCAAGGTGCGCATAGCACGGAGATACTACAGTCGTTTCAACTTGCCGCATCCTAGCATTTGAACCAAAGACGCCCTTCACAGCCCTTCTTTCGGCCTATAGTTGCCCTCAACTGAGCTTCGCTCACAAGGCCCAGAAAGGACGGGCAGTCCGTCGTTCACATCTTGGATCCTAGTGCAGACCCCCGTGTCCTAAGACGCCAGAAACGCTTCCTAGATTTAAAGCACCGCTCTGACAAACGCTGCCGTCAGCCTGCGGCCCGCCTATGTCTGTGACGAGAGAAGTAGAACGTTGGCCTGAGGCGAGTCGTCCAGGGTTGTGGGCGTACTCACGAACAATTTTGGAGGGATGAGGACGTGGCAGGAATTGAAAGCCAAGTGTTCTTTCGTGGAGGATAACTAGTCCTCCCAAAGACGACTGTGCAGCAAAGAGAAGATGGGCAACAACAGTGTTTAGCAGGTAATCCTGGGGCCGCAAACTCTCTACTTTGCAATGAGGAAAATCAACGTTCCCAGGAAGCCTCAATTTCCAGCAGCACAAAGCAGCGTATTAACAAGTCGCATCGCACTCTCTCTTGTACATCCCGTGGACACAGTGGCTCGTGACACTAGAAACCATTGCCATGCTGGGAGTCCTGACTGTGGTGTAAGGATATCAAGGTGAGGGCTTAGTTAGGCCTAGGTGACAGTACTTCTCTAGACTATCTACCAGTTCGGGAAAACCCTGTAGGTTTCGAAGCCGGACTTAAAGTGTAGTTGCCGCTTGAGGTAGACGGACGTCGTGGAGCAGCTCCCAGGAGCAGTGGTAGGCTAATTGTATTTTCTCCTGCAGCTCACGGTTCCTCCAGAGCGCAGACACCCTTTGCATGAAGGAAGGCATGGAACGTTGATAACTGGGTTGCTTTCAAGCTATCGCAATCCAGGTGTCTAACCAACGAAGCCCTTCACTGCCCGTCAGTCGGCATCTAGCTGTTCCCGACGGTAGATGGCTCAAGGCTCCACGAAGACACAGGCAGTCCTTTCTCAGTACGTTTTGGAACCTAACGCTGACAAGTGAGTCCAAAAGAGAGCTGATATGCTTCCTAGAGTTCACGAACCACAGGGACTAAGGCTCTATGCAATCTGTTGCTTCGCTAAGTCTGTCATGAGAACACCTGGACGTTAGCTTGAGGCTAGAGGCCCCATGTGGTGGGCCCATTCCCTGAAGACTACTGAAGGATGACCACCTACCAAGGGATGGCAACCTCCAAGCTTCTTGCCTAGAAACTCACATCATCACGATGGCAATTGTGTTACGAAGAGAAGCTGTGCAGCAACAGCGTTTCTTGGGGAGAATTGAGCCTGCGGCTCTGTAAATGCCGGTGAGGAAAATAAAGTTTCACTCGCAGCCTTACTTTCAAAAGGGACCACACAGAGCATTCACCCTGCTGTGTCTTTCTCTAGTTTGTACTCCCAAGGTGCGTTAGAAGGGAGATACTTGAGTTGTTTCACTTACCACATGCTAGATGTTTAGCAAAAGAAGATCTTTACTGCCCTTGTTTCGGCATATGGTTGTCCTCAGCCGAACACTTCTCTCAGGTCCTAGAAGCGACGGGCGGTCCCTCGTGTACATCTTGGATCCCAGTGCAGACCTGTTTGTCCTAAGACACCAGAAATGCTTCCTACACTTAAAGCACCGCTTTGACAAACGCTGCCTGGAACCTGTTGCCTGCCTCTCTGTGTGACGAACAAAACAGTACCTTAGCTTGGGGCCAGTCCCCCTATATGTTTGGCTTACTCACCGACGATTGCTGAGGGATGAGCACCTAGCAGGGAGTGCAAGGCCACGTATGCCTCACGGGGTTGGGGGGGGGAAATCACTTGTCCTCACAAAGGCAATTCTGCAATGAAGAAAAGATAGGCCACTACACTGTTCATCAGTTAACCTTGAGGCCGCGTGTCGTCATTCCAGTGTGGTAAATAAACTTCCCATCACGCTTCAGTTTCCAAGTCGAGGGCACAGCGCCTTATGCTGCAGTGTCTGACTCCCTACTGGACGTTCAGCTGACCAACTACACCCTTTAGTGAGTAAACTTTGTGATACACTTTGTGATATGGGGTCGTGATTGTGGTGAAAGGATGAGCAAGTCATGGGTTAGTGAGGCCGGTTTGTACAATGTATCTCCAGAATACCTGGCTTTCAAGGGAGAGCCCGAAATTTTTCAGGCTACGCTGAAAGTCCAGTGGCCGCCTGGGGTAAATTGCATCACGTGCGAGTTCCCTGAAGGCGGGGTCGAATCACTGTACGTTTTGTGTGCTCTGGGTTCGGCGGAAATGCAGACACGTTTTGCATGAAGGAATGAACAGAACGCTGATAGCTGGCTCTTTCTAAGCTATCCCAACCTAGGTGTTTCTCTGACGCAGCCCTTCACTGCCCATGACTCGGCATCTAGCTGCTGCCAGCGGTGCATTGCTCACAACTCCCTGAAGACACAGGAGGCCCTTTTATCCGTTTCGGATCCTATTGCAGACCGGCGACTCAAGAGAGACCTGATATGCTTCCTAGGGTTCAAGAAACCCAGGGACTTAGGCTGCATGGGGTCTGTTGCATGCCTACCTCGTTCATGAGAAAACCTGAACAGTAGCTTAAGGCCAGAGGCCCCGTGTGCTTCTCCCCTTCCCTGAGGACAACCGAAGTAGGAGCACTTACCGAGGAACGGCAACATCCAATTTCCTTCCAGGAAATTCACTTGTCATCACAAAGGCAACTGTGCAACAACACTGTTTCCCAGGGAGAACTGAGCCCGCAGCTCTCTAAATCCCAATGAGGAAAATAAAGTTTCCCTTCAAGCCTTAGTTTCAAAATGGACCGCAGACCATTCACCCTGTGGTTTCCGTCTCTCCATGGCACGTCCAAGGTGCGCATAGCACGGAGATACTACAGTCGTTTCAACTTGCCGCATCCTAGCATTTGAACCAAAGACGCCCTTCACAGCCCTTCTTTCGGCCTATAGTTGCCCTCAACTGAGCTTCGCTCACAAGGCCCAGAAAGGACGGGCAGTCCGTCGTTCACATCTTGGATCCTAGTGCAGACCCCCGTGTCCTAAGACGCCAGAAACGCTTCCTAGATTTAAAGCACCGCTCTGACAAACGCTGCCGTGAGCCTGCGGCCCGCCTATGTCTGTGACGAGAGAAGTAGAACGTTGGCCTGAGGCGAGTCGTCCAGGGTTGTGGGCGTACTCACGAACAATTTTGGAGGGATGAGGACGTGGCAGGAATTGAAAGCCAAGTGTTCTTTCGTGGAGGATAACTAGTCCTCCCAAAGACGACTGTGCAGCAAAGAGAAGATGGGCAACAACAGTGTTTAGCAGGTAATCCTGGGGCCGCAAACTCTCTACTTTGCAATGAGGAAAATCAACGTTCCCAGGAAGCCTCAATTTCCAGCAGCACAAAGCAGCGTATTAACAAGTCGCATCGCACTCTCTCTTGTACATCCCGTGGACACAGTGGCTCGTGACACTAGAAACCATTGCCATGCTGGGAGTCCTGACTGTGGTGTAAGGATATCAAGGTGAGGGCTTAGTTAGGCCTAGGTGACAGTACTTCTCTAGACTATCTACCAGTTCGGGAAAACCCTGTAGGTTTCGAAGCCGGACTTAAAGTGTAGTTGCCGCTTGAGGTAGACGGACGTCGTGGAGCAGCTCCCAGGAGCAGTGGTAGGCTAATTGTATTTTCTCCTGCAGCTCACGGTTCCTCCAGAGCGCAGACACCCTTTGCATGAAGGAAGGCATGGAACGTTGATAACTGGGTTGCTTTCAAGCTATCGCAATCCAGGTGTCTAACCAACGAAGCCCTTCACTGCCCGTCAGTCGGCATCTAGCTGTTCCCGACGGTAGATGGCTCAAGGCTCCACGAAGACACAGGCAGTCCTTTCTCAGTACGTTTTGGAACCTAACGCTGACAAGTGAGTCCAAAAGAGAGCTGATATGCTTCCTAGAGTTCACGAACCACAGGGACTAAGGCTCTATGCAATCTGTTGCTTCGCTAAGTCTGTCATGAGAACACCTGGACGTTAGCTTGAGGCTAGAGGCCCCATGTGGTGGGCCCATTCCCTGAAGACTACTGAAGGATGACCACCTACCAAGGGATGGCAACCTCCAAGCTTCTTGCCTAGAAACTCACATCATCACGATGGCAATTGTGTTACGAAGAGAAGCTGTGCAGCAACAGCGTTTCTTGGGGAGAATTGAGCCTGCGGCTCTGTAAATGCCGGTGAGGAAAAGAAAGTTTCACTCGCAGCCTTACTTTCAAAAGGGACCACACAGAGCATTCACCCTGCTGTGTCTTTCTCTAGTTTGTACTCCCAAGGTGCGTTAGAAGGGAGATACTTGAGTTGTTTCACTTACCACATGCTAGATGTTTAGCAAAAGAAGATCTTTACTGCCCTTGTTTCGGCATATGGTTGTCCTCAGCCGAACACTTCTCTCAGCTCCTAGAAGCGACGGGCGGTCCATCGTGTACATCTTGGATCCCAGTGCAGACCTGTTTGTCCTAAGACACCAGAAATGCTTCCTACACTTAAAACACCGCTTTGACAAACGCTGCCTGGAACCTGTTGCCTGCCTCTCTGTGTGACGAACAAAACAGTACCTTAGCTTGGGGCCAGTCCCCCTATATGTTTGGCTTACTCACCGACGATTGCTGAGGGATGAGCACCTAGCAGGGAGTGCAAGGCCACGTATGCCTCACGGGGTTGGGGGGGGGGAAATCACTTGTCCTCACAAAGGCAATTCTGCAATGAAGAAAAGATAGGCCACTACACTGTTCATCAGTTAACCTTGAGGCCGCGTGTCGTCATTCCAGTGTGGTAAATAAACTTCCCATCACGCTTCAGTTTCCAAGTCGAGGGCACAGCACCTTATGCTGCAGTGTCTGACTCCCTACTGGACGTTCAGCTGACCAACTACACCCTTTAGTGAGTAAACTTTGTGATACACTTTGTGATATGGGGTCGTGATTGTGGTGAAAGGATGAGCAAGTCATGGGTTAGTGAGGCCGGTTTGTACAATGTATCTCCAGAATACCTGGCTTTCAAGGGAGAGCCCGAAATTTTTCAGGCTACGCTGAAAGTCCAGTGGCCGCCTGGGGTAAATTGCATCACGTGCGAGTTCCCTGAAGGCGGGGTCGAATCACTGTACGTTTTGTGTGCTCTGGGTTCGGCGGAAATGCAGACACGTTTTGCATGAAGGAATGAACAGAACGCTGATAGCTGGCTCTTTCTAAGCTATCCCAACCTAGGTGTTTCTCTGACGCATCCCTTCACTGCCCATGACTCGGCATGTAGCTGCTGCCAGCGGTGCATTGCTCACAACTCCCTGAAGACACAGGAGGCCCTTTTATCCGTTTCGGATCCTATTGCAGACCGGCGACTCAAGAGAGACCTGATATGCTTCCTAGGGTTCAAGAAACCCAGGGACTTAGGCTGCATGGGGTCTGTTGCATGCCTATCTCGTTCATGAGAAAACCTGAACAGTAGCTTAAGGCCAGAGGCCCCGTGTGCTTCTCCCCTTCCCTGAGGACAACCGAAGTAGGAGCACTTACCGAGGAACGGCAACATCCAATTTCCTTCCAGGAAATTCACTTGTCATCACAAAGGCAACTGTGCAACAACACTGTTTCCCAGGGAGAACTGAGCCCGCAGCTCTCTAAATCCCAATGAGGAAAACAAAGTTTCCCTTCAAGCCTTAGTTTCAAAATGGACCGCAGACCATTCACCCTGTGGTTTCCGTCTCTCCATGGCACGTCCAAGGTGCGCATAGCACGGAGATACTACAGTCGTTTCAACTTGCCGCATCCTAGCATTTGAACCAAAGACGCCCTTCACAGCCCTTCTTTCGGCCTATAGTTGCCCTCAACTGAGCTTCGCTCACAAGGCCCAGAAAGGACGGGCAGTCCGTCGTTCACATCTTGGATCCTAGTGCAGACCCCCGTGTCCTAAGACGCCAGAAACGCTTCCTAGATTTAAAGCACCGCTCTGACAAACGCTGCCGTCAGCCTGCGGCCCGCCTATGTCTGTGACGAGAGAAGTAGAACGTTGGCCTGAGGCGAGTCGTCCAGGGTTGTGGGCGTACTCACGAACAATTTTGGAGGGATGAGGACGTGGCAGGAATTGAAAGCCAAGTGTTCTTTCGTGGAGGATAACTAGTCCTCCCAAAGACGACTGTGCAGCAAAGAGAAGATGGGCAACAACAGTGTTTAGCAGGTAATCCTGGGGCCGCAAACTCTCTACTTTGCAATGAGGAAAATCAACGTTCCCAGGAAGCCTCAATTTCCAGCAGCACAAAGCAGCGTATTAACAAGTCGCATCGCACTCTCTCTTGTACATCCCGTGGACACAGTGGCTCGTGACACTAGAAACCATTGCCATGCTGGGAGTCCTGACTGTGGTGTAAGGATATCAAGGTGAGGGCTTAGTTAGGCCTAGGTGACAGTACTTCTCTAGACTATCTACCAGTTCGGGAAAACCCTGTAGGTTTCGAAGCCGGACTTAAAGTGTAGTTGCCGCTTGAGGTAGACGGACGTCGTGGAGCAGCTCCCAGGAGCAGTGGTAGGCTAATTGTATTTTCTCCTGCAGCTCACGGTTCCTCCAGAGCGCAGACACCCTTTGCATGAAGGAAGGCATGGAACGTTGATAACTGGGTTGCTTTCAAGCTATCGCAATCCAGGTGTCTAACCAACGAAGCCCTTCACTGCCCGTCAGTCGGCATCTAGCTGTTCCCGACGGTAGATGGCTCAAGGCTCCACGAAGACACAGGCAGTCCTTTCTCAGTACGTTTTGGAACCTAACGCTGACAAGTGAGTCCAAAAGAGAGCTGATATGCTTCCTAGAGTTCACGAACCACAGGGACTAAGGCTCTATGCAATCTGTTGCTTCGCTAAGTCTGTCATGAGAACACCTGGACGTTAGCTTGAGGCTAGAGGCCCCATGTGGTGGGCCCATTCCCTGAAGACTACTGAAGGATGACCACCTACCAAGGGATGGCAACCTCCAAGCTTCTTGCCTAGAAACTCACATCATCACGATGGCAATTGTGTTACGAAGAGAAGCTGTGCAGCAACAGCGTTTCTTGGGGAGAATTGAGCCTGCGGCTCTGTAAATGCCGGTGAGGAAAAGAAAGTTTCACTCGCAGCCTTACTTTCAAAAGGGACCACACAGAGCATTCACCCTGCTGTGTCTTTCTCTAGTTTGTACTCCCAAGGTGCGTTAGAAGGGAGATACTTGAGTTGTTTCACTTACCACATGCTAGATGTTTAGCAAAAGAAGATCTTTACTGCCCTTGTTTCGGCATATGGTTGTCCTCAGCCGAACACTTCTCTCAGCTCCTAGAAGCGACGGGCGGTCCATCGTGTACATCTTGGATCCCAGTGCAGACCTGTTTGTCCTAAGACACCAGAAATGCTTCCTACACTTAAAACACCACTTTGACAAACGCTGCCTGGAACCT
This sequence comes from Pseudorca crassidens, assembly GCF_039906515.1. NCBI lineage: Eukaryota > Metazoa > Chordata > Mammalia > Artiodactyla > Delphinidae > Pseudorca > Pseudorca crassidens. The sequence continues at coordinate 47,476,009 of NC_090305.1, forward strand.
GTTGCCTGCCTCTCTGTGTGACGAACAAAACAGTACCTTAGCTTGGGGCCAGTCCCCCTATATGTTTGGCTTACTCACCGACGATTGCTGAGGGATGAGCACCTAGCAGGGAGTGCAAGGCCACGTATGCCTCACGGGGTTGGGGGGGGGGGAATCACTTGTCCTCACAAAGGCAATTCTGCAATGAAGAAAAGATAGGCCACTACACTGTTCATCAGTTAACCTTGAGGCCGCGTGTCGTCATTCCAGTGTGGTAAATAAACTTCCCATCACGCTTCAGTTTCCAAGTCGAGGGCACAGCGCCTTATGCTGCAGTGTCTGACTCCCTACTGGACGTTCAGCTGACCAACTACACCCTTTAGTGAGTAAACTTTGTGATACACTTTGTGATATGGGGTCGTGATTGTGGTGAAAGGATGAGCAAGTCATGGGTTAGTGAGGCCGGTTTGTACAATGTATCTCCAGAATACCTGGCTTTCAAGGGAGAGCCCGAAATTTTTCAGGCTACGCTGAAAGTCCAGTGGCCGCCTGGGGTAAATTGCATCACGTGCGAGTTCCCTGAAGGCGGGGTCGATTCACTGTACGTTTTGTGTGCTCTGGGTTCGGCGGAAATGCAGACACGTTTTGCATGAAGGAATGAACAGAACGCTGATAGCTGGCTCTTTCTAAGCTATCCCAACCTAGGTGTTTCTCTGACGCAGCCCTTCACTGCCCATGACTCGGCATCTAGCTGCTGCCAGCGGTGCATTGCTCACAACTCCCTGAAGACACAGGAGGCCCTTTTATCCGTTTCGGATCCTATTGCAGACCGGCGACTCAAGAGAGACCTGATATGCTTCCTAGGGTTCAAGAAACCCAGGGACTTAGGCTGCATGGGGTCTGTTGCATGCCTACCTCGTTCATGAGAAAACCTGAACAGTAGCTTAAGGCCAGAGGCCCCGTGTGCTTCTCCCCTTCCCTGAGGACAACCGAAGTAGGAGCACTTACCGAGGAACGGCAACATCCAATTTCCTTCCAGGAAATTCACTTGTCATCACAGAGGCAACTGTGCAACAACACTGTTTCCCAGGGAGAACTGAGCCCGCAGCTCTCTAAATCCCAATGAGGAAAACAAAGTTTCCCTTCAAGCCTTAGTTTCAAAATGGACCGCAGACCATTCACCCTGTGGTTTCCGTCTCTCCATGGCACGTCCAAGGTGCGCATAGCACGGAGATACTACAGTCGTTTCAACTTGCCGCATCCTAGCATTTGAACCAAAGACGCCCTTCACAGCCCTTCTTTCGGCCTATAGTTGCCCTCAACTGAGCTTCGCTCACAAGGCCCAGAAAGGACGGGCAGTCCGTCGTTCACATCTTGGATCCTAGTGCAGACCCCCGTGTCCTAAGACGCCAGAAACGCTTCCTAGATTTAAAGCACCGCTCTGACAAACGCTGCCGTGAGCCTGCGGCCCGCCTATGTCTGTGACGAGAGAAGTAGAACGTTGGCCTGAGGCGAGTCGTCCAGGGTTGTGGGCGTACTCACGAACAATTTTGGAGGGATGAGGACGTGGCAGGAATTGAAAGCCAAGTGTTCTTTCGTGGAGGATAACTAGTCCTCCCAAAGACGACTGTGCAGCAAAGAGAAGATGGGCAACAACAGTGTTTAGCAGGTAATCCTGGGGCCGCAAACTCTCTACTTTGCAATGAGGAAAATCAACGTTCCCAGGAAGCCTCAATTTCCAGCAGCACAAAGCAGCGTATTAACAAGTCGCATCGCACTCTCTCTTGTACATCCCGTGGACACAGTGGCTCGTGACACTAGAAACCATTGCCATGCTGGGAGTCCTGACTGTGGTGTAAGGATATCAAGGTGAGGGCTTAGTTAGGCCTAGGTGACAGTACTTCTCTAGACTATCTACCAGTTCGGGAAAACCCTGTAGGTTTCGAAGCCGGACTTAAAGTGTAGTTGCCGCTTGAGGTAGACGGACGTCGTGGAGCAGCTCCCAGGAGCAGTGGTAGGCTAATTGTATTTTCTCCTGCAGCTCACGGTTCCTCCAGAGCGCAGACACCCTTTGCATGAAGGAAGGCATGGAACGTTGATAACTGGGTTGCTTTCAAGCTATCGCAATCCAGGTGTCTAACCAACGAAGCCCTTCACTGCCCGTCAGTCGGCATCTAGCTGTTCCCGACGGTAGATGGCTCAAGGCTCCACGAAGACACAGGCAGTCCTTTCTCAGTACGTTTTGGAACCTAACGCTGACAAGTGAGTCCAAAAGAGAGCTGATATGCTTCCTAGAGTTCACGAACCACAGGGACTAAGGCTCTATGCAATCTGTTGCTTCGCTAAGTCTGTCATGAGAACACCTGGACGTTAGCTTGAGGCTAGAGGCCCCATGTGGTGGGCCCATTCCCTGAAGACTACTGAAGGATGACCACCTACCAAGGGATGGCAACCTCCAAGCTTCTTGCCTAGAAACTCACATCATCACGATGGCAATTGTGTTACGAAGAGAAGCTGTGCAGCAACAGCGTTTCTTGGGGAGAATTGAGCCTGCGGCTCTGTAAATGCCGGTGAGGAAAAGAAAGTTTCACTCGCAGCCTTACTTTCAAAAGGGACCACACAGAGCATTCACCCTGCTGTGTCTTTCTCTAGTTTGTACTCCCAAGGTGCGTTAGAAGGGAGATACTTGAGTTGTTTCACTTACCACATGCTAGATGTTTAGCAAAAGAAGATCTTTACTGCCCTTGTTTCGGCATATGGTTGTCCTCAGCCGAACACTTCTCTCAGCTCCTAGAAGCGACGGGCGGTCCATCGTGTACATCTTGGATCCCAGTGCAGACCTGTTTGTCCTAAGACACCAGAAATGCTTCCTACACTTAAAACACCGCTTTGACAAACGCTGCCTGGAACCTGTTGCCTGCCTCTCTGTGTGACGAACAAAACAGTACCTTAGCTTGGGGCCAGTCCCCCTATATGTTTGGCTTACTCACCGACGATTGCTGAGGGATGAGCACCTAGCAGGGAGTGCAAGGCCACGTATGCCTCACGGGGTTGGGGGGGGGGAAATCACTTGTCCTCACAAAGGCAATTCTGCAATGAAGAAAAGATAGGCCACTACACTGTTCATCAGTTAACCTTGAGGCCGCGTGTCGTCATTCCAGTGTGGTAAATAAACTTCCCATCACGCTTCAGTTTCCAAGTCGAGGGCACAGCACCTTATGCTGCAGTGTCTGACTCCCTACTGGACGTTCAGCTGACCAACTACACCCTTTAGTGAGTAAACTTTGTGATACACTTTGTGATATGGGGTCGTGATTGTGGTGAAAGGATGAGCAAGTCATGGGTTAGTGAGGCCGGTTTGTACAATGTATCTCCAGAATACCTGGCTTTCAAGGGAGAGCCCGAAATTTTTCAGGCTACGCTGAAAGTCCAGTGGCCGCCTGGGGTAAATTGCATCACGTGCGAGTTCCCTGAAGGCGGGGTCGAATCACTGTACGTTTTGTGTGCTCTGGGTTCGGCGGAAATGCAGACACGTTTTGCATGAAGGAATGAACAGAACGCTGATAGCTGGCTCTTTCTAAGCTATCCCAACCTAGGTGTTTCTCTGACGCATCCCTTCACTGCCCATGACTCGGCATGTAGCTGCTGCCAGCGGTGCATTGCTCACAACTCCCTGAAGACACAGGAGGCCCTTTTATCCGTTTCGGATCCTATTGCAGACCGGCGACTCAAGAGAGACCTGATATGCTTCCTAGGGTTCAAGAAACCCAGGGACTTAGGCTGCATGGGGTCTGTTGCATGCCTATCTCGTTCATGAGAAAACCTGAACAGTAGCTTAAGGCCAGAGGCCCCGTGTGCTTCTCCCCTTCCCTGAGGACAACCGAAGTAGGAGCACTTACCGAGGAACGGCAACATCCAATTTCCTTCCAGGAAATTCACTTGTCATCACAAAGGCAACTGTGCAACAACACTGTTTCCCAGGGAGAACTGAGCCCGCAGCTCTCTAAATCCCAATGAGGAAAACAAAGTTTCCCTTCAAGCCTTAGTTTCAAAATGGACCGCAGACCATTCACCCTGTGGTTTCCGTCTCTCCATGGCACGTCCAAGGTGCGCATAGCACGGAGATACTACAGTCGTTTCAACTTGCCGCATCCTAGCATTTGAACCAAAGACGCCCTTCACAGCCCTTCTTTCGGCCTATAGTTGCCCTCAACTGAGCTTCGCTCACAAGGCCCAGAAAGGACGGGCAGTCCGTCGTTTACATCTTGGATCCTAGTGCAGACCCCCGTGTCCTAAGACGCCAGAAACGCTTCCTAGATTTAAAGCACCGCTCTGACAAACGCTGCCGTCAGCCTGCGGCCCGCCTATGTCTGTGACGAGAGAAGTAGAACGTTGGCCTGAGGCGAGTCGTCCAGGGTTGTGGGCGTACTCACGAACAATTTTGGAGGGATGAGGACGTGGCAGGAATTGAAAGCCAAGTGTTCTTTCGTGGAGGATAACTAGTCCTCCCAAAGACGACTGTGCAGCAAAGAGAAGATGGGCAACAACAGTGTTTACCAGGTAATCCTGGGGCCGCAAACTCTCTACTTTGCAATGAGGAAAATCAACGTTCCCAGGAAGCCTCAATTTCCAGCAGCACAAAGCAGCGTATTAACAAGTCGCATCGCACTCTCTCTTGTACATCCCGTGGACACAGTGGCTCGTGACACTAGAAACCATTGCCATGCTGGGAGTCCTGACTGTGGTGTAAGGATATCAAGGTGAGGGCTTAGTTAGGCCTAGGTGACAGTACTTCTCTAGACTATCTACCAGTTCGGGAAAACCCTGTAGGTTTCGAAGCCGGACTTAAAGTGTAGTTGCCGCTTGAGGTAGACGGACGTTGTGGAGCCGCTCCCAGGAGCAGTGGTAGGCTAACTGTATTTTCTCCTGCAGCTCACGGTTCCTCCAGAGCGCAGACACCCTTTGCATGAAGGAAGGCATGGAACGTTGATAACTGGGTTGCTTTCAAGCTATCGCAATCCAGGTGTCTAACCAACGAAGCCCTTCACTGCCCGTCAGTCGGCATCTAGCTGTTCCCGACGGTAGATGGCTCAAGGCTCCACGAAGACACAGGCAGTCCTTTCTCAGTACGTTTTGGAACCTAGCGCTGACAAGTGAGTCCAAAAGAGAGCTGATATGTTTCCTAGAGTTCACGAACCACAGGGACTAAGGCTCTATGCAATCTGTTGCTTCGCTAAGTCTGTCATGAGAACACCTGGACGTTAGCTTGAGGCTAGAGGCCCCATGTGGTGGGCCCATTCCCTGAAGACTACTGAAGGATGACCACCTACCAAGGGATGGCAACCTCCAAGCTTCTTGCCTAGAAACTCACATCATCACGATGGCAATTGTGTTACGAAGAGAAGCTGTGCAGCAACAGCGTTTCTTGGGGAGAATTGAGCCTGCGGCTCTGTAAATGCCGGTGAGGAAAAGAAAGTTTCACTCGCAGCCTTACTTTCAAAAGGGACCACACAGAGCATTCACCCTGCTGTGTCTTTCTCTAGTTTGTACTCCCAAGGTGCGTTAGAAGGGAGATACTTGAGTTGTTTCACTTACCACATGCTAGATGTTTAGCAAAAGAAGATCTTTACTGCCCTTGTTTCGGCATATGGTTGTCCTCAGCCGAACACTTCTCTCAGCTCCTAGAAGCGACGGGCGGTCCATCGTGTACATCTTGGATCCCAGTGCAGACCTGTTTGTCCTAAGACACCAGAAATGCTTCCTACACTTAAAACACCGCTTTGACAAACGCTGCCTGGAACCTGTTGCCTGCCTCTCTGTGTGACGAACAAAACAGTACCTTAGCTTGGGGCCAGTCCCCCTATATGTTTGGCTTACTCACCGACGATTGCTGAGGGATGAGCACCTAGCAGGGAGTGCAAGGCCACGTATGCCTCACGGGGTTGGGGGGGGGGAAATCACTTGTCCTCACAAAGGCAATTCTGCAATGAAGAAAAGATAGGCCACTACACTGTTCATCAGTTAACCTTGAGGCCGCGTGTCGTCATTCCAGTGTGGTAAATAAACTTCCCATCACGCTTCAGTTTCCAAGTCGAGGGCACAGCACCTTATGCTGCAGTGTCTGACTCCCTACTGGACGTTCAGCTGACCAACTACACCCTTTAGTGAGTAAACTTTGTGATACACTTTGTGATATGGGGTCGTGATTGTGGTGAAAGGATGAGCAAGTCATGGGTTAGTGAGGCCGGTTTGTACAATGTATCTCCAGAATACCTGGCTTTCAAGGGAGAGCCCGAAATTTTTCAGGCTACGCTGAAAGTCCAGTGGCCGCCTGGGGTAAATTGCATCACGTGCGAGTTCCCTGAAGGCGGGGTCGAATCACTGTACGTTTTGTGTGCTCTGGGTTCGGCGGAAATGCAGACACGTTTTGCATGAAGGAATGAACAGAACGCTGATAGCTGGCTCTTTCTAAGCTATCCCAACCTAGGTGTTTCTCTGACGCATCCCATCACTGCCCATGACTCGGCATGTAGCTGCTCCCAGCGGTGCATTGCTCACAACTCCCTGAAGACACAGGAGGCCCTTTTATCCGTTTCGGATCCTATTGCAGACCGGCGACTCAAGAGAGACCTGATATGCTTCCTAGGGTTCAAGAAACCCAGGGACTTAGGCTGCATGGGGTCTGTTGCATGCCTACCTCGTTCATGAGAAAACCTGAACAGTAGCTTAAGGCCAGAGGCCCCGTGTGCTTCTCCCCTTCCCTGAGGACAACCGAAGTAGGAGCACTTACCGAGGAACGGCAACATCCAATTTCCTTCCAGGAAATTCACTTGTCATCACAAAGGCAACTGTGCAACAACACTGTTTCCCAGGGAGAACTGAGCCCGCAGCTCTCTAAATCCCAATGAGGAAAACAAAGTTTCCCTTCAAGCCTTAGTTTCAAAATGGACCGCAGACCATTCACCCTGTGGTTTCCGTCTCTCCATGGCACGTCCAAGGTGCGCATAGCACGGAGATACTACAGTCGTTTCAACTTGCCGCATCCTAGCATTTGAACCAAAGACGCCCTTCACAGCCCTTCTTTCGGCCTATAGTTGCCCTCAACTGAGCTTCGCTCACAAGGCCCAGAAAGGACGGGCAGTCCGTCGTTTACATCTTGGATCCTAGTGCAGACCCCCGTGTCCTAAGACGCCAGAAACGCTTCCTAGATTTAAAGCACCGCTCTGACAAACGCTGCCGTCAGCCTGCGGCCCGCCTATGTCTGTGACGAGAGAAGTAGAACGTTGGCCTGAGGCGAGTCGTCCAGGGTTGTGGGCGTACTCACGAACAATTTTGGAGGGATGAGGACGTGGCAGGAATTGAAAGCCAAGTGTTCTTTCGTGGAGGATAACTAGTCCTCCCAAAGACGACTGTGCAGCAAAGAGAAGATGGGCAACAACAGTGTTTAGCAGGTAATCCTGGGGCCGCAAACTCTCTACTTTGCAATGAGGAAAATCAACGTTCCCAGGAAGCCTCAATTTCCAGCAGCACAAAGCAGCGTATTAACAAGTCGCATCGCACTCTCTCTTGTACATCCCGTGGACACAGTGGCTCGTGACACTAGAAACCATTGCCATGCTGGGAGTCCTGACTGTGGTGTAAGGATATCAAGGTGAGGGCTTAGTTAGGCCTAGGTGACAGTACTTCTCTAGACTATCTACCAGTTCGGGAAAACCCTGTAGGTTTCGAAGCCGGACTTAAAGTGTAGTTGCCGCTTGAGGTAGACGGACGTCGTGGAGCCGCTCCCAGGAGCAGTGGTAGGCTAACTGTATTTTCTCCTGCAGCTCACGGTTCCTCCAGAGCGCAGACACCCTTTGCATGAAGGAAGGCATGGAACGTTGATAACTGGGTTGCTTTCAAGCTATCGCAATCCAGGTGTCTAACCAACGAAGCCCTTCACTGCCCGTCAGTCGGCATCTAGCTGTTCCCGACGGTAGATGGCTCAAGGCTCCACGAAGACACAGGCAGTCCTTTCTCAGTACGTTTTGGAACCTAGCGCTGACAAGTGAGTCCAAAAGAGAGCTGATATGTTTCCTAGAGTTCACGAACCACAGGGACTAAGGCTCTATGCAATCTGTTGCTTCGCTAAGTCTGTCATGAGAACACCTGGACGTTAGCTTGAGGCTAGAGGCCCCATGTGGTGGGCCCATTCCCTGAAGACTACTGAAGGATGACCACCTACCAAGGGATGGCAACCTCCAAGTTTCTTGCCTAGAAACTCACATCATCACGATGGCAATTGTGTTACGAAGAGAAGCTGTGCAGCAACAGTGTTTTTGGGGAGAATTGAGCCTGTGGCTCTGTAAATGCCGGTGAGGAAAATAAAGTTTCACTCGCAGCCTTACTTTCAAAAGGGACCACACAGAGCATTCACCCTGCTGTGTCTTTCTCTAGTTTGTACTCCCAAGGTGCGTTAGAAGGGAGATACTTGAGTTGTTTCACTTACCACATGCTAGATGTTTAGCAAAAGAAGATCTTTACTGCCCTTGTTTCGGCATATGGTTGTCCTCAGCCGAACACTTCTCTCAGCTCCTAGAAGCGACGGGCGGTCCATCGTGTACATCTTGGATCCCAGTGCAGACCTGTTTGTCCTAAGACACCAGAAATGCTTCCTACACTTAAAGCACCGCTTTGACAAATGCTGCCTGGAACCTGTTGCCTGCCTCTCTGTGTGACGAACAAAACAGTACCTTAGCTTGGGGCCAGTCCCCCTATATGTTTGGCTTACTCACCGACGATTGCTGAGGGATGAGCACCTAGCAGGGATTGAAAGGCCACGTATGCTTCACGGGGTTGGGGGGGGGGGAATCACTTGTCCTCACAAAGGCAATTCTGCAATGAAGAAAAGATAGGCCACTACACTGTTCATCAGTTAACCTTGAGGCCGCGTGTCGTCATTCCAGTGTGGTAAATAAACTTCCCATCACGCTTCAGTTTCCAAGTCGAGGGCACAGCGCCTTATGCTGCAGTGTCTGACTCCCTACTGGACGTTCAGCTGACCAACTACACCCTTTAGTGGTAAACTTTGTGATACACTTTGTGATACGGGGTCGTGATTGTGGTGAAAGGATGAGCAAGTCATGGGTTAGTGAGGCCGGTTTGTACAATGTATCTCCAGAATACCTGGCTTTCAAGGGAGAGCCCGAAATTTTTCAGGCTACGCTGAAAGTCCAGTGGCCGCCTGGGGTAAATTGCATCACGTGCGAGTTCCCTGAAGGCGGGGTCGAATCACTGTACGTTTTGTGTGCTCTGGGTTCGGCGGAAATGCAGACACGTTTTGCATGAAGGAATGAACAGAACGCTGATAGCTGGCTCTTTCTAAGCTATCCCAACCTAGGTGTTTCTCCGACGCAGCCCTTCACTGCCCATGACTCGGCATCTAGCTGCTGCCAGCGGTGCATTGCTCACAACTCCCTGAAGACACAGGAGGCCCTTTTATCCGTTTCGGATCCTATTGCAGACCGGCGACTCAAGAGAGACCTGATATGCTTCCTAGGGTTCAAGAAACCCAGGGACTTAGGCTGCATGGGGTCTGTTGCATGCCTACCTCGTTCATGAGAAAACCTGAACAGTAGCTTAAGGCCAGAGGCCCCGTGTGCTTCTCCCCTTCCCTGAGGACAACCGAAGTAGGAGCACTTACCGAGGAACGGCAACATCCAATTTCCTTCCAGGAAATTCACTTGTCATCACAAAGGCAACTGTGCAACAACACTGTTTCCCAGGGAGAACTGAGCCCGCAGCTCTCTAAATCCCAATGAGGAAAATAAAGTTTCCCTTCAAGCCTTAGTTTCAAAATGGACCGCAGACCATTCACCCTGTGGTTTCCGTCTCTCCATGGCACGTCCAAGGTGCGCATAGCACGGAGATACTACAGTCGTTTCAACTTGCCGCATCCTAGCATTTGAACCAAAGACGCCCTTCACAGCCCTTCTTTCGGCCTATAGTTGCCCTCAACTGAGCTTCGCTCACAAGGCCCAGAAAGGACGGGCAGTCCGTCATTTACATCTTGGATCCTAGTGCAGACCCCCGTGTCCTAAGACGCCAGAAATGCTTCCTAGATTTAAAGCACCGCTCTAACAAACGCTGCCGTGAGCCTGCGGCCCGCCTATGTCTGTGACGAGAGAAGTAGAACGTTGGCCTGAGGCGAGTCGTCCAGGGTTGTGGGCGTACTCACGAACAATTTTGGAGGGATGAGGACGTGGCAGGAATTGAAAACCAAGTGTTCTTTCGTGGAAGATAACTAGACCTCCCAAAGACGACTGTGCAGCAAAGAGAAGATGGGCAACAACAGTGTTTAGCAGGTAATCCTGGGGCCGCAAACTCTCTACTTTGCAATGAGGAAAATCAACGTTCCCAGGAAGCCTCAATTTCCAGCAGCACAAAGCAGCGTATTAACAAGTCGCATCGCACTCTCTCTTGTACATCCCGTGGACACAGTGGCTCGTGACACTAGAAACCATTGCCATGCTGGGAGTCCTGACTGTGGTGTAAGGATATCAAGGTGAGGGCTTAGTTAGGCCTAGGTGACAGTACTTCTCTAGACTATCTACCAGTTCGGGAAAACCCTGTAGGTTTCGAAGCTGGACTTAAAGTGTAGTTGCCGCTTGAGGTAGACGGACGTCGTGGAGCAGCTCCCAGGAGCAGTGGTAGGCTAATTGTATTTTCTCCTGCAGCTCACGGTTCCTCCAGAGCGCAGACACCCTTTGCATGAAGGAAGGCATGGAACGTTGATAACTGGGTTGCTTTCAAGCTATCGCAATCCAGGTGTCTAACCAACGAAGCCCTTCACTGCCCGTCAGTCGGCATCTAGCTGTTCCCGACGGTAGATGGCTCAAGGCTCCACGAAGACACAGGCAGTCCTTTCTCAGTACGTTTTGGAACCTAACGCTGACAAGTGAGTCCAAAAGAGAGCTGATATGCTTCCTAGAGTTCACGAACCACAGGGACTAAGGCTCTATGCAATCTGTTGCTTCCCTAAGTCAGTCATGAGAACACCTGGACGTTAGCTTGAGGCTAGAGGCCCCATGTGGTGGGCCCATTCCCTGAAGACTACTGAAGGATGACCACCTACCAAGGGATGGCAACCTCCAAGCTTCTTGCCTAGAAACTCACATCATCACGATGGCAATTGTGTTACGAAGAGAAGCTGTGCAGCAACAGCGTTTCTTGGGGAGAATTGAGCCTGCGGCTCTGTAAATGCCGGTGAGGAAAAGAAAGTTTCACTCGCAGCCTTACTTTCAAAAGGGACCACACAGAGCATTCACCCTGCTGTGTCTTTCTCTAGTTTGTACTCCCAAGGTGCGTTAGAAGGGAGATACTTGAGTTGTTTCACTTACCACATGCTAGATGTTTAGCAAAAGAAGATCTTTACTGCCCTTGTTTCGGCATATGGTTGTCCTCAGCCGAACACTTCTCTCAGCTCCTAGAAGCGACGGGCGGTCCATCGTGTACATCTTGGATCCCAGTGCAGACCTGTTTGTCCTAAGACACCAGAAATGCTTCCTACACTTAAAGCACCGCTTTGACAAACGCTGCCTGGAACCTGTTGCCTGCCTCTCTGTGTGACGAACAAAACAGTACCTTAGCTTGGGGCCAGTCCTCCTATATGTTTGGCTTACTCACCGACGATTGCTGAGGGATGAGCACCTAGCAGGGAGTGCAAGGCCACGTATGCCTCACGGGGTTGTGGGGGGGGGGGAATCACTTGTCCTCACAAAGGCAATTCTGCCATGAAGAAAAGATAGGCCACTACACTGTTCATCAGTTAACCTTGAGGCCGCGTATCGTCATTCCAGTGTGGTAAATAAACTTCCCATCACGCTTCAGTTTCCAAGGCGAGGGCACAGTGCCTTATGCTGCAGTGTCTGACTCCCTACTGGACGTTCAGCTGACCAACTACCCTTTAGTGAGTAAACTTTGTGATACACTTTGTGATATGGGGTCGTGATTGTGGTGAAAGGATGAGCAAGTCATGGGTTAGTGAGGCCGGTTTGTACAATGTATCTCCAGAATACCTGGCTTTCAAGGGAGAGCCCGAAATTTTTCAGGCTACGCTGAAAGTCCAGTGGCCGCCTGGGGTAAATTGCATCACGTGCGAGTTCCCTGAAGGCGGGGTCGAATCACTGTACGTTTTGTGTGCTCTGGGTTCGGCGGAAATGCAGACACGTTTTGCATGAAGGAATGAACAGAACGCTGATAGCTGGCTCTTTCTAAGCTATCCCAACCTAGGTGTTTCTCTGACGCAGCCCTTCACTGCCCATGACTCGGCATCTAGCTGCTGCCAGCGGTGCATTGCTCACAACTCCCTGAAGACACAGGAGGCCCTTTTATCCGTTTCGGATCCTATTGCAGACCGGCGACTCAAGAGAGACCTGATATGCTTCCTAGGGTTCAAGAAACCCAGGGACTTAGGCTGCATGGGGTCTGTTGCATGCCTACCTCGTTCATGAGAAAACCTGAACAGTAGCTTAAGGCCAGAGGCCCCGTGTGCTTCTCCCCTTCCCTGAGGACAACCGAAGTAGGAGCACTTACCGAGGAACGGCAACATCCAATTTCCTTCCAGGAAATTCACTTGTCATCACAAAGGCAACTGTGCAACAACACTGTTTCCCAGGGAGAACTGAGCCCGCAGCTCTCTAAATCCCAATGAGGAAAATAAAGTTTCCCTTCAAGCCTTAGTTTCAAAATGGACCGCAGACCATTCACCCTGTGGTTTCCGTCTCTCCATGGCACGTCCAAGGTGCGCATAGCACGGAGATACTACAGTCGTTTCAACTTGCCGCATCCTAGCATTTGAACCAAAGACGCCCTTCACAGCCCTTCTTTCGGCCTATAGTTGCCCTCAACTGAGCTTCGCTCACAAGGCCCAGAAAGGACGGGCAGTCCGTCGTTTACATCTTGGATCCTAGTGCAGACCCCCGTATCCTAAGACGCCAGAAACGCTTCCTAGATTTAAAGCACCGCTCTGACAAACGCTGCCGTGAGCCTGCGGCCCGCCTATGTCTGTGACGAGAGAAGTAGAACGTTGGCCTGAGGCGAGTCGTCCAGGGTTGTGGGCGTACTCACGAACAATTTTGGAGGGATGAGGACGTGGCAGGAATTGAAAGCCAAGTGTTCTTTCGTGGAAGATAACTAGTCCTCCCAAAGACGACTGTGCAGCAAAGAGAAGATGGGCAACAACAGTGTTTAGCAGGTAATCCTGGGGCCGCAAACTCTCTACTTTGCAATGAGGAAAATCAACGTTCCCAGGAAGCCTCAATTTCCAGCAGCACAAAGCAGCGTATTAACAAGTCGCATCGCACTCTCTCTTGTACATCCCGTGGACACAGTGGCTCGTGACACTAGAAACCATTGCCATGCTGGGAGTCCTGACTGTGGTGTAAGGATATCAAGGTGAGGGCTTAGTTAGGCCTAGGTGACAGTACTTCTCTAGACTATCTACCAGTTCGGGAAAACCCTGTAGGTTTCGAAGCCGGACTTAAAGTGTAGTTGCCGCTTGAGGTAGACGGACGTCGTGGAGCAGCTCCCAGGAGCAGTGGTAGGCTAACTGTATTTTCTCCTGCAGCTCACGGTTCCTCCAGAGCGCAGACACCCTTTGCATGAAGGAAGGCATGGAACGTTGATAACTGGGTTGCTTTCAAGCTATCGCAATCCAGGTGTCTAACCAACGAAGCCCTTCACTGCCCGTCAGTCGGCATCTAGCTGTTCCCGACGGTAGATGGCTCAAGGCTCCACGAAGACACAGGCAGTCCTTTCTCAGTACGTTTTGGAACCTAACGCTGACAAGTGAGTCCAAAAGAGAGCTGATATGCTTCCTAGAGTTCACGAACCACAGGGACTAAGGCTCTATGCAATCTGTTGCTTCGCTAAGTCTGTCATGAGAACACCTGGACGTTAGCTTGAGGCTAGAGGCCCCATGTGGTGGGCCCATTCCCTGAAGACTACTGAAGGATGACCACCTACCAAGGGATGGCAACCTCCAAGTTTCTTGCCTAGAAACTCACATCATCACGATGGCAATTGTGTTACGAAGAGAAGCTGTGCAGCAACAGCGTTTCTTGGGGAGAATTGAGCCTGCGGCTCTGTAAATGCCGGTGAGGAAAAGAAAGTTTCACTCGCAGCCTTACTTTCAAAAGGGACCACACAGAGCATTCACCCTGCTGTGTCTTTCTCTAGTTTGTACTCCCAAGGTGCGTTAGAAGGGAGATACTTGAGTTGTTTCACTTACCACATGCTAGATGTTTAGCAAAAGAAGATCTTTACTGCCCTTGTTTCGGCATATGGTTGTCCTCAGCCGAACACTTCTCTCAGCTCCTAGAAGCGACGGGCGGTCCATCGTGTACATCTTGGATCCCAGTGCAGACCTGTTTGTCCTAAGACACCAGAAATGCTTCCTACACTTAAAGCACCGCTTTGACAAACGCTGCCTGGAACCTGTTGCCTGCCTCTCTGTGTGACGAACAAAACAGTACCTTAGCTTGGGGCCAGTCCTCCTATATGTTTGGCTTACTCACCGACGATTGCTGAGGGATGAGCACCTAGCAGGGAGTGCAAGGCCACGTATGCCTCACGGGGTTGGGGGGGGGAAATCACTTGTCATCACAAAGGCAATTCTGCAATGAAGAAAAGATAGGCCACTACACTGTTCATCAGTTAACCTTGAGGCCGCGTGTCGTCATTCCAGTGTGGTAAATAAACTTCCCATCACGCTTCAGTTTCCAAGTCGAGGGCACAGCGCCTTATGCTGCAGTGTCTGACTCCCTACTGGACGTTCAGCTGACCAACTACACCCTTTAGTGAGTAAACTTTGTGATACACTTTGTGATATGGGGTCGTGATTGTGGTGAAAGGATGAGCAAGTCATGGGTTAGTGAGGCCGGTTTGTACAATGTATCTCCAGAATACCTGGCTTTCAAGGGAGAGCCCGAAATTTTTCAGGCTACGCTGAAAGTCCAGTGGCCGCCTGGGGTAAATTGCATCACGTGCGAGTTCCCTGAAGGCGGGGTCGAATCACTGTACGTTTTGTGTGCTCTGGGTTCGGCGCAAATGCAGACACGTTTTGCATGAAGGAATGAACAGAACGCTGATAGCTGGCTCTTTCTAAGCTATCCCAACCTAGGTGTTTCTCTGACGCAGCCCTTCACTGCCCATGACTCGGCATCTAGCTGCTGCCAGCGGTGCATTGCTCACAACTCCCTGAAGACACAGGAGGCCCTTTTATCCGTTTCGGATCCTATTGCAGACCGGCGACTCAAGAGAGACCTGATATGCTTCCTAGGGTTCAAGAAACCCAGGGACTTAGGCTGCATGGGGTCTGTTGCATGCCTACCTCGTTCATGAGAAAACCTGAACAGTAGCTTAAGGCCAGAGGCCCCGTGTGCTTCTCCCCTTCCCTGAGGACAACCGAAGTAGGAGCACTTACCGAGGAACGGCAACATCCAATTTCCTTCCAGGAAATTCACTTGTCATCACAAAGGCAACTGTGCAACAACACTGTTTCCCAGGGAGAACTGAGCCCGCAGCTCTCTAAATTCCAATGAGGAAAATAAAGTTTCCCTTCAAGCCTTAGTTTCAAAATGGACCGCAGACCATTCACCCTGTGGTTTCCGTCTCTCCATGGCACGTCCAAGGTGCGCATAGCACGGAGATACTACAGTCGTTTCAACTTGCCGCATCCTAGCATTTGAACCAAAGACGCCCTTCACAGCCCTTCTTTCGGCCTATAGTTGCCCTCAACTGAGCTTCGCTCACAAGGCCCAGAAAGGACGGGCAGTCCGTCGTTTACATCTTGGATCCTAGTGCAGACCCCCGTATCCTAAGACGCCAGAAACGCTTCCTAGATTTAAAGCACCGCTTTGACAAACGCTGCCGTGAGCCTGCGGCCCGCCTATGTCTGTGACGAGAGAAGTAGAACGTTGGCCTGAGGCGAGTCGTCCAGGGTTGTGGGCGTACTCACGAACAATTTTGGAGGGATGAGGACGTGGCAGGAATTGAAAGCCAAGTGTTCTTTCGTGGAAGATAACTAGTCCTCCCAAAGACGACTGTGCAGCAAAGAGAAGATGGGCAACAACAGTGTTTACCAGGTAATCCTGGGGCCGCAAACTCTCTACTTTGCAATGAGGAAAATCAACTTTCCCAGGAAGCCTCAATTTCCAGCAGGACAAAGCAGCGTATTAACAAGTCGCATCGGACTCTCTCTTGTACATCCCGTGGACACAGTGGCTCGTGACCCTAGAAACCATTGCCATGCTGGGAGTCCTGACTGTGGTGTAAGGATATCAAGGTGAGGGCTTAGTTAGGCCTAGGTGACAGTACTTCTCTAGACTATCTACCAGTTCGGGAAAGCCCTGAAAGTTTTGAAGCCGGACTTAAAGTGTAGTTGCCGCTTGAGGTAGACGGACGTCGTGGAGCAGCTCCCAGGAGCAGTGGTAGGCTAACTGTATTTTCTCCTGCAGCTCACTGTTCCTCCAGAGCGCAGACACCCTTTGCATGAAGGAAGGCATGGAACGTTGATAACTGGGTTGCTTTCAAGCTATCGCAATCCAGGTGTCTAACCAACGAAGCCCTTCACTGCCCGTCAGTCGGCATCTAGCTGTTCCCGACGGTAGATGGCTCAAGGCTCCACGAAGACACAGGCAGTCCTTTCTCAGTACGTTTTGGAACCTAGCGCTGACAAGTGAGTCCAAAAGAGAGCTGATATGTTTCCTAGAGTTCACGAACCACAGGGACTAAGGCTCTATGCAATCTGTTGCTTCCCTAAGTCTGTCATGAGAACACCTGGACGTTAGCTTGAGGCTAGAGGCCCCATGTGGTGGGCCCATTCCCTGAAGACTACTGAAGGATGACCACCTACCAAGGGATGGCAACCTCCAAGTTTCTTGCCTAAAAACTCACATCATCACGATGGCAATTGTGTTACGAAGAGAAGCTGTGCAGCAACAGTGTTTTTGGGGAGAATTTAGCCTGTGGCTCTGTAAATGCCGGTGAGGAAAATAAAGTTTCACTCGCAGCCTTACTTTCAAAAGGGACCACACAGAGCATTCACCCTGCTGTGTCTTTCTCTAGTTTGTACTCCCAAGGTGCGTTAGAAGGGAGATACTTGAGTTGTTTCACTTACCACATGCTAGATGTTTAGCAAAAGAAGATCTTTACTGCCCTTGTTTCGGCATATGGTTGTCCTCAGCCGAACACTTCTCTCAGCTCCTAGAAGCGACGGGCGGTCCATCGTGTACATCTTGGATCCCAGTGCAGACCTGTTTGTCCTAAGACACCAGAAATGCTTCCTACACTTAAAGCACCGCTTTGACAAACGCTGCCTGGAACCTGTTGCCTGCCTCTCTGTGTGACGAACAAAACAGTACCTTAGCTTGGGACCAGTCCTCCTATATGTTTGGCTTACTCACCGACGATTGCTGAGGGATGAGCACCTAGCAGGGATTGAAAGGCCACGTATGCCTCACGGGGTTGGGGGGGGAAATCACTTGTCATCACAAAGGCAATTCTGCAATGAAGAAAAGATAGGCCACTACACTGTTCATCAGTTAACCTTGAGGCCGCGTGTCGTCATTCCAGTGTGGTAAATAAACTTCCCATCACGCTTCAGTTTCCAAGTCGAGGGCACAGCGCCTTATGCTGCAGTGTCTGACTCCCTACTGGACGTTCAGCTGACCAACTACACCCTTTACTGAGTAAACTTTGTGATACACTTTGTGATATGGGGTCGTGATTGTGGTGAAAGGATGAGCAAGTCATGGGTTAGTGAGGCCGGTTTGTACAATGTATCTCCAGAATACCTGGCTTTCAAGGGAGAGCCCGAAATTTTTCAGGCTACGCTGAAAGTCCAGTGGCCGCCTGGGGTAAATTGCATCACGTGCGAGTTCCCTGAAGGCGGGGTCGAATCACTGTACGTTTTGTGTGCTCTGGGTTCGGCGGAAATGCAGACACGTTTTGCATGAAGGAATGAACAGAACGCTGATAGCTGGCTCTTTCTAAGCTATCCCAACCTAGGTGTTTCTCTGACGCAGCTCTTCACTGCCCATGACTCGGCATCTAGCTGCTGCCAGCGGTGCATTGCTCACAACTCCCTGAAGACACAGGAGGCCCTTTTATCCGTTTCGGATCCTATTGCAGACTGGCGACTCAAGAGAGACCTGATATGCTTCCTAGGGTTCAAGAAACCCAGGGACTTAGGCTGCATGGGGTCTGTTGCATGCCTACCTCGTTCATGAGAAAACCTGAACAGTAGCTTAAGGCGAGAGGCCCCGTGTGCTTCTCCCCTTCCCTGAGGACAACCGAAGTAGGAGCACTTACCGAGGAACGGCAACATCCAATTTCCTTCCAGGAAATTCACTTGTCATCACAGAGGCAACTGTGCAACAACACTGTTTCCCAGGGAGAACTGAGCCCGCAGCTCTCTAAATCCCAATGAGGAAAACAAAGTTTCCCTTCAAGCCTTAGTTTCAAAATGGACCGCAGACCATTCACCCTGTGGTTTCCGTCTCTCCATGGCACGTCCAAGGTGCGCATAGCACGGAGATACTACAGTCATTTCAACTTGCCGCATCCTAGCATTTGAACCAAAGACGCCCTTCACAGCCCTTCTTTCGGCCTATAGTTGCCCTCAACTGAGCTTCGCTCACAAGGCCCAGAAAGGACGGGCAGTCCGTCGTTCACATCTTGGATCCTAGTGCAGACCCCCGTGTCCTAAGACGCCAGAAACGCTTCCTAGATTTAAAGCACCGCTCTGACAAACGCTGCCGTGAGCCTGCGGCCCACCTATGTCTGTGACGAGAGAAGTAGAACGTTGGCCTGAGGCGAGTCGTCCAGGGTTGTGGGCGTACTCACGAACAATTTTGGAGGGATGAGGACGTGGCAGGAATTGAAAGCCAAGTGTTCTTTCGTGGAGGATAACTAGTCCTCCCAAAGACGACTGTGCAGCAAAGAGAAGATGGGCAACAACAGTGTTTACCAGGTAATCCTGGGGCCGCAAACTCTCTACTTTGCAATGAGGAAAATCAACGTTCCCAGGAAGCCTCAATTTCCAGCAGCACAAAGCAGCGTATTAACAAGTCGCATCGCACTCTCTCTTGTACATCCCGTGGACACAGTGGCTCGTGACACTAGAAACCATTGCCATGCTGGGAGTCCTGACTGTGGTGTAAGGATATCAAGGTGAGGGCTTAGTTAGGCCTAGGTGACAGTACTTCTCTAGACTATCTACCAGTTCGGGAAAACCCTGTAGGTTTCGAAGCCGGACTTAAAGTGTAGTTGCCGCTTGAGGTAGACGGACGTCGTGGAGCCGCTCCCAGGAGCAGTGGTAGGCTAATTGTATTTTCTCCTGCAGCTCACGGTTCCTCCAGAGCGCAGACACCCTTTGCATGAAGGAAGGCATGGAACGTTGATAACTGGGTTGCTTTCAAGCTATCGCAATCCAGGTGTCTAACCAACGAAGCCCTTCACTGCCCGTCAGTCGGCATCTAGCTGTTCCCGACGGTAGATGGCTCAAGGCTCCACGAAGACACAGGCAGTCCTTTCTCAGTACGTTTTGGAACCTAACGCTGACAAGTGAGTCCAAAAGAGAGCTGATATGCTTTCTAGAGTTCACGAACCACAGGGACTAAGGCTCTATGCAATCTGTTGCTTCGCTAAGTCTGTCATGAGAACACCTGGACGTTAGCTTGAGGCTAGAGGCCCCATGTGGTGGGCCCATTCCCTGAAGACTACTGAAGGATGACCACCTACCAAGGGATGGCAACCTCCAAGCTTCTTGCCTAGAAACTCACATCATCACGATGGCAATTGTGTTACGAAGAGAAGCTGTGCAGCAACAGCGTTTCTTGGGGAGAATTGAGCCTGCGGCTCTGTAAATGCCGGTGAGGAAAAGAAAGTTTCACTCGCAGCCTTACTTTCAAAAGGGACCACACAGAGCATTCACCCTGCTGTGTCTTTCTCTAGTTTGTACTCCCAAGGTGCGTTAGAAGGGAGATACTTGAGTTGTTTCACTTACCACATGCTAGATGTTTAGCAAAAGAAGATCTTTACTGCCCTTGTTTCGGCATATGGTTGTCCTCAGCCGAACACTTCTCTCAGCTCCTAGAAGCGACGGGCGGTCCATCGTGTACATCTTGGATCCCAGTGCAGACCTGTTTGTCCTAAGACACCAGAAATGCTTCCTACACTTAAAGCACCGCTTTGACAAACGCTGCCTGGAACCTGTTGCCTGCCTCTCTGTGTGACGAACAAAACAGTACCTTAGCTTGGGGCCAGTCCCCCTATATGTTTGGCTTACTCACCGACGATTGCTGAGGGATGAGCACCTAGCAGGGAGTGCAAGGCCACGTATGCCTCACGGGGTTGGGGGGGGGGAAATCACTTGTCATCACAAAGGCAATTCTGCAATGAAGAAAAGATAGGCCACTACACTGTTCATCAGTTAACCTTGAGGCCGCGTGTCGTCATTCCAGTGTGGTAAATAAACTTCCCATCACGCTTCAGTTTCCAAGTCGAGGGCACAGCGCCTTATGCTGCAGTGTCTGACTCCCTACTGGACGTTCAGCTGACCAACTACACCCTTTAGTGAGTAAACTTTGTGATACACTTTGTGATATGGGGTCGTGATTGTGGTGAAAGGATGAGCAAGTCATGGGTTAGTGAGGCCGGTTTGTACGATGTATCTCCAGAATACCTGGCTTTCAAGGGAGAGCCCGAAATTTTTCAGGCTACGCTGAAAGTCCAGTGGCCGCCTGGGGTAAATTGCATCACGTGCGAGTTCCCTGAAGGCGGGGTCGAATCACTGTACGTTTTGTGTGCTCTGGGTTCGGCGGAAATGCAGACACGTTTTGCATGAAGGAATGAACAGAACGCTGATAGCTGGCTCTTTCTAAGCTATCCCAACCTAGGTGTTTCTCTGACGCAGCCCTTCACTGCCCATGACTCGGCATCTAGCTGCTGCCAGCGGTGCATTGCTCACAACTCCCTGAAGACACAGGAGGCCCTTTTATCCGTTTCGGATCCTATTGCAGACCGGCGACTCAAGAGAGACCTGATATGCTTCCTAGGGTTCAAGAAACCCAGGGACTTAGGCTGCATGGGGTCTGTTGCATGCCTACCTCGTTCATGAGAAAACCTGAACAGTAGCTTAAGGCCAGAGGCCCCGTGTGCTTCTCCCCTTCCCTGAGGACAACCGAAGTAGGAGCACTTACCGAGGAACGGCAACATCCAATTTCCTTCCAGGAAATTCACTTGTCATCACAAAGGCAACTGTGCAACAACACTGTTTCCCAGGGAGAACTGAGCCCGCAGCTCTCTAAATCCCAATGAGGAAAACAAAGTTTCCCTTCAAGCCTTAGTTTCAAAATGGACCGCAGACCATTCACCCTGTGGTTTCCGTCTCTCCATGGCACGTCCAAGGTGCGCATAGCACGGAGATACTACAGTCGTTTCAACTTGCCGCATCCTAGCATTTGAACCAAAGACGCCCTTCACAGCCCTTCTTTCGGCCTATAGTTGCCCTCAACTGAGCTTCGCTCACAAGGCCCAGAAAGGACGGGCAGTCCGTCGTTCACATCTTGGATCCTAGTGCAGACCCCCGTGTCCTAAGACGCCAGAAACGCTTCCTAGATTTAAAGCACCGCTCTGACAAATGCTGCCGTGAGCCTGCGGCCCGCCTATGTCTGTGACGAGAGAAGTAGAACGTTGGCCTGAGGCGAGTCGTCCAGGGTTGTGGGCGTACTCACGAACGATTTTGGAGGGATGAGGACGTGGCAGGAATTGAAAGCCAAGTGTTCTTTCGTGGAGGATAACTAGTCCTCCCAAAGACGACTGTGCAGCAAAGAGAAGATGGGCAACAACAGTGTTTACCAGGTAATCCTGGGGCCGCAAACTCTCTACTTTGCAATGAGGAAAATCAACGTTCCCAGGAAGCCTCAATTTCCAGCAGCACAAAGCAGCGTATTAACAAGTCGCATCGCACTCTCTCTTGTACATCCTGTGGACACAGTGGCTCGTGACACTAGAAACCATTGCCATGCTGGGAGTCCTGACTGTGGTGTAAGGATATCAAGGTGAGGGCTTAGTTAGGCCTAGGTGACAGTACTTCTCTAGACTATCTACCAGTTCGGGAAAACCCTGTAGGTTTCGAAGCCGGACTTAAAGTGTAGTTGCCGCTTGAGGTAGACGGACGTCGTGGAGCCGCTCCCAGGAGCAGTGGTAGGCTAACTGTATTTTCTCCTGCAGCTCACGGTTCCTCCAGAGCGCAGACACCCTTTGCATGAAGGAAGGCATGGAACGTTGATAACTGGGTTGCTTTCAAGCTATCGCAATCCAGGTGTCTAACCAACGAAGCCCTTCACTGCCCGTCAGTCGGCATCTAGCTGTTCCCGACGGTAGATGGCTCAAGGCTCCACGAAGACACAGGCAGTCCTTTCTCAGTACGTTTTGGAACCTAACGCTGACAAGTGAGTCCAAAAGAGAGCTGATATGCTTCCTAGAGTTCACGAACCACAGGGACTAAGGCTCTATGCAATCTGTTGCTTCGCTAAGTCTGTCATGAGAACACCTGGACGTTAGCTTGAGGCTAGAGGCCCCATGTGGTGGGCCCATTCCCTGAAGACTACTGAAGGATGACCACCTACCAAGGGATGGCAACCTCCAAGCTTCTTGCCTAGAAACTCACATCATCACGATGGCAATTGTGTTACGAAGAGAAGCTGTGCAGCAACAGCGTTTCTTGGGGAGAATTGAGCCTGCGGCTCTGTAAATGCCGGTGAGGAAAAGAAAGTTTCACTCGCAGCCTTACTTTCAAAAGGGACCACACAGAGCATTCACCCTGCTGTGTCTTTCTCTAGTTTGTACTCCCAAGGTGCGTTAGAAGGGAGATACTTGAGTTGTTTCACTTACCACATGCTAGATGTTTAGCAAAAGATCTTTACTGCCCTTGTTTCGGCATATGGTTGTCCTCAGCCGAACACTTCTCTCAGCTCCTAGAAGCGACGGGCGGTCCATCGTGTACATCTTGGATCCCAGTGCAGACCTGTTTGTCCTAAGACACCAGAAATGCTTCCTACACTTAAAGCACCGCTTTGACAAATGCTGCCTGGAACCTGTTGCCTGCCTCTCTGTGTGACGAACAAAACAGTACCTTAGCTTGGGGCCAGTCCCCCTATATGTTTGGCTTACTCACCGACGATTGCTGAGGGATGAGCACCTAGCAGGGAGTGCAAGGCCACGTATGCCTCACGGGGCTGGGGGGGGGGGAAATCACTTGTCATCACAAAGGCAATTCTGCAATGAAGTAAAGATAGGCCACTACACTCTTCATCAGTTAACCTTGAGGCCGCGTGTCGTCATTCCAGTGTGGTAAATAAACTTCCCATCACGCTTCAGTTTCCAAGTCGAGGGCACAGCGCCTTATGCTGCAGTGTCTGACTCCCTACTGGACGTTCAGCTGACCAACTACACCCTTTAGTGAGTAAACTTTGTGATACACTTTGTGATATGGGGTCGTGATTGTGGTGAAAGGATGAGCAAGTCATGGGTTAGTGAGGCCGGTTTGTACGATGTATCTCCAGAATACCTGGCTTTCAAGGGAGAGCCCGAAATTTTTCAGGCTACGCTGAAAGTCCAGTGGCCGCCTGGGGTAAATTGCATCACGTGCGAGTTCCCTGAAGGCGGGGTCGAATCACTGTACGTTTTGTGTGCTCTGGGTTCGGCGGAAATGCAGACACGTTTTGCATGAAGGAATGAACAGAACGCTGATAGCTGGCTCTTTCTAAGCTATCCCAACCTAGGTGTTTCTCTGACGCAGCCCTTCACTGCCCATGACTCGGCATCTAGCTGCTGCCAGCGGTGCATTGCTCACAACTCCCTGAAGACACAGGAGGCCCTTTTATCCGTTTCGGATCCTATTGCAGACCGGCGACTCAAGAGAGACCTGATATGCTTCCTAGGGTTCAAGAAACCCAGGGACTTAGGCTGCATGGGGTCTGTTGCATGCCTACCTCGTTCATGAGAAAACCTGAACAGTAGCTTAAGGCCAGAGGCCCCGTGTGCTTCTCCCCTTCCCTGAGGACAACCGAAGTAGGAGCACTTACCGAGGAACGGCAACATCCAATTTCCTTCCAGGAAATTCACTTGTCATCACAAAGGCAACTGTGCAACAACACTGTTTCCCAGGGAGAACTGAGCCCGCAGCTCTCTAAATTCCAATGAGGAAAACAAAGTTTCCCTTCAAGCCTTAGTTTCAAAATGGACCGCAGACCATTCACCCTGTGGTTTCCGTCTCTCCATGGCACGTCCAAGGTGCGCATAGCACGGAGATACTACAGTCGTTTCAACTTGCCGCATCCTAGCATTTGAACCAAAGACGCCCTTCACAGCCCTTCTTTCGGCCTATAGTTGCCCTCAACTGAGCTTCGCTCACAAGGCCCAGAAAGGACGGGCAGTCCGTCGTTCACATCTTGGATCCTAGTGCAGACCCCCGTGTCCTAAGATGCCAGAAACGCTTCCTAGATTTAAAGCACCGCTCTGACAAACGCTGCCGTGAGCCTGCGGCCCGCCTATGTCTGTGACGAGAGAAGTAGAACGTTGGCCTGAGGCGAGTCGTCCAGGGTTGTGGGCGTACTCACGAACAATTTTGGAGGGATGAGGACGTGGCAGGAATTGAAAGCCAAGTGTTCTTTCGTGGAGGATAACTAGTCCTCCCAAAGACGACTGTGCAGCAAAGAGAAGATGGGCAACAACAGTGTTTAGCAGGTAATCCTGGGGCCGCAAACTCTCTACTTTGCAATGAGGAAAATCAACGTTCCCAGGAAGCCTCAATTTCCAGCAGCACAAAGCAGCGTATTAACAAGTCGCATCGCACTCTCTCTTGTACATCCCGTGGACACAGTGGCTCGTGACACTAGAAACCATTGCCATGCTGGGAGTCCTGACTGTGGTGTAAGGATATCAAGGTGAGGGCTTAGTTAGGCCTAGGTGACAGTACTTCTCTAGACTATCTACCAGTTCGGGAAAACCCTGTAGGTTTCGAAGCCGGACTTAAAGTGTAGTTGCCGCTTGAGGTAGACGGACGTCGTGGAGCCGCTCCCAGGAGCAGTGGTAGGCTAATTGTATTTTCTCCTGCAGCTCACGGTTCCTCCAGAGCGCAGACACCCTTTGCATGAAGGAAGGCATGGAACGTTGATAACTGGGTTGCTTTCAAGCTATCGCAATCCAGGTGTCTAACCAACGAAGCCCTTCACTGCCCGTCAGTCGGCATCTAGCTTTTCCCGACGGTAGATGGCTCAAGGCTCCACGAAGACACAGGCAGTCCTTTCTCAGTACGTTTTGGAACCTAACGCTGACAAGTGAGTCCAAAAGAGAGCTGATATGCTTCCTAGAGTTCACGAACCACAGGGACTAAGGCTCTATGTAATCTGTTGCTTCGCTAAGTCTGTCATGAGAACACCTGGACGTTAGCTTGAGGCTAGAGGCCCCATGTGGTGGGCCCATTCCCTGAAGACTACTGAAGGATGACCACCTACCAAGGGATGGCAACCTCCAAGCTTCTTGCCTAGAAACTCACATCATCACGATGGCAATTGTGTTACGAAGAGAAGCTGTGCAGCAACAGCGTTTCTTGGGGAGAATTGAGCCTGCGGCTCTGTAAATGCCGGTGAGGAAAATAAAGTTTCACTCGCAGCCTTACTTTCAAAAGGGACCACACAGAGCATTCACCCTGCTGTGTCTTTCTCTAGTTTGTACTCCCAAGGTGCGTTAGAAGGGAGATACTTGAGTTGTTTCACTTACCACATGCTAGATGTTTAGCAAAAGAAGATCTTTACTGCCCTTGTTTCGGCATATGGTTGTCCTCAGCCGAACACTTCTCTCAGCTCCTAGAAGCGACGGGCGGTCCATCGTGTACATCTTGGATCCCAGTGCAGACCTGTTTGTCCTAAGACACCAGAAATGCTTCCTACACTTAAAGCACCGCTTTGACAAACGCTGCCTGGAACCTGTTGCCTGCCTCTCTGTGTGACGAACAAAACAGTACCTTAGCTTGGGGCCAGTCCCCCTATATGTTTGGCTTACTCACCGACGATTGCTGAGGGATGAGCACCTAGCAGGGAGTGCAAGGCCACGTATGCCTCACGGGGTTGGGGGGGGGGAAATCACTTGTCATCACAAAGGCAATTCTGCAATGAAGAAAAGATAGGCCACTACACTGTTCATCAGTTAACCTTGAGGCCGCGTGTCGTCATTCCAGTGTGGTAAATAAACTTCCCATCACGCTTCAGTTTCCAAGTCGAGGGCACAGCGCCTTATGCTGCAGTGTCTGACTCCCTACTGGACGTTCAGCTGACCAACTACACCCTTTAGTGAGTAAACTTTGTGATACACTTTGTGATATGGGGTCGTGATTGTGGTGAAAGGATGAGCAAGTCATGGGTTAGTGAGGCCGGTTTGTACGATGTATCTCCAGAATACCTGGCTTTCAAGGGAGAGCCCGAAATTTTTCAGGCTACGCTGAAAGTCCAGTGGCCGCCTGGGGTAAATTGCATCACGTGCGAGTTCCCTGAAGGCGGGGTCGAATCACTGTACGTTTTGTGTGCTCTGGGTTCGGCGGAAATGCAGACACGTTTTGCATGAAGGAATGAACAGAACGCTGATAGCTGGCTCTTTCTAAGCTATCCCAACCTAGGTGTTTCTCTGACGCAGCCCTTCACTGCCCATGACTCGGCATCTAGCTGCTGCCAGCGGTGCATTGCTCACAACTCCCTGAAGACACAGGAGGCCCTTTTATCCGTTTCGGATCCTATTGCAGACCGGCGACTCAAGAGAGACCTGATATGCTTCCTAGGGTTCAAGAAACCCAGGGACTTAGGCTGCATGGGGTCTGTTGCATGCCTACCTCGTTCATGAGAAAACCTGAACAGTAGCTTAAGGCCAGAGGCCCCGTGTGCTTCTCCCCTTCCCTGAGGACAACCGAAGTAGGAGCACTTACCGAGGAACGGCAACATCCAATTTCCTTCCAGGAAATTCACTTGTCATCACAAAGGCAACTGTGCAACAACACTGTTTCCCAGGGAGAACTGAGCCCGCAGCTCTCTAAATCCCAATGAGGAAAACAAAGTTTCCCTTCAAGCCTTAGTTTCAAAATGGACCGCAGACCATTCACCCTGTGGTTTCCGTCTCTCCATGGCACGTCAAAGGTGCGCATAGCACGGAGATACTACAGTCGTTTCAACTTGCCGCATCCTAGCATTTGAACCAAAGACGCCCTTCACAGCCCTTCTTTCGGCCTATAGTTGCCCTCAACTGAGCTTCGCTCACAAGGCCCAGAAAGGACGGGCAGTCCGTCGTTCACATCTTGGATCCTAGTGCAGACTCCCGTGTCCTAAGACGCCAGAAACGCTTCCTAGATTTAAAGCACCGCTCTGACAAACGCTGCCGTGAGCCTGCGGCCCGCCTATGTCTGTGACGAGAGAAGTAGAACGTTGGCCTGAGGTGAGTCGTCCAGGGTTGTGGGCGTACTCACGAACAATTTTGGAGGGATGAGGACGTGGCAGGAATTGAAAGCCAAGTGTTCTTTCGTGGAGGATAACTAGTCTTCCCAAAGACGACTGTGCAGCAAAGAGAAGATGGGCAACAACAGTGTTTAGCAGGTAATCCTGGGGCCGCAAACTCTCTACTTTGCAATGAGGAAAATCAACGTTCCCAGGAAGCCTCAATTTCCAGCAGCACAAAGCAGCGTATTAACAAGTCGCATCGCACTCTCTCTTGTACATCCCGTGGACACAGTGGCTCGTGACACTAGAAACCATTGCCATGCTGGGAGTCCTGACTGTGGTGTAAGGATATCAAGGTGAGGGCTTAGTTAGGCCTAGGTGACAGTACTTCTCTAGACTATCTACCAGTTCGGGAAAACCCTGTAGGTTTCGAAGCCGGACTTAAAGTGTAGTTGCCGCTTGAGGTAGACGGACGTCGTGGAGCCGCTCCCAGGAGCAGTGGTAGGCTAACTGTATTTTCTCCTGCAGCTCACGGTTCCTCCAGAGCGCAGACACCCTTTGCATGAAGGAAGGCATGGAACGTTGATAACTGGGTTGCTTTCAAGCTATCGCAATCCAGGTGTCTAACCAACGAAGCCCTTCACTGACGTCAGTCGGCATCTAGCTGTTCCCGACGGTAGATGGCTCAAGGCTCCACGAAGACACAGGCAGTCCTTTCTCAGTACGTTTTGGAACCTAACGCTGACAAGTGAGTCCAAAAGAGAGCTGATATGCTTCCTAGAGTTCACGAACCACAGGGACTAAGGCTCTATGTAATCTGTTGCTTCGCTAAGTCTGTCATGAGAACACCTGGACGTTAGCTTGAGGCTAGAGGCCCCATGTGGTGGGCCCATTCCCTGAAGACTACTGAAGGATGACCACCTACCAAGGGATGGCAACCTCCAAGCTTCTTGCCTAGAAACTCACATCATCACGATGGCAATTGTGTTACGAAGAGAAGCTGTGCAGCAACAGCGTTTCTTGGGGAGAATTGAGCCTGCGGCTCTGTAAATGCCGGTGAGGAAAATAAAGTTTCACTCGCAGCCTTACTTTCAAAAGGGACCACACAGAGCATTCACCCTGCTGTGTCTTTCTCTAGTTTGTACTCCCAAGGTGCGTTAGAAGGGAGATACTTGAGTTGTTTCACTTACCACATGCTAGATGTTTAGCAAAAGAAGATCTTTACTGCCCTTGTTTCGGCATATGGTTGTCCTCAGCCGAACACTTCTCTCAGCTCCTAGAAGCGACGGGCGGTCCATCGTGTACATCTTGGATCCCAGTGCAGACCTGTTTGTCCTAAGACACCAGAAATGCTTCCTACACTTAAAGCACCGCTTTGACAAACGCTGCCTGGAACCTGTTGCCTGCCTCTCTGTGTGACGAACAAAACAGTACCTTAGCTTGGGGCCAGTCCCCCTATATGTTTGGCTTACTCACCGACGATTGCTGAGGGATGAGCACCTAGCAGGGAGTGCAAGGCCACGTATGCCTCACGGGGTTGGGGGGGGGGAAATCACTTGTCATCACAAAGGCAATTCTGCAATGAAGAAAAGATAGGCCACTACACTGTTCATCAGTTAACCTTGAGGCCGCGTGTCGTCATTCCAGTGTGGTAAATAAACTTCCCATCACGCTTCAGTTTCCAAGTCGAGGGCACAGCGCCTTATGCTGCAGTGTCTGACTCCCTACTGGACGTTCAGCTGACCAACTACACCCTTTAGTGAGTAAACTTTGTGATACACTTTGTGATATGGGGTCGTGATTGTGGTGAAAGGATGAGCAAGTCATGGGTTAGTGAGGCCGGTTTGTACGATGTATCTCCAGAATACCTGGCTTTCAAGGGAGAGCCCGAAATTTTTCAGGCTACGCTGAAAGTCCAGTGGCCGCCTGGGGTAAATTGCATCACGTGCGAGTTCCCTGAAGGCGGGGTCGAATCACTGTACGTTTTGTGTGCTCTGGGTTCGGCGGAAATGCAGACACGTTTTGCATGAAGGAATGAACAGAACGCTGATAGCTGGCTCTTTCTAAGCTATCCCAACCTAGGTGTTTCTCTGACGCAGCCCTTCACTGCCCATGACTCGGCATCTAGCTGCTGCCAGCGGTGCATTGCTCACAACTCCCTGAAGACACAGGAGGCCCTTTTATCCGTTTCGGATCCTATTGCAGACCGGCGACTCAAGAGAGACCTGATATGCTTCCTAGGGTTCAAGAAACCCAGGGACTTAGGCTGCATGGGGTCTGTTGCATGCCTACCTCGTTCATGAGAAAACCTGAACAGTAGCTTAAGGCCAGAGGCCCCGTGTGCTTCTCCCCTTCCCTGAGGACAACCGAAGTAGGAGCACTTACCGAGGAACGGCAACATCCAATTTCCTTCCAGGAAATTCACTTGTCATCACAAAGGCAACTGTGCAACAACACTGTTTCCCAGGGAGAACTGAGCCCGCAGCTCTCTAAATCCCAATGAGGAAAACAAAGTTTCCCTTCAAGCCTTAGTTTCAAAATGGACCGCAGACCATTCACCCTGTGGTTTCCGTCTCTCCATGGCACGTCAAAGGTGCGCATAGCACGGAGATACTACAGTCGTTTCAACTTGCCGCATCCTAGCATTTGAACCAAAGACGCCCTTCACAGCCCTTCTTTCGGCCTATAGTTGCCCTCAACTGAGCTTCGCTCACAAGGCCCAGAAAGGACGGGCAGTCCGTCGTTCACATCTTGGATCCTAGTGCAGACTCCCGTGTCCTAAGACGCCAGAAACGCTTCCTAGATTTAAAGCACCGCTCTGACAAACGCTGCCGTGAGCCTGCGGCCCGCCTATGTCTGTGACGAGAGAAGTAGAACGTTGGCCTGAGGTGAGTCGTCCAGGGTTGTGGGCGTACTCACGAACAATTTTGGAGGGATGAGGACGTGGCAGGAATTGAAAGCCAAGTGTTCTTTCGTGGAGGATAACTAGTCTTCCCAAAGACGACTGTGCAGCAAAGAGAAGATGGGCAACAACAGTGTTTAGCAGGTAATCCTGGGGCCGCAAACTCTCTACTTTGCAATGAGGAAAATCAACGTTCCCAGGAAGCCTCAATTTCCAGCAGCACAAAGCAGCGTATTAACAAGTCGCATCGCACTCTCTCTTGTACATCCCGTGGACACAGTGGCTCGTGACACTAGAAACCATTGCCATGCTGGGAGTCCTGACTGTGGTGTAAGGATATCAAGGTGAGGGCTTAGTTAGGCCTAGGTGACAGTACTTCTCTAGACTATCTACCAGTTCGGGAAAACCCTGTAGGTTTCGAAGCCGGACTTAAAGTGTAGTTGCCGCTTGAGGTAGACGGACGTCGTGGAGCCGCTCCCAGGAGCAGTGGTAGGCTAACTGTATTTTCTCCTGCAGCTCACGGTTCCTCCAGAGCGCAGACACCCTTTGCATGAAGGAAGGCATGGAACGTTGATAACTGGGTTGCTTTCAAGCTATCGCAATCCAGGTGTCTAACCAACGAAGCCCTTCACTGACGTCAGTCGGCATCTAGCTGTTCCCGACGGTAGATGGCTCAAGGCTCCACGAAGACACAGGCAGTCCTTTCTCAGTACGTTTTGGAACCTAACGCTGACAAGTGAGTCCAAAAGAGAGCTGATATGCTTCCTAGAGTTCACGAACCACAGGGACTAAGGCTCTATGCAATCTGTTGCTTCGCTAAGTCTGTCATGAGAACACCTGGACGTTAGCTTGAGGCTAGAGGCCCCATGTGGTGGGCCCATTCCCTGAAGACTACTGAAGGATGACCACCTACCAAGGGATGGCAACCTCCAAGCTTCTTGCCTAGAAACTCACATCATCACGATGGCAATTGTGTTACGAAGAGAAGCTGTGCAGCAACAGCGTTTCTTGGGGAGAATTGAGCCTGCGGCTCTGTAAATGCCGGTGAGGAAAAGAAAGTTTCACTCGCAGCCTTACTTTCAAAAGGGACCACACAGAGCATTCACCCTGCTGTGTCTTTCTCTAGTTTGTACTCCCAAGGTGCGTTAGAAGGGAGATACTTGAGTTGTTTCACTTACCACATGCTAGATGTTTAGCAAAAGAAGATCTTTACTGCCCTTGTTTCGGCATATGGTTGTCCTCAGCCGAACACTTCTCTCAGCTCCTAGAAGCGACGGGCGGTCCATCGTGTACATCTTGGATCCCAGTGCAGACCTGTTTTTCCTAAGACACCAGAAATGCTTCCTACACTTAAAGCACCGCTTTGACAAACGCTGCCTGGAACCTGTTGCCTGCCTCTCTGTGTGACGAACAAAACAGTACCTTAGCTTGGGGCCAGTCCTCCTATATGTTTGGCTTACTCACCGACGATTGCTGAGGGATGAGCACCTAGCAGGGAGTGCAAGGCCACGTATGCCTCACGGGGTTGGGGGGGGGAGATCACTTGTCCTCACAAAGGCAATTCTGCAATGAAGAAAAGATAGGCCACTACACTGTTCATCAGTTAACCTTGAGGCCGCGTGTCGTCATTCCAGTGTGGTAAATAAACTTCCCATCACGCTTCAGTTTCCAAGTCGAGGGCACAGCGCCTTATGCTGCAGTGTCTGACTCCCTACTGGACGTTCAGCTGACCAACTACACCCTTTAGTGAGTAAACTTTGTGATACACTTTGTGATATGGGGTCGTGATTGTGGTGAAAGGATGAGCAAGTCATGGGTTAGTGAGGCCGGTTTGTACAATGTATCTCCAGAATACCTGGCTTTCAAGGGAGAGCCCGAAATTTTTCAGGCTACGCTGAAAGTCCAGTGGCCGCCTGGGGTAAATTGCATCACGTGCGAGTTCCCTGAAGGCGGGGTCGAATCACTGTACGTTTTGTGTGCTCTGGGTTCGGCGGAAATGCAGACACGTTTTGCATGAAGGAATGAACAGAACGCTGATAGCTGGCTCTTTCTAAGCTATCCCAACCTAGGTGTTTCTCTGACGCAGCCCTTCACTGCCCATGACTCGGCATCTAGCTGCTGCCAGCGGTGCATTGCTCACAACTCCCTGAAGACACAGGAGGC
The DNA here is from genome assembly GCF_039906515.1 of Pseudorca crassidens. Taxonomy (NCBI): domain Eukaryota; kingdom Metazoa; phylum Chordata; class Mammalia; order Artiodactyla; family Delphinidae; genus Pseudorca; species Pseudorca crassidens. The sequence continues at coordinate 47,508,577 of NC_090305.1, forward strand.
CCTTTTATCCGTTTCGGATCCTATTGCAGACCGGCGACTCAAGAGAGACCTGATATGCTTCCTAGGGTTCAAGAAACCCAGGGACTTAGGCTGCATGGGGTCTGTTGCATGCCTACCTCGTTCATGAGAAAACCTGAACAGTAGCTTAAGGCCAGAGGCCCCGTGTGCTTCTCCCCTTCCCTGAGGACAACCGAAGTAGGAGCACTTACCGAGGAACGGCAACATCCAATTTCCTTCCAGGAAATTCACTTGTCATCACAAAGGCAACTGTGCAACAACACTGTTTCCCAGGGAGAACTGAGCCCGCAGCTCTCTAAATCCCAATGAGGAAAACAAAGTTTCCCTTCAAGCCTTAGTTTCAAAATGGACCGCAGACCATTCACCCTGTGGTTTCCGTCTCTCCATGGCACGTCAAAGGTGCGCATAGCACGGAGATACTACAGTCGTTTCAACGTGCCGCATCCTAGCATTTGAACCAAAGACGCCCTTCACAGCCCTTCTTTCGGCCTATAGTTGCCCTCAACTGAGCTTCGCTCACAAGGCCCAGAAAGGACGGGCAGTCCGTCGTTCACATCTTGGATCCTAGTGCAGACCCCCGTGTCCTAAGACGCCAGAAACGCTTCCTAGATTTAAAGCACCGCTCTGACAAACGCTGCCGTGAGCCTGCGGCCCGCCTATGTCTGTGACGAGAGAAGTAGAACGTTGGCCTGAGGTGAGTCGTCCAGGGTTGTGGGCGTACTCACGAACAATTTTGGAGGGATGAGGATGTGGCAGGAATTGAAAGCCAAGTGTTCTTTCGTGGAGGATAACTAGTCTTCCCAAAGACGACTGTGCAGCAAAGAGAAGATGGGCAACAACAGTGTTTACCAGGTAATCCTGGGGCCGCAAACTCTCTACTTTGCAATGAGGAAAATCAACGTTCCCAGGAAGCCTCAATTTCCAGCAGCACAAAGCAGCGTATTAACAAGTCGCATCGCACTCTCTCTTGTACATCCCGTGGACACAGTGGCTCGTGACACTAGAAACCATTGCCATGCTGGGAGTCCTGACTGTGGTGTAAGGATATCAAGGTGAGGGCTTAGTTAGGCCTAGGTGACAGTACTTCTCTAGACTATCTACCAGTTCGGGAAAACCCTGTAGGTTTCGAAGCCGGACTTAAAGTGTAGTTGCCGCTTGAGGTAGACGGACGTCGTGGAGCCGCTCCCAGGAGCAGTGGTAGGCTAACTGTATTTTCTCCTGCAGCTCACGGTTCCTCCAGAGCGCAGACACCCTTTGCATGAAGGAAGGCATGGAACGTTGATAACTGGGTTGCTTTCAAGCTATCGCAATCCAGGTGTCTAACCAACGAAGCCCTTCACTGACGTCAGTCGGCATCTAGCTGTTCCCGACGGTAGATGGCTCAAGGCTCCACGAAGACACAGGCAGTCCTTTCTCAGTACGTTTTGGAACCTAACGCTGACAAGTGAGTCCAAAAGAGAGCTGATATGTTTCCTAGAGTTCACGAACCACAGGGACTAAGGCTCTATGCAATCTGTTGCTTCGCTAAGTCTGTCATGAGAACACCTGGACGTTAGCTTGAGGCTAGAGGCCCCATGTGGTGGGCCCATTCCCTGAAGACTACTGAAGGATGACCACCTACCAAGGGATGGCAACCTCCAAGCTTCTTGCCTAGAAACTCACATCATCACGATGGCAATTGTGTTACGAAGAGAAGCTGTGCAGCAACAGCGTTTCTTGGGGAGAATTGAGCCTGCGGCTCTGTAAATGCCGGTGAGGAAAAGAAAGTTTCACTCGCAGCCTTACTTTCAAAAGGGACCACACAGAGCATTCACCCTGCTGTGTCTTTCTCTAGTTTGTACTCCCAAGGTGCGTTAGAAGGGAGATACTTGAGTTGTTTCACTTACCACATGCTAGATGTTTAGCAAAAGAAGATCTTTACTGCCCTTGTTTCGGCATATGGTTGTCCTCAGCCGAACACTTCTCTCAGCTCCTAGAAGCGACGGGCGGTCCATCGTGTACATCTTGGATCCCAGTGCAGACCTGTTTGTCCTAAGACACCAGAAATGCTTCCTACACTTAAAGCACCGCTTTGACAAACGCTGCCTGGAACCTGTTGCCTGCCTCTCTGTGTGACGAACAAAACAGTACCTTAGCTTGGGGCCAGTCCTCCTATATGTTTGGCTTACTCACCGACGATTGCTGAGGGATGAGCACCTAGCAGGGAGTGCAAGGCCACGTATGCCTCACGGGGTTGGGGGGGGGAAATCACTTGTCATCACAAAGGCAATTCTGCAATGAAGAAAAGATAGGCCACTACACTGTTCATCAGTTAACCTTGAGGCCGCGTGTCGTCATTCCAGTGTGGTAAATAAACTTCCCATCACGCTTCAGTTTCCAAGTCGAGGGCACAGCGCCTTATGCTGCAGTGTCTGACTCCCTACTGGACGTTCAGCTGACCAACTACACCCTTTAGTGAGTAAACTTTGTGATACACTTTGTGATATGGGGTCGTGATTGTGGTGAAAGGATGAGCAAGTCATGGGTTAGTGAGGCCGGTTTGTACAATGTATCTCCAGAATACCTGGCTTTCAAGGGAGAGCCCGAAATTTTTCAGGCTACGCTGAAAGTCCAGTGGCCGCCTGGGGTAAATTGCATCACGTGCGAGTTCCCTGAAGGCGGGGTCGAATCACTGTACGTTTTGTGTGCTCTGGGTTCGGCGCAAATGCAGACACGTTTTGCATGAAGGAATGAACAGAACGCTGATAGCTGGCTCTTTCTAAGCTATCACAACCTAGGTGTTTCTCTGACGCAGCCCTTCACTGCCCATGACTCGGCATCTAGCTGCTGCCAGCGGTGCATTGCTCACAACTCCCTGAAGACACAGGAGGCCCTTTTATCCGTTTCAGATCCTATTGCAGACCGGCGACTCAAGAGAGACCTGATATGCTTCCTAGGGTTCAAGAAACCCAGGGACTTAGGCTGCATGGGGTCTGTTGCATGCCTACCTCGTTCATGAGAAAACCTGAACAGTAGCTTAAGGCCAGAGGCCCCGTGTGCTTCTCCCCTTCCCTGAGGACAACCGAAGTAGGAGCACTTACCGAGGAACGGCAACATCCAATTTCCTTCCAGGAAATTCACTTGTCATCACAGAGGCAACTGTGCAACAACACTGTTTCCCAGGGAGAACTGAGCCCGCAGCTCTCTAAATCCCAATGAGGAAAACAAAGTTTCCCTTCAAGCCTTAGTTTCAAAATGGACCGCAGACCATTCACCCTGTGGTTTCCGTCTCTCCATGGCACGTCCAAGGTGCGCATAGCACGGAGATACTACAGTCGTTTCAACTTGCCGCATCCGAGCATTTGAACCAAAGACGCCCTTCACAGCCCTTCTTTCGGCCTATAGCTGCCCTCAACTGAGCTTCGCTCACAAGGCCCAGAAAGGACGGGCAGTCCGTCGTTCACATCTTGGATCCTAGTGCAGACCCCCGTGTCCTAAGACGCCAGAAACGCTTCCTAGATTTAAAGCACCGCTCTGACAAACGCTGCCGTGAGCCTGCGGCCCGCCTATGTCTGTGACGAGAGAAGTAGAACGTTGCCCTGAGGCGAGTCGTCCAGGGTTGTGGGCGTACTCACGAACAATTTTGGAGGGATGAGGACGTGGCAGGAATTGAAAGCCAAGTGTTCTTTCGTGGAGGATAACTAGTCCTCCCAAAGACGACTGTGCAGCAAAGAGAAGATGGGCAACAACAGTGTTTACCAGGTAATCCTGGGACCGCAAACTCTCTACTTTGCAATGAGGAAAATCAACGTTCCCAGGAAGCCTCAATTTCCAGCAGCACAAAGCAGCGTATTAACAAGTCGCATCGCACTCTCTCTTGTACATCCCGTGGACACAGTGGCTCGTGACACTAGAAACCATTGCCATGCTGGGAGTCCTGACTGTGGTGTAAGGATATCAAGGTGAGGGCTTAGTTAGGCCTAGGTGACAGTACTTCTCTAGACTATCTACCTGTTCGGGAAAACCCTGTAGGTTTCGAAGCCGGACTTAAAGTGTAGTTGCCGCTTGAGGTAGACGGACGTCGTGGAGCCGCTCCCAGGAGCAGTGGTAGGCTAACTGTATTTTCTCCTGCAGCTCACGGTTCCTCCAGAGCGCAGACACCCTTTGCATGAAGGAAGGCATGGAACGTTGATAACTGGGTTGCTTTCAAGCTATCGCAATCCAGGTGTCTAACCAACGAAGCCCTTCACTGCCCGTCAGTCGGCATCTAGCTGTTCCCGACGGTAGATGGCTCAAGGCTCCACGAAGACACAGGCAGTCCTTTCTCAGTACGTTTTGGAACCTAACGCTGACAAGCGAGTCCAAAAGAGAGCTGATATGCTTCCTAGAGTTCACGAACCACAGGGACTAAGGCTCTATGCAATCTGTTGCTTCGCTAAGTCTGTCATGAGAACACCTGGACGTTAGCTTGAGGCTAGAGGCCCCATGTGGTGGGCCCATTCCCTGAAGACTACTGAAGGATGACCACCTACCAAGGGATGGCAACCTCCAAGCTTCTTGCCTAGAAACTCACATCATCACGATGGCAATTGTGTTACGAAGAGAAGCTGTGCAGCAACAGCGTTTCTTGGGGAGAATTGAGCCTGCGGCTCTGTAAATGCCGGTGAGGAAAAGAAAGTTTCACTCGCAGCCTTACTTTCAAAAGGGACCACACAGAGCATTCACCCTGCTGTGTCTTTCTCTAGTTTGTACTCCCAAGGTGCGTTAGAAGGGAGATACTTGAGTTGTTTCACTTACCACATGCTAGATGTTTAGCAAAAGAAGATCTTTACTGCCCTTGTTTCGGCATATGGTTGTCCTCAGCCGAACACTTCTCTCAGCTCCTAGAAGCGACGGGCGGTCCATCGTGTACATCTTGGATCCCAGTGCAGACCTGTTTGTCCTAAGACACCAGAAATGCTTCCTACACTTAAAGCACCGCTTTGACAAACGCTGCCTGGAACCTGTTGCCTGCCTCTCTGTGTGACGAACAAAACAGTACCTTAGCTTGGGGCCAGTCCTCCTATATGTTTGGCTTACTCACCGACGATTGCTGAGGGATGAGCACCTAGCAGGGAGTGCAAGGCCACGTATGCCTCACGGGGTTGGGGGGGGGAAATCACTTGTCATCACAAAGGCAATTCTGCAATGAAGAAAAGATAGGCCACTACACTGTTCATCAGTTAACCTTGAGGCCGCGTGTCGTCATTCCAGTGTGGTAAATAAACTTCCCATCACGCTTCAGTTTCCAAGTCGAGGGCACAGCGCCTTATGCTGCAGTGTCTGACTCCCTACTGGACGTTCAGCTGACCAACTACACCCTTTAGTGAGTAAACTTTGTGATACACTTTGTGATATGGGGTCGTGATTGTGGTGAAAGGATGAGCAAGTCATGGGTTAGTGAGGCCGGTTTGTACAATGTATCTCCAGAATACCTGGCTTTCAAGGGAGAGCCCGAAATTTTTCAGGCTACGCTGAAAGTCCAGTGGCCGCCTGGGGTAAATTGCATCACGTGCGAGTTCCCTGAAGGCGGGGTCGAATCACTGTACGTTTTGTGTGCTCTGGGTTCGGCGGAAATGCAGACACGTTTTGCATGAAGGAATGAACAGAACGCTGATAGCTGGCTCTTTCTAAGCTATCCCAACCTAGGTGTTTCTCTGACGCAGCCCTTCACTGCCCATGACTCGGCATCTAGCTGCTGCCAGCGGTGCATTGCTCACAACTCCCTGAAGACACAGGAGGCCCTTTTATCCGTTTCGGATCCTATTGCAGACCGGCGACTCAAGAGAGACCTGATATGCTTCCTAGGGTTCAAGAAACCCAGGGACTTAGGCTGCATGGGGTCTGTTGCATGCCTACCTCGTTCGTGAGAAAACCTGAACAGTAGCTTAAGGCCAGAGGCCCCGTGTGCTTCTCCCCTTCCCTGAGGACAACCGAAGTAGGAGCACTTACCGAGGAACGGCAACATCCAATTTCCTTCCAGGAAATTCACTTGTCATCACAAAGGCAACTGTGCAACAACACTGTTTCCCAGGGAGAACTGAGCCCGCAGCTCTCTAAATCCCAATGAGGAAAACAAAGTTTCCCTTCAAGCCTTAGTTTCAAAATGGACCGCAGACCATTCACCCTGTGGTTTCCGTCTCTCCATGGCACGTCCAAGGTGCGCATAGCACGGAGATACTACAGTCGTTTCAACTTGCCGCATCCTAGCATTTGAACCAAAGACGCCCTTCACAGCCCTTCTTTCGGCCTATAGCTGCCCTCAACTGAGCTTCGCTCACAAGGCCCAGAAAGGACGGGCAGTCCGTCGTTCACATCTTGGATCCTAGTGCAGACCCCCGTGTCCTAAGACGCCAGAAACGCTTCCTAGATTTAAAGCACCGCTCTGACAAACGCTGCCGTGAGCCTGCGGCCCGCCTATGTCTGTGACGAGAGAAGTAGAACGTTGGCCTGAGGCGAGTCGTCCAGGGTTGTGGGCGTACTCACGAACAATTTTGGAGGGATGAGGACGTGGCAGGAATTGAAAGCCAAGTGTTCTTTCGTGGAGGATAACTAGTCTTCCCAAAGACGACTGTGCAGCAAAGAGAAGATGGGCAACAACAGTGTTTACCAGGTAATCCTGGGGCCGCAAACTCTCTACTTTGCAATGAGGAAAATCAACGTTCCCAGGAAGCCTCAATTTCCAGCAGCACAAAGCAGCGTATTAACAAGTCGCATCGCACTCTCTCTTGTACATCCCGTGGACACAGTGGCTCGTGACACTAGAAACCATTGCCATGCTGGGAGTCCTGACTGTGGTGTAAGGATATCAAGGTGAGGGCTTAGTTAGGCCTAGGTGACAGTACTTCTCTAGACTATCTACCAGTTCGGGAAAACCCTGTAGGTTTCGAAGCCGGACTTAAAGTGTAGTTGCCGCTTGAGGTAGACGGACGTCGTGGAGCCGCTCCCAGGAGCAGTGGTAGGCTAACTGTATTTTCTCCTGCAGCTCACGGTTCCTCCAGAGCGCAGACACCCTTTGCATGAAGGAAGGCATGGAACGTTGATAACTGGGTTGCTTTCAAGCTATCGCAATCCAGGTGTCTAACCAACGAAGCCCTTCACTGCCCGTCAGTCGGCATCTAGCTGTTCCCGACGGTAGATGGCTCAAGGCTCCACGAAGACACAGGCAGTCCTTTCTCAGTACGTTTTGGAACCTAACGCTGACAAGTGAGTCCAAAAGAGAGCTGATATGCTTCCTAGAGTTCACGAACCACAGGGACTAAGGCTCTATGCAATCTGTTGCTTCGCTAAGTCTGTCATGAGAACACCTGGACGTTAGCTTGAGGCTAGAGGCCCCATGTGGTGGGCCCATTCCCTGAAGACTACTGAAGGATGACCACCTACCAAGGGATGGCAACCTCCAAGCTTCTTGCCTAGAAACTCACATCATCACGATGGCAATTGTGTTACGAAGAGAAGCTGTGCAGCAACAGCGTTTCTTGGGGAGAATTGAGCCTGCGGCTCTGTAAATGCCGGTGAGGAAAAGAAAGTTTCACTCGCAGCCTTACTTTCAAAAGGGACCACACAGAGCATTCACCCTGCTGTGTCTTTCTCTAGTTTGTACTCCCAAGGTGCGTTAGAAGGGAGATACTTGAGTTGTTTCACTTACCACATGCTAGATGTTTAGCAAAAGAAGATCTTTACTGCCCTTGTTTCGGCATATGGTTGTCCTCAGCCGAACACTTCTCTCAGCTCCTAGAAGCGACGGGCGGTCCATCGTGTACATCTTGGATCCCAGTGCAGACCTGTTTGTCCTAAGACACCAGAAATGCTTCCTACACTTAAAGCACCGCTTTGACAAACGCTGCCTGGAACCTGTTGCCTGCCTCTCTGTGTGACGAACAAAACAGTACCTTAGCTTGGGGCCAGTCCTCCTATATGTTTGGCTTACTCACCGACGATTGCTGAGGGATGAGCACCTAGCAGGGAGTGCAAGGCCACGTATGCCTCACGGGGTTGGGGGGGGGGAAATCACTTGTCCTCACAAAGGCAATTCTGCAATGAAGAAAAGATAGGCCACTACACTGTTCATCAGTTAACCTTGAGGCCGCGTGTCGTCATTCCAGTGTGGTAAATAAACTTCCCATCACGCTTCAGTTTCCAAGTCGAGGGCACAGCGCCTTATGCTGCAGTGTCTGACTCCCTACTGGACGTTCAGCTGACCAACTACACCCTTTAGTGAGTAAACTTTGTGATACACTTTGTGATATGGGGTCGTGATTGTGGTGAAAGGATGAGCAAGTCATGGGTTAGTGAGGCCGGTTTGTACAATGTATCTCCAGAATACCTGGCTTTCAAGGGAGAGCCCGAAATTTTTCAGGCTACGCTGAAAGTCCAGTGGCCGCCTGGGGTAAATTGCATCACGTGCGAGTTCCCTGAAGGCGGGGTCGAATCACTGTACGTTTTGTGTGCTCTGGGTTCGGCGGAAATGCAGACACGTTTTGCATGAAGGAATGAACAGAACGCTGATAGCTGGCTCTTTCTAAGCTATCCCAACCTAGGTGTTTCTCTGACGCAGCCCTTCACTGCCCATGACTCGGCATCTAGCTGCTGCCAGCGGTGCATTGCTCACAACTCCCTGAAGACACAGGAGGCCCTTTTATCCGTTTCGGATCCTATTGCAGACCGGCGACTCAAGAGAGACCTGATATGCTTCCTAGGGTTCAAGAAACCCAGGGACTTAGGCTGCATGGGGTCTGTTGCATGCCTACCTCGTTCGTGAGAAAACCTGAACAGTAGCTTAAGGCCAGAGGCCCCGTGTGCTTCTCCCCTTCCCTGAGGACAACCGAAGTAGGAGCACTTACCGAGGAACGGCAACATCCAATTTCCTTCCAGGAAATTCACTTGTCATCACAAAGGCAACTGTGCAACAACACTGTTTCCCAGGGAGAACTGAGCCCGCAGCTCTCTAAATCCCAATGAGGAAAACAAAGTTTCCCTTCAAGCCTTAGTTTCAAAATGGACCGCAGACCATTCACCCTGTGGTTTCCGTCTCTCCATGGCACGTCCAAGGTGCGCATAGCACGGAGATACTACAGTCGTTTCAACTTGCCGCATCCTAGCATTTGAACCAAAGACGCCCTTCACAGCCCTTCTTTCGGCCTATAGCTGCCCTCAACTGAGCTTCGCTCACAAGGCCCAGAAAGGACGGGCAGTCCGTCGTTCACATCTTGGATCCTAGTGCAGACCCCCGTGTCCTAAGACGCCAGAAACGCTTCCTAGATTTAAAGCACCGCTCTGACAAACGCTGCCGTGAGCCTGCGGCCCGCCTATGTCTGTGACGAGAGAAGTAGAACGTTGGCCTGAGGTGAGTCGTCCAGGGTTGTGGGCGTACTCACGAACAATTTTGGAGGGATGAGGACGTGGCAGGAATTGAAAGCCAAGTGTTCTTTCGTGGAGGATAACTAGTCTTCCCAAAGACGACTGTGCAGCAAAGAGAAGATGGGCAACAACAGTGTTTACCAGGTAATCCTGGGGCCGCAAACTCTCTACTTTGCAATGAGGAAAATCAACGTTCCCAGGAAGCCTCAATTTCCAGCAGCACAAAGCAGCGTATTAACAAGTCGCATCGCACTCTCTCTTGTACATCCCGTGGACACAGTGGCTCGTGACACTAGAAACCATTGCCATGCTGGGAGTCCTGACTGTGGTGTAAGGATATCAAGGTGAGGGCTTAGTTAGGCCTAGGTGACAGTACTTCTCTAGACTATCTACCAGTTCGGGAAAACCCTGTAGGTTTCGAAGCCGGACTTAAAGTGTAGTTGCCGCTTGAGGTAGACGGACGTCGTGGAGCCGCTCCCAGGAGCAGTGGTAGGCTAACTGTATTTTCTCCTGCAGCTCACGGTTCCTCCAGAGCGCAGACACCCTTTGCATGAAGGAAGGCATGGAACGTTGATAACTGGGTTGCTTTCAAGCTATCGCAATCCAGGTGTCTAACCAACGAAGCCCTTCACTGCCCGTCAGTCGGCATCTAGCTGTTCCCGACGGTAGATGGCTCAAGGCTCCACGAAGACACAGGCAGTCCTTTCTCAGTACGTTTTGGAACCTAACGCTGACAAGTGAGTCCAAAAGAGAGCTGATATGCTTCCTAGAGTTCACGAACCACAGGGACTAAGGCTCTATGCAATCTGTTGCTTCGCTAAGTCTGTCATGAGAACACCTGGACGTTAGCTTGAGGCTAGAGGCCCCATGTGGTGGGCCCATTCCCTGAAGACTACTGAAGGATGACCACCTACCAAGGGATGGCAACCTCCAAGCTTCTTGCCTAGAAACTCACATCATCACGATGGCAATTGTGTTACGAAGAGAAGCTGTGCAGCAACAGCGTTTCTTGGGGAGAATTGAGCCTGCGGCTCTGTAAATGCCGGTGAGGAAAAGAAAGTTTCACTCGCAGCCTTACTTTCAAAAGGGACCACACAGAGCATTCACCCTGCTGTGTCTTTCTCTAGTTTGTACTCCCAAGGTGCGTTAGAAGGGAGATACTTGAGTTGTTTCACTTACCACATGCTAGATGTTTAGCAAAAGAAGATCTTTACTGCCCTTGTTTCGGCATATGGTTGTCCTCAGCCGAACACTTCTCTCAGCTCCTAGAAGCGACGGGCGGTCCATCGTGTACATCTTGGATCCCAGTGCAGACCTGTTTGTCCTAAGACACCAGAAATGCTTCCTACACTTAAAGCACCGCTTTGACAAACGCTGCCTGGAACCTGTTGCCTGCCTCTCTGTGTGACGAACAAAACAGTACCTTAGCTTGGGGCCAGTCCTCCTATATGTTTGGCTTACTCACCGACGATTGCTGAGGGATGAGCACCTAGCAGGGAGTGCAAGGCCACGTATGCCTCACGGGGTTGGGGGGGGGGAAATCACTTGTCCTCACAAAGGCAATTCTGCAATGAAGAAAAGATAGGCCACTACACTGTTCATCAGTTAACCTTGAGGCCGCGTGTCGTCATTCCAGTGTGGTAAATAAACTTCCCATCACGCTTCAGTTTCCAAGTCGAGGGCACAGCGCCTTATGCTGCAGTGTCTGACTCCCTACTGGACGTTCAGCTGACCAACTACACCCTTTAGTGAGTAAACTTTGTGATACACTTTGTGATATGGGGTCGTGATTGTGGTGAAAGGATGAGCAAGTCATGGGTTAGTGAGGCCGGTTTGTACAATGTATCTCCAGAATACCTGGCTTTCAAGGGAGAGCCCGAAATTTTTCAGGCTACGCTGAAAGTCCAGTGGCCGCCTGGGGTAAATTGCATCACGTGCGAGTTCCCTGAAGGCGGGGTCGAATCACTGTACGTTTTGTGTGCTCTGGGTTCGGCGGAAATGCAGACACGTTTTGCATGAAGGAATGAACAGAACGCTGATAGCTGGCTCTTTCTAAGCTATCCCAACCTAGGTGTTTCTCTGACGCAGCCCTTCACTGCCCATGACTCGGCATCTAGCTGCTGCCAGCGGTGCATTGCTCACAACTCCCTGAAGACACAGGAGGCCCTTTTATCCGTTTCGGATCCTATTGCAGACCGGCGACTCAAGAGAGACCTGATATGCTTCCTAGGGTTCAAGAAACCCAGGGACTTAGGCTGCATGGGGTCTGTTGCATGCCTACCTCGTTCGTGAGAAAACCTGAACAGTAGCTTAAGGCCAGAGGCCCCGTGTGCTTCTCCCCTTCCCTGAGGACAACCGAAGTAGGAGCACTTACCGAGGAACGGCAACATCCAATTTCCTTCCAGGAAATTCACTTGTCATCACAAAGGCAACTGTGCAACAACACTGTTTCCCAGGGAGAACTGAGCCCGCAGCTCTCTAAATCCCAATGAGGAAAACAAAGTTTCCCTTCAAGCCTTAGTTTCAAAATGGACCGCAGACCATTCACCCTGTGGTTTCCGTCTCTCCATGGCACGTCCAAGGTGCGCATAGCACGGAGATACTACAGTCGTTTCAACTTGCCGCATCCTAGCATTTGAACCAAAGACGCCCTTCACAGCCCTTCTTTCGGCCTATAGCTGCCCTCAACTGAGCTTCGCTCACAAGGCCCAGAAAGGACGGGCAGTCCGTCGTTCACATCTTGGATCCTAGTGCAGACCCCCGTGTCCTAAGACGCCAGAAACGCTTCCTAGATTTAAAGCACCGCTCTGACAAACGCTGCCGTGAGCCTGCGGCCCGCCTATGTCTGTGACGAGAGAAGTAGAACGTTGGCCTGAGGTGAGTCGTCCAGGGTTGTGGGCGTACTCACGAACAATTTTGGAGGGATGAGGACGTGGCAGGAATTGAAAGCCAAGTGTTCTTTCGTGGAGGATAACTAGTCTTCCCAAAGACGACTGTGCAGCAAAGAGAAGATGGGCAACAACAGTGTTTACCAGGTAATCCTGGGGCCGCAAACTCTCTACTTTGCAATGAGGAAAATCAACGTTCCCAGGAAGCCTCAATTTCCAGCAGCACAAAGCAGCGTATTAACAAGTCGCATCGCACTCTCTCTTGTACATCCCGTGGACACAGTGGCTCGTGACACTAGAAACCATTGCCATGCTGGGAGTCCTGACTGTGGTGTAAGGATATCAAGGTGAGGGCTTAGTTAGGCCTAGGTGACAGTACTTCTCTAGACTATCTACCAGTTCGGGAAAACCCTGTAGGTTTCGAAGCCGGACTTAAAGTGTAGTTGCCGCTTGAGGTAGACGGACGTCGTGGAGCCGCTCCCAGGAGCAGTGGTAGGCTAACTGTATTTTCTCCTGCAGCTCACGGTTCCTCCAGAGCGCAGACACCCTTTGCATGAAGGAAGGCATGGAACGTTGATAACTGGGTTGCTTTCAAGCTATCGCAATCCAGGTGTCTAACCAACGAAGCCCTTCACTGCCCGTCAGTCGGCATCTAGCTGTTCCCGACGGTAGATGGCTCAAGGCTCCACGAAGACACAGGCAGTCCTTTCTCAGTACGTTTTGGAACCTAACGCTGACAAGTGAGTCCAAAAGAGAGCTGATATGCTTCCTAGAGTTCACGAACCACAGGGACTAAGGCTCTATGCAATCTGTTGCTTCGCTAAGTCTGTCATGAGAACACCTGGACGTTAGCTTGAGGCTAGAGGCCCCATGTGGTGGGCCCATTCCCTGAAGACTACTGAAGGATGACCACCTACCAAGGGATGGCAACCTCCAAGCTTCTTGCCTAGAAACTCACATCATCACGATGGCAATTGTGTTACGAAGAGAAGCTGTGCAGCAACAGCGTTTCTTGGGGAGAATTGAGCCTGCGGCTCTGTAAATGCCGGTGAGGAAAAGAAAGTTTCACTCGCAGCCTTACTTTCAAAAGGGACCACACAGAGCATTCACCCTGCTGTGTCTTTCTCTAGTTTGTACTCCCAAGGTGCGTTAGAAGGGAGATACTTGAGTTGTTTCACTTACCACATGCTAGATGTTTAGCAAAAGAAGATCTTTACTGCCCTTGTTTCGGCATATGGTTGTCCTCAGCCGAACACTTCTCTCAGCTCCTAGAAGCGACGGGCGGTCCATCGTGTACATCTTGGATCCCAGTGCAGACCTGTTTGTCCTAAGACACCAGAAATGCTTCCTACACTTAAAGCACCGCTTTGACAAACGCTGCCTGGAACCTGTTGCCTGCCTCTCTGTGTGACGAACAAAACAGTACCTTAGCTTGGGGCCAGTCCTCCTATATGTTTGGCTTACTCACCGACGATTGCTGAGGGATGAGCACCTAGCAGGGAGTGCAAGGCCACGTATGCCTCACGGGGTTGGGGGGGGGGAAATCACTTGTCCTCACAAAGGCAATTCTGCAATGAAGAAAAGATAGGCCACTACACTGTTCATCAGTTAACCTTGAGGCCGCGTGTCGTCATTCCAGTGTGGTAAATAAACTTCCCATCACGCTTCAGTTTCCAAGTCGAGGGCACAGCGCCTTATGCTGCAGTGTCTGACTCCCTACTGGACGTTCAGCTGACCAACTACACCCTTTAGTGAGTAAACTTTGTGATACACTTTGTGATATGGGGTCGTGATTGTGGTGAAAGGATGAGCAAGTCATGGGTTAGTGAGGCCGGTTTGTACAATGTATCTCCAGAATACCTGGCTTTCAAGGGAGAGCCCGAAATTTTTCAGGCTACGCTGAAAGTCCAGTGGCCGCCTGGGGTAAATTGCATCACGTGCGAGTTCCCTGAAGGCGGGGTCGAATCACTGTACGTTTTGTGTGCTCTGGGTTCGGCGGAAATGCAGACACGTTTTGCATGAAGGAATGAACAGAACGCTGATAGCTGGCTCTTTCTAAGCTATCCCAACCTAGGTGTTTCTCTGACGCAGCCCTTCACTGCCCATGACTCGGCATCTAGCTGCTGCCAGCGGTGCATTGCTCACAACTCCCTGAAGACACAGGAGGCCCTTTTATCCGTTTCGGATCCTATTGCAGACCGGCGACTCAAGAGAGACCTGATATGCTTCCTAGGGTTCAAGAAACCCAGGGACTTAGGCTGCATGGGGTCTGTTGCATGCCTACCTCGTTCGTGAGAAAACCTGAACAGTAGCTTAAGGCCAGAGGCCCCGTGTGCTTCTCCCCTTCCCTGAGGACAACCGAAGTAGGAGCACTTACCGAGGAACGGCAACATCCAATTTCCTTCCAGGAAATTCACTTGTCATCACAAAGGCAACTGTGCAACAACACTGTTTCCCAGGGAGAACTGAGCCCGCAGCTCTCTAAATCCCAATGAGGAAAACAAAGTTTCCCTTCAAGCCTTAGTTTCAAAATGGACCGCAGACCATTCACCCTGTGGTTTCCGTCTCTCCATGGCACGTCCAAGGTGCGCATAGCACGGAGATACTACAGTCGTTTCAACTTGCCGCATCCTAGCATTTGAACCAAAGACGCCCTTCACAGCCCTTCTTTCGGCCTATAGCTGCCCTCAACTGAGCTTCGCTCACAAGGCCCAGAAAGGACGGGCAGTCCGTCGTTCACATCTTGGATCCTAGTGCAGACCCCCGTGTCCTAAGACGCCAGAAACGCTTCCTAGATTTAAAGCACCGCTCTGACAAACGCTGCCGTGAGCCTGCGGCCCGCCTATGTCTGTGACGAGAGAAGTAGAACGTTGGCCTGAGGTGAGTCGTCCAGGGTTGTGGGCGTACTCACGAACAATTTTGGAGGGATGAGGACGTGGCAGGAATTGAAAGCCAAGTGTTCTTTCGTGGAGGATAACTAGTCTTCCCAAAGACGACTGTGCAGCAAAGAGAAGATGGGCAACAACAGTGTTTACCAGGTAATCCTGGGGCCGCAAACTCTCTACTTTGCAATGAGGAAAATCAACGTTCCCAGGAAGCCTCAATTTCCAGCAGCACAAAGCAGCGTATTAACAAGTCGCATCGCACTCTCTCTTGTACATCCCGTGGACACAGTGGCTCGTGACACTAGAAACCATTGCCATGCTGGGAGTCCTGACTGTGGTGTAAGGATATCAAGGTGAGGGCTTAGTTAGGCCTAGGTGACAGTACTTCTCTAGACTATCTACCAGTTCGGGAAAACCCTGTAGGTTTCGAAGCCGGACTTAAAGTGTAGTTGCCGCTTGAGGTAGACGGACGTCGTGGAGCCGCTCCCAGGAGCAGTGGTAGGCTAACTGTATTTTCTCCTGCAGCTCACGGTTCCTCCAGAGCGCAGACACCCTTTGCATGAAGGAAGGCATGGAACGTTGATAACTGGGTTGCTTTCAAGCTATCGCAATCCAGGTGTCTAACCAACGAAGCCCTTCACTGCCCGTCAGTCGGCATCTAGCTGTTCCCGACGGTAGATGGCTCAAGGCTCCACGAAGACACAGGCAGTCCTTTCTCAGTACGTTTTGGAACCTAACGCTGACAAGTGAGTCCAAAAGAGAGCTGATATGCTTCCTAGAGTTCACGAACCACAGGGACTAAGGCTCTATGCAATCTGTTGCTTCGCTAAGTCTGTCATGAGAACACCTGGACGTTAGCTTGAGGCTAGAGGCCCCATGTGGTGGGCCCATTCCCTGAAGACTACTGAAGGATGACCACCTACCAAGGGATGGCAACCTCCAAGCTTCTTGCCTAGAAACTCACATCATCACGATGGCAATTGTGTTACGAAGAGAAGCTGTGCAGCAACAGCGTTTCTTGGGGAGAATTGAGCCTGCGGCTCTGTAAATGCCGGTGAGGAAAAGAAAGTTTCACTCGCAGCCTTACTTTCAAAAGGGACCACACAGAGCATTCACCCTGCTGTGTCTTTCTCTAGTTTGTACTCCCAAGGTGCGTTAGAAGGGAGATACTTGAGTTGTTTCACTTACCACATGCTAGATGTTTAGCAAAAGAAGATCTTTACTGCCCTTGTTTCGGCATATGGTTGTCCTCAGCCGAACACTTCTCTCAGCTCCTAGAAGCGACGGGCGGTCCATCGTGTACATCTTGGATCCCAGTGCAGACCTGTTTGTCCTAAGACACCAGAAATGCTTCCTACACTTAAAGCACCGCTTTGACAAACGCTGCCTGGAACCTGTTGCCTGCCTCTCTGTGTGACGAACAAAACAGTACCTTAGCTTGGGGCCAGTCCTCCTATATGTTTGGCTTACTCACCGACGATTGCTGAGGGATGAGCACCTAGCAGGGAGTGCAAGGCCACGTATGCCTCACGGGGTTGGGGGGGGGGAAATCACTTGTCCTCACAAAGGCAATTCTGCAATGAAGAAAAGATAGGCCACTACACTGTTCATCAGTTAACCTTGAGGCCGCGTGTCGTCATTCCAGTGTGGTAAATAAACTTCCCATCACGCTTCAGTTTCCAAGTCGAGGGCACAGCGCCTTATGCTGCAGTGTCTGACTCCCTACTGGACGTTCAGCTGACCAACTACACCCTTTAGTGAGTAAACTTTGTGATACACTTTGTGATATGGGGTCGTGATTGTGGTGAAAGGATGAGCAAGTCATGGGTTAGTGAGGCCGGTTTGTACAATGTATCTCCAGAATACCTGGCTTTCAAGGGAGAGCCCGAAATTTTTCAGGCTACGCTGAAAGTCCAGTGGCCGCCTGGGGTAAATTGCATCACGTGCGAGTTCCCTGAAGGCGGGGTCGAATCACTGTACGTTTTGTGTGCTCTGGGTTCGGCGGAAATGCAGACACGTTTTGCATGAAGGAATGAACAGAACGCTGATAGCTGGCTCTTTCTAAGCTATCCCAACCTAGGTGTTTCTCTGACGCAGCCCTTCACTGCCCATGACTCGGCATCTAGCTGCTGCCAGCGGTGCATTGCTCACAACTCCCTGAAGACACAGGAGGCCCTTTTATCCGTTTCGGATCCTATTGCAGACCGGCGACTCAAGAGAGACCTGATATGCTTCCTAGGGTTCAAGAAACCCAGGGACTTAGGCTGCATGGGGTCTGTTGCATGCCTACCTCGTTCGTGAGAAAACCTGAACAGTAGCTTAAGGCCAGAGGCCCCGTGTGCTTCTCCCCTTCCCTGAGGACAACCGAAGTAGGAGCACTTACCGAGGAACGGCAACATCCAATTTCCTTCCAGGAAATTCACTTGTCATCACAAAGGCAACTGTGCAACAACACTGTTTCCCAGGGAGAACTGAGCCCGCAGCTCTCTAAATCCCAATGAGGAAAACAAAGTTTCCCTTCAAGCCTTAGTTTCAAAATGGACCGCAGACCATTCACCCTGTGGTTTCCGTCTCTCCATGGCACGTCCAAGGTGCGCATAGCACGGAGATACTACAGTCGTTTCAACTTGCCGCATCCTAGCATTTGAACCAAAGACGCCCTTCACAGCCCTTCTTTCGGCCTATAGCTGCCCTCAACTGAGCTTCGCTCACAAGGCCCAGAAAGGACGGGCAGTCCGTCGTTCACATCTTGGATCCTAGTGCAGACCCCCGTGTCCTAAGACGCCAGAAACGCTTCCTAGATTTAAAGCACCGCTCTGACAAACGCTGCCGTGAGCCTGCGGCCCGCCTATGTCTGTGACGAGAGAAGTAGAACGTTGGCCTGAGGTGAGTCGTCCAGGGTTGTGGGCGTACTCACGAACAATTTTGGAGGGATGAGGACGTGGCAGGAATTGAAAGCCAAGTGTTCTTTCGTGGAGGATAACTAGTCTTCCCAAAGACGACTGTGCAGCAAAGAGAAGATGGGCAACAACAGTGTTTAGCAGGTAATCCTGGGGCCGCAAACTCTCTACTTTGCAATGAGGAAAATCAACGTTCCCAGGAAGCCTCAATTTCCAGCAGCACAAAGCAGCGTATTAACAAGTCGCATCGCACTCTCTCTTGTACATCCCGTGGACACAGTGGCTCGTGACACTAGAAACCATTGCCATGCTGGGAGTCCTGACTGTGGTGTAAGGATATCAAGGTGAGGGCTTAGTTAGGCCTAGGTGACAGTACTTCTCTAGACTATCTACCAGTTCGGGAAAACCCTGTAGGTTTCGAAGCCGGACTTAAAGTGTAGTTGCCGCTTGAGGTAGACGGACGTCGTGGAGCCGCTCCCAGGAGCAGTGGTAGGCTAACTGTATTTTCTCCTGCAGCTCACGGTTCCTCCAGAGCGCAGACACCCTTTGCATGAAGGAAGGCATGGAACGTTGATAACTGGGTTGCTTTCAAGCTATCGCAATCCAGGTGTCTAACCAACGAAGCCCTTCACTGCCCGTCAGTCGGCATCTAGCTGTTCCCGACGGTAGATGGCTCAAGGCTCCACGAAGACACAGGCAGTCCTTTCTCAGTACGTTTTGGAACCTAACGCTGACAAGTGAGTCCAAAAGAGAGCTGATATGCTTCCTAGAGTTCACGAACCACAGGGACTAAGGCTCTATGCAATCTGTTGCTTCGCTAAGTCTGTCATGAGAACACCTGGACGTTAGCTTGAGGCTAGAGGCCCCATGTGGTGGGCCCATTCCCTGAAGACTACTGAAGGATGACCACCTACCAAGGGATGGCAACCTCCAAGCTTCTTGCCTAGAAACTCACATCATCACGATGGCAATTGTGTTACGAAGAGAAGCTGTGCAGCAACAGCGTTTCTTGGGGAGAATTGAGCCTGCGGCTCTGTAAATGCCGGTGAGGAAAAGAAAGTTTCACTCGCAGCCTTACTTTCAAAAGGGACCACACAGAGCATTCACCCTGCTGTGTCTTTCTCTAGTTTGTACTCCCAAGGTGCGTTAGAAGGGAGATACTTGAGTTGTTTCACTTACCACATGCTAGATGTTTAGCAAAAGAAGATCTTTACTGCCCTTGTTTCGGCATATGGTTGTCCTCAGCCGAACACTTCTCTCAGCTCCTAGAAGCGACGGGCGGTCCATCGTGTACATCTTGGATCCCAGTGCAGACCTGTTTGTCCTAAGACACCAGAAATGCTTCCTACACTTAAAGCACCGCTTTGACAAACGCTGCCTGGAACCTGTTGCCTGCCTCTCTGTGTGACGAACAAAACAGTACCTTAGCTTGGGGCCAGTCCTCCTATATGTTTGGCTTACTCACCGACGATTGCTGAGGGATGAGCACCTAGCAGGGAGTGCAAGGCCACGTATGCCTCACGGGGTTGGGGGGGGGGAAATCACTTGTCCTCACAAAGGCAATTCTGCAATGAAGAAAAGATAGGCCACTACACTGTTCATCAGTTAACCTTGAGGCCGCGTGTCGTCATTCCAGTGTGGTAAATAAACTTCCCATCACGCTTCAGTTTCCAAGTCGAGGGCACAGCGCCTTATGCTGCAGTGTCTGACTCCCTACTGGACGTTCAGCTGACCAACTACACCCTTTAGTGAGTAAACTTTGTGATACACTTTGTGATATGGGGTCGTGATTGTGGTGAAAGGATGAGCAAGTCATGGGTTAGTGAGGCCGGTTTGTACAATGTATCTCCAGAATACCTGGCTTTCAAGGGAGAGCCCGAAATTTTTCAGGCTACGCTGAAAGTCCAGTGGCCGCCTGGGGTAAATTGCATCACGTGCGAGTTCCCTGAAGGCGGGGTCGAATCACTGTACGTTTTGTGTGCTCTGGGTTCGGCGGAAATGCAGACACGTTTTGCATGAAGGAATGAACAGAACGCTGATAGCTGGCTCTTTCTAAGCTATCCCAACCTAGGTGTTTCTCTGACGCAGCCCTTCACTGCCCATGACTCGGCATCTAGCTGCTGCCAGCGGTGCATTGCTCACAACTCCCTGAAGACACAGGAGGCCCTTTTATCCGTTTCGGATCCTATTGCAGACCGGCGACTCAAGAGAGACCTGATATGCTTCCTAGGGTTCAAGAAACCCAGGGACTTAGGCTGCATGGGGTCTGTTGCATGCCTACCTCGTTCGTGAGAAAACCTGAAGAGTAGCTTAAGGCCAGAGGCCCCGTGTGCTTCTCCCCTTCCCTGAGGACAACCGAAGTAGGAGCACTTACCGAGGAACGGCAACATCCAATTTCCTTCCAGGAAATTCACTTGTCATCACAAAGGCAACTGTGCAACAACACTGTTTCCCAGGGAGAACTGAGCCCGCAGCTCTCTAAATCCCAATGAGGAAAACAAAGTTTCCCTTCAAGCCTTAGTTTCAAAATGGACCGCAGACCATTCACCCTGTGGTTTCCGTCTCTCCATGGCACGTCCAAGGTGCGCATAGCACGGAGATACTACAGTCGTTTCAACTTGCCGCATCCTAGCATTTGAACCAAAGACGCCCTTCACAGCCCTTCTTTCGGCCTATAGCTGCCCTCAACTGAGCTTCGCTCACAAGGCCCAGAAAGGACGGGCAGTCCGTCGTTCACATCTTGGATCCTAGTGCAGACCCCCGTGTCCTAAGACGCCAGAAACGCTTCCTAGATTTAAAGCACCGCTCTGACAAACGCTGCCGTGAGCCTGCGGCCCGCCTATGTCTGTGACGAGAGAAGTAGAACGTTGGCCTGAGGTGAGTCGTCCAGGGTTGTGGGCGTACTCACGAACAATTTTGGAGGGATGAGGACGTGGCAGGAATTGAAAGCCAAGTGTTCTTTCGTGGAGGATAACTAGTCTTCCCAAAGACGACTGTGCAGCAAAGAGAAGATGGGCAACAACAGTGTTTACCAGGTAATCCTGGGGCCGCAAACTCTCTACTTTGCAATGAGGAAAATCAACGTTCCCAGGAAGCCTCAATTTCCAGCAGCACAAAGCAGCGTATTAACAAGTCGCATCGCACTCTCTCTTGTACATCCCGTGGACACAGTGGCTCGTGACACTAGAAACCATTGCCATGCTGGGAGTCCTGACTGTGGTGTAAGGATATCAAGGTGAGGGCTTAGTTAGGCCTAGGTGACAGTACTTCTCTAGACTATCTACCAGTTCGGGAAAACCCTGTAGGTTTCGAAGCCGGACTTAAAGTGTAGTTGCCGCTTGAGGTAGACGGACGTCGTGGAGCCGCTCCCAGGAGCAGTGGTAGGCTAACTGTATTTTCTCCTGCAGCTCACGGTTCCTCCAGAGCGCAGACACCCTTTGCATGAAGGAAGGCATGGAACGTTGATAACTGGGTTGCTTTCAAGCTATCGCAATCCAGGTGTCTAACCAACGAAGCCCTTCACTGCCCGTCAGTCGGCATCTAGCTGTTCCCGACGGTAGATGGCTCAAGGCTCCACGAAGACACAGGCAGTCCTTTCTCAGTACGTTTTGGAACCTAACGCTGACAAGTGAGTCCAAAAGAGAGCTGATATGCTTCCTAGAGTTCACGAACCACAGGGACTAAGGCTCTATGCAATCTGTTGCTTCGCTAAGTCTGTCATGAGAACACCTGGACGTTAGCTTGAGGCTAGAGGCCCCATGTGGTGGGCCCATTCCCTGAAGACTACTGAAGGATGACCACCTACCAAGGGATGGCAACCTCCAAGCTTCTTGCCTAGAAACTCACATCATCACGATGGCAATTGTGTTACGAAGAGAAGCTGTGCAGCAACAGCGTTTCTTGGGGAGAATTGAGCCTGCGGCTCTGTAAATGCCGGTGAGGAAAATAAAGTTTCACTCGCAGCCTTACTTTCAAAAGGGACCACACAGAGCATTCACCCTGCTGTGTCTTTCTCTAGTTTGTACTCCCAAGGTGCGTTAGAAGGGAGATACTTGAGTTGTTTCACTTACCACATGCTAGATGTTTAGCAAAAGAAGATCTTTACTGCCCTTGTTTCGGCATATGGTTGTCCTCAGCCGAACACTTCTCTCAGCTCCTAGAAGCGACGGGCGGTCCATCGTGTACATCTTGGATCCCAGTGCAGACCTGTTTGTCCTAAGACACCAGAAATGCTTCCTACACTTAAAGCACCGCTTTGACAAACGCTGCCTGGAACCTGTTGCCTGCCTCTCTGTGTGACGAACAAAACAGTACCTTAGCTTGGGGCCAGTCCTCCTATATGTTTGGCTTACTCACCGACGATTGCTGAGGGATGAGCACCTAGCAGGGAGTGCAAGGCCACGTATGCCTCACGGGGTTGGGGGGGGGGAAATCACTTGTCCTCACAAAGGCAATTCTGCAATGAAGAAAAGATAGGCCACTACACTGTTCATCAGTTAACCTTGAGGCCGCGTGTCGTCATTCCAGTGTGGTAAATAAACTTCCCATCACGCTTCAGTTTCCAAGTCGAGGGCACAGCGCCTTATGCTGCAGTGTCTGACTCCCTACTGGACGTTCAGCTGACCAACTACACCCTTTAGTGAGTAAACTTTGTGATACACTTTGTGATATGGGGTCGTGATTGTGGTGAAAGGATGAGCAAGTCATGGGTTAGTGAGGCCGGTTTGTACAATGTATCTCCAGAATACCTGGCTTTCAAGGGAGAGCCCGAAATTTTTCAGGCTACGCTGAAAGTCCAGTGGCCGCCTGGGGTAAATTGCATCACGTGCGAGTTCCCTGAAGGCGGGGTCGAATCACTGTACGTTTTGTGTGCTCTGGGTTCGGCGGAAATGCAGACACGTTTTGCATGAAGGAATGAACAGAACGCTGATAGCTGGCTCTTTCTAAGCTATCCCAACCTAGGTGTTTCTCTGACGCAGCCCTTCACTGCCCATGACTCGGCATCTAGCTGCTGCCAGCGGTGCATTGCTCACAACTCCCTGAAGACACAGGAGGCCCTTTTATCCGTTTCGGATCCTATTGCAGACCGGCGACTCAAGAGAGACCTGATATGCTTCCTAGGGTTCAAGAAACCCAGGGACTTAGGCTGCATGGGGTCTGTTGCATGCCTACCTCGTTCGTGAGAAAACCTGAAGAGTAGCTTAAGGCCAGAGGCCCCGTGTGCTTCTCCCCTTCCCTGAGGACAACCGAAGTAGGAGCACTTACCGAGGAACGGCAACATCCAATTTCCTTCCAGGAAATTCACTTGTCATCACAAAGGCAACTGTGCAACAACACTGTTTCCCAGGGAGAACTGAGCCCGCAGCTCTCTAAATCCCAATGAGGAAAACAAAGTTTCCCTTCAAGCCTTAGTTTCAAAATGGACCGCAGACCATTCACCCTGTGGTTTCCGTCTCTCCATGGCACGTCCAAGGTGCGCATAGCACGGAGATACTACAGTCGTTTCAACTTGCCGCATCCTAGCATTTGAACCAAAGACGCCCTTCACAGCCCTTCTTTCGGCCTATAGCTGCCCTCAACTGAGCTTCGCTCACAAGGCCCAGAAAGGACGGGCAGTCCGTCGTTCACATCTTGGATCCTAGTGCAGACCCCCGTGTCCTAAGACGCCAGAAACGCTTCCTAGATTTAAAGCACCGCTCTGACAAACGCTGCCGTGAGCCTGCGGCCCGCCTATGTCTGTGACGAGAGAAGTAGAACGTTGGCCTGAGGTGAGTCGTCCAGGGTTGTGGGCGTACTCACGAACAATTTTGGAGGGATGAGGACGTGGCAGGAATTGAAAGCCAAGTGTTCTTTCGTGGAGGATAACTAGTCTTCCCAAAGACGACTGTGCAGCAAAGAGAAGATGGGCAACAACAGTGTTTACCAGGTAATCCTGGGGCCGCAAACTCTCTACTTTGCAATGAGGAAAATCAACGTTCCCAGGAAGCCTCAATTTCCAGCAGCACAAAGCAGCGTATTAACAAGTCGCATCGCACTCTCTCTTGTACATCCCGTGGACACAGTGGCTCGTGACACTAGAAACCATTGCCATGCTGGGAGTCCTGACTGTGGTGTAAGGATATCAAGGTGAGGGCTTAGTTAGGCCTAGGTGACAGTACTTCTCTAGACTATCTACCAGTTCGGGAAAACCCTGTAGGTTTCGAAGCCGGACTTAAAGTGTAGTTGCCGCTTGAGGTAGACGGACGTCGTGGAGCCGCTCCCAGGAGCAGTGGTAGGCTAACTGTATTTTCTCCTGCAGCTCACGGTTCCTCCAGAGCGCAGACACCCTTTGCATGAAGGAAGGCATGGAACGTTGATAACTGGGTTGCTTTCAAGCTATCGCAATCCAGGTGTCTAACCAACGAAGCCCTTCACTGCCCGTCAGTCGGCATCTAGCTGTTCCCGACGGTAGATGGCTCAAGGCTCCACGAAGACACAGGCAGTCCTTTCTCAGTACGTTTTGGAACCTAACGCTGACAAGTGAGTCCAAAAGAGAGCTGATATGCTTCCTAGAGTTCACGAACCACAGGGACTAAGGCTCTATGCAATCTGTTGCTTCGCTAAGTCTGTCATGAGAACACCTGGACGTTAGCTTGAGGCTAGAGGCCCCATGTGGTGGGCCCATTCCCTGAAGACTACTGAAGGATGACCACCTACCAAGGGATGGCAACCTCCAAGCTTCTTGCCTAGAAACTCACATCATCACGATGGCAATTGTGTTACGAAGAGAAGCTGTGCAGCAACAGCGTTTCTTGGGGAGAATTGAGCCTGCGGCTCTGTAAATGCCGGTGAGGAAAAGAAAGTTTCACTCGCAGCCTTACTTTCAAAAGGGACCACACAGAGCATTCACCCTGCTGTGTCTTTCTCTAGTTTGTACTCCCAAGGTGCGTTAGAAGGGAGATACTTGAGTTGTTTCACTTACCACATGCTAGATGTTTAGCAAAAGAAGATCTTTACTGCCCTTGTTTCGGCATATGGTTGTCCTCAGCCGAACACTTCTCTCAGCTCCTAGAAGCGACGGGCGGTCCATCGTGTACATCTTGGATCCCAGTGCAGACCTGTTTGTCCTAAGACACCAGAAATGCTTCCTACACTTAAAGCACCGCTTTGACAAACGCTGCCTGGAACCTGTTGCCTGCCTCTCTGTGTGACGAACAAAACAGTACCTTAGCTTGGGGCCAGTCCTCCTATATGTTTGGCTTACTCACCGACGATTGCTGAGGGATGAGCACCTAGCAGGGAGTGCAAGGCCACGTATGCCTCACGGGGTTGGGGGGGGGGAAATCACTTGTCCTCACAAAGGCAATTCTGCAATGAAGAAAAGATAGGCCACTACACTGTTCATCAGTTAACCTTGAGGCCGCGTGTCGTCATTCCAGTGTGGTAAATAAACTTCCCATCACGCTTCAGTTTCCAAGTCGAGGGCACAGCGCCTTATGCTGCAGTGTCTGACTCCCTACTGGACGTTCAGCTGACCAACTACACCCTTTAGTGAGTAAACTTTGTGATACACTTTGTGATATGGGGTCGTGATTGTGGTGAAAGGATGAGCAAGTCATGGGTTAGTGAGGCCGGTTTGTACAATGTATCTCCAGAATACCTGGCTTTCAAGGGAGAGCCCGAAATTTTTCAGGCTACGCTGAAAGTCCAGTGGCCGCCTGGGGTAAATTGCATCACGTGCGAGTTCCCTGAAGGCGGGGTCGAATCACTGTACGTTTTGTGTGCTCTGGGTTCGGCGGAAATGCAGACACGTTTTGCATGAAGGAATGAACAGAACGCTGATAGCTGGCTCTTTCTAAGCTATCCCAACCTAGGTGTTTCTCTGACGCAGCCCTTCACTGCCCATGACTCGGCATCTAGCTGCTGCCAGCGGTGCATTGCTCACAACTCCCTGAAGACACAGGAGGCCCTTTTATCCGTTTCGGATCCTATTGCAGACCGGCGACTCAAGAGAGACCTGATATGCTTCCTAGGGTTCAAGAAACCCAGGGACTTAGGCTGCATGGGGTCTGTTGCATGCCTACCTCGTTCGTGAGAAAACCTGAACAGTAGCTTAAGGCCAGAGGCCCCGTGTGCTTCTCCCCTTCCCTGAGGACAACCGAAGTAGGAGCACTTACCGAGGAACGGCAACATCCAATTTCCTTCCAGGAAATTCACTTGTCATCACAAAGGCAACTGTGCAACAACACTGTTTCCCAGGGAGAACTGAGCCCGCAGCTCTCTAAATCCCAATGAGGAAAACAAAGTTTCCCTTCAAGCCTTAGTTTCAAAATGGACCGCAGACCATTCACCCTGTGGTTTCCGTCTCTCCATGGCACGTCCAAGGTGCGCATAGCACGGAGATACTACAGTCGTTTCAACTTGCCGCATCCTAGCATTTGAACCAAAGACGCCCTTCACAGCCCTTCTTTCGGCCTATAGCTGCCCTCAACTGAGCTTCGCTCACAAGGCCCAGAAAGGACGGGCAGTCCGTCGTTCACATCTTGGATCCTAGTGCAGACCCCCGTGTCCTAAGACGCCAGAAACGCTTCCTAGATTTAAAGCACCGCTCTGACAAACGCTGCCGTGAGCCTGCGGCCCGCCTATGTCTGTGACGAGAGAAGTAGAACGTTGGCCTGAGGTGAGTCGTCCAGGGTTGTGGGCGTACTCACGAACAATTTTGGAGGGATGAGGACGTGGCAGGAATTGAAAGCCAAGTGTTCTTTCGTGGAGGATAACTAGTCCTCCCAAAGACGACTGTGCAGCAAAGAGAAGATGGGCAACAACAGTGTTTACCAGGTAATCCTGGGGCCGCAAACTCTCTACTTTGCAATGAGGAAAATCAACGTTCCCAGGAAGCCTCAATTTCCAGCAGCACAAAGCAGCGTATTAACAAGTCGCATCGCACTCTCTCTTGTACATCCCGTGGACACAGTGGCTCGTGACACTAGAAACCATTGCCATGCTGGGAGTCCTGACTGTGGTGTAAGGATATCAAGGTGAGGGCTTAGTTAGGCCTAGGTGACAGTACTTCTCTAGACTATCTACCAGTTCGGGAAAACCCTGTAGGTTTCGAAGCCGGACTTAAAGTGTAGTTGCCGCTTGAGGTAGACGGACGTCGTGGAGCCGCTCCCAGGAGCAGTGGTAGGCTAATTGTATTTTCTCCTGCAGCTCACGGTTCCTCCAGAGCGCAGACACCCTTTGCATGAAGGAAGGCATGGAACGTTGATAACTGGGTTGCTTTCAAGCTATCGCAATCCAGGTGTCTAACCAACGAAGCCCTTCACTGCCCGTCAGTCGGCATCTAGCTGTTCCCGACGGTAGATGGCTCAAGGCTCCACGAAGACACAGGCAGTCCTTTCTCAGTACGTTTTGGAACCTAACGCTGACAAGTGAGTCCAAAAGAGAGCTGATATGCTTCCTAGAGTTCACGAACCACAGGGACTAAGGCTCTATGCAATCTGTTGCTTCGCTAAGTCTGTCATGAGAACACCTGGACGTTAGCTTGAGGCTAGAGGCCCCATGTGGTGGGCCCATTCCCTGAAGACTACTGAAGGATGACCACCTACCAAGGGATGGCAACCTCCAAGCTTCTTGCCTAGAAACTCACATCATCACGATGGCAATTGTGTTACGAAGAGAAGCTGTGCAGCAACAGCGTTTCTTGGGGAGAATTGAGCCTGCGGCTCTGTAAATGCCGGTGAGGAAAAGAAAGTTTCACTCGCAGCCTTACTTTCAAAAGGGACCACACAGAGCATTCACCCTGCTGTGTCTTTCTCTAGTTTGTACTCCCAAGGTGCGTTAGAAGGGAGATACTTGAGTTGTTTCACTTACCACATGCTAGATGTTTAGCAAAAGAAGATCTTTACTGCCCTTGTTTCGGCATATGGTTGTCCTCAGCCGAACACTTCTCTCAGCTCCTAGAAGCGACGGGCGGTCCATCGTGTACATCTTGGATCCCAGTGCAGACCTGTTTGTCCTAAGACACCAGAAATGCTTCCTACACTTAAAGCACCGCTTTGACAAACGCTGCCTGGAACCTGTTGCCTGCCTCTCTGTGTGACGAACAAAACAGTACCTTAGCTTGGGGCCAGTCCTCCTATATGTTTGGCTTACTCACCGACGATTGCTGAGGGATGAGCACCTAGCAGGGAGTGCAAGGCCACGTATGCCTCACGGGGTTGGGGGGGGGAAATCACTTGTCATCACAAAGGCAATTCTGCAATGAAGAAAAGATAGGCCACTACACTGTTCATCAGTTAAACTTGAGGCCGTGTGTCGTCATTCCAGTGTGGTAAATAAACTTCCCATCACGCTTCAGTTTCCAAGTCGAGGGCACAGCGCCTTATGCTGCAGTGTCTGACTCCCTACTGGACGTTCAGCTGACCAACTACACCCTTTACTGAGTAAACTTCGTGATACACTTTGTGATATGGGGTCGTGATTGTGGTGAAAGGATGAGCAAGTCATGGGTTAGTGAGGCCGGTTTGTACAATGTATCTCCAGAATACCTGGCTTTCAAGGGAGAGCCCGAAATTTTTCAGGCTACGCTGAAAGTCCAGTGGCCGCCTGGGGTAAATTGCATCACGTGCGAGTTCCCTGAAGGCGGGGTCGAATCACTGTACGTTTTGTGTGCTCTGGGTTCGGCGGAAATGCAGACACGTTTTGCATGAAGGAATGAACAGAACGCTGATAGCTGGCTCTTTCTAAGCTATCCCAACCTAGGTGTTTCTCTGACGCAGCCCTTCACTGCTCATGACTCGGCATCTAGCTGCTGCCAGCGGTGCATTGCTCACAACTCCCTGAAGACACAGGAGGCCCTTTTATCCGTTTCGGATCCTATTGCAGACCGGCGACTCAAGAGAGACCTGATATGCTTCCTAGGGTTCAAGAAACCCAGGGACTTAGGCTGCATGGGGTCTGTTGCATGCCTACCTCGTTCATGAGAAAACCTGAACAGTAGCTTAAGGCCAGAGGCCCCGTGTGCTTCTCCCCTTCCCTGAGGACAACCGAAGTAGGAGCACTTACCGAGGAACGGCAACATCCAATTTCCTTCCAGGAAATTCACTTGTCATCACAGAGGCAACTGTGCAACAACACTGTTTCCCAGGGAGAACTGAGCCCGCAGCTCTCTAAATCCCAATGAGGAAAATAAAGTTTCCCTTCAAGCCTTAGTTTCAAAATGGACCGCAGACCATTCACCCTGTGGTTTCCGTCTCTCCATGGCACGTCCAAGGTGCGCATAGCACGGAGATACTACAGTCGTTTCAACTTGCCGCATCCTAGCATTTGAACCAAAGACGCCCTTCACAGCCCTTCTTTCGGCCTATAGTTGCCCTCAACTGAGCTTCGCTCACAAGGCCCAGAAAGGACGGGCAGTCCGTCGTTCACATCTTGGATCCTAGTGCAGACCCCCGTGTCCTAAGACGCCAGAAACGCTTCCTAGATTTAAAGCACCGCTCTGACAAACGCTGCCGTGAGCCTGCGGCCCGCCTATGTCTGTGACGAGAGAAGTAGAACGTTGGCCTGAGGCGAGTCGTCCAGGGTTGTGGGCGTACTCACGAACAATTTTGGAGGGATGAGGACGTGGCAGGAATTGAAAGCCAAGTGTTCTTTCGTGGAGGATAACTAGTCCTCCCAAAGACGACTGTGCAGCAAAGAGAAGATGGGCAACAACAGTGTTTACCAGGTAATCCTGGGGCCGCAAACTCTCTACTTTGCAATGAGGAAAATCAACGTTCCCAGGAAGCCTCAATTTCCAGCAGCACAAAGCAGCGTATTAAAAAGTCGCATCGCACTCTCTCTTGTACATCCCGTGGACACAGTGGCTCGTGACACTAGAAACCATTGCCATGCTGGGAGTCCTGACTGTGGTGTAAGGATATCAAGGTGAGGGCTTAGTTAGGCCTAGGTGACAGTACTTCTCTAGACTATCTACCAGTTCGGGAAAACCCTGTAGGTTTCGAAGCCGGACTTAAAGTGTAGTTGCCGCTTGAGGTAGACGGACGTCGTGGAGCCGCTCCCAGGAGCAGTGGTAGGCTAACTGTATTTTCTCCTGCAGCTCACGGTTCCTCCAGAGCGCAGACACCCTTTGCATGAAGGAAGGCATGGAACGTTGATAACTGGGTTGCTTTCAAGCTATCGCAATCCAGGTGTCTAACCAACGAAGCCCTTCACTGCCCGTCAGTCGGCATCTAGCTGTTCCCGACGGTAGATGGCTCAAGGCTCCACGAAGACACAGGCAGTCCTTTCTCAGTACGTTTTGGAACCTAACGCTGACAAGTGAGTCCAAAAGAGAGCTGATATGCTTCCTAGAGTTCACGAACCACAGGGACTAAGGCTCTATGCAATCTGTTGCTTCGCTAAGTCTGTCATGAGAACACCTGGACGTTAGCTTGAGGCTAGAGGCCCCATGTGGTGGGCCCATTCCCTGAAGACTACTGAAGGATGACCACCTACCAAGGGATGGCAACCTCCAAGCTTCTTGCCTAGAAACTCACATCATCACGATGGCAATTGTGTTACGAAGAGAAGCTGTGCAGCAACAGCGTTTCTTGGGGAGAATTGAGCCTGCGGCTCTGTAAATGCCGGTGAGGAAAAGAAAGTTTCACTCGCAGCCTTACTTTCAAAAGGGACCACACAGAGCATTCACCCTGCTGTGTCTTTCTCTAGTTTGTACTCCCAAGGTGCGTTAGAAGGGAGATACTTGAGTTGTTTCACTTACCACATGCTAGATGTTTAGCAAAAGAAGATCTTTACTGCCCTTGTTTCGGCATATGTTTGTCCTCAGCCGAACACTTCTCTCAGCTCCTAGAAGCGACGGGCGGTCCATCGTGTACATCTTGGATCCCAGTGCAGACCTGTTTGTCCTAAGACACCAGAAATGCTTCCTACACTTAAAGCACCGCTTTGACAAACGCTGCCTGGAACCTGTTGCCTGCCTCTCTGTGTGACGAACAAAACAGTACCTTAGCTTGGGGCCAGTCCCCCTATATGTTTGGCTTACTCACCGACGATTGCTGAGGGATGAGCACCTAGCAGGGAGTGCAAGGCCACGTATGCCTCACGGGGTTGGGGGGGGGAAATCACTTGTCCTCACAAAGGCAATTCTGCAATGAAGAAAAGATAGGCCACTACACTGTTCATCAGTTAACCTTGAGGCCGCGTGTCGTCATTCCAGTGTGGTAAATAAACTTCCCATCACGCTTCAGTTTCCAAGTCGAGGGCACAGCGCCTTATGCTGCAGTGTCTGACTCCCTACTGGACGTTCAGCTGACCAACTACACCCTTTACTGAGTAAACTTTGTGATACACTTTGTGATATGGGGTCGTGATTGTGGTGAAAGGATGAGCAAGTCATGGGTTAGTGAGGCCGGTTTGTACAATGTATCTCCAGAATACCTGGCTTTCAAGGGAGAGCCCGAAATTTTTCAGGCTACGCTGAAAGTCCAGTGGCCGCCTGGGGTAAATTGCATCACGTGCGAGTTCCCTGAAGGCGGGGTCGAATCACTGTACGTTTTGTGTGCTCTGGGTTCGGCGGAAATGCAGACACGTTTTGCATGAAGGAATGAACAGAACGCTGATAGCTGGCTCTTTCTAAGCTATCCCAACCTAGGTGTTTCTCTGACGCAGCCCTTCACTGCCCATGACTCGGCATCTAGCTGCTGCCAGCGGTGCATTGCTCACAACTCCCTGAAGACACAGGAGGCCCTTTTATCCGTTTCGGATCCTATTGCAGACCGGCGACTCAAGAGAGACCTGATATGCTTCCTAGGGTTCAAGAAACCCAGGGACTTAGGCTGCATGGGGTCTGTTGCATGCCTACCTCGTTCATGAGAAAACCTGAACAGTAGCTTAAGGCCAGAGGCCCCGTGTGCTTCTCCCCTTCCCTGAGGACAACCGAAGTAGGAGCACTTACCGAGGAACGGCAACATCCAATTTCCTTCCAGGAAATTCACTTGTCATCACAAAGGCAACTGTGCAACAACACTGTTTCCCAGGGAGAACTGAGCCCGCAGCTCTCTAAATTCCAATGAGGAAAACAAAGTTTCCCTTCAAGCCTTAGTTTCAAAATGGACCGCAGACCATTCACCCTGTGGTTTCCGTCTCTCCATGGCACGTCCAAGGTGCGCATAGCACGGAGATACTACAGTCGTTTCAACTTGCCGCATCCTAGCATTTGAACCAAAGACGCCCTTCACAGCCCTTCTTTCGGCCTATAGTTGCCCTCAACTGAGCTTCGCTCACAAGGCCCAGAAAGGACGGGCAGTCCGTCGTTCACATCTTGGATCCTAGTGCAGACCCCCGTGTCCTAAGACGCCAGAAACGCTTCCTAGATTTAAAGCACCGCTCTGACAAACGCTGCCGTGAGCCTGCGGCCCACCTATGTCTGTGACGAGAGAAGTAGAACGTTGGCCTGAGGCGAGTCGTCCAGGGTTGTGGGCGTACTCCCGAACAATTTTGGAGGGATGAGGACGTGGCAGGAATTGAAAGCCAAGTGTTCTTTCGTGGAGGATAACTAGTCCTCCCAAAGACGACTGTGCAGCAAAGAGAAGATGGGCAACAACAGTGTTTAGCAGGTAATCCTGGGGCCGCAAACTCTCTACTTTGCAATGAGGAAAATCAACGTTCCCAGGAAGCCTCAATTTCCAGCAGCACAAAGCAGCGTATTAACAAGTCGCATCGCACTCTCTCTTGTACATCCCGTGGACACAGTGGCTCGTGACACTAGAAACCATTGCCATGCTGGGAGTCCTGACTGTGGTGTAAGGATATCAAGGTGAGGGCTTAGTTAGGCCTAGGTGACAGTACTTCTCTAGACTATCTACCAGTTCGGGAAAACCCTGTAGGTTTCGAAGCCGGACTTAAAGTGTAGTTGCCGCTTGAGGTAGACGGACGTCGTGGAGCAGCTCCCAGGAGCAGTGGTAGGCTAACTGTATTTTCTCCTGCAGCTCACGGTTCCTCCAGAGCGCAGACACCCTTTGCATGAAGGAAGGCATGGAACGTTGATAACTGGGTTGCTTTCAAGCTATCGCAATCCAGGTGTCTAACCAACGAAGCCCTTCACTGCCCGTCAGTCGGCATCTAGCTGTTCCCGACGGTAGATGGCTCAAGGCTCCACGAAGACACAGGCAGTCCTTTCTCAGTACGTTTTGGAACCTAACGCTGACAAGTGAGTCCAAAAGAGAGCTGATATGCTTCCTAGAGTTCACGAACCACAGGGACTAAGGCTCTATGCAATCTGTTGCTTCGCTAAGTCTGTCATGAGAACACCTGGACGTTAGCTTGAGGCTAGAGGCCCCATGTGGTGGGCCCATTCCCTGAAGACTACTGAAGGATGACCACCTACCAAGGGATGGCAACCTCCAAGCTTCTTGCCTAGAAACTCACATCATCACGATGGCAATTGTGTTACGAAGAGAAGCTGTGCAGCAACAGCGTTTCTTGGGGAGAATTGAGCCTGCGGCTCTGTAAATGCCGGTGAGGAAAAGAAAGTTTCACTCGCAGCCTTACTTTCAAAAGGGACCACACAGAGCATTCACCCTGCTGTGTCTTTCTCTAGTTTGTACTCCCAAGGTGCGTTAGAAGGGAGATACTTGAGTTGTTTCACTTACCACATGCTAGATGTTTAGCAAAAGAAGATCTTTACTGCCCTTGTTTCGGCATATGGTTGTCCTCAGCCGAACACTTCTCTCAGCTCCTAGAAGCGACGGGTGGTCCATCGTGTACATCTTGGATCCCAGTGCAGACCTGTTTGTCCTAAGACACCAGAAATGCTTCCTACACTTAAAGCACCGCTTTGACAAACGCTGCCTGGAACCTGTTGCCTGCCTCTCTGTGTGACGAACAAAACAGTACCTTAGCTTGGGGCCAGTCCTCCTATATGTTTGGCTTACTCACCGACGATTGCTGAGGGATGAGCACCTAGCAGGGAGTGCAAGGCCACGTATGCCTCACGGGGTTGGGGGGGGGAAATCACTTGTCATCACAAAGGCAATTCTGCAATGAAGAAAAGATAGGCCACTACACTGTTCATCAGTTAACCTTGAGGCCGTGTGTCGTCATTCCAGTGTGGTAAATAAACTTCCCATCACGCTTCAGTTTCCAAGTCGAGGGCACAGCGCCTTATGCTGCAGTGTCTGACTCCCTACTGGACGTTCAGCTGACCAACTACACCCTTTACTGAGTAAACTTTGTGATACACTTTGTGATATGGGGTCGTGATTGTGGTGAAAGGATGAGCAAGTCATGGGTTAGTGAGGCCGGTTTGTACAATGTATCTCCAGAATACCTGGCTTTCAAGGGAGAGCCCGAAATTTTTCAGGCTACGCTGAAAGTCCAGTGGCCGCCTGGGGTAAATTGCATCACGTGCGAGTTCCCTGAAGGCGGGGTCGAATCACTGTACGTTTTGTGTGCTCTGGGTTCGGCGGAAATGCAGACACGTTTTGCATGAAGGAATGAACAGAACGCTGATAGCTGGCTCTTTCTAAGCTATCCCAACCTAGGTGTTTCTCTGACGCAGCCCTTCACTGCCCATGACTCGGCATCTAGCTGCTGCCAGCGGTGCATTGCTCACAACTCCCTGAAGACACAGGAGGCCCTTTTATCCGTTTCGGATCCTATTGCAGACCGGCGACTCAAGAGAGACCTGATATGCTTCCTAGGGTTCAAGAAACCCAGGGACTTAGGCTGCATGGGGTCTGTTGCATGCCTACCTCGTTCATGAGAAAACCTGAACAGTAGCTTAAGGCCAGAGGCCCCGTGTGCTTCTCCCCTTCCCTGAGGACAACCGAAGTAGGAGCACTTACCGAGGAACGGCAACATCCAATTTCCTTCCAGGAAATTCACTTGTCATCACAGAGGCAACTGTGCAACAACACTGTTTCCCAGGGAGAACTGAGCCCGCAGCTCTCTAAATTCCAATGAGGAAAACAAAGTTTCCCTTCAAGCCTTAGTTTCAAAATGGACCGCAGACCATTCACCCTGTGGTTTCCGTCTCTCCATGGCACGTCCAAGGTGCGCATAGCACGGAGATACTACAGTCGTTTCAACTTGCCGCATCCTAGCATTTGAACCAAAGACGCCCTTCACAGCCCTTCTTTCGGCCTATAGTTGCCCTCAACTGAGCTTCGCTCACAAGGCCCAGAAAGGACGGGCAGTCCGTCGTTCACATCTTGGATCCTAGTGCAGACCCCCGTGTCCTAAGACGCCAGAAACGCTTCCTAGATTTAAAGCACCGCTCTGACAAACGCTGCCGTGAGCCTGCGGCCCACCTATGTCTGTGACGAGAGAAGTAGAACGTTGGCCTGAGGCGAGTCGTACAGGGTTGTGGGCGTACTCACGAACAATTTTGGAGGGATGAGGACGTGGCAGGAATTGAAAGCCAAGTGTTCTTTCGTGGAGGATAACTAGTCCTCCCAAAGACGACTGTGCAGCAAAGAGAAGATGGGCAACAACAGTGTTTAGCAGGTAATCCTGGGGCCGCAAACTCTCTACTTTGCAATGAGGAAAATCAACGTTCCCAGGAAGCCTCAATTTCCAGCAGCACAAAGCAGCGTATTAACAAGTCGCATCGCACTCTCTCTTGTACATCCCGTGGACACAGTGGCTCGTGACACTAGAAACCATTGCCATGCTGGGAGTCCTGACTGTGGTGTAAGGATATCAAGGTGAGGGCTTAGTTAGGCCTAGGTGACAGTACTTCTCTAGACTATCTACCAGTTCGGGAAAACCCTGTAGGTTTCGAAGCCGGACTTAAAGTGTAGTTGCCGCTTGAGGTAGACGGACGTCGTGGAGCAGCTCCCAGGAGCAGTGGTAGGCTAATTGTATTTTCTCCTGCAGCTCACGGTTCCTCCAGAGCGCAGACACCCTTTGCATGAAGGAAGGCATGGAACGTTGATAACTGGGTTGCTTTCAAGCTATCGCAATCCAGGTGTCTAACCAACGAAGCCCTTCACTGCCCGTCAGTCGGCATCTAGCTGTTCCCGACGGTAGATGGCTCAAGGCTCCACGAAGACACAGGCAGTCCTTTCTCAGTACGTTTTGGAACCTAACGCTGACAAGTGAGTCCAAAAGAGAGCTGATATGCTTCCTAGAGTTCACGAACCACAGGGACTAAGGCTCTATGCAATCTGTTGCTTCGCTAAGTCTGTCATGAGAACACCTGGACGTTAGCTTGAGGCTAGAGGCCCCATGTGGTGGGCCCATTCCCTGAAGACTACTGAAGGATGACCACCTACCAAGGGATGGCAACCTCCAAGCTTCTTGCCTAGAAACTCACATCATCACGATGGCAATTGTGTTACGAAGAGAAGCTGTGCAGCAACAGCGTTTCTTGGGGAGAATTGAGCCTGCGGCTCTGTAAATGCCGGTGAGGAAAAGAAAGTTTCACTCGCAGCCTTACTTTCAAAAGGGACCACACAGAGCATTCACCCTGCTGTGTCTTTCTCTAGTTTGTACTCCCAAGGTGCGTTAGAAGGGAGATACTTGAGTTGTTTCACTTACCACATGCTAGATGTTTAGCAAAAGAAGATCTTTACTGCCCTTGTTTCGGCATATGGTTGTCCTCAGCCGAACACTTCTCTCAGCTCCTAGAAGCGACGGGCGGTCCATCGTGTACATCTTGGATCCCAGTGCAGACCTGTTTGTCCTAAGACACCAGAAATGCTTCCTACACTTAAAGCACCGCTTTGACAAACGCTGCCTGGAACCTGTT
This sequence comes from Pseudorca crassidens, assembly GCF_039906515.1. Taxonomy (NCBI): domain Eukaryota; kingdom Metazoa; phylum Chordata; class Mammalia; order Artiodactyla; family Delphinidae; genus Pseudorca; species Pseudorca crassidens. The sequence continues at coordinate 47,545,379 of NC_090305.1, forward strand.
GCCTGCCTCTCTGTGTGACGAACAAAACAGTACCTTAGCTTGGGGCCAGTCCCCCTATATGTTTGGCTTACTCACCGACGATTGCTGAGGGATGAGCACCTAGCAGGGAGTGCAAGGCCACGTATGCCTCACGGGGTTGGGGGGGGGGAAATCACTTGTCCTCACAAAGGCAATTCTGCAATGAAGAAAAGATAGGCCACTACACTGTTCATCAGTTAACCTTGAGGCCGCGTGTCGTCATTCCAGTGTGGTAAATAAACTTCCCATCACGCTTCAGTTTCCAAGTCGAGGGCACAGCGCCTTATGCTGCAGTGTCTGACTCCCTACTGGACGTTCAGCTGACCAACTACACCCTTTAGTGAGTAAACTTTGTGATACACTTTGTGATATGGGGTCGTGATTGTGGTGAAAGGATGAGCAAGTCATGGGTTAGTGAGGCCGGTTTGTACAATGTATCTCCAGAATACCTGGCTTTCAAGGGAGAGCCCGAAATTTTTCAGGCTACGCTGAAAGTCCAGTGGCCGCCTGGGGTAAATTGCATCACGTGCGAGTTCCCTGAAGGCGGGGTCGAATCACTGTACGTTTTGTGTGCTCTGGGTTCGGCGGAAATGCAGACACGTTTTGCATGAAGGAATGAACAGAACGCTGATAGCTGGCTCTTTCTAAGCTATCCCAACCTAGGTGTTTCTCTGACGCAGCCCTTCACTGCCCATGACTCGGCATCTAGCTGCTGCCAGCGGTGCATTGCTCACAACTCCCTGAAGACACAGGAGGCCCTTTTATCCGTTTCGGATCCTATTGCAGACCGGCGACTCAAGAGAGACCTGATATGCTTCCTAGGGTTCAAGAAACCCAGGGACTTAGGCTGCATGGGGTCTGTTGCATGCCTACCTCGTTCATGAGAAAACCTGAACAGTAGCTTAAGGCCAGAGGCCCCGTGTGCTTCTCCCCTTCCCTGAGGACAACCGAAGTAGGAGCACTTACCGAGGAACGGCAACATCCAATTTCCTTCCAGGAAATTCACTTGTCATCACAGAGGCAACTGTGCAACAACACTGTTTCCCAGGGAGAACTGAGCCCGCAGCTCTCTAAATCCCAATGAGGAAAACAAAGTTTCCCTTCAAGCCTTAGTTTCAAAATGGACCGCAGACCATTCACCCTGTGGTTTCCGTCTCTCCATGGCACGTCCAAGGTGCGCATAGCACGGAGATACTACAGTCGTTTCAACTTGCCGCATCCTAGCATTTGAACCAAAGACGCCCTTCACAGCCCTTCTTTCGGCCTATAGCTGCCCTCAACTGAGCTTCGCTCACAAGGCCCAGAAAGGACGGGCAGTCCGTCGTTCACATCTTGGATCCTAGTGCAGCCCCCCGTGTCCTAAGACGCCAGAAACGCTTCCTAGATTTAAAGCACCGCTCTGACAAACGCTGCCGTGAGCCTGCGGCCCGCCTATGTCTGTGACGAGAGAAGTAGAACGTTGGCCTGAGGCGAGTCGTCCAGGGTTGTGGGCGTACTCACGAACAATTTTGGAGGGATGAGGACGTGGCAGGAATTGAAAGCCAAGTGTTCTTTCGTGGAGGATAACTAGTCCTCCCAAAGACGACTGTGCAGCAAAGAGAAGATGGGCAACAACAGTGTTTAGCAGGTAATCCTGGGGCCGCAAACTCTCTACTTTGCAATGAGGAAAATCAACGTTCCCAGGAAGCCTCAATTTCCAGCAGCACAAAGCAGCGTATTAACAAGTCGCATCGCACTCTCTCTTGTACATCCCGTGGACACAGTGGCTCGTGACACTAGAAACCATTGCCATGCTGGGAGTCCTGACTGTGGTGTAAGGATATCAAGGTGAGGGCTTAGTTAGGCCTAGGTGACAGTACTTCTCTAGACTATCTACCAGTTCGGGAAAACCCTGTAGGTTTCAAAGCCGGACTTAAAGTGTAGTTGCCGCTTGAGGTAGACGGACGTCGTGGAGCCGCTCCCAGGAGCAGTGGTAGGCTAACTGTATTTTCTCCTGCAGCTCACGGTTCCTCCAGAGCGCAGACACCCTTTGCATGAAGGAAGGCATGGAACGTTGATAACTGGGTTGCTTTCAAGCTATCGCAATCCAGGTGTCTAACCAACGAAGCCCTTCACTGCCCGTCAGTCGGCATCTAGCTGTTCCCGACGGTAGATGGCTCAAGGCTCCACGAAGACACAGGCAGTCCTTTCTCAGTACGTTTTGGAACCTAACGCTGACAAGTGAGTCCAAAAGAGAGCTGATATGCTTCCTAGAGTTCACGAACCACAGGGACTAAGGCTCTATGCAATCTGTTGCTTCGCTAAGTCTGTCATGAGAACACCTGGACGTTAGCTTGAGGCTAGAGGCCCCATGTGGTGGGCCCATTCCCTGAAGACTACTGAAGGATGACCACCTACCAAGGGATGGCAACCTCCAAGCTTCTTGCCTAGAAACTCACATCATCACGATGGCAATTGTGTTACGAAGAGAAGCTGTGCAGCAACAGCGTTTCTTGGGGAGAATTGAGCCTGCGGCTCTGTAAATGCCGGTGAGGAAAAGAAAGTTTCACTCGCAGCCTTACTTTCAAAAGGGACCACACAGAGCATTCACCCTGCTGTGTCTTTCTCTAGTTTGTACTCCCAAGGTGCGTTAGAAGGGAGATACTTGAGTTGTTTCACTTACCACATGCTAGATGTTTAGCAAAAGAAGATCTTTACTGCCCTTGTTTCGGCATATGGTTGTCCTCAGCCGAACACTTCTCTCAGCTCCTAGAAGCGACGGGCGGTCCATCGTGTACATCTTGGATCCCAGTGCAGACCTGTTTGTCCTAAGACACCAGAAATGCTTCCTACACTTAAAGCACCGCTTTGACAAACGCTGCCTGGAACCTGTTGCCTGCCTCTCTGTGTGACGAACAAAACAGTACCTTAGCTTGGGGCCAGTCCCCCTATATGTTTGGCTTACTCACCGACGATTGCTGAGGGATGAGCACCTAGCAGGGAGTGCAAGGCCACGTATGCCTCACGGGGTTGGGGGGGGGGAATCACTTGTCCTCACAAAGGCAATTCTGCAATGAAGAAAAGATAGGCCACTACACTGTTCATCAGTTAACCTTGAGGCCGCGTGTCGTCATTCCAGTGTGGTAAATAAACTTCCCATCACGCTTCAGTTTCCAAGTCGAGGGCACAGCGCCTTATGCTGCAGTGTCTGACTCCCTACTGGACGTTCAGCTGACCAACTACACCCTTTAGTGAGTAAACTTTGTGATACACTTTGTGATATGGGGTCGTGATTGTGGTGAAAGGATGAGCAAGTCATGGGTTAGTGAGGCCGGTTTGTACAATGTATCTCCAGAATACCTGGCTTTCAAGGGAGAGCCCGAAATTTTTCAGGCTACGCTGAAAGTCCAGTGGCCGCCTGGGGTAAATTGCATCACGTGCGAGTTCCCTGAAGGCGGGGTCGAATCACTGTACGTTTTGTGTGCTCTGGGTTCGGCGGAAATGCAGACACGTTTTGCATGAAGGAATGAACAGAACGCTGATAGCTGGCTCTTTCTAAGCTATCCCAACCTAGGTGTTTCTCTGACGCAGCCCTTCACTGCCCATGACTCGGCATCTAGCTGCTGCCAGCGGTGCATTGCTCACAACTCCCTGAAGACACAGGAGGCCCTTTTATCCGTTTCGGATCCTATTGCAGACCGGCGACTCAAGAGAGACCTGATATGCTTCCTAGGGTTCAAGAAACCCAGGGACTTAGGCTGCATGGGGTCTGTTGCATGCCTACCTCGTTCATGAGAAAATCTGAACAGTAGCTTAAGGCCAGAGGCCCCGTGTGCTTCTCCCCTTCCCTGAGGACAACCGAAGTAGGAGCACTTACCGAGGAACGGCAACATCCAATTTCCTTCCAGGAAATTCACTTGTCATCACAAAGGCAACTGTGCAACAACACTGTTTCCCAGGGAGAACTGAGCCCGCAGCTCTCTAAATCCCAATGAGGAAAACAAAGTTTCCCTTCAAGCCTTAGTTTCAAAATGGACCGCAGACCATTCACCCTGTGGTTTCCGTCTCTCCATGGCACGTCCAAGGTGCGCATAGCACGGAGATACTACAGTCGTTTCAACTTGCCGCATCCTAGCATTTGAACCAAAGACGCCCTTCACAGCCCTTCTTTCGGCCTATAGCTGCCCTCAACTGAGCTTCGCTCACAAGGCCCAGAAAGGACGGGCAGTCCGTCGTTCACATCTTGGATCCTAGTGCAGACCCCCGTGTCCTAAGACGCCAGAAACGCTTCCTAGATTTAAAGCACCGCTCTGACAAACGCTGCCGTGAGCCTGCGGCCCGCCTATGTCTGTGACGAGAGAAGTAGAACGTTGGCCTGAGGCGAGTCGTCCAGGGTTGTGGGCGTACTCACGAACAATTTTGGAGGGATGAGGACGTGGCAGGAATTGAAAGCCAAGTGTTCTTTCGTGGAGGATAACTAGTCCTCCCAAAGACGACTGTGCAGCAAAGAGAAGATGGGCAACAACAGTGTTTACCAGGTAATCCTGGGGCCGCAAACTCTCTACTTTGCAATGAGGAAAATCAACGTTCCCAGGAAGCCTCAATTTCCAGCAGCACAAAGCAGCGTATTAACAAGTCGCATCGCACTCTCTCTTGTACATCCCGTGGACACAGTGGCTCGTGACACTAGAAACCATTGCCATGCTGGGAGTCCTGACTGTGGTGTAAGGATATCAAGGTGAGGGCTTAGTTAGGCCTAGGTGACAGTACTTCTCTAGACTATCTACCAGTTCGGGAAAACCCTGTAGGTTTCGAAGCCGGACTTAAAGTGTAGTTGCCGCTTGAGGTAGACGGACGTCGTGGAGCCGCTCCCAGGAGCAGTGGTAGGCTAACTGTATTTTCTCCTGCAGCTCACGGTTCCTCCAGAGCGCAGACACCCTTTGCATGAAGGAAGGCATGGAACGTTGATAACTGGGTTGCTTTCAAGCTATCGCAATCCAGGTGTCTAACCAACGAAGCCCTTCACTGCCCGTCAGTCGGCATCTAGCTGTTCCCGACGGTAGATGGCTCAAGGCTCCACGAAGACACAGGCAGTCCTTTCTCAGTACGTTTTGGAACCTAACGCTGACAAGTGAGTCCAAAAGAGAGCTGATATGCTTCCTAGAGTTCACGAACCACAGGGACTAAGGCTCTATGCAATCTGTTGCTTCGCTAAGTCTGTCATGAGAACACCTGGACGTTAGCTTGAGGCTAGAGGCCCCATGTGGTGGGCCCATTCCCTGAAGACTACTGAAGGATGACCACCTACCAAGGGATGGCAACCTCCAAGCTTCTTGCCTAGAAACTCACATCATCACGATGGCAATTGTGTTACGAAGAGAAGCTGTGCAGCAACAGCGTTTCTTGGGGAGAATTGAGCCTGCGGCTCTGTAAATGCCGGTGAGGAAAAGAAAGTTTCACTCGCAGCCTTACTTTCAAAAGGGACCACACAGAGCATTCACCCTGCTGTGTCTTTCTCTAGTTTGTACTCCCAAGGTGCGTTAGAAGGGAGATACTTGAGTTGTTTCACTTACCACATGCTAGATGTTTAGCAAAAGAAGATCTTTACTGCCCTTGTTTCGGCATATGGTTGTCCTCAGCCGAACACTTCTCTCAGCTCCTAGAAGCGACGGGCGGTCCATCGTGTACATCTTGGATTCCAGTGCAGACCTGTTTGTCCTAAGACACCAGAAATGCTTCCTACACTTAAAGCACCGCTATGAAAAACACTGCCTGGAACCTGTTGCCTGCCTCTCTGTGTGACGAACAAAACAGTACCTTAGCTTGGGGCCAGTCCTCCTATATGTTTGGCTTACTCACCGACGATTGCTGAGGGATGAGCACCTAGCAGGGAGTGCAAGGCCACGTATGCCTCACGGGGTTGGGTGGGGGGAATCACTTGTCCTCACAAAGGCAATTCTGCAATGAAGAAAAGATAGGCCACTACACTGTTCATCAGTTAACCTTGAGGCCGCGTGTCGTCATTCCAGTGTGGTAAATAAACTTCCCATCACGCTTCAGTTTCCAAGTCGAGGGCACAGCGCCTTATGCTGCAGTGTCTGACTCCCTACTGGACGTTCAGCTGACCAACTACACCCTTTAGTGAGTAAACTTTGTGATACACTTTGTGATATGGGGTCGTGATTGTGGTGAAAGGATGAGCAAGTCATGGGTTAGTGAGGCCGGTTTGTACAATGTATCTCCAGAATACCTGGCTTTCAAGGGAGAGCCCGAAATTTTTCAGGCTACGCTGAAAGTCCAGTGGCCGCCTGGGGTAAATTGCATCACGTGCGAGTTCCCTGAAGGCGGGGTCGATTCACTGTACGTTTTGTGTGCTCTGGGTTCGGCGGAAATGCAGACACGTTTTGCATGAAGGAATGAACAGAACGCTGATAGCTGGCTCTTTCTAAGCTATCCCAACCTAGGTGTTTCTCTGACGCAGCCCTTCACTGCCCATGACTCGGCATCTAGCTGCTGCCAGCGGTGCATTGCTCACAACTCCCTGAAGACACAGGAGGCCCTTTTATCCGTTTCGGATCCTATTGCAGACCGGCGACTCAAGAGAGACCTGATATGCTTCCTAGGGTTCAAGAAACCCAGGGACTTAGGCTGCATGGGGTCTGTTGCATGCCTACCTCGTTCATGAGAAAATCTGAACAGTAGCTTAAGGCCAGAGGCCCCGTGTGCTTCTCCCCTTCCCTGAGGACAACCGAAGTAGGAGCACTTACCGAGGAACGGCAACATCCAATTTCCTTCCAGGAAATTCACTTGTCATCACAAAGGCAACTGTGCAACAACACTGTTTCCCAGGGAGAACTGAGCCCGCAGCTCTCTAAATCCCAATGAGGAAAACAAAGTTTCCCTTCAAGCCTTAGTTTCAAAATGGACCGCAGACCATTCACCCTGTGGTTTCCGTCTCTCCATGGCACGTCCAAGGTGCGCATAGCACGGAGATACTACAGTCGTTTCAACTTGCCGCATCCTAGCATTTGAACCAAAGACGCCCTTCACAGCCCTTCTTTCGGCCTATAGCTGCCCTCAACTGAGCTTCGCTCACAAGGCCCAGAAAGGACGGGCAGTCCGTCGTTCACATCTTGGATCCTAGTGCAGACCCCCGTGTCCTAAGACGCCAGAAACGCTTCCTAGATTTAAAGCACCGCTCTGACAAACGCTGCCGTGAGCCTGCGGCCCGCCTATGTCTGTGACGAGAGAAGTAGAACGTTGGCCTGAGGCGAGTCGTCCAGGGTTGTGGGCGTACTCACGAACAATTTTGGAGGGATGAGGACGTGGCAGGAATTGAAAGCCAAGTGTTCTTTCGTGGAGGATAACTAGTCCTCCCAAAGACGACTGTGCAGCAAAGAGAAGATGGGCAACAACAGTGTTTACCAGGTAATCCTGGGGCCGCAAACTCTCTACTTTGCAATGAGGAAAATCAACGTTCCCAGGAAGCCTCAATTTCCAGCAGCACAAAGCAGCGTATTAACAAGTCGCATCGCACTCTCTCTTGTACATCCCGTGGACACAGTGGCTCGTGACACTAGAAACCATTGCCATGCTGGGAGTCCTGACTGTGGTGTAAGGATATCAAGGTGAGGGCTTAGTTAGGCCTAGGTGACAGTACTTCTCTAGACTATCTACCAGTTCGGGAAAACCCTGTAGGTTTCGAAGCCGGACTTAAAGTGTAGTTGCCGCTTGAGGTAGACGGACGTCGTGGAGCCGCTCCCAGGAGCAGTGGTAGGCTAACTGTATTTTCTCCTGCAGCTCACGGTTCCTCCAGAGCGCAGACACCCTTTGCATGAAGGAAGGCATGGAACGTTGATAACTGGGTTGCTTTCAAGCTATCGCAATCCAGGTGTCTAACCAACGAAGCCCTTCACTGCCCGTCAGTCGGCATCTAGCTGTTCCCGACGGTAGATGGCTCAAGGCTCCACGAAGACACAGGCAGTCCTTTCTCAGTACGTTTTGGAACCTAACGCTGACAAGTGAGTCCAAAAGAGAGCTGATATGCTTCCTAGAGTTCACGAACCACAGGGACTAAGGCTCTATGCAATCTGTTGCTTCGCTAAGTCTGTCATGAGAACACCTGGACGTTAGCTTGAGGCTAGAGGCCCCATGTGGTGGGCCCATTCCCTGAAGACTACTGAAGGATGACCACCTACCAAGGGATGGCAACCTCCAAGCTTCTTGCCTAGAAACTCACATCATCACGATGGCAATTGTGTTACGAAGAGAAGCTGTGCAGCAACAGCGTTTCTTGGGGAGAATTGAGCCTGCGGCTCTGTAAATGCCGGTGAGGAAAAGAAAGTTTCACTCGCAGCCTTACTTTCAAAAGGGACCACACAGAGCATTCACCCTGCTGTGTCTTTCTCTAGTTTGTACTCCCAAGGTGCGTTAGAAGGGAGATACTTGAGTTGTTTCACTTACCACATGCTAGATGTTTAGCAAAAGAAGATCTTTACTGCCCTTGTTTCGGCATATGGTTGTCCTCAGCCGAACACTTCTCTCAGCTCCTAGAAGCGACGGGCGGTCCATCGTGTACATCTTGGATCCCAGTGCAGACCTGTTTGTCCTAAGACACCAGAAATGCTTCCTACACTTAAAGCACCGCTTTGACAAACGCTGCCTGGAACCTGTTGCCTGCCTCTCTGTGTGAGGAACAAAACAGTACCTTAGCTTGGGGCCAGTCCCCCTATATGTTTGGCTTACTCACCGACGATTGCTGAGGGATGAGCACCTAGCAGGGAGTGCAAGGCCACGTATGCCTCACGGGGTTGGGTGGGGGGAATCACTTGTCCTCACAAAGGCAATTCTGCAATGAAGAAAAGATAGGCCACTACACTGTTCATCAGTTAACCTTGAGGCCGCGTGTCGTCATTCCAGTGTGGTAAATAAACTTCCCATCACGCTTCAGTTTCCAAGTCGAGGGCACAGCGCCTTATGCTGCAGTGTCTGACTCCCTACTGGACGTTCAGCTGACCAACTACACCCTTTAGTGAGTAAACTTTGTGATACACTTTGTGATATGGGGTCGTGATTGTGGTGAAAGGATGAGCAAGTCATGGGTTAGTGAGGCCGGTTTGTACAATGTATCTCCAGAATACCTGGCTTTCAAGGGAGAGCCCGAAATTTTTCAGGCTACGCTGAAAGTCCAGTGGCCGCCTGGGGTAAATTGCATCACGTGCGAGTTCCCTGAAGGCGGGGTCGATTCACTGTACGTTTTGTGTGCTCTGGGTTCGGCGGAAATGCAGACACGTTTTGCATGAAGGAATGAACAGAACGCTGATAGCTGGCTCTTTCTAAGCTATCCCAACCTAGGTGTTTCTCTGACGCAGCCCTTCACTGCCCATGACTCGGCATCTAGCTGCTGCCAGCGGTGCATTGCTCACAACTCCCTGAAGACACAGGAGGCCCTTTTATCCGTTTCGGATCCTATTGCAGACCGGCGACTCAAGAGAGACCTGATATGCTTCCTAGGGTTCAAGAAACCCAGGGACTTAGGCTGCATGGGGTCTGTTGCATGCCTACCTCGTTCATGAGAAAATCTGAACAGTAGCTTAAGGCCAGAGGCCCCGTGTGCTTCTCCCCTTCCCTGAGGACAACCGAAGTAGGAGCACTTACCGAGGAACGGCAACATCCAATTTCCTTCCAGGAAATTCACTTGTCATCACAAAGGCAACTGTGCAACAACACTGTTTCCCAGGGAGAACTGAGCCCGCAGCTCTCTAAATCCCAATGAGGAAAACAAAGTTTCCCTTCAAGCCTTAGTTTCAAAATGGACCGCAGACCATTCACCCTGTGGTTTCCGTCTCTCCATGGCACGTCCAAGGTGCGCATAGCACGGAGATACTACAGTCGTTTCAACTTGCCGCATCCTAGCATTTGAACCAAAGACGCCCTTCACAGCCCTTCTTTCGGCCTATAGCTGCCCTCAACTGAGCTTCGCTCACAAGGCCCAGAAAGGACGGGCAGTCCGTCGTTCACATCTTGGATCCTAGTGCAGACCCCCGTGTCCTAAGACGCCAGAAACGCTTCCTAGATTTAAAGCACCGCTCTGACAAACGCTGCCGTGAGCCTGCGGCCCGCCTATGTCTGTGACGAGAGAAGTAGAACGTTGGCCTGAGGCAAGTCGTCCAGGGTTGTGGGCGTACTCACGAACAATTTTGGAGGGATGAGGACGTGGCAGGAATTGAAAGCCAAGTGTTCTTTCGTGGAGAATAACTAGTCCTCCCAAAGACGACTGTGCAGCAAAGAGAAGATGGGCAACAACAGTGTTTACCAGGTAATCCTGGGGCCGCAAACTCTCTACTTTGCAATGAGGAAAATCAACGTTCCCAGGAAGCCTCAATTTCCAGCAGCACAAAGCAGCGTATTAACAAGTCGCATCGCACTCTCTCTTGTACATCCCGTGGACACAGTGGCTCGTGACACTAGAAACCATTGCCATGCTGGGAGTCCTGACTGTGGTGTAAGGATATCAAGGTGAGGGCTTAGTTAGGCCTAGGTGACAGTACTTCTCTAGACTATCTACCAGTTCGGGAAAACCCTGTAGGTTTCGAAGCCGGACTTAAAGTGTAGTTGCCGCTTGAGGTAGACGGACGTCGTGGAGCCGCTCCCAGGAGCAGTGGTAGGCTAACTGTATTTTCTCCTGCAGCTCACGGTTCCTCCAGAGCGCAGACACCCTTTGCATGAAGGAAGGCATGGAACGTTGATAACTGGGTTGCTTTCAAGCTATCGCAATCCAGGTGTCTAACCAACGAAGCCCTTCACTGCCCGTCAGTCGGCATCTAGCTGTTCCCGACGGTAGATGGCTCAAGGCTCCACGAAGACACAGGCAGTCCTTTCTCAGTACGTTTTGGAACCTAACGCTGACAAGTGAGTCCAAAAGAGAGCTGATATGCTTCCTAGAGTTCACGAACCACAGGGACTAAGGCTCTATGCAATCTGTTGCTTCGCTAAGTCTGTCATGAGAACACCTGGACGTTAGCTTGAGGCTAGAGGCCCCATGTGGTGGGCCCATTCCCTGAAGACTACTGAAGGATGACCACCTACCAAGGGATGGCAACCTCCAAGCTTCTTGCCTAGAAACTCACATCATCACGATGGCAATTGTGTTACGAAGAGAAGCTGTGCAGCAACAGCGTTTCTTGGGGAGAATTGAGCCTGCGGCTCTGTAAATGCCGGTGAGGAAAAGAAAGTTTCACTCGCAGCCTTACTTTCAAAAGGGACCACACAGAGCATTCACCCTGCTGTGTCTTTCTCTAGTTTGTACTCCCAAGGTGCGTTAGAAGGGAGATACTTGAGTTGTTTCACTTACCACATGCTAGATGTTTAGCAAAAGAAGATCTTTACTGCCCTTGTTTCGGCATATGGTTGTCCTCAGCCGAACACTTCTCTCAGCTCCTAGAAGCGACGGGCGGTCCATCGTGTACATCTTGGATCCCAGTGCAGACCTGTTTGTCCTAAGACACCAGAAATGCTTCCTACACTTAAAGCACCGCTTTGACAAACGCTGCCTGGAACCTGTTGCCTGCCTCTCTGTGTGAGGAACAAAACAGTACCTTAGCTTGGGGCCAGTCCCCCTATATGTTTGGCTTACTCACCGACGATTGCTGAGGGATGAGCACCTAGCAGGGAGTGCAAGGCCACGTATGCCTCACGGGGTTGGGTGGGGGGAATCACTTGTCCTCACAAAGGCAATTCTGCAATGAAGAAAAGATAGGCCACTACACTGTTCATCAGTTAACCTTGAGGCCGCGTGTCGTCATTCCAGTGTGGTAAATAAACTTCCCATCACGCTTCAGTTTCCAAGTCGAGGGCACAGCGCCTTATGCTGCAGTGTCTGACTCCCTACTGGACGTTCAGCTGACCAACTACACCCTTTAGTGAGTAAACTTTGTGATACACTTTGTGATATGGGGTCGTGATTGTGGTGAAAGGATGAGCAAGTCATGGGTTAGTGAGGCCGGTTTGTACAATGTATCTCCAGAATACCTGGCTTTCAAGGGAGAGCCCGAAATTTTTCAGGCTACGCTGAAAGTCCAGTGGCCGCCTGGGGTAAATTGCATCACGTGCGAGTTCCCTGAAGGCGGGGTCGATTCACTGTACGTTTTGTGTGCTCTGGGTTCGGCGGAAATGCAGACACGTTTTGCATGAAGGAATGAACAGAACGCTGATAGCTGGCTCTTTCTAAGCTATCCCAACCTAGGTGTTTCTCTGACGCAGCCCTTCACTGCCCATGACTCGGCATCTAGCTGCTGCCAGCGGTGCATTGCTCACAACTCCCTGAAGACACAGGAGGCCCTTTTATCCGTTTCGGATCCTATTGCAGACCGGCGACTCAAGAGAGACCTGATATGCTTCCTAGGGTTCAAGAAACCCAGGGACTTAGGCTGCATGGGGTCTGTTGCATGCCTACCTCGTTCATGAGAAAATCTGAACAGTAGCTTAAGGCCAGAGGCCCCGTGTGCTTCTCCCCTTCCCTGAGGACAACCGAAGTAGGAGCACTTACCGAGGAACGGCAACATCCAATTTCCTTCCAGGAAATTCACTTGTCATCACAAAGGCAACTGTGCAACAACACTGTTTCCCAGGGAGAACTGAGCCCGCAGCTCTCTAAATCCCAATGAGGAAAACAAAGTTTCCCTTCAAGCCTTAGTTTCAAAATGGACCGCAGACCATTCACCCTGTGGTTTCCGTCTCTCCATGGCACGTCCAAGGTGCGCATAGCACGGAGATACTACAGTCGTTTCAACTTGCCGCATCCTAGCATTTGAACCAAAGACGCCCTTCACAGCCCTTCTTTCGGCCTATAGCTGCCCTCAACTGAGCTTCGCTCACAAGGCCCAGAAAGGACGGGCAGTCCGTCGTTCACATCTTGGATCCTAGTGCAGACCCCCGTGTCCTAAGACGCCAGAAACGCTTCCTAGATTTAAAGCACCGCTCTGACAAACGCTGCCGTGAGCCTGCGGCCCGCCTATGTCTGTGACGAGAGAAGTAGAACGTTGGCCTGAGGCAAGTCGTCCAGGGTTGTGGGCGTACTCACGAACAATTTTGGAGGGATGAGGACGTGGCAGGAATTGAAAGCCAAGTGTTCTTTCGTGGAGAATAACTAGTCCTCCCAAAGACGACTGTGCAGCAAAGAGAAGATGGGCAACAACAGTGTTTACCAGGTAATCCTGGGGCCGCAAACTCTCTACTTTGCAATGAGGAAAATCAACGTTCCCAGGAAGCCTCAATTTCCAGCAGCACAAAGCAGCGTATTAACAAGTCGCATCGCACTCTCTCTTGTACATCCCGTGGACACAGTGGCTCGTGACACTAGAAACCATTGCCATGCTGGGAGTCCTGACTGTGGTGTAAGGATATCAAGGTGAGGGCTTAGTTAGGCCTAGGTGACAGTACTTCTCTAGACTATCTACCAGTTCGGGAAAACCCTGTAGGTTTCGAAGCCGGACTTAAAGTGTAGTTGCCGCTTGAGGTAGACGGACGTCGTGGAGCCGCTCCCAGGAGCAGTGGTAGGCTAACTGTATTTTCTCCTGCAGCTCACGGTTCCTCCAGAGCGCAGACACCCTTTGCATGAAGGAAGGCATGGAACGTTGATAACTGGGTTGCTTTCAAGCTATCGCAATCCAGGTGTCTAACCAACGAAGCCCTTCACTGCCCGTCAGTCGGCATCTAGCTGTTCCCGACGGTAGATGGCTCAAGGCTCCACGAAGACACAGGCAGTCCTTTCTCAGTACGTTTTGGAACCTAACGCTGACAAGTGAGTCCAAAAGAGAGCTGATATGCTTCCTAGAGTTCACGAACCACAGGGACTAAGGCTCTATGCAATCTGTTGCTTCGCTAAGTCTGTCATGAGAACACCTGGACGTTAGCTTGAGGCTAGAGGCCCCATGTGGTGGGCCCATTCCCTGAAGACTACTGAAGGATGACCACCTACCAAGGGATGGCAACCTCCAAGCTTCTTGCCTAGAAACTCACATCATCACGATGGCAATTGTGTTACGAAGAGAAGCTGTGCAGCAACAGCGTTTCTTGGGGAGAATTGAGCCTGCGGCTCTGTAAATGCCGGTGAGGAAAAGAAAGTTTCACTCGCAGCCTTACTTTCAAAAGGGACCACACAGAGCATTCACCCTGCTGTGTCTTTCTCTAGTTTGTACTCCCAAGGTGCGTTAGAAGGGAGATACTTGAGTTGTTTCACTTACCACATGCTAGATGTTTAGCAAAAGAAGATCTTTACTGCCCTTGTTTCGGCATATGGTTGTCCTCAGCCGAACACTTCTCTCAGCTCCTAGAAGCGACGGGCGGTCCATCGTGTACATCTTGGATCCCAGTGCAGACCTGTTTGTCCTAAGACACCAGAAATGCTTCCTACACTTAAAGCACCGCTTTGACAAACACTGCCTGGAACCTGTTGCCTGCCTCTCTGTGTGACGAACAAAACAGTACCTTAGCTTGGGGCCAGTCCTCCTATATGTTTGGCTTACTCACCGACGATTGCTGAGGGATGAGCACCTAGCAGGGAGTGCAAGGCCACGTATGCCTCACGGGGTTGGGTGGGGGGAATCACTTGTCCTCACAAAGGCAATTCTGCAATGAAGAAAAGATAGGCCACTACACTGTTCATCAGTTAACCTTGAGGCCGCGTGTCGTCATTCCAGTGTGGTAAATAAACTTCCCATCACGCTTCAGTTTCCAAGTCGAGGGCACAGCGCCTTATGCTGCAGTGTCTGACTCCCTACTGGACGTTCAGCTGACCAACTACACCCTTTAGTGAGTAAACTTTGTGATACACTTTGTGATATGGGGTCGTGATTGTGGTGAAAGGATGAGCAAGTCATGGGTTAGTGAGGCCGGTTTGTACAATGTATCTCCAGAATACCTGGCTTTCAAGAGAGAGCCCGAAATTTTTCAGGCTACGCTGAAAGTCCAGTGGCCGCCTGGGGTAAATTGCATCACGTGCGAGTTCCCTGAAGGCGGGGTCGATTCACTGTACGTTTTGTGTGCTCTGGGTTCGGCGGAAATGCAGACACGTTTTGCATGAAGGAATGAACAGAACGCTGATAGCTGGCTCTTTCTAAGCTATCCCAACCTAGGTGTTTCTCTGACGCAGCCCTTCACTGCCCATGACTCGGCATCTAGCTGCTGCCAGCGGTGCATTGCTCACAACTCCCTGAAGACACAGGAGGCCCTTTTATCCGTTTCGGATCCTATTGCAGACCGGCGACTCAAGAGAGACCTGATATGCTTCCTAGGGTTCAAGAAACCCAGGGACTTAGGCTGCATGGGGTCTGTTGCATGCCTACCTCGTTCATGAGAAAACCTGAACAGTAGCTTAAGGCCAGAGGCCCCGTGTGCTTCTCCCCTTCCCTGAGGACAACCGAAGTAGGAGCACTTACCGAGGAACGGCAACATCCAATTTCCTTCCAGGAAATTCACTTGTCATCACAAAGGCAACTGTGCAACAACACTGTTTCCCAGGGAGAACTGAGCCCGCAGCTCTCTAAATCCCAATGAGGAAAACAAAGTTTCCCTTCAAGCCTTAGTTTCAAAATGGACCGCAGACCATTCACCCTGTGGTTTCCGTCTCTCCATGGCACGTCCAAGGTGCGCATAGCACGGAGATACTACAGTCGTTTCAACTTGCCGCATCCTAGCATTTGAACCAAAGACGCCCTTCACAGCCCTTCTTTCGGCCTATAGTTGCCCTCAACTGAGCTTCGCTCACAAGGCCCAGAAAGGACGGGCAGTCCGTCGTTCACATCTTGGATCCTAGTGCAGACCCCCGTGTCCTAAGACGCCAGAAACGCTTCCTAGATTTAAAGCACCGCTCTGACAAACGCTGCCGTGAGCCTGCGGCCCGCCTATGTCTGTGACGAGAGAAGTAGAACGTTGGCCTGAGGCGAGTCGTCCAGGGTTGTGGGCGTACTCACGAACAATTTTGGAGGGATGAGGACGTGGCAGGAATTGAAAGCCAAGTGTTCTTTCGTGGAGGATAACTAGTCCTCCCAAAGACGACTGTGCAGCAAAGAGAAGATGGGCAACAACAGTGTTTACCAGGTAATCCTGGGGCCGCAAACTCTCTACTTTGCAATGAGGAAAATCAACGTTCCCAGGAAGCCTCAATTTCCAGCAGCACAAAGCAGCGTATTAACAAGTCGCATCGCACTCTCTCTTGTACATCCCGTGGACACAGTGGCTCGTGACACTAGAAACCATTGCCATGCTGGGAGTCCTGACTGTGGTGTAAGGATATCAAGGTGAGGGCTTAGTTAGGCCTAGGTGACAGTACTTCTCTAGACTATCTACCAGTTCGGGAAAACCCTGTAGGTTTCGAAGCCGGACTTAAAGTGTAGTTGCCGCTTGAGGTAGACGGACGTCATGGAGCCGCTCCCAGGAGCAGTGGTAGGCTAACTGTATTTTCTCCTGCAGCTCACGGTTCCTCCAGAGCGCAGACACCCTTTGCATGAAGGAAGGCATGGAACGTTGATAACTGGGTTGCTTTCAAGCTATCGCAATCCAGGTGTCTAACCAACGAAGCCCTTCACTGCCCGTCAGTCGGCATCTAGCTGTTCCCGACGGTAGATGGCTCAAGGCTCCACGAAGACACAGGCAGTCCTTTCTCAGTACGTTTTGGAACCTAACGCTGACAAGTGAGTCCAAAAGAGAGCTGATATGCTTCCTAGAGTTCACGAACCACAGGGACTAAGGCTCTATGCAATCTGTTGCTTCGCTAAGTCTGTCATGAGAACACCTGGACGTTAGCTTGAGGCTAGAGGCCCCATGTGGTGGGCCCATTCCCTGAAGACTACTGAAGGATGACCACCTACCAAGGGATGGCAACCTCCAAGCTTCTTGCCTAGAAACTCACATCATCACGATGGCAATTGTGTTACGAAGAGAAGCTGTGCAGCAACAGCGTTTCTTGGGGAGAATTGAGCCTGCGGCTCTGTAAATGCCGGTGAGGAAAAGAAAGTTTCACTCGCAGCCTTACTTTCAAAAGGGACCACACAGAGCATTCACCCTGCTGTGTCTTTCTCTAGTTTGTACTCCCAAGGTGCGTTAGAAGGGAGATACTTGAGTTGTTTCACTTACCACATGCTAGATGTTTAGCAAAAGAAGATCTTTACTGCCCTTGTTTCGGCATATGGTTGTCCTCAGCCGAACACTTCTCTCAGCTCCTAGAAGCGACGGGCGGTCCATCGTGTACATCTTGGATCCCAGTGCAGACCTGTTTGTCCTAAGACACCAGAAATGCTTCCTACACTTAAAGCACCGCTTTGACAAACACTGCCTGGAACCTGTTGCCTGCCTCTCTGTGTGACGAACAAAACAGTACCTTAGCTTGGGGCCAGTCCCCCTATATGTTTGGCTTACTCACCGACGATTGCTGAGGGATGAGCACCTAGCAGGGAGTGCAAGGCCACGTATGCCTCACGGGGTTGGGGGGAGGAAATCACTTGTCCTCACAAAGGCAATTCTGCAATGAAGAAAAGATAGGCCACTACACTGTTCATCAGTTAACCTTGAGGCCGCGTGTCGTCATTCCAGTGTGG
Source organism: Pseudorca crassidens (assembly GCF_039906515.1). Lineage (NCBI taxonomy): Eukaryota > Metazoa > Chordata > Mammalia > Artiodactyla > Delphinidae > Pseudorca > Pseudorca crassidens. The sequence continues at coordinate 47,562,970 of NC_090305.1, forward strand.
TAAATAAACTTCCCATCACGCTTCAGTTTCCAAGTCGAGGGCACAGCGCCTTATGCTGCAGTGTCTGACTCCCTACTGGACGTTCAGCTGACCAACTACACCCTTTAGTGAGTAAACTTTGTGATACACTTTGTGATATGGGGTCGTGATTGTGGTGAAAGGATGAGCAAGTCATGGGTTAGTGAGGCCGGTTTGTACAATGTATCTCCAGAATACCTGGCTTTCAAGGGAGAGCCCGAAATTTTTCAGGCTACGCTGAAAGTCCAGTGGCCGCCTGGGGTAAATTGCATCACGTGCGAGTTCCCTGAAGGCGGGGTCGAATCACTGTACGTTTTGTGTGCTCTGGGTTCGGCGGAAATGCAGACACGTTTTGCATGAAGGAATGAACAGAACGCTGATAGCTGGCTCTTTCTAAGCTATCCCAACCTAGGTGTTTCTCTGACGCAGCCCTTCACTGCCCATGACTCGGCATCTAGCTGCTGCCAGCGGTGCATTGCTCACAACTCCCTGAAGACACAGGAGGCCCTTTTATCCGTTTCGGATCCTATTGCAGACCGGCGACTCAAGAGAGACCTGATATGCTTCCTAGGGTTCAAGAAACCCAGGGACTTAGGCTGCATGGGGTCTGTTGCATGCCTACCTCGTTCATGAGAAAACCTGAACAGTAGCTTAAGGCCAGAGGCCCCGTGTGCTTCTCCCCTTCCCTGAGGACAACCGAAGTAGGAGCACTTACCGAGGAACGGCAACATCCAATTTCCTTCCAGGAAATTCACTTGTCATCACAAAGGCAACTGTGCAACAACACTGTTTCCCAGGGAGAACTGAGCCCGCAGCTCTCTAAATCCCAATGAGGAAAACAAAGTTTCCCTTCAAGCCTTAGTTTCAAAATGGACCGCAGACCATTCACCCTGTGGTTTCCGTCTCTCCATGGCACGTCCAAGGTGCGCATAGCACGGAGATACTACAGTCGTTTCAACTTGCCGCATCCTAGCATTTGAACCAAAGATGCCCTTCACAGCCCTTCTTTCGGCCTATAGTTGCCCTCAACTGAGCTTCGCTCACAAGGCCCAGAAAGGACGGGCAGTCCGTCGTTTACATCTTGGATCCTAGTGCAGACCCCCGTGTCCTAAGACGCCAGAAACGCTTCCTAGATTTAAAGCACCGCTCTGACAAACGCTGCCGTGAGCCTGCGGCCCGCCTATGTCTGTGACGAGAGAAGTAGAACGTTGGCCTGAGGCGAGTCGTCCAGGGTTGTGGGCGTACTCACGAACAATTTTGGAGGGATGAGGACGTGGCAGGAATTGAAAGCCAAGTGTTCTTTCGTGGAGGATAACTAGTCCTCCCAAAGACGACTGTGCAGCAAAGAGAAGATGGGCAACAACAGTGTTTACCAGGTAATCCTGGGGCCGCAAACTCTCTACTTTGCAATGAGGAAAATCAACGTTCCCAGGAAGCCTCAATTTCCAGCAGCACAAAGCAGCGTATTAACAAGTCGCATCGCACTCTCTCTTGTACATCCCGTGGACACAGTGGCTCGTGACACTAGAAACCATTGCCATGCTGGGAGTCCTGACTGTGGTGTAAGGATATCAAGGTGAGGGCTTAGTTAGGCCTAGGTGACAGTACTTCTCTAGACTATCTACCAGTTCGGGAAAACCCTGTAGGTTTCGAAGCCGGACTTAAAGTGTAGTTGCCGCTTGAGGTAGACGGACGTCGTGGAGCCGCTCCCAGGAGCAGTGGTAGGCTAACTGTATTTTCTCCTGCAGCTCACGGTTCCTCCAGAGCGCAGACACCCTTTGCATGAAGGAAGGCATGGAACGTTGATAACTGGGTTGCTTTCAAGCTATCGCAATCCAGGTGTCTAACCAACGAAGCCCTTCACTGCCCGTCAGTCGGCATCTAGCTGTTCCCGACGGTAGATGGCTCAAGGCTCCACGAAGACACAGGCAGTCCTTTCTCAGTACGTTTTGGAACCTAACGCTGACAAGTGAGTCCAAAAGAGAGCTGATATGCTTCCTAGAGTTCACGAACCACAGGGACTAAGGCTCTATGCAATCTGTTGCTTCGCTAAGTCTGTCATGAGAACACCTGGACGTTAGCTTGAGGCTAGAGGCCCCATGTGGTGGGCCCATTCCCTGAAGACTACTGAAGGATGACCACCTACCAAGGGATGGCAACCTCCAAGCTTCTTGCCTAGAAACTCACATCATCACGATGGCAATTGTGTTACGAAGAGAAGCTGTGCAGCAACAGCGTTTCTTGGGGAGAATTGAGCCTGCGGCTCTGTAAATGCCGGTGAGGAAAAGAAAGTTTCACTCGCAGCCTTACTTTCAAAAGGGACCACACAGAGCATTCACCCTGCTGTGTCTTTCTCTAGTTTGTACTCCCAAGGTGCGTTAGAAGGGAGATACTTGAGTTGTTTCACTTACCACATGCTAGATGTTTAGCAAAAGAAGATCTTTACTGCCCTTGTTTCGGCATATGGTTGTCCTCAGCCGAACACTTCTCTCAGCTCCTAGAAGCGACGGGCGGTCCATCGTGTACATCTTGGATCCCAGTGCAGACCTGTTTGTCCTAAGACACCAGAAATGCTTCCTACACTTAAAGCACCGCTTTGACAAACACTGCCTGGAACCTGTTGTCTGCCTCTCTGTGTGACGAACAAAACAGTACCTTAGCTTGGGGCCAGTCCCCCTATATGTTTGGCTTACTCACCGACGATTGCTGAGGGATGAGCACCTAGCAGGGAGTGCAAGGCCACGTATGCCTCACGGGGTTGGGGGGGGGGGAAATCACTTGTCCTCACAAAGGCAGTTCTGCAATGAAGAAAAGATAGGCCACTACACTGTTCATCAGTTAACCTTGAGACCGCGTGTCGTCATTCCAGTGTGGTAAATAAACTTCCCATCACGCTTCAGTTTCCAAGTCGAGGGCACAGCGCCTTATGCTGCAGTGTCTGACTCCCTACTGGACGTTCAGCTGACCAACTACACCCTTTAGTGAGTAAACTTTGTGATACACTTTGTGATATGGGGTCGTGATTGTGGTGAAAGGATGAGCAAGTCATGGGTTAGTGAGGCCGGTTTGTACAATGTATCTCCAGAATACCTGGCTTTCAAGGGAGAGCCCGAAATTTTTCAGGCTACGCTGAAAGTCTAGTGGCCGCCTGGGGTAAATTGCATCACGTGCGAGTTCCCTGAAGGCGGGGTCGATTCACTGTACGTTTTGTGTGCTCTGGGTTCGGCGGAAATGCAGACACGTTTTGCATGAAGGAATGAACAGAACGCTGATAGCTGGCTCTTTCTAAGCTATCCCAACCTAGGTGTTTCTCTGACGCAGCCCTTCACTGCCCATGACTCGGCATCTAGCTGCTGCCAGCGGTGCATTGCTCACAACTCCCTGAAGACACAGGAGGCCCTTTTATCCGTTTCGGATCCTATTGCAGACCGGCGACTCAAGAGAGACCTGATATGCTTCCTAGGGTTCAAGAAACCCAGGGACTTAGGCTGCATGGGGTCTGTTGCATGCCTACCTCGTTCATGAGAAAACCTGAACAGTAGCTTAAGGCCAGAGGCCCCGTGTGCTTCTCCCCTTCCCTGAGGACAACCGAAGTAGGAGCACTTACCGAGGAACGGCAACATCCAATTTCCTTCCAGGAAATTCACTTGTCATCACAAAGGCAACTGTGCAACAACACTGTTTCCCAGGGAGAACTGAGCCCGCAGCTCTCTAAATCCCAATGAGGAAAACAAAGTTTCCCTTCAAGCCTTAGTTTCAAAATGGACCGCAGACCATTCACCCTGTGGTTTCCGTCTCTCCATGGCACGTCCAAGGTGCGCATAGCACGGAGATACTACAGTCGTTTCAACTTGCCGCATCCTAGCATTTGAACCAAAGACGCCCTTCACAGCCCTTCTTTCGGCCTATAGCTGCCCTCAACTGAGCTTCGCTCACAAGGCCCAGAAAGGACGGGCAGTCCGTCGTTCACATCTTGGATCCTAGTGCAGACCCCCGTGTCCTAAGACGCCAGAAACGCTTCCTAGATTTAAAGCACCGCTCTGACAAACGCTGCCGTGAGCCTGCGGCCCGCCTATGTCTGTGACGAGAGAAGTAGAACGTTGGCCTGAGGCGAGTCGTCCAGGGTTGTGGGCGTACTCACGAACAATTTTGGAGGGATGAGGACGTGGCAGGAATTGAAAGCCACGTGTTCTTTCATGGAGGATAACTAGTCCTCCCAAAGACGACTGTGCAGCAAAGAGAAGATGGGCAACAACAGTGTTTAGCAGGTAATCCTGGGGCCGCAAACTCTCTACTTTGCAATGAGGAAAATCAACGTTCCCAGGAAGCCTCAATTTCCAGCAGCACAAAGCAGCGTATTAACAAGTCGCATCGCACTCTCTCTTGTACATCCCGTGGACACAGTGGCTCGTGACACTAGAAACCATTGCCATGCTGGGAGTCCTGACTGTGGTGTAAGGATATCAAGGTGAGGGCTTAGTTAGGCCTAGGTGACAGTACTTCTCTAGACTATCTACCAGTTCGGGAAAACCCTGTAGGTTTCGAAGCCGGACTTAAAGTGTAGTTGCCGCTTGAGGTAGATGGACGTCGTGGAGCCGCTCCCAGGAGCAGTGGTAGGCTAACTGTATTTTCTCCTGCAGCTCACGGTTCCTCCAGAGCGCAGACACCCTTTGCATGAAGGAAGGCATGGAACGTTGATAACTGGGTTGCTTTCAAGCTATCGCAATCCAGGTGTCTAACCAACGAAGCCCTTCACTGCCCGTCAGTCGGCATCTAGCTGTTCCCGACGGTAGATGGCTCAAGGCTCCACGAAGACACAGGCAGTCCTTTCTCAGTACGTTTTGGAACCTAACGCTGACAAGTGAGTCCAAAAGAGAGCTGATATGCTTCCTAGAGTTCACGAACCACAGGGACTAAGGCTCTATGCAATCTGTTGCTTCGCTAAGTCTGTCATGAGAACACCTGGACGTTAGCTTGAGGCTAGAGGCCCCATGTGGTGGGCCCATTCCCTGAAGACTACTGAAGGATGACCACCTACCAAGGGATGGCAACCTCCAAGCTTCTTGCCTAGAAACTCACATCATCACGATGGCAATTGTGTTACGAAGAGAAGCTGTGCAGCAACAGCGTTTCTTGGGGAGAATTGAGCCTGCGGCTCTGTAAATGCCGGTGAGGAAAAGAAAGTTTCACTCGCAGCCTTACTTTCAAAAGGGACCACACAGAGCATTCACCCTGCTGTGTCTTTCTCTAGTTTGTACTCCCAAGGTGCGTTAGAAGGGAGATACTTGAGTTGTTTCACTTACCACATGCTAGATGTTTAGCAAAAGAAGATCTTTACTGCCCTTGTTTCGGCATATGGTTGTCCTCAGCCGAACACTTCTCTCAGCTCCTAGAAGCGACGGGCGGTCCATCGTGTACATCTTGGATCCCAGTGCAGACCTGTTTGTCCTAAGACACCAGAAATGCTTCCTACACTTAAAGCACCGCTTTGACAAACACTGCCTGGAACCTGTTGCCTGCCTCTCTGTGTGACGAACAAAACAGTACCTTAGCTTGGGGCCAGTCCTCCTATATGTTTGGCTTACTCACCGACGATTGCTGAGGGATGAGCACCTAGCAGGGAGTGCAAGGCCACGTATGCCTCACGGGGTTGGGTGGGGGGAATCACTTGTCCTCACAAAGGCAATTCTGCAATGAAGAAAAGATAGGCCACTACACTGTTCATCAGTTAACCTTGAGGCCGCGTGTCGTCATTCCAGTGTGGTAAATAAACTTCCCATCACGCTTCAGTTTCCAAGTCGAGGGCACAGCGCCTTATGCTGCAGTGTCTGACTCCCTACTGGACGTTCAGCTGACCAACTACACCCTTTAGTGAGTAAACTTTGTGATACACTTTGTGATATGGGGTCGTGATTGTGGTGAAAGGATGAGCAAGTCATGGGTTAGTGAGGCCGGTTTGTACAATGTATCTCCAGAATACCTGGCTTTCAAGGGAGAGCCCGAAATTTTTCAGGCTACGCTGAAAGTCCAGTGGCCGCCTGGGGTAAATTGCATCACGTGCGAGTTCCCTGAAGGCGGGGTCGAATCACTGTACGTTTTGTGTGCTCTGGGTTCGGCGGAAATGCAGACACGTTTTGCATAAAGGAATGAACAGAACGCTGATAGCTGGCTCTTTCTAAGCTATCCCAACCTAGGTGTTTCTCTGACGCAGCCCTTCACTGCCCATGACTCGGCATCTAGCTGCTGCCAGCGGTGCATTGCTCACAACTCCCTGAAGACACAGGAGGCCCTTTTATCCGTTTCGGATCCTATTGCAGACCGGCGACTCAAGAGAGACCTGATATGCTTCCTAGGGTTCAAGAAACCCAGGGACTTAGGCTGCATGGGGTCTGTTGCATGCCTACCTCGTTCATGAGAAAACCTGAACAGTAGCTTAAGGCCAGAGGCCCCGTGTGCTTCTCCCCTTCCCTGAGGACAACCAAAGTAGGAGCACTTACCGAGGAACGGCAACATCCAATTTCCTTCCAGGAAATTCACTTGTCATCACAGAGGCAACTGTGCAACAACACTGTTTCCCAGGGAGAACTGAGCCCGCAGCTCTCTAAATCCCAATGAGGAAAATAAAGTTTCCCTTCAAGCCTTAGTTTCAAAATGGACCGCAGACCATTCACCCTGTGGTTTCCGTCTCTCCATGGCACGTCCAAGGTGCGCATAAAACGGAGATACTACAGTCGTTTCAACTTGCCGCATCCTAGCATTTGAACCAAAGACGCCCTTCACAGCCCTTCTTTCGGCCTATAGTTGCCCTCAACTGAGCTTCGCTCACAAGGCCCAGAAAGGACGGGCAGTCCGTCGTTTACATCTTGGATCCTAGTGCAGACCCCCGTGTCCTAAGACGCCAGAAACGCTTCCTAGATTTAAAGCACCGCTCTGACAAACGCTGCCGTCAGCCTGCGGCCCGCCTATGTCTGTGACGAGAGAAGTAGAACGTTGGCCTGAGGCGAGTCGTCCAGGGTTGTGGGCGTACTCACGAACAATTTTGGAGGGATGAGGACGTGGCAGGAATTGAAAGCCAAGTGTTCTTTCGTGGAGGATAACTAGTCCTCCCAAAGACGACTGTGCAGCAAAGAGAAGATGGGCAACAACAGTGTTTAGCAGTTAATCCTGGGGCCGCAAACTCTCTACTTTGCAATGAGGAAAATCAACGTTCCCAGGAAGCCTCAATTTCCAGCAGCACAAAGCAGCGTATTAACAAGTCGCATCGCACTCTCTCTTGTACATCCCATGGACACAGTGGCTCGTGACACTAGAAACCATTGCCATGCTGGGAGTCCTGACTGTGGTGTAAGGATATCAAGGTGAGGGCTTAGTTAGGCCTAGGTGACAGTACTTCTCTAGACTATCTACCAGTTCGGGAAAACCCTGTAGGTTTCGAAGCCGGACTTAAAGTGTAGTTGCCGCTTGAGGTAGACGGACGTCGTGGAGCAGCTCCCAGGAGCAGTGGTAGGCTAATTGTATTTTCTCCTGCAGCTCACGGTTCCTCCAGAGCGCAGACACCCTTTGCATGAAGGAAGGCATGGAACGTTGATAACTGGGTTGCTTTCAAGCTATCGCAATCCAGGTGTCTAACCAACGAAGCCCTTCACTGCCCGTCAGTCGGCATCTAGCTGTTCCCGACGGTAGATGGCTCAAGGCTCCACGAAGACACAGGCAGTCCTTTCTCAGTACGTTTTGGAACCTAACGCTGACAAGTGAGTCCAAAAGAGAGCTGATATGCTTCCTAGAGTTCACGAACCACAGGGACTAAGGCTCTATGCAATCTGTTGCTTCGCTAAGTCTGTCATGAGAACACCTGGACGTTAGCTTGAGGCTAGAGGCCCCATGTGGTGGGCCCATTCCCTGAAGACTACTGAAGGATGACCACCTACCAAGGGATGGCAACCTCCAAGCTTCTTGCCTAGAAACTCACATCATCACGATGGCAATTGTGTTACGAAGAGAAGCTGTGCAGCAACAGCGTTTCTTGGGGAGAATTGAGCCTGCGGCTCTGTAAATGCCGGTGAGGAAAAGAAAGTTTCACTCGCAGCCTTACTTTCAAAAGGGACCACACAGAGCATTCACCCTGCTGTGTCTTTCTCTAGTTTGTACTCCCAAGGTGCGTTAGAAGGGAGATACTTGAGTTGTTTCACTTACCACATGCTAGATGTTTAGCAAAAGAAGATCTTTACTGCCCTTGTTTCGGCATATGGTTGTCCTCAGCCGAACACTTCTCTCAGCTCCTAGAAGCGACGGGCGGTCCATCGTGTACATCTTGGATCCCAGTGCAGACCTGTTTGTCCTAAGACACCAGAAATGCTTCCTACACTTAAAGCACCGCTTTGACAAATGCTGCCTGGAACCTGTTGCCTGCCTCTCTGTGTGACGAACAAAACAGTACCTTAGCTTGGGGCCAGTCCTCCTATATGTTTGGCTTACTCACCGACGATTGCTGAGGGATGAGCACCTAGCAGGGAGTGCAAGGCCACGTATGCCTCACGGGGTTGGGGGGGGAAATCACTTGTCCTCACAAAGGCAATTCTGCAATGAAGAAAAGATAGGCCACTACACTGTTCATCAGTTAACCTTGAGGCCGCGTGTCGTCATTCCAGTGTGGTAAATAAACTTCCCATCACGCTTCAGTTTCCAAGTCGAGGGCACAGCGCCTTATGCTGCAGTGTCTGACTCCCTACTGGACGTTCAGCTGACCAACTACACCCTTTAGTGAGTAAACTTTGTGATACACTTTGTGATATGGGGTCGTGATTGTGGTGAAAGGATGAGCAAGTCATGGGTTAGTGAGGCCGGTTTGTACAATGTATCTCCAGAATACCTGGCTTTCAAGGGAGAGCCCGAAATTTTTCAGGCTACGCTGAAAGTCCAGTGGCCGCCTGGGGTAAATTGCATCACGTGCGAGTTCCCTGAAGGCGGGGTCGAATCACTGTACGTTTTGTGTGCTCTGGGTTCGGCGGAAATGCAGACACGTTTTGCATAAAGGAATGAACAGAACGCTGATAGCTGGCTCTTTCTAAGCTATCCCAACCTAGGTGTTTCTCTGACGCAGCCCTTCACTGCCCATGACTCGGCATCTAGCTGCTGCCAGCGGTGCATTGCTCACAACTCCCTGAAGACACAGGAGGCCCTTTTATCCGTTTCGGATCCTATTGCAGACCGGCGACTCAAGAGAGACCTGATATGCTTCCTAGGGTTCAAGAAACCCAGGGACTTAGGCTGCATGGGGTCTGTTGCATGCCTACCTCGTTCATGAGAAAACCTGAACAGTAGCTTAAGGCCAGAGGCCCCGTGTGCTTCTCCCCTTCCCTGAGGACAACCGAAGTAGGAGCACTTACCGAGGAACGGCAACATCCAATTTCCTTCCAGGAAATTCACTTGTCATCACAGAGGCAACTGTGCAACAACACTGTTTCCCAGGGAGAACTGAGCCCGCAGCTCTCTAAATCCCAATGAGGAAAATAAAGTTTCCCTTCAAGCCTTAGTTTCAAAATGGACCGCAGACCATTCACCCTGTGGTTTCCGTCTCTCCATGGCACGTCCAAGGTGCGCATAAAACGGAGATACTACAGTCGTTTCAACTTGCCGCATCCTAGCATTTGAACCAAAGACGCCCTTCACAGCCCTTCTTTCGGCCTATAGTTGCCCTCAACTGAGCTTCGCTCACAAGGCCCAGAAAGGACGGGCAGTCCGTCGTTTACATCTTGGATCCTAGTGCAGACCCCCGTGTCCTAAGACGCCAGAAACGCTTCCTAGATTTAAAGCACCGCTCTGACAAACGCTGCCGTCAGCCTGCGGCCCGCCTATGTCTGTGACGAGAGAAGTAGAACGTTGGCCTGAGGCGAGTCGTCCAGGGTTGTGGGCGTACTCACGAACAATTTTGGAGGGATGAGGACGTGGCAGGAATTGAAAGCCAAGTGTTCTTTCGTGGAGGATAACTAGTCCTCCCAAAGACGACTGTGCAGCAAAGAGAAGATGGGCAACAACAGTGTTTAGCAGGTAATCCTGGGGCCGCAAACTCTCTACTTTGCAATGAGGAAAATCAACGTTCCCAGGAAGCCTCAATTTCCAGCAGCACAAAGCAGCGTATTAACAAGTCGCATCGCACTCTCTCTTGTACATCCCGTGGACACAGTGGCTCGTGACACTAGAAACCATTGCCATGCTGGGAGTCCTGACTGTGGTGTAAGGATATCAAGGTGAGGGCTTAGTTAGGCCTAGGTGACAGTACTTCTCTAGACTATCTACCAGTTCGGGAAAACCCTGTAGGTTTCGAAGCCGGACTTAAAGTGTAGTTGCCGCTTGAGGTAGACGGACGTCGTGGAGCAGCTCCCAGGAGCAGTGGTAGGCTAATTGTATTTTCTCCTGCAGCTCACGGTTCCTCCAGAGCGCAGACACCCTTTGCATGAAGGAAGGCATGGAACGTTGATAACTGGGTTGCTTTCAAGCTATCGCAATCCAGGTGTCTAACCAACGAAGCCCTTCACTGCCCGTCAGTCGGCATCTAGCTGTTCCCGACGGTAGATGGCTCAAGGCTCCACGAAGACACAGGCAGTCCTTTCTCAGTACGTTTTGGAACCTAACGCTGACAAGTGAGTCCAAAAGAGAGCTGATATGCTTCCTAGAGTTCACGAACCACAGGGACTAAGGCTCTATGCAATCTGTTGCTTCGCTAAGTCTGTCATGAGAACACCTGGACGTTAGCTTGAGGCTAGAGGCCCCATGTGGTGGGCCCATTCCCTGAAGACTACTGAAGGATGACCACCTACCAAGGGATGGCAACCTCCAAGCTTCTTGCCTAGAAACTCACATCATCACGATGGCAATTGTGTTACGAAGAGAAGCTGTGCAGCAACAGCGTTTCTTGGGGAGAATTGAGCCTGCGGCTCTGTAAATGCCGGTGAGGAAAAGAAAGTTTCACTCGCAGCCTTACTTTCAAAAGGGACCACACAGAGCATTCACCCTGCTGTGTCTTTCTCTAGTTTGTACTCCCAAGGTGCGTTAGAAGGGAGATACTTGAGTTGTTTCACTTACCACATGCTAGATGTTTAGCAAAAGAAGATCTTTACTGCCCTTGTTTCGGCATATGGTTGTCCTCAGCCGAACACTTCTCTCAGCTCCTAGAAGCGACGGGCGGTCCATCGTGTACATCTTGGATCCCAGTGCAGACCTGTTTGTCCTAAGACACCAGAAATGCTTCCTACACTTAAAGCACCGCTTTGACAAACGCTGCCTGGAACCTGTTGCCTGCCTCTCTGTGTGACGAACAAAACAGTACCTTAGCTTGGGGCCAGTCCTCCTATATGTTTGGCTTACTCACCGACGATTGCTGAGGGATGAGCACCTAGCAGGGAGTGCAAGGCCACGTATGCCTCACGGGGTTGGGGGGGGGAAATCACTTGTCCTCACAAAGGCAATTCTGCAATGAAGAAAAGATAGGCCACTACACTGTTCATCAGTTAACCTTGAGGCCGCGTGTCGTCATTCCAGTGTGGTAAATAAACTTCCCATCACGCTTCAGTTTCCAAGTCGAGGGCACAGCGCCTTATGCTGCAGTGTCTGACTCCCTACTGGACGTTCAGCTGACCAACTACACCCTTTAGTGAGTAAACTTTGTGATACACTTTGTGATATGGGGTCGTGATTGTGGTGAAAGGATGAGCAAGTCATGGGTTAGTGAGGCCGGTTTGTACAATGTATCTCCAGAATACCTGGCTTTCAAGGGAGAGCCCGAAATTTTTCAGGCTACGCTGAAAGTCCAGTGGCCGCCTGGGGTAAATTGCATCACGTGCGAGTTCCCTGAAGGCGGGGTCGAATCACTGTACGTTTTGTGTGCTCTGGGTTCGGCGGAAATGCAGACACGTTTTGCATGAAGGAATGAACAGAACGCTGATAGCTGGCTCTTTCTAAGCTATCCCAACCTAGGTGTTTCTCTGACGCAGCCCTTCACTGCCCATGACTCGGCATCTAGCTGCTGCCAGCGGTGCATTGCTCACAACTCCCTGAAGACACAGGAGGCCCTTTTATCCGTTTCGGATCCTATTGCAGACCGGCGACTCAAGAGAGACCTGATATGCTTCCTAGGGTTCAAGAAACCCAGGGACTTAGGCTGCATGGGGTCTGTTGCATGCCTACCTCGTTCATGAGAAAACCTGAACAGTAGCTTAAGGCCAGAGGCCCCGTGTGCTTCTCCCCTTCCCTGAGGACAACCGAAGTAGGAGCACTTACCGAGGAACGGCAACATCCAATTTCTTTCCAGGAAATTCACTTGTCATCACAAAGGCAACTGTGCAACAACACTGTTTCCCAGGGAGAACTGAGCCCGCAGCTCTCTAAATCCCAATGAGGAAAACAAAGTTTCCCTTCAAGCCTTAGTTTCAAAATGGACCGCAGACCATTCACCCTGTGGTTTCCGTCTCTCCATGGCACGTCCAAGGTGCGCATAGCACGGAGATACTACAGTCGTTTCAACTTGCCGCATCCTAGCATTTGAACCAAAGACGCCCTTCACAGCCCTTCTTTCGGCCTATAGTTGCCCTCAACTGAGCTTCGCTCACAAGGCCCAGAAAGGACGGGCAGTCCGTCGTTCACATCTTGGATCCTAGTGCAGACCCCCGTGTCCTAAGACGCCAGAAACGCTTCCTAGATTTAAAGCACCGCTCTGACAAACGCTGCCGTGAGCCTGCGGCCCGCCTATGTCTGTGACGAGAGAAGTAGAACGTTGGCCTGAGGCGAGTCATCCAGGGTTGTGGGCGTACTCACGAACAATTTTGGAGGGATGAGGACGTGGCAGGAATTGAAAGCCAAGTGTTCTTTTGTGGAGGATAACTAGTCCTCCCAAAGACGACTGTGCAGCAAAGAGAAGATGGGCAACAACAGTGTTTAGCAGGTAATCCTGGGGCCGCAAACTCTCTACTTTGCAATGAGGAAAATCAACGTTCCCAGGAAGCCTCAATTTCCAGCAGCACAAAGCAGCGTATTAACAAGTCGCATCGCACTCTCTCTTGTACATCCCGTGGACACAGTGGCTCGTGACACTAGAAACCATTGCCATGCTGGGAGTCCTGACTGTGGTGTAAGGATATCAAGGTGAGGGCTTAGTTAGGCCTAGGTGACAGTACTTCTCTAGACTATCTACCAGTTCGGGAAAACCCTGTAGGTTTCGAAGCCGGACTTAAAGTGTAGTTGCCGCTTGAGGTAGACGGACGTCGTGGAGCAGCTCCCAGGAGCAGTGGTAGGCTAATTGTATTTTCTCCTGCAGCTCACGGTTCCTCCAGAGCGCAGACACCCTTTGCATGAAGGAAGGCATGGAACGTTGATAACTGGGTTGCTTTCAAGCTATCGCAATCCAGGTGTCTAACCAACGAAACCCTTCACTGCCCGTCAGTCGGCATCTAGCTGTTCCCGACGGTAGATGGCTCAAGGCTCCACGAAGACACAGGCAGTCCTTTCTCAGTACGTTTTGGAACCTAACGCTGACAAGTGAGTCCAAAAGAGAGCTGATATGCTTCCTAGAGTTCACGAACCACAGGGACTAAGGCTCTATGCAATCTGTTGCTTCGCTAAGTCTGTCATGAGAACACCTGGACGTTAGCTTGAGGCTAGAGGCCCCATGTGGTGGGCCCATTCCCTGAAGACTACTGAAGGATGACCACCTACCAAGGGATGGCAACCTCCAAGCTTCTTGCCTAGAAACTCACATCATCACGATGGCAATTGTGTTACGAAGAGAAGCTGTGCAGCAACAGCGTTTCTTGGGGAGAATTGAGCCTGCGGCTCTGTAAATGCCGGTGAGGAAAAGAAAGTTTCACTCGCAGCCTTACTTTCAAAAGGGACCACACAGAGCATTCACCCTGCTGTGTCTTTCTCTAGTTTGTACTCCCAAGGTGCGTTAGAAGGGAGATACTTGAGTTGTTTCACTTACCACATGCTAGATGTTTAGCAAAAGAAGATCTTTACTGCCCTTGTTTCGGCATATGGTTGTCCTCAGCCGAACACTTCTCTCAGCTCCTAGAAGCGACGGGCGGTCCATCGTGTACATCTTGGATCCCAGTGCAGACCTGTTTGTCCTAAGACACCAGAAATGCTTCCTACACTTAAAGCACCGCTTTGACAAACGCTGCCTGGAACCTGTTGCCTGCCTCTCTGTGTGACGAACAAAACAGTACCTTAGCTTGGGGCCAGTCCCCCTATATGTTTGGCTTACTCACCGACGATTGCTGAGGGATGAGCACCTAGCAGGGAGTGCAAGGCCACGTATGCCTCACGGGGTTGGGGGGGGGAAATCACTTGTCCTCACAAAGGCAATTCTGCAATGAAGAAAAGATAGGCCACTACACTGTTCATCAGTTAACCTTGAGGCCGCGTGTCGTCATTCCAGTGTGGTAAATAAACTTCCCATCACGCTTCAGTTTCCAAGTCGAGGGCACAGCGCCTTATGCTGCAGTGTCTGACTCCCTACTGGACGTTCAGCTGACCAACTACACCCTTTAGTGAGTAAACTTTGTGATACACTTTGTGATATGGGGTCGTGATTGTGGTGAAAGGATGAGCAAGTCATGGGTTAGTGAGGCCGGTTTGTACAATGTATCTCCAGAATACCTGGCTTTCAAGGGAGAGCCCGAAATTTTTCAGGCTACGCTGAAAGTCCAGTGGCCGCCTGGGGTAAATTGCATCACGTGCGTGTTCCCTGAAGGCGGGGTCGATTCACTGTACGTTTTGTGTGCTCTGGGTTCGGCGGAAATGCAGACACGTTTTGCATGAAGGAATGAACAGAACGCTGATAGCTGGCTCTTTCTAAGCTATCCCAACCTAGGTGTTTCTCTGACGCAGCCCTTCACTGCCCATGACTCGGCATCTAGCTGCTGCCAGCGGTGCATTGCTCACAACTCCCTGAAGACACAGGAGGCCCTTTTATCCGTTTCGGATCCTATTGCAGACCGGCGACTCAAGAGAGACCTGATATGCTTCCTAGGGTTCAAGAAACCCAGGGACTTAGGCTGCATGGGGTCTGTTGCATGCCTACCTCGTTCATGAGAAAACCTGAAGAGTAGCTTAAGGCCAGAGGCCCCGTGTGCTTCTCCCCTTCCCTGAGGACAACCGAAGTAGGAGCACTTACCGAGGAACGGCAACATCCAATTTCCTTCCAGGAAATTCACTTGTCATCACAAAGGCAACTGTGCAACAACACTGTTTCCCAGGGAGAACTGAGCCCGCAGCTCTCTAAATCCCAATGAGGAAAACAAAGTTTCCCTTCAAGCCTTAGTTTCAAAATGGACCGCAGACCATTCACCCTGTGGTTTCCGTCTCTCCATGGCACGTCCAAGGTGCGCATAGCACGGAGATACTACAGTCGTTTCAACTTGCCGCATCCTAGCATTTGAACCAAAGACGCCCTTCACAGCCCTTCTTTCGGCCTATAGCTGCCCTCAACTGAGCTTCGCTCACAAGGCCCAGAAAGGACGGGCAGTCCGTCGTTCACATCTTGGATCCTAGTGCAGACCCCCGTGTCCTAAGACGCCAGAAACGCTTCCTAGATTTAAAGCACCGCTCTGACAAACGCTGCCGTGAGCCTGCGGCCCGCCTATGTCTGTGACGAGAGAAGTAGAACGTTGGCCTGAGGTGAGTCGTCCAGGGTTGTGGGCGTACTCACGAACAATTTTGGAGGGATGAGGACGTGGCAGGAATTGAAAGCCAAGTGTTCTTTCGTGGAGGATAACTAGTCTTCCCAAAGACGACTGTGCAGCAAAGAGAAGATGGGCAACAACAGTGTTTACCAGGTAATCCTGGGGCCGCAAACTCTCTACTTTGCAATGAGGAAAATCAACGTTCCCAGGAAGCCTCAATTTCCAGCAGCACAAAGCAGCGTATTAACAAGTCGCATCGCACTCTCTCTTGTACATCCCGTGGACACAGTGGCTCGTGACACTAGAAACCATTGCCATGCTGGGAGTCCTGACTGTGGTGTAAGGATATCAAGGTGAGGGCTTAGTTAGGCCTAGGTGACAGTACTTCTCTAGACTATCTACCAGTTCGGGAAAACCCTGTAGGTTTCGAAGCCGGACTTAAAGTGTAGTTGCCGCTTGAGGTAGACGGACGTCGTGGAGCCGCTCCCAGGAGCAGTGGTAGGCTAACTGTATTTTCTCCTGCAGCTCACGGTTCCTCCAGAGCGCAGACACCCTTTGCATGAAGGAAGGCATGGAACGTTGATAACTGGGTTGCTTTCAAGCTATCGCAATCCAGGTGTCTAACCAACGAAGCCCTTCACTGCCCGTCAGTCGGCATCTAGCTGTTCCCGACGGTAGATGGCTCAAGGCTCCACGAAGACACAGGCAGTCCTTTCTCAGTACGTTTTGGAACCTAACGCTGACAAGTGAGTCCAAAAGAGAGCTGATATGCTTCCTAGAGTTCACGAACCACAGGGACTAAGGCTCTATGCAATCTGTTGCTTCGCTAAGTCTGTCATGAGAACACCTGGACGTTAGCTTGAGGCTAGAGGCCCCATGTGGTGGGCCCATTCCCTGAAGACTACTGAAGGATGACCACCTACCAAGGGATGGCAACCTCCAAGCTTCTTGCCTAGAAACTCACATCATCACGATGGCAATTGTGTTACGAAGAGAAGCTGTGCAGCAACAGCGTTTCTTGGGGAGAATTGAGCCTGCGGCTCTGTAAATGCCGGTGAGGAAAAGAAAGTTTCACTCGCAGCCTTACTTTCAAAAGGGACCACACAGAGCATTCACCCTGCTGTGTCTTTCTCTAGTTTGTACTCCCAAGGTGCGTTAGAAGGGAGATACTTGAGTTGTTTCACTTACCACATGCTAGATGTTTAGCAAAAGAAGATCTTTACTGCCCTTGTTTCGGCATATGGTTGTCCTCAGCCGAACACTTCTCTCAGCTCCTAGAAGCGACGGGCGGTCCATCGTGTACATCTTGGATCCCAGTGCAGACCTGTTTGTCCTAAGACACCAGAAATGCTTCCTACACTTAAAGCACCGCTTTGACAAACGCTGCCTGGAACCTGTTGCCTGCCTCTCTGTGTGACGAACAAAACAGTACCTTAGCTTGGGGCCAGTCCTCCTATATGTTTGGCTTACTCACCGACGATTGCTGAGGGATGAGCACCTAGCAGGGAGTGCAAGGCCACGTATGCCTCACGGGGTTGGGGGGGGGAAATCACATGTCCTCACAAAGGCAATTCTGCAATGAAGAAAAGATAGGCCACTACACTGTTCATCAGTTAACCTTGAGGCCGCGTGTCGTCATTCCAGTGTGGTAAATAAACTTCCCATCACGCTTCAGTTTCCAAGTCGAGGGCACAGCGCCTTATGCTGCAGTGTCTGACTCCCTACTGGACGTTCAGCTGACCAACTACACCCTTTAGTGAGTAAACTTTGTGATACACTTTGTGATATGGGGTCGTGATTGTGGTGAAAGGATGAGCAAGTCATGGGTTAGTGAGGCCGGTTTGTACAATGTATCTCCAGAATACCTGGCTTTCAAGGGAGAGCCCGAAATTTTTCAGGCTACGCTGAAAGTCCAGTGGCTGCCTGGGGTAAATTGCATCACGTGCGAGTTCCCTGAAGGCGGGGTCGAATCACTGTACGTTTTGTGTGCTCTGGGTTCGGCGGAAATGCAGACACGTTTTGCATGAAGGAATGAACAGAACGCTGATAGCTGGCTCTTTCTAAGCTATCCCAACCTAGGTGTTTCTCTGACGCAGCCCTTCACTGCCCATGACTCGGCATCTAGCTGCTGCCAGCGGTGCATTGCTCACAACTCCCTGAAGACACAGGAGGCCCTTTTATCCGTTTCGGATCCTATTGCAGACCGGCGACTCAAGAGAGACCTGATATGCTTCCTAGGGTTCAAGAAACCCAGGGACTTAGGCTGCATGGGGTCTGTTGCATGCCTACCTCGTTCATGAGAAAACCTGAACAGTAGCTTAAGGCCAGAGGCCCCGTGTGCTTCTCCCCTTCCCTGAGGACAACCGAAGTAGGAGCACTTACCGAGGAACGGCAACATCCAATTTCCTTCCAGGAAATTCACTTGTCATCACAAAGGCAACTGTGCAACAACACTGTTTCCCAGGGAGAACTGAGCCCGCAGCTCTCTAAATCCCAATGAGGAAAATAAAGTTTCCCTTCAAGCCTTAGTTTCAAAATGGACCGCAGACCATTCACCCTGTGGTTTCCGTCTCTCCATGGCACGTCCAAGGTGCGCATAGCACGGAGATACTACAGTCGTTTCAACTTGCCGCATCCTAGCATTTGAACCAAAGACGCCCTTCACAGCCCTTCTTTCGGCCTATAGTTGCCCTCAACTGAGCTTCGCTCACAAGGCCCAGAAAGGACGGGCAGTCCGTCGTTCACATCTTGGATCCTAGTGCAGACCCCCGTGTCCTAAGACGCCAGAAACGCTTCCTAGATTTAAAGCACCGCTCTGACAAACGCTGCCGTGAGCCTGCGGCCCGCCTATGTCTGTGACGAGAGAAGTAGAACGTTGGCCTGAGGCGACGTTCAGGGTTGTGGGCGTACTCACGAACAATTTTGGAGGGATGAGGACGTGGCAGGAATTGAAAGCCAAGTGTTCTTTCGTGGAGGATAACTAGTCCTCCCAAAGACGACTGTGCAGCAAAGAGAAGATGGGCAACAACAGTGTTTAGCAGGTAATCCTGGGGCCGCAAACTCTCTACTTTGCAATGAGGAAAATCAACGTTCCCAGGAAGCCTCAATTTCCAGCAGCACAAAGCAGCGTATTAACAAGTCGCATCGCACTCTCTCTTGTACATCCCGTGGACACAGTGGCTCGTGACACTAGAAACCATTGCCATGCTGGGAGTCCTGACTGTGGTGTAAGGATATCAAGGTGAGGGCTTAGTTAGGCCTAGGTGACAGTACTTCTCTAGACTATCTACCAGTTCGGGAAAACCCTGTAGGTTTCGAAGCCGGACTTAAAGTGTAGTTGCCGCTTGAGGTAGACGGACGTCGTGGAGCAGCTCCCAGGAGCAGTGGTAGGCTAATTGTATTTTCTCCTGCAGCTCACGGTTCCTCCAGAGCGCAGACACCCTTTGCATGAAGGAAGGCATGGAACGTTGATAACTGGGTTGCTTTCAAGCTATCGCAATCCAGGTGTCTAACCAACGAAGCCCTTCACTGCCCGTCAGTCGGCATCTAGCTGTTCCCGACGGTAGATGGCTCAAGGCTCCACGAAGACACAGGCAGTCCTTTCTCAGTACGTTTTGGAACCTAACGCTGACAAGTGAGTCCAAAGAGAGCTGATATGCTTCCTGGAGTTCACGAACCACAGGGACTAAGGCTCTATGCAATCTGTTGCTTCGCTAAGTCTGTCATGAGAACACCTGGACGTTAGCTTGAGGCTAGAGGCCCCATGTGGTGGGCCCATTCCCTGAAGACTACTGAAGGATGACCACCTACCAAGGGATGGCAACCTCCAAGCTTCTTGCCTAGAAACTCACATCATCACGATGGCAATTGTGTTACGAAGAGAAGCTGTGCAGCAACAGCGTTTCTTGGGGAGAATTGAGCCTGCGGCTCTGTAAATGCCGGTGAGGAAAAGAAAGTTTCACTCGCAGCCTTACTTTCAAAAGGGACCACACAGAGCATTCACCCTGCTGTGTCTTTCTCTAGTTTGTACTCCCAAGGTGCGTTAGAAGGGAGATACTTGAGTTGTTTCACTTACCACATGCTAGATGTTTAGCAAAAGAAGATCTTTACTGCCCTTGTTTTGGCATATGGTTGTCCTCAGCTGAACACTTCTCTCAGCTCCTAGAAGCGACGGGTGGTCCATCGTGTACATCTTGGATCCCAGTGCAGACCTGTTTGTCCTAAGACACCAGAAATGCTTCCTACACTTAAAGCACCGCTTTGACAAACGCTGCCTGGAACCTGTTGCCTGCCTCTCTGTGTGACGAACAAAACAGTACCTTAGCTTGCGGCCAGTCCCCCTATATGTTTGGCTTACTCACCGACGATTGCTGAGGGATGAGCACCTAGCAGGGAGTGCAAGGCCACGTATGCCTCACCGGGTTGGGGGGGGAAATCACTTGTCCTCACAAAGGCAATTCTGCAATGAAGAAAAGATAGGCCACTACACTGTTCATCAGTTAACCTTGAGGCCGCGTGTCGTCATTCCAGTGTGGTAAATAAACTTCCCATCACGCTTCAGTTTCCAAGTCGAGGGCACAGCGCCTTATGCTGCAGTGTCTGACTCCCTACTGGACGTTCAGCTGACCAACTACACACTTTACTGAGTAAACTTTGTGATACACTTTGTGATATGGGGTCGTGATTGTGGTGAAAGGATGAGCAAGTCATGGGTTAGTGAGGCCGGTTTGTACAATGTATCTCCAGAATACCTGGCTTTCAAGGGAGAGCCCGAAATTTTTCAGGCTACGCTGAAAGTCCAGTGGCCGCCTGGGGTAAATTGCATCACGTGCGAGTTCCCTGAAGGCGGGGTCGAATCACTGTACGTTTTGTGTGCTCTGGGTTCGGCGGAAATGCAGACACGTTTTGCATGAAGGAATGAACAGAACGCTGATAGCTGGCTCTTTCTAAGCTATCCCAACCTAGGTGTTTCTCTGACGCAGCCCTTCACTGCCCATGACTCGGCATCTAGCTGCTGCCAGCGGTGCATTGCTCACAACTCCCTGAAGACACAGGAGGCCCTTTTATCCGTTTCGGATCCTATTGCAGACCGGCGACTCAAGAGAGACCTGATATGCTTCCTAGGGTTCAAGAAACCCAGGGACTTAGGCTGCATGGGGTCTGTTGCATGCCTACCTCGTTCATGAGAAAACCTGAACAGTAGCTTAAGGCCAGAGGCCCCGTGTGCTTCTCCCCTTCCCTGAGGACAACCGAAGTAGGAGCACTTACCGAGGAACGGCAACATCCAATTTCCTTCCAGGAAATTCACTTGTCATCACAAAGGCAACTGTGCAACAACACTGTTTCCCAGGGAGAACTGAGCCCGCAGCTCTCTAAATTCCAATGAGGAAAACAAAGTTTCCCTTCAAGCCTTAGTTTCAAAATGGACCGCAGACCATTCACCCTGTGGTTTCCGTCTCTCCATGGCACGTCCAAGGTGCGCATAGCACGGAGATACTACAGTCGTTTCAACTTGCCGCATCCTAGCATTTGAACCAAAGACGCCCTTCACAGCCCTTCTTTCGGCCTATAGTTGCCCTCAACTGAGCTTCGCTCACAAGGCCCAGAAAGGACGGGCAGTCCGTCGTTCACATCTTGGATCCTAGTGCAGACCCCCGTGTCCTAAGACGCCAGAAACGCTTCCTAGATTTAAAGCACCGCTCTGACAAACGCTGCCGTGAGCCTGCGGCCCACCTATGTCTGTGACGAGAGAAGTAGAACGTTGGCCTGAGGCGAGTCGTCCAGGGTTGTGGGCGTACTCACGAACAATTTTGGAGGGATGAGGACGTGGCAGGAATTGAAAGCCAAGTGTTCTTTCGTGGAGGATAACTAGTCCTCCCAAAGACGACTGTGCAGCAAAGAGAAGATGGGCAACAACAGTGTTTAGCAGGTAATCCTGGGGCCGCAAACTCTCTACTTTGCAATGAGGAAAATCAACGTTCCCAGGAAGCCTCAATTTCCAGCAGCACAAAGCAGCGTATTAACAAGTCGCATCGCACTCTCTCTTGTACATCCCGTGGACACAGTGGCTCGTGACACTAGAAACCATTGCCATGCTGGGAGTCCTGACTGTGGTGTAAGGATATCAAGGTGAGGGCTTAGTTAGGCCTAGGTGACAGTACTTCTCTAGACTATCTACCAGTTCGGGAAAACCCTGTAGGTTTCGAAGCCGGACTTAAAGTGTAGTTGCCGCTTGAGGTAGACGGACGTCGTGGAGCAGCTCCCAGGAGCAGTGGTAGGCTAACTGTATTTTCTCCTGCAGCTCACGGTTCCTCCAGAGCGCAGACACCCTTTGCATGAAGGAAGGCATGGAACGTTGATAACTGGGTTGCTTTCAAGCTATCGCAATCCAGGTGTCTAACCAACGAAGCCCTTC
This sequence comes from Pseudorca crassidens, assembly GCF_039906515.1. Taxonomy (NCBI): domain Eukaryota; kingdom Metazoa; phylum Chordata; class Mammalia; order Artiodactyla; family Delphinidae; genus Pseudorca; species Pseudorca crassidens. Next base: position 47,585,077 of record NC_090305.1, read on the forward strand.
ACTGCCCGTCAGTCATCATCTAGCTGTTCCCGACGGTAGATGGCTCAAGGCTCCACGAAGACACAGGCAGTCCTTTCTCAGTACGTTTTGGAACCTAACGCTGACAAGTGAGTCCAAAAGAGAGCTGATATGCTTCCTAGAGTTCACGAACCACAGGGACTAAGGCTCTATGCAATCTGTTGCTTCGCTAAGTCTGTCATGAGAACACCTGGACGTTAGCTTGAGGCTAGAGGCCCCATGTGGTGGGCCCATTCCCTGAAGACTACTGAAGGATGACCACCTACCAAGGGATGGCAACCTCCAAGCTTCTTGCCTAGAAACTCACATCATCACGATGGCAATTGTGTTACGAAGAGAAGCTGTGCAGCAACAGCGTTTCTTGGGGAGAATTGAGCCTGCGGCTCTGTAAATGCCGGTGAGGAAAAGAAAGTTTCACTCGCAGCCTTACTTTCAAAAGGGACCACACAGAGCATTCACCCTGCTGTGTCTTTCTCTAGTTTGTACTCCCAAGGTGCGTTAGAAGGGAGATACTTGAGTTGTTTCACTTACCACATGCTAGATGTTTAGCAAAAGAAGATCTTTACTGCCCTTGTTTCGGCATATGGTTGTCCTCAGCCGAACACTTCTCTCAGCTCCTAGAAGCGACGGGCGGTCCATCGTGTACATCTTGGATCCCAGTGCAGACCTGTTTGTCCTAAGACACCAGAAATGCTTCCTACACTTAAAGCACCGCTTTGACAAACGCTGCCTGGAACCTGTTGCCTGCCTCTCTGTGTGACGAACAAAACAGTACCTTAGCTTGGGGCCAGTCCTCCTATATGTTTGGCTTACTCACCGACGATTGCTGAGGGATGAGCACCTAGCAGGGAGTGCAAGGCCACGTATGCCTCACGGGGTTGGGGGGGGGAAATCACTTGTCATCACAAAGGCAATTCTGCAATGAAGAAAAGATAGGCCACTACACTGTTCATCAGTTAACCTTGAGGCCGTGTGTCGTCATTCCAGTGTGGTAAATAAACTTCCCATCACGCTTCAGTTTCCAAGTCGAGGGCACAGCGCCTTATGCTGCAGTGTCTGACTCCCTACTGGACGTTCAGCTGACCAACTACACCCTTTAGTGAGTAAACTTTGTGATACACTTTGTGATATGGGGTCGTGATTGTGGTGAAAGGATGAGCAAGTCATGGGTTAGTGAGGCCGGTTTGTACAATGTATCTCCAGAATACCTGGCTTTCAAGGGAGAGCCCGAAATTTTTCAGGCTACGCTGAAAGTCCAGTGGCCGCCTGGGGTAAATTGCATCACGTGCGAGTTCCCTGAAGGCGGGGTCGAATCACTGTACGTTTTGTGTGCTCTGGGTTCGGCGGAAATGCAGACACGTTTTGCATGAAGGAATGAACAGAACGCTGATAGCTGGCTCTTTCTAAGCTATCCCAACCTAGGTGTTTCTCTGACGCAGCCCTTCACTGCCCATGACTCGGCATCTAGCTGCTGCCAGCGGTGCATTGCTCACAACTCCCTGAAGACACAGGAGGCCCTTTTATCCGTTTCGGATCCTATTGCAGACCGGCGACTCAAGAGAGACCTGATATGCTTCCTAGGGTTCAAGAAACCCAGGGACTTAGGCTGCATGGGGTCTGTTGCATGCCTACCTCGTTCATGAGAAAACCTGAACAGTAGCTTAAGGCCAGAGGCCCCGTGTGCTTCTCCCCTTCCCTGAGGACAACCGAAGTAGGAGCACTTACCGAGGAACGGCAACATCCAATTTCCTTCCAGGAAATTCACTTGTCATCACAGAGGCAACTGTGCAACAACACTGTTTCCCAGGGAGAACTGAGCCCGCAGCTCTCTAAATCCCAATGAGGAAAACAAAGTTTCCCTTCAAGCCTTAGTTTCAAAATGGACCGCAGACCATTCACCCTGTGGTTTCCGTCTCTCCATGGCACGTCCAAGGTGCGCATAGCACGGAGATACTACAGTCGTTTCAACTTGCCGCATCCTAGCATTTGAACCAAAGACGCCCTTCACAGCCCTTCTTTCGGCCTATAGTTGCCCTCAACTGAGCTTCGCTCACAAGGCCCAGAAAGGACGGGCAGTCCGTCGTTCACATCTTGGATCCTAGTGCAGACCCCCGTGTCCTAAGACGCCAGAAACGCTTCCTAGATTTAAAGCACCGCTCTGACAAACGCTGCCGTGAGCCTGCGGCCCACCTATGTCTGTGACGAGAGAAGTAGAACGTTGGCCTGAGGCGAGTCGTCCAGGGTTGTGGGCGTACTCACGAACAATTTTGGAGGGATGAGGACGTGGCAGGAATTGAAAGCCAAGTGTTCTTTCGTGGAGGATAACTAGTCCTCCCAAAGACGACTGTGCAGCAAAGAGAAGATGGGCAACAACAGTGTTTAGCAGGTAATCCTGGGGCCGCAAACTCTCTACTTTGCAATGAGGAAAATCAACGTTCCCAGGAAGCCTCAATTTCCAGCAGCACAAAGCAGCGTATTAACAAGTCGCATCGCACTCTCTCTTGTACATCCCGTGGACACAGTGGCTCGTGACACTAGAAACCATTGCCATGCTGGGAGTCCTGACTGTGGTGTAAGGATATCAAGGTGAGGGCTTAGTTAGGCCTAGGTGACAGTACTTCTCTAGACTATCTACCAGTTCGGGAAAACCCTGTAGGTTTCGAAGCCGGACTTAAAGTGTAGTTGCCGCTTGAGGTAGACGGACGTCGTGGAGCAGCTCCCAGGAGCAGTGGTAGGCTAATTGTATTTTCTCCTGCAGCTCACGGTTCCTCCAGAGCGCAGACACCCTTTGCATGAAGGAAGGCATGGAACGTTGATAACTGGGTTGCTTTCAAGCTATCGCAATCCAGGTGTCTAACCAACGAAGCCCTTCACTGCCCGTCAGTCGGCATCTAGCTGTTCCCGACGGTAGATGGCTCAAGGCTCCACGAAGACACAGGCAGTCCTTTCTCAGTACGTTTTGGAACCTAACGCTGACAAGTGAGTCCAAAAGAGAGCTGATATGCTTCCTAGAGTTCACGAACCACAGGGACTAAGGCTCTATGCAATCTGTTGCTTCGCTAAGTCTGTCATGAGAACACCTGGACGTTAGCTTGAGGCTAGAGGCCCCATGTGGTGGGCCCATTCCCTGAAGACTACTGAAGGATGACCACCTACCAAGGGATGGCAACCTCCAAGCTTCTTGCCTAGAAACTCACATCATCACGATGGCAATTGTGTTACGAAGAGAAGCTGTGCAGCAACAGCGTTTCTTGGGGAGAATTGAGCCTGCGGCTCTGTAAATGCCGGTGAGGAAAAGAAAGTTTCACTCGCAGCCTTACTTTCAAAAGGGACCACACAGAGCATTCACCCTGCTGTGTCTTTCTCTAGTTTGTACTCCCAAGGTGCGTTAGAAGGGAGATACTTGAGTTGTTTCACTTACCACATGCTAGATGTTTAGCAAAAGAAGATCTTTACTGCCCTTGTTTCGGCATATGGTTGTCCTCAGCCGAACACTTCTCTCAGCTCCTAGAAGCGACGGGCGGTCCATCGTGTACATCTTGGATCCCAGTGCAGACCTGTTTGTCCTAAGACACCAGAAATGCTTCCTACACTTAAAGCACCGCTTTGACAAACGCTGCCTGGAACCTGTTGCCTGCCTCTCTGTGTGACGAACAAAACAGTACCTTAGCTTGGGGCCAGTCCCCCTATATGTTTGGCTTACTCACCGACGATTGCTGAGGGATGAGCACCTAGCAGGGAGTGCAAGGCCACGTATGCCTCACGGGGTTGGGGGGGGGAAATCACTTGTCCTCACAAAGGCAATTCTGCAATGAAGAAAAGATAGGCCACTACACTGTTCATCAGTTAACCTTGAGGCCGTGTGTCATCATTCCAGTGTGGTAAATAAACTTCCCATCACGCTTCAGTTTCCAAGTCGAGGGCACAGCGCCTTATGCTGCAGTGTCTGACTCCCTACTGGACGTTCAGCTGACCAACTACACCCTTTAGTGAGTAAACTTTGTGATACACTTTGTGATATGGGGTCGTGATTGTGGTGAAAGGATGAGCAAGTCATGGGTTAGTGAGGCCGGTTTGTACAATGTATCTCCAGAATACCTGGCTTTCAAGGGAGAGCCCGAAATTTTTCAGGCTACGCTGAAAGTCCAGTGGCCGCCTGGGGTAAATTGCATCACGTGCGAGTTCCCTGAAGGCGGGGTCGAATCACTGTACGTTTTGTGTGCTCTGGGTTCGGCGGAAATGCAGACACGTTTTGCATGAAGGAATGAACAGAACGCTGATAGCTGGCTCTTTCTAAGCTATCCCAACCTAGGTGTTTCTCTGACGCAGCCCTTCACTGCCCATGACTCGGCATCTAGCTGCTGCCAGCGGTGCATTGCTCACAACTCCCTGAAGACACAGGAGGCCCTTTTATCCGTTTCGGATCCTATTGCAGACCGGCGACTCAAGAGAGACCTGATATGCTTCCTAGGGTTCAAGAAACCCAGGGACTTAGGCTGCATGGGGTCTGTTGCATGCCTACCTCGTTCATGAGAAAACCTGAACAGTAGCTTAAGGCCAGAGGCCCCGTGTGCTTCTCCCCTTCCCTGAGGACAACCGAAGTAGGAGCACTTACCGAGGAATGGCAACATCCAATTTCCTTCCAGGAAATTCACTTGTCATCACAGAGGCAACTGTGCAACAACACTGTTTCCCAGGGAGAACTGAGCCCGCAGCTCTCTAAATCCCAATGAGGAAAACAAAGTTTCCCTTCAAGCCTTAGTTTCAAAATGGACCGCAGACCATTCACCCTGTGGTTTCCGTCTCTCCATGGCACGTCCAAGGTGCGCATAGCACGGAGATACTACAGTCGTTTCAACTTGCCGCATCCTAGCATTTGAACCAAAGACGCCCTTCACAGCCCTTCTTTCGGCCTATAGTTGCCCTCAACTGAGCTTCGCTCACAAGGCCCAGAAAGGACGGGCAGTCCGTCGTTCACATCTTGGATCCTAGTGCAGACCCCCGTGTCCTAAGACGCCAGAAACGCTTCCTAGATTTAAAGCACCGCTCTGACAAACGCTGCCGTGAGCCTGCGGCCCACCTATGTCTGTGACGAGAGAAGTAGAACGTTGGCCTGAGGCGAGTCGTCCAGGGTTGTGGGCGTACTCACGAACAATTTTGGAGGGATGAGGACGTGGCAGGAATTGAAAGCCAAGTGTTCTTTCGTGGAGGATAACTAGTCCTCCCAAAGACGACTGTGCAGCAAAGAGAAGATGGGCAACAACAGTGTTTAGCAGGTAATCCTGGGGCCGCAAACTCTCTACTTTGCAATGAGGAAAATCAACGTTCCCAGGAAGCCTCAATTTCCAGCAGCACAAAGCAGCGTATTAACAAGTCGCATCGCACTCTCTCTTGTACATCCCGTGGACACAGTGGCTCGTGACACTAGAAACCATTGCCATGCTGGGAGTCCTGACTGTGGTGTAAGGATATCAAGGTGAGGGCTTAGTTAGGCCTAGGTGACAGTACTTCTCTAGACTATCTACCAGTTCGGGAAAACCCTGTAGGTTTCGAAGCCGGACTTAAAGTGTAGTTGCCGCTTGAGGTAGACGGACGTCGTGGAGCAGCTCCCAGGAGCAGTGGTAGGCTAATTGTATTTTCTCCTGCAGCTCACGGTTCCTCCAGAGCGCAGACACCCTTTGCATGAAGGAAGGCATGGAACGTTGATAACTGGGTTGCTTTCAAGCTATCGCAATCCAGGTGTCTAACCAACGAAGCCCTTCACTGCCCGTCAGTCGGCATCTAGCTGTTCCCGACGGTAGATGGCTCAAGGCTCCACGAAGACACAGGCAGTCCTTTCTCAGTACGTTTTGGAACCTAACGCTGACAAGTGAGTCCAAAAGAGAGCTGATATGCTTCCTAGAGTTCACGAACCACAGGGACTAAGGCTCTATGCAATCTGTTGCTTCGCTAAGTCTGTCATGAGAACACCTGGACGTTAGCTTGAGGCTAGAGGCCCCATGTGGTGGGCCCATTCCCTGAAGACTACTGAAGGATGACCACCTACCAAGGGATGGCAACCTCCAAGCTTCTTGCCTAGAAACTCACATCATCACGATGGCAATTGTGTTACGAAGAGAAGCTGTGCAGCAACAGCGTTTCTTGGGGAGAATTGAGCCTGCGGCTCTGTAAATGCCGGTGAGGAAAAGAAAGTTTCACTCGCAGCCTTACTTTCAAAAGGGACCACACAGAGCATTCACCCTGCTGTGTCTTTCTCTAGTTTGTACTCCCAAGGTGCGTTAGAAGGGAGATACTTGAGTTGTTTCACTTACCACATGCTAGATGTTTAGCAAAAGAAGATCTTTACTGCCCTTGTTTCGGCATATGGTTGTCCTCAGCCGAACACTTCTCTCAGCTCCTAGAAGCGACGGGCGGTCCATCGTGTACATCTTGGATCCCAGTGCAGACCTGTTTGTCCTAAGACACCAGAAATGCTTCCTACACTTAAAGCACCGCTTTGACAAACGCTGCCTGGAACCTGTTGCCTGCCTCTCTGTGTGACGAACAAAACAGTACCTTAGCTTGGGGCCAGTCCCCCTATATGTTTGGCTTACTCACCGACGATTGCTGAGGGATGAGCACCTAGCAGGGAGTGCAAGGCCACGTATGCCTCACGGGGTTGGGGGGGGGAAATCACTTGTCCTCACAAAGGCAATTCTGCAATGAAGAAAAGATAGGCCACTACACTGTTCATCAGTTAACCTTGAGGCCGTGTGTCATCATTCCAGTGTGGTAAATAAACTTCCCATCACGCTTCAGTTTCCAAGTCGAGGGCACAGCGCCTTATGCTGCAGTGTCTGACTCCCTACTGGACGTTCAGCTGACCAACTACACCCTTTAGTGAGTAAACTTTGTGATACACTTTGTGATATGGGGTCGTGATTGTGGTGAAAGGATGAGCAAGTCATGGGTTAGTGAGGCCGGTTTGTACAATGTATCTCCAGAATACCTGGCTTTCAAGGGAGAGCCCGAAATTTTTCAGGCTACGCTGAAAGTCCAGTGGCCGCCTGGGGTAAATTGCATCACGTGCGAGTTCCCTGAAGGCGGGGTCGAATCACTGTACGTTTTGTGTGCTCTGGGTTCGGCGGAAATGCAGACACGTTTTGCATGAAGGAATGAACAGAACGCTGATAGCTGGCTCTTTCTAAGCTATCCCAACCTAGGTGTTTCTCTGACGCAGCCCTTCACTGCCCATGACTCGGCATCTAGCTGCTGCCAGCGGTGCATTGCTCACAACTCCCTGAAGACACAGGAGGCCCTTTTATCCGTTTCGGATCCTATTGCAGACCGGCGACTCAAGAGAGACCTGATATGCTTCCTAGGGTTCAAGAAACCCAGGGACTTAGGCTGCATGGGGTCTGTTGCATGCCTACCTCGTTCATGAGAAAACCTGAACAGTAGCTTAAGGCCAGAGGCCCCGTGTGCTTCTCCCCTTCCCTGAGGACAACCGAAGTAGGAGCACTTACCGAGGAATGGCAACATCCAATTTCCTTCCAGGAAATTCACTTGTCATCACAGAGGCAACTGTGCAACAACACTGTTTCCCAGGGAGAACTGAGCCCGCAGGTCTCTAAATCCCAATGAGGAAAACAAAGTTTCCCTTCAAGCCTTAGTTTCAAAATGGACCGCAGACCATTCACCCTGTGGTTTCCGTCTCTCCATGGCACGTCCAAGGTGCGCATAGCACGGAGATACTACAGTCGTTTCAACTTGCCGCATCCTAGCATTTGAACCAAAGATGCCCTTCACAGCCCTTCTTTCGGCCTATAGTTGCCCTCAACTGAGCTTCGCTCACAAGGCCCAGAAAGGACGGGCAGTCCGTCGTTCACATCTTGGATCCTAGTGCAGACCCCCGTGTCCTAAGACGCCAGAAACGCTTCCTAGATTTAAAGCACCGCTCTGACAAACGCTGCCGTGAGCCTGCGGCCCGCCTATGTCTGTGACGAGAGAAGTAGAACGTTGGCCTGAGGCGAGTCGTCCAGGGTTGTGGGCGTACTCACGAACAATTTTGGAGGGATGAGGACGTGGCAGGAATTGAAAGCCAAGTGTTCTTTCGTGGAGGATAACTAGTCCTCCCAAAGACGACTGTGCAGCAAAGAGAAGATGGGCAACAACAGTGTTTAGCAGGTAATCCTGGGGCCGCAAACTCTCTACTTTGCAATGAGGAAAATCAACGTTCCCAGGAAGCCTCAATTTCCAGCAGCACAAAGCAGCGTATTAACAAGTCGCATCGCACTCTCTCTTGTACATCCCGTGGACACAGTGGCTCGTGACACTAGAAACCATTGCCATGCTGGGAGTCCTGACTGTGGTGTAAGGATATCAAGGTGAGGGCTTAGTTAGGCCTAGGTGACAGTACTTCTCTAGACTATCTACCAGTTCGGGAAAACCCTGTAGGTTTCGAAGCCGGACTTAAAGTGTAGTTGCCGCTTGAGGTAGACGGACGTCGTGGAGCAGCTCCCAGGAGCAGTGGTAGGCTAACTGTATTTTCTCCTGCAGCTCACGGTTCCTCCAGAGCGCAGACACCCTTTGCATGAAGGAAGGCATGGAACGTTGATAACTGGGTTGCTTTCAAGCTATCGCAATCCAGGTGTCTAACCAACGAAGCCCTTCACTGCCCGTCAGTCGGCATCTAGCTGTTCCCGACGGTAGATGGCTCAAGGCTCCACGAAGACACAGGCAGTCCTTTCTCAGTACGTTTTGGAACCTAACGCTGACAAGTGAGTCCAAAAGAGAGCTGATATGCTTCCTAGAGTTCACGAACCACAGGGACTAAGGCTCTATGCAATCTGTTGCTTCGCTAAGTCTGTCATGAGAACACCTGGACGTTAGCTTGAGGCTAGAGGCCCCATGTGGTGGGCCCATTCCCTGAAGACTACTGAAGGATGACCACCTACCAAGGGATGGCAACCTCCAAGCTTCTTGCCTAGAAACTCACATCATCACGATGGCAATTGTGTTACGAAGAGAAGCTGTGCAGCAACAGCGTTTCTTGGGGAGAATTGAGCCTGTGGCTCTGTAAATGCCGGTGAGGAAAAGAAAGTTTCACTCGCAGCCTTACTTTCAAAAGGGACCACACAGAGCATTCACCCTGCTGTGTCTTTCTCTAGTTTGTACTCCCAAGGTGCGTTAGAAGGGAGATACTTGAGTTGTTTCACTTACCACATGCTAGATGTTTAGCAAAAGAAGATCTTTACTGCCCTTGTTTCGGCATATGGTTGTCCTCAGCCGAACACTTCTCTCAGCTCCTAGAAGCGACGGGCGGTCCATCGTGTACATCTTGGATCCCAGTGCAGACCTGTTTGTCCTAAGACACCAGAAATGCTTCCTACACTTAAAGCACCGCTTTGACAAACGCTGCCTGGAACCTGTTGCCTGCCTCTCTGTGTGACGAACAAAACAGTACCTTAGCTTGGGGCCAGTCCTCCTATATGTTTGGCTTACTCACCGACGATTGCTGAGGGATGAGCACCTAGCAGGGAGTGCAAGGCCACGTATGCCTCACGGGGTTGGGGGGGGGAAATCACTTGTCCTCACAAAGGCAATTCTGCAATGAAGAAAAGATAGGCCACTACACTGTTCATCAGTTAACCTTGAGGCCGCGTGTCGTCATTCCAGTGTGGTAAATAAACTTCCCATCACGCTTCAGTTTCCAAGTCGAGGGCACAGCGCCTTATGCTGCAGTGTCTGACTCCCTACTGGACGTTCAGCTGACCAACTACACCCTTTAGTGAGTAAACTTTGTGATACACTTTGTGATATGGGGTCGTGATTGTGGTGAAAGGATGAGCAAGTCATGGGTTAGTGAGGCCGGTTTGTACAATGTATCTCCAGAATACCTGGCTTTCAAGGGAGAGCCCGAAATTTTTCAGGCTACGCTGAAAGTCCAGTGGCCGCCTGGGGTAAATTGCATCACGTGCGAGTTCCCTGAAGGCGGGGTCGAATCACTGTACGTTTTGTGTGCTCTGGGTTCGGCGGAAATGCAGACACGTTTTGCATGAAGGAATGAACAGAACGCTGATAGCTGGCTCTTTCTAAGCTATCCCAACCTAGGTGTTTCTCTGACGCAGCCCTTCACTGCCCATGACTCGGCATCTAGCTGCTGCCAGCGGTGCATTGCTCACAACTCCCTGAAGACACAGGAGGCCCTTTTATCCGTTTCGGATCCTATTGCAGACCGGCGACTCAAGAGAGACCTGATATGCTTCCTAGGGTTCAAGAAACCCAGGGACTTAGGCTGCATGGGGTCTGTTGCATGCCTACCTCGTTCATGAGAAAACCTGAACAGTAGCTTAAGGCCAGAGGCCCCATGTGCTTCTCCCCTTCCCTGAGGACAACCGAAGTAGGAGCACTTACCGAGGAACGGCAACATCCAATTTCTTTCCAGGAAATTCACTTGTCATCACAAAGGCAACTGTGCAACAACACTGTTTCCCAGGGAGAACTGAGCCCGCAGCTCTCTAAATTCCAATGAGGAAAACAAAGTTTCCCTTCAAGCCTTAGTTTCAAAATGGACCGCAGACCATTCACCCTGTGGTTTCCGTCTCTCCATGGCACGTCCAAGGTGCGCATAGCACGGAGATACTACAGTCGTTTCAACTTGCCGCATCCTAGCATTTGAACCAAAGACGCCCTTCACAGCCCTTCTTTCGGCCTATAGTTGCCCTCAACTGAGCTTCGCTCACAAGGCCCAGAAAGGACGGGCAGTCCGTCGTTCACATCTTGGATCCTAGTGCAGACCCCCGTGTCCTAAGACGCCAGAAACGCTTCCTAGATTTAAAGCACCGCTCTGACAAACGCTGCCGTGAGCCTGCGGCCCGCCTATGTCTGTGACGAGAGAAGTAGAACGTTGGCCTGAGGCGAGTCATCCAGGGTTGTGGGCGTACTCACGAACAATTTTGGAGGGATGAGGACGTGGCAGGAATTGAAAGCCAAGTGTTCTTTTGTGGAGGATAACTAGTCCTCCCAAAGACGACTGTGCAGCAAAGAGAAGATGGGCAACAACAGTGTTTAGCAGGTAATCCTGGGGCCGCAAACTCTCTACTTTGCAATGAGGAAAATCAACGTTCCCAGGAAGCCTCAATTTCCAGCAGCACAAAGCAGCGTATTAACAAGTCGCATCGCACTCTCTCTTGTACATCCCGTGGACACAGTGGCTCGTGACACTAGAAACCATTGCCATGCTGGGAGTCCTGACTGTGGTGTAAGGATATCAAGGTGAGGGCTTAGTTAGGCCTAGGTGACAGTACTTCTCTAGACTATCTACCAGTTCGGGAAAACCCTGTAGGTTTCGAAGCCGGACTTAAAGTGTAGTTGCCGCTTGAGGTAGACGGACGTCGTGGAGCAGCTCCCAGGAGCAGTGGTAGGCTAATTGTATTTTCTCCTGCAGCTCACGGTTCCTCCAGAGCGCAGACACCCTTTGCATGAAGGAAGGCATGGAACGTTGATAACTGGGTTGCTTTCAAGCTATTGCAATCCAGGTGTCTAACCAACGAAACCCTTCACTGCCCGTCAGTCGGCATCTAGCTGTTCCCGACGGTAGATGGCTCAAGGCTCCACGAAGACACAGGCAGTCCTTTCTCAGTACGTTTTGGAACCTAACGCTGACAAGTGAGTCCAAAAGAGAGCTGATATGCTTCCTAGAGTTCACGAACCACAGGGACTAAGGCTCTATGCAATCTGTTGCTTCGCTAAGTCTGTCATGAGAACACCTGGACGTTAGCTTGAGGCTAGAGGCCCCATGTGGTGGGCCCATTCCCTGAAGACTACTGAAGGATGACCACCTACCAAGGGATGGCAACCTCCAAGCTTCTTGCCTAGAAACTCACATCATCACGATGGCAATTGTGTTACGAAGAGAAGCTGTGCAGCAACAGCGTTTCTTGGGGAGAATTGAGCCTGCGGCTCTGTAAATGCCGGTGAGGAAAAGAAAGTTTCACTCGCAGCCTTACTTTCAAAAGGGACCACACAGAGCATTCACCCTGCTGTGTCTTTCTCTAGTTTGTACTCCCAAGGTGCGTTAGAAGGGAGATACTTGAGTTGTTTCACTTACCACATGCTAGATGTTTAGCAAAAGAAGATCTTTACTGCCCTTGTTTCGGCATATGGTTGTCCTCAGCCGAACACTTCTCTCAGCTCCTAGAAGCGACGGGCGGTCCATCGTGTACATCTTGGATCCCAGTGCAGACCTGTTTGTCCTAAGACACCAGAAATGCTTCCTACACTTAAAGCACCGCTTTGACAAACGCTGCCTGGAACCTGTTGCCTGCCTCTCTGTGTGACGAACAAAACAGTACCTTAGCTTGGGGCCAGTCCCCCTATATGTTTGGCTTACTCACCGACGATTGCTGAGGGATGAGCACCTAGCAGGGAGTGCAAGGCCACGTATGCCTCACGGGGTTGGGGGGGGGAAATCACTTGTCCTCACAAAGGCAATTCTGCAATGAAGAAAAGATAGGCCACTACACTGTTCATCAGTTAACCTTGAGGCCGCGTGTCGTCATTCCAGTGTGGTAAATAAACTTCCCATCACGCTTCAGTTTCCAAGTCGAGGGCACAGCGCCTTATGCTGCAGTGTCTGACTCCCTACTGGACGTTCAGCTGACCAACTACACCCTTTAGTGAGTAAACTTTGTGATACACTTTGTGATATGGGGTCGTGATTGTGGTGAAAGGATGAGCAAGTCATGGGTTAGTGAGGCCGGTTTGTACAATGTATCTCCAGAATACCTGGCTTTCAAGGGAGAGCCCGAAATTTTTCAGGCTACGCTGAAAGTCCAGTGGCCGCCTGGGGTAAATTGCATCACGTGCGTGTTCCCTGAAGGCGGGGTCGATTCACTGTACGTTTTGTGTGCTCTGGGTTCGGCGGAAATGCAGACACGTTTTGCATGAAGGAATGAACAGAACGCTGATAGCTGGCTCTTTCTAAGCTATCCCAACCTAGGTGTTTCTCTGACGCAGCCCTTCACTGCCCATGACTCGGCATCTAGCTGCTGCCAGCGGTGCATTGCTCACAACTCCCTGAAGACACAGGAGGCCCTTTTATCCGTTTCGGATCCTATTGCAGACCGGCGACTCAAGAGAGACCTGATATGCTTCCTAGGGTTCAAGAAACCCAGGGACTTAGGCTGCATGGGGTCTGTTGCATGCCTACCTCGTTCATGAGAAAACCTGAAGAGTAGCTTAAGGCCAGAGGCCCCGTGTGCTTCTCCCCTTCCCTGAGGACAACCGAAGTAGGAGCACTTACCGAGGAACGGCAACATCCAATTTCCTTCCAGGAAATTCACTTGTCATCACAAAGGCAACTGTGCAACAACACTGTTTCCCAGGGAGAACTGAGCCCGCAGCTCTCTAAATCCCAATGAGGAAAACAAAGTTTCCCTTCAAGCCTTAGTTTCAAAATGGACCGCAGACCATTCACCCTGTGGTTTCCGTCTCTCCATGGCACGTCCAAGGTGCGCATAGCACGGAGATACTACAGTCGTTTCAACTTGCCGCATCCTAGCATTTGAACCAAAGACGCCCTTCACAGCCCTTCTTTCGGCCTATAGCTGCCCTCAACTGAGCTTCGCTCACAAGGCCCAGAAAGGACGGGCAGTCCGTCGTTCACATCTTGGATCCTAGTGCAGACCCCCGTGTCCTAAGACGCCAGAAACGCTTCCTAGATTTAAAGCACCGCTCTGACAAACGCTGCCGTGAGCCTGCGGCCCGCCTATGTCTGTGACGAGAGAAGTAGAACGTTGGCCTGAGGCGAGTCGTCCAGGGTTGTGGGCGTACTCACGAACAATTTTGGAGGGATGAGGACGTGGCAGGAATTGAAAGCCAAGTGTTCTTTCGTGGAGGATAACTAGTCTTCCCAAAGACGACTGTGCAGCAAAGAGAAGATGGGCAACAACAGTGTTTAGCAGGTAATCCTGGGGCCGCAAACTCTCTACTTTGCAATGAGGAAAATCAACGTTCCCAGGAAGCCTCAATTTCCAGCAGCACAAAGCAGCGTATTAACAAGTCGCATCGCACTCTCTCTTGTACATCCCGTGGACACAGTGGCTCGTGACACTAGAAACCATTGCCATGCTGGGAGTCCTGACTGTGGTGTAAGGATATCAAGGTGAGGGCTTAGTTAGGCCTAGGTGACAGTACTTCTCTAGACTATCTACCAGTTCGGGAAAACCCTGTAGGTTTCGAAGCCGGACTTAAAGTGTAGTTGCCGCTTGAGGTAGACGGACGTCGTGGAGCCGCTCCCAGGAGCAGTGGTAGGCTAACTGTATTTTCTCCTGCAGCTCACGGTTCCTCCAGAGCGCAGACACCCTTTGCATGAAGGAAGGCATGGAACGTTGATAACTGGGTTGCTTTCAAGCTATCGCAATCCAGGTGTCTAACCAACGAAGCCCTTCACTGCCCGTCAGTCGGCATCTAGCTGTTCCCGACGGTAGATGGCTCAAGGCTCCACGAAGACACAGGCAGTCCTTTCTCAGTACGTTTTGGAACCTAACGCTGACAAGTGAGTCCAAAAGAGAGCTGATATGCTTCCTAGAGTTCACGAACCACAGGGACTAAGGCTCTATGCAATCTGTTGCTTCGCTAAGTCTGTCATGAGAACACCTGGACGTTAGCTTGAGGCTAGAGGCCCCATGTGGTGGGCCCATTCCCTGAAGACTACTGAAGGATGACCACCTACCAAGGGATGGCAACCTCCAAGCTTCTTGCCTAGAAACTCACATCATCACGATGGCAATTGTGTTACGAAGAGAAGCTGTGCAGCAACAGCGTTTCTTGGGGAGAATTGAGCCTGCGGCTCTGTAAATGCCGGTGAGGAAAAGAAAGTTTCACTCGCAGCCTTACTTTCAAAAGGGACCACACAGAGCATTCACCCTGCTGTGTCTTTCTCTAGTTTGTACTCCCAACGTGCGTTAGAAGGGAGATACTTGAGTTGTTTCACTTACCACATGCTAGATGTTTAGCAAAAGAAGATCTTTACTGCCCTTGTTTCGGCATATGGTTGTCCTCAGCCGAACACTTCTCTCAGCTCCTAGAAGCGACGGGCGGTCCATCGTGTACATCTTGGATCCCAGTGCAGACCTGTTTGTCCTAAGACACCAGAAATGCTTCCTACACTTAAAGCACCGCTTTGACAAACGCTGCCTGGAACCTGTTGCCTGCCTCTCTGTGTGACGAACAAAACAGTACCTTAGCTTGGGGCCAGTCCTCCTATATGTTTGGCTTACTCACCGACGATTGCTGAGGGATGAGCACCTAGCAGGGAGTGCAAGGCCACGTATGCCTCACGGGGTTGGGGGGGGGAAATCACTTGTCATCACAAAGGCAATTCTGCAATGAAGAAAAGATAGGCCACTACACTGTTCATCAGTTAACCTTGAGGCCGCGTGTCGTCATTCCAGTGTGGTAAATAAACTTCCCATCACGCTTCAGTTTCCAAGTCGAGGGCACAGCGCCTTATGCTGCAGTGTCTGACTCCCTACTGGACGTTCAGCTGACCAACTACACACTTTACTGAGTAAACTTTGTGATACACTTTGTGATATGGGGTCGTGATTGTGGTGAAAGGATGAGCAAGTCATGGGTTAGTGAGGCCGGTTTGTACAATGTATCTCCAGAATACCTGGCTTTCAAGGGAGAGCCCGAAATTTTTCAGGCTACGCTGAAAGTCCAGTGGCCGCCTGGGGTAAATTGCATCACGTGCGAGTTCCCTGAAGGCGGGGTCGAATCACTGTACGTTTTGTGTGCTCTGGGTTCGGCGGAAATGCAGACACGTTTTGCATGAAGGAATGAACAGAACGCTGATAGCTGGCTCTTTCTAAGCTATCCCAACCTAGGTGTTTCTCTGACGCAGCCCTTCACTGCCCATGACTCGGCATCTAGCTGCTGCCAGCGGTGCATTGCTCACAACTCCCTGAAGACACAGGAGGCCCTTTTATCCGTTTCGGATCCTATTGCAGACCGGCGACTCAAGAGAGACCTGATATGCTTCCTAGGGTTCAAGAAACCCAGGGACTTAGGCTGCATGGGGTCTGTTGCATGCCTACCTCGTTCATGAGAAAACCTGAACAGTAGCTTAAGGCCAGAGGCCCCGTGTGCTTCTCCCCTTCCCTGAGGACAACCGAAGTAGGAGCACTTACCGAGGAACGGCAACATCCAATTTCCTTCCAGGAAATTCACTTGTCATCACAAAGGCAACTGTGCAACAACACTGTTTCCCAGGGAGAACTGAGCCCGCAGCTCTCTAAATTCCAATGAGGAAAACAAAGTTTCCCTTCAAGCCTTAGTTTCAAAATGGACCGCAGACCATTCACCCTGTGGTTTCCGTCTCTCCATGGCACGTCCAAGGTGCGCATAGCACGGAGATACTACAGTCGTTTCAACTTGCCGCATCCTAGCATTTGAACCAAAGACGCCCTTCACAGCCCTTCTTTCGGCCTATAGTTGCCCTCAACTGAGCTTCGCTCACAAGGCCCAGAAAGGACGGGCAGTCCGTCGTTCACATCTTGGATCCTAGTGCAGACCCCCGTGTCCTAAGACGCCAGAAACGCTTCCTAGATTTAAAGCACCGCTCTGACAAACGCTGCCGTGAGCCTGCGGCCCACCTATGTCTGTGACGAGAGAAGTAGAACGTTGGCCTGAGGCGAGTCGTCCAGGGTTGTGGGCGTACTCACGAACAATTTTGGAGGGATGAGGACGTGGCAGGAATTGAAAGCCAAGTGTTCTTTCGTGGAGGATAACTAGTCCTCCCAAAGACGACTGTGCAGCAAAGAGAAGATGGGCAACAACAGTGTTTAGCAGGTAATCCTGGGGCCGCAAACTCTCTACTTTGCAATGAGGAAAATCAACGTTCCCAGGAAGCCTCAATTTCCAGCAGCACAAAGCAGCGTATTAACAAGTCGCATCGCACTCTCTCTTGTACATCCCGTGGACACAGTGGCTCGTGACACTAGAAACCATTGCCATGCTGGGAGTCCTGACTGTGGTGTAAGGATATCAAGGTGAGGGCTTAGTTAGGCCTAGGTGACAGTACTTCTCTAGACTATCTACCAGTTCGGGAAAACCCTGTAGGTTTCGAAGCCGGACTTAAAGTGTAGTTGCCGCTTGAGGTAGACGGACGTCGTGGAGCAGCTCCCAGGAGCAGTGGTAGGCTAACTGTATTTTCTCCTGCAGCTCACGGTTCCTCCAGAGCGCAGACACCCTTTGCATGAAGGAAGGCATGGAACGTTGATAACTGGGTTGCTTTCAAGCTATCGCAATCCAGGTGTCTAACCAACGAAGCCCTTCACTGCCCGTCAGTCATCATCTAGCTGTTCCCGACGGTAGATGGCTCAAGGCTCCACGAAGACACAGGCAGTCCTTTCTCAGTACGTTTTGGAACCTAACGCTGACAAGTGAGTCCAAAAGAGAGCTGATATGCTTCCTAGAGTTCACGAACCACAGGGACTAAGGCTCTATGCAATCTGTTGCTTCGCTAAGTCTGTCATGAGAACACCTGGACGTTAGCTTGAGGCTAGAGGCCCCATGTGGTGGGCCCATTCCCTGAAGACTACTGAAGGATGACCACCTACCAAGGGATGGCAACCTCCAAGCTTCTTGCCTAGAAACTCACATCATCACGATGGCAATTGTGTTACGAAGAGAAGCTGTGCAGCAACAGCGTTTCTTGGGGAGAATTGAGCCTGCGGCTCTGTAAATGCCGGTGAGGAAAAGAAAGTTTCACTCGCAGCCTTACTTTCAAAAGGGACCACACAGAGCATTCACCCTGCTGTGTCTTTCTCTAGTTTGTACTCCCAAGGTGCGTTAGAAGGGAGATACTTGAGTTGTTTCACTTACCACATGCTAGATGTTTAGCAAAAGAAGATCTTTACTGCCCTTGTTTCGGCATATGGTTGTCCTCAGCCGAACACTTCTCTCAGCTCCTAGAAGCGACGGGCGGTCCATCGTGTACATCTTGGATCCCAGTGCAGACCTGTTTGTCCTAAGACACCAGAAATGCTTCCTACACTTAAAGCACCGCTTTGACAAACGCTGCCTGGAACCTGTTGCCTGCCTCTCTGTGTGACGAACAAAACAGTACCTTAGCTTGGGGCCAGTCCCCCTATATGTTTGGCTTACTCACCGACGATTGCTGAGGGATGAGCACCTAGCAGGGAGTGCAAGGCCACGTATGCCTCACGGGGTTGGGGGGGGGAAATCACTTGTCATCACAAAGGCAATTCTGCAATGAAGAAAAGATAGGCCACTACACTGTTCATCAGTTAACCTTGAGGCCGCGTGTCGTCATTCCAGTGTGGTAAATAAACTTCCCATCACGCTTCAGTTTCCAAGTCGAGGGCACAGCGCCTTATGCTGCAGTGTCTGACTCCCTACTGGACGTTCAGCTGACCAACTACACACTTTACTGAGTAAACTTTGTGATACACTTTGTGATATGGGGTCGTGATTGTGGTGAAAGGATGAGCAAGTCATGGGTTAGTGAGGCCGGTTTGTACAATGTATCTCCAGAATACCTGGCTTTCAAGGGAGAGCCCGAAATTTTTCAGGCTACGCTGAAAGTCCAGTGGCCGCCTGGGGTAAATTGCATCACGTGCGAGTTCCCTGAAGGCGGGGTCGAATCACTGTACGTTTTGTGTGCTCTGGGTTCGGCGGAAATGCAGACACGTTTTGCATGAAGGAATGAACAGAACGCTGATAGCTGGCTCTTTCTAAGCTATCCCAACCTAGGTGTTTCTCTGACGCAGCCCTTCACTGCCCATGACTCGGCATCTAGCTGCTGCCAGCGGTGCATTGCTCACAACTCCCTGAAGACACAGGAGGCCCTTTTATCCGTTTCGGATCCTATTGCAGACCGGCGACTCAAGAGAGACCTGATATGCTTCCTAGGGTTCAAGAAACCCAGGGACTTAGGCTGCATGGGGTCTGTTGCATGCCTACCTCGTTCATGAGAAAACCTGAACAGTAGCTTAAGGCCAGAGGCCCCGTGTGCTTCTCCCCTTCCCTGAGGACAACCGAAGTAGGAGCACTTACCGAGGAACGGCAACATCCAATTTCCTTCCAGGAAATTCACTTGTCATCACAAAGGCAACTGTGCAACAACACTGTTTCCCAGGGAGAACTGAGCCCGCAGCTCTCTAAATTCCAATGAGGAAAACAAAGTTTCCCTTCAAGCCTTAGTTTCAAAATGGACCGCAGACCATTCACCCTGTGGTTTCCGTCTCTCCATGGCACGTCCAAGGTGCGCATAGCACGGAGATACTACAGTCGTTTCAACTTGCCGCATCCTAGCATTTGAACCAAAGACGCCCTTCACAGCCCTTCTTTCGGCCTATAGTTGCCCTCAACTGAGCTTCGCTCACAAGGCCCAGAAAGGACGGGCAGTCCGTCGTTCACATCTTGGATCCTAGTGCAGACCCCCGTGTCCTAAGACGCCAGAAACGCTTCCTAGATTTAAAGCACCGCTCTGACAAACGCTGCCGTGAGCCTGCGGCCCACCTATGTCTGTGACGAGAGAAGTAGAACGTTGGCCTGAGGCGAGTCGTCCAGGGTTGTGGGCGTACTCACGAACAATTTTGGAGGGATGAGGACGTGGCAGGAATTGAAAGCCAAGTGTTCTTTCGTGGAGGATAACTAGTCCTCCCAAAGACGACTGTGCAGCAAAGAGAAGATGGGCAACAACAGTGTTTAGCAGGTAATCCTGGGGCCGCAAACTCTCTACTTTGCAATGAGGAAAATCAACGTTCCCAGGAAGCCTCAATTTCCAGCAGCACAAAGCAGCGTATTAACAAGTCGCATCGCACTCTCTCTTGTACATCCCGTGGACACAGTGGCTCGTGACACTAGAAACCATTGCCATGCTGGGAGTCCTGACTGTGGTGTAAGGATATCAAGGTGAGGGCTTAGTTAGGCCTAGGTGACAGTACTTCTCTAGACTATCTACCAGTTCGGGAAAACCCTGTAGGTTTCGAAGCCGGACTTAAAGTGTAGTTGCCGCTTGAGGTAGACGGACGTCGTGGAGCAGCTCCCAGGAGCAGTGGTAGGCTAACTGTATTTTCTCCTGCAGCTCACGGTTCCTCCAGAGCGCAGACACCCTTTGCATGAAGGAAGGCATGGAACGTTGATAACTGGGTTGCTTTCAAGCTATCGCAATCCAGGTGTCTAACCAACGAAGCCCTTCACTGCCCGTCAGTCATCATCTAGCTGTTCCCGACGGTAGATGGCTCAAGGCTCCACGAAGACACAGGCAGTCCTTTCTCAGTACGTTTTGGAACCTAACGCTGACAAGCGAGTCCAAAAGAGAGCTGATATGCTTCCTAGAGTTCACGAACCACAGGGACTAAGGCTCTATGCAATCTGTTGCTTCGCTAAGTCTGTCATGAGAACACCTGGACGTTAGCTTGAGGCTAGAGGCCCCATGTGGTGGGCCCATTCCCTGAAGACTACTGAAGGATGACCACCTACCAAGGGATGGCAACCTCCAAGCTTCTTGCCTAGAAACTCACATCATCACGATGGCAATTGTGTTACGAAGAGAAGCTGTGCAGCAACAGCGTTTCTTGGGGAGAATTGAGCCTGCGGCTCTGTAAATGCCGGTGAGGAAAAGAAAGTTTCACTCGCAGCCTTACTTTCAAAAGGGACCACACAGAGCATTCACCCTGCTGTGTCTTTCTCTAGTTTGTACTCCCAAGGTGCGTTAGAAGGGAGATACTTGAGTTGTTTCACTTACCACATGCTAGATGTTTAGCAAAAGAAGATCTTTACTGCCCTTGTTTCGGCATATGGTTGTCCTCAGCCGAACACTTCTCTCAGCTCCTAGAAGCGACGGGCGGTCCATCGTGTACATCTTGGATCCCAGTGCAGACCTGTTTGTCCTAAGACACCAGAAATGCTTCCTACACTTAAAGCACCGCTTTGACAAACGCTGCCTGGAACCTGTTGCCTGCCTCTCTGTGTGACGAACAAAACAGTACCTTAGCTTGGGGCCAGTCCTCCTATATGTTTGGCTTACTCACCGACGATTGCTGAGGGATGAGCACCTAGCAGGGAGTGCAAGGCCACGTATGCCTCACGGGGTTGGGGGGGGGAAATCACTTGTCATCACAAAGGCAATTCTGCAATGAAGAAAAGATAGGCCACTACACTGTTCATCAGTTAACCTTGAGGCCGTGTGTCGTCATTCCAGTGTGGTAAATAAACTTCCCATCACGCTTCAGTTTCCAAGTCGAGGGCACAGCGCCTTATGCTGCAGTGTCTGACTCCCTACTGGACGTTCAGCTGACCAACTACACCCTTTAGTGAGTAAACTTTGTGATACACTTTGTGATATGGGGTCGTGATTGTGGTGAAAGGATGAGCAAGTCATGGGTTAGTGAGGCCGGTTTGTACAATGTATCTCCAGAATACCTGGCTTTCAAGGGAGAGCCCGAAATTTTTCAGGCTACGCTGAAAGTCCAGTGGCCGCCTGGGGTAAATTGCATCACGTGCGAGTTCCCTGAAGGCGGGGTCGAATCACTGTACGTTTTGTGTGCTCTGGGTTCGGCGGAAATGCAGACACGTTTTGCATGAAGGAATGAACAGAACGCTGATAGCTGGCTCTTTCTAAGCTATCCCAACCTAGGTGTTTCTCTGACGCAGCCCTTCACTGCCCATGACTCGGCATCTAGCTGCTGCCAGCGGTGCATTGCTCACAACTCCCTGAAGACACAGGAGGCCCTTTTATCCGTTTCGGATCCTATTGCAGACCGGCGACTCAAGAGAGACCTGATATGCTTCCTAGGGTTCAAGAAACCCAGGGACTTAGGCTGCATGGGGTCTGTTGCATGCCTACCTCGTTCATGAGAAAACCTGAACAGTAGCTTAAGGCCAGAGGCCCCGTGTGCTTCTCCCCTTCCCTGAGGACAACCGAAGTAGGAGCACTTACCGAGGAACGGCAACATCCAATTTCCTTCCAGGAAATTCACTTGTCATCACAGAGGCAACTGTGCAACAACACTGTTTCCCAGGGAGAACTGAGCCCGCAGCTCTCTAAATCCCAATGAGGAAAACAAAGTTTCCCTTCAAGCCTTAGTTTCAAAATGGACCGCAGACCATTCACCCTGTGGTTTCCGTCTCTCCATGGCACGTCCAAGGTGCGCATAGCACGGAGATACTACAGTCGTTTCAACTTGCCGCATCCTAGCATTTGAACCAAAGACGCCCTTCACAGCCCTTCTTTCGGCCTATAGTTGCCCTCAACTGAGCTTCGCTCACAAGGCCCAGAAAGGACGGGCAGTCCGTCGTTCACATCTTGGATCCTAGTGCAGACCCCCATGTCCTAAGACGCCAGAAACGCTTCCTAGATTTAAAGCACCGCTCTGACAAACGCTGCCGTGAGCCTGCGGCCCACCTATGTCTGTGACGAGAGAAGTAGAACGTTGGCCTGAGGCGAGTCGTCCAGGGTTGTGGGCGTACTCACGAACAATTTTGGAGGGATGAGGACGTGGCAGGAATTGAAAGCCAAGTGTTCTTTCGTGGAGGATAACTAGTCCTCCCAAAGACGACTGTGCAGCAAAGAGAAGATGGGCAACAACAGTGTTTAGCAGGTAATCCTGGGGCCGCAAACTCTCTACTTTGCAATGAGGAAAATCAACGTTCCCAGGAAGCCTCAATTTCCAGCAGCACAAAGCAGCGTATTAACAAGTCGCATCGCACTCTCTCTTGTACATCCCGTGGACACAGTGGCTCGTGACACTAGAAACCATTGCCATGCTGGGAGTCCTGACTGTGGTGTAAGGATATCAAGGTGAGGGCTTAGTTAGGCCTAGGTGACAGTACTTCTCTAGACTATCTACCAGTTCGGGAAAACCCTGTAGGTTTCGAAGCCGGACTTAAAGTGTAGTTGCCGCTTGAGGTAGACGGACGTCGTGGAGCCGCTCCCAGGAGCAGTGGTAGGCTAACTGTATTTTCTCCTGCAGCTCACGGTTCCTCCAGAGCGCAGACACCCTTTGCATGAAGGAAGGCATGGAACGTTGATAACTGGGTTGCTTTCAAGCTATCGCAATCCAGGTGTCTAACCAACGAAGCCCTTCACTGCCCGTCAGTCGGCATCTAGCTGTTCCCGACGGTAGATGGCTCAAGGCTCCACGAAGACACAGGCAGTCCTTTCTCAGTACGTTTTGGAACCTAACGCTGACAAGCGAGTCCAAAGAGAGCTGATATGCTTCCTAGAGTTCACGAACCACAGGGACTAAGGCTCTATGCAATCTGTTGCTTCGCTAAGTCTGTCATGAGAACACCTGGACGTTAGCTTGAGGCTAGAGGCCCCATGTGGTGGGCCCATTCCCTGAAGACTACTGAAGGATGACCACCTACCAAGGGATGGCAACCTCCAAGCTTCTTGCCTAGAAACTCACATCATCACGATGGCAATTGTGTTACGAAGAGAAGCTGTGCAGCAACAGCGTTTCTTGGGGAGAATTGAGCCTGCGGCTCTGTAAATGCCGGTGAGGAAAAGAAAGTTTCACTCGCAGCCTTACTTTCAAAAGGGACCACACAGAGCATTCACCCTGCTGTGTCTTTCTCTAGTTTGTACTCCCAAGGTGCGTTAGAAGGGAGATACTTGAGTTGTTTCACTTACCACATGCTAGATGTTTAGCAAAAGAAGATCTTTACTGCCCTTGTTTCGGCATATGGTTGTCCTCAGCCGAACACTTCTCTCAGCTCCTAGAAGCGACGGGCGGTCCATCGTGTACATCTTGGATCCCAGTGCAGACCTGTTTGTCCTAAGACACCAGAAATGCTTCCTACACTTAAAGCACCGCTTTGACAAACGCTGCCTGGAACCTGTTGCCTGCCTCTCTGTGTGACGAACAAAACAGTACCTTAGCTTGGGGCCAGTCCCCCTATATGTTTGGCTTACTCACCGACGATTGCTGAGGGATGAGCACCTAGCAGGGAGTGCAAGGCCACGTATGCCTCATGGGGTTGGGGGGGGGAAATCACTTGTCCTCACAAAGGCAATTCTGCAATGAAGAAAAGATAGGCCACTACACTGTTCATCAGTTAACCTTGAGGCCGTGTGTCGTCATTCCAGTGTGGTAAATAAACTTCCCATCACGCTTCAGTTTCCAAGTCGAGGGCACAGCGCCTTATGCTGCAGTGTCTGACTCCCTACTGGACGTTCAGCTGACCAACTACACCCTTTAGTGAGTAAACTTTGTGATACACTTTGTGATATGGGGTCGTGATTGTGGTGAAAGGATGAGCAAGTCATGGGTTAGTGAGGCCGGTTTGTACAATGTATCTCCAGAATACCTGGCTTTCAAGGGAGAGCCCGAAATTTTTCAGGCTACGCTGAAAGTCCAGTGGCCGCCTGGGGTAAATTGCATCACGTGCGAGTTCCCTGAAGGCGGGGTCGAATCACTGTACGTTTTGTGTGCTCTGGGTTCGGCGGAAATGCAGACACGTTTTGCATGAAGGAATGAACAGAACGCTGATAGCTGGCTCTTTCTAAGCTATCCCAACCTAGGTGTTTCTCTGACGCAGCCCTTCACTGCCCATGACTCGGCATCTAGCTGCTGCCAGCGGTGCATTGCTCACAACTCCCTGAAGACACAGGAGGCCCTTTTATCCGTTTCGGATCCTATTGCAGACCGGCGACTCAAGAGAGACCTGATATGCTTCCTAGGGTTCAAGAAACCCAGGGACTTAGGCTGCATGGGGTCTGTTGCATGCCTACCTCGTTCATGAGAAAACCTGAACAGTAGCTTAAGGCCAGAGGCCCCGTGTGCTTCTCCCCTTCCCTGAGGACAACCGAAGTAGGAGCACTTACCGAGGAATGGCAACATCCAATTTCCTTCCAGGAAATTCACTTGTCATCACAGAGGCAACTGTGCAACAACACTGTTTCCCAGGGAGAACTGAGCCCGCAGCTCTCTAAATCCCAATGAGGAAAACAAAGTTTCCCTTCAAGCCTTAGTTTCAAAATGGACCGCAGACCATTCACCCTGTGGTTTCCGTCTCTCCATGGCACGTCCAAGGTGCGCATAGCACGGAGATACTACAGTCGTTTCAACTTGCCGCATCCTAGCATTTGAACCAAAGATGCCCTTCACAGCCCTTCTTTCGGCCTATAGTTGCCCTCAACTGAGCTTCGCTCACAAGGCCCAGAAAGGACGGGCAGTCCGTCGTTCACATCTTGGATCCTAGTGCAGACCCCCGTGTCCTAAGACGCCAGAAACGCTTCCTAGATTTAAAGCACCGCTCTGACAAACGCTGCCGTGAGCCTGCGGCCCGCCTATGTCTGTGACGAGAGAAGTAGAACGTTGGCCTGAGGCGAGTCGTCCAGGGTTGTGGGCGTACTCACGAACAATTTTGGAGGGATGAGGACGTGGCAGGAATTGAAAGCCAAGTGTTCTTTCGTGGAGGATAACTAGTCCTCCCAAAGACGACTGTGCAGCAAAGAGAAGATGGGCAACAACAGTGTTTAGCAGGTAATCCTGGGGCCGCAAACTCTCTACTTTGCAATGAGGAAAATCAACGTTCCCAGGAAGCCTCAATTTCCAGCAGCACAAAGCAGCGTATTAACAAGTCGCATCGCACTCTCTCTTGTACATCCCGTGGACACAGTGGCTCGTGACACTAGAAACCATTGCCATGCTGGGAGTCCTGACTGTGGTGTAAGGATATCAAGGTGAGGGCTTAGTTAGGCCTAGGTGACAGTACTTCTCTAGACTATCTACCAGTTCGGGAAAACCCTGTAGGTTTCGAAGCCGGACTTAAAGTGTAGTTGCCGCTTGAGGTAGACGGACGTCGTGGAGCAGCTCCCAGGAGCAGTGGTAGGCTAACTGTATTTTCTCCTGCAGCTCACGGTTCCTCCAGAGCGCAGACACCCTTTGCATGAAGGAAGGCATGGAACGTTGATAACTGGGTTGCTTTCAAGCTATCGCAATCCAGGTGTCTAACCAACGAAGCCCTTCACTGCCCGTCAGTCGGCATCTAGCTGTTCCCGACGGTAGATGGCTCAAGGCTCCACGAAGACACAGGCAGTCCTTTCTCAGTACGTTTTGGAACCTAACGCTGACAAGTGAGTCCAAAAGAGAGCTGATATGCTTCCTAGAGTTCACGAACCACAGGGACTAAGGCTCTATGCAATCTGTTGCTTCGCTAAGTCTGTCATGAGAACACCTGGACGTTAGCTTGAGGCTAGAGGCCCCATGTGGTGGGCCCATTCCCTGAAGACTACTGAAGGATGACCACCTACCAAGGGATGGCAACCTCCAAGCTTCTTGCCTAGAAACTCACATCATCACGATGGCAATTGTGTTACGAAGAGAAGCTGTGCAGCAACAGCGTTTCTTGGGGAGAATTGAGCCTGCGGCTCTGTAAATGCCGGTGAGGAAAAGAAAGTTTCACTCGCAGCCTTACTTTCAAAAGGGACCACACAGAGCATTCACCCTGCTGTGTCTTTCTCTAGTTTGTACTCCCAAGGTGCGTTAGAAGGGAGATACTTGAGTTGTTTCACTTACCACATGCTAGATGTTTAGCAAAAGAAGATCTTTACTGCCCTTGTTTCGGCATATGGTTGTCCTCAGCCGAACACTTCTCTCAGCTCCTAGAAGCGACGGGCGGTCCATCGTGTACATCTTGGATCCCAGTGCAGACCTGTTTGTCCTAAGACACCAGAAATGCTTCCTACACTTAAAGCACCGCTTTGACAAACGCTGCCTGGAACCTGTTGCCTGCCTCTCTGTGTGAGGAACAATACAGTACCTTAGCTTGGGGCCAGTCCCCCTATATGTTTGGCTTACTCACCGACGATTGCTGAGGGATGAGCACCTAGCAGGGAGTGCAAGGCCACGTATGCCTCACGGGGTTGGGGGGGGGAAATCACTTGTCCTCACAAAGGCAATTCTGCAATGAAGAAAAGATAGGCCACTACACTGTTCATCAGTTAACCTTGAGGCCGCGTGTCGTCATTCCAGTGTGGTAAATAAACTTCCCATCACGCTTCAGTTTCCAAGTCGAGGGCACAGCGCCTTATGCTGCAGTGTCTGACTCCCTACTGGACGTTCAGCTGACCAACTACACCCTTTAGTGAGTAAACTTTGTGATACACTTTGTGACATGGGGTCGTGATTGTGGTGAAAGGATGAGCAAGTCATGGGTTAGTGAGGCCGGTTTGTACAATGTATCTCCAGAATACCTGGCTTTCAAGGGAGAGCCCGAAATTTTTCAGGCTACGCTGAAAGTCCAGTGGCCGCCTGGGGTAAATTGCATCACGTGCGAGTTCCCTGAAGGCGGGGTCGAATCACTGTACGTTTTGTGTGCTCTGGGTTCGGCGGAAATGCAGACACGTTTTGCATGAAGGAATGAACAGAACGCTGATAGCTGGCTCTTTCTAAGCTATCCCAACCTAGGTGTTTCTCTGACGCAGCCCTTCACTGCCCATGACTCGGCATCTAGCTGCTGCCAGCGGTGCATTGCTCACAACTCCCTGAAGACACAGGAGGCCCTTTTATCCGTTTCGGATCCTATTGCAGACCGGCGACTCAAGAGAGACCTGATATGCTTCCTAGGGTTCAAGAAACCCAGGGACTTAGGCTGCATGGGGTCTGTTGCATGCCTACCTCGTTCATGAGAAAACCTGAACAGTAGCTTAAGGCCAGAGGCCCCGTGTGCTTCTCCCCTTCCCTGAGGACAACCGAAGTAGGAGCACTTACCGAGGAACGGCAACATCCAATTTCCTTCCAGGAAATTCACTTGTCATCACAAAGGCAACTGTGCAACAACACTGTTTCCCAGGGAGAACTGAGCCCGCAGCTCTCTAAATCCCAATGAGGAAAACAAAGTTTCCCTTCAAGCCTTAGTTTCAAAATGGACCGCAGACCATTCACCCTGTGGTTTCCGTCTCTCCATGGCACGTCCAAGGTGCGCATAGCACGGAGATACTACAGTCGTTTCAACTTGCCGCATCCTAGCATTTGAACCAAAGACGCCCTTCACAGCCCTTCTTTCGGCCTATAGCTGCCCTCAACTGAGCTTCGCTCACAAGGCCCAGAAAGGACGGGCAGTCCGTCGTTCACATCTTGGATCCTAGTGCAGACCCCCGTGTCCTAAGACGCCAGAAACGCTTCCTAGATTTAAAGCACCGCTCTGACAAACGCTGCCGTGAGCCTGCGGCCCGCCTATGTCTGTGACGAGAGAAGTAGAACGTTGGCCTGAGGCGAGTCGTCCAGGGTTGTGGGCGTACTCACGAACAATTTTGGAGGGATGAGGACGTGGCAGGAATTGAAAGCCAAGTGTTCTTTCGTGGAGGATAACTAGTCCTCCCAAAGACGACTGTGCAGCAAAGAGAAGATGGGCAACAACAGTGTTTAGCAGGTAATCCTGGGGCCGCAAACTCTCTACTTTGCAATGAGGAAAATCAACGTTCCCAGGAAGCCTCAATTTCCAGCAGCACAAAGCAGCGTATTAACAAGTCGCATCGCACTCTCTCTTGTACATCCCGTGGACACAGTGGCTCGTGACACTAGAAACCATTGCCATGCTGGGAGTCCTGACTGTGGTGTAAGGATATCAAGGTGAGGGCTTAGTTAGGCCTAGGTGACAGTACTTCTCTAGACTATCTACCAGTTCGGGAAAACCCTGTAGGTTTCGAAGCCGGACTTAAAGTGTAGTTGCCGCTTGAGGTAGACGGACGTCGTGGAGCCGCTCCCAGGAGCAGTGGTAGGCTAACTGTATTTTCTCCTGCAGCTCACGGTTCCTCCAGAGCGCAGACACCCTTTGCATGAAGGAAGGCATGGAACGTTGATAACTGGGTTGCTTTCAAGCTATCGCAATCCAGGTGTCTAACCAACGAAGCCCTTCACTGCCCGTCAGTCGGCATCTAGCTGTTCCCGACGGTAGATGGCTCAAGGCTCCACGAAGACACAGGCAGTCCTTTCTCAGTACGTTTTGGAACCTAACGCTGACAAGTGAGTCCAAAAGAGAGCTGATATGCTTCCTAGAGTTCACGAACCACAGGGACTAAGGCTCTATGCAATCTGTTGCTTCGCTAAGTCTGTCATGAGAACACCTGGACGTTAGCTTGAGGCTAGAGGCCCCATGTGGTGGGCCCATTCCCTGAAGACTACTGAAGGATGACCACCTACCAAGGGATGGCAACCTCCAAGCTTCTTGCCTAGAAACTCACATCATCACGATGGCAATTGTGTTACGAAGAGAAGCTGTGCAGCAACAGCGTTTCTTGGGGAGAATTGAGCCTGCGGCTCTGTAAATGCCGGTGAGGAAAAGAAAGTTTCACTCGCAGCCTTACTTTCAAAAGGGACCACACAGAGCATTCACCCTGCTGTGTCTTTCTCTAGTTTGTACTCCCAAGGTGCGTTAGAAGGGAGATACTTGAGTTGTTTCACTTACCACATGCTAGATGTTTAGCAAAAGAAGATCTTTACTGCCCTTGTTTCGGCATATGGTTGTCCTCAGCCGAACACTTCTCTCAGCTCCTAGAAGCGACGGGCGGTCCATCGTGTACATCTTGGATCCCAGTGCAGACCTGTTTGTCCTAAGACACCAGAAATGCTTCCTACACTTAAAGCACCGCTATGAAAAACACTGCCTGGAACCTGTTGCCTGCCTCTCTGTGTGACGAACAAAACAGTACCTTAGCTTGGGGCCAGTCCTCCTATATGTTTGGCTTACTCACCGACGATTGCTGAGGGATGAGCACCTAGCAGGGAGTGCAAGGCCACGTATGCCTCACGGGGTTGGGTGGGGGGAATCACTTGTCCTCACAAAGGCAATTCTGCAATGAAGAAAAGATAGGCCACTACACTGTTCATCAGTTAACCTTGAGGCCGCGTGTCGTCATTCCAGTGTGGTAAATAAACTTCCCATCACGCTTCAGTTTCCAAGTCGAGGGCACAGCGCCTTATGCTGCAGTGTCTGACTCCCTACTGGACGTTCAGCTGACCAACTACACCCTTTAGTGAGTAAACTTTGTGATACACTTTGTGATATGGGGTCGTGATTGTGGTGAAAGGATGAGCAAGTCATGGGTTAGTGAGGCCGGTTTGTACAATGTATCTCCAGAATACCTGGCTTTCAAGGGAGAGCCCGAAATTTTTCAGGCTACGCTGAAAGTCCAGTGGCCGCCTGGGGTAAATTGCATCACGTGCGAGTTCCCTGAAGGCGGGGTCGATTCACTGTACGTTTTGTGTGCTCTGGGTTCGGCGGAAATGCAGACACGTTTTGCATGAAGGAATGAACAGAACGCTGATAGCTGGCTCTTTCTAAGCTATCCCAACCTAGGTGTTTCTCTGACGCAGCCCTTCACTGCCCATGACTCGGCATCTAGCTGCTGCCAGCGGTGCATTGCTCACAACTCCCTGAAGACACAGGAGGCCCTTTTATCCGTTTCGGATCCTATTGCAGACCGGCGACTCAAGAGAGACCTGATATGCTTCCTAGGGTTCAAGAAACCCAGGGACTTAGGCTGCATGGGGTCTGTTGCATGCCTACCTCGTTCATGAGAAAACCTGAACAGTAGCTTAAGGCCAGAGGCCCCGTGTGCTTCTCCCCTTCCCTGAGGACAACCGAAGTAGGAGCACTTACCGAGGAACGGCAACATCCAATTTCCTTCCAGGAAATTCACTTGTCATCACAAAGGCAACTGTGCAACAACACTGTTTCCCAGGGAGAACTGAGCCCGCAGCTCTCTAAATTCCAATGAGGAAAACAAAGTTTCCCTTCAAGCCTTAGTTTCAAAATGGACCGCAGACCATTCACCCTGTGGTTTCCGTCTCTCCATGGCACGTCCAAGGTGCGCATAGCACGGAGATACTACAGTCGTTTCAACTTGCCGCATCCTAGCATTTGAACCAAAGACGCCCTTCACAGCCCTTCTTTCGGCCTATAGTTGCCCTCAACTGAGCTTCGCTCACAAGGCCCAGAAAGGACGGGCAGTCCGTCGTTCACATCTTGGATCCTAGTGCAGACCCCCGTGTCCTAAGACGCCAGAAACGCTTCCTAGATTTAAAGCACCGCTCTGACAAACGCTGCCGTGAGCCTGCGGCCCACCTATGTCTGTGACGAGAGAAGTAGAACGTTGGCCTGAGGCGAGTCGTCCAGGGTTGTGGGCGTACTCACGAACAATTTTGGAGGGATGAGGACGTGGCAGGAATTGAAAGCCAAGTGTTCTTTCGTGGAGGATAACTAGTCCTCCCAAAGACGACTGTGCAGCAAAGAGAAGATGGGCAACAACAGTGTTTAGCAGGTAATCCTGGGGCCGCAAACTCTCTACTTTGCAATGAGGAAAATCAACGTTCCCAGGAAGCCTCAATTTCCAGCAGCACAAAGCAGCGTATTAACAAGTCGCATCGCACTCTCTCTTGTACATCCCGTGGACACAGTGGCTCGTGACACTAGAAACCATTGCCATGCTGGGAGTCCTGACTGTGGTGTAAGGATATCAAGGTGAGGGCTTAGTTAGGCCTAGGTGACAGTACTTCTCTAGACTATCTACCAGTTCGGGAAAACCCTGTAGGTTTCGAAGCCGGACTTAAAGTGTAGTTGCCGCTTGAGGTAGACGGACGTCGTGGAGCAGCTCCCAGGAGCAGTGGTAGGCTAACTGTATTTTCTCCTGCAGCTCACGGTTCCTCCAGAGCGCAGACACCCTTTGCATGAAGGAAGGCATGGAACGTTGATAACTGGGTTGCTTTCAAGCTATCGCAATCCAGGTGTCTAACCAACGAAGCCCTTCACTGCCCGTCAGTCATCATCTAGCTGTTCCCGACGGTAGATGGCTCAAGGCTCCACGAAGACACAGGCAGTCCTTTCTCAGTACGTTTTGGAACCTAACGCTGACAAGTGAGTCCAAAAGAGAGCTGATATGCTTCCTAGAGTTCACGAACCACAGGGACTAAGGCTCTATGCAATCTGTTGCTTCGCTAAGTCTGTCATGAGAACACCTGGACGTTAGCTTGAGGCTAGAGGCCCCATGTGGTGGGCCCATTCCCTGAAGACTACTGAAGGATGACCACCTACCAAGGGATGGCAACCTCCAAGCTTCTTGCCTAGAAACTCACATCATCACGATGGCAATTGTGTTACGAAGAGAAGCTGTGCAGCAACAGCGTTTCTTGGGGAGAATTGAGCCTGCGGCTCTGTAAATGCCGGTGAGGAAAAGAAAGTTTCACTCGCAGCCTTACTTTCAAAAGGGACCACACAGAGCATTCACCCTGCTGTGTCTTTCTCTAGTTTGTACTCCCAAGGTGCGTTAGAAGGGAGATACTTGAGTTGTTTCACTTACCACATGCTAGATGTTTAGCAAAAGAAGATCTTTACTGCCCTTGTTTCGGCATATGGTTGTCCTCAGCCGAACACTTCTCTCAGCTCCTAGAAGCGACGGGCGGTCCATCGTGTACATCTTGGATCCCAGTGCAGACCTGTTTGTCCTAAGACACCAGAAATGCTTCCTACACTTAAAGCACCGCTTTGACAAACGCTGCCTGGAACCTGTTGCCTGCCTCTCTGTGTGACGAACAAAACAGTACCTTAGCTTGGGGCCAGTCCTCCTATATGTTTGGCTTACTCACCGACGATTGCTGAGGGATGAGCACCTAGCAGGGAGTGCAAGGCCACGTATGCCTCACGGGGTTGGGGGGGGGAAATCACTTGTCATCACAAAGGCAATTCTGCAATGAAGAAAAGATAGGCCACTACACTGTTCATCAGTTAACCTTGAGGCCGTGTGTCGTCATTCCAGTGTGGTAAATAAACTTCCCATCACGCTTCAGTTTCCAAGTCGAGGGCACAGCGCCTTATGCTGCAGTGTCTGACTCCCTACTGGACGTTCAGCTGACCAACTACACCCTTTAGTGAGTAAACTTTGTGATACACTTTGTGATATGGGGTCGTGATTGTGGTGAAAGGATGAGCAAGTCATGGGTTAGTGAGGCCGGTTTGTACAATGTATCTCCAGAATACCTGGCTTTCAAGGGAGAGCCCGAAATTTTTCAGGCTACGCTGAAAGTCCAGTGGCCGCCTGGGGTAAATTGCATCACGTGCGAGTTCCCTGAAGGCGGGGTCGAATCACTGTACGTTTTGTGTGCTCTGGGTTCGGCGGAAATGCAGACACGTTTTGCATGAAGGAATGAACAGAACGCTGATAGCTGGCTCTTTCTAAGCTATCCCAACCTAGGTGTTTCTCTGACGCAGCCCTTCACTGCCCATGACTCGGCATCTAGCTGCTGCCAGCGGTGCATTGCTCACAACTCCCTGAAGACACAGGAGGCCCTTTTATCCGTTTCGGATCCTATTGCAGACCAGCGACTCAAGAGAGACCTGATATGCTTCCTAGGGTTCAAGAAACCCAGGGACTTAGGCTGCATGGGGTCTGTTGCATGCCTACCTCGTTCATGAGAAAACCTGAACAGTAGCTTAAGGCCAGAGGCCCCGTGTGCTTCTCCCCTTCCCTGAGGACAACCGAAGTAGGAGCACTTACCGAGGAACGGCAACATCCAATTTCCTTCCAGGAAATTCACTTGTCATCACAGAGGCAACTGTGCAACAACACTGTTTCCCAGGGAGAACTGAGCCCGCAGCTCTCTAAATCCCAATGAGGAAAACAAAGTTTCCCTTCAAGCCTTAGTTTCAAAATGGACCGCAGACCATTCACCCTGTGGTTTCCGTCTCTCCATGGCACGTCCAAGGTGCGCATAGCACGGAGATACTACAGTCGTTTCAACTTGCCGCATCCTAGCATTTGAACCAAAGACGCCCTTCACAGCCCTTCTTTCGGCCTATAGTTGCCCTCAACTGAGCTTCGCTCACAAGGCCCAGAAAGGACGGGCAGTCCGTCGTTCACATCTTGGATCCTAGTGCAGACCCCCGTGTCCTAAGACGCCAGAAACGCTTCCTAGATTTAAAGCACCGCTCTGACAAACGCTGCCGTGAGCCTGCGGCCCACCTATGTCTGTGACGAGAGAAGTAGAACGTTGGCCTGAGGCGAGTCGTCCAGGGTTGTGGGCGTACTCACGAACAATTTTGGAGGGATGAGGACGTGGCAGGAATTGAAAGCCAAGTGTTCTTTCGTGGAGGATAACTAGTCCTCCCAAAGACGACTGTGCAGCAAAGAGAAGATGGGCAACAACAGTGTTTAGCAGGTAATCCTGGGGCCGCAAACTCTCTACTTTGCAATGAGGAAAATCAACGTTCCCAGGAAGCCTCAATTTCCAGCAGCACAAAGCAGCGTATTAACAAGTCGCATCGCACTCTCTCTTGTACATCCCGTGGACACAGTGGCTCGTGACACTAGAAACCATTGCCATGCTGGGAGTCCTGACTGTGGTGTAAGGATATCAAGGTGAGGGCTTAGTTAGGCCTAGGTGACAGTACTTCTCTAGACTATCTACCAGTTCGGGAAAACCCTGTAGGTTTCGAAGCCGGACTTAAAGTGTAGTTGCCGCTTGAGGTAGACGGACGTCGTGGAGCCGCTCCCAGGAGCAGTGGTAGGCTAACTGTATTTTCTCCTGCAGCTCACGGTTCCTCCAGAGCGCAGACACCCTTTGCATGAAGGAAGGCATGGAACGTTGATAACTGGGTTGCTTTCAAGCTATCGCAATCCAGGTGTCTAACCAACGAAGCCCTTCACTGCCCGTCAGTCGGCATCTAGCTGTTCCCGACGGTAGATGGCTCAAGGCTCCACGAAGACACAGGCAGTCCTTTCTCAGTACGTTTTGGAACCTAACGCTGACAAGCGAGTCCAAAGAGAGCTGATATGCTTCCTAGAGTTCACGAACCACAGGGACTAAGGCTCTATGCAATCTGTTGCTTCGCTAAGTCTGTCATGAGAACACCTGGACGTTAGCTTGAGGCTAGAGGCCCCATGTGGTGGGCCCATTCCCTGAAGACTACTGAAGGATGACCACCTACCAAGGGATGGCAACCTCCAAGCTTCTTGCCTAGAAACTCACATCATCACGATGGCAATTGTGTTACGAAGAGAAGCTGTGCAGCAACAGCGTTTCTTGGGGAGAATTGAGCCTGCGGCTCTGTAAATGCCGGTGAGGAAAAGAAAGTTTCACTCGCAGCCTTACTTTCAAAAGGGACCACACAGAGCATTCACCCTGCTGTGTCTTTCTCTAGTTTGTACTCCCAAGGTGCGTTAGAAGGGAGATACTTGAGTTGTTTCACTTACCACATGCTAGATGTTTAGCAAAAGAAGATCTTTACTGCCCTTGTTTCGGCATATGGTTGTCCTCAGCCGAACACTTCTCTCAGCTCCTAGAAGCGACGGGCGGTCCATCGTGTACATCTTGGATCCCAGTGCAGACCTGTTTGTCCTAAGACACCAGAAATGCTTCCTACACTTAAAGCACCGCTTTGACAAACGCTGCCTGGAACCTGTTGCCTGCCTCTCTGTGTGACGAACAAAACAGTACCTTAGCTTGGGGCCAGTCCCCCTATATGTTTGGCTTACTCACCGACGATTGCTGAGGGATGAGCACCTAGCAGGGAGTGCAAGGCCACGTATGCCTCATGGGGTTGGGGGGGGGAAATCACTTGTCCTCACAAAGGCAATTCTGCAATGAAGAAAAGATAGGCCACTACACTGTTCATCAGTTAACCTTGAGGCCGTGTGTCGTCATTCCAGTGTGGTAAATAAACTTCCCATCACGCTTCAGTTTCCAAGTCGAGGGCACAGCGCCTTATGCTGCAGTGTCTGACTCCCTACTGGACGTTCAGCTGACCAACTACACCCTTTAGTGAGTAAACTTTGTGATACACTTTGTGATATGGGGTCGTGATTGTGGTGAAAGGATGAGCAAGTCATGGGTTAGTGAGGCCGGTTTGTACAATGTATCTCCAGAATACCTGGCTTTCAAGGGAGAGCCCGAAATTTTTCAGGCTACGCTGAAAGTCCAGTGGCCGCCTGGGGTAAATTGCATCACGTGCGAGTTCCCTGAAGGCGGGGTCGAATCACTGTACGTTTTGTGTGCTCTGGGTTCGGCGGAAATGCAGACACGTTTTGCATGAAGGAATGAACAGAACGCTGATAGCTGGCTCTTTCTAAGCTATCCCAACCTAGGTGTTTCTCTGACGCAGCCCTTCACTGCCCATGACTCGGCATCTAGCTGCTGCCAGCGGTGCATTGCTCACAACTCCCTGAAGACACAGGAGGCCCTTTTATCCGTTTCGGATCCTATTGCAGACCGGCGACTCAAGAGAGACCTGATATGCTTCCTAGGGTTCAAGAAACCCAGGGACTTAGGCTGCATGGGGTCTGTTGCATGCCTACCTCGTTCATGAGAAAACCTGAACAGTAGCTTAAGGCCAGAGGCCCCGTGTGCTTCTCCCCTTCCCTGAGGACAACCGAAGTAGGAGCACTTACCGAGGAATGGCAACATCCAATTTCCTTCCAGGAAATTCACTTGTCATCACAGAGGCAACTGTGCAACAACACTGTTTCCCAGGGAGAACTGAGCCCGCAGCTCTCTAAATCCCAATGAGGAAAACAAAGTTTCCCTTCAAGCCTTAGTTTCAAAATGGACCGCAGACCATTCACCCTGTGGTTTCCGTCTCTCCATGGCACGTCCAAGGTGCGCATAGCACGGAGATACTACAGTCGTTTCAACTTGCCGCATCCTAGCATTTGAACCAAAGATGCCCTTCACAGCCCTTCTTTCGGCCTATAGTTGCCCTCAACTGAGCTTCGCTCACAAGGCCCAGAAAGGACGGGCAGTCCGTCGTTCACATCTTGGATCCTAGTGCAGACCCCCGTGTCCTAAGACGCCAGAAACGCTTCCTAGATTTAAAGCACCGCTCTGACAAACGCTGCCGTGAGCCTGCGGCCCGCCTATGTCTGTGACGAGAGAAGTAGAACGTTGGCCTGAGGCGAGTCGTCCAGGGTTGTGGGCGTACTCATGAACAATTTTGGAGGGATGAGGACGTGGCAGGAATTGAAAGCCAAGTGTTCTTTCGTGGAGGATAACTAGTCCTCCCAAAGACGACTGTGCAGCAAAGAGAAGATGGGCAACAACAGTGTTTAGCAGGTAATCCTGGGGCCGCAAACTCTCTACTTTGCAATGAGGAAAATCAACGTTCCCAGGAAGCCTCAATTTCCAGCAGCACAAAGCAGCGTATTAACAAGTCGCATCGCACTCTCTCTTGTACATCCCGTGGACACAGTGGCTCGTGACACTAGAAACCATTGCCATGCTGGGAGTCCTGACTGTGGTGTAAGGATATCAAGGTGAGGGCTTAGTTAGGCCTAGGTGACAGTACTTCTCTAGACTATCTACCAGTTCGGGAAAACCCTGTAGGTTTCGAAGCCGGACTTAAAGTGTAGTTGCCGCTTGAGGTAGACGGACGTCGTGGAGCAGCTCCCAGGAGCAGTGGTAGGCTAACTGTATTTTCTCCTGCAGCTCACGGTTCCTCCAGAGCGCAGACACCCTTTGCATGAAGGAAGGCATGGAACGTTGATAACTGGGTTGCTTTCAAGCTATCGCAATCCAGGTGTCTAACCAACGAAGCCCTTCACTGCCCGTCAGTCGGCATCTAGCTGTTCCCGACGGTAGATGGCTCAAGGCTCCACGAAGACACAGGCAGTCCTTTCTCAGTACGTTTTGGAACCTAACGCTGACAAGTGAGTCCAAAAGAGAGCTGATATGCTTCCTAGAGTTCACGAACCACAGGGACTAAGGCTCTATGCAATCTGTTGCTTCGCTAAGTCTGTCATGAGAACACCTGGACGTTAGCTTGAGGCTAGAGGCCCCATGTGGTGGGCCCATTCCCTGAAGACTACTGAAGGATGACCACCTACCAAGGGATGGCAACCTCCAAGCTTCTTGCCTAGAAACTCACATCATCACGATGGCAATTGTGTTACGAAGAGAAGCTGTGCAGCAACAGCGTTTCTTGGGGAGAATTGAGCCTGCGGCTCTGTAAATGCCGGTGAGGAAAAGAAAGTTTCACTCGCAGCCTTACTTTCAAAAGGGACCACACAGAGCATTCACCCTGCTGTGTCTTTCTCTAGTTTGTACTCCCAAGGTGCGTTAGAAGGGAGATACTTGAGTTGTTTCACTTACCACATGCTAGATGTTTAGCAAAAGAAGATCTTTACTGCCCTTGTTTCGGCATATGGTTGTCCTCAGCCGAACACTTCTCTCAGCTCCTAGAAGCGACGGGCGGTCCATCGTGTACATCTTGGATCCCAGTGCAGACCTGTTTGTCCTAAGACACCAGAAATGCTTCCTACACTTAAAGCACCGCTTTGACAAACGCTGCCTGGAACCTGTTGCCTGCCTCTCTGTGTGAGGAACAATACAGTACCTTAGCTTGGGGCCAGTCCCCCTATATGTTTGGCTTACTCACCGACGATTGCTGAGGGATGAGCACCTAGCAGGGAGTGCAAGGCCACGTATGCCTCACGGGGTTGGGGGGGGGAAATCACTTGTCCTCACAAAGGCAATTCTGCAATGAAGAAAAGATAGGCCACTACACTGTTCATCAGTTAACCTTGAGGCCGCGTGTCGTCATTCCAGTGTGGTAAATAAACTTCCCATCACGCTTCAGTTTCCAAGTCGAGGGCACAGCGCCTTATGCTGCAGTGTCTGACTCCCTACTGGACGTTCAGCTGACCAACTACACCCTTTAGTGAGTAAACTTTGTGATACACTTTGTGACATGGGGTCGTGATTGTGGTGAAAGGATGAGCAAGTCATGGGTTAGTGAGGCCGGTTTGTACAATGTATCTCCAGAATACCTGGCTTTCAAGGGAGAGCCCGAAATTTTTCAGGCTACGCTGAAAGTCCAGTGGCCGCCTGGGGTAAATTGCATCACGTGCGAGTTCCCTGAAGGCGGGGTCGAATCACTGTACGTTTTGTGTGCTCTGGGTTCGGCGGAAATGCAGACACGTTTTGCATGAAGGAATGAACAGAACGCTGATAGCTGGCTCTTTCTAAGCTATCCCAACCTAGGTGTTTCTCTGACGCAGCCCTTCACTGCCCATGACTCGGCATCTAGCTGCTGCCAGCGGTGCATTGCTCACAACTCCCTGAAGACACAGGAGGCCCTTTTATCCGTTTCGGATCCTATTGCAGACCGGCGACTCAAGAGAGACCTGATATGCTTCCTAGGGTTCAAGAAACCCAGGGACTTAGGCTGCATGGGGTCTGTTGCATGCCTACCTCGTTCATGAGAAAACCTGAACAGTAGCTTAAGGCCAGAGGCCCCGTGTGCTTCTCCCCTTCCCTGAGGACAACCGAAGTAGGAGCACTTACCGAGGAACGGCAACATCCAATTTCCTTCCAGGAAATTCACTTGTCATCACAAAGGCAACTGTGCAACAACACTGTTTCCCAGGGAGAACTGAGCCCGCAGCTCTCTAAATCCCAATGAGGAAAACAAAGTTTCCCTTCAAGCCTTAGTTTCAAAATGGACCGCAGACCATTCACCCTGTGGTTTCCGTCTCTCCATGGCACGTCCAAGGTGCGCATAGCACGGAGATACTACAGTCGTTTCAACTTGCCGCATCCTAGCATTTGAACCAAAGACGCCCTTCACAGCCCTTCTTTCGGCCTATAGCTGCCCTCAACTGAGCTTCGCTCACAAGGCCCAGAAAGGACGGGCAGTCCGTCGTTCACATCTTGGATCCTAGTGCAGACCCCCGTGTCCTAAGACGCCAGAAACGCTTCCTAGATTTAAAGCACCGCTCTGACAAACGCTGCCGTGAGCCTGCGGCCCGCCTATGTCTGTGACGAGAGAAGTAGAACGTTGGCCTGAGGCGAGTCGTCCAGGGTTGTGGGCGTACTCACGAACAATTTTGGAGGGATGAGGACGTGGCAGGAATTGAAAGCCAAGTGTTCTTTCGTGGAGGATAACTAGTCCTCCCAAAGACGACTGTGCAGCAAAGAGAAGATGGGCAACAACAGTGTTTAGCAGGTAATCCTGGGGCCGCAAACTCTCTACTTTGCAATGAGGAAAATCAACGTTCCCAGGAAGCCTCAATTTCCAGCAGCACAAAGCAGCGTATTAACAAGTCGCATCGCACTCTCTCTTGTACATCCCGTGGACACAGTGGCTCGTGACACTAGAAACCATTGCCATGCTGGGAGTCCTGACTGTGGTGTAAGGATATCAAGGTGAGGGCTTAGTTAGGCCTAGGTGACAGTACTTCTCTAGACTATCTACCAGTTCGGGAAAACCCTGTAGGTTTCGAAGCCGGACTTAAAGTGTAGTTGCCGCTTGAGGTAGACGGACGTCGTGGAGCCGCTCCCAGGAGCAGTGGTAGGCTAACTGTATTTTCTCCTGCAGCTCACGGTTCCTCCAGAGCGCAGACACCCTTTGCATGAAGGAAGGCATGGAACGTTGATAACTGGGTTGCTTTCAAGCTATCGCAATCCAGGTGTCTAACCAACGAAGCCCTTCACTGCCCGTCAGTCGGCATCTAGCTGTTCCCGACGGTAGATGGCTCAAGGCTCCACGAAGACACAGGCAGTCCTTTCTCAGTACGTTTTGGAACCTAACGCTGACAAGTGAGTCCAAAAGAGAGCTGATATGCTTCCTAGAGTTCACGAACCACAGGGACTAAGGCTCTATGCAATCTGTTGCTTCGCTAAGTCTGTCATGAGAACACCTGGACGTTAGCTTGAGGCTAGAGGCCCCATGTGGTGGGCCCATTCCCTGAAGACTACTGAAGGATGACCACCTACCAAGGGATGGCAACCTCCAAGCTTCTTGCCTAGAAACTCACATCATCACGATGGCAATTGTGTTACGAAGAGAAGCTGTGCAGCAACAGCGTTTCTTGGGGAGAATTGAGCCTGCGGCTCTGTAAATGCCGGTGAGGAAAAGAAAGTTTCACTCGCAGCCTTACTTTCAAAAGGGACCACACAGAGCATTCACCCTGCTGTGTCTTTCTCTAGTTTGTACTCCCAAGGTGCGTTAGAAGGGAGATACTTGAGTTGTTTCACTTACCACATGCTAGATGTTTAGCAAAAGAAGATCTTTACTGCCCTTGTTTCGGCATATGGTTGTCCTCAGCCGAACACTTCTCTCAGCTCCTAGAAGCGACGGGCGGTCCATCGTGTACATCTTGGATCCCAGTGCAGACCTGTTTGTCCTAAGACACCAGAAATGCTTCCTACACTTAAAGCACCGCTATGAAAAACACTGCCTGGAACCTGTTGCCTGCCTCTCTGTGTGACGAACAAAACAGTACCTTAGCTTGGGGCCAGTCCTCCTATATGTTTGGCTTACTCACCGACGATTGCTGAGGGATGAGCACCTAGCAGGGAGTGCAAGGCCACGTATGCCTCACGGGGTTGGGTGGGGGGAATCACTTGTCCTCACAAAGGCAATTCTGCAATGAAGAAAAGATAGGCCACTACACTGTTCATCAGTTAACCTTGAGGCCGCGTGTCGTCATTCCAGTGTGGTAAATAAACTTCCCATCACGCTTCAGTTTCCAAGTCGAGGGCACAGCGCCTTATGCTGCAGTGTCTGACTCCCTACTGGACGTTCAGCTGACCAACTACACCCTTTAGTGAGTAAACTTTGTGATACACTTTGTGATATGGGGTCGTGATTGTGGTGAAAGGATGAGCAAGTCATGGGTTAGTGAGGCCGGTTTGTACAATGTATCTCCAGAATACCTGGCTTTCAAGGGAGAGCCCGAAATTTTTCAGGCTACGCTGAAAGTCCAGTGGCCGCCTGGGGTAAATTGCATCACGTGCGAGTTCCCTGAAGGCGGGGTCGATTCACTGTACGTTTTGTGTGCTCTGGGTTCGGCGGAAATGCAGACACGTTTTGCATGAAGGAATGAACAGAACGCTGATAGCTGGCTCTTTCTAAGCTATCCCAACCTAGGTGTTTCTCTGACGCAGCCCTTCACTGCCCATGACTCGGCATCTAGCTGCTGCCAGCGGTGCATTGCTCACAACTCCCTGAAGACACAGGAGGCCCTTTTATCCGTTTCGGATCCTATTGCAGACCGGCGACTCAAGAGAGACCTGATATGCTTCCTAGGGTTCAAGAAACCCAGGGACTTAGGCTGCATGGGGTCTGTTGCATGCCTACCTCGTTCATGAGAAAACCTGAACAGTAGCTTAAGGCCAGAGGCCCCGTGTGCTTCTCCCCTTCCCTGAGGACAACCGAAGTAGGAGCACTTACCGAGGAACGGCAACATCCAATTTCCTTCCAGGAAATTCACTTGTCATCACAAAGGCAACTGTGCAACAACACTGTTTCCCAGGGAGAACTGAGCCCGCAGCTCTCTAAATCCCAATGAGGAAAACAAAGTTTCCCTTCAAGCCTTAGTTTCAAAATGGACCGCAGACCATTCACCCTGTGGTTTCCGTCTCTCCATGGCACGTCCAAGGTGCGCATAGCACGGAGATACTACAGTCGTTTCAACTTGCCGCATCCTAGCATTTGAACCAAAGATGCCCTTCACAGCCCTTCTTTCGGCCTATAGTTGCCCTCAACTGAGCTTCGCTCACAAGGCCCAGAAAGGACGGGCAGTCCGTCGTTCACATCTTGGATCCTAGTGCAGACCCCCGTGTCCTAAGACGCCAGAAACGCTTCCTAGATTTAAAGCACCGCTCTGACAAACGCTGCCGTGAGCCTGCGGCCCGCCTATGTCTGTGACGAGAGAAGTAGAACGTTGGCCTGAGGCGAGTCGTCCAGGGTTGTGGGCGTACTCACGAACAATTTTGGAGGGATGAGGACGTGGCAGGAATTGAAAGCCAAGTGTTCTTTCGTGGAGGATAACTAGTCCTCCCAAAGACGACTGTGCAGCAAAGAGAAGATGGGCAACAACAGTGTTTAGCAGGTAATCCTGGGGCCGCAAACTCTCTACTTTGCAATGAGGAAAATCAACGTTCCCAGGAAGCCTCAATTTCCAGCAGCACAAAGCAGCGTATTAACAAGTCGCATCGCACTCTCTCTTGTACATCCCGTGGACACAGTGGCTCGTGACACTAGAAACCATTGCCATGCTGGGAGTCCTGACTGTGGTGTAAGGATATCAAGGTGAGGGCTTAGTTAGGCCTAGGTGACAGTACTTCTCTAGACTATCTACCAGTTCGGGAAAACCCTGTAGGTTTCGAAGCCGGACTTAAAGTGTAGTTGCCGCTTGAGGTAGACGGACGTCGTGGAGCCGCTCCCAGGAGCAGTGGTAGGCTAACTGTATTTTCTCCTGCAGCTCACGGTTCCTCCAGAGCGCAGACACCCTTTGCATGAAGGAAGGCATGGAACGTTGATAACTGGGTTGCTTTCAAGCTATCGCAATCCAGGTGTCTAACCAACGAAGCCCTTCACTGCCCGTCAGTCGGCATCTAGCTGTTCCCGACGGTAGATGGCTCAAGGCTCCACGAAGACACAGGCAGTCCTTTCTCAGTACGTTTTGGAACCTAACGCTGACAAGTGAGTCCAAAAGAGAGCTGATATGCTTCCTAGAGTTCACGAACCACAGGGACTAAGGCTCTATGCAATCTGTTGCTTCGCTAAGTCTGTCATGAGAACACCTGGACGTTAGCTTGAGGCTAGAGGCCCCATGTGGTGGGCCCATTCCCTGAAGACTACTGAAGGATGACCACCTACCAAGGGATGGCAACCTCCAAGCTTCTTGCCTAGAAACTCACATCATCACGATGGCAATTGTGTTACGAAGAGAAGCTGTGCAGCAACAGCGTTTCTTGGGGAGAATTGAGCCTGCGGCTCTGTAAATGCCGGTGAGGAAAAGAAAGTTTCACTCGCAGCCTTACTTTCAAAAGGGACCACACAGAGCATTCACCCTGCTGTGTCTTTCTCTAGTTTGTACTCCCAAGGTGCGTTAGAAGGGAGATACTTGAGTTGTTT
This sequence comes from Pseudorca crassidens, assembly GCF_039906515.1. Taxonomy (NCBI): domain Eukaryota; kingdom Metazoa; phylum Chordata; class Mammalia; order Artiodactyla; family Delphinidae; genus Pseudorca; species Pseudorca crassidens. The sequence continues at coordinate 47,628,967 of NC_090305.1, forward strand.
CACTTACCACATGCTAGATGTTTAGCAAAAGAAGATCTTTACTGCCCTTGTTTCGGCATATGGTTGTCCTCAGCCGAACACTTCTCTCAGCTCCTAGAAGCGACGGGCGGTCCATCGTGTACATCTTGGATCCCAGTGCAGACCTGTTTGTCCTAAGACACCAGAAATGCTTCCTACACTTAAAGCACCGCTTTGACAAACGCTGCCTGGAACCTGTTGCCTGCCTCTCTGTGTGAGGAACAATACAGTACCTTAGCTTGGGGCCAGTCCCCCTATATGTTTGGCTTACTCACCGACGATTGCTGAGGGATGAGCACCTAGCAGGGAGTGCAAGGCCACGTATGCCTCACGGGGTTGGGGGGGGGAAATCACTTGTCCTCACAAAGGCAATTCTGCAATGAAGAAAAGATAGGCCACTACACTGTTCATCAGTTAACCTTGAGGCCGCGTGTCGTCATTCCAGTGTGGTAAATAAACTTCCCATCACGCTTCAGTTTCCAAGTCGAGGGCACAGCGCCTTATGCTGCAGTGTCTGACTCCCTACTGGACGTTCAGCTGACCAACTACACCCTTTAGTGAGTAAACTTTGTGATACACTTTGTGACATGGGGTCGTGATTGTGGTGAAAGGATGAGCAAGTCATGGGTTAGTGAGGCCGGTTTGTACAATGTATCTCCAGAATACCTGGCTTTCAAGGGAGAGCCCGAAATTTTTCAGGCTACGCTGAAAGTCCAGTGGCCGCCTGGGGTAAATTGCATCACGTGCGAGTTCCCTGAAGGCGGGGTCGAATCACTGTACGTTTTGTGTGCTCTGGGTTCGGCGGAAATGCAGACACGTTTTGCATGAAGGAATGAACAGAACGCTGATAGCTGGCTCTTTCTAAGCTATCCCAACCTAGGTGTTTCTCTGACGCAGCCCTTCACTGCCCATGACTCGGCATCTAGCTGCTGCCAGCGGTGCATTGCTCACAACTCCCTGAAGACACAGGAGGCCCTTTTATCCGTTTCGGATCCTATTGCAGACCGGCGACTCAAGAGAGACCTGATATGCTTCCTAGGGTTCAAGAAACCCAGGGACTTAGGCTGCATGGGGTCTGTTGCATGCCTACCTCGTTCATGAGAAAACCTGAACAGTAGCTTAAGGCCAGAGGCCCCGTGTGCTTCTCCCCTTCCCTGAGGACAACCGAAGTAGGAGCACTTACCGAGGAATGGCAACATCCAATTTCCTTCCAGGAAATTCACTTGTCATCACAGAGGCAACTGTGCAACAACACTGTTTCCCAGGGAGAACTGAGCCCGCAGGTCTCTAAATCCCAATGAGGAAAACAAAGTTTCCCTTCAAGCCTTAGTTTCAAAATGGACCGCAGACCATTCACCCTGTGGTTTCCGTCTCTCCATGGCACGTCCAAGGTGCGCATAGCACGGAGATACTACAGTCGTTTCAACTTGCCGCATCCTAGCATTTGAACCAAAGACGCCCTTCACAGCCCTTCTTTCGGCCTATAGTTGCCCTCAACTGAGCTTCGCTCACAAGGCCCAGAAAGGACGGGCAGTCCGTCGTTCACATCTTGGATCCTAGTGCAGACCCCCGTGTCCTAAGACGCCAGAAACGCTTCCTAGATTTAAAGCACCGCTCTGACAAACGCTGCCGTGAGCCTGCGGCCCGCCTATGTCTGTGACGAGAGAAGTAGAACGTTGGCCTGAGGCGAGTCGTCCAGGGTTGTGGGCGTACTCACGAACAATTTTGGAGGGATGAGGACGTGGCAGGAATTGAAAGCCAAGTGTTCTTTCGTGGAGGATAACTAGTCCTCCCAAAGACGACTGTGCAGCAAAGAGAAGATGGGCAACAACAGTGTTTAGCAGGTAATCCTGGGGCCGCAAACTCTCTACTTTGCAATGAGGAAAATCAACGTTCCCAGGAAGCCTCAATTTCCAGCAGCACAAAGCAGCGTATTAACAAGTCGCATCGCACTCTCTCTTGTACATCCCGTGGACACAGTGGCTCGTGACACTAGAAACCATTGCCATGCTGGGAGTCCTGACTGTGGTGTAAGGATATCAAGGTGAGGGCTTAGTTAGGCCTAGGTGACAGTACTTCTCTAGACTATCTACCAGTTCGGGAAAACCCTGTAGGTTTCGAAGCCGGACTTAAAGTGTAGTTGCCGCTTGAGGTAGACGGACGTCGTGGAGCCGCTCCCAGGAGCAGTGGTAGGCTAACTGTATTTTCTCCTGCAGCTCACGGTTCCTCCAGAGCGCAGACACCCTTTGCATGAAGGAAGGCATGGAACGTTGATAACTGGGTTGCTTTCAAGCTATCGCAATCCAGGTGTCTAACCAACGAAGCCCTTCACTGCCCGTCAGTCGGCATCTAGCTGTTCCCGACGGTAGATGGCTCAAGGCTCCACGAAGACACAGGCAGTCCTTTCTCAGTACGTTTTGGAACCTAACGCTGACAAGTGAGTCCAAAAGAGAGCTGATATGCTTCCTAGAGTTCACGAACCACAGGGACTAAGGCTCTATGCAATCTGTTGCTTCGCTAAGTCTGTCATGAGAACACCTGGACGTTAGCTTGAGGCTAGAGGCCCCATGTGGTGGGCCCATTCCCTGAAGACTACTGAAGGATGACCACCTACCAAGGGATGGCAACCTCCAAGCTTCTTGCCTAGAAACTCACATCATCACGATGGCAATTGTGTTACGAAGAGAAGCTGTGCAGCAACAGCGTTTCTTGGGGAGAATTGAGCCTGCGGCTCTGTAAATGCCGGTGAGGAAAAGAAAGTTTCACTCGCAGCCTTACTTTCAAAAGGGACCACACAGAGCATTCACCCTGCTGTGTCTTTCTCTAGTTTGTACTCCCAAGGTGCGTTAGAAGGGAGATACTTGAGTTGTTTCACTTACCACATGCTAGATGTTTAGCAAAAGAAGATCTTTACTGCCCTTGTTTCGGCATATGGTTGTCCTCAGCCGAACACTTCTCTCAGCTCCTAGAAGCGACGGGCGGTCCATCGTGTACATCTTGGATCCCAGTGCAGACCTGTTTGTCCTAAGACACCAGAAATGCTTCCTACACTTAAAGCACCGCTATGAAAAACACTGCCTGGAACCTGTTGCCTGCCTCTCTGTGTGACGAACAAAACAGTACCTTAGCTTGGGGCCAGTCCTCCTATATGTTTGGCTTACTCACCGACGATTGCTGAGGGATGAGCACCTAGCAGGGAGTGCAAGGCCACGTATGCCTCACGGGGTTGGGTGGGGGGAATCACTTGTCCTCACAAAGGCAATTCTGCAATGAAGAAAAGATAGGCCACTACACTGTTCATCAGTTAACCTTGAGGCCGCGTGTCGTCATTCCAGTGTGGTAAATAAACTTCCCATCACGCTTCAGTTTCCAAGTCGAGGGCACAGCGCCTTATGCTGCAGTGTCTGACTCCCTACTGGACGTTCAGCTGACCAACTACACCCTTTAGTGAGTAAACTTTGTGATACACTTTGTGATATGGGGTCGTGATTGTGGTGAAAGGATGAGCAAGTCATGGGTTAGTGAGGCCGGTTTGTACAATGTATCTCCAGAATACCTGGCTTTCAAGGGAGAGCCCGAAATTTTTCAGGCTACGCTGAAAGTCCAGTGGCCGCCTGGGGTAAATTGCATCACGTGCGAGTTCCCTGAAGGCGGGGTCGATTCACTGTACGTTTTGTGTGCTCTGGGTTCGGCGGAAATGCAGACACGTTTTGCATGAAGGAATGAACAGAACGCTGATAGCTGGCTCTTTCTAAGCTATCCCAACCTAGGTGTTTCTCTGACGCAGCCCTTCACTGCCCATGACTCGGCATCTAGCTGCTGCCAGCGGTGCATTGCTCACAACTCCCTGAAGACACAGGAGGCCCTTTTATCCGTTTCGGATCCTATTGCAGACCGGCGACTCAAGAGAGACCTGATATGCTTCCTAGGGTTCAAGAAACCCAGGGACTTAGGCTGCATGGGGTCTGTTGCATGCCTACCTCGTTCATGAGAAAATCTGAACAGTAGCTTAAGGCCAGAGGCCCCGTGTGCTTCTCCCCTTCCCTGAGGACAACCGAAGTAGGAGCACTTACCGAGGAACGGCAACATCCAATTTCCTTCCAGGAAATTCACTTGTCATCACAAAGGCAACTGTGCAACAACACTGTTTCCCAGGGAGAACTGAGCCCGCAGCTCTCTAAATCCCAATGAGGAAAACAAAGTTTCCCTTCAAGCCTTAGTTTCAAAATGGACCGCAGACCATTCACCCTGTGGTTTCCGTCTCTCCATGGCACGTCCAAGGTGCGCATAGCACGGAGATACTACAGTCGTTTCAACTTGCCGCATCCTAGCATTTGAACCAAAGACGCCCTTCACAGCCCTTCTTTCGGCCTATAGCTGCCCTCAACTGAGCTTCGCTCACAAGGCCCAGAAAGGACGGGCAGTCCGTCGTTCACATCTTGGATCCTAGTGCAGACCCCCCTGTCCTAAGACGCCAGAAACGCTTCCTAGATTTAAAGCACCGCTCTGACAAACGCTGCCGTGAGCCTGCGGCCCGCCTATGTCTGTGACGAGAGAAGTAGAACGTTGGCCTGAGGCGAGTCGTCCAGGGTTGTGGGCGTACTCACGAACAATTTTGGAGGGATGAGGACGTGGCAGGAATTGAAAGCCAAGTGTTCTTTCGTGGAGAATAACTAGTCCTCCCAAAGACGACTGTGCAGCAAAGAGAAGATGGGCAACAACAGTGTTTAGCAGGTAATCCTGGGGCCGCAAACTCTCTACTTTGCAATGAGGAAAATCAACGTTCCCAGGAAGCCTCAATTTCCAGCAGCACAAAGCAGCGTATTAACAAGTCGCATCGCACTCTCTCTTGTACATCCCGTGGACACAGTGGCTCGTGACACTAGAAACCATTGCCATGCTGGGAGTCCTGACTGTGGTGTAAGGATATCAAGGTGAGGGCTTAGTTAGGCCTAGGTGACAGTACTTCTCTAGACTATCTACCAGTTCGGGAAAACCCTGTAGGTTTCGAAGCCGGACTTAAAGTGTAGTTGCCGCTTGAGGTAGACGGACGTCGTGGAGCCGCTCCCAGGAGCAGTGGTAGGCTAACTGTATTTTCTCCTGCAGCTCACGGTTCCTCCAGAGCGCAGACACCCTTTGCATGAAGGAAGGCATGGAACGTTGATAACTGGGTTGCTTTCAAGCTATCGCAATCCAGGTGTCTAACCAACGAAGCCCTTCACTGCCCGTCAGTCGGCATCTAGCTGTTCCCGACGGTAGATGGCTCAAGGCTCCACGAAGACACAGGCAGTCCTTTCTCAGTACGTTTTGGAACCTAACGCTGACAAGTGAGTCCAAAAGAGAGCTGATATGCTTCCTAGAGTTCACGAACCACAGGGACTAAGGCTCTATGCAATCTGTTGCTTCGCTAAGTCTGTCATGAGAACACCTGGACGTTAGCTTGAGGCTAGAGGCCCCATGTGGTGGGCCCATTCCCTGAAGACTACTGAAGGATGACCACCTACCAAGGGATGGCAACCTCCAAGCTTCTTGCCTAGAAACTCACATCATCACGATGGCAATTGTGTTACGAAGAGAAGCTGTGCAGCAACAGCGTTTCTTGGGGAGAATTGAGCCTGCGGCTCTGTAAATGCCGGTGAGGAAAAGAAAGTTTCACTCGCAGCCTTACTTTCAAAAGGGACCACACAGAGCATTCACCCTGCTGTGTCTTTCTCTAGTTTGTACTCCCAAGGTGCGTTAGAAGGGAGATACTTGAGTTGTTTCACTTACCACATGCTAGATGTTTAGCAAAAGAAGATCTTTACTGCCCTTGTTTCGGCATATGGTTGTCCTCAGCCGAACACTTCTCTCAGCTCCTAGAAGCGACGGGCGGTCCATCGTGTACATCTTGGATCCCAGTGCAGACCTGTTTGTCCTAAGACACCAGAAATGCTTCCTACACTTAAAGCACCGCTATGAAAAACACTGCCTGGAACCTGTTGCCTGCCTCTCTGTGTGACGAACAAAACAGTACCTTAGCTTGGGGCCAGTCCTCCTATATGTTTGGCTTACTCACCGACGATTGCTGAGGGATGAGCACCTAGCAGGGAGTGCAAGGCCACGTATGCCTCACGGGGTTGGGTGGGGGGAATCACTTGTCCTCACAAAGGCAATTCTGCAATGAAGAAAAGATAGGCCACTACACTGTTCATCAGTTAACCTTGAGGCCGCGTGTCGTCATTCCAGTGTGGTAAATAAACTTCCCATCACGCTTCAGTTTCCAAGTCGAGGGCACAGCGCCTTATGCTGCAGTGTCTGACTCCCTACTGGACGTTCAGCTGACCAACTACACCCTTTAGTGAGTAAACTTTGTGATACACTTTGTGATATGGGGTCGTGATTGTGGTGAAAGGATGAGCAAGTCATGGGTTAGTGAGGCCGGTTTGTACAATGTATCTCCAGAATACCTGGCTTTCAAGGGAGAGCCCGAAATTTTTCAGGCTACGCTGAAAGTCCAGTGGCCGCCTGGGGTAAATTGCATCACGTGCGAGTTCCCTGAAGGCGGGGTCGATTCACTGTACGTTTTGTGTGCTCTGGGTTCGGCGGAAATGCAGACACGTTTTGCATGAAGGAATGAACAGAACGCTGATAGCTGGCTCTTTCTAAGCTATCCCAACCTAGGTGTTTCTCTGACGCAGCCCTTCACTGCCCATGACTCGGCATCTAGCTGCTGCCAGCGGTGCATTGCTCACAACTCCCTGAAGACACAGGAGGCCCTTTTATCCGTTTCGGATCCTATTGCAGACCGGCGACTCAAGAGAGACCTGATATGCTTCCTAGGGTTCAAGAAACCCAGGGACTTAGGCTGCATGGGGTCTGTTGCATGCCTACCTCGTTCATGAGAAAATCTGAACAGTAGCTTAAGGCCAGAGGCCCCGTGTGCTTCTCCCCTTCCCTGAGGACAACCGAAGTAGGAGCACTTACCGAGGAACGGCAACATCCAATTTCCTTCCAGGAAATTCACTTGTCATCACAAAGGCAACTGTGCAACAACACTGTTTCCCAGGGAGAACTGAGCCCGCAGCTCTCTAAATCCCAATGAGGAAAACAAAGTTTCCCTTCAAGCCTTAGTTTCAAAATGGACCGCAGACCATTCACCCTGTGGTTTCCGTCTCTCCATGGCACGTCCAAGGTGCGCATAGCACGGAGATACTACAGTCGTTTCAACTTGCCGCATCCTAGCATTTGAACCAAAGACGCCCTTCACAGCCCTTCTTTCGGCCTATAGCTGCCCTCAACTGAGCTTCGCTCACAAGGCCCAGAAAGGACGGGCAGTCCGTCGTTCACATCTTGGATCCTAGTGCAGACCCCCGTGTCCTAAGACGCCAGAAACGCTTCCTAGATTTAAAGCACCGCTCTGACAAACGCTGCCGTGAGCCTGCGGCCCGCCTATGTCTGTGACGAGAGAAGTAGAACGTTGGCCTGAGGCGAGTCGTCCAGGGTTGTGGGCGTACTCACGAACAATTTTGGAGGGATGAGGACGTGGCAGGAATTGAAAGCCAAGTGTTCTTTCGTGGAGAATAACTAGTCCTCCCAAAGACGACTGTGCAGCAAAGAGAAGATGGGCAATAACAGTGTTTACCAGGTAATCCTGGGGCTGCAAACTCTCTACTTTGCAATGAGGAAAATCAACGTTCCCAGGAAGCCTCAATTTCCAGCAGCACAAAGCAGCGTATTAACAAGTCGCATCGCACTCTCTCTTGTACATCCCGTGGACACAGTGGCTCGTGACACTAGAAACCATTGCCATGCTGGGAGTCCTGACTGTGGTGTAAGGATATCAAGGTGAGGGCTTAGTTAGGCCTAGGTGACAGTACTTCTCTAGACTATCTACCAGTTCGGGAAAACCCTGTAGGTTTCGAAGCCGGACTTAAAGTGTAGTTGCCGCTTGAGGTAGACGGACGTCGTGGAGCCGCTCCCAGGAGCAGTGGTAGGCTAACTGTATTTTCTCCTGCAGCTCACGGTTCCTCCAGAGCGCAGACACCCTTTGCATGAAGGAAGGCATGGAACGTTGATAACTGGGTTGCTTTCAAGCTATCGCAATCCAGGTGTCTAACCAACGAAGCCCTTCACTGCCCGTCAGTCGGCATCTAGCTGTTCCCGACGGTAGATGGCTCAAGGCTCCACGAAGACACAGGCAGTCCTTTCTCAGTACGTTTTGGAACCTAACGCTGACAAGTGAGTCCAAAAGAGAGCTGATATGCTTCCTAGAGTTCACGAACCACAGGGACTAAGGCTCTATGCAATCTGTTGCTTCGCTAAGTCTGTCATGAGAACACCTGGACGTTAGCTTGAGGCTAGAGGCCCCATGTGGTGGGCCCATTCCCTGAAGACTACTGAAGGATGACCACCTACCAAGGGATGGCAACCTCCAAGCTTCTTGCCTAGAAACTCACATCATCACGATGGCAATTGTGTTACGAAGAGAAGCTGTGCAGCAACAGCGTTTCTTGGGGAGAATTGAGCCTGCGGCTCTGTAAATGCCGGTGAGGAAAAGAAAGTTTCACTCGCAGCCTTACTTTCAAAAGGGACCACACAGAGCATTCACCCTGCTGTGTCTTTCTCTAGTTTGTACTCCCAAGGTGCGTTAGAAGGGAGATACTTGAGTTGTTTCACTTACCACATGCTAGATGTTTAGCAAAAGAAGATCTTTACTGCCCTTGTTTCGGCATATGGTTGTCCTCAGCCGAACACTTCTCTCAGCTCCTAGAAGCGACGGGCGGTCCATCGTGTACATCTTGGATCCCAGTGCAGACCTGTTTGTCCTAAGACACCAGAAATGCTTCCTACACTTAAAGCACCGCTTTGACAAACACTGCCTGGAACCTGTTGCCTGCCTCTCTGTGTGACGAACAAAACAGTACCTTAGCTTGGGGCCAGTCCTCCTATATGTTTGGCTTACTCACCGACGATTGCTGAGGGATGAGCACCTAGCAGGGAGTGCAAGGCCACGTATGCCTCACGGGGTTGGGTGGGGGGAATCACTTGTCCTCACAAAGGCAATTCTGCAATGAAGAAAAGATAGGCCACTACACTGTTCATCATTTAACCTTGAGGCCGCGTGTCGTCATTCCAGTGTGGTAAATAAACTTCCCATCACGCTTCAGTTTCCAAGTCGAGGGCACAGCGCCTTATGCTGCAGTGTCTGACTCCCTACTGGACGTTCAGCTGACCAACTACACCCTTTAGTGAGTAAACTTTGTGATACACTTTGTGATATGGGGTCGTGATTGTGGTGAAAGGATGAGAAAGTCATGGGTTAGTGAGGCCGGTTTGTACAATGTATCTCCAGAATACCTGGCTTTCAAGAGAGAGCCCGAAATTTTTAAGGCTACGCTGAAAGTCCAGTGGCCGCCTGGGGTAAATTGCATCACGTGCGAGTTCCCTGAAGGCGGGGTCGATTCACTGTACGTTTTGTGTGCTCTGGGTTCGGCGGAAATGCAGACACGTTTTGCATGAAGGAATGAACAGAACGCTGATAGCTGGCTCTTTCTAAGCTATCCCAACCTAGGTGTTTCTCTGACGCAGCCCTTCACTGCCCATGACTCGGCATCTAGCTGCTGCCAGCGGTGCATTGCTCACAACTCCCTGAAGACACAGGAGGCCCTTTTATCCGTTTCGGATCCTATTGCAGACCGGCGACTCAAGAGAGACCTGATATGCTTCCTAGGGTTCAAGAAACCCAGGGACTTAGGCTGCATGGGGTCTGTTGCATGCCTACCTCGTTCATGAGAAAACCTGAACAGTAGCTTAAGGCCAGAGGCCCCGTGTGCTTCTCCCCTTCCCTGAGGACAACCGAAGTAGGAGCACTTACCGAGGAACGGCAACATCCAATTTCCTTCCAGGAAATTCACTTGTCATCACAAAGGCAACTGTGCAACAACACTGTTTCCCAGGGAGAACTGAGCCCGCAGCTCTCTAAATCCCAATGAGGAAAACAAAGTTTCCCTTCAAGCCTTAGTTTCAAAATGGACCGCAGACCATTCACCCTGTGGTTTCCGTCTCTCCATGGCACGTCCAAGGTGCGCATAGCACGGAGATACTACAGTCGTTTCAACTTGCCGCATCCTAGCATTTGAACCAAAGACGCCCTTCACAGCCCTTCTTTCGGCCTATAGCTGCCCTCAACTGAGCTTCGCTCACAAGGCCCAGAAAGGACGGGCAGTCCGTCGTTCACATCTTGGATCCTAGTGCAGACCCCCGTGTCCTAAGACGCCAGAAACGCTTCCTAGATTTAAAGCACCGCTCTGACAAACACTGCCGTGAGCCTGCGGCCCGCCTATGTCTGTGACGAGAGAAGTAGAACGTTGGCCTGAGGCGAGTCGTCCAGGGTTGTGGGCATACTCACGAACAATTTTGGAGGGATGAGGACGTGGCAGGAATTGAAAGCCAAGTGTTCTTTCATGGAGGATAACTAGTCCTCCCAAAGACGACTGTGCAGCAAAGAGAAGATGGGCAACAACAGTGTTTAGCAGGTAATCCTGGGGCCGCAAACTCTCTACTTTGCAATGAGGAAAATCAACGTTCCCAGGAAGCCTCAATTTCCAGCAGCACAAAGCAGCGTATTAACAAGTCGCATCGCACTCTCTCTTGTACATCCCGTGGACACAGTGGCTCATGACACTAGAAACCATTGCCATGCTGGGAGTCCTGACTGTGGTGTAAGGATATCAAGGTGAGGGCTTAGTTAGGCCTAGGTGACAGTACTTCTCTAGACTATCTACCAGTTCGGGAAAACCCTGTAGGTTTCGAAGCCGGACTTAAAGTGTAGTTGCCGCTTGAGGTAGACGGACGTCGTGGAGCCGCTCCCAGGAGCAGTGGTAGGCTAACTGTATTTTCTCCTGCAGCTCACGGTTCCTCCAGAGCGCAGACACCCTTTGCATGAAGGAAGGCATGGAACGTTGATAACTGGGTTGCTTTCAAGCTATCGCAATCCAGGTGTCTAACCAACGAAGCCCTTCACTGCCCGTCAGTCGGCATCTAGCTGTTCCCGACGGTAGATGGCTCAAGGCTCCACGAAGACACAGGCAGTCCTTTCTCAGTACGTTTTGGAACCTAACGCTGACAAGTGAGTCCAAAAGAGAGCTGATATGCTTCCTAGAGTTCACGAACCACAGGGACTAAGGCTCTATGCAATCTGTTGCTTCGCTAAGTCTGTCATGAGAACACCTGGACGTTAGCTTGAGGCTAGAGGCCCCATGTGGTGGGCCCATTCCCTGAAGACTACTGAAGGATGACCACCTACCAAGGGATGACAACCTCCAAGCTTCTGGCCTAGAAACTCACATCATCACGATGGCAATTGTGTTACGAAGAGAAGCTGTGCAGCAACAGCGTTTCTTGGGGAGAATTGAGCCTGCGGCTCTGTAAATGCCGGTGAGGAAAAGAAAGTTTCACTCGCAGCCTTACTTTCAAAAGGGACCACACAGAGCATTCACCCTGCTGTGTCTTTCTCTAGTTTGTACTCCCAAGGTGCGTTAGAAGGGAGATACTTGAGTTGTTTCACTTACCACATGCTAGATGTTTAGCAAAAGAAGATCTTTACTGCCCTTGTTTCGGCATATGGTTGTCCTCAGCCGAACACTTCTCTCAGCTCCTAGAAGCAACGGGCGGTCCCTCGTGTACATCTTGGATCCCAGTGCAGACCTGTTTGTCCTAAGACACCAGAAATGCTTCCTACACTTAAAGCACCGCTTTGACAAACGCTGCCTGGAACCTGTTGCCTGCCTCTCTGTGTGACGAACAAAACAGTACCTTAGCTTGGGGCCAGTCCCCCTATATGTTTGGCTTACTCACCGACGATTGCTGAGGGATGAGCACCTAGCAGGGAGTGCAAGGCCACGTATGACTCACGGGGCTGGGGGGGGGGAAATCACTTGTCATCACAAAGGCAATTCTGCAATGAAGAAAAGATAGGCCACTACACTGTTCATCAGTTAACCTTGAGGCCGCGTGTCGTCATTCCAGTGTGGTAAATAAACTTCCCATCACGCTTCAGTTTCCAAGTCGAGGGCACAGCGCCTTATGCTGCAGTGTCTGACTCCCTACTGGACGTTCAGCTGACCAACTACACCCTTTAGTGAGTAAACTTTGTGATACACTTTGTGATATGGGGTCGTGATTGTGGTGAAAGGATGAGCAAGTCATGGGTTAGTGAGGCCGGTTTGTACAATGTATCTCCAGAATACCTGGCTTTCAAGGGAGAGCCCGAAATTTTTCAGGCTACGCTGAAAGTCCAGTGGCCGCCTGGGGTAAATTGCATCACGTGCGAGTTCCCTGAAGGCGGGGTCGAATCACTGTACGTTTTGTGTGCTCTGGGTTCGGCGGAAATGCAGACACGTTTTGCATGAAGGAATGAACAGAACGCTGATAGCTGGCTCTTTCTAAGCTATCCCAACCTAGGTGTTTCTCTGACGCAGCCCTTCACTGCCCATGACTCGGCATCTAGCTGCTGCCAGCGGTGCATTGCTCACAACTCCCTGAAGACACAGGAGGCCCTTTTATCCGTTTCGGATCCTATTGCAGACCGGCGACTCAAGAGAGACCTGATATGCTTCCTAGGGTTCAAGAAACCCAGGGACTTAGGCTGCATGGGGTCTGTTGCATGCCTACCTCGTTCATGAGAAAACCTGAACAGTAGCTTAAGGCCAGAGGCCCCGTGTGCTTCTCCCCTTCCCTGAGGACAACCGAAGTAGGAGCACTTACCGAGGAACGGCAACATCCAATTTCCTTCCAGGAAATTCACTTGTCATCACAAAGGCAACTGTGCAACAACACTGTTTCCCAGGGAGAACTGAGCCCGCAGCTCTCTAAATCCCAATGAGGAAAACAAAGTTTCCCTTCAAGCCTTAGTTTCAAAATGGACCGCAGACCATTCACCCTGTGGTTTCCGTCTCTCCATGGCACGTCCAAGGTGCGCATAGCACGGAGATACTACAGTCGTTTCAACTTGCCGCATCCTAGCATTTGAACCAAAGACGCCCTTCACAGCCCTTCTTTCGGCCTATAGCTGCCCTCAACTGAGCTTCGCTCACAAGGCCCAGAAAGGACGGGCAGTCCGTCGTTCACATCTTGGATCCTAGTGCAGACCCCCGTGTCCTAAGACGCCAGAAACGCTTCCTAGATTTAAAGCACCGCTCTGACAAACGCTGCCGTGAGCCTGCGGCCCGCCTATGTCTGTGACGAGAGAAGTAGAACGTTGGCCTGAGGCGAGTCGTCCAGGGTTGTGGGCGTACTCACGAACAATTTTGGAGGGATGAGGACGTGGCAGGAATTGAAAGCCACGTGTTCTTTCATGGAGGATAACTAGTCCTCCCAAAGACGACTGTGCAGCAAAGAGAAGATGGGCAACAACAGTGTTTAGCAGGTAATCCTGGGGCCGCAAACTCTCTACTTTGCAATGAGGAAAATCAACGTTCCCAGGAAGCCTCAATTTCCAGCAGCACAAAGCAGCGTATTAACAAGTCGCATCGCACTCTCTCTTGTACATCCCGTGGACACAGTGGCTCGTGACACTAGAAACCATTGCCATGCTGGGAGTCCTGACTGTGGTGTAAGGATATCAAGGTGAGGGCTTAGTTAGGCCTAGGTGACAGTACTTCTCTAGACTATCTACCAGTTCGGGAAAACCCTGTAGGTTTCGAAGCCGGACTTAAAGTGTAGTTGCCGCTTGAGGTAGACGGACGTCATGGAGCCGCTCCCAGGAGCAGTGGTAGGCTAACTGTATTTTCTCCTGCAGCTCACGGTTCCTCCAGAGCGCAGACACCCTTTGCATGAAGGAAGGCATGGAACGTTGATAACTGGGTTGCTTTCAAGCTATCGCAATCCAGGTGTCTAACCAACGAAGCCCTTCACTGCCCGTCAGTCGGCATCTAGCTGTTCCCGACGGTAGATGGCTCAAGGCTCCACGAAGACACAGGCAGTCCTTTCTCAGTACGTTTTGGAACCTAACGCTGACAAGTGAGTCCAAAAGAGAGCTGATATGCTTCCTAGAGTTCACGAACCACAGGGACTAAGGCTCTATGCAATCTGTTGCTTCGCTAAGTCTGTCATGAGAACACCTGGACGTTAGCTTGAGGCTAGAGGCCCCATGTGGTGGGCCCATTCCCTGAAGACTACTGAAGGATGACCACCTACCAAGGGATGGCAACCTCCAAGCTTCTTGCCTAGAAACTCACATCATCACGATGGCAATTGTGTTACGAAGAGAAGCTGTGCAGCAACAGCGTTTCTTGGGGAGAATTGAGCCTGCGGCTCTGTAAATGCCGGTGAGGAAAAGAAAGTTTCACTCGCAGCCTTACTTTCAAAAGGGACCACACAGAGCATTCACCCTGCTGTGTCTTTCTCTAGTTTGTACTCCCAAGGTGCGTTAGAAGGGAGATACTTGAGTTGTTTCACTTACCACATGCTAGATGTTTAGCAAAAGAAGATCTTTACTGCCCTTGTTTCGGCATATGGTTGTCCTCAGCCGAACACTTCTCTCAGCTCCTAGAAGCGACGGGCGGTCCATCGTGTACATCTTGGATCCCAGTGCAGACCTGTTTGTCCTAAGACACCAGAAATGCTTCCTACACTTAAAGCACCGCTTTGACAAACACTGCCTGGAACCTGTTGCCTGCCTCTCTGTGTGACGAACAAAACAGTACCTTAGCTTGGGGCCAGTCCCCCTATATGTTTGGCTTACTCACCGACGATTGCTGAGGGATGAGCACCTAGCAGGGAGTGCAAGGCCACGTATGCCTCACGGGGTTGGGGGGGGGAAATCACTTGTCCTCACAAAGGCAATTCTGCAATGAAGAAAAGATAGGCCACTACACTGTTCATCAGTTAACCTTGAGGCCGCGTGTCGTCATTCCAGTGTGGTAAATAAACTTCCCATCACGCTTCAGTTTCCAAGTCGAGGGCACAGCGCCTTATGCTGCAGTGTCTGACTCCCTACTGGACGTTCAGCTGACCAACTACACCCTTTAGTGAGTAAACTTTGTGATACACTTTGTGATATGGGGTCGTGATTGTGGTGAAAGGATGAGCAAGTCATGGGTTAGTGAGGCCGGTTTGTACAATGTATCTCCAGAATACCTGGCTTTCAAGGGAGAGCCCGAAATTTTTCAGGCTACGCTGAAAGTCCAGTGGCCGCCTGGGGTAAATTGCATCACGTGCGAGTTCCCTGAAGGCGGGGTCGAATCACTGTACGTTTTGTGTGCTCTGGGTTCGGCGGAAATGCAGACACGTTTTGCATGAAGGAATGAACAGAACGCTGATAGCTGGCTCTTTCTAAGCTATCCCAACCTAGGTGTTTCTCTGACGCAGCCCTTCACTGCCCATGACTCGGCATCTAGCTGCTGCCAGCGGTGCATTGCTCACAACTCCCTGAAGACACAGGAGGCCCTTTTATCCGTTTCGGATCCTATTGCAGACCGGCGACTCAAGAGAGACCTGATATGCTTCCTAGGGTTCAAGAAACCCAGGGACTTAGGCTGCATGGGGTCTGTTGCATGCCTACCTCGTTCATGAGAAAACCTGAACAGTAGCTTAAGGCCAGAGGCCCCGTGTGCTTCTCCCCTTCCCTGAGGACAACCGAAGTAGGAGCACTTACCGAGGAACGGCAACATCCAATTTCCTTCCAGGAAATTCACTTGTCATCACAAAGGCAACTGTGCAACAACACTGTTTCCCAGGGAGAACTGAGCCCGCAGCTCTCTAAATCCCAATGAGGAAAACAAAGTTTCCCTTCAAGCCTTAGTTTCAAAATGGACCGCAGACCATTCACCCTGTGGTTTCCGTCTCTCCATGGCACGTCCAAGGTGCGCATAGCACGGAGATACTACAGTCGTTTCAACTTGCCGCATCCTAGCATTTGAACCAAAGACGCCCTTCACAGCCCTTCTTTCGGCCTATAGCTGCCCTCAACTGAGCTTCGCTCACAAGGCCCAGAAAGGACGGGCAGTCCGTCGTTCACATCTTGGATCCTAGTGCAGACCCCCGTGTCCTAAGACGCCAGAAACGCTTCCTAGATTTAAAGCACCGCTCTGACAAACGCTGCCGTGAGCCTGCGGCCCACCTATGTCTGTGACGAGAGAAGTAGAACGTTGGCCTGAGGCGAGTCGTCCAGGGTTGTGGGCGTACTCACGAACAATTTTGGAGGGATGAGGACGTGGCAGGAATTGAAAGCCAAGTGTTCTTTCGTGGAGGATAACTAGTCCTCCCAAAGACGACTGTGCAGCAAAGAGAAGATGGGCAACAACAGTGTTTAGCAGGTAATCCTGGGGGCGCAAACTCTCTACTTTGCAATGAGGAAAATCAACGTTCCCAGGAAGCCTCAATTTCCAGCAGCACAAAGCAGCGTATTAACAAGTCGCATCGCACTCTCTCTTGTACATCCCGTGGACACAGTGGCTCGTGACACTAGAAACCATTGCCATGCTGGGAGTCCTGACTGTGGTGTAAGGATATCAAGGTGAGGGCTTAGTTAGGCCTAGGTGACAGTACTTCTCTAGACTATCTACCAGTTCGGGAAAACCCTGTAGGTTTCGAAGCCGGACTTAAAGTGTAGTTGCCGCTTGAGGTAGACGGACGTCGTGGAGCCGCTCCCAGGAGCAGTGGTAGGCTAACTGTATTTTCTCCTGCAGCTCACGGTTCCTCCAGAGCGCAGACACCCTTTGCATGAAGGAAGGCATGGAACGTTGATAACTGGGTTGCTTTCAAGCTATCGCAATCCAGGTGTCTAACCAACGAAGCCCTTCACTGCCCGTCAGTCGGCATCTAGCTGTTCCCGACGGTAGATGGCTCAAGGCTCCACGAAGACACAGGCAGTCCTTTCTCAGTACGTTTTGGAACCTAACGCTGACAAGTGAGTCCAAAAGAGAGCTGATATGCTTCCTAGAGTTCACGAACCACAGGGACTAAGGCTCTATGCAATCTGTTGCTTCGCTAAGTCTGTCATGAGAACACCTGGACGTTAGCTTGAGGCTAGAGGCCCCATGTGGTGGGCCCATTCCCTGAAGACTACTGAAGGATGACCACCTACCAAGGGATGGCAACCTCCAAGCTTCTTGCCTAGAAACTCACATCATCACGATGGCAATTGTGTTACGAAGAGAAGCTGTGCAGCAACAGCGTTTCTTGAGGAGAATTGAGCATGCGGCTCTGTAAATGCCGGTGAGGAAAAGAAAGTTTCACTCGCAGCCTTACTTTCAAAAGGGACCACACAGAGCATTCACCCTGCTGTGTCTTTCTCTAGTTTGTACTCCCAAGGTGCGTTAGAAGGGAGATACTTGAGTTGTTTCACTTACCACATGCTAGATGTTTAGCAAAAGAAGATCTTTACTGCCCTTGTTTCGGCATATGGTTGTCCTCAGCCGAACACTTCTCTCAGCTCCTAGAAGCGACGGGCGGTCCATCGTGTACATCTTGGATCCCAGTGCAGACCTGTTTGTCCTAAGACACCAGAAATGCTTCCTACACTTAAAGCACCGCTTTGACAAACACTGCCTGGAACCTGTTGCCTGCCTCTCTGTGTGACGAACAAAACAGTACCTTAGCTTGGGGCCAGTCCCCCTATATGTTTGGCTTACTCACCGACGATTGCTGAGGGATGAGCACCTAGCAGGGAGTGCAAGGCCACGTATGCCTCACGGGGTTGGGGGGGGGAAATCACTTGTCCTCACAAAGGCAATTCTGCAATGAAGAAAAGATAGGCCACTACACTGTTCATCAGTTAACCTTGAGGCCGCGTGTCGTCATTCCAGTGTGGTAAATAAACTTCCCATCACGCTTCAGTTTCCAAGTCGAGGGCACAGCGCCTTATGCTGCAGTGTCTGACTCCCTACTGGACGTTCAGCTGACCAACTACACCCTTTAGTGAGTAAACTTTGTGATACACTTTGTGATATGGGGTCGTGATTGTGGTGAAAGGATGAGCAAGTCATGGGTTAGTGAGGCCGGTTTGTACAATGTATCTCCAGAATACCTGGCTTTCAAGGGAGAGCCCGAAATTTTTCAGGCTACGCTGAAAGTCCAGTGGCCGCCTGGGGTAAATTGCATCACGTGCGAGTTCCCTGAAGGCGGGGTCGAATCACTGTACGTTTTGTGTGCTCTGGGTTCGGCGGAAATGCAGACACGTTTTGCATGAAGGAATGAACAGAACGCTGATAGCTGGCTCTTTCTAAGCTATCCCAACCTAGGTGTTTCTCTGACGCAGCCCTTCACTGCCCATGACTCGGCATCTAGCTGCTGCCAGCGGTGCATTGCTCACAACTCCCTGAAGACACAGGAGGCCCTTTTATCCGTTTCGGATCCTATTGCAGACCGGCGACTCAAGAGAGACCTGATATGCTTCCTAGGGTTCAAGAAACCCAGGGACTTAGGCTGCATGGGGTCTGTTGCATGCCTACCTCGTTCATGAGAAAACCTGAACAGTAGCTTAAGGCCAGAGGCCCCGTGTGCTTCTCCCCTTCCCTGAGGACAACCGAAGTAGGAGCACTTACCGAGGAACGGCAACATCCAATTTCCTTCCAGGAAATTCACTTGTCATCACAAAGGCAACTGTGCAACAACACTGTTTCCCAGGGAGAACTGAGCCCGCAGCTCTCTAAATCCCAATGAGGAAAACAAAGTTTCCCTTCAAGCCTTAGTTTCAAAATGGACCGCAGACCATTCACCCTGTGGTTTCCGTCTCTCCATGGCACGTCCAAGGTGCGCATAGCACGGAGATACTACAGTCGTTTCAACTTGCCGCATCCTAGCATTTGAACCAAAGACGCCCTTCACAGCCCTTCTTTCGGCCTATAGCTGCCCTCAACTGAGCTTCGCTCACAAGGCCCAGAAAGGACGGGCAGTCCGTCGTTCACATCTTGGATCCTAGTGCAGACCCCCGTGTCCTAAGACGCCAGAAACGCTTCCTAGATTTAAAGCACCGCTCTGACAAACGCTGCCGTGAGCCTGCGGCCCACCTATGTCTGTGACGAGAGAAGTAGAACGTTGGCCTGAGGCGAGTCGTCCAGGGTTGTGGGCGTACTCACGAACAATTTTGGAGGGATGAGGACGTGGCAGGAATTGAAAGCCAAGTGTTCTTTCGTGGAGGATAACTAGTCCTCCCAAAGACGACTGTGCAGCAAAGAGAAGATGGGCAACAACAGTGTTTAGCAGGTAATCCTGGGGGCGCAAACTCTCTACTTTGCAATGAGGAAAATCAACGTTCCCAGGAAGCCTCAATTTCCAGCAGCACAAAGCAGCGTATTAACAAGTCGCATCGCACTCTCTCTTGTACATCCCGTGGACACAGTGGCTCGTGACACTAGAAACCATTGCCATGCTGGGAGTCCTGACTGTGGTGTAAGGATATCAAGGTGAGGGCTTAGTTAGGCCTAGGTGACAGTACTTCTCTAGACTATCTACCAGTTCGGGAAAACCCTGTAGGTTTCGAAGCCGGACTTAAAGTGTAGTTGCCGCTTGAGGTAGACGGACGTCGTGGAGCCGCTCCCAGGAGCAGTGGTAGGCTAACTGTATTTTCTCCTGCAGCTCACGGTTCCTCCAGAGCGCAGACACCCTTTGCATGAAGGAAGGCATGGAACGTTGATAACTGGGTTGCTTTCAAGCTATCGCAATCCAGGTGTCTAACCAACGAAGCCCTTCACTGCCCGTCAGTCGGCATCTAGCTGTTCCCGACGGTAGATGGCTCAAGGCTCCACGAAGACACAGGCAGTCCTTTCTCAGTACGTTTTGGAACCTAACGCTGACAAGTGAGTCCAAAAGAGAGCTGATATGCTTCCTAGAGTTCACGAACCACAGGGACTAAGGCTCTATGCAATCTGTTGCTTCGCTAAGTCTGTCATGAGAACACCTGGACGTTAGCTTGAGGCTAGAGGCCCCATGTGGTGGGCCCATTCCCTGAAGACTACTGAAGGATGACCACCTACCAAGGGATGGCAACCTCCAAGCTTCTTGCCTAGAAACTCACATCATCACGATGGCAATTGTGTTACGAAGAGAAGCTGTGCAGCAACAGCGTTTCTTGAGGAGAATTGAGCATGCGGCTCTGTAAATGCCGGTGAGGAAAAGAAAGTTTCACTCGCAGCCTTACTTTCAAAAGGGACCACACAGAGCATTCACCCTGCTGTGTCTTTCTCTAGTTTGTACTCCCAAGGTGCGTTAGAAGGGAGATACTTGAGTTGTTTCACTTACCACATGCTAGATGTTTAGCAAAAGAAGATCTTTACTGCCCTTGTTTCGGCATATGGTTGTCCTCAGCCGAACACTTCTCTCAGCTCCTAGAAGCGACGGGCGGTCCATCGTGTACATCTTGGATCCCAGTGCAGACCTGTTTGTCCTAAGACACCAGAAATGCTTCCTACACTTAAAGCACCGCTTTGACAAACGCTGCCTGGAACCTGTTGCCTGCCTCTCTGTGTGACGAACAAAACAGTACCTTAGCTTGGGGCCAGTCCCCCTATATGTTTGGCTTACTCACCGACGATTGCTGAGGGATGAGCACCTAGCAGGGAGTGCAAGGCCACGTATGCCTCACGGGGCTGGGGGGGGGGAATCACTTGTCATCACAAAGGCAATTCTGCAATGAAGAAAAGATAGGCCACTACACTGTTCATCAGTTAACCTTGAGGCCGCGTGTCGTCATTCCAGTGTGGTAAATAAACTTCCCATCACGCTTCAGTTTCCAAGTCGAGGGCACAGCGCCTTATGCTGCAGTGTCTGACTCTCTACTGGACGTTCAGCTGACCAACTACACCCTTTAGTGAGTAAACTTTGTGATACACTTTGTGATATGGGGTCGTGATTGTGGTGAAAGGATGAGCAAGTCATGGGTTAGTGAGGCCGGTTTGTACAATGTATCTCCAGAATACCTGGCTTTCAAGGGAGAGCCCGAAATTTTTCAGGCTACGCTGAAAGTCCAGTGGCCGCCTGGGGTAAATTGCATCACGTGCGAGTTCCCTGAAGGCGGGGTCGATTCACTGTACGTTTTGTGTGCTCTGGGTTCGGCGGAAATGCAGACACGTTTTGCATGAAGGAATGAACAGAACGCTGATAGCTGGCTCTTTCTAAGCTATCCCAACCTAGGTGTTTCTCTGACGCAGCCCTTCACTGCCCATGACTCGGCATCTAGCTGCTGCCAGCGGTGCATTGCTCACAACTCCCTGAAGACACAGGAGGCCCTTTTATCCGTTTCGGATCCTATTGCAGACCGGCGACTCAAGAGAGACCTGATATGCTTCCTAGGGTTCAAGAAACCCAGGGACTTAGGCTGCATGGGGTCTGTTGCATGCCTACCTCGTTCATGAGAAAACCTGAACAGTAGCTTAAGGCCAGAGGCCCCGTGTGCTTCTCCCCTTCCCTGAGGACAACCGAAGTAGGAGCACTTACCGAGGAACGGCAACATCCAATTTCCTTCCAGGAAATTCACTTGTCATCACAAAGGCAACTGTGCAACAACACTGTTTCCCAGGGAGAACTGAGCCCGCAGCTCTCTAAATCCCAATGAGGAAAACAAAGTTTCCCTTCAAGCCTTAGTTTCAAAATGGACCGCAGACCATTCACCCTGTGGTTTCCGTCTCTCCATGGCACGTCCAAGGTGCGCATAGCACGGAGATACTACAGTCGTTTCAACTTGCCGCATCCTAGCATTTGAACCAAAGATGCCCTTCACAGCCCTTCTTTCGGCCTATAGTTGCCCTCAACTGAGCTTCGCTCACAAGGCCCAGAAAGGACGGGCAGTCCGTCGTTTACATCTTGGATCCTAGTGCAGACCCCCGTGTCCTAAGACGCCAGAAACACTTCCTAGATTTAAAGCACCGCTCTGACAAACGCTGCCGTGAGCCTGCGGCCCGCCTATGTCTGTGACGAGAGAAGTAGAACGTTGGCCTGAGGCGAGTCGTCCAGGGTTGTGGGCGTACTCACGAACAATTTTGGAGGGATGAGGACGTGGCAGGAATTGAAAGCCAAGTGTTCTTTCGTGGAGGATAACTAGTCCTCCCAAAGACGACTGTGCAGCAAAGAGAAGATGGGCAACAACAGTGTTTAGCAGGTAATCCTGGGGCCGCAAACTCTCTACTTTGCAATGAGGAAAATCAACGTTCCCAGGAAGCCTCAATTTCCAGCAGCACAAAGCAGCGTATTAACAAGTCGCATCACACTCTCTCTTGTACATCCCGTGGACACAGTGGCTCGTGACACTAGAAACCATTGCCATGCTGGGAGTCCTGACTGTGGTGTAAGGATATCAAGGTGAGGGCTTAGTTAGGCCTAGGTGACAGTACTTCTCTAGACTATCTACCAGTTCGGGAAAACCCTGTAGGTTTCGAAGCCGGACTTAAAGTGTAGTTGCCGCTTGAGGTAGACGGACGTCGTGGAGCCGCTCCCAGGAGCAGTGGTAGGCTAACTGTATTTTCTCCTGCAGCTCACGGTTCCTCCAGAGCGCAGACACCCTTTGCATGAAGGAAGGCATGGAACGTTGATAACTGGGTTGCTTTCAAGCTATCGCAATCCAGGTGTCTAACCAACGAAGCCCTTCACTGCCCGTCAGTCGGCATCTAGCTGTTCCCGACGGTAGATGGCTCAAGGCTCCACGAAGACACAGGCAGTCCTTTCTCAGTACGTTTTGGAACCTAACGCTGACAAGTGAGTCCAAAAGAGAGCTGATATGCTTCCTAGAGTTCACGAACCACAGGGACTAAGGCTCTATGCAATCTGTTGCTTCGCTAAGTCTGTCATGAGAACACCTGGACGTTAGCTTGAGGCTAGAGGCCCCATGTGGTGGGCCCATTCCCTGAAGACTACTGAAGGATGACCACCTACCAAGGGATGGCAACCTCCAAGCTTCTTGCCTAGAAACTCACATCATCACGATGGCAATTGTGTTACGAAGAGAAGCTGTGCAGCAACAGCGTTTCTTGGGGAGAATTGAGCCTGCGGCTCTGTAAATGCCGGTGAGGAAAAGAAAGTTTCACTCGCAGCCTTACTTTCAAAAGGGACCACACAGAGCATTCACCCTGCTGTGTCTTTCTCTAGTTTGTACTCCCAAGGTGCGTTAGAAGGGAGATACTTGAGTTGTTTCACTTACCACATGCTAGATGTTTAGCAAAAGAAGATCTTTACTGCCCTTGTTTCGGCATATGGTTGTCTTCAGCCGAACACTTCTCTCAGCTCCTAGAAGCGACGGGCGGTCCATCGTGTACATCTTGGATCCCAGTGCAGACCTGTTTGTCCTAAGACACCAGAAATGCTTCCTACACTTAAAGCACCGCTTTGACAAACGCTGCCTGGAACCTGTTGCCTGCCTCTCTGTGTGACGAACAAAACAGTACCTTAGCTTGGGGCCAGTCCCCCTATATGTTTGGCTTACTCACCGACGATTGCTGAGGGATGAGCACCTAGCAGGGAGTGCAATGCCACGTATGCCTCACGGGGTTGGGTGGGGGGAATCACTTGTCCTCACAAAGGCAGTTCTGCAATGAAGAAAAGATAGGCCACTACACTGTTCATCAGTTAACCTTGAGGCCGCGTGTCGTCATTCCAGTGTGGTAAATAAACTTCCCATCACGCTTCAGTTTCCAAGTCGAGGGCACAGCGCCTTATGCTGCAGTGTCTGACTCCCTACTGGACGTTCAGCTGACCAACTACACCCTTTAGTGAGTAAACTTTGTGATACACTTTGTGATATGGGGTCGTGATTGTGGTGAAAGGATGAGCAAGTCATGGGTTAGTGAGGCCGGTTTGTACAATGTATCTCCAGAATACCTGGCTTTCAAGGGAGAGCCCGAAATTTTTCAGGCTACGCTGAAAGTCCAGTGGCCGCCTGGGGTAAATTGCATCACGTGCGAGTTCCCTGAAGGCGGGGTCGAATCACTGTACGTTTTGTGTGCTCTGGGTTCGGCGGAAATGCAGACACGTTTTGCATGAAGGAATGAACAGAACGCTGATAGCTGGCTCTTTCTAAGCTATCCCAACCTAGGTGTTTCTCTGACGCAGCCCTTCACTGCCCATGACTCGGCATCTAGCTGCTGCCAGCGGTGCATTGCTCACAACTCCCTGAAGACACAGGAGGCCCTTTTATCCGTTTCGGATCCTATTGCAGACCGGCGACTCAAGAGAGACCTGATATGCTTCCTAGGGTTCAAGAAACCCAGGGACTTAGGCTGCATGGGGTCTGTTGCATGCCTACCTCGTTCATGAGAAAATCTGAACAGTAGCTTAAGGCCAGAGGCCCCGTGTGCTTCTCCCCTTCCCTGAGGACAACCGAAGTAGGAGCACTTACCGAGGAACGGCAACATCCAATTTCCTTCCAGGAAATTCACTTGTCATCACAAAGGCAACTGTGCAACAACACTGTTTCCCAGGGAGAACTGAGCCCGCAGCTCTCTAAATCCCAATGAGGAAAACAAAGTTTCCCTTCAAGCCTTAGTTTCAAAATGGACCGCAGACCATTCACCCTGTGGTTTCCGTCTCTCCATGGCACGTCCAAGGTGCGCATAGCACGGAGATACTACAGTCGTTTCAACTTGCCGCATCCTAGCATTTGAACCAAAGACGCCCTTCACAGCCCTTCTTTCGGCCTATAGCTGCCCTCAACTGAGCTTCGCTCACAAGGCCCAGAAAGGACGGGCAGTCCGTCGTTCACATCTTGGATCCTAGTGCAGACCCCCGTGTCCTAAGACGCCAGAAACGCTTCCTAGATTTAAAGCACCGCTCTGACAAACGCTGCCGTGAGCCTGCGGCCCGCCTATGTCTGTGACGAGAGAAGTAGAACGTTGGCCTGAGGCAAGTCGTCCAGGGTTGTGGGCGTACTCACGAACAATTTTGGAGGGATGAGGACGTGGCAGGAATTGAAAGCCAAGTGTTCTTTCGTGGAGAATAACTAGTCCTCCCAAAGACGACTGTGCAGCAAAGAGAAGATGGGCAACAACAGCGTTTAGCAGGTAATCCTGGGGCCGCAAACTCTCTACTTTGCAATGAGGAAAATCAACGTTCCCAGGAAGCCTCAATTTCCAGCAGCACAAAGCAGCGTATTAACAAGTCGCATCGCACTCTCTCTTGTACATCCCGTGGACACAGTGGCTCGTGACACTAGAAACCATTGCCATGCTGGGAGTCCTGACTGTGGTGTAAGGATATCAAGGTGAGGGCTTAGTTAGGCCTAGGTGACAGTACTTCTCTAGACTATCTACCAGTTCGGGAAAACCCTGTAGGTTTCGAAGCCGGACTTAAAGTGTAGTTGCCGCTTGAGGTAGACGGACGTCGTGGAGCCGCTCCCAGGAGCAGTGGTAGGCTAACTGTATTTTCTCCTGCAGCTCACGGTTCCTCCAGAGCGCAGACACCCTTTGCATGAAGGAAGGCATGGAACGTTGATAACTGGGTTGCTTTCAAGCTATCGCAATCCAGGTGTCTAACCAACGAAGCCCTTCACTGCCCGTCAGTCGGCATCTAGCTGTTCCCGACGGTAGATGGCTCAAGGCTCCACGAAGACACAGGCAGTCCTTTCTCAGTACGTTTTGGAACCTAACGCTGACAAGTGAGTCCAAAAGAGAGCTGATATGCTTCCTAGAGTTCACGAACCACAGGGACTAAGGCTCTATGCAATCTGTTGCTTCGCTAAGTCTGTCATGAGAACACCTGGACGTTAGCTTGAGGCTAGAGGCCCCATGTGGTGGGCCCATTCCCTGAAGACTACTGAAGGATGACCACCTACCAAGGGATGGCAACCTCCAAGCTTCTTGCCTAGAAACTCACATCATCACGATGGCAATTGTGTTACGAAGAGAAGCTGTGCAGCAACAGCGTTTCTTGGGGAGAATTGAGCCTGCGGCTCTGTAAATGCCGGTGAGGAAAAGAAAGTTTCACTCGCAGCCTTACTTTCAAAAGGGACCACACAGAGCATTCACCCTGCTGTGTCTTTCTCTAGTTTGTACTCCCAAGGTGCGTTAGAAGGGAGATACTTGAGTTGTTTCACTTACCACATGCTAGATGTTTAGCAAAAGAAGATCTTTACTGCCCTTGTTTCGGCATATGGTTGTCCTCAGCCGAACACTTCTCTCAGCTCCTAGAAGCGACGGGCGGTCCATCGTGTACATCTTGGATCCCAGTGCAGACCTGTTTGTCCTAAGACACCAGAAATGCTTCCTACACTTAAAGCACCGCTTTGACAAACACTGCCTGGAACCTGTTGCCTGCCTCTCTGTGTGACGAACAAAACAGTACCTTAGCTTGGGGCCAGTCCCCCTATATGTTTGGCTTACTCACCGACGATTGCTGAGGGATGAGCACCTAGCAGGGAGTGCAAGGCCACGTATGCCTCACGGGGTTGGGGGGGGGGGAAATCACTTGTCCTCACAAAGGCAGTTCTGCAATGAAGAAAAGATAGGCCACTACACTGTTCATCAGTTAACCTTGAGACCGCGTGTCGTCATTCCAGTGTGGTAAATAAACTTCCCATCACGCTTCAGTTTCCAAGTCGAGGGCACAGCGCCTTATGCTGCAGTGTCTGACTCCCTACTGGACGTTCAGCTGACCAACTACACCCTTTAGTGAGTAAACTTTGTGATACACTTTGTGATATGGGGTCGTGATTGTGGTGAAAGGATGAGCAAGTCATGGGTTAGTGAGGCCGGTTTGTACAATGTATCTCCAGAATACCTGGCTTTCAAGGGAGAGCCCGAAATTTTTCAGGCTACGCTGAAAGTCCAGTGGCCGCCTGGGGTAAATTGCATCACGTGCGAGTTCCCTGAAGGCGGGGTCGATTCACTGTACGTTTTGTGTGCTCTGGGTTCGGCGGAAATGCAGACACGTTTTGCATGAAGGAATGAACAGAACGCTGATAGCTGGCTCTTTCTAAGCTATCCCAACCTAGGTGTTTCTCTGACGCAGCCCTTCACTGCCCATGACTCGGCATCTAGCTGCTGCCAGCGGTGCATTGCTCACAACTCCCTGAAGACACAGGAGGCCCTTTTATCCGTTTCGGATCCTATTGCAGACCGGCGACTCAAGAGAGACCTGATATGCTTCCTAGGGTTCAAGAAACCCAGGGACTTAGGCTGCATGGGGTCTGTTGCATGCCTACCTCGTTCATGAGAAAACCTGAACAGTAGCTTAAGGCCAGAGGCCCCGTGTGCTTCTCCCCTTCCCTGAGGACAACCGAAGTAGGAGCACTTACCGAGGAACGGCAACATCCAATTTCCTTCCAGGAAATTCACTTGTCATCACAAAGGCAACTGTGCAACAACACTGTTTCCCAGGGAGAACTGAGCCCGCAGCTCTCTAAATCCCAATGAGGAAAACAAAGTTTCCCTTCAAGCCTTAGTTTCAAAATGGACCGCAGACCATTCACCCTGTGGTTTCCGTCTCTCCATGGCACGTCCAAGGTGCGCATAGCACGGAGATACTACAGTCGTTTCAACTTGCCGCATCCTAGCATTTGAACCAAAGATGCCCTTCACAGCCCTTCTTTCGGCCTATAGTTGCCCTCAACTGAGCTTCGCTCACAAGGCCCAGAAAGGACGGGCAGTCCGTCGTTTACATCTTGGATCCTAGTGCAGACCCCCGTGTCCTAAGACGCCAGAAACACTTCCTAGATTTAAAGCACCGCTCTGACAAACGCTGCCGTGAGCCTGCGGCCCGCCTATGTCTGTGACGAGAGAAGTAGAACATTGGCCTGAGGCGAGTCGTCCAGGGTTGTGGGCGTACTCACGAACAATTTTGGAGGGATGAGGACGTGGCAGGAATTGAAAGCCAAGTGTTCTTTCGTGGAGGATAACTAGTCCTCCCAAAGACGACTGTGCAGCAAAGAGAAGATGGGCAACAACAGTGTTTAGCAGGTAATCCTGGGGCCGCAAACTCTCTACTTTGCAATGAGGAAAATCAACGTTCCCAGGAAGCCTCAATTTCCAGCAGCACAAAGCAGCGTATTAACAAGTCGCATCACACTCTCTCTTGTACATCCCGTGGACACAGTGGCTCGTGACACTAGAAACCATTGCCATGCTGGGAGTCCTGACTGTGGTGTAAGGATATCAAGGTGAGGGCTTAGTTAGGCCTAGGTGACAGTACTTCTCTAGACTATCTACCAGTTCGGGAAAACCCTGTAGGTTTCGAAGCCGGACTTAAAGTGTAGTTGCCGCTTGAGGTAGACGGACGTCGTGGAGCCGCTCCCAGGAGCAGTGGTAGGCTAACTGTATTTTCTCCTGCAGCTCACGGTTCCTCCAGAGCGCAGACACCCTTTGCATGAAGGAAGGCATGGAACGTTGATAACTGGGTTGCTTTCAAGCTATCGCAATCCAGGTGTCTAACCAACGAAGCCCTTCACTGCCCGTCAGTCGGCATCTAGCTGTTCCCGACGGTAGATGGCTCAAGGCTCCACGAAGACACAGGCAGTCCTTTCTCAGTACGTTTTGGAACCTAACGCTGACAAGTGAGTCCAAAAGAGAGCTGATATGCTTCCTAGAGTTCACGAACCACAGGGACTAAGGCTCTATGCAATCTGTTGCTTCGCTAAGTCTGTCATGAGAACACCTGGACGTTAGCTTGAGGCTAGAGGCCCCATGTGGTGGGTCCATTCCCTGAAGACTACTGAAGGATGACCACCTACCAAGGGATGGCAACCTCCAAGCTTCTTGCCTAGAAACTCACATCATCACGATGGCAATTGTGTTACGAAGAGAAGCTGTGCAGCAACAGCGTTTCTTGGGGAGAATTGAGCCTGCGGCTCTGTAAATGCCGGTGAGGAAAAGAAAGTTTCACTCGCAGCCTTACTTTCAAAAGGGACCACACAGAGCATTCACCCTGCTGTGTCTTTCTCTAGTTTGTACTCCCAAGGTGCGTTAGAAGGGAGATACTTGAGTTGTTTCACTTACCACATGCTAGATGTTTAGCAAAAGAAGATCTTTACTGCCCTTGTTTCGGCATATGGTTGTCTTCAGCCGAACACTTCTCTCAGCTCCTAGAAGCGACGGGCGGTCCATCGTGTACATCTTGGATCCCAGTGCAGACCTGTTTGTCCTAAGACACCAGAAATGCTTCCTACACTTAAAGCACCGCTTTGACAAACGCTGCCTGGAACCTGTTGCCTGCCTCTCTGTGTGACGAACAAAACAGTACCTTAGCTTGGGGCCAGTCCCCCTATATGTTTGGCTTACTCACCGACGATTGCTGAGGGATGAGCACCTAGCAGGGAGTGCAATGCCACGTATGCCTCACGGGGTTGGGTGGGGGGAATCACTTGTCCTCACAAAGGCAGTTCTGCAATGAAGAAAAGATAGGCCACTACACTGTTCATCAGTTAACCTTGAGGCCGCGTGTCGTCATTCCAGTGTGGTAAATAAACTTCCCATCACGCTTCAGTTTCCAAGTCGAGGGCACAGCGCCTTATGCTGCAGTGTCTGACTCCCTACTGGACGTTCAGCTGACCAACTACACCCTTTAGTGAGTAAACTTTGTGATACACTTTGTGATATGGGGTCGTGATTGTGGTGAAAGGATGAGCAAGTCATGGGTTAGTGAGGCCGGTTTGTACAATGTATCTCCAGAATACCTGGCTTTCAAGGGAGAGCCCGAAATTTTTCAGGCTACGCTGAAAGTCCAGTGGCCGCCTGGGGTAAATTGCATCACGTGCGAGTTCCCTGAAGGCGGGGTCGAATCACTGTACGTTTTGTGTGCTCTGGGTTCGGCGGAAATGCAGACACGTTTTGCATGAAGGAATGAACAGAACGCTGATAGCTGGCTCTTTCTAAGCTATCCCAACCTAGGTGTTTCTCTGACGCAGCCCTTCACTGCCCATGACTCGGCATCTAGCTGCTGCCAGCGGTGCATTGCTCACAACTCCCTGAAGACACAGGAGGCCCTTTTATCCGTTTCGGATCCTATTGCAGACCGGCGACTCAAGAGAGACCTGATATGCTTCCTAGGGTTCAAGAAACCCAGGGACTTAGGCTGCATGGGGTCTGTTGCATGCCTACCTCGTTCATGAGAAAATCTGAACAGTAGCTTAAGGCCAGAGGCCCCGTGTGCTTCTCCCCTTCCCTGAGGACAACCGAAGTAGGAGCACTTACCGAGGAACGGCAACATCCAATTTCCTTCCAGGAAATTCACTTGTCATCACAAAGGCAACTGTGCAACAACACTGTTTCCCAGGGAGAACTGAGCCCGCAGCTCTCTAAATCCCAATGAGGAAAACAAAGTTTCCCTTCAAGCCTTAGTTTCAAAATGGACCGCAGACCATTCACCCTGTGGTTTCCGTCTCTCCATGGCACGTCCAAGGTGCGCATAGCACGGAGATACTACAGTCGTTTCAACTTGCCGCATCCTAGCATTTGAACCAAAGACGCCCTTCACAGCCCTTCTTTCGGCCTATAGCTGCCCTCAACTGAGCTTCGCTCACAAGGCCCAGAAAGGACGGGCAGTCCGTCGTTCACATCTTGGATCCTAGTGCAGACCCCCGTGTCCTAAGACGCCAGAAACGCTTCCTAGATTTAAAGCACCGCTCTGACAAACGCTGCCGTGAGCCTGCGGCCCGCCTATGTCTGTGACGAGAGAAGTAGAACGTTGGCCTGAGGCAAGTCGTCCAGGGTTGTGGGCGTACTCACGAACAATTTTGGAGGGATGAGGACGTGGCAGGAATTGAAAGCCAAGTGTTCTTTCGTGGAGAATAACTAGTCCTCCCAAAGACGACTGTGCAGCAAAGAGAAGATGGGCAACAACAGCGTTTAGCAGGTAATCCTGGGGCCGCAAACTCTCTACTTTGCAATGAGGAAAATCAACGTTCCCAGGAAGCCTCAATTTCCAGCAGCACAAAGCAGCGTATTAACAAGTCGCATCGCACTCTCTCTTGTACATCCCGTGGACACAGTGGCTCGTGACACTAGAAACCATTGCCATGCTGGGAGTCCTGACTGTGGTGTAAGGATATCAAGGTGAGGGCTTAGTTAGGCCTAGGTGACAGTACTTCTCTAGACTATCTACCAGTTCGGGAAAACACTGTAGGTTTCGAAGCCGGACTTAAAGTGTAGTTGCCGCTTGAGGTAGACGGACGTCGTGGAGCCGCTCCCAGGAGCAGTGGTAGGCTAACTGTATTTTCTCCTGCAGCTCACGGTTCCTCCAGAGCGCAGACACCCTTTGCATGAAGGAAGGCATGGAACGTTGATAACTGGGTTGCTTTCAAGCTATCGCAATCCAGGTGTCTAACCAACGAAGCCCTTCACTGCCCGTCAGTCGGCATCTAGCTGTTCCCGACGGTAGATGGCTCAAGGCTCCACGAAGACACAGGCAGTCCTTTCTCAGTACGTTTTGGAACCTAACGCTGACAAGTGAGTCCAAAAGAGAGCTGATATGCTTCCTAGAGTTCACGAACCACAGGGACTAAGGCTCTATGCAATCTGTTGCTTCGCTAAGTCTGTCATGAGAACACCTGGACGTTAGCTTGAGGCTAGAGGCCCCATGTGGTGGGCCCATTCCCTGAAGACTACTGAAGGATGACCACCTACCAAGGGATGGCAACCTCCAAGCTTCTTGCCTAGAAACTCACATCATCACGATGGCAATTGTGTTACGAAGAGAAGCTGTGCAGCAACAGCGTTTCTTGGGGAGAATTGAGCCTGCGGCTCTGTAAATGCCGGTGAGGAAAAGAAAGTTTCACTCGCAGCCTTACTTTCAAAAGGGACCACACAGAGCATTCACCCTGCTGTGTCTTTCTCTAGTTTGTACTCCCAAGGTGCGTTAGAAGGGAGATACTTGAGTTGTTTCACTTACCACATGCTAGATGTTTAGCAAAAGAAGATCTTTACTGCCCTTGTTTCGGCATATGGTTGTCCTCAGCCGAACACTTCTCTCAGCTCCTAGAAGCGACGGGCGGTCCATCGTGTACATCTTGGATCCCAGTGCAGACCTGTTTGTCCTAAGACACCAGAAATGCTTCCTACACTTAAAGCACCGCTTTGACAAACACTGCCTGGAACCTGTTGCCTGCCTCTCTGTGTGACGAACAAAACAGTACCTTAGCTTGGGGCCAGTCCCCCTATATGTTTGGCTTACTCACCGACGATTGCTGAGGGATGAGCACCTAGCAGGGAGTGCAAGGCCACGTATGCCTCACGGGGTTGGGGGGGGGGGAAATCACTTGTCCTCACAAAGGCAGTTCTGCAATGAAGAAAAGATAGGCCACTACACTGTTCATCAGTTAACCTTGAGACCGCGTGTCGTCATTCCAGTGTGGTAAATAAACTTCCCATCACGCTTCAGTTTCCAAGTCGAGGGCACAGCGCCTTATGCTGCAGTGTCTGACTCCCTACTGGACGTTCAGCTGACCAACTACACCCTTTAGTGAGTAAACTTTGTGATACACTTTGTGATATGGGGTCGTGATTGTGGTGAAAGGATGAGCAAGTCATGGGTTAGTGAGGCCGGTTTGTACAATGTATCTCCAGAATACCTGGCTTTCAAGGGAGAGCCCGAAATTTTTCAGGCTACGCTGAAAGTCCAGTGGCCGCCTGGGGTAAATTGCATCACGTGCGAGTTCCCTGAAGGCGGGGTCGATTCACTGTACGTTTTGTGTGCTCTGGGTTCGGCGGAAATGCAGACACGTTTTGCATGAAGGAATGAACAGAACGCTGATAGCTGGCTCTTTCTAAGCTATCCCAACCTAGGTGTTTCTCTGACGCAGCCCTTCACTGCCCATGACTCGGCATCTAGCTGCTGCCAGCGGTGCATTGCTCACAACTCCCTGAAGACACAGGAGGCCCTTTTATCCGTTTCGGATCCTATTGCAGACCGGCGACTCAAGAGAGACCTGATATGCTTCCTAGGGTTCAAGAAACCCAGGGACTTAGGCTGCATGGGGTCTGTTGCATGCCTACCTCGTTCATGAGAAAACCTGAACAGTAGCTTAAGGCCAGAGGCCCCGTGTGCTTCTCCCCTTCCCTGAGGACAACCGAAGTAGGAGCACTTACCGAGGAACGGCAACATCCAATTTCCTTCCAGGAAATTCACTTGTCATCACAAAGGCAACTGTGCAACAACACTGTTTCCCAGGGAGAACTGAGCCCGCAGCTCTCTAAATCCCAATGAGGAAAACAAAGTTTCCCTTCAAGCCTTAGTTTCAAAATGGACCGCAGACCATTCACCCTGTGGTTTCCGTCTCTCCATGGCACGTCCAAGGTGCGCATAGCACGGAGATACTACAGTCGTTTCAACTTGCCGCATCCTAGCATTTGAACCAAAGACGCCCTTCACAGCCCTTCTTTCGGCCTATAGCTGCCCTCAACTGAGCTTCG
The DNA here is from genome assembly GCF_039906515.1 of Pseudorca crassidens. Lineage (NCBI taxonomy): Eukaryota > Metazoa > Chordata > Mammalia > Artiodactyla > Delphinidae > Pseudorca > Pseudorca crassidens. The sequence goes on from NC_090305.1 coordinate 47,662,287, forward strand.
CTCACAAGGCCCAGAAAGGACGGGCAGTCCGTCGTTCACATCTTGGATCCTAGTGCAGACCCCCGTGTCCTAAGACGCCAGAAACGCTTCCTAGATTTAAAGCACCGCTCTGACAAACGCTGCCGTGAGCCTGCGGCCCGCCTATGTCTGTGACGAGAGAAGTAGAACGTTGGCCTGAGGCGAGTCGTCCAGGGTTGTGGGCATACTCACGAACAATTTTGGAGGGATGAGGACGTGGCAGGAATTGAAAGCCAAGTGTTCTTTCATGGAGGATAACTAGTCCTCCCAAAGACGACTGTGCAGCAAAGAGAAGATGGGCAACAACAGTGTTTAGCAGGTAATCCTGGGGCCGCAAACTCTCTACTTTGCAATGAGGAAAATCAACGTTCCCAGGAAGCCTCAATTTCCAGCAGCACAAAGCAGCGTATTAACAAGTCGCATCGCACTCTCTCTTGTACATCCCGTGGACACAGTGGCTCGTGACACTAGAAACCATTGCCATGCTGGGAGTCCTGACTGTGGTGTAAGGATATCAAGGTGAGGGCTTAGTTAGGCCTAGGTGACAGTACTTCTCTAGACTATCTACCAGTTCGGGAAAACCCTGTAGGTTTCGAAGCCGGACTTAAAGTGTAGTTGCCGCTTGAGGTAGACGGACGTCGTGGAGCCGCTCCCAGGAGCAGTGGTAGGCTAACTGTATTTTCTCCTGCAGCTCACGGTTCCTCCAGAGCGCAGACACCCTTTGCATGAAGGAAGGCATGGAACGTTGATAACTGGGTTGCTTTCAAGCTATCGCAATCCAGGTGTCTAACCAACGAAGCCCTTCACTGCCCGTCAGTCGGCATCTAGCTGTTCCCGACGGTAGATGGCTCAAGGCTCCACGAAGACACAGGCAGTCCTTTCTCAGTACGTTTTGGAACCTAACGCTGACAAGTGAGTCCAAAAGAGAGCTGATATGCTTCCTAGAGTTCACGAACCACAGGGACTAAGGCTCTATGCAATCTGTTGCTTCGCTAAGTCTGTCATGAGAACACCTGGACGTTAGCTTGAGGCTAGAGGCCCCATGTGGTGGGCCCATTCCCTGAAGACTACTGAAGGATGACCACCTACCAAGGGATGGCAACCTCCAAGCTTCTTGCCTAGAAACTCACATCATCACGATGGCAATTGTGTTACGAAGAGAAGCTGTGCAGCAACAGCGTTTCTTGGGGAGAATTGAGCCTGCGGCTCTGTAAATGCCGGTGAGGAAAAGAAAGTTTCACTCGCAGCCTTACTTTCAAAAGGGACCACACAGAGCATTCACCCTGCTGTGTCTTTCTCTAGTTTGTACTCCCAAGGTGCGTTAGAAGGGAGATACTTGAGTTGTTTCACTTACCACATGCTAGATGTTTAGCAAAAGAAGATCTTTACTGCCCTTGTTTCGGCATATGGTTGTCCTCAGCCGAACACTTCTCTCAGCTCCTAGAAGCGACGGGCGGTCCATCGTGTACATCTTGGATCCCAGTGCAGACCTGTTTGTCCTAAGACACCAGAAATGCTTCCTACACTTAAAGCACCGCTTTGACAAACACTGCCTGGAACCTGTTGCCTGACTCTCTGTGTGACGAACAAAACAGTACCTTAGCTTGGGGCCAGTCCTCCTATATGTTTGGCTTACTCACCGACGATTGCTGAGGGATGAGCACCTAGCAGGGAGTGCAAGGCCACGTATGCCTCACGGGGTTGGGTGGGGGGAATCACTTGTCCTCACAAAGGCAATTCTGCAATGAAGAAAAGATAGGCCACTACACTGTTCATCAGTTAACCTTGAGGCCGCGTGTCGTCATTCCAGTGTGGTAAATAAACTTCCCATCACGCTTCAGTTTCCAAGTCGAGGGCACAGCGCCTTATGCTGCAGTGTCTGACTCCCTACTGGACGTTCAGCTGACCAACTACACCCTTTAGTGAGTAAACTTTGTGATACACTTTGTGATATGGGGTCGTGATTGTGGTGAAAGGATGAGCAAGTCATGGGTTAGTGAGGCCGGTTTGTACAATGTATCTCCAGAATACCTGGCTTTCAAGGGAGAGCCCGAAATTTTTCAGGCTACGCTGAAAGTCCAGTGGCCGCCTGGGGTAAATTGCATCACGTGCGAGTTCCCTGAAGGCGGGGTCGAATCACTGTACGTTTTGTGTGCTCTGGGTTCGGCGGAAATGCAGACACGTTTTGCATAAAGGAATGAACAGAACGCTGATAGCTGGCTCTTTCTAAGCTATCCCAACCTAGGTGTTTCTCTGACGCAGCCCTTCACTGCCCATGACTCGGCATCTAGCTGCTGCCAGCGGTGCATTGCTCACAACTCCCTGAAGACACAGGAGGCCCTTTTATCCGTTTCGGATCCTATTGCAGACCGGCGACTCAAGAGAGACCTGATATGCTTCCTAGGGTTCAAGAAACCCAGGGACTTAGGCTGCATGGGGTCTGTTGCATGCCTACCTCGTTCATGAGAAAACCTGAACAGTAGCTTAAGGCCAGAGGCCCCGTGTGCTTCTCCCCTTCCCTGAGGACAACCGAAGTAGGAGCACTTACCGAGGAACGGCAACATCCAATTTCCTTCCAGGAAATTCACTTGTCATCACAGAGGCAACTGTGCAACAACACTGTTTCCCAGGGAGAACTGAGCCCGCAGCTCTCTAAATCCCAATGAGGAAAATAAAGTTTCCCTTCAAGCCTTAGTTTCAAAATGGACCGCAGACCATTCACCCTGTGGTTTCCATCTCTCCATGGCACGTCCAAGGTGCGCATAAAACGGAGATACTACAGTCGTTTCAACTTGCCGCATCCTAGCATTTGAACCAAAGACGCCCTTCACAGCCCTTCTTTCGGCCTATAGTTGCCCTCAACTGAGCTTCGCTCACAAGGCCCAGAAAGGACGGGCAGTCCGTCGTTTACATCTTGGATCCTAGTGCAGACCCCCGTGTCCTAAGACGCCAGAAACGCTTCCTAGATTTAAAGCACCGCTCTGACAAACGCTGCCGTCAGCCTGCGGCCCGCCTATGTCTGTGACGAGAGAAGTAGAACGTTGGCCTGAGGCGAGTCGTCCAGGGTTGTGGGCGTACTCACGAACAATTTTGGAGGGATGAGGACGTGGCAGGAATTGAAAGCCAAGTGTTCTTTCGTGGAGGATAACTAGTCCTCCCAAAGACGACTGTGCAGCAAAGAGAAGATGGGCAACAACAGTGTTTAGCAGTTAATCCTGGGGCCGCAAACTCTCTACTTTGCAATGAGGAAAATCAACGTTCCCAGGAAGCCTCAATTTCCAGCAGCACAAAGCAGCGTATTAACAAGTCGCATCGCACTCTCTCTTGTACATCCCGTGGACACAGTGGCTCGTGACACTAGAAACCATTGCCATGCTGGGAGTCCTGACTGTGGTGTAAGGATATCAAGGTGAGGGCTTAGTTAGGCCTAGGTGACAGTACTTCTCTAGACTATCTACCAGTTCGGGAAAACCCTGTAGGTTTCGAAGCCGGACTTAAAGTGTAGTTGCCGCTTGAGGTAGACGGACGTCGTGGAGCAGCTCCCAGGAGCAGTGGTAGGCTAATTGTATTTTCTCCTGCAGCTCACGGTTCCTCCAGAGCGCAGACACCCTTTGCATGAAGGAAGGCATGGAACGTTGATAACTGGGTTGCTTTCAAGCTATCGCAATCCAGGTGTCTAACCAACGAAGCCCTTCACTGCCCGTCAGTCGGCATCTAGCTGTTCCCGACGGTAGATGGCTCAAGGCTCCACGAAGACACAGGCAGTCCTTTCTCAGTACGTTTTGGAACCTAACGCTGACAAGTGAGTCCAAAAGAGAGCTGATATGCTTCCTAGAGTTCACGAACCACAGGGACTAAGGCTCTATGCAATCTGTTGCTTCGCTAAGTCTGTCATGAGAACACCTGGACGTTAGCTTGAGGCTAGAGGCCCCATGTGGTGGGCCCATTCCCTGAAGACTACTGAAGGATGACCACCTACCAAGGGATGGCAACCTCCAAGCTTCTTGCCTAGAAACTCACATCATCACGATGGCAATTGTGTTACGAAGAGAAGCTGTGCAGCAACAGCGTTTCTTGGGGAGAATTGAGCCTGCGGCTCTGTAAATGCCGGTGAGGAAAAGAAAGTTTCACTCGCAGCCTTACTTTCAAAAGGGACCACAAAGAGCATTCACCCTGCTGTGTCTTTCTCTAGTTTGTACTCCCAAGGTGCGTTAGAAGGGAGATACTTGAGTTGTTTCACTTACCACATGCTAGATGTTTAGCAAAAGAAGATCTTTACTGCCCTTGTTTCGGCATATGGTTGTCCTCAGCCGAACACTTCTCTCAGCTCCTAGAAGCGACGGGCGGTCCATCGTGTACATCTTGGATCCCAGTGCAGACCTGTTTGTCCTAAGACACCAGAAATGCTTCCTACACTTAAAGCACCGCTTTGACAAATGCTGCCTGGAACCTGTTGCCTGCCTCTCTGTGTGACGAACAAAACAGTACCTTAGCTTGGGGCCAGTCCTCCTATATGTTTGGCTTACTCACCGACGATTGCTGAGGGATGAGCACCTAGCAGGGAGTGCAAGGCCACGTATGCCTCACGGGGTTGGGTGGGGGAAATCACTTGTCCTCACAAAGGCAATTCTGCAATGAAGAAAAGATAGGCCACTACACTGTTCATCAGTTAACCTTGAGGCCGCGTGTCGTCATTCCAGTGTGGTAAATAAACTTCCCATCACGCTTCAGTTTCCAAGTCGAGGGCACAGCGCCTTATGCTGCAGTGTCTGACTCCCTACTGGACGTTCAGCTGACCAACTACACCCTTTAGTGAGTAAACTTTGTGATACACTTTGTGATATGGGGTCGTGATTGTGGTGAAAGGATGAGCAAGTCATGGGTTAGTGAGGCCGGTTTGTACAATGTATCTCCAGAATACCTGGCTTTCAAGGGAGAGCCCGAAATTTTTCAGGCTACGCTGAAAGTCCAGTGGCCGCCTGGGGTAAATTGCATCACGTGCGAGTTCCCTGAAGGCGGGGTCGAATCACTGTACGTTTTGTGTGCTCTGGGTTCGGCGGAAATGCAGACACGTTTTGCATGAAGGAATGAACAGAACGCTGATAGCTGGCTCTTTCTAAGCTATCCCAACCTAGGTGTTTCTCTGACGCAGCCCTTCACTGCCCATGACTCGGCATCTAGCTGCTGCCAGCGGTGCATTGCTCACAACTCCCTGAAGACACAGGAGGCCCTTTTATCTGTTTCGGATCCTATTGCAGACCGGCGACTCAAGAGAGACCTGATATGCTTCCTAGGGTTCAAGAAACCCAGGGACTTAGGCTGCATGGGGTCTGTTGCATGCCTACCTCGTTCATGAGAAAACCTGAACAGTAGCTTAAGGCCAGAGGCCCCGTGTGCTTCTCCCCTTCCCTGAGGACAACCGAAGTAGGAGCACTTACCGAGGAACGGCAACATCCAATTTCCTTCCAGGAAATTCACTTGTCATCACAGAGGCAACTGTGCAACAACACTGTTTCCCAGGGAGAACTGAGCCCGCAGCTCTCTAAATCCCAATGAGGAAAATAAAGTTTCCCTTCAAGCCTTAGTTTCAAAATGGACCGCAGACCATTCACCCTGTGGTTTCCGTCTCTCCATGGCACGTCCAAGGTGCGCATAGCACGGAGATACTACAGTCGTTTCAACTTGCCGCATCCTAGCATTTGAACCAAAGACGCCCTTCACAGCCCTTCTTTCGGCCTATAGTTGCCCTCAACTGAGCTTCGCTCACAAGGCCCAGAAAGGACGGGCAGTCCGTCGTTTACATCTTGGATCCTAGTGCAGACCCCCGTGTCCTAAGACGCCAGAAACGCTTCCTAGATTTAAAGCACCGCTCTGACAAACGCTGCCGTCAGCCTGCGGCCCGCCTATGTCTGTGACGAGAGAAGTAGAACGTTGGCCTGAGGCGAGTCGTCCAGGGTTGTGGGCGTACTCACGAACAATTTTGGAGGGATGAGGACGTGGCAGGAATTGAAAGCCAAGTGTTCTTTCGTGGAGGATAACTAGTCCTCCCAAAGACGACTGTGCAGCAAAGAGAAGATGGGCAACAACAGTGTTTAGCAGGTAATCCTGGGGCCGCAAACTCTCTACTTTGCAATGAGGAAAATCAACGTTCCCAGGAAGCCTCAATTTCCAGCAGCACAAAGCAGCGTATTAACAAGTCGCATCGCACTCTCTCTTGTACATCCCGTGGACACAGTGGCTCGTGACACTAGAAACCATTGCCATGCTGGGAGTCCTGACTGTGGTGTAAGGATATCAAGGTGAGGGCTTAGTTAGGCCTAGGTGACAGTACTTCTCTAGAATATCTACCAGTTCAGGAAAACCCTGTAGGTTTCGAAGCCGGACTTAAAGTGTAGTTGCCGCTTGAGGTAGACGGACGTCGTGGAGCAGCTCCCAGGAGCAGTGGTAGGCTAATTGTATTTTCTCCTGCAGCTCACGGTTCCTCCAGAGCGCAGACACCCTTTGCATGAAGGAAGGCATGGAACGTTGATAACTGGGTTGCTTTCAAGCTATCGCAATCCAGGTGTCTAACCAACGAAGCCCTTCACTGCCCGTCAGTCGGCATCTAGCTGTTCCCGACGGTAGATGGCTCAAGGCTCCACGAAGACACAGGCAGTCCTTTCTCAGTACGTTTTGGAACCTAACGCTGACAAGTGAGTCCAAAAGAGAGCTGATATGCTTCCTAGAGTTCACGAACCACAGGGACTAAGGCTCTATGCAATCTGTTGCTTCGCTAAGTCTGTCATGAGAACACCTGGACGTTAGCTTGAGGCTAGAGGCCCCATGTGGTGGGCCCATTCCCTGAAGACTACTGAAGGATGACCACCTACCAAGGGATGGCAACCTCCAAGCTTCTTGCCTAGAAACTCACATCATCACGATGGCAATTGTGTTACGAAGAGAAGCTGTGCAGCAACAGCGTTTCTTGGGGAGAATTGAGCCTGCGGCTCTGTAAATGCCGGTGAGGAAAAGAAAGTTTCACTCGCAGCCTTACTATCAAAAGGGACCACACAGAGCATTCACCCTGCTGTGTCTTTCTCTAGTTTGTACTCCCAAGGTGCGTTAGAAGGGAGATACTTGAGTTGTTTCACTTACCACATGCTAGATGTTTAGCAAAAGAAGATCTTTACTGCCCTTGTTTCGGCATATGGTTGTCCTCAGCCGAACACTTCTCTCAGCTCCTAGAAGCGACGGGCGGTCCATCGTGTACATCTTGGATCCCAGTGCAGACCTGTTTGTCCTAAGACACCAGAAATGCTTCCTACACTTAAAGCACCGCTTTGACAAACGCTGCCTGGAACCTGTTGCCTGCCTCTCTGTGTGACGAACAAAACAGTACCTTAGCTTGGGGCCAGTCCCCCTATATGTTTGGCTTACTCACCGATGATTGCTGAGGGATGAGCACCTAGCAGGGAGTGCAAGGCCACGTATGCCTCACGGGGTTGGGGGGGGGAAATCACTTGTCCTCACAAAGGCAATTCTGCAATGAAGAAAAGATAGGCCACTACACTGTTCATCAGTTAACCTTGAGGCCGCGTGTCGTCATTCCAGTGTGGTAAATAAACTTCCCATCACACTTCAGTTTCCAAGTCGAGGGCACAGCGCCTTATGCTGCAGTGTCTGACTCCCTACTGGACGTTCAGCTGACCAACTACACCCTTTAGTGAGTAAACTTTGTGATACACTTTGTGATATGGGGTCGTGATTGTGGTGAAAGGATGAGCAAGTCATGGGTTAGTGAGGCCGGTTTGTACAATGTATCTCCAGAATACCTGGCTTTCAAGGGAGAGCCCGAAATTTTTCAGGCTACGCTGAAAGTCCAGTGGCCGCCTGGGGTAAATTGCATCACGTGCGAGTTCCCTGAAGGCGGGGTCGAATCACTGTACGTTTTGTGTGCTCTGGGTTCGGCGGAAATGCAGACACGTTTTGCATAAAGGAATGAACAGAACGCTGATAGCTGGCTCTTTCTAAGCTATCCCAACCTAGGTGTTTCTCTGACGCAGCCCTTCACTGCCCATGACTCGGCATCTAGCTGCTGCCAGCGGTGCATTGCTCACAACTCCCTGAAGACACAGGAGGCCCTTTTATCCGTTTCGGATCCTATTGCAGACCGGCGACTCAAGAGAGACCTGATATGCTTCCTAGGGTTCAAGAAACCCAGGGACTTAGGCTGCATGGGGTCTGTTGCATGCCTACCTCGTTCATGAGAAAACCTGAACAGTAGCTTAAGGCCAGAGGCCCCGTGTGCTTCTCCCCTTCCCTGAGGACAACCGAAGTAGGAGCACTTACCGAGGAACGGCAACATCCAATTTCCTTCCAGGAAATTCACTTGTCATCACAGAGGCAACTGTGCAACAACACTGTTTCCCAGGGAGAACTGAGCCCGCAGCTCTCTAAATCCCAATGAGGAAAATAAAGTTTCCCTTCAAGCCTTAGTTTCAAAATGGACCGCAGACCATTCACCCTGTGGTTTCCGTCTCTCCATGGCACGTCCAAGGTGCGCATAAAACGGAGATACTACAGTCGTTTCAACTTGCCGCATCCTAGCATTTGAACCAAAGACGCCCTTCACAGCCCTTCTTTCGGCCTATAGTTGCCCTCAACTGAGCTTCGCTCACAAGGCCCAGAAAGGACGGGCAGTCCGTCGTTTACATCTTGGATCCTAGTGCAGACCCCCGTGTCCTAAGACGCCAGAAACGCTTCCTAGATTTAAAGCACCGCTCTGACAAACGCTGCCGTCAGCCTGCGGCCCGCCTATGTCTGTGACGAGAGAAGTAGAACGTTGGCCTGAGGCGAGTCGTCCAGGGTTGTGGGCGTACTCACGAACAATTTTGGAGGGATGAGGACGTGGCAGGAATTGAAAGCCAAGTGTTCTTTCGTGGAGGATAACTAGTCCTCCCAAAGACGACTGTGCAGCAAAGAGAAGATGGGCAACAACAGTGTTTAGCAGGTAATCCTGGGGCCGCAAACTCTCTACTTTGCAATGAGGAAAATCAACGTTCCCAGGAAGCCTCAATTTCCAGCAGCACAAAGCAGCGTATTAACAAGTCGCATCGCACTCTCTCTTGTACATCCCGTGGACACAGTGGCTCGTGACACTAGAAACCATTGCCATGCTGGGAGTCCTGACTGTGGTGTAAGGATATCAAGGTGAGGGCTTAGTTAGGCCTAGGTGACAGTACTTCTCTAGACTATCTACCAGTTCGGGAAAACCCTGTAGGTTTCGAAGCCGGACTTAAAGTGTAGTTGCCGCTTGAGGTAGACGGACGTCGTGGAGCAGCTCCCAGGAGCAGTGGTAGGCTAATTGTATTTTCTCCTGCAGCTCACGGTTCCTCCAGAGCGCAGACACCCTTTGCATGAAGGAAGGCATGGAACGTTGATAACTGGGTTGCTTTCAAGCTATCGCAATCCAGGTGTCTAACCAACGAAGCCCTTCACTGCCCGTCAGTCGGCATCTAGCTGTTCCCGACGGTAGATGGCTCAAGGCTCCACGAAGACACAGGCAGTCCTTTCTCAGTACGTTTTGGAACCTAACGCTGACAAGTGAGTCCAAAAGAGAGCTGATATGCTTCCTAGAGTTCACGAACCACAGGGACTAAGGCTCTATGCAATCTGTTGCTTCGCTAAGTCTGTCATGAGAACACCTGGACGTTAGCTTGAGGCTAGAGGCCCCATGTGGTGGGCCCATTCCCTGAAGACTACTGAAGGATGACCACCTACCAAGGGATGGCAACCTCCAAGCTTCTTGCCTAGAAACTCACATCATCACGATGGCAATTGTGTTACGAAGAGAAGCTGTGCAGCAACAGCGTTTCTTGGGGAGAATTGAGCCTGCGGCTCTGTAAATGCCGGTGAGGAAAATAAAGTTTCACTCGCAGCCTTACTTTCAAAAGGGACCACACAGAGCATTCACCCTGCTGTGTCTTTCTCTAGTTTGTACTCCCAAGGTGCGTTAGAAGGGAGATACTTGAGTTGTTTCACTTACCACATGCTAGATGTTTAGCAAAAGAAGATCTTTACTGCCCTTGTTTCGGCATATGGTTGTCCTCAGCCGAACACTTCTCTCAGCTCCTAGAAGCGACGGGCGGTCCATCGTGTACATCTTGGATCCCAGTGCAGACCTGTTTGTCCTAAGACACCAGAAATGCTTCCTACACTTAAAGCACCGCTTTGACAAACGCTGCCTGGAACCTGTTGCCTGCCTCTCTGTGTGACGAACAAAACAGTACCTTAGCTTGGGGCCAGTCCTCCTATATGTTTGGCTTACTCACCGACGATTGCTGAGGGATGAGCACCTAGCAGGGAGTGCAAGGCCACGTATGCCTCACGGGGTTGGGGGGGGGAAATCACTTGTCCTCACAAAGGCAATTCTGCAATGAAGAAAAGATAGGCCACTACACTGTTCATCAGTTAACCTTGAGGCCGCGTGTCGTCATTCCAGTGTGGTAAATAAACTTCCCATCACGCTTCAGTTTCCAAGTCGAGGGCACAGCGCCTTATGCTGCAGTGTCTGACTCCCTACTGGACGTTCAGCTGACCAACTACACCCTTTAGTGAGTAAACTTTGTGATACACTTTGTGATATGGGGTCGTGATTGTGGTGAAAGGATGAGCAAGTCATGGGTTAGTGAGGCCGGTTTGTACAATGTATCTCCAGAATACCTGGCTTTCAAGGGAGAGCCCGAAATTTTTCAGGCTACGCTGAAAGTCCAGTGGCCGCCTGGGGTAAATTGCATCACGTGCGAGTTCCCTGAAGGCGGGGTCGAATCACTGTACGTTTTGTGTGCTCTGGGTTCGGCGGAAATGCAGACACGTTTTGCATGAAGGAATGAACAGAACGCTGATAGCTGGCTCTTTCTAAGCTATCCCAACCTAGGTGTTTCTCTGACGCAGCCCTTCACTGCCCATGACTCGGCATCTAGCTGCTGCCAGCGGTGCATTGCTCACAACTCCCTGAAGACACAGGAGGCCCTTTTATCCGTTTCGGATCCTATTGCAGACCGGCGACTCAAGAGAGACCTGATATGCTTCCTAGGGTTCAAGAAACCCAGGGACTTAGGCTGCATGGGGTCTGTTGCATGCCTACCTCGTTCATGAGAAAACCTGAACAGTAGCTTAAGGCCAGAGGCCCCGTGTGCTTCTCTCCTTCCCTGAGGACAACCGAAGTAGGAGCACTTACCGAGGAACGGCAACATCCAATTTCCTTCCAGGAAATTCACTTGTCATCACAGAGGCAACTGTGCAACAACACTGTTTCCCAGGGAGAACTGAGCCCGCAGCTCTCTAAATCCCAATGAGGAAAATAAAGTTTCCCTTCAAGCCTTAGTTTCAAAATGGACCGCAGACCATTCACCCTGTGGTTTCCGTCTCTCCATGGCACGTCCAAGGTGCGCATAAAACGGAGATACTACAGTCGTTTCAACTTGCCGCATCCTAGCATTTGAACCAAAGACGCCCTTCACAGCCCTTCTTTCGGCCTATAGTTGCCCTCAACTGAGCTTCGCTCACAAGGCCCAGAAAGGACGGGCAGTCCGTCGTTTACATCTTGGATCCTAGTGCAGACCCCCGTGTCCTAAGACGCCAGAAACGCTTCCTAGATTTAAAGCACCGCTCTGACAAACGCTGCCGTGAGCCTGCGGCCCGCCTATGTCTGTGACAAGAGAAGTAGAACGTTGGCCTGAGGCGAGTCGTCCAGGGTTGTGGGCGTACTCACGAACAATTTTGGAGGGATGAGGACGTGGCAGGAATTGAAAGCCAAGTGTTCTTTCGTGGAGGATAACTAGTCCTCCCAAAGACGACTGTGCAGCAAAGAGAAGATGGGCAACAACAGTGTTTAGCAGGTAATCCTGGGGCCGCAAACTCTCTACTTTGCAATGAGGAAAATCAACGTTCCCAGGAAGCCTCAATTTCCAGCAGCACAAAGCAGCGTATTAACAAGTCGCATCGCACTCTCTCTTGTACATCCCGTGGACACAGTGGCTCGTGACACTAGAAACCATTGCCATGCTGGGAGTCCTGACTGTGGTGTAAGGATATCAAGGTGAGGGCTTAGTTAGGCCTAGGTGACAGTACTTCTCTAGACTATCTACCAGTTCGGGAAAACCCTGTAGGTTTCGAAGCCGGACTTAAAGTGTAGTTGCCGCTTGAGGTAGACGGACGTCGTGGAGCAGCTCCCAGGAGCAGTGGTAGGCTAATTGTATTTTCTCCTGCAGCTCACAGTTCCTCCAGAGCGCAGACACCCTTTGCATGAAGGAAGGCATGGAACGTTGATAACTGGGTTGCTTTCAAGCTATCGCAATCCAGGTGTCTAACCAACGAAGCCCTTCACTGCCCGTCAGTCGGCATCTAGCTGTTCTCGACGGTAGATGGCTCAAGGCTCCACGAAGACACAGGCAGTCCTTTCTCAGTACGTTTTGGAACCTAACGCTGACAAGTGAGTCCAAAAGAGAGCTGATATGCTTCCTAGAGTTCACGAACCACAGGGACTAAGGCTCTATGCAATCTGTTGCTTCGCTAAGTCTGTCATGAGAACACCTGGACGTTAGCTTGAGGCTAGAGGCCCCATGTGGTGGGCCCATTCCCTGAAGACTACTGAAGGATGACCACCTACCAAGGGATGGCAACCTCCAAGCTTCTTGCCTAGAAACTCACATCATCACGATGGCAATTGTGTTACGAAGAGAAGCTGTGCAGCAACAGCGTTTCTTGGGGAGAATTGAGCCTGCGGCTCTGTAAATGCCGGTGAGGAAAAGAAAGTTTCACTCGCAGCCTTACTTTCAAAAGGGACCACACAGAGCATTCACCCTGCTGTGTCTTTCTCTAGTTTGTACTCCCAAGGTGCGTTAGAAGGGAGATACTTGAGTTGTTTCACTTACCACATGCTAGATGTTTAGCAAAAGAAGATCTTTACTGCCCTTGTTTCGGCATATGGTTGTCCTCAGCCGAACACTTCTCTCAGCTCCTAGAAGCGACGGGCGGTCCATCGTGTACATCTTGGATCCCAGTGCAGACCTGTTTGTCCTAAGACACCAGAAATGCTTCCTACACTTAAAGCACCGCTTTGACAAACGCTGCCTGGAACCTGTTGCCTGCCTCTCTGTGTGACGAACAAAACAGTACCTTAGCTTGGGGCCAGTCCTCCTATATGTTTGGCTTACTCACCGACGATTGCTGAGGGATGAGCACCTAGCAGGGAGTGCAAGGCCACGTATGCCTCACGGGGTTGGGGGGGGGGAAATCACTTGTCCTCACAAAGGCAATTCTGCAATGAAGAAAAGATAGGCCACTACACTGTTCATCAGTTAACCTTGAGGCCGCGTGTCGTCATTCCAGTGTGGTAAATAAACTTCCCATCACGCTTCAGTTTCCAAGTCGAGGGCACAGCGCCTTATGCTGCAGTGTCTGACTCCCTACTGGACGTTCAGCTGACCAACTACACCCTTTAGTGAGTAAACTTTGTGATACACTTTGTGATATGGGGTCGTGATTGTGGTGAAAGGATGAGCAAGTCATGGGTTAGTGAGGCCGGTTTGTACAATGTATCTCCAGAATACCTGGCTTTCAAGGGAGAGCCCGAAATTTTTCAGGCTACGCTGAAAGTCCAGTGGCCGCCTGGGGTAAATTGCATCACGTGCGAGTTCCCTGAAGGCGGGGTCGAATCACTGTACGTTTTGTGTGCTCTGGGTTCGGCGGAAATGCAGACACGTTTTGCATGAAGGAATGAACAGAACGCTGATAGCTGGCTCTTTCTAAGCTATCCCAACCTAGGTGTTTCTCTGACGCAGCCCTTCACTGCCCATGACTCGGCATCTAGCTGCTGCCAGCGGTGCATTGCTCACAACTCCCTGAAGACACAGGAGGCCCTTTTATCCATTTCGGATCCTATTGCAGACCGGTGACTCAAGAGAGACCTGATATGCTTCCTAGGGTTCAAGAAACCCAGGGACTTAGGCTGCATGGGGTCTGTTGCATGCCTACCTCGTTCATGAGAAAACCTGAACAGTAGCTTAAGGCCAGAGGCCCCGTGTGCTTCTCCCCTTCCCTGAGGACAACCGAAGTAGGAGCACTTACCGAGGAACGGCAACATCCAATTTCCTTCCAGGAAATTCACTTGTCATCACAGAGGCAACTGTGCAACAACACTGTTTCCCAGGGAGAACTGAGCCCGCAGCTCTCTAAATCCCAATGAGGAAAATAAAGTTTCCCTTCAAGCCTTAGTTTCAAAATGGACCGCAGACCATTCACCCTGTGGTTTCCATCTCTCCATGGCACGTCCAAGGTGCGCATAGCACGGAGATACTACAGTCGTTTCAACTTGCCGCATCCTAGCATTTGAACAAAAGACGCCCTTCACAGCCCTTCTTTCGGCCTATAGTTGCCCTCAACTGAGCTTCGCTCACAAGGCCCAGAAAGGACGGGCAGTCCGTCGTTTACATCTTGGATCCTAGTGCAGACCCCCGTGTCCTAAGACGCCAGAAACGCTTCCTAGATTTAAAGCACCGCTCTGACAAACGCTGCCGTGAGCCTGCGGCCCGCCTATGTCTGTGATGAGAGAAGTAGAACGTTGGCCTGAGGCGAGTCGTCCAGGGTTGTGGGCGTACTCACGAACAATTTTGGAGGGATGAGGACGTGGCAGGAATTGAAAGCCAAGTGTTCTTTCGTGGAGGATAACTAGTCCTCCCAAAGACGACTGTGCAGCAAAGAGAAGATGGGCAACAACAGTGTTTAGCAGGTAATCCTGGGGCCGCAAACTCTCTACTTTGCAATGAGGAAAATCAACGTTCCCAGGAAGCCTCAATTTCCAGCAGCACAAAGCAGCGTATTAACAAGTCGCATCGCACTCTCTCTTGTACATCCCGTGGACACAGTGGCTCGTGACACTAGAAACCATTGCCATGCTGGGAGTCCTGACTGTGGTGTAAGGATATCAAGGTGAGGGCTTAGTTAGGCCTAGGTGACAGTACTTCTCTAGACTATCTACCAGTTCGGGAAAACCCTGTAGGTTTCGAAGCCGGACTTAAAGTGTAGTTGCCGCTTGAGGTAGACGGACGTCGTGGAGCAGCTCCCAGGAGCAGTGGTAGGCTAATTGTATTTTCTCCTGCAGCTCACGGTTCCTCCAGAGCGCAGACACCCTTTGCATGAAGGAAGGCATGGAACGTTGATAACTGGGTTGCTTTCAAGCTATCGCAATCCAGGTGTCTAACCAACGAAGCCCTTCACTGCCCGTCAGTCGGCATCTAGCTGTTCTCGACGGTAGATGGCTCAAGGCTCCACGAAGACACAGGCAGTCCTTTCTCAGTACGTTTTGGAACCTAACGCTGACAAGTGAGTCCAAAAGAGAGCTGATATGCTTCCTAGAGTTCACGAACCACAGGGACTAAGGCTCTATGCAATCTGTTGCTTCGCTAAGTCTGTCATGAGAACACCTGGACGTTAGCTTGAGGCTAGAGGCCCCATGTGGTGGGCCCATTCCCTGAAGACTACTGAAGGATGACCACCTACCAAGGGATGGCAACCTCCAAGCTTCTTGCCTAGAAACTCACATCATCACGATGGCAATTGTGTTACGAAGAGAAGCTGTGCAGCAACAGCGTTTCTTGGGGAGAATTGAGCCTGCGGCTCTGTAAATGCCGGTGAGGAAAATAAAGTTTCACTCGCAGCCTTACTTTCAAAAGGGACCACACAGAGCATTCACCCTGCTGTGTCTTTCTCTAGTTTGTACTCCCAAGGTGCGTTAGAAGGGAGATACTTGAGTTGTTTCACTTACCACATGCTAGATGTTTAGCAAAAGAAGATCTTTACTGCCCTTGTTTCGGCATATGGTTGTCCTCAGCCGAACACTTCTCTCAGCTCCTAGAAGCGACGGGCGGTCCATCGTGTACATCTTGGATCCCAGTGCAGACCTGTTTGTCCTAAGACACCAGAAATGCTTCCTACACTTAAAGCACCGCTTTGACAAACGCTGCCTGGAACCTGTTGCCTGCCTCTCTGTGTGATGAACAAAACAGTACCTTAGCTTGGGGCCAGTCCTCCTATATGTTTGGCTTACTCACCGACGATTGCTGAGGGATGAGCACCTAGCAGGGAGTGCAAGGCCACGTATGCCTCACGGGGTTGGGGGGGGGGAAATCACTTGTCCTCACAAAGGCAATTCTGCAATGAAGAAAAGATAGGCCACTACACTGTTCATCAGTTAACCTTGAGGCCGCGTGTCGTCATTCCAGTGTGGTAAATAAACTTCCCATCACGCTTCAGTTTCCAAGTCGAGGGCACAGCGCCTTATGCTGCAGTGTCTGACTCCCTACTGGACGTTCAGCTGACCAACTACACCCTTTAGTGAGTAAACTTTGTGATACACTTTGTGATATGGGGTCGTGATTGTGGTGAAAGGATGAGCAAGTCATGGGTTAGTGAGGCCGGTTTGTACAATGTATCTCCAGAATACCTGGCTTTCAAGGGAGAGCCCGAAATTTTTCAGGCTACGCTGAAAGTCCAGTGGCCGCCTGGGGTAAATTGCATCACGTGCGAGTTCCCTGAAGGCGGGGTCGAATCACTGTACGTTTTGTGTGCTCTGGGTTCGGCGGAAATGCAGACACGTTTTGCATGAAGGAATGAACAGAACGCTGATAGCTGGCTCTTTCTAAGCTATCCCAACCTAGGTGTTTCTCTGACGCAGCCCTTCACTGCCCATGACTCGGCATCTAGCTGCTGCCAGCGGTGCATTGCTCACAACTCCCTGAAGACACAGGAGGCCCTTTTATCCATTTCGGATCCTATTGCAGACCGGTGACTCAAGAGAGACCTGATATGCTTCCTAGGGTTCAAGAAACCCAGGGACTTAGGCTGCATGGGGTCTGTTGCATGCCTACCTCGTTCATGAGAAAACCTGAACAGTAGCTTAAGGCCAGAGGCCCCGTGTGCTTCTCCCCTTCCCTGAGGACAACCGAAGTAGGAGCACTTACCGAGGAACGGCAACATCCAATTTCCTTCCAGGAAATTCACTTGTCATCACAGAGGCAACTGTGCAACAACACTGTTTCCCAGGGAGAACTGAGCCCGCAGCTCTCTAAATCCCAATGAGGAAAATAAAGTTTCCCTTCAAGCCTTAGTTTCAAAATGGACCGCAGACCATTCACCCTGTGGTTTCCATCTCTCCATGGCACGTCCAAGGTGCGCATAGCACGGAGATACTACAGTCGTTTCAACTTGCCGCATCCTAGCATTTGAACCAAAGACGCCCTTCACAGCCCTTCTTTCGGCCTATAGTTGCCGTCAACTGAGCTTCGCTCACAAGGCCCAGAAAGGACGGGCAGTCCATCGTTTACATCTTGGATCCTAGTGCAGACCCCCGTGTCCTAAGACGCCAGAAACGCTTCCTAGATTTAAAGCACCGCTCTGACAAACGCTGCCGTCAGCCTGCGGCCCGCCTATGTCTGTGACGAGAGAAGTAGAACGTTGGCCTGAGGCGAGTCGTCCAGGGTTGTGGGCGTACTCACGAACAATTTTGGAGGGATGAGGACGTGGCAGGAATTGAAAGCCAAGTGTTCTTTCGTGGAGGATAACTAGTCCTCCCAAAGACGACTGTGCAGCAAAGAGAAGATGGGCAACAACAGTGTTTAGCAGGTAATCCTGGGGCCGCAAACTCTCTACTTTGCAATGAGGAAAATCAACGTTCCCAGGAAGCCTCAATTTCCAGAAGCACAAAGCAGCGTATTAACAAGTCGCATCGCACTCTCTCTTGTACATCCCGTGGACACAGTGGCTCGTGACACTAGAAACCATTGCCATGCTGGGAGTCCTGACTGTGGTGTAAGGATATCAAGGTGAGGGCTTAGTTAGGCCTAGGTGACAGTACTTCTCTAGACTATCTACCAGTTCGGGAAAACCCTGTAGGTTTCGAAGCCGGACTTAAAGTGTAGTTGCCGCTTGAGGTAGACGGACGTCGTGGAGCCGCTCCCAGGAGCAGTGGTAGGCTAATTGTATTTTCTCCTGCAGCTCACGGTTCCTCCAGAGCGCAGACACCCTTTGCATGAAGGAAGGCATGGAACGTTGATAACTGGGTTGCTTTCAAGCTATCGCAATCCAGGTGTCTAACCAACGAAGCCCTTCACTGCCCGTCAGTCGGCATCTAGCTGTTCCCGACGGTAGATGGCTCAAGGCTCCACGAAGACACAGGCAGTCCTTTCTCAGTACGTTTTGGAACCTAACGCTGACAAGTGAGTCCAAAAGAGAGCTGATATGCTTCCTAGAGTTCACGAACCACAGGGACTAAGGCTCTATGCAATCTGTTGCTTCGCTAAGTCTGTCATGAGAACACCTGGACGTTAGCTTGAGGCTAGAGGCCCCATGTGGTGGGCCCATTCCCTGAAGACTACTGAAGGATGACCACCTACCAAGGGATGGCAACCTCCAAGCTTCTTGCCTAGAAACTCACATCATCACGATGGCAATTGTGTTACGAAGAGAAGCTGTGCAGCAACAGCGTTTCTTGGGGAGAATTGAGCCTGTGGCTCTGTAAATGCCGGTGAGGAAAATAAAGTTTCACTCGCAGCCTTACTTTCAAAAGGGACCACACAGAGCATTCACCCTGCTGTGTCTCTCTCTAGTTTGTACTCCCAAGGTGCGTTAGAAGGGAGATACTTGAGTTGTTTCACTTACCACATGCTAGATGTTTAGCAAAAGAAGATCTTTACTGCCCTTGTTTCGGCATATGGTTGTCCTCAGCCGAACACTTCTCTCAGCTCCTAGAAGCGACGGGCGGTCCATCGTGTACATCTTGGATCCCAGTGCAGACCTGTTTGTCCTAAGACACCAGAAATGCTTCCTACACTTAAAGCACCGCTTTGACAAACGCTGCCTGGAACCTGTTGCCTGCCTCTCTGTGTGACGAACAAAACAGTACCTTAGCTTGGGGCCAGTCCTCCTATATGTTTGGCTTACTCACCGACGATTGCTGAGGGATGAGCACCTAGCAGGGAGTGCAAGGCCACGTATGCCTCACGGGGTTGGGGGGGGGGAAATCACTTGTCCTCACAAAGGCAATTCTGCAATGAAGAAAAGATAGGCCACTACACTGTTCATCAGTTAACCTTGAGGCCGCGTGTCGTCATTCCAGTGTGGTAAATAAACTTCCCATCACGCTTCAGTTTCCAAGTCGAGGGCACAGCGCCTTATGCTGCAGTGTCTGACTCCCTACTGGACGTTCAGCTGACCAACTACACCCTTTAGTGAGTAAACTTTGTGATACACTTTGTGATATGGGGTCGTGATTGTGGTGAAAGGATGAGCAAGTCATGGGTTAGTGAGGCCGGTTTGTACAATGTATCTCCAGAATACCTGGCTTTCAAGGGAGAGCCCGAAATTTTTCAGGCTACGCTGAAAGTCCAGTGGCCGCCTGGGGTAAATTGCATCACGTGCGAGTTCCCTGAAGGCGGGGTCGAATCACTGTACGTTTTGTGTGCTCTGGGTTCGGCGGAAATGCAGACACGTTTTGCATGAAGGAATGAACAGAACGCTGATAGCTGGCTCTTTCTAAGCTATCCCAACCTAGGTGTTTCTCTGACGCAGCCCTTCACTGCCCATGACTCGGCATCTAGCTGCTGCCAGCGGTGCATTGCTCACAACTCCCTGAAGACACAGGAGGCCCTTTTATCCATTTCGGATCCTATTGCAGACCGGTGACTCAAGAGAGACCTGATATGCTTCCTAGGGTTCAAGAAACCCAGGGACTTAGGCTGCATGGGGTCTGTTGCATGCCTACCTCGTTCATGAGAAAACCTGAACAGTAGCTTAAGGCCAGAGGCCCCGTGTGCTTCTCCCCTTCCCTGAGGACAACCGAAGTAGGAGCACTTACCGAGGAACGGCAACATCCAATTTCCTTCCAGGAAATTCACTTGTCATCACAGAGGCAACTGTGCAACAACACTGTTTCCCAGGGAGAACTGAGCCCGCAGCTCTCTAAATCCCAATGAGGAAAATAAAGTTTCCCTTCAAGCCTTAGTTTCAAAATGGACCGCAGACCATTCACCCTGTGGTTTCCATCTCTCCATGGCACGTCCAATGTGCGCATAGCACGGAGATACTACAGTCGTTTCAACTTGCCGCATCCTAGCATTTGAACCAAAGACGCCCTTCACAGCCCTTCTTTCGGCCTATAGTTGCCCTCAACTGAGCTTCGCTCACAAGGCCCAGAAAGGACGGGCAGTCCGTCGTTTACATCTTGGATCCTAGTGCAGACCCCCGTGTCCTAAGACGCCAGAAACGCTTCCTAGATTTAAAGCACCGCTCTGACAAACGCTGCCGTCAGCCTGCGGCCCGCCTATGTCTGTGACGAGAGAAGTAGAACGTTGGCCTGAGGCGAGTCGTCCAGGGTTGTGGGCGTACTCACGAACAATTTTGGAGGGATGAGGACGTGGCAGGAATTGAAAGCCAAGTGTTCTTTCGTGGAGGATAACTAGTCCTCCCAAAGACGACTGTGCAGCAAAGAGAAGATGGGCAACAACAGTGTTTAGCAGGTAATCCTGGGGCCGCAAACTCTCTACTTTGCAATGAGGAAAATCAACGTTCCCAGGAAGCCTCAATTTCCAGCAGCACAAAGCAGCGTATTAACAAGTCGCATCGCACTCTCTCTTGTACATCCCGTGGACACAGTGGCTCGTGACACTAGAAACCATTGCCATGCTGGGAGTCCTGACTGTGGTGTAAGGATATCAAGGTGAGGGCTTAGTTAGGCCTAGGTGACAGTACTTCTCTAGACTATCTACCAGTTCGGGAAAACCCTGTAGGTTTCGAAGCCGGACTTAAAGTGTAGTTGCCGCTTGAGGTAGACGGACGTCGTGGAGCAGCTCCCAGGAGCAGTGGTAGGCTAATTGTATTTTCTCCTGCAGCTCACGGTTCCTCCAGAGCGCAGACACCCTTTGCATGAAGGAAGGCATGGAACGTTGATAACTGGGTTGCTTTCAAGCTATCGCAATCCAGGTGTCTAACCAACGAAGCCCTTCACTGCCCGTCAGTTGGCATCTAGCTGTTCTCGACGGTAGATGGCTCAAGGCTCCACGAAGACACAGGCAGTCCTTTCTCAGTACGTTTTGGAACCTAACGCTGACAAGTGAGTCCAAAAGAGAGCTGATATGCTTCCTAGAGTTCACGAACCACAGGGACTAAGGCTCTATGCAATCTGTTGCTTCGCTAAGTCTGTCATGAGAACACCTGGACGTTAGCTTGAGGCTAGAGGCCCCATGTGGTGGGCCCATTCCCTGAAGACTACTGAAGGATGACCACCTACCAAGGGATGGCAACCTCCAAGCTTCTTGCCTAGAAACTCACATCATCACGATGGCAATTGTGTTACGAAGAGAAGCTGTGCAGCAACAGCGTTTCTTGGGGAGAATTGAGCCTGCGGCTCTGTAAATGCCGGTGAGGAAAAGAAAGTTTCACTCGCAGCCTTACTTTCAAAAGGGACCACACAGAGCATTCACCCTGCTGTGTCTTTCTCTAGTTTGTACTCCCAAGGTGCGTTAGAAGGGAGATACTTGAGTTGTTTCACTTACCACATGCTAGATGTTTAGCAAAAGAAGATCTTTACTGCCCTTGTTTCGGCATATGGTTGTCCTCAGCCGAACACTTCTCTCAGCTCCTAGAAGCGACGGGCGGTCCATCGTGTACATCTTGGATCCCAGTGCAGACCTGTTTGTCCTAAGACACCAGAAATGCTTCCTACACTTAAAGCACCGCTTTGACAAACGCTGCCTGGAACCTGTTGCCTGCCTCTCTGTGTGACGAACAAAACAGTACCTTAGCTTGGGGCCAGTCCCCCTATATGTTTGGCTTACTCACCGACGATTGCTGAGGGATGAGCACCTAGCAGGGAGTGCAAGGCCACGTATGCCTCACGGGGTTGGGGGGGGGGAAATCACTTGTCCTCACAAAGGCAATTCTGCAATGAAGAAAAGATAGGCCACTACACTGTTCATCAGTTAACCTTGAGGCCGCGTGTCGTCATTCCAGTGTGGTAAATAAACTTCCCATCACGCTTCAGTTTCCAAGTCGAGGGCACAGCGCCTTATGCTGCAGTGTCTGACTCCCTACTGGACGTTCAGCTGACCAACTACACCCTTTAGTGAGTAAACTTTGTGATACACTTTGTGATATGGGGTCGTGATTGTGGTGAAAGGATGAGCAAGTCATGGGTTAGTGAGGCCGGTTTGTACAATGTATCTCCAGAATACCTGGCTTTCAAGGGAGAGCCCGAAATTTTTCAGGCTACGCTGAAAGTCCAGTGGCCGCCTGGGGTAAATTGCATCACGTGCGAGTTCCCTGAAGGCGGGGTCAAATCACTGTACGTTTTGTGTGCTCTGGGTTCGGCGGAAATGCAGACACGTTTTGCATGAAGGAATGAACAGAACGCTGATAGCTGGCTCTTTCTAAGCTATCCCAACCTAGGTGTTTCTCTGACGCAGCCCTTCACTGCCCATGACTTGGCATCTAGCTGCTGCCAGCGGTGCATTGCTCACAACTCCCTGAAGACACAGGAGGCCCTTTTATCCATTTCGGATCCTATTGCAGACCGGTGACTCAAGAGAGACCTGATATGCTTCCTAGGGTTCAAGAAACCCAGGGACTTAGGCTGCATGGGGTCTGTTGCATGCCTACCTCGTTCATGAGAAAACCTGAACAGTAGCTTAAGGCCAGAGGCCCCGTGTGCTTCTCCCCTTCCCTGAGGACAACCGAAGTAGGAGCACTTACCGAGGAACGGCAACATCCAATTTCCTTCCAGGAAATTCACTTGTCATCACAGAGGCAACTGTGCAACAACACTGTTTCCCAGGGAGAACTGAGCCCGCAGCTCTCTAAATCCCAATGAGGAAAATAAAGTTTCCCTTCAAGCCTTAGTTTCAAAATGGACCGCAGACCATTCACCCTGTGGTTTCCATCTCTCCATGGCACGTCCAAGGTGCGCATAGCACGGAGATACTACAGTCGTTTCAACTTGCCGCATCCTAGCATTTGAACCAAAGACGCCCTTCACAGCCCTTCTTTCGGCCTATAGTTGCCGTCAACTGAGCTTCGCTCACAAGGCCCAGAAAGGACGGGCAGTCCGTCGTTTACATCTTGGATCCTAGTGCAGACCCCCGTGTCCTAAGACGCCAGAAACGCTTCCTAGATTTAAAGCACCGCTCTGACAAACGCTGCCGTGAGCCTGCGGCCCGCCTATGTCTGTGACGAGAGAAGTAGAACGTTGGCCTGAGGCGAGTCGTCCAGGGTTGTGGGCGTACTCACGAACAATTTTGGAGGGATGAGGACGTGGCAGGAATTGAAAGCCAAGTGTTCTTTCGTGGAGGATAACTAGTCCTCCCAAAGACGACTGTGCAGCAAAGAGAAGATGGGCAACAACAGTGTTTAGCAGGTAATCCTGGGGCCGCAAACTCTCTACTTTGCAATGAGGAAAATCAACGTTCCCAGGAAGCCTCAATTTCCAGCAGCACAAAGCAGCGTATTAACAAGTCGCATCGCACTCTCTCTTGTACATCCCGTGGACACAGTGGCTCGTGACACTAGAAACCATTGCCATGCTGGGAGTCCTGACTGTGGTGTAAGGATATCAAGGTGAGGGCTTAGTTAGGCCTAGGTGACAGTACTTCTCTAGACTATCTACCAGTTCGGGAAAACCCTGTAGGTTTCGAAGCCGGACTTAAAGTGTAGTTGCCGCTTGAGGTAGACGGACGTCGTGGAGCAGCTCCCAGGAGCAGTGGTAGGCTAATTGTATTTTCTCCTGCAGCTCACGGTTCCTCCAGAGCGCAGACACCCTTTGCATGAAGGAAGGCATGGAACGTTGATAACTGGGTTGCTTTCAAGCTATCGCAATCCAGGTGTCTAAACAACGAAGCCCTTCACTGCCTGTCAGTCGGCATCTAGCTGTTCCCGACGGTAGATGGCTCAAGGCTCCACGAAGACACAGGCAGTCCTTTCTCAGTACGTTTTGGAACCTAACGCTGACAAGTGAGTCCAAAGACAGCTGATATGCTTCCTAGAGTTCACGAACCACAGGGACTAAGGCTCTATGCAATCTGTTGCTTCGCTAAGTCTGTCATGAGAACACCTGGACGTTAGCTTGAGGCTAGAGGCCCCATGTGGTGGGCCCATTCCCTGAAGACTACTGAAGGATGACCACCTACCAAGGGATGGCAACCTCCAAGCTTCTTGCCTAGAAACTCACATCATCACGATGGCAATTGTGTTACGAAGAGAAGCTGTGCAGCAACAGCGTTTCTTGGGGAGAATTGAGCCTGCGGCTCTGTAAATGCCGGTGAGGAAAATAAAGTTTCACTCGCAGCCTTACTTTCAAAAGGGACCACACAGAGCATTCACCCTGCTGTGTCTTTCTCTACTTTGTACTCCCAAGGTGCGTTAGAAGGGAGATACTTGAGTTGTTTCACTTACCACATGCTAGATGTTTAGCAAAAGAAGATCTTTACTGCCCTTGTTTCGGCATATGGTTGTCCTCAGCTGAACACTTCTCTCAGCTCCTAGAAGCGACGGGCGGTCCATCGTGTACATCTTGGATCCCAGTGCAGACCTGTTTGTCCTAAGACACCAGAAATGCTTCCTACACTTAAAGCACCGCTTTGACAAACGCTGCCTGGAACCTGTTGCCTGCCTCTCTGTGTGACGAACAAAACAGTACCTTAGCTTGGGGCCAGTCCCCCTATATGTTTGGCTTACTCACCGACGACTGCTGAGGGATGAGCACCTAGCAGGGAGTGCAAGGCCACGTATGCCTCACGGGGTTGGGGGGGGAAATCACTTGTCCTCACAAAGGCAATTCTGCAATGAAGAAAAGATAGGCCACTACACTGTTCATCAGTTAACCTTGAGGCCGCGTGTCGTCATTCCAGTGTGGTAAATAAACTTCCCATCACACTTCAGTTTCCAAGTCGAGGGCACAGCGCCTTATGCTGCAGTGTCTGACTCCCTACTGGACGTTCAGCTGACCAACTACACCCTTTAGTGAGTAAACTTTGTGATACACTTTGTGATATGGGGTCGTGATTGTGGTGAAAGGATGAGCAAGTCATGGGTTAGTGAGGCCGGTTTGTACAATGTATCTCCAGAATACCTGGCTTTCAAGGGAGAGCCCGAAATTTTTCAGGCTACGCTGAAAGTCCAGTGGCCGCCTGGGGTAAATTGCATCACGTGCGAGTTCCCTGAAGGCGGGGTCGAATCACTGTACGTTTTGTGTGCTCTGGGTTCGGCGGAAATGCAGACACGTTTTGCATGAAGGAATGAACAGAACGCTGATAGCTGGCTCTTTCTAAGCTATCCCAACCTAGGTGTTTCTCTGACGCAGCCCTTCACTGCCCATGACTCGGCATGTAGCTGCTGCCAGCGGTGCATTGCTCACAACTCCCTGAAGACACAGGAGGCCCTTTTATCCGTTTCGGATCCTATTGCAGACCGGCGACTCAAGAGAGACCTGATATGCTTCCTAGGGTTCAAGAAACCCAGGGACTTAGGCTGCATGGGGTCTGTTGCATGCCTACCTCGTTCATGAGAAAACCTGAACAGTAGCTTAAGGCCAGAGGCCCCGTGTGCTTCTCCCCTTCCCTGAGGACAACCGAAGTAGGAGCACTTACCGAGGAACGGCAACATCCAATTTCCTTCCAGGAAATTCACTTGTCATCACAAAGGCAACTGTGCAACAACACTGTTTCCCAGGGAGAACTGAGCCCGCAGCTCTCTAAATCCCAATGAGGAAAACAAAGTTTCCCTTCAAGCCTTAGTTTCAAAATGGACCGCAGACCATTCACCCTGTGGTTTCCGTCTCTCCATGGCACGTCCAAGGTGCGCATAGCACGGAGATACTACAGTCGTTTCAACTTGCCGCATCCTAGCATTTGAACCAAAGACGCCCTTCACAGCCCTTCTTTCGGCCTATAGTTGCCGTCAACTGAGCTTCGCTCACAAGGCCCAGAAAGGACGGGCAGTCCGTCGTTTACATCTTGGATCCTAGTGCAGACCCCCGTGTCCTAAGACGCCAGAAACGCTTCCTAGATTTAAAGCACCGCTCTGACAAACGCTGCCGTCAGCCTGCGGCCCGCCTATGTCTGTGACGAGAGAAGTAGAACGTTGGCCTGAGGCGAGTCGTCCAGGGTTGTGGGCGTACTCACGAACAATTTTGGAGGGATGAGGACGTGGCAGGAATTGAAAGCCAAGTGTTCTTTCGTGGAGGATAACTAGTCCTCCCAAAGACGACTGTGCAGCAAAGAGAAGATGGGCAACAACAGTGTTTAGCAGGTAATCCTGGGGCCGCAAACTCTCTACTTTGCAATGAGGAAAATCAACGTTCCCAGGAAGCCTCAATTTCCAGCAGCACAAAGCAGCGTATTAACAAGTCGCATCGCACTCTCTCTTGTACATCCCGTGGACACAGTGGCTCGTGACACTAGAAACCATTGCCATGCTGGGAGTCCTGACTGTGGTGTAAGGATATCAAGGTGAGGGCTTAGTTAGGCCTAGGTGACAGTACTTCTCTAGACTATCTACCAGTTCGGGAAAACCCTGTAGGTTTCGAAGCCGGACTTAAAGTGTAGTTGCCGCTTGAGGTAGACGGACGTCGTGGAGCAGCTCCCAGGAGCAGTGGTAGGCTAATTGTATTTTCTCCTGCAGCTCACGGTTCCTCCAGAGCGCAGACACCCTTTGCATGAAGGAAGGCATGGAACGTTGATAACTGGGTTGCTTTCAAGCTATCACAATCCAGGTGTCTAACCAACGAAGCCCTTCACTGCCCGTCAGTCGGCATCTAGCTGTTCCCGACGGTAGATGGCTCAAGGCTCCACGAAGACACAGGCAGTCCTTTCTCAGTACGTTTTGGAACCTAACGCTGACAAGTGAGTCCAAAAGAGAGCTGATATGCTTCCTAGAGTTCACGAACCACAGGGACTAAGGCTCTATGCAATCTGTTGCTTCGCTAAGTCTGTCATGAGAACACCTGGACGTTAGCTTGAGGCTAGAGGCCCCATGTGGTGGGCCCATTCCCTGAAGACTACTGAAGGATGACCACCTACCAAGGGATGGCAACCTCCAAGCTTCTTGCCTAGAAACTCACATCATCACGATGGCAATTGTGTTACGAAGAGAAGCTGTGCAGCAACAGCGTTTCTTGGGGAGAATTGAGCCTGCGGCTCTGTAAATGCCGGTGAGGAAAAGAAAGTTTCACTCGCAGCCTTACTTTCAAAAGGGACCACACAGAGCATTCACCCTGCTGTGTCTTTCTCTAGTTTGTACTCCCAAGGTGCGTTAGAAGGGAGATACTTGAGTTGTTTCACTTACCACATGCTAGATGTTTAGCAAAAGAAGATCTTTACTGCCCTTGTTTCGGCATATGGTTGTCCTCAGCCGAACACTTCTCTCAGCTCCTAGAAGCGACGGGCGGTCCATCGTGTACATCTTGGATCCCAGTGCAGACCTGTTTGTCCTAAGACACCAGAAATGCTTCCTACACTTAAAGCACCGCTTTGACAAACGCTGCCTGGAACCTGTTGCCTGCCTCTCTGTGTGACGAACAAAACAGTACCTTAGCTTGGGGCCAGTCCCCCTATATGTTTGGCTTACTCACCGACGATTGCTGAGGGATGAGCACCTAGCAGGGAGTGCAAGGCCACGTATGCCTCACGGGGTTGGGGGGGGGGAAATCACTTGTCCTCACAAAGGCAATTCTGCAATGAAGAAAAGATAGGCCACTACACTGTTCATCAGTTAACCTTGAGGCCGCGTGTCGTCATTCCAGTGTGGTAAATAAACTTCCCATCACGCTTCAGTTTCCAAGTCGAGGGCACAGCGCCTTATGCTGCAGTGTCTGACTCCCTACTGGACGTTCAGCTGACCAACTACACCCTTTAGTGAGTAAACTTTGTGATACACTTTGTGATATGGGGTCGTGATTGTGGTGAAAGGATGAGCAAGTCATGGGTTAGTGAGGCCGGTTTGTACAATGTATCTCCAGAATACCTGGCTTTCAAGGGAGAGCCCGAAATTTTTCAGGCTACGCTGAAAGTCCAGTGGCCGCCTGGGGTAAATTGCATCACGTGCGAGTTCCCTGAAGGCGGGGTCGAATCACTGTACGTTTTGTGTGCTCTGGGTTCGGCGGAAATGCAGACACGTTTTGCATGAAGGAATGAACAGAACGCTGATAGCTGGCTCTTTCTAAGCTATCCCAACCTAGGTGTTTCTCTGACGCAGCCCTTCACTGCCCATGACTCAGCATGTAGCTGCTGCCAGCGGTGCATTGCTCACAACTCCCTGAAGACACAGGAGGCCCTTTTATCCGTTTCGGATCCTATTGCAGACCGGCGACTCAAGAGAGACCTGATATGCTTCCTAGGGTTCAAGAAACCCAGGGACTTAGGCTGCATGGGGTCTGTTGCATGCCTACCTCGTTCATGAGAAAACCTGAACAGTAGCTTAAGGCCAGAGGCCCCGTGTGCTTCTCCCCTTCCCTGAGGACAACCGAAGTAGGAGCACTTACCGAGGAACGGCAACATCCAATTTCCTTCCAGGAAATTCACTTGTCATCACAAAGGCAACTGTGCAACAACACTGTTTCCCAGGGAGAACTGAGCCCGCAGCTCTCTAAATCCCAATGAGGAAAATAAAGTTTCCCTTCAAGCCTTAGTTTCAAAATGGACCGCAGACCATTCACCCTGTGGTTTCCGTCTCTCCATGGCACGTCCAAGGTGCGCATAGCACGGAGATACTACAGTCGTTTCAACTTGCCGCATCCTAGCATTTGAACCAAAGACGCCCTTCACAGCCCTTCTTTCGGCCTATAGTTGCCCTCAACTGAGCTTCGCTCACAAGGCCCAGAAAGGACGGGCAGTCCGTCGTTTACATCTTGGATCCTAGTGCAGACCCCCGTGTCCTAAGACGCCAGAAACGCTTCCTAGATTTAAAGCACCGCTCTGACAAACGCTGCCGTCAGCCTGCGGCCCGCCTATGTCTGTGACGAGAGAAGTAGAACGTTGGCCTGAGGCGAGTCGTCCAGGGTTGTGGGCGTACTCACGAACAATTTTGGAGGGATGAGGACGTGGCAGGAATTGAAAGCCAAGTGTTCTTTCGTGGAGGATAACTAGTCCTCCCAAAGACGACTGTGCAGCAAAGAGAAGATGGGCAACAACAGTGTTTAGCAGGTAATCCTGGGGCCGCAAACTCTCTACTTTGCAATGAGGAAAATCAACGTTCCCAGGAAGCCTCAATTTCCAGCAGCACAAAGCAGCGTATTAACAAGTCGCATCGCACTCTCTCTTGTACATCCCGTGGACACAGTGGCTCGTGACACTAGAAACCATTGCCATGCTGGGAGTCCTGACTGTGGTGTAAGGATATCAAGGTGAGGGCTTAGTTAGGCCTAGGTGACAGTACTTCTCTAGACTATCTACCAGTTCGGGAAAACCCTGTAGGTTTCGAAGCCGGACTTAAAGTGTAGTTGCCGCTTGAGGTAGACGGACGTCGTGGAGCAGCTCCCAGGAGCAGTGGTAGGCTAATTGTATTTTCTCCTGCAGCTCACGGTTCCTCCAGAGCGCAGACACCCTTTGCATGAAGGAAGGCATGGAACGTTGATAACTGGGTTGCTTTCAAGCTATCACAATCCAGGTGTCTAACCAACGAAGCCCTTCACTGCCCGTCAGTCGGCATCTAGCTGTTCCCGACGGTAGATGGCTCAAGGCTCCACGAAGACACAGGCAGTCCTTTCTCAGTACGTTTTGGAACCTAACGCTGACAAGTGAGTCCAAAAGAGAGCTGATATGCTTCCTAGAGTTCACGAACCACAGGGACTAAGGCTCTATGCAATCTGTTGCTTCGCTAAGTCTGTCATGAGAACACCTGGACGTTAGCTTGAGGCTAGAGGCCCCATGTGGTGGGCCCATTCCCTGAAGACTACTGAAGGATGACCACCTACCAAGGGATGGCAACCTCCAAGCTTCTTGCCTAGAAACTCACATCATCACGATGGCAATTGTGTTACGAAGAGAAGCTGTGCAGCAACAGCGTTTCTTGGGGAGAATTGAGCCTGCGGCTCTGTAAATGCCGGTGAGGAAAAGAAAGTTTCACTCGCAGCCTTACTTTCAAAAGGGACCACACAGAGCATTCACCCTGCTGTGTCTTTCTCTAGTTTGTACTCCCAAGGTGCGTTAGAAGGGAGATACTTGAGTTGTTTCACTTACCACATGCTAGATGTTTAGCAAAAGAAGATCTTTACTGCCCTTGTTTCGGCATATGGTTGTCCTCAGCCGAACACTTCTCTCAGCTCCTAGAAGCGACGGGCGGTCCATCGTGTACATCTTGGATCCCAGTGCAGACCTGTTTGTCCTAAGACACCAGAAATGCTTCCTACACTTAAAGCACCGCTTTGACAAACGCTGCCTGGAACCTGTTGCCTGCCTCTCTGTGTGACGAACAAAACAGTACCTTAGCTTGGGGCCAGTCCCCCTATATGTTTGGCTTACTCACCGACGATTGCTGAGGGATGAGCACCTAGCAGGGAGTGCAAGGCCACGTATGCCTCACGGGGTTGGGGGGGGGGAAATCACTTGTCCTCACAAAGGCAATTCTGCAATGAAGAAAAGATAGGCCACTACACTGTTCATCAGTTAACCTTGAGGCCGCGTGTCGTCATTCCAGTGTGGTAAATAAACTTCCCATCACGCTTCAGTTTCCAAGTCGAGGGCACAGCGCCTTATGCTGCAGTGTCTGACTCCCTACTAGACGTTCAGCTGACCAACTACACCCTTTAGTGAGTAAACTTTGTGATACACTTTGTGATATGGGGTCGTGATTGTGGTGAAAGGATGAGCAAGTCATGGGTTAGTGAGGCCGGTTTGTACAATGTATCTCCAGAATACCTGGCTTTCAAGGGAGAGCCCGAAATTTTTCAGGCTACGCTGAAAGTCCAGTGGCCGCCTGGGGTAAATTGCATCACGTGCGAGTTCCCTGAAGGCGGGGTCGAATCACTGTACGTTTTGTGTGCTCTGGGTTCGGCGGAAATGCAGACACGTTTTGCATGAAGGAATGAACAGAACGCTGATAGCTGGCTCTTTCTAAGCTATCCCAACCTAGGTGTTTCTCTGACGCAGCCCTTCACTGCCCATGACTCGGCATGTAGCTGCTGCCAGCGGTGCATTGCTCACAACTCCCTGAAGACACAGGAGGCCCTTTTATCCGTTTTGGATCCTATTGCAGACCGGCGACTCAAGAGAGACCTGATATGCTTCCTAGGGTTCAAGAAACCCAGGGACTTAGGCTGCATGGGGTCTGTTGCATGCCTACCTCGTTCATGAGAAAACCTGAACAGTAGCTTAAGGCCAGAGGCCCCGTGTGCTTCTCCCCTTCCCTGAGGACAACCGAAGTAGGAGCACTTACCGAGGAACGGCAACATCCAATTTCCTTCCAGGAAATTCACTTGTCATCACAAAGGCAACTGTGCAACAACACTGTTTCCCAGGGAGAACTGAGCCCGCAGCTCTCTAAATCCCAATGAGGAAAACAAAGTTTCCCTTCAAGCCTTAGTTTCAAAATGGACCGCAGACCATTCACCCTGTGGTTTCCGTCTCTCCATGGCACGTCCAAGGTGCGCATAGCACGGAGATACTACAGTCGTTTCAACTTGCCGCATCCTAGCATTTGAACCAAAGACGCCCTTCACAGCCCTTCTTTCGGCCTATAGTTGCCCTCAACTGAGCTTCGCTCACAAGGCCCAGAAAGGACGGGCAGTCCGTCGTTCACATCTTGGATCCTAGTGCAGACCCCCGTGTCCTAAGACGCCAGAAACGCTTCCTAGATTTAAAGCACCGCTCTGACAAACGCTGCCGTCAGCCTGCGGCCCGCCTATGTCTGTGACGAGAGAAGTAGAACGTTGGCCTGAGGCGAGTCGTCCAGGGTTGTGGGCGTACTCACGAACAATTTTGGAGGGATGAGGACGTGGCAGGAATTGAAAGCCAAGTGTTCTTTCGTGGAGGATAACTAGTCCTCCCAAAGACGACTGTGCAGCAAAGAGAAGATGGGCAACAACAGTGTTTAGCAGGTAATCCTGGGGCCGCAAACTCTCTACTTTGCAATGAGGAAAATCAACGTTCCCAGGAAGCCTCAATTTCCAGCAGCACAAAGCAGCGTATTAACAAGTCGCATCGCACTCTCTCTTCTACATCCCGTGGACACAGTGGCTCGTGACACTAGAAACCATTGCCATGCTGGGAGTCCTGACTGTGGTGTAAGGATATCAAGGTGAGGGCTTAATTAGGCCTAGGTGACAGTACTTCTCTAGACTATCTACCAGTTCGGGAAAACCCTGTAGGTTTCGAAGCCGGACTTAAAGTGTAGTTGCCGCTTGAGGTAGACGGACGTCGTGGAGCAGCTCCCAGGAGCAGTGGTAGGCTAATTGTATTTTCTCCTGCAGCTCACGGTTCCTCCAGAGCGCAGACACCCTTTGCATGAAGGAAGGCATGGAACGTTGATAACTGGGTTGCTTTCAAGCTATCGCAATCCAGGTGTCTAACCAACGAAGCCCTTCACTGCCCGTCAGTCGGCATCTAGCTGTTCCCGACGGTAG
Source organism: Pseudorca crassidens (assembly GCF_039906515.1). Lineage (NCBI taxonomy): Eukaryota > Metazoa > Chordata > Mammalia > Artiodactyla > Delphinidae > Pseudorca > Pseudorca crassidens. The sequence goes on from NC_090305.1 coordinate 47,694,943, forward strand.
ATGGCTCAAGGCTCCACGAAGACACAGGCAGTCCTTTCTCAGTACGTTTTGGAACCTAACGCTGACAAGTGAGTCCAAAAGAGAGCTGATATGCTTCCTAGAGTTCACGAACCACAGGGACTAAGGCTCTATGCAATCTGTTGCTTCGCTAAGTCTGTCATGAGAACACCTGGACGTTAGCTTGAGGCTAGAGGCCCCATGTGGTGGGCCCATTCCCTGAAGACTACTGAAGGATGACCACCTACCAAGGGATGGCAACCTCCAAGCTTCTTGCCTAGAAACTCACATCATCACGATGGCAATTGTGTTACGAAGAGAAGCTGTGCAGCAACAGCGTTTCTTGGGGAGAATTGAGCCTGCGGCTCTGTAAATGCCGGTGAGGAAAATAAAGTTTCACTCGCAGCCTTACTTTCAAAAGGGACCACACAGAGCATTCACCCTGCTGTGTCTTTCTCTAGTTTGTACTCCCAAGGTGCGTTAGAAGGGAGATACTTGAGTTGTTTCACTTACCACATGCTAGATGTTTAGCAAAAGAAGATCTTTACTGCCCTTGTTTCGGCATATGGTTGTCCTCAGCCGAACACTTCTCTCAGCTCCTAGAAGCGACGGGCGGTCCATCGTGTACATCTTGGATCCCAGTGCAGACCTGTTTGTCCTAAGACACCAGAAATGCTTCCTACACTTAAAGCACCGCTTTGACAAACGCTGCCTGGAACCTGTTGCCTGCCTCTCTGTGTGACGAACAAAACAGTACCTTAGCTTGGGGCCAGTCCCCCTATATGTTTGGCTTACTCACCGACGATTGCTGAGGGATGAGCACCTAGCAGGGAGTGCAAGGCCACGTATGCCTCACGGGGTTGGGGGGGGGAAATCACTTGTCCTCACAAAGGCAATTCTGCAATGAAGAAAAGATAGGCCACTACACTGTTCATCAGTTAACCTTGAGGCCGCGTGTCGTCATTCCAGTGTGGTAAATAAACTTCCCATCACGCTTCAGTTTCCAAGTCGAGGGCACAGCGCCTTATGCTGCAGTGTCTGACTCCCTACTGGACGTTCAGCTGACCAACTACACCCTTTAGTGAGTAAACTTTGTGATACACTTTGTGATATGGGGTCGTGATTGTGGTGAAAGGATGAGCAAGTCATGGGTTAGTGAGGCCGGTTTGTACAATGTATCTCCAGAATACCTGGCTTTCAAGGGAGAGCCCGAAATTTTTCAGGCTACGCTGAAAGTCCAGTGGCCGCCTGGGGTAAATTGCATCACGTGCGAGTTCCCTGAAGGCGGGGTCGAATCACTGTACGTTTTGTGTGCTCTGGGTTCGGCGGAAATGCAGACACGTTTTGCATGAAGGAATGAACAGAACGCTGATAGCTGGCTCTTTCTAAGCTATCCCAACCTAGGTGTTTCTCTGACGCAGCCCTTCACTGCCCATGACTCGGCATGTAGCTGCTGCCAGCGGTGCATTGCTCACAACTCCCTGAAGACACAGGAGGCCCTTTTATCCGTTTCGGATCCTATTGCAGACCGGCGACTCAAGAGAGACCTGATATGCTTCCTAGGGTTCAAGAAACCCAGGGACTTAGGCTGCATGGGGTCTGTTGCATGCCTACCTCGTTCATGAGAAAACCTGAACAGTAGCTTAAGGCCAGAGGCCCCGTGTGCTTCTCCCCTTCCCTGAGGACAACCGAAGTAGGAGCACTTACCGAGGAACGGCAACATCCAATTTCCTTCCAGGAAATTCACTTGTCATCACAAAGGCAACTGTGCAACAACACTGTTTCCCAGGGAGAACTGAGCCCGCAGCTCTCTAAATCCCAATGAGGAAAATAAAGTTTCCCTTCAAGCCTTAGTTTCAAAATGGACCGCAGACCATTCACCCTGTGGTTTCCGTCTCTCCATGGCACGTCCAAGGTGCGCATAGCACGGAGATACTACAGTCGTTTCAACTTGCCGCATCCTAGCATTTGAACCAAAGACGCCCTTCACAGCCCTTCTTTCGGCCTATAGTTGCCCTCAACTGAGCTTCGCTCACAAGGCCCAGAAAGGACGGGCAGTCCGTCGTTCACATCTTGGATCCTAGTGCAGACCCCCGTGTCCTAAGACGCCAGAAACGCTTCCTAGATTTAAAGCACCGCTCTGACAAACGCTGCCGTGAGCCTGCGGCCCGCCTATGTCTGTGACGAGAGAAGTAGAACGTTGGCCTGAGGTGAGTCGTCCAGGGTTGTGGGCGTACTCACGAACAATTTTGGAGGGATGAGGACGTGGCAGGAATTGAAAGCCAAGTGTTCTTTCGTGGAGGATAACTAGTCCTCCCAAAGACGACTGTGCAGCAAAGAGAAGATGGGCAACAACAGTGTTTAGCAGGTAATCCTGGGGCCGCAAACTCTCTACTTTGCAATGAGGAAAATCAACGTTCCCAGGAAGCCTCAATTTCCAGCAGCACAAAGCAGCGTATTAACAAGTCGCATCGCACTCTCTCTTGTACATCCCGTGGACACAGTGGCTCGTGACACTAGAAACCATTGCCATGCTGGGAGTCCTGACTGTGGTGTAAGGATATCAAGGTGAGGGCTTAGTTAGGCCTAGGTGACAGTACTTCTCTAGACTATCTACCAGTTCGGGAAAACCCTGTAGGTTTCGAAGCCGGACTTAAAGTGTAGTTGCCGCTTGAGGTAGACGGACGTCGTGGAGCAGCTCCCAGGAGCAGTGGTAGGCTAATTGTATTTTCTCCTGCAGCTCACGGTTCCTCCAGAGCGCAGACACCCTTTGCATGAAGGAAGGCATGGAACGTTGATAACTGGGTTGCTTTCAAGCTATCGCAATCCAGGTGTCTAACCAACGAAGCCCTTCACTGCCCGTCAGTCGGCATCTAGCTGTTCCCGACGGTAGATGGCTCAAGGCTCCACGAAGACACAGGCAGTCCTTTCTCAGTACGTTTTGGAACCTAACGCTGACAAGTGAGTCCAAAAGAGAGCTGATATGCTTCCTAGAGTTCACGAACCACAGGGACTAAGGCTCTATGCAATCTGTTGCTTCGCTAAGTCTGTCATGAGAACACCTGGACGTTAGCTTGAGGCTAGAGGCCCCATGTGGTGGGCCCATTCCCTGAAGACTACTGAAGGATGACCACCTACCAAGGGATGGCAACCTCCAAGCTTCTTGCCTAGAAACTCACATCATCACGATGGCAATTGTGTTACGAAGAGAAGCTGTGCAGCAACAGCGTTTCTTGGGGAGAATTGAGCCTGCGGCTCTGTAAATGCCGGTGAGGAAAATAAAGTTTCACTCGCAGCCTTACTTTCAAAAGGGACCACACAGAGCATTCACCCTGCTGTGTCTTTCTCTAGTTTGTACTCCCAAGGTGCGTTAGAAGGGAGATACTTGAGTTGTTTCACTTACCACATGCTAGATGTTTAGCAAAAGAAGATCTTTACTGCCCTTGTTTCGGCATATGGTTGTCCTCAGCCGAACACTTCTCTTAGCTCCTAGAAGCGACGGGCGGTCCATCGTGTACATCTTGGATCCCAGTGCAGACCTGTTTGTCCTAAGACACCAGAAATGCTTCATACACTTAAAACACCGCTTTGACAAACGCTGCCTGGAACCTGTTGCCTGCCTCTCTGTGTGACGAACAAAACAGTACCTTAGCTTGGGGCCAGTCCCCCTATATGTTTGGCTTACTCACCGACGATTGCTGAGGGATGAGCACCTAGCAGGGAGTGCAAGGCCACGTATGCCTCACGGGGTTGGGGGGGGGGAAATCACTTGTCCTCACAAAGGCAATTCTGCAATGAAGAAAAGATAGGCCACTACACTGTTCATCAGTTAACCTTGAGGCCGCGTGTCGTCATTCCAGTGTGGTAAATAAACTTCCCATCACGCTTCAGTTTCCAAGTCGAGGGCACAGCACCTTATGCTGCAGTGTCTGACTCCCTACTGGACGTTCAGCTGACCAACTACACCCTTTAGTGAGTAAACTTTGTGATACACTTTGTGATATGGGGTCGTGATTGTGGTGAAAGGATGAGCAAGTCATGGGTTAGTGAGGCCGGTTTGTACAATGTATCTCCAGAATACCTGGCTTTCAAGGGAGAGCCCGAAATTTTTCAGGCTACGCTGAAAGTCCAGTGGCCGCCTGGGGTAAATTGCATCACGTGCGAGTTCCCTGAAGGCGGGGTCGAATCACTGTACGTTTTGTGTGCTCTGGGTTCGGCGGAAATGCAGACACGTTTTGCATGAAGGAATGAACAGAACGCTGATAGCTGGCTCTTTCTAAGCTATCCCAACCTAGGTGTTTCTCTGACGCAGCCCTTCACTGCCCATGACTCGGCATCTAGCTGCTGCCAGCGGTGCATTGCTCACAACTCCCTGAAGACACAGGAGGCCCTTTTATCCGTTTCGGATCCTATTGCAGACCGGCGACTCAAGAGAGACCTGATATGCTTCCTAGGGTTCAAGAAACCCAGGGACTTAGGCTGCATGGGGTCTGTTGCATGCCTACCTCGTTCATGAGAAAACCTGAACAGTAGCTTAAGGCCAGAGGCCCCGTGTGCTTCTCCCCTTCCCTGAGGACAACCGAAGTAGGAGCACTTACCGAGGAACAGCAACATCCAATTTCCTTCCAGGAAATTCACTTGTCATCACAAAGGCAACTGTGCAACAACACTGTTTCCCAGGGAGAACTGAGCCCGCAGCTCTCTAAATCCCAATGAGGAAAACAAAGTTTCCCTTCAAGCCTTAGTTTCAAAATGGACCGCAGACCATTCACCCTGTGGTTTCCGTCTCTCCATGGCACGTCCAAGGTGCGCATAGCACGGAGATACTACAGTCGTTTCAACTTGCCGCATCCTAGCATTTGAACCAAAGACGCCCTTCACAGCCCTTCTTTCGGCCTATAGTTGCCCTCAACTGAGCTTCGCTCACAAGGCCCAGAAAGGACGGGCAGTCCGTCGTTTACATCTTGGATCCTAGTGCAGACCCCCGTGTCCTAAGACGCCAGAAACGCTTCCTAGATTTAAAGCACCGCTCTGACAAACGCTGCCGTCAGCCTGCGGCCCGCCTATGTCTGTGACGAGAGAAGTAGAACGTTGGCCTGAGGCGAGTCGTCCAGGGTTGTGGGCGTACTCACGAACAATTTTGGAGGGATGAGGACGTGGCAGGAATTGAAAGCCAAGTGTTCTTTCGTGGAGGATAACTAGTCCTCCCAAAGACGACTGTGCAGCAAAGAGAAGATGGGCAACAACAGTGTTTAGCAGGTAATCCTGGGGCCGCAAACTCTCTACTTTGCAATGAGGAAAATCAACGTTCCCAGGAAGCCTCAATTTCCAGCAGCACAAAGCAGCGTATTAACAAGTCGCATCGCACTCTCTCTTGTACATCCCGTGGACACAGTGGCTCGTGACACTAGAAACCATTGCCATGCTGGGAGTCCTGACTGTGGTGTAAGGATATCAAGGTGAGGGCTTAGTTAGGCCTAGGTGACAGTACTTCTCTAGACTATCTACCAGTTCGGGAAAACCCTGTAGGTTTCGAAGCCGGACTTAAAGTGTAGTTGCCGCTTGAGGTAGACGGACGTCGTGGAGCCGCTCCCAGGAGCAGTGGTAGGCTAACTGTATTTTCTCCTGCAGCTCACGGTTCCTCCAGAGCGCAGACACCCTTTGCATGAAGGAAGGCATGGAACGTTGATAACTGGGTTGCTTTCAAGCTATCGCAATCCAGGTGTCTAACCAACGAAGCCCTTCACTGCCCGTCAGTCGGCATCTAGCTGTTCCCGACGGTAGATGGCTCAAGGCTCCACGAAGACACAGGCAGTCCTTTCTCAGTACGTTTTGGAACCTAACGCTGACAAGTGAGTCCAAAAGAGAGCTGATATGCTTCCTAGAGTTCACGAACCACAGGGACTAAGGCTCTATGCAATCTGTTGCTTCGCTAAGTCTGTCATGAGAACACCTGGACGTTAGCTTGAGGCTAGAGGCCCCATGTGGTGGGCCCATTCCCTGAAGACTACTGAAGGATGACCACCTACCAAGGGATGGCAACCTCCAAGCTTCTTGCCTAGAAACTCACATCATCACGATGGCAATTGTGTTACGAAGAGAAGCTGTGCAGCAACAGCGTTTCTTGGGGAGAATTGAGCCTGCGGCTCTGTAAATGCCGGTGAGGAAAATAAAGTTTCACTCGCAGCCTTACTTTCAAAAGGGACCACACAGAGCATTCACCCTGCTGTGTCTTTCTCTAGTTTGTACTCCCAAGGTGCGTTAGAAGGGAGATACTTGAGTTGTTTCACTTACCACATGCTAGATGTTTAGCAAAAGAAGATCTTTACTGCCCTTGTTTCGGCATATGGTTGTCCTCAGCCGAACACTTCTCTCAGCTCCTAGAAGTGACGGGCGGTCCATCGTGTACATCTTGGATCCCAGTGCAGACCTGTTTGTCCTAAGACACCAGAAATGCTTCCTACACTTAAAACACCGCTTTGACAAACGCTGCCTGGAACCTGTTGCCTGCCTCTCTGTGTGACGAACAAAACAGTACCTTAGCTTGGGGCCAGTCCCCCTATATGTTTGGCTTACTCACCGACGATTGCTGAGGGATGAGCACCTAGCAGGGAGTGCAAGGCCACGTATGCCTCACGGGGTTGGGGGGGGGGAAATCACTTGTCCTCACAAAGGCAATTCTGCAATGAAGAAAAGATAGGCCACTACACTGTTCATCAGTTAACCTTGAGGCCGCGTGTCGTCATTCCAGTGTGGTAAATAAACTTCCCATCACGCTTCAGTTTCCAAGTCGAGGGCACAGCACCTTATGCTGCAGTGTCTGACTCCCTACTGGACGTTCAGCTGACCAACTACACCCTTTAGTGAGTAAACTTTGTGATACACTTTGTGATATGGGGTCGTGATTGTGGTGAAAGGATGAGCAAGTCATGGGTTAGTGAGGCCGGTTTGTACAATGTATCTCCAGAATACCTGGCTTTCAAGGGAGAGCCCGAAATTTTTCAGGCTACGCTGAAAGTCCAGTGGCCGCCTGGGGTAAATTGCATCACGTGCGAGTTCCCTGAAGGCGGGGTCGAATCACTGTACGTTTTGTGTGCTCTGGGTTCAGCGGAAATGCAGACACGTTTTGCATGAAGGAATGAACAGAACGCTGATAGCTGGCTCTTTCTAAGCTATCCCAACCTAGGTGTTTCTCTGACGCAGCCCTTCACTGCCCATGACTCGGCATCTAGCTGCTGCCAGCGGTGCATTGCTCACAACTCCCTGAAGACACAGGAGGCCCTTTTATCCGTTTCGGATCCTATTGCAGACCGGCGACTCAAGAGAGACCTGATATGCTTCCTAGGGTTCAAGAAACCCAGGGACTTAGGCTGCATGGGGTCTGTTGCATGCCTACCTCGTTCATGAGAAAACCTGAACAGTAGCTTAAGGCCAGAGGCCCCGTGTGCTTCTCCCCTTCCCTGAGGACAACCGAAGTAGGAGCACTTACCGAGGAACGGCAACATCCAATTTCCTTCCAGGAAATTCACTTGTCATCACAAAGGCAACTGTGCAACAACACTGTTTCCCAGGGAGAACTGAGCCCGCAGCTCTCTAAATCCCAATGAGGAAAATAAAGTTTCCCTTCAAGCCTTAGTTTCAAAATGGACCGCAGACCATTCACCCTGTGGTTTCCGTCTCTCCATGGCACGTCCAAGGTGCGCATAGCACGGAGATACTACAGTCGTTTCAACTTGCCGCATCCTAGCATTTGAACCAAAGACGCCCTTCACAGCCCTTCTTTCGGCCTATAGTTGCCCTCAACTGAGCTTCGCTCACAAGGCCCAGAAAAGACGGGCAGTCCGTCGTTCACATCTTGGATCCTAGTGCAGACCCCCGTGTCCTAAGACGCCAGAAACGCTTCCTAGATTTAAAGCACCGCTCTGACAAACGCTGCCGTGAGCCTGCGGCCCGCCTATGTCTGTGACGAGAGAAGTAGAACGTTGGCCTGAGGCGAGTCGTCCAGGGTTGTGGGCGTACTCACGAACAATTTTGGAGGGATGAGGACGTGGCAGGAATTGAAAGCCAAGTGTTCTTTCGTGGAGGATAACTAGTCCTCCCAAAGACGACTGTGCAGCAAAGAGAAGATGGGCAACAACAGTGTTTAGCAGGTAATCCTGGGGCCGCAAACTCTCTACTTTGCAATGAGGAAAATCAACGTTCCCAGGAAGCCTCAATTTCCAGCAGCACAAAGCAGCGTATTAACAAGTCGCATCGCACTCTCTCTTGTACATCCCGTGGACACAGTGGCTCGTGACACTAGAAACCATTGCCATGCTGGGAGTCCTGACTGTGGTGTAAGGATATCAAGGTGAGGGCTTAGTTAGGCCTAGGTGACAGTACTTCTCTAGACTATCTACCAGTTCGGGAAAACCCTGTAGGTTTCGAAGCCGGACTTAAAGTGTAGTTGCCGCTTGAGGTAGACGGACGTCGTGGAGCCGCTCCCAGGAGCAGTGGTAGGCTAACTGTATTTTCTCCTGCAGCTCACGGTTCCTCCAGAGCGCAGACACCCTTTGCATGAAGGAAGGCATGGAACGTTGATAACTGGGTTGCTTTCAAGCTATCGCAATCCAGGTGTCTAACCAACGAAGCCCTTCACTGCCCGTCAGTCGGCATCTAGCTGTTCCCGACGGTAGATGGCTCAAGGCTCCACGAAGACACAGGCAGTCCTTTCTCAGTACGTTTTGGAACCTAACGCTGACAAGTGAGTCCAAAAGAGAGCTGATATGCTTCCTAGAGTTCACGAACCACAGGGACTAAGGCTCTATGCAATCTGTTGCTTCGCTAAGTCTGTCATGAGAACACCTGGACGTTAGCTTGAGGCTAGAGGCCCCATGTGGTGGGCCCATTCCCTGAAGACTACTGAAGGATGACCACCTACCAAGGGATGGCAACCTCCAAGCTTCTTGCCTAGAAACTCACATCATCACGATGGCAATTGTGTTACGAAGAGAAGCTGTGCAGCAACAGCGTTTCTTGGGGAGAATTGAGCCTGCGGCTCTGTAAATGCCGGTGAGGAAAAGAAAGTTTCACTCGCAGCCTTACTTTCAAAAGGGACCACACAGAGCATTCACCCTGCTGTGTCTTTCTCTAGTTTGTACTCCCAAGGTGCGTTAGAAGGGAGATACTTGAGTTGTTTCACTTACCACATGCTAGATGTTTAGCAAAAGAAGATCTTTACTGCCCTTGTTTCGGCATATGGTTGTCCTCAGCCGAACACTTCTCTCAGCTCCTAGAAGCGACGGGCGGTCCATCGTGTACATCTTGGATCCCAGTGCAGACCTGTTTGTCCTAAGACACCAGAAATGCTTCCTACACTTAAAGCACCGCTTTGACAAACGCTGCCTGGAACCTGTTGCCTGCCTCTCTGTGTGACGAACAAAACAGTACCTTAGCTTGGGGCCAGTCCCCCTATATGTTTGGCTTACTCACCGACGATTGCTGAGGGATGAGCACCTAGCAGGGAGTGCAAGGCCACGTATGCCTCACGGGGTTGGGGGGGGGGAAATCACTTGTCCTCACAAAGGCAATTCTGCAATGAAGAAAAGATAGGCCACTACACTGTTCATCAGTTAACCTTGAGGCCGCGTGTCGTCATTCCAGTGTGGTAAATAAACTTCCCATCACGCTTCAGTTTCCAAGTCGAGGGCACAGCGCCTTATGCTGCAGTGTCTGACTCCCTACTGGACGTTCAGCTGACCAACTACACCGTTTAGTGAGTAAACTTTGTGATACACTTTGTGATATGGGGTCGTGATTGTGGTGAAAGGATGAGCAAGTCATGGGTTAGTGAGGCCGGTTTGTACAATGTATCTCCAGAATACCTGGCTTTCAAGGGAGAGCCCGAAATTTTTCAGGCTACGCTGAAAGTCCAGTGGCCGCCTGGGGTAAATTGCATCACGTGCGAGTTCCCTGAAGGCGGGGTCGAATCACTGTACGTTTTGTGTGCTCTGGGTTCGGCGGAAATGCAGACACGTTTTGCATGAAGGAATGAACAGAACGCTGATAGCTGGCTCTTTCTAAGCTATCCCAACCTAGGTGTTTCTCTGACGCAGCCCTTCACTGCCCATGACTCGGCATCTAGCTGCTGCCAGCGGTGCATTGCTCACAACTCCCTGAAGACACAGGAGGCCCTTTTATCCGTTTCGGATCCTATTGCAGACCGGCGACTCAAGAGAGACCTGATATGCTTCCTAGGGTTCAAGAAACCCAGGGACTTAGGCTGCATGGGGTCTCTTGCATGCCTACCTCGTTCATGAGAAAACCTGAACAGTAGCTTAAGGCCAGAGGCCCCGTGTGCTTCTCCCCTTCCCTGAGGACAACCGAAGTAGGAGCACTTACCGAGGAACGGCAACATCCAATTTCCTTCCAGGAAATTCACTTGTCATCACAAAGGCAACTGTGCAACAACACTGTTTCCCAGGGAGAACTGAGCCCGCAGCTCTCTAAATCCCAATGAGGAAAACAAAGTTTCCCTTCAAGCCTTAGTTTCAAAATGGACCGCAGACCATTCACCCTGTGGTTTCCGTCTCTCCATGGCACGTCCAAGGTGCGCATAGCACGGAGATACTACAGTCGTTTCAACTTGCCGCATCCTAGCATTTGAACCAAAGACGCCCTTCACAGCCCTTCTTTCGGCCTATAGTTGCCCTCAACTGAGCTTCGCTCACAAGGCCCAGAAAGGACGGGCAGTCCGTCGTTCACATCTTGGATCCTAGTGCAGACCCCCGTGTCCTAAGACGCCAGAAACGCTTCCTAGATTTAAAGCACCGCTCTGACAAACGCTGCCGTCAGCCTGCGGCCCGCCTATGTCTGTGACGAGAGAAGTAGAACGTTGGCCTGAGGCGAGTCGTCCAGGGTTGTGGGCGTACTCACGAACAATTTTGGAGGGATGAGGACGTGGCAGGAATTGAAAGCCAAGTGTTCTTTCGTGGAGGATAACTAGTCCTCCCAAAGACGACTGTGCAGCAAAGAGAAGATGGGCAACAACAGTGTTTAGCAGGTAATCCTGGGGCCGCAAACTCTCTACTTTGTAACGAGGAAAATCAACGTTCCCAGGAAGCCTCAATTTCCAGCAGCACAAAGCAGCGTATTAACAAGTCGCATCGCACTCTCTCTTGTACATCCCGTGGACACAGTGGCTCGTGACACTAGAAACCATTGCCATGCTGGGAGTCCTGACTGTGGTGTAAGGATATCAAGGTGAGGGCTTAGTTAGGCCTAGGTGACAGTACTTCTCTAGACTATCTACCAGTTCGGGAAAACCCTGTAGGTTTCGAAGCCGGACTTAAAGTGTAGTTGCCGCTTGAGGTAGACGGACGTCGTGGAGCAGCTCCCAGGAGCAGTGGTAGGCTAACTGTATTTTCTCCTGCAGCTCACGGTTCCTCCAGAGCGCAGACACCCTTTGCATGAAGGAAGGCATGGAACGTTGATAACTGGGTTGCTTTCAAGCTATCGCAATCCAGGTGTCTAACCAACGAAGCCCTTCACTGCCCGTCAGTCGGCATCTAGCTGTTCCCGACGGTAGATGGCTCAAGGCTCCACGAAGACACAGGCAGTCCTTTCTCAGTACGTTTTGGAACCTAACGCTGACAAGTGAGTCCAAAAGAGAGCTGATATGCTTCCTAGAGTTCATGAACCACAGGGACTAAGGCTCTATGCAATCTGTTGCTTCGCTAAGTCTGTCATGAGAACACCTGGACGTTAGCTTGAGGCTAGAGGCCCCATGTGGTGGGCCCATTCCCTGAAGACTACTGAAGGATGACCACCTACCAAGGGATGACAACCTCCAAGCTTCTGGCCTAGAAACTCACATCATCACGATGGCAATTGTGTTACGAAGAGAAGCTGTGCAGCAACAGCGTTTCTTGGGGAGAATTGAGCCTGCGGCTCTGTAAATGCCGGTGAGGAAAAGAAAGTTTCACTCGCAGCCTTACTTTCAAAAGGGACCACACAGAGCATTCACCCTGCTGTGTCTTTCTCTAGTTTGTACTCCCAAGGTGCGTTAGAAGGGAGATACTTGAGTTGTTTCACTTACCACATGCTAGATGTTTAGCAAAAGAAGATCTTTACTGCCCTTGTTTCGGCATATGGTTGTCCTCAGCCGAACACTTCTCTCAGCTCCTAGAAGCGACGGGCGGTCCCTCGTGTACATCTTGGATCCCAGTGCAGACCTGTTTGTCCTAAGACACCAGAAATGCTTCCTACACTTAAAGCACCGCTTTGACAAACGCTGCCTGGAACCTGTTGCCTGCCTCTCTGTGTGACGAACAAAACAGTACCTTAGCTTGGGGCCAGTCCCCCTATATGTTTGGCTTACTCACCGACGATTGCTGAGGGATGAGCACCTAGCAGGGAGTGCAAGGCCACGTATGCCTCACGGGGTTGGGGGGGGGGAAATCACTTGTCCTCACAAAGGCAATTCTGCAATGAAGAAAAGATAGGCCACTACACTGTTCATCAGTTAACCTTGAGGCCGCGTGTCGTCATTCCAGTGTGGTAAATAAACTTCCCATCACGCTTCAGGTTCCAAGTCGAGGGCACAGCGCCTTATGCTGCAGTGTCTGACTCCCTACTGGACGTTCAGCTGACCAACTACACCCTTTAGTGAGTAAACTTTGTGATACACTTTGTGATATGGGGTCGTGATTGTGGTGAAAGGATGAGCAAGTCATGGGTTAGTGAGGCCGGTTTGTACAATGTATCTCCAGAATACCTGGCTTTCAAGGGAGAGCCCGAAATTTTTCAGGCTACGCTGAAAGTCCAGTGGCCGCCTGGGGTAAATTGCATCACGTGCGAGTTCCCTGAAGGCGGGGTCGATTCACTGTACGTTTTGTGTGCTCTGGGTTCGGCGGAAATGCAGACACGTTTTGCATGAAGGAATGAACAGAACGCTGATAGCTGGCTCTTTCTAAGCTATCCCAACCTAGGTGTTTCTCTGACGCAGCCCTTCACTGCCCATGACTCGGCATCTAGCTGCTGCCAGCGGTGCATTGCTCACAACTCCCTGAAGACACAGGAGGCCCTTTTATCCGTTTCGGATCCTATTGCAGACCGGCGACTCAAGAGAGACCTGATATGCTTCCTAGGGTTCAAGAAACCCAGGGACTTAGGCTGCATGGGGTCTGTTGCATGCCTACCTCGTTCATGAGAAAACCTGAACAGTAGCTTAAGGCCAGAGGCCCCGTGTGCTTCTCCCCTTCCCTGAGGACAACCGAAGTAGGAGCACTTACCGAGGAACGGCAACATCCAATTTCCTTCCAGGAAATTCACTTGTCATCACAAAGGCAACTGTGCAACAACACTGTTTCCCAGGGAGAACTGAGCCCGCAGCTCTCTAAATCCCAATGAGGAAAATAAAGTTTCCCTTCAAGCCTTAGTTTCAAAATGGACCGCAGACCATTCACCCTGTGGTTTCCGTCTCTCCATGGCACGTCCAAGGTGCGCATAGCACGGAGATACTACAGTCGTTTCAACTTGCCGCATCCTAGCATTTGAACCAAAGACGCCCTTCACAGCCCTTCTTTCGGCCTATAGTTGCCCTCAACTGAGCTTCGCTCACAAGGCCCAGAAAGGACGGGCAGTCCGTCGTTCACATCTTGGATCCTAGTGCAGACCCCCGTGTCCTAAGACGCCAGAAACGCTTCCTAGATTTAAAGCACCGCTCTGACAAACGCTGCCGTGAGCCTGCGGCCCGCCTATGTCTGTGACGAGAGAAGTAGAACGTTGGCCTGAGGCGAGTCGTCCAGGGTTGTGGGCGTACTCACGAACAATTTTGGAGGGATGAGGACGTGGCAGGAATTGAAAGCCAAGTGTTCTTTCGTGGAGGATAACTAGTCCTCCCAAAGACGACTGTGCAGCAAAGAGAAGATGGGCAACAACAGTGTTTAGCAGGTAATCCTGGGGCCGCAAACTCTCTACTTTGCAATGAGGAAAATCAACGTTCCCAGGAAGCCTCAATTTCCAGCAGCACAAAGCAGCGTATTAACAAGTCGCATCGCACTCTCTCTTGTACATCCCGTGGACACAGTGGCTCGTGACACTAGAAACCATTGCCATGCTGGGAGTCCTGACTGTGGTGTAAGGATATCAAGGTGAGGGCTTAGTTAGGCCTAGGTGACAGTACTTCTCTAGACTATCTACCAGTTCGGGAAAACCCTGTAGGTTTCGAAGCCGGACTTAAAGTGTAGTTGCCGCTTGAGGTAGACGGACGTCGTGGAGCAGCTCCCAGGAGCAGTGGTAGGCTAATTGTATTTTCTCCTGCAGCTCACGGTTCCTCCAGAGCGCAGACACCCTTTGCATGAAGGAAGGCATGGAACGTTGATAACTGGGTTGCTTTCAAGCTATCGCAATCCAGGTGTCTAACCAACGAAGCCCTTCACTGCCCGTCAGTCGGCATCTAGCTGTTCCCGACGGTAGATGGCTCAAGGCTCCACGAAGACACAGGCAGTCCTTTCTCAGTACGTTTTGGAACCTAACGCTGACAAGTGAGTCCAAAAGAGAGCTGATATGCTTCCTAGAGTTCACGAACCACAGGGACTAAGGCTCTATGCAATCTGTTGCTTCGCTAAGTCTGTCATGAGAACACCTGGACGTTAGCTTGAGGCTAGAGGCCCCATGTGGTGGACCCATTCCCTGAAGACTACTGAAGGATGACCACCTACCAAGGGATGGCAACCTCCAAGCTTCTTGCCTAGAAACTCACATCATCACGATGGCAATTGTGTTACGAAGAGAAGCTGTGCAGCAACAGCGTTTCTTGGGGAGAATTGAGCCTGCGGCTCTGTAAATGCCGGTGAGGAAAATAAAGTTTCACTCGCAGCCTTACTTTCAAAAGGGACCACACAGAGCATTCACCCTGCTGTGTCTTTCTCTAGTTTGTACTCCCAAGGTGCGTTAGAAGGGAGATACTTGAGTTGTTTCACTTACCACATGCTAGATGTTTAGCAAAAGAAGATCTTTACTGCCCTTGTTTCGGCATATGGTTGTCCTCAGCCGAACACTTCTCTCAGCTCCTAGAAGCGACGGGCGGTCCATCGTGTACATCTTGGATCCCAGTGCAGACCTGTTTGTCCTAAGACACCAGAAATGCTTCCTACACTTAAAGCACCGCTTTGACAAACGCTGCCTGGAACCTGTTGCCTGCCTCTCTGTGTGACGAACAAAACAGTACCTTAGCTTGGGGCCAGTCCCCCTATATGTTTGGCTTACTCACCGACGATTGCTGAGGGATGAGCACCTAGCAGGGAGTGCAAGGCCACGTATGCCTCACGGGGTTGGGGGGGGGGAAATCACTTGTCCTCACAAAGGCAATTCTGCAATGAAGAAAAGATAGGCCACTACACTGTTCATCAGTTAACCTTGAGGCCGCGTGTCGTCATTCCAGTGTGGTAAATAAACTTCCCATCACGCTTCAGGTTCCAAGTCAAGGGCACAGCGCCTTATGCTGCAGTGTCTGACTCCCTACTGGACGTTCAGCTGACCAACTACACCCTTTAGTGAGTAAACTTTGTGATACACTTTGTGATATGGGGTCGTGATTGTGGTGAAAGGATGAGCAAGTCATGGGTTAGTGAGGCCAGTTTGTACAATGTATCTCCAGAATACCTGGCTTTCAAGGGAGAGCCCGAAATTTTTCAGGCTACGCTGAAAGTCCAGTGGCCGCCTGGGGTAAATTGCATCACGTGCGAGTTCCCTGAAGGCGGGGTCGAATCACTGTACGTTTTGTGTGCTCTGGGTTCGGCGGAAATGCAGACACGTTTTGCATGAAGGAATGAACAGAACGCTGATAGCTGGCTCTTTCTAAGCTATCCCAACCTAGGTGTTTCTCTGACGCAGCCCTTCACTGCCCATGACTCGGCATCTAGCTGCTGCCAGCGGTGCATTGCTCACAACTCCCTGAAGACACAGGAGGCCCTTTTATCCGTTTCGGATCCTATTGCAGACCGGCGACTCAAGAGAGACCTGATATGCTTCCTAGGGTTCAAGAAACCCAGGGACTTAGGCTGCATGGGGTCTGTTGCATGCCTACCTCGTTCATGAGAAAACCTGAACAGTAGCTTAAGGCCAGAGGCCCCGTGTGCTTCTCCCCTTCCCTGAGGACAACCGAAGTAGGAGCACTTACCGAGGAACGGCAACATCCAATTTCCTTCCAGGAAATTCACTTGTCATCACAAAGGCAACTGTGCAACAACACTGTTTCCCAGGGAGAACTGAGCCCGCAGCTCTCTAAATCCCAATGAGGAAAATAAAGTTTCCCTTCAAGCCTTAGTTTCAAAATGGACCGCAGACCATTCACCCTGTGGTTTCCGTCTCTCCATGGCACGTCCAAGGTGCGCATAGCACGGAGATACTACAGTCGTTTCAACTTGCCGCATCCTAGCATTTGAACCAAAGACGCCCTTCACAGCCCTTCTTTCGGCCTATAGTTGCCCTCAACTGAGCTTCGCTCACAAGGCCCAGAAAGGACGGGCAGTCCGTCGTTCACATCTTGGATCCTAGTGCAGACCCCCGTGTCCTAAGACGCCAGAAACGCTTCCTAGATTTAAAGCACCGCTCTGACAAACGCTGCCGTCAGCCTGCGGCCCGCCTATGTCTGTGACGAGAGAAGTAGAACGTTGGCCTGAGGCGAGTCGTCCAGGGTTGTGGGCGTACTCACGAACAATTTTGGAGGGATGAGGACGTGGCAGGAATTGAAAGCCAAGTGTTCTTTCGTGGAGGATAACTAGTCCTCCCAAAGACGACTGTGCAACAAAGAGAAGATGGGCAACAACAGTGTTTAGCAGGTAATCCTGGGGCCGCAAACTCTCTACTTTGCAATGAGGAAAATCAACGTTCCCAGGAAGCCTCAATTTCCAGCAGCACAAAGCAGCGTATTAACAAGTCGCATCGCACTCTCTCTTGTACATCCCGTGGACACAGTGGCTCGTGACACTAGAAACCATTGCCATGCTGGGAGTCCTGACTGTGGTGTAAGGATATCAAGGTGAGGGCTTAGTTAGGCCTAGGTGACAGTACTTCTCTAGACTATCTACCAGTTCGGGAAAACCCTGTAGGTTTCGAAGCCGGACTTAAAGTGTAGTTGCCACTTGAGGTAGACGGACGTCGTGGAGCAGCTCCCAGGAGCAGTGGTAGGCTAATTGTATTTTCTCCTGCAGCTCACGGTTCCTCCAGAGCGCAGACACCCTTTGCATGAAGGAAGGCATGGAACGTTGATAACTGGGTTGCTTTCAAGCTATCGCAATCCAGGTGTCTAACCAACGAAGCCCTTCACTGCCCGTCAGTCGGCATCTAGCTGTTCCCGACGGTAGATGGCTCAAGGCTCCACGAAGACACAGGCAGTCCTTTCTCAGTACGTTTTGGAACCTAACGCTGACAAGTGAGTCCAAAAGAGAGCTGATATGCTTCCTAGAGTTCACGAACCACAGGGACTAAGGCTCTATGCAATCTGTTGCTTCGCTAAGTCTGTCATGAGAACACCTGGACGTTAGCTTGAGGCTAGAGGCCCCATGTGGTGGACCCATTCCCTGAAGACTACTGAAGGATGACCACCTACCAAGGGATGACAACCTCCAAGCTTCTTGCCTAGAAACTCACATCATCACGATGGCAATTGTGTTACGAAGAGAAGCTGTGCAGCAACAGCGTTTCTTGGGGAGAATTGAGCCTGCGGCTCTGTAAATGCCGGTGAGGAAAATAAAGTTTCACTCGCAGCCTTACTTTCAAAAGGGACCACACAGAGCATTCACCCTGCTGTGTCTTTCTCTAGTTTGTACTCCCAAGGTGCGTTAGAAGGGAGATACTTGAGTTGTTTCACTTACCACATGCTAGATGTTTAGCAAAAGAAGATCTTTACTGCCCTTGTTTCGGCATATGGTTGTCCTCAGCCGAACACTTCTCTCAGCTCCTAGAAGCGACGGGCGGTCCATCGTGTACATCTTGGATCCCAGTGCAGACCTGTTTGTCCTAAGACACCAGAAATGCTTCCTACACTTAAAGCACCGC
This sequence comes from Pseudorca crassidens, assembly GCF_039906515.1. NCBI lineage: Eukaryota > Metazoa > Chordata > Mammalia > Artiodactyla > Delphinidae > Pseudorca > Pseudorca crassidens. The sequence continues at coordinate 47,712,982 of NC_090305.1, forward strand.
TTTGACAAACGCTGCCTGGAACCTGTTGCCTGCCTCTCTGTGTGACGAACAAAACAGTACCTTAGCTTGGGGCCAGTCCCCCTATATGTTTGGCTTACTCACCGACGATTGCTGAGGGATGAGCACCTAGCAGGGAGTGCAAGGCCACGTATGCCTCACGGGGTTGGGGGGGGGGAAATCACTTGTCCTCACAAAGGCAATTCTGCAATGAAGAAAAGATAGGCCACTACACTGTTCATCAGTTAACCTTGAGGCCGCGTGTCGTCATTCCAGTGTGGTAAATAAACTTCCCATCACGCTTCAGGTTCCAAGTCGAGGGCACAGCGCCTTATGCTGCAGTGTCTGACTCCCTACTGGACGTTCAGCTGACCAACTACACCCTTTAGTGAGTAAACTTTGTGATACACTTTGTGATATGGGGTCGTGATTGTGGTGAAAGGATGAGCAAGTCATGGGTTAGTGAGGCCGGTTTGTACAATGTATCTCCAGAATACCTGGCTTTCAAGGGAGAGCCCGAAATTTTTCAGGCTACGCTGAAAGTCCAGTGGCCGCCTGGGGTAAATTGCATCACGTGCGAGTTCCCTGAAGGCGGGGTCGAATCACTGTACGTTTTGTGTGCTCTGGGTTCGGCGGAAATGCAGACACGTTTTGCATGAAGGAATGAACAGAACGCTGATAGCTGGCTCTTTCTAAGCTATCCCAACCTAGGTGTTTCTCTGACGCAGCCCTTCACTGCCCATGACTCGGCATCTAGCTGCTGCCAGCGGTGCATTGCTCACAACTCCCTGAAGACACAGGAGGCCCTTTTATCCGTTTCGGATCCTATTGCAGACCGGCGACTCAAGAGAGACCTGATATGCTTCCTAGGGTTCAAGAAACCCAGGGACTTAGGCTGCATGGGGTCTGTTGCATGCCTACCTCGTTCATGAGAAAACCTGAACAGTAGCTTAAGGCCAGAGGCCCCGTGTGCTTCTCCCCTTCCCTGAGGACAACCGAAGTAGGAGCACTTACCGAGGAACGGCAACATCCAATTTCCTTCCAGGAAATTCACTTGTCATCACAAAGGCAACTGTGCAACAACACTGTTTCCCAGGGAGAACTGAGCCCGCAGCTCTCTAAATCCCAATGAGGAAAATAAAGTTTCCCTTCAAGCCTTAGTTTCAAAATGGACCGCAGACCATTCACCCTGTGGTTTCCGTCTCTCCATGGCACGTCCAAGGTACGCATAGCACGGAGATACTACAGTCGTTTCAACTTGCCGCATCCTAGCATTTGAACCAAAGACGCCCTTCACAGCCCTTCTTTCGGCCTATAGTTGCCCTCAACTGAGCTTCACTCACAAGGCCCAGAAAGGACGGGCAGTCCGTCGTTCACATCTTGGATCCTAGTGCAGACCCCCGTGTCCTAAGACGCCAGAAACGCTTCCTAGATTTAAAGCACCGCTCTGACAAACGCTGCCGTCAGCCTGCGGCCCGCCTATGTCTGTGACGAGAGAAGTAGAACGTTGGCCTGAGGCGAGTCGTCCAGGGTTGTGGGCGTACTCACGAACAATTTTGGAGGGATGAGGACGTGGCAGGAATTGAAAGCCAAGTGTTCTTTCGTGGAGGATAACTAGTCCTCCCAAAGACGACTGTGCAGCAAAGAGAAGATGGGCAACAACAGTGTTTAGCAGGTAATCCTGGGGCCGCAAACTCTCTACTTTGCAATGAGGAAAATCAACGTTCCCAGGAAGCCTCAATTTCCAGCAGCACAAAGCAGCGTATTAACAAGTCGCATCGCACTCTCTCTTGTACATCCCGTGGACACAGTGGCTCGTGACACTAGAAACCATTGCCATGCTGGGAGTCCTGACTGTGGTGTAAGGATATCAAGGTGAGGGCTTAGTTAGGCCTAGGTGACAGTACTTCTCTAGACTATCTACCAGTTCGGGAAAACCCTGTAGGTTTCGAAGCCGGACTTAAAGTGTAGTTGCCACTTGAGGTAGACGGACGTCGTGGAGCAGCTCCCAGGAGCAGTGGTAGGCTAATTGTATTTTCTCCTGCAGCTCACGGTTCCTCCAGAGCGCAGACACCCTTTGCATGAAGGAAGGCATGGAACGTTGATAACTGGGTTGCTTTCAAGCTATCGCAATCCAGGTGTCTAACCAACGAAGCCCTTCACTGCCCGTCAGTCGGCATCTAGCTGTTCCCGACGGTAGATGGCTCAAGGCTCCACGAAGACACAGGCAGTCCTTTCTCAGTACGTTTTGGAACCTAACGCTGACAAGTGAGTCCAAAAGAGAGCTGATATGCTTCCTAGAGTTCACGAACCACAGGGACTAAGGCTCTATGCAATCTGTTGCTTCGCTAAGTCTGTCATGAGAACACCTGGACGTTAGCTTGAGGCTAGAGGCCCCATGTGGTGGACCCATTCCCTGAAGACTACTGAAGGATGACCACCTACCAAGGGATGACAACCTCCAAGCTTCTTGCCTAGAAACTCACATCATCACGATGGCAATTGTGTTACGAAGAGAAGCTGTGCAGCAACAGCGTTTCTTGGGGAGAATTGAGCCTGCGGCTCTGTAAATGCCGGTGAGGAAAATAAAGTTTCACTCGCAGCCTTACTTTCAAAAGGGACCACACAGAGCATTCACCCTGCTGTGTCTTTCTCTAGTTTGTACTCCCAAGGTGCGTTAGAAGGGAGATACTTGAGTTGTTTCACTTACCACATGCTAGATGTTTAGCAAAAGAAGATCTTTACTGCCCTTGTTTCGGCATATGGTTGTCCTCAGCCGAACACTTCTCTCAGCTCCTAGAAGCGACGGGCGGTCCATCGTGTACATCTTGGATCCCAGTGCAGACCTGTTTGTCCTAAGACACCAGAAATGCTTCCTACACTTAAAGCACCGCTTTGACAAACGCTGCCTGGAACCTGTTGCCTGCCTCTCTGTGTGACGAACAAAACAGTACCTTAGCTTGGGGCCAGTCCCCCTATATGTTTGGCTTACTCACCGACGATTGCTGAGGGATGAGCACCTAGCAGGGAGTGCAAGGCCACGTATGCCTCACGGGGTTGGGGGGGGGGAAATCACTTGTCCTCACAAAGGCAATTCTGCAATGAAGAAAAGATAGGCCACTACACTGTTCATCAGTTAACCTTGAGGCCGCGTGTCGTCATTCCAGTGTGGTAAATAAACTTCCCATCACGCTTCAGTTTCCAAGTCGAGGGCACAGCGCCTTATGCTGCAGTGTCTGACTCCCTACTGGACGTTCAGCTGACCAACTACACCCTTTAGTGAGTAAACTTTGTGATACACTTTGTGATATGGGGTCGTGATTGTGGTGAAAGGATGAGCAAGTCATGGGTTAGTGAGGCCGGTTTGTACAATGTATCTCCAGAATACCTGGCTTTCAAGGGAGAGCCCGAAATTTTTCAGGCTACGCTGAAAGTCCAGTGGCCGCCTGGGGTAAATTGCATCACGTGCGAGTTCCCTGAAGGCGGGGTCGATTCACTGTACGTTTTGTGTGCTCTGGGTTCGGCGGAAATGCAGACACGTTTTGCATGAAGGAATGAACAGAACGCTGATAGCTGGCTCTTTCTAAGCTATCCCAACCTAGGTGTTTCTCTGACGCAGCCCTTCACTGCCCATGACTCGGCATCTAGCTGCTGCCAGCGGTGCATTGCTCACAACTCCCTGAAGACACAGGAGGCCCTTTTATCCGTTTCGGATCCTATTGCAGACCGGCGACTCAAGAGAGACCTGATATGCTTCCTAGGGTTCAAGAAACCCAGGGACTTAGGCTGCATGGGGTCTGTTGCATGCCTACCTCGTTCATGAGAAAACCTGAACAGTAGCTTAAGGCCAGAGGCCCCGTGTGCTTCTCCCCTTCCCTGAGGACAACCGAAGTAGGAGCACTTACCGAGGAACGGCAACATCCAATTTCCTTCCAGGAAATTCACTTGTCATCACAGAGGCAACTGTGCAACAACACTGTTTCCCAGGGAGAACTGAGCCCGCAGCTCTCTAAATCCCAATGAGGAAAATAAAGTTTCCCTTCAAGCCTTAGTTTCAAAACGGACCGCAGACCATTCACCCTGTGGTTTCCGTCTCTCCATGGCACGTCCAAGGTGCGCATAGCACGGAGATACTACAGTCGTTTCAACTTGCCGCATCCTAGCATTTGAACCAAAGACGCCCTTCACAGCCCTTCTTTCGGCCTATAGTTGCCCTCAACTGAGCTTCGCTCACAAGGCCCAGAAAGGACGGGCAGTCCGTCGTTCACATCTTGGATCCTAGTGCAGACCCCCGTGTCCTAAGACGCCAGAAACGCTTCCTAGATTTAAAGCACCGCTCTGACAAACGCTGCCGTCAGCCTGCGGCCCGCCTATGTCTGTGACGAGAGAAGTAGAACGTTGGCCTGAGGCGAGTCGTCCAGGGTTGTGGGCGTACTCACGAACAATTTTGGAGGGATGAGGACGTGGCAGGAATTGAAAGCCAAGTGTTCTTTCGTGGAGGATAACTAGTCCTCCCAAAGACGACTGTGCAGCAAAGAGAAGATGGGCAACAACAGTGTTTAGCAGGTAATCCTGGGGCCGCAAACTCTCTACTTTGCAATGAGGAAAATCAACGTTCCCAGGAAGCCTCAATTTCCAGCAGCACAAAGCAGCGTATTAACAAGTCGCATCGCACTCTCTCTTGTACATCCCGTGGACACAGTGGCTCGTGACACTAGAAACCATTGCCATGCTGGGAGTCCTGACTGTGGTGTAAGGATATCAAGGTGAGGGCTTAGTTAGGCCTAGGTGACAGTACTTCTCTAGACTATCTACCAGTTCGGGAAAACCCTGTAGGTTTCGAAGCCGGACTTAAAGTGTAGTTGCCGCTTGAGGTAGACGGACGTCGTGGAGCAGCTCCCAGGAGCAGTGGTAGGCTAATTGTATTTTCTCCTGCAGCTCACGGTTCCTCCAGAGCGCAGACACCCTTTGCATGAAGGAAGGCATGGAACGTTGATAACTGGGTTGCTTTCAAGCTATCGCAATCCAGGTGTCTAACCAACGAAGCCCTTCACTGCCCGTCAGTCGGCATCTAGCTGTTCCCGACGGTAGATGGCTCAAGGCTCCACGAAGACACAGGCAGTCCTTTCTCAGTACGTTTTGGAACCTAACGCTGACAAGTGAGTCCAAAAGAGAGCTGATATGCTTCCTAGAGTTCACGAACCACAGGGACTAAGGCTCTATGCAATCTGTTGCTTCGCTAAGTCTGTCATGAGAACACCTGGACGTTAGCTTGAGGCTAGAGGCCCCATGTGGTGGGCCCATTCCCTGAAGACTACTGAAGGATGACCACCTACCAAGGGATGACAACCTCCAAGCTTCTTGCCTAGAAACTCACATCATCACGATGGCAATTGTGTTACGAAGAGAAGCTGTGCAGCAACAGCGTTTCTTGGGGAGAATTGAGCCTGCGGCTCTGTAAATGCCGGTGAGGAAAAGAAAGTTTCACTCGCAGCCTTACTTTCAAAAGGGACCACACAGAGCATTCACCCTGCTGTGTCTTTCTCTAGTTTGTACTCCCAAGGTGCGTTAGAAGGGAGATACTTGAGTTGTTTCACTTACCACATGCTAGATGTTTAGCAAAAGAAGATCTTTACTGCCCTTGTTTCGGCATATGGTTGTCCTCAGCCGAACACTTCTCTCAGCTCCTAGAAGCGACGGGCGGTCCATCGTGTACATCTTGGATCCCAGTGCAGACCTGTTTGTCCTAAGACACCAGAAATGCTTCCTACACTTAAAGCACCGCTTTGACAAACGCTGCCTGGAACCTGTTGCCTGCCTCTCTGTGTGACGAACAAAACAGTACCTTAGCTTGGGGCCAGTCCCCCTATATGTTTGGCTTACTCACCGACGATTGCTGAGGGATGAGCACCTAGCAGGGAGTGCAAGGCCACGTATGCCTCACAGGGTTGGGGGGGGGAAATCACTTGTCATCACAAAGGCAATTCTGCAATGAAGAAAAGATAGGCCACTACACTGTTCATCAGTTAACCTTGAGGCCGCGTGTCGTCATTCCAGTGTGGTAAATAAACTTCCCATCACGCTTCAGTTTCCAAGTCGAGGGCACAGCGCCTTATGCTGCAGTGTCTGACTCCCTACTGGACGTTCAGCTGACCAACTACACCCTTTAGTGAGTAAACTTTGTGATACACTTTGTGATATGGGGTCGTGATTGTGGTGAAAGGATGAGCAAGTCATGGGTTAGTGAGGCCGGTTTGTACAATGTATCTCCAGAATACCTGGCTTTCAAGGGAGAGCCCGAAATTTTTCAGGCTACGCTGAAAGTCCAGTGGCCGCCTGGGGTAAATTGCATCACGTGCGAGTTCCCTGAAGGCGGGGTCGATTCACTGTACGTTTTGTGTGCTCTGGGTTCGGCGGAAATGCAGACACGTTTTGCATGAAGGAATGAACAGAACGCTGATAGCTGGCTCTTTCTAAGCTATCCCAACCTAGGTGTTTCTCTGACGCAGCCCTTCACTGCCCATGACTCGGCATCTAGCTGCTGCCAGCGGTGCATTGCTCACAACTCCCTGAAGACACAGGAGGCCCTTTTATCCGTTTCGGATCCTATTGCAGACCGGCGACTCAAGAGAGACCTGATATGCTTCCTAGGGTTCAAGAAACCCAGGGACTTAGGCTGCATGGGGTCTGTTGCATGCCTACCTCGTTCATGAGAAAACCTGAACAGTAGCTTAAGGCCAGAGGCCCCGTGTGCTTCTCCCCTTCCCTGAGGACAACCGAAGTAGGAGCACTTACCGAGGAACGGCAACATCCAATTTCCTTCCAGGAAATTCACTTGTCATCACAGAGGCAACTGTGCAACAACACTGTTTCCCAGGGAGAACTGAGCCCGCAGCTCTCTAAATCCCAATGAGGAAAATAAAGTTTCCCTTCAAGCCTTAGTTTCAAAACGGACCGCAGACCATTCACCCTGTGGTTTCCGTCTCTCCATGGCACGTCCAAGGTGCGCATAGCACGGAGATACTACAGTCGTTTCAACTTGCCGCATCCTAGCATTTGAACCAAAGACGCCCTTCACAGCCCTTCTTTCGGCCTATAGTTGCCCTCAACTGAGCTTCGCTCACAAGGCCCAGAAAGGACGGGCAGTCCGTCGTTCACATCTTGGATCCTAGTGCAGACCCCCGTGTCCTAAGACGCCAGAAACGCTTCCTAGATTTAAAGCACCGCTCTGACAAACGCTGCCGTGAGCCTGCGGCCCGCCTATGTCTGTGACGAGAGAAGTAGAACGTTGGCCTGAGGCGAGTCGTCCAGGGTTGTGGGCGTACTCACGAACAATTTTGGAGGGATGAGGACGTGGCAGGAATTGAAAGCCAAGTGTTCTTTCGTGGAGGATAACTAGTCCTCCCAAAGACGACTGTGCAGCAAAGAGAAGATGGGCAACAACAGTGTTTAGCAGGTAATCCTGGGGCCGCAAACTCTCTACTTTGCAATGAGGAAAATCAACGTTCCCAGGAAGCCTCAATTTCCAGCAGCACAAAGCAGCGTATTAACAAGTCGCATCGCACTCTCTCTTGTACATCCCGTGGACACAGTGGCTCGTGACACTAGAAACCATTGCCATGCTGGGAGTCCTGACTGTGGTGTAAGGATATCAAGGTGAGGGCTTAGTTAGGCCTAGGTGACAGTACTTCTCTAGACTATCTACCAGTTCGGGAAAACCCTGTAGGTTTCGAAGCCGGACTTAAAGTGTAGTTGCCGCTTGAGGTAGACGGACGTCGTGGAGCAGCTCCCAGGAGCAGTGGTAGGCTAATTGTATTTTCTCCTGCAGCTCACGGTTCCTCCAGAGCGCAGACACCCTTTGCATGAAGGAAGGCATGGAACGTTGATAACTGGGTTGCTTTCAAGCTATCGCAATCCAGGTGTCTAACCAACGAAGCCCTTCACTGCCCGTCAGTCGGCATCTAGCTGTTCCCGACGGTAGATGGCTCAAGGCTCCACGAAGACACAGGCAGTCCTTTCTCAGTACGTTTTGGAACCTAACGCTGACAAGTGAGTCCAAAAGAGAGCTGATATGCTTCCTAGAGTTCACGAACCACAGGGACTAAGGCTCTATGCAATCTGTTGCTTCGCTAAGTCTGTCATGAGAACACCTGGACGTTAGCTTGAGGCTAGAGGCCCCATGTGGTGGGCCCATTCCCTGAAGACTACTGAAGGATGACCACCTACCAAGGGATGACAACCTCCAAGCTTCTTGCCTAGAAACTCACATCATCACGATGGCAATTGTGTTACGAAGAGAAGCTGTGCAGCAACAGCGTTTCTTGGGGAGAATTGAGCCTGCGGCTCTGTAAATGCCGGTGAGGAAAAGAAAGTTTCACTCGCAGCCTTACTTTCAAAAGGGACCACACAGAGCATTCACCCTGCTGTGTCTTTCTCTAGTTTGTACTCCCAAGGTGCGTTAGAAGGGAGATACTTGAGTTGTTTCACTTACCACATGCTAGATGTTTAGCAAAAGAAGATCTTTACTGCCCTTGTTTCGGCATATGGTTGTCCTCAGCCGAACACTTCTCTCAGCTCCTAGAAGCGACGGGCGGTCCATCGTGTACATCTTGGATCCCAGTGCAGACCTGTTTGTCCTAAGACACCAGAAATGCTTCCTACACTTAAAGCACCGCTTTGACAAACGCTGCCTGGAACCTGTTGCCTGCCTCTCTGTGTGACGAACAAAACAGTACCTTAGCTTGGGGCCAGTCCCCCTATATGTTTGGCTTACTCACCGACGATTGCTGAGGGATGAGCACCTAGCAGGGAGTGCAAGGCCACGTATGCCTCACAGGGTTGGGGGGGGGGGAAATCACTTGTCATCACAAAGGCAATTCTGCAATGAAGAAAAGATAGGCCACTACACTGTTCATCAGTTAACCTTGAGGCCGCGTGTCGTCATTCCAGTGTGGTAAATAAACTTCCCATCACGCTTCAGTTTCCAAGTCGAGGGCACAGCGCCTTATGCTGCAGTGTCTGACTCCCTACTGGACGTTCAGCTGACCAACTACACCCTTTAGTGAGTAAACTTTGTGATACACTTTGTGATATGGGGTCGTGATTGTGGTGAAAGGATGAGCAAGTCATGGGTTAGTGAGGCCGGTTTGTACAATGTATCTCCAGAATACCTGGCTTTCAAGGGAGAGCCCGAAATTTTTCAGGCTACGCTGAAAGTCCAGTGGCCGCCTGGGGTAAATTGCATCACGTGCGAGTTCCCTGAAGGCGGGGTCGATTCACTGTACGTTTTGTGTGCTCTGGGTTCGGCGGAAATGCAGACACGTTTTGCATGAAGGAATGAACAGAACGCTGATAGCTGGCTCTTTCTAAGCTATCCCAACCTAGGTGTTTCTCTGACGCAGCCCTTCACTGCCCATGACTCGGCATCTAGCTGCTGCCAGCGGTGCATTGCTCACAACTCCCTGAAGACACAGGAGGCCCTTTTATCCGTTTCGGATCCTATTGCAGACCGGCGACTCAAGAGAGACCTGATATGCTTCCTAGGGTTCAAGAAACCCAGGGACTTAGGCTGCATGGGGTCTGTTGCATGCCTACCTCGTTCATGAGAAAACCTGAACAGTAGCTTAAGGCCAGAGGCCCCGTGTGCTTCTCCCCTTCCCTGAGGACAACCGAAGTAGGAGCACTTACCGAGGAACGGCAACATCCAATTTCCTTCCAGGAAATTCACTTGTCATCACAAAGGCAACTGTGCAACAACACTGTTTCCCAGGGAGAACTGAGCCCGCAGCTCTCTAAATCCCAATGAGGAAAATAAAGTTTCCCTTCAAGCCTTAGTTTCAAAATGGACCGCAGACCATTCACCCTGTGGTTTCCGTCTCTCCATGGCACGTCCAAGGTGCGCATAGCACGGAGATACTACAGTCGTTTCAACTTGCCGCATCCTAGCATTTGAACCAAAGACGCCCTTCACAGCCCTTCTTTCGGCCTATAGTTGCCCTCAACTGAGCTTCGCTCACAAGGCCCAGAAAGGACGGGCAGTCCGTCGTTCACATCTTGGATCCTAGTGCAGACCCCCGTGTCCTAAGACGCCAGAAACGCTTCCTAGATTTAAAGCACCGCTCTGACAAACGCTGCCGTCAGCCTGCGGCCCGCCTATGTCTGTGACGAGAGAAGTAGAACGTTGGCCTGAGGCGAGTCGTCCAGGGTTGTGGGCGTACTCACGAACAATTTTGGAGGGATGAGGACGTGGCAGGAATTGAAAGCCAAGTGTTCTTTCGTGGAGGATAACTAGTCCTCCCAAAGACGACTGTGCAGCAAAGAGAAGATGGGCAACAACAGTGTTTAGCAGGTAATCCTGGGGCCGCAAACTCTCTACTTTGCAATGAGGAAAATCAACGTTCCCAGGAAGCCTCAATTTCCAGCAGCACAAAGCAGCGTATTAACAAGTCGCATCGCACTCTCTCTTGTACATCCCGTGGACACAGTGGCTCGTGACACTAGAAACCATTGCCATGCTGGGAGTCCTGACTGTGGTGTAAGGATATCAAGGTGAGGGCTTAGTTAGGCCTAGGTGACAGTACTTCTCTAGACTATCTACCAGTTCGGGAAAACCCTGTAGGTTTCGAAGCCGGACTTAAAGTGTAGTTGCCGCTTGAGGTAGACGGACGTCGTGGAGCAGCTCCCAGGAGCAGTGGTAGGCTAATTGTATTTTCTCCTGCAGCTCACGGTTCCTCCAGAGCGCAGACACCCTTTGCATGAAGGAAGGCATGGAACGTTGATAACTGGGTTGCTTTCAAGCTATCGCAATCCAGGTGTCTAACCAACGAAGCCCTTCACTGCCCGTCAGTCGGCATCTAGCTGTTCCCGACGGTAGATGGCTCAAGGCTCCACGAAGACACAGGCAGTCCTTTCTCAGTACGTTTTGGAACCTAACGCTGACAAGTGAGTCCAAAAGAGAGCTGATATGCTTCCTAGAGTTCACGAACCACAGGGACTAAGGCTCTATGCAATCTGTTGCTTCGCTAAGTCTGTCATGAGAACACCTGGACGTTAGCTTGAGGCTAGAGGCCCCATGTGGTGGGCCCATTCCCTGAAGACTACTGAAGGATGACCACCTACCAAGGGATGACAACCTCCAAGCTTCTTGCCTAGAAACTCACATCATCACGATGGCAATTGTGTTACGAAGAGAAGCTGTGCAGCAACAGCGTTTCTTGGGGAGAATTGAGCCTGCGGCTCTGTAAATGCCGGTGAGGAAAAGAAAGTTTCACTCGCAGCCTTACTTTCAAAAGGGACCACACAGAGCATTCACCCTGCTGTGTCTTTCTCTAGTTTGTACTCCCAAGGTGCGTTAGAAGGGAGATACTTGAGTTGTTTCACTTACCACATGCTAGATGTTTAGCAAAAGAAGATCTTTACTGCCCTTGTTTCGGCATATGGTTGTCCTCAGCCGAACACTTCTCTCAGCTCCTAGAAGCGACGGGCGGTCCATCGTGTACATCTTGGATCCCAGTGCAGACCTGTTTGTCCTAAGACACCAGAAATGCTTCCTACACTTAAAGCACCGCTTTGACAAACGCTGCCTGGAACCTGTTGCCTGCCTCTCTGTGTGACGAAAAAAACAGTACCTTAGCTTGGGGCCAGTCCCCCTATATGTTTGGCTTACTCACCGACGATTGCTGAGGGATGAGCACCTAGCAGGGAGTGCAAGGCCACGTATGCCTCACGGGGTTGGGGGGGGGGGAAATCACTTGTCATCACAAAGGCAATTCTGCAATGAAGAAAAGATAGGCCACTACACTGTTCATCAGTTAACCTTGAGGCCGCGTGTCGTCATTCCAGTGTGGTAAATAAACTTCCCATCACGCTTCAGTTTCCAAGTCGAGGGCACAGCGCCTTATGCTGCAGTGTCTGACTCCCTACTGGACGTTCAGCTGACCAACTACACCCTTTAGTGAGTAAACTTTGTGATACACTTTGTGATATGGGGTCGTGATTGTGGTGAAAGGATGAGCAAGTCATGGGTTAGTGAGGCCGGTTTGTACAATGTATCTCCAGAATACCTGGCTTTCAAGGGAGAGCCCGAAATTTTTCAGGCTACGCTGAAAGTCCAGTGGCCGCCTGGGGTAAATTGCATCACGTGCGAGTTCCCTGAAGGCGGGGTCGATTCACTGTACGTTTTGTGTGCTCTGGGTTCGGCGGAAATGCAGACACGTTTTGCATGAAGGAATGAACAGAACGCTGATAGCTGGCTCTTTCTAAGCTATCCCAACCTAGGTGTTTCTCTGACGCAGCCCTTCACTGCCCATGACTCGGCATCTAGCTGCTGCCAGCGGTGCATTGCTCACAACTCCCTGAAGACACAGGAGGCCCTTTTATCCGTTTCGGATCCTATTGCAGACCGGCGACTCAAGAGAGACCTGATATGCTTCCTAGGGTTCAAGAAACCCAGGGACTTAGGCTGCATGGGGTCTGTTGCATGCCTACCTCGTTCATGAGAAAACCTGAACAGTAGCTTAAGGCCAGAGGCCCCGTGTGCTTCTCCCCTTCCCTGAGGACAACCGAAGTAGGAGCACTTACCGAGGAACGGCAACATCCAATTTCCTTCCAGGAAATTCACTTGTCATCACAAAGGCAACTGTGCAACAACACTGTTTCCCAGGGAGAACTGAGCCCGCAGCTCTCTAAATCCCAATGAGGAAAATAAAGTTTCCCTTCAAGCCTTAGTTTCAAAATGGACCGCAGACCATTCACCCTGTGGTTTCCGTCTCTCCATGGCACGTCCAAGGTGCGCATAGCACGGAGATACTACAGTCGTTTCAACTTGCCGCATCCTAGCATTTGAACCAAAGACGCCCTTCACAGCCCTTCTTTCGGCCTATAGTTGCCCTCAACTGAGCTTCGCTCACAAGGCCCAGAAAGGACGGGCAGTCCGTCGTTCACATCTTGGATCCTAGTGCAGACCCCCGTGTCCTAAGACGCCAGAAACGCTTCCTAGATTTAAAGCACCGCTCTGACAAACGCTGCCGTCAGCCTGCGGCCCGCCTATGTCTGTGACGAGAGAAGTAGAACGTTGGCCTGAGGCGAGTCGTCCAGGGTTGTGGGCGTACTCACGAACAATTTTGGAGGGATGAGGACGTGGCAGGAATTGAAAGCCAAGTGTTCTTTCGTGGAGGATAACTAGTCCTCCCAAAGACGACTGTGCAGCAAAGAGAAGATGGGCAACAACAGTGTTTAGCAGGTAATCCTGGGGCCGCAAACTCTCTACTTTGCAATGAGGAAAATCAACGTTCCCAGGAAGCCTCAATTTCCAGCAGCACAAAGCAGCGTATTAACAAGTCGCATCGCACTCTCTCTTGTACATCCCGTGGACACAGTGGCTCGTGACACTAGAAACCATTGCCATGCTGGGAGTCCTGACTGTGGTGTAAGGATATCAAGGTGAGGGCTTAGTTAGGCCTAGGTGACAGTACTTCTCTAGACTATCTACCAGTTCGGGAAAACCCTGTAGGTTTCGAAGCCGGACTTAAAGTGTAGTTGCCGCTTGAGGTAGACGGACGTCGTGGAGCAGCTCCCAGGAGCAGTGGTAGGCTAATTGTATTTTCTCCTGCAGCTCACGGTTCCTCCAGAGCGCAGACACCCTTTGCATGAAGGAAGGCATGGAACGTTGATAACTGGGTTGCTTTCAAGCTATCGCAATCCAGGTGTCTAACCAACGAAGCCCTTCACTGCCCGTCAGTCGGCATCTAGCTGTTCCCGACGGTAGATGGCTCAAGGCTCCACGAAGACACAGGCAGTCCTTTCTCAGTACGTTTTGGAACCTAACGCTGACAAGTGAGTCCAAAAGAGAGCTGATATGCTTCCTAGAGTTCACGAACCACAGGGACTAAGGCTCTATGCAATCTGTTGCTTCGCTAAGTCTGTCATGAGAACACCTGGACGTTAGCTTGAGGCTAGAGGCCCCATGTGGTGGGCCCATTCCCTGAAGACTACTGAAGGATGACCACCTACCAAGGGATGACAACCTCCAAGCTTCTTGCCTAGAAACTCACATCATCACGATGGCAATTGTGTTACGAAGAGAAGCTGTGCAGCAACAGCGTTTCTTGGGGAGAATTGAGCCTGCGGCTCTGTAAATGCCGGTGAGGAAAAGAAAGTTTCACTCGCAGCCTTACTTTCAAAAGGGACCACACAGAGCATTCACCCTGCTGTGTCTTTCTCTAGTTTGTACTCCCAAGGTGAGTTAGAAGGGAGATACTTGAGTTGTTTCACTTACCACATGCTAGATGTTTAGCAAAAGAAGATCTTTACTGCCCTTGTTTCGGCATATGGTTGTCCTCAGCCGAACACTTCTCTCAGCTCCTAGAAGCGATGGGCGGTCCATCGTGTACATCTTGGATCCCAGTGCAGACCTGTTTGTCCTAAGACACCAGAAATGCTTCCTACACTTAAAGCACCGCTTTGACAAACGCTGCCTGGAACCTGTTGCCTGCCTCTCTGTGTGACGAACAAAACAGTACCTTAGCTTGGGGCCAGTCCCCCTATATGTTTGGCTTACTCACCGACGATTGCTGAGGGATGAGCACCTAGCAGGGAGTGCAAGGCCACGTATGCCTCACGGGGTTGGGGGGGGTGGAAATCACTTGTCCTCACAAAGGCAATTCTGCAATGAAGAAAAGATAGGCCACTACACTGTTCATCAGTTAACCTTGAGGCCGCGTGTCGTCATTCCAGTGTGGTAAATAAACTTCCCATCACACTTCAGTTTCCAAGTCGAGGGCACAGCGCCTTATGCTGCAGTGTCTGACTCCCTACTGGACGTTCAGCTGACCAACTACACCCTTTAGTGAGTAAACTTTGTGATACACTTTGTGATATGGGGTCGTGATTGTGGTGAAAGGATGAGCAAGTCATGGGTTAGTGAGGCCGGTTTGTACAATGTATCTCCAGAATACCTGGCTTTCAAGGGAGAGCCCGAAATTTTTCAGGCTACGCTGAAAGTCCAGTGGCCGCCTGGGGTAAATTGCATCACGTGCGAGTTCCCTGAAGGCGGGGTCGAATCACTGTACGTTTTGTGTGCTCTGCGTTCGGCGGAAATGCAGACACGTTTTGCATGAAGGAATGAACAGAACGCTGATAGCTGGCTCTTTCTAAGCTATCCCAACCTAGGTGTTTCTCTGACGCAGCCCTTCACTGCCCATGACTCGGCATCTAGCTGCTGCCAGCGGTGCATTGCTCACAACTCCCTGAAGACACAGGAGGCCCTTTTATCCATTTCGGATCCTATTGCAGACCGGCGACTCAAGAGAGACCTGATATGCTTCCTAGGGTTCAAGAAACCCAGGGACTTAGGCTGCATGGGGTCTGTTGCATGCCTACCTCGTTCATGAGAAAACCTGAACAGTAGCTTAAGGCCAGAGGCCCCGTGTGCTTCTCCCCTTCCCTGAGGACAACCGAAGTAGGAGCACTTACCGAGGAACGGCAACATCCAATTTCCTTCCAGGAAATTCACTTGTCATCACAAAGGCAACTGTGCAACAACACTGTTTCCCAGGGAGAACTGAGCCCGCAGCTCTCTAAATCCCAATGAGGAAAATAAAGTTTCCCTTCAAGCCTTAGTTTCAAAACGGACCGCAGACCATTCACCCTGTGGTTTCCGTCTCTCCATGGCACGTCCAAGGTGCGCATAGCACGGAGATACTACAGTCGTTTCAACTTGCCGCATCCTAGCATTTGAACCAAAGACGCCCTTCACAGCCCTTCTTTCGGCCTATAGTTGCCCTCAACTGAGCTTCGCTCACAAGGCCCAGAAAGGACGGGCAGTCCGTCGTTCACATCTTGGATCCTAGTGCAGACCCCCGTGTCCTAAGACGCCAGAAACGCTTCCTAGATTTAAAGCACCGCTCTGACAAACGCTGCCGTGAGCCTGCGGCCCGCCTATGTCTGTGACGAGAGAAGTAGAACGTTGGCCTGAGGCGAGTCATCCAGGGTTGTGGGCGTACTCACGAACAATTTTGGAGGGATGAGGACGTGGCAGGAATTGAAAGCCAAGTGTTCTTTCGTGGAGGATAACTAGTCCTCCCAAAGACGACTGTGCAGCAAAGAGAAGATGGGCAACAACAGTGTTTAGCAGGTAATCCTGGGGCCGCAAACTCTCTACTTTGCAATGAGGAAAATCAACGTTCCCAGGAAGCCTCAATTTCCAGCAGCACAAAGCAGCGTATTAACAAGTCGCATCGCACTCTCTCTTGTACATCCCGTGGACACAGTGGCTCGTGACACTAGAAACCATTGCCATGCTGGGAGTCCTGACTGTGGTGTAAGGATATCAAGGTGAGGGCTTAGTTAGGCCTAGGTGACAGTACTTCTCTAGACTATCTACCAGTTCGGGAAAACCCTGTAGGTTTCGAAGCCGGACTTAAAGTGTAGTTGCCGCTTGAGGTAGACGGACGTCGTGGAGCAGCTCCCAGGAGCAGTGGTAGGCTAATTGTATTTTCTCCTGCAGCTCACGGTTCCTCCAGAGCGCAGACACCCTTTGCATGAAGGAAGGCATGGAACGTTGATAACTGGGTTGCTTTCAAGCTATCGCAATCCAGGTGTCTAACCAACGAAGCCCTTCACTGCCCGTCAGTCGGCATCTAGCTGTTCCCGACGGTAGATGGCTCAAGGCTCCATGAAGACAAAGGCAGTCCTTTCTCAGTACGTTTTGGAACCTAACGCTGACAAGTGAGTCCAAAAGAGAGCTGATATGCTTCCTAGAGTTCACGAACCACAGGGACTAAGGCTCTATGCAATCTGTTGCTTCGCTAAGTCTGTCATGAGAACACCTGGACGTTAGCTTGAGGCTAGAGGCCCCATGTGGTGGGCCCATTCCCTGAAGACTACTGAAGGATGACCACCTACCAAGGGATGGCAACCTCCAAGCTTCTTGCCTAGAAACTCACATCATCACGATGGCAATTGTGTTACGAAGAGAAGCTGTGCAGCAACAGCGTTTCTTGGGGAGAATTGAGCCTGCGGCTCTGTAAATGCCGGTGAGGAAAAGAAAGTTTCACTCGCAGCCTTACTTTCAAAAGGGACCACACAGAGCATTCACCCTGCTGTGTCTTTCTCTAGTTTGTACTCCCAAGGTGCGTTAGAAGGGAGATACTTGAGTTGTTTCACTTACCACATGCTAGATGTTTAGCAAAAGAAGATCTTTACTGCCCTTGTTTCGGCATATGGTTGTCCTCAGCCGAACACTTCTCTCAGCTCCTAGAAGCGACGGGCGGTCCATCGTGTACATCTTGGAACCCAGTGCAGACCTGTTTGTCCTAAGACACCAGAAATGCTTCCTACACTTAAAGCACCGCTTTGACAAACGCTGCCTGGAACCTGTTGCCTGCCTCTCTGTGTGACGAACAAAACAGTACCTTAGCTTGGGGCCAGTCCTCCTATATGTTTGGCTTACTCACCGACGATTGCTGAGGGATGAGCACCTAGCAGGGAGTGCAAGGCCACGTATGCCTCACGGGGTTGGGGGGGTGGAAATCACTTGTCCTCACAAAGGCAATTCTGCAATGAAGAAAAGATAGGCCACTACACTGTTCATCAGTTAACCTTGAGGCCGCGTGTCATCATTCCAGTGTGGTAAATAAACTTCCCATCACGCTTCAGTTTCCAAGTCGAGGGCACAGCGCCTTATGCTGCAGTGTCTGACTCCCTACTGGATGTTCAGCTGACCAACTACACCCTTTAGTGAGTAAACTTTGTGATACACTTTGTGATATGGGGTCGTGATTGTGGTGAAAGGATGAGCAAGTCATGGGTTAGTGAGGCCGGTTTGTACAATGTATCTCCAGAATACCTGGCTTTCAAGGGAGAGCCCGAAATTTTTCAGGCTACGCTGAAAGTCCAGTGGCCGCCTGGGGTAAATTGCATCACGTGCGAGTTCCCTGAAGGCGGGGTCGAATCACTGTACGTTTTGTGTGCTCTGGGTTCGGCGGAAATGCAGACACGTTTTGCATGAAGGAATGAACAGAACGCTGATAGCTGGCTCTTTCTAAGCTATCCCAACCTAGGTGTTTCTCTGACGCAGCCCTTCACTGCCCATGACTCGGCATCTAGCTGCTGCCAGCGGTGCATTGCTCACAACTCCCTGAAGACACAGGAGGCCCTTTTATCCGTTTCGGATCCTATTTCAGACCGGCGACTCAAGAGAGACCTGATATGCTTCCTAGGGTTCAAGAAACCCAGGGACTTAGGCTGCATGGGGTCTGTTGCATGCCTACCTCGTTCATGAGAAAACCTGAACAGTAGCTTAAGGCCAGAGGCCCCGTGTGCTTCTCCCCTTCCCTGAGGACAACCGAAGTAGGAGCACTTACCGAGGAACGGCAACATCCAATTTCCTTCCAGGAAATTCACTTGTCATCACAAAGGCAACTGTGCAACAACACTGTTTCCCAGGGAGAACTGAGCCCGCAGCTCTCTAAATCCCAATGAGGAAAACAAAGTTTCCCTTCAAGCCTTAGTTTCAAAATGGACCGCAGACCATTCACCCTGTGGCTTCCGTCTCTCCATGGCACGTCCAAGGTGCGCATAGCACAGAGATACTACAGTCGTTTCAACTTGCTGCATCCTAGCATTTGAACCAAAGACGCCCTTCACAGCCCTTCTTTCGGCCTATAGTTGCCCTCAACTGAGCTTCGCTCACAAGGCCCAGAAAGGACGGGCAGTCCGTCGTTCACATCTTGGATCCTAGTGCAGACCCCCGTGTCCTAAGACGCCAGAAACGCTTCCTAGATTTAAAGCACCGCTCTGACAAACGCTGCCGTCAGCCTGCGGCCCGCCTATGTCTGTGACGAGAGAAGTAGAACGTTGGCCTGAGGCGAGTCGTCCAGGGTTGTGGGCGTACTCACGAACAATTTTGGAGGGATGAGGACGTGGCAGGAATTGAAAGCCAAGTGTTCTTTCGTGGAGGATAACTAGTCCTCCCAAAGACGACTGTGCAGCAAAGAGAAGATGGGCAACAACAGTGTTTAGCAGGTAATCCTGGGGCCGCAAACTCTCTACTTTGCAATGAGGAAAATCAACGTTCCCAGGAAGCCTCAATTTCCAGCAGCACAAAGCAGCGTATTAACAAGTCGCATCGCACTCTCTCTTGTACATCCCGTGGACACAGTGGCTCGTGACACTAGAAACCATTGCCATGCTGGGAGTCCTGACTGTGGTGTAAGGATATCAAGGTGAGGGCTTAGTTAGGCCTAGGTGACAGTACTTCTCTAGACTATCTACCAGTTCGGGAAAACCCTGTAGGTTTCGAAGCCGGACTTAAAGTGTAGTTGCCGCTTGAGGTAGACGGACGTCGTGGAGCAGCTCCCAGGAGCAGTGGTAGGCTAATTGTATTTTCTCCTGCAGCTCACGGTTCCTCCAGAGCGCAGACACCCTTTGCATGAAGGAAGGCATGGAACGTTGATAACTGGGTTGCTTTCAAGCTATCGCAATCCAGGTGTCTAACCAACGAAGCCCTTCACTGCCCGTCAGTCGGCATCTAGCTGTTCCCGACGGTAGATGGCTCAAGGCTCCACGAAGACACAGGCAGTCCTTTCTCAGTACGTTTTGGAACCTAACGCTGACAAGTGAGTCCAAAAGAGAGCTGATATGCTTCCTAGAGTTCACGAACCACAGGGACTAAGTCTCTATGCAATCTGTTGCTTCGCTAAGTCTGTCATGAGAACACCTGGACGTTAGCTTGAGGCTAGAGGCCCCATGTGGTGGGCCCATTCCCTGAAGACTACTGAAGGATGACCACCTACCAAGGGATGGCAACCTCCAAGCTTCTTGCCTAGAAACTCACATCATCACGATGGCAATTGTGTTACGAAGAGAAGCTGTGCAGCAACAGCGTTTCTCGGGGAGAATTGAGCCTGCGGCGCTGTAAATGTCGGTGAGGAAAAGAAAGTTTCACTCGCAGCCTTACTTTCAAAAGGGACCACACAGAGCATTCACCCTGCTGTGTCTTTCTCTAGTTTGTACTCCCAAGGTGCGTTAGAAGGGAGATACTTGAGTTGTTTCACTTACCACATGCTAGATGTTTAGCAAAAGAAGATCTTTACTGCCCTTGTTTCGGCATATGGTTGTCCTCAGCCGAACACTTCTCTCAGCTCCTAGAAGCGACGGGCGGTCCATCGTGTACATCTTGGATCCCAGTGCAGACCTGTTTGTCCTAAGACACCAGAAATGCTTCCTACACTTAAAGCACCACTTTGACAAACGCTGCCTGGAACCTGTTGCCTGCCTCTCTGTGTGACGAACAAAACAGTACCTTAGCTTGGGGCCAGTCCCCCTATATGTTTGGCTTACTCACCGACGATTGCTGAGGGATGAGCACCTAGCAGGGAGTGCAAGGCCACGTATGCCTCACGGGGTTGGGGGGGGGAAATCACTTGTCCTCACAAAGGCAATTCTGCAATGAAGAAAAGATAGGCCACTACACTGTTCATCAGTTAACCTTGAGGCCGCGTGTCGTCATTCCAGTGTGGTAAATAAACTTCCCATCACGCTTCAGTTTCCAAGTCGTGGGCACAGCGCCTTATGCTGCAGTGTCTGACTCCCTACTGGACGTTCAGCTGACCAACTACACCCTTTAGTGAGTAAACTTTGTGATACACTTTGTGATATGGGGTCGTGATTGTGGTGAAAGGATGAGCAAGTCATGGGTTAGTGAGGCCGGTTTGTACAATGTATCTCCAGAATACCTGGCTTTCAAGGGAGAGCCCGAAATTTTTCAGGCTACGCTGAAAGTCCAGTGGCCGCCTGGGGTAAATTGCATCACGTGCGAGTTCCCTGAAGGCGGGGTCGAATCACTGTACGTTTTGTGTGCTCTGGGTTCAGCGGAAATGCAGACACGTTTTGCATGAAGGAATGAACAGAACGCTGATAGCTGGCTCTTTCTAAGCTATCCCAACCTAGGTGTTTCTCTGACGCAGCCCTTCACTGCCCATGACTCGGCATCTAGCTGCTGCCAGCGGTGCATTGCTCACAACTCCCTGAAGACACAGGAGGCCCTTTTATCCGTTTCGGATCCTATTGCAGACCGGCGACTCAAGAGAGACCTGATATGCTTCCTAGGGTTCAAGAAACCCAGGGACTTAGGCTGCATGGGGTCTGTTGCATGCCTACCTCGTTCATGAGAAAACCTGAACAGTAGCTTAAGGCCAGAGGCCCCGTGTGCTTCTCCCCTTCCCTGAGGACAACCGAAGTAGGAGCACTTACCGAGGAACGGCAACATCCAATTTCCTTCCAGGAAATTCACTTGTCATCACAAAGGCAACTGTGCAACAACACTGTTTCCCAGGGAGAACTGAGCCCGCAGCTCTCTAAATCCCAATGAGGAAAATAAAGTTTCCCTTCAAGCCTTAGTTTCAAAATGGACCACAGACCATTCACCCTGTGGTTTCCGTCTCTCCATGGCACGTCCAAGGTGCGCATAGCACGGAGATACTACAGTCGTTTCAACTTGCCGCATCCTAGCATTTGAACCAAAGACGCCCTTCACAGCCCTTCTTTCGGCCTATAGTTGCCCTCAACTGAGCTTCGCTCACAAGGCCCAGAAAGGACGGGCAGTCCGTCGTTCACATCTTGGATCCTAGTGCAGACCCCCGTGTCCTAAGACGCCAGAAACGCTTCCTAGATTTAAAGCACCGCTCTGACA
Source organism: Pseudorca crassidens (assembly GCF_039906515.1). Taxonomy (NCBI): domain Eukaryota; kingdom Metazoa; phylum Chordata; class Mammalia; order Artiodactyla; family Delphinidae; genus Pseudorca; species Pseudorca crassidens. The sequence continues at coordinate 47,734,670 of NC_090305.1, forward strand.
AACGCTGCCGTGAGCCTGCGGCCCGCCTATGTCTGTGACGAGAGAAGTAGAACGTTGGCCTGAGGCGAGTCGTCCAGGGTTGTGGGCGTACTCACGAACAATTTTGGAGGGATGAGGACGTGGCAGGAATTGAAAGCCAAGTGTTCTTTCGTGGAGGATAACTAGTCCTCCCAAAGACGACTGTGCAGCAAAGAGAAGATGGGCAACAACAGTGTTTAGCAGGTAATCCTGGGGCCGCAAACTCTCTACTTTGCAATGAGGAAAATCAACGTTCCCAGGAAGCCTCAATTTCCAGCAGCACAAAGCAGCGTATTAACAAGTCGCATCGCACTCTCTCTTGTACATCCCGTGGACACAGTGGCTCGTGACACTAGAAACCATTGCCATGCTGGGAGTCCTGACTGTGGTGTAAGGATATCAAGGTGAGGGCTTAGTTAGGCCTAGGTGACAGTACTTCTCTAGACTATCTACCAGTTCGGGAAAACCCTGTAGGTTTCGAAGCCGGACTTAAAGTGTAGTTGCCGCTTGAGGTAGACGGACGTCGTGGAGCAGCTCCCAGGAGCAGTGGTAGGCTAATTGTATTTTCTCCTGCAGCTCACGGTTCCTCCAGAGCGCAGACACCCTTTGCATGAAGGAAGGCATGGAACGTTGATAACTGGGTTGCTTTCAAGCTATCGCAATCCAGGTGTCTAACCAACGAAGCCCTTCACTGCCCGTCAGTCGGCATCTAGCTGTTCCCGACGGTAGATGGCTCAAGGCTCCACGAAGACACAGGCAGTCCTTTCTCAGTACGTTTTGGAACCTAACGCTGACAAGTGAGTCCAAAAGAGAGCTGATATGCTTCCTAGAGTTCACGAACCACAGGGACTAAGGCTCTATGCAATCTGTTGCTTCGCTAAGTCTGTCATGAGAACACCTGGACGTTAGCTTGAGGCTAGAGGCCCCATGTGGTGGGCCCATTCCCTGAAGACTACTGAAGGATGACCACCTACCAAGGGATGGCAACCTCCAAGCTTCTTGCCTAGAAACTCACATCATCACGATGGCAATTGTGTTACGAAGAGAAGCTGTGCAGCAACAGCGTTTCTTGGGGAGAATTGAGCCTGCGGCTCTGTAAATGCCGGTGAGGAAAAGAAAGTTTCACTCGCAGCCTTACTTTCAAAAGGGACCACACAGAGCATTCACCCTGCTGTGTCTTTCTCTAGTTTGTACTCCCAAGGTGCATTAGAAGGGAGATACTTGAGTTGTTTCACTTACCACATGCTAGATGTTTAGCAAAAGAAGATCTTTACTGCCCTTGTTTCGGCATATGGTTGTCCTCAGCCGAACACTTCTCTCAGCTCCTAGAAGCGACGGGCGGTCCCTCGTGTACATCTTGGATCCCAGTGCAGACCTGTTTGTCCTAAGACACCAGAAATGCTTCCTACACTTAAAGCACCGCTTTGACAAACGCTGCCTGGAACCTGTTGCCTGCCTCTCTGTGTGACGAACAAAACAGTACCTTAGCTTGGGGCCAGTCCCCCTATATGTTTGGCTTACTCACCGACGATTGCTGAGGGATGAGCACCTAGCAGGGAGTGCAAGGCCACGTATGCCTCACGGGGTTGGGGGGGGGAAATCACTTGTCCTCACAAAGGCAATTCTGCAATGAAGAAAAGATAGGCCACTACACTGTTCATCAGTTAACCTTGAGGCCGCGTGTCGTCATTCCAGTGTGGTAAATAAACTTCCCATCACGCTTCAGTTTCCAAGTTGAGGGCTCAGCGCCTTATGCTACAGTGTCTGACTCCCTACTGGACGTTCAGCTGACCAACTACACCCTTTAGTGAGTAAACTTTGTGATACACTTTGTGATATGGGGTCGTGATTGTGGTGAAAGGATGAGCAAGTCATGGGTTAGTGAGGCCGGTTTGTACAATGTATCTCCAGAATACCTGGCTTTCAAGGGAGAGCCCGAAATTTTTCAGGCTACGCTGAAAGTCCAGTGGCCGCCTGGGGTAAATTGCATCACGTGCGAGTTCCCTGAAGGCGGGGTCGAATCACTGTACGTTTTGTGTGCTCTGGGTTCGGCGGAAATGCAGACACGTTTTGCATGAAGGAATGAACAGAACGCTGATAGCTGGCTCTTTCTAAGCTATCCCAACCTAGGTGTTTCTCTGACGCAGCCCTTCACTGCCCATGACTCGGCATCTAGCTGCTGCCAGCGGTGCATTGCTCACAACTCCCTGAAGACACAGGAGGCCCTTTTATCCGTTTCGGATCCTATTGCAGACCGGCGACTCAAGAGAGACCTGATATGCTTCCTAGAGTTCAAGAAACCCAGGGACTTAGGCTGCATGGGGTCTGTTGCATGCCTACCTCGTTCATGAGAAAACCTGAACAGTAGCTTAAGGCCAGAGGCCCCGTGTGCTTCTCCCCTTCCCTGAGGACAACCGAAGTAGGAGCACTTACCGAGGAACGGCAACATCCAATTTCCTTCCAGGAAATTCACTTGTCATCACAAAGGCAACTGTGCAACAACACTGTTTCCCAGGGAGAACTGAGCCCGCAGCTCTCTAAATCCCAATGAGGAAAATAAAGTTTCCCTTCAAGCCTTAGTTTCAAAATGGACCGCAGACCATTCACCCTGTGGTTTCCGTCTCTCCATGGCACGTCCAAGGTGCGCATAGCACGGAGATACTACAGTCGTTTCAACTTGCCGCATCCTAGCATTTGAACCAAAGACGCCCTTCACAGCCCTTCTTTCGGCCTATAGTTGCCCTCAACTGAGCTTCGCTCACAAGGCCCAGAAAGGACGGGCAGTCCGTCGTTCACATCTTGGATCCTAGTGCAGACCCCCGTGTCCTAAGACGCCAGAAACACTTCCTAGATTTAAAGCACCGCTCTGACAAACGCTGCCGTGAGCCTGCGGCCCGCCTATGTCTGTGACGAGAGAAGTAGAACGTTGGCCTGAGGCGAGTCGTCCAGGGTTGTGGGCGTACTCACGAACAATTTTGGAGGGATGAGGACGTGGCAGGAATTGAAAGCCAAGTGTTCTTTCGTGGAGGATAACTAGTCCTCCCAAAGACGACTGTGCAGCAAAGAGAAGATGGGCAACAACAGTGTTTAGCAGGTAATCCTGGGGCCGCAAACTCTCTACTTTGCAATGAGGAAAATCAACGTTCCCAGGAAGCCTCAATTTCCAGCAGCACAAAGCAGCGTATTAACAAGTCGCATCGCACTCTCTCTTGTACATCCCGTGGACACAGTGGCTCGTGACACTAGAAACCATTGCCATGCTGGGAGTCCTGACTGTGGTGTAAGGATATCAAGGTGAGGGCTTAGTTAGGCCTAGGTGACAGTACTTCTCTAGACTATCTACCAGTTCGGGAAAACCCTGTAGGTTTCGAAGCCGGACTTAAAGTGTAGTTGCCGCTTGAGGTAGACGGACGTCGTGGAGCAGCTCCCAGGAGCAGTGGTAGGCTAATTGTATTTTCTCCTGCAGCTCACGGTTCCTCCAGAGCGCAGACACCCTTTGCATGAAGGAAGGCATGGAACGTTGATAACTGGGTTGCTTTCAAGCTATCGCAATCCAGGTGTCTAACCAACGAAACCCTTCACTGCCCGTCAGTCGGCATCTAGCTGTTCCCGACGGTAGATGGCTCAAGGCTCCACGAAGACACAGGCAGTCCTTTCTCAGTACGTTTTGGAACCTAACGCTGACAAGTGAGTCCAAAAGAGAGCTGATATGCTTCCTAGAGTTCACGAACCACAGGGACTAAGGCTCTATGCAATCTGTTGCTTCGCTAAGTCTGTCATGAGAACACCTGGACGTTAGCTTGAGGCTAGAGGCCCCATGTGGTGGGCCCATTCCCTGAAGACTACTGAAGGATGACCACCTACCAAGGGATGGCAACCTCCAAGCTTCTTGCCTAGAAACGCACATCATCACGATGGCAATTGTGTTACAAAGAGAAGCTGTGCAGCAACAGCGTTTCTTGGGGAGAATTGAGCCTGCGGCTCTGTAAATGCCGGTGAGGAAAAGAAAGTTTCACTCGCAGCCTTACTTTCAAAAGGGACCACACAGAGCATTCACCCTGCTGTGTCTTTCTCTAGTTTGTACTCCCAAGGTGCGTTAGAAGGGAGATACTTGAGTTGTTTCACTTACCACATGCTAGATGTTTAGCAAAAGAAGATCTTTACTGCCCTTGTTTCGGCATATGATTGTTCTCAGCCGAACACTTCTCTCAGCTCCTAGAAGCGACGGGCGGTCCATCGTGTACATCTTGGATCCCAGTGCAGACCTGTTTGTCCTAAGACACCAGAAATGCTTCCTACACTTAAAGCACCGCTTTGACAAACGCTGCCTGGAACCTGTTGCCTGCCTCTCTGTGTGACGAACAAAACAGTACCTTAGCTTGGGGCCAGTCCCCCTATATGTTTGGCTTACTCACCGACGATTGCTGAGGGATGAGCACCTAGCAGGGAGTGCAAGGCCACGTATGCCTCACGGGGTTGGGGGGGGGAAATCACTTGTCCTCACAAAGGCAATTCTGCAATGAAGAAAAGATAGGCCACTACACTGTTCATCAGTTAACCTTGAGGCCGCGTGTCGTCATTCCAGTGTGGTAAATAAACTTCCCATCACGCTTCAGTTTCCAAGTCGAGGGCACAGCGCCTTATGCTGCAGTGTCTGACTCCCTACTGGACGTTCAGCTGACCAACTACACCCTTTAGTGAGTAAACTTTGTGATACACTTTGTGATATGGGGTCGTGATTGTGGTGAAAGGATGAGCAAGTCATGGGTTAGTGAGGCCGGTTTGTACAATGTATCTCCAGAATACCTGGCTTTCAAGGGAGAGCCCGAAATTTTTCAGGCTACGCTGAAAGTCCAGTGGCCGCCTGGGGTAAATTGCATCACGAGCGAGTTCCCTGAAGGCGGGGTCGATTCACTGTACGTTTTGTGTGCTCTGGGTTCGGCGGAAATGCAGACACGTTTTGCATGAAGGAATGAACAGAACGCTGATAGCTGGCTCTTTCTAAGCTATCCCAACCTAGGTGTTTCTCTGACGCAGCCCTTCACTGCCCATGACTCGGCATCTAGCTGCTGCCAGCGGTGCATTGCTCACAACTCCCTGAAGACACAGGAGGCCCTTTTATCCGTTTCGGATCCTATTGCAGACCGGCGACTCAAGAGAGACCTGATATGCTTCCTAGGGTTCAAGAAACCCAGGGACTTAGGCTGCATGGGGTCTGTTGCATGCCTACCTCGTTCATGAGAAAACCTGAACAGTAGCTTAAGGCCAGAGGCCCCGTGTGCTTCTCCCCTTCCCTGAGGACAACCGAAGTAGGAGCACTTACCGAGGAACGGCAACATCCAATTTCCTTCCAGGAAATTCACTTGTCATCACAAAGGCAACTGTGCAACAACACTGTTTCCCAGGGAGAACTGAGCCCGCAGCTCTCTAAATCCCAATGAGGAAAATAAAGTTTCCCTTCAAGCCTTAGTTTCAAAATGGACCGCAGACCATTCACCCTGTGGTTTCCATCTCTCCATGGCACGTCCAAGGTGCGCATAGCACAGAGATACTACAGTCGTTTCAACTTGCCGCATCCTAGCATTTGAACCAAAGACGCCCTTCACAGCCCTTCTTTCGGCCTATAGTTGCCCTCAACTGAGCTTCGCTCACAAGGCCCAGAAAGGACGGGCAGTCTGTCGTTTACATCTTGGATCCTAGTGCAGACCCCCGTGTCCTAAGACGCCAGAAACGCTTCCTAGATTTAAAGCACCGCTCTGACAAACGCTGCCGTGAGCCTGCGGCCCGCCTATGTCTGTGACGAGAGAAGTAGAACGTTGGCCTGAGGCGAGTCGTCCAGGGTTGTGGGCGTACTCACGAACAATTTTGGAGGGATGAGGACGTGGCAGGAATTGAAAGCCAAGTGTTCTTTCGTGGAGGATAACTAGTCCTCCCAAAGACGACTGTGCAGCAAAGAGAAGATGGGCAACAACAGTGTTTAGCAGGTAATCCTGGGGCCGCAAACTCTCTACTTTGCAATGAGGAAAATCAACGTTCCCAGGAAGCCTCAATTTCCAGCAGCACAAAGCAGCGTATTAACAAGTCGCATCGCACTCTCTCTTGTACATCCCGTGGACACAGTGGCTCATGACACTAGAAACCATTGCCATGCTGGGAGTCCTGACTGTGGTGTAAGGATATCAAGGTGAGGGCTTAGTTAGGCCTAGGTGACAGTACTTCTCTAGACTATCTACCAGTTCGGGAAAACCCTGTAGGTTTCGAAGCCGGACTTAAAGTGTAGTTGCCGCTTGAGGTAGACGGACGTCGTGGAGCAGCTCCCAGGAGCAGTGGTAGGCTAATTGTATTTTCTCCTGCAGCTCACGGTTCCTCCAGAGCGCAGACACCCTTTGCATGAAGGAAGGCATGGAACGTTGATAACTGGGTTGCTTTCAAGCTATCGCAATCCAGGTGTCTAACCAACGAAGCCCTTCACTGCCCGTCAGTCGGCATCTAGCTGTTCCCGACGGTAGATGGCTCAAGGCTCCATGAAGACACAGGCAGTCCTTTCTCAGTACGTTTTGGAACCTAACGCTGACAAGTGAGTCCAAAAGAGAGCTGATATGCTTCCTAGAGTTCACGAACCACAGGGACTAAGGCTCTCTGCAATCTGTTGCTTCCCTAAGTCTGTCATGAGAATACCTGGACGTTAGCTTGAGGCTAGAGGCCCCATGTGGTGGGCCCATTCCCTGAAGACTACTGAAGGATGACCACCTACCAAGGGATGGCAACCTCCAAGCTTCTTGCCTAGAAACGCACATCATCACGATGGCAATTGTGTTACAAAGAGAAGCTGTGCAGCAACAGCGTTTCTTGGGGAGAATTGAGCCTGCGGCTCTGTAAATGCCGGTGAGGAAAAGAAAGTTTCACTCGCAGACTTACTTTCAAAAGGGACCACACAGAGCATTCACCCTGCTGTGTCTTTCTCTAGTTTGTACTCCCAAGGTGCGTTAGAAGGGAGATACTTGAGTTGTTTCACTTACCACATGCTAGATGTTTAGCAAAAGAAGATCTTTACTGCCCTTGTTTCGGCATATGGTTGTCCTCAGCCGAACACTTCTCTCAGCTCCTAGAAGCGACGGGCGGTCCATCGTGTACATCTTGGATCCCAGTGCAGACCTGTTTGTCCTAAGACACCAGAAATGCTTCCTACACTTAAAGCACCGCTTTGACAAACGCTGCCTGGAACCTGTTGCCTGCCTCTCTGTGTGACGAACAAAACAGTACCTTAGCTTGGGGCCAGTCCTCCTATATGTTTGGCTTACTCACCGACGATTGCTGAGGGATGAGCACCTAGCAGGGAGTGCAAGGCCACGTATGCCTCACGGGGTTGGGGGGGGGGAAATCACTTGTCATCACAAAGGCAATTCTGCAATGAAGAAAAGATAGGCCACTACACTGTTCATCAGTTAACCTTGAGGCCGCGTGTCGTCATTCCAGTGTGGTAAATAAACTTCCCATCACGCTTCAGTTTCCAAGTCGAGGGCACAGCGCCTTATGCTGCAGTGTCTGACTCCCTACTGGACGTTCAGCTGACCAACTACACCCTTTAGTGAGTAAACTTTGTGATACACTTTGTGATATGGGGTCGTGATTGTGGTGAAAGGATGAGCAAGTCATGGGTTAGTGAGGCCGGTTTGTACAATGTATCTCCAGAATACCTGGCTTTCAAGGGAGAGCCCGAAATTTTTCAGGCTACGCTGAAAGTCCAGTGGCCGCCTGGGGTAAATTGCATCACGTGCGAGTTCCCTGAAGGCGGGGTCGAATCACTGTACGTTTTGTGTGCTCTGGGTTCGGCGGAAATGCAGACACGTTTTGCATGAAGGAATGAACAGAACGCTGATAGCTGGCTCTTTCTAAGCTATCCCAACCTAGGTGTTTCTCTGACGCAGCCCTTCACTGCCCATGACTCGGCATCTAGCTGCTGCCAGCGGTGCATTGCTCACAACTCCCTGAAGACACAGGAGGCCCTTTTATCCGTTTCGGATCCTATTGCAGACCGGCGACTCAAGAGAGACCTGATATGCTTCCTAGGGTTCAAGAAACCCAGGGACTTAGGCTGCATGGGGTCTGTTGCATGCCTACCTCGTTCATGAGAAAACCTGAACAGTAGCTTAAGGCCAGAGGCCCCGTGTGCTTCTCCCCTTCCCTGAGGACAACCGAAGTAGGAGCACTTACCGAGGAACGGCAACATCCAATTTCCTTCCAGGAAATTCACTTGTCATCACAGAGGCAACTGTGCAACAACACTGTTTCCCAGGGAGAACTGAGCCCGCAGCTCTCTAAATCCCAATGAAGAAAACAAAGTTTCCCTTCAAGCCTTAGTTTCAAAATGGACCGCAGACCATTCACCCTGTGGTTTCCGTCTCTCCATGCACGTCCAAGGTGCGCATAGCACGGAGATACTACAGTCGTTTCAACTTGCCGCATCCTAGCATTTGAACCAAAGACGCCCTTCACAGCCCTTCTTTCGGCCTATAGTTGCCCTCAACTGAGCTTCGCTCACAAGGCCCAGAAAGGACGGGCAGTCCGTCGTTCACATCTTGGATCCTAGTGCAGACCCCCGTGTCCTAAGACGCCAGAAACGCTTCCTAGATTTAAAGCACCGCTCTGACAAACGCTGCCGTGAGCCTGCGGCCCGCCTATGTCTGTGACGAGAGAAGTAGAACGTTGGCCTGAGGCGAGTCGTCCAGGGTTGTGGGCGTACTCACGAACAATTTTGGAGGGATGAGGACGTGGCAGGAATTGAAAGCCAAGTGTTCTTTCGTGGAGGATAACTAGTCCTCCCAAAGACGACTGTGCAGCAAAGAGAAGATGGGCAACAACAGTGTTTAGCAGGTAATCCTGGGGCCGCAAACTCTCTACTTTGCAATGAGGAAAATCAACGTTCCCAGGAAACCTCAATTTCCAGCAGCACAAAGCAGCGTATTAACAAGTCGCATCGCACTCTCTCTTGTACATCCCGTGGACACAGTGGCTCGTGACACTAGAAACCATTGCCATGCTGGGAGTCCTGACTGTGGTGTAAGGATATCAAGGTGAGGGCTTAGTTAGGCCTAGGTGACAGTACTTCTCTAGACTATCTACCAGTTCGGGAAAACCCTGTAGGTTTCGAAGCCGGACTTAAAGTGTAGTTGCCGCTTGAGGTAGACGGACGTCGTGGAGCAGCTCCCAGGAGCAGTGGTAGGCTAATTGTATTTTCTCCTGCAGCTCACGGTTCCTCCAGAGCGCAGACACCCTTTGCATGAAGGAAGGCATGGAACGTTGATAACTGGGTTGCTTTCAAGCTATCGCAATCCAGGTGTCTAACCAACGAAGCCCTTCACTGCCCGTCAGTCGGCATCTAGCTGTTCCCGACGGTAGATGGCTCAAGGCTCCACGAAGACACAGGCAGTCCTTTCTCAGTACGTTTTGGAACCTAACGCTGACAAGTGAGTCCAAAAGAGAGCTGATATGCTTCCTAGAGTTCACGAACCACAGGGACTAAGGCACTATGCAATCTGTTGCTTCCCTAAGTCTGTCATGAGAACACCTGGACGTTAGCTTGAGGCTAGAGGCCCCATGTGGTGGGCCCATTCCCTGAAGACTACTGAAGGATGACCACCTACCAAGGGATGGCAACCTCCAAGCTTCTTGCCTAGAAACTCACATCATCACGATGGCAATTGTGTTACGAAGAGAAGCTGTGCAGCAACAGCATTTCTTGGGGAGAATTGAGCCTGCGGCTCTGTAAATGCCGGTGAGGAAAAGAAAGTTTCACTCGCAGCCTTACTTTCAAAAGGGACCACACAGAGCATTCACCCTGCTGTGTCTTTCTCTAGTTTGTACTCCCAAGGTGCGTTAGAAGGGAGATACTTGAGTTGTTTCACTTACCACATGCTAGATGTTTAGCAAAAGAAGATCTTTACTGCCCTTGTTTCAGCATATGGTTGTCCTCAGCCGAACACTTCTCTCAGCTCCTAGAAGCGACGGGCGGTCCATCGTGTACATCTTGGATCCCAGTGCAGACCTGTTTGTCCTAAGACACCAGAAATGCTTCCTACACTTAAAGCACCGCTTTGACAAACGCTGCCTGGAACCTGTTGCCTCCCTCTCTGTGTGACGAACAAAACAGTACCTTAGCTTGGGGCCAGTCCTCCTATATGTTTGGCTTACTCACCGACGATTGCTGAGGGATGAGCACCTAGCAGGGAGTGCAAGGCCACGTATGCCTCACGGGGTTGGGGGGGGAAATCACTTGTCCTCACAAAGGCAATTCTGCAATGAAGAAAAGATAGGCCACTACACTGTTCATCAGTTAACCTTGAGGCCGCGTGTCGTCATTCCAGTGTGGTAAATAAACTTCCCATCACGCTTCAGTTTCCAAGTCGAGGGCACAGCGCCTTATGCTGCAGTGTCTGACTCCCTACTGGACGTTCAGCTGACCAACTACACCCTTTAGTGAGTAAACTTTGTGATACACTTTGTGATATGGGGTCGTGATTGTGGTGAAAGGATGAGCAAGTCATGGGTTAGTGAGGCCGGTTTGTACAATGTATCTCCAGAATACCTGGCTTTCAAGGGAGAGCCCGAAATTTTTCAGGCTACGCTGAAAGTCCAGTGGCCGCCTGGGGTAAATTGCATCACGTGCGAGTTCCCTGAAGGCGGGGTCGAATCACTGTACGTTTTGTGTGCTCTGGGTTCGGCGGAAATGCAGACACGTTTTGCATGAAGGAATGAACAGAACGCTGATAGCTGGCTCTTTCTAAGCTATCCCAACCTAGGTGTTTCTCTGACGCAGCCCTTCACTGCCCATGACTCGGCATCTAGCTGCTGCCAGCGGTGCATTGCTCACAACTCCCTGAAGACACAGGAGGCCCTTTTATCCGTTTCGGATCCTATTGCAGACCGGCGACTCAAGAGAGACCTGATATGCTTCCTAGGGTTCAAGAAACCCAGGGACTTAGGCTGCATGGGGTCTGTTGCATGCCTACCTCGTTCATGAGAAAACCTGAACAGTAGCTTAAGGCCAGAGGCCCCATGTGGTTCTCCCCTTCCCTGAGGACAACCGAAGTAGGAGCACTTACCGAGGAACGGCAACATCCAATTTCCTTCCAGGAAATTCACTTGTCATCACAAAGGCAACTGTGCAACAACACTGTTTCCCAGGGAGAACTGAGCCCGCAGCTCTCTAAATCCCAATGAGGAAAACAAAGTTTCCCTTCAAGCCTTAGTTTCAAAATGGACCGCAGACCATTCACCCTGTGGTTTCCGTCTCTCCATGCACGTCCAAGGTGCGCATAGCACGGAGATACTACAGTCGTTTCAACTTGCCGCATCCTAGCATTTGAACCAAAGATGCCCTTCACAGCCCTTCTTTCGGCCTATAGTTGCCCTCAACTGAGCTTCGCTCACAAGGCCCAGAAAGGACGGGCAGTCCGTCGTTCACATCTTGGATCCTAGTGCAGACCCCCGTGTCCTAAGACGCCAGAAACGCTTCCTAGATTTAAAGCACCGCTCTGACAAACGCTGCCGTGAGCCTGCGGCCCGCCTATGTCTGTGACGAGAGAAGTAGAACGTTGGCCTGAGGCGAGTCGTCCAGGGTTGTGGGCGTACTCACGAACAATTTTGGAGGGATGAGGACGTGGCAGGAATTGAAAGCCAAGTGTTCTTTCGTGGAGGATAACTAGTCCTCCCAAAGACGACTGTGCAGCAAAGAGAAGATGGGCAACAACAGTGTTTAGCAGGTAATCCTGGGGCCGCAAACTCTCTACTTTGCAATGAGGAAAATCAACGTTCCCAGGAAGCCTCAATTTCCAGCAGCACAAAGCAGCGTATTAACAAGTCGCATCGCACTCTCTCTTGTACATCCCGTGGACACAGTGGCTCGTGACACTAGAAACCATTGCCATGCTGGGAGTCCTGACTGTGGTGTAAGGATATCAAGGTGAGGGCTTAGTTAGGCCTAGGTGACAGTACTTCTCTAGACTATCTACCAGTTCGGGAAAACCCTGTAGGTTTCGAAGCCGGACTTAAAGTGTAGTTGCCGCTTGAGGTAGACGGACGTCGTGGAGCAGCTCCCAGGAGCAGTGGTAGGCTAATTGTATTTTCTCCTGCAGCTCACGGTTCCTCCAGAGCGCAGACACCCTTTGCATGAAGGAAGGCATGGAACGTTGATAACTGGGTTGCTTTCAAGCTATCGCAATCCAGGTGTCTAACCAACGAAGCCCTTCACTGCCCGTCAGTCGGCATCTAGCTGTTCCCGACGGTAGATGGCTCAAGGCTCCACGAAGACACAGGCAGTCCTTTCTCAGTACGTTTTGGAACCTAACGCTGACAAGTGAGTCCAAAAGAGAGCTGATATGCTTCCTAGAGTTCACGAACCACAGGGACTAAGGCACTATGCAATCTTTTGCTTCCCTAAGTCTGTCATGAGAACACCTGGACGTTAGCTTGAGGCTAGAGGCCCCATGTGGTGGGCCCATTCCCTGAAGACTACTGAAGGATGACCACCTACCAAGGGATGGCAACCTCCAAGCTTCTTGCCTAGAAACTCACATCATCACGATGGCAATTGTGTTACGAAGAGAAGCTGTGCAGCAACAGCGTTTCTTGGGGAGAATTGAGCCTGCGGCTCTGTAAATGCCGGTGAGGAAAAGAAAGTTTCACTCGCAGCCTTACTTTCAAAAGGGACCACACAGAGCATTCACCCTGCTGTGTCTTTCTCTAGTTTGTACTCCCAAGGTGCGTTAGAAGGGAGATACTTGAGTTGTTTCACTTACCACATGCTAGATGTTTAGCAAAAGAAGATCTTTACTGCCCTTGTTTCGGCATATGGTTGTCCTCAGCCGAACACTTCTCTCAGCTCCTAGAAGCGATGGGCGGTCCATCGTGTACATCTTGGATCCCAGTGCAGACCTGTTTGTCCTAAGACACCAGAAATGCTTCCTACACTTAAAGCACCGCTTTGACAAACGCTGCCTGGAACCTGTTGCCTGCCTCTCTGTGTGACGAACAAAACAGTACCTTAGCTTGGGGCCAGTCCTCCTATATGTTTGGCTTACTCACCGACGATTGCTGAGGGATGAGCACCTAGCAGGGAGTGCAAGGCCACGTATGCCTCACGGGGTTGGGGGGGGGGGAAATCACTTGTCCTCACAAAGGCAATTCTGCAATGAAGAAAAGATAGGCCACTACACTGTTCATCAGTTAAACTTGAGGCCGCGTGTCGTCATTCCAGTGTGGTAAATAAACTTCCCATCATGCTTCAGTTTCCAAGTCGAGGGCACAGCGCCTTATGCTGCAGTGTCTGACTCCCTACTGGACGTTCAGCTGACCAACTACACCCTTTAGTGAGTAAACTTTGTGATACACTTTGTGATATGGGGTCGTGATTGTGGTGAAAGGATGAGCAAGTCATGGGTTAGTGAGGCCGGTTTGTACAATGTATCTCCAGAATACCTGGCTTTCAAGGGAGAGCCCGAAATTTTTCAGGCTACGCTGAAAGTCCAGTGGCCGCCTGGGGTAAATTGCATCACGTGCGAGTTCCCTGAAGGTGGGGTCGAATCACTGTACGTTTTGTGTGCTCTGGGTTCGGCGCAAATGCAGACACGTTTTGCATGAAGGAATGAACAGAACGCTGATAGCTGGCTCTTTCTAAGCTATCCCAACCTAGGTGTTTCTCTGACGCAGCCCTTCACTGCCCATGACTCGGCATCTAGCTGCTGCCAGCGGTGCATTGCTCACAACTCCCTGAAGACACAGGAGGCCCTTTTATCCGTTTCGGATCCTATTGCAGACCGGCGACTCAAGAGAGACCTGATATGCTTCCTAGGGTTCAAGAAACCCAGGGACTTAGGCTGCATGGGGTCTGTTGCATGCCTACCTCGTTCATGAGAAAACCTGAACAGTAGCTTAAGGCCAGAGGCCCCGTGTGCTTCTCCCCTTCCCTGAGGACAACCGAAGTAGGAGCACTTACCGAGGAACGGCAACATCCAATTTCCTTCCAGGAAATTCACTTGTCATCACAGAGGCAACTGTGCAACAACACTGTTTCCCAGGGAGAACTGAGCCCGCAGCTCTCTAAATCCCAATGAGGAAAACAAAGTTTCCCTTCAAGCCTTAGTTTCAAAATGGACCGCAGACCATTCACCCTGTGGTTTCCGTCTCTGCATGGCACATCCAAGGTGCGCATAGCACGGAGATACTACAGTCGTTTCAACTTGCCGCATCCTAGCATTTGAACCAAAGACGCCCTTCACAGCCCTTCTTTCGGCCTATAGTTGCCCTCAACTGAGCTTCGCTCACAAGGCCCAGAAAGGACGGGCAGTCCGTCGTTCACATCTTGGATCCTAGTGCAGACCCCCGTGTCCTAAGACGCCAGAAACGCTTCCTAGATTTAAAGCACCGCTCTGACAAACGCTGCCGTGAGCCTGCGGCCCGCCTATGTCTGTGACGAGAGAAGTAGAACGTTGGCCTGAGGCGAGTCGTCCAGGGTTGTGGGCGTACTCACGAACAATTTTGGAGGGATGAGGACGTGGCAGGAATTGAAAGCCAAGTGTTCTTTCGTGGAGGATAACTAGTCCTCCCAAAGACGACTGTGCAGCAAAGAGAAGATGGGCAACAACAGTGTTTAGCAGGTAATCCTGGGGCCGCAAACTCTCTACTTTGCAATGAGGAAAATCAACGTTCCCAGGAAGCCTCAATTTCCAGCAGCACAAAGCAGCGTATTAACAAGTCGCATCGCACTCTCTCTTGTACATCCCGTGGACACAGTGGCTCGTGACACTAGAAACCATTGCCATGCTGGGAGTCCTGACTGTGGTGTAAGGATATCAAGGTGAGGGCTTAGTTAGGCCTAGGTGACAGTACTTCTCTAGACTATCTACCAGTTCGGGAAAACCCTGTAGGTTTCGAAGCCGGACTTAAAGTGTAGTTGCCGCTTGAGGTAGACGGACGTCGTGGAGCAGCTCCCAGGAGCAGTGGTAGGCTAATTGTATTTTCTCCTGCAGCTCACGGTTCCTCCAGAGCGCAGACACCCTTTGCATGAAGGAAGGCATGGAACGTTGATAACTGGGTTGCTTTCAAGCTATCGCAATCCAGGTGTCTAACCAACGAAGCCCTTCACTGCCCGTCAGTCGGCATCTAGCTGTTCCCGACGGTAGATGGCTCAAGGCTCCACGAAGACACAGGCAGTCCTTTCTCAGTACGTTTTGGAACCTAACGCTGACAAGTGAGTCCAAAAGAGAGCTGATATGCTTCCTAGAGTTCACGAACCACAGGGACTAAGGCTCTATGCAATCTGTTGCTTCGCTAAGTCTGTCATGAGAACACCTGGACGTTAGCTTGAGGCTAGAGGCCCCATGTGGTGGGCCCATTCCCTGAAGACTACTGAAGGATGACCACCTACCAAGGGATGACAACCTCCAAGCTTCTTGCCTAGAAACTCACATCATCACGATGGCAATTGTGTTACGAAGAGAAGCTGTGCAGCAACAGCGTTTCTTGGGGAGAATTGAGCCTGCGGCTCTGTAAATGCCGGTGAGGAAAAGAAAGTTTCACTCGCAGCCTTACTTTCAAAAGGGACCACACAGAGCATTCACCCTGCTGTGTCTTTCTCTAGTTTGTACTCCCAAGGTGCGTTAGAAGGGAGATACTTGAGTTGTTTCACTTACCACATGCTAGATGTTTAGCAAAAGAAGATCTTTACTGCCCTTGTTTCAGCATATGGTTGTCCTCAGCCGAACACTTCTCTCAGCTCCTAGAAGCGATGGGCGGTCCATCGTGTACATCTTGGATCCCAGTGCAGACCTGTTTGTCCTAAGACACCAGAAATGCTTCCTACACTTAAAGCACCGCTTTGACAAACGCTGCCTGGAACCTGTTGCCTGCCTCTCTGTGTGACGAACAAAACAGTACCTTAGCTTGGGGCCAGTCCTCCTATATGTTTGGCTTACTCACCGACGATTGCTGAGGGATGAGCACCTAGCAGGGAGTGCAAGGCCACGTATGCCTCACGGGGTTGGGGAGGGGAAAATCACTTGTCATCACAAAGGCAATTCTGCAATGAAGAAAAGATAGGCCACTACACTGTTCATCAGTTAAACTTGAGGCCGCGTGTCGTCATTCCAGTGTGGTAAATAAACTTCCCATCACGCTTCAGTTTCCAAGTCGAGGGCACAGCGCCTTATGCTGCAGTGTCTGACTCCCTACTGGACGTTCAGCTGACCAACTACACCCTTTAGTGAGTAAACTTTGTGATACACTTTGTGATATGGGGTCGTGATTGTGGTGAAAGGATGAGCAAGTCATGGGTTAGTGAGGCCGGTTTGTACAATGTATCTCCAGAATACCTGGCTTTCAAGGGAGAGCCCGAAATTTTTCAGGCTACGCTGAAAGTCCAGTGGCCGCCTGGGGTAAATTGCATCACGTGCGAGTTCCCTGAAGGTGGGGTCGAATCACTGTACGTTTTGTGTGCTCTGGGTTCGGCGGAAATGCAGACACGTTTTGCATGAAGGAATGAACAGAACGCTGATAGCTGGCTCTTTCTAAGCTATCCCAACCTAGGTGTTTCTCTGACGCAGCCCTTCACTGCCCATGACTCGGCATCTAGCTGCTGCCAGCGGTGCATTGCTCACAACTCCCTGAAGACACAGGAGGCCCTTTTATCCGTTTCGGATCCTATTGCAGACCGGCGACTCAAGAGAGACCTGATATGCTTCCTAGGGTTCAAGAAACCCAGGGACTTAGGCTGCATGGGGTCTGTTGCATGCCTACCTCGTTCATGAGAAAACCTGAACAGTAGCTTAAGGCCAGAGGCCCCGTGTGCTTCTCCCCTTCTCTGAGGACAACCGAAGTAGGAGCACTTACCGAGGAACGGCAACATCCAATTTCCTTCCAGGAAATTCACTTGTCATCACAGAGGCAACTGTGCAACAACACTGTTTCCCAGGGAGAACTGAGCCCGCAGCTCTCTAAATCCCAATGAGGAAAACAAAGTTTCCCTTCAAGCCTTAGTTTCAAAATGGACCGCAGACCATTCACCCTGTGGTTTCCGTCTCTCCATGGCACGTCCAAGGTGCGCATAGCACGGAGATACTACAGTCGTTTCAACTTGCCGCATCCTAGCATTTGAACCAAAGACGCCCTTCACAGCCCTTCTTTCGGCCTATAGTTGCCCTCAACTGAGCTTCGCTCACAAGGCCCAGAAAGGACGGGCAGTCCGTCGTTCACATCTTGGATCCTAGTGCAGACCCCCGTGTCCTAAGACGCCAGAAACGCTTCCTAGATTTAAAGCACCGCTCTGACAATTGCTGCCGTGAGCCTGCGGCCCGCCTATGTCTGTGACGAGAGAAGTAGAACGTTGGCCTGAGGCGAGTCGTCCAGGGTTGTGGGCGTACTCACGAACAATTTTGGAGGGATGAGGACGTGGCAGGAATTGAAAGCCAAGTGTTCTTTCGTGGAGGATAACTAGTCCTCCCAAAGACGACTGTGCAGCAAAGAGAAGATGGGCAACAACAGTGTTTAGCAGGTAATCCTGGGGCCGCAAACTCTCTACTTTGCAATGAGGAAAATCAACGTTCCCAGGAAGCCTCAATTTCCAGCAGCACAAAGCAGCGTATTAACAAGTCGCATCGCACTCTCTCTTGTACATCCCGTGGACACAGTGGCTCGTGACACTAGAAACCATTGCCATGCTGGGAGTCCTGACTGTGGTGTAAGGATATCAAGGTGAGGGCTTAGTTAGGCCTAGGTGACAGTACTTCTCTAGACTATCTACCAGTTCGGGAAAACCCTGTAGGTTTCGAAGCCGGACTTAAAGTGTAGTTGCCGCTTGAGGTAGACGGACGTCGTGGAGCAGCTCCCAGGAGCAGTGGTAGGCTAATTGTATTTTCTCCTGCAGCTCACGGTTCCTCCAGAGCGCAGACACCCTTTGCATGAAGGAAGGCATGGAACGTTGATAACTGGGTTGCTTTCAAGCTATCGCAATCCAGGTGTCTAACCAACGAAGCCCTTCACTGCCCGTCAGTCGGCATCTAGCTGTTCCCGACGGTAGATGGCTCAAGGCTCCACGAAGACACAGGCAGTCCTTTCTCAGTACGTTTTGGAACCTAACGCTGACAAGTGAGTCCAAAAGAGAGCTGATATGCTTCCTAGAGTTCACGAACCACAGGGACTAAGGCTCTATGCAATCTGTTGCTTCGCTAAGTCTGTCATGAGAACACCTGGACGTTAGCTTGAGGCTAGAGGCCCCATGTGGTGGGCCCATTCCCTGAAGACTACTGAAGGATGACCACCTACCAAGGGATGGCAACCTCCAAGCTTCTTGCCTAGAAACTCACATCATCACGATGGCAATTGTGTTACGAAGAGAAGCTGTGCAGCAACAGCGTTTCTTGGGGAGAATTGAGCCTGCGGCTCTGTAAATGCCGGTGAGGAAAATAAAGTTTCACTCGCAGCCTTACTTTCAAAAGGGACCACACAGAGCATTCACCCTGCTGTGTCTTTCTCTAGTTTGTACTCCCAAGGTGCGTTAGAAGGGAGATACTTGAGTTGTTTCACTTACCACATGCTAGATGTTTAGCAAAAGAAGATCTTTACTGCCCTTGTTTCGGCATATGGTTGTCCTCAGCCGAACACTTCTCTCAGCTCCTAGAAGCGAGGGGCGGTCCATCGTGTACATCTTGGATCCCAGTGCAGACCTGTTTGTCCTAAGACACCAGAAATGCTTCCTACACTTAAAGCACCGCTTTGACAAACGCTGCCTGGAACCTGTTGCCTGCCTCTCTGTGTGACGAACAAAACAGTACCTTAGCTTGGGGCCAGTCCTCCTATATGTTTGGCTTACTCACCGACGATTGCTGAGGGATGAGCACCTAGCAGGGAGTGCAAGGCCACGTATGCCTCACGGGGTTGGGGGGGGGTAATCACTTGTCCTCACAAAGGCAATTCTGCAATGAAGAAAAGATAGGCCACTACACTGTTCATCAGTTAAACTTGAGGCCGCGTGTCGTCATTCCAGTGTGGTAAATAAACTTCCCATCACGCTTCAGTTTCCAAGTCGAGGGCACAGCGCCTTATGCTGCAGTGTCTGACTCCCTACTGGACGTTCAGCTGACCAACTACACCCTTTAGTGAGTAAACTTTGTGATACACTTTGTGATATGGGGTCGTGATTGTGGTGAAAGGATGAGCAAGTCATGGGTTAGTGAGGCCGGTTTGTACAATGTATCTCCAGAATACCTGGCTTTCAAGGGAGAGCCCGAAATTTTTCAGGCTACGCTGAAAGTCCAGTGGCCGCCTGGGGTAAATTGCATCACGTGCGAGTTCCCTGAAGGCGGGGTCGAATCACTGTACGTTTTGTGTGCTCTGGGTTCGGCGGAAATGCAGACACGTTTTGCATGAAGGAATGAACAGAACGCTGATAGCTGGCTCTTTCTAAGCTATCCCAACCTAGGTGTTTCTCTGACGCAGCCCTTCACTGCCCATGACTCGGCATCTAGCTGCTGCCAGCGGTGCATTGCTCACAACTCCCTGAAGACACAGGATGCCCTTTTATCCGTTTCGGATCCTATTGCAGACCGGCGACTCAAGAGAGACCTGATATGCTTCCTAGGGTTCAAGAAACCCAGGGACTTAGGCTGCATGGGGTCTGTTGCATGCCTACCTCGTTCATGAGAAAACCTGAACAGTAGCTTAAGGCCAGAGGCCCCGTGTGCTTCTCCCCTTCCCTGAGGACAACCGAAGTAGGAGCACTTACCGAGGAACGGCAACATCCAATTTCCTTCCAGGAAATTCACTTGTCATCACAGAGGCAACTGTGCAACAACACTGTTTCCCAGGGAGAACTGAGCCCGCAGCTCTCTAAATCCCAATGAGGAAAACAAAGTTTCCCTTCAAGCCTTAGTTTCAAAATGGACCGCAGACCATTCACCCTGTGGTTTCCGTCTCTCCATGGCACGTCCAAGGTGCGCATAGCACGGAGATACTACAGTCATTTCAACTTGCCGCATCCTAGCATTTGAACCAAAGACGCCCTTCACAGCCCTTCTTTCGGCCTATAGTTGCCCTCAACTGAGCTTCGCTCACAAGGCCCAGAAAGGACGGGCAGTCCGTCGTTCACATCTTGGATCCTAGTGCAGACCCCCGTGTCCTAAGACGCCAGAAACGCTTCCTAGATTTAAAGCACCGCTCTGACAAACGCTGCCGTGAGCCTGCGGCCCGCCTATGTCTGTGACGAGAGAAGTAGAACGTTGGCCTGAGGCGAGTCGTCCAGGGTTGTGGGCGTACTCACGAACAATTTTGGAGGGATGAGGACGTGGCAGGAATTGAAAGCCAAGTGTTCTTTCGTGGAGGATAACTAGTCCTCCCAAAGACGACTGTGCAGCAAAGAGAAGATGGGCAACAACAGTGTTTAGCAGGTAATCCTGGGGCCGCAATCTCTCTACTTTGCAATGAGGAAAATCAACGTTCCCAGGAAGCCTCAATTTCCAGCAGCACAAAGCAGCGTATTAACAAGTCGCATCGCACTCTCTCTTGTACATCCCGTGGACACAGTGGCTCGTGACACTAGAAACCATTGCCATGCTGGGAGTCCTGACTGTGGTGTAAGGATATCAAGGTGAGGGCTTAGTTAGGCCTAGGTGACAGTACTTCTCTAGACTATCTACCAGTTCGGGAAAACCCTGTAGGTTTCGAAGCCGGACTTAAAGTGTAGTTGCCGCTTGAGGTAGACGGACGTCGTGGAGCAGCTCCCAGGAGCAGTGGTAGGCTAATTGTATTTTCTCCTGCAGCTCACGGTTCCTCCAGAGCGCAGACACCCTTTGCATGAAGGAAGGCATGGAACGTTGGTAACTGGGTTGCTTTCAAGCTATCGCAATCCAGGTGTCTAACCAACGAAGCCCTTCACTGCCCGTCAGTCGGCATCTAGCTGTTCCCGATGGTAGATGGCTCAAGGCTCCACGAAGACACAGGCAGTCCTTTCTCAGTACGTTTCGGAACCTAACGCTGACAAGTGAGTCCAAAAGAGAGCTGATATGCTTCCTAGAGTTCACGAACCACAGGGACTAAGGCACTATGCAATCTGTTGCTTCCCTAAGTCTGTCATGAGAACACCTGGACGTTAGCTTGAGGCTAGAGGTCCCATGTGGTGGGCCCATTCCCTGAAGACTACTGAAGGATGACCACCTACCAAGGGATGGCAACCTCCAAGCTTCTTGCCTAGAAACTCACATCATCACGATGGCAATTGTGTTACGAAGAGAAGCTGTGCAGCAACAGCGTTTCTTGGGGAGAATTGAGCCTGCGGCTCTGTAAATGCCGGTGAGGAAAAGAAAGTTTCACTCGCAGCCTTACTTTCAAAAGGGACCACACAGAGCATTCACCCTGCTGTGTCTTTCTCTAGTTTGTACTCCCAAGGTGCGTTAGAAGGGAGATACTTGAGTTGTTTCACTTACCACATGCTAGATGTTTAGCAAAAGAAGATCTTTACTGCCCTTGTTTCGGCATATGGTTGTCCTCAGCCAAACACTTCTCTCAGCTCCTAGAAGTGACGGGCGGTCCATCGTGTACATCTTGGATCCCAGTGCAGACCTGTTTGTCCTAAGACACCAGAAATGCTTCCTACACTTAAAGCACCGCTTTGACAAACGCTGCCTGGAACCTGTTGCCTGCCTCTCTGTGTGACGAACAAAACAGTACCTTAGCTTGGGGCCAGTCCTCCTATATGTTTGGCTTACTCACCGACGATTGCTGAGGGATGAGCACCTAGCAGGGAGTGCAAGGCCACGTATGCCTCACGGGGTTGGGGGGGGGGAAATCACTTGTCCTCACAAAGGCAATTCTGCAATGAAGAAAAGATAGGCCACTACACTGTTCATCAGTTAACCTTGAGGCCGCGTGTCGTCATTCCAGTGTGGTAAATAAACTTCCCATCACGCTTCAGTTTCCAAGTCGAGGGCACAGCGCCTTATGCTGCAGTGTCTGACTCCCTACTGGACGTTCAGCTGACCAACTACACCCTTTAGTGAGTAAACTTTGTGATACACTTTGTGATATGGGGTCGTGATTGTGGTGAAAGGATGAGCAAGTCATGGGTTAGTGAGGCCGGTTTGTACAATGTATCTCCAGAATACCTGGCTTTCAAGGGAGAGCCCGAAATTTTTCAGGCTACGCTGAAAGTCCAGTGGCCGCCTGGGGTAAATTGCATCACGTGCGAGTTCCCTGAAGGCGGGGTCGATTCACTGTACGTTTTGTGTGCTCTGGGTTCGGCGGAAATGCAGACACGTTTTGCATGAAGGAATGAACAGAACGCTGATAGCTGGCTCTTTCTAAGCTATCCCAACCTAGGTGTTTCTCTGACGCAGCCCTTCACTGCCCATGACTCGGCATCTAGCTGCTGCCAGTGGTGCATTGCTCACAACTCCCTGAAGACACAGGAGGCCCTTTTATCCGTTTCGGATCCTATTGCAGACCAGCGACTCAAGAGAGACCTGATATGCTTCCTAGGGTTCAAGAAACCCAGGGACTTAGGCTGCATGGGGTCTGTTGCATGCCTACCTCGTTCATGAGAAAACCTGAACAGTAGCTTAAGGCCAGAGGCCCCGTGTGCTTCTCCCCTTCCCTGAGGACAACCGAAGTAGGAGCACTTACCGAGGAATGGCAACATCCAATTTCCTTCCAGGAAATTCACTTGTCATCACAGAGGCAACTGTGCAACAACACTGTTTCCCAGGGAGAACTGAGCCCGCAGCTCTCTAAATCCCAATGAGGAAAACAAAGTTTCCCTTCAAGCCTTAGTTTCAAAATGGACCGCAGACCATTCACCCTGTGGTTTCCGTCTCTCCATGGCACGTCCAAGGTGCGCATAGCACGGAGATACTACAGTCGTTTCAACTTGCCGCATCCTAGCATTTGAACCAAAGACGCCCTTCACAGCCCTTCTTTCGGCCTATAGTTGCCCTCAACTGAGCTTCGCTCACAAGGCCCAGAAAGGACGGGCAGTCCGTCGTTCACATCTTGGATCCTAGTGCAGACCCCCGTGTCCTAAGACGCCAGAAACGCTTCCTAGATTTAAAGCACCGCTCTGACAAACGCTGCCGTGAGCCTGCGGCCCGCCTATGTCTGTGACGAGAGAAGTAGAACGTTGGCCTGAGGCGAGTCGTCCAGGGTTGTGGGCGTACTCACGAACAATTTTGGAGGGATGAGGACGTGGCAGGAATTGAAAGCCAAGTGTTCTTTCGTGGAGGATAACTAGTCCTCCCAAAGACGACTGTGCAGCAAAGAGAAGATGGGCAACAACAGTGTTTAGCAGGTAATCCTGGGGCCGCAAACTCTCTACTTTGCAATGAGGAAAATCAACGTTCCCAGGAAGCCTCAATTTCCAGCAGCACAAAGCAGCGTATTAACAAGTCGCATCGCACTCTCTCTTGTACATCCCGTGGACACAGTGGCTCGTGACACTAGAAACCATTGCCATGCTGGGAGTCCTGACTGTGGTGTAAGGATATCAAGGTGAGGGCTTAGTTAGGCCTAGGTGACAGTACTTCTCTAGACTATCTACCAGTTCGGGAAAACCCTGTAGGTTTCGAAGCCGGACTTAAAGTGTAGTTGCCGCTTGAGGTAGACGGACGTCGTGGAGCAGCTCCCAGGAGCAGTGGTAGGCTAATTGTATTTTCTCCTGCAGCTCACGGTTCCTCCAGAGCGCAGACACCCTTTGCATGAAGGAAGGCATGGAACGTTGATAACTGGGTTGCTTTCAAGCTATCGCAATCCAGGTGTCTAACCAACGAAGCCCTTCACTGCCCGTCAGTCGGCATCTAGCTGTTCCCGACGGTAGATGGCTCAAGACTCCACGAAGACACAGGCAGTCCTTTCTCAGTACGTTTTGGAACCTAACACTGACAAGTGAGTCCAAAAGAGAGCTGATATGCTTCCTAGAGTTCACGAACCACAGGGACTAAGGCACTATGCAATCTGTTGCTTCCCTAAGTCTGTCATGAGAACACCTGGACGTTAGCTTGAGGCTAGAGGCCCCATGTGGTGGGCCCATTCCCTGAAGACTACTGAAGGATGACCACCTACCAAGGGATGGCAACCTCCAAGCTTCTTGCCTAGAAACTCACATCATCACGATGGCAATTGTGTTACGAAGAGAAGCTGTGCAGCAACAGCGTTTCTTGGGGAGAATTGAGCCTGCGGCTCTGTAAATGCCGGTGAGGAAAAGAAAGTTTCACTCGCAGCCTTACTTTCAAAAGGGACCACACAGAGCATTCACCCTGCTGTGTCTTTCTCTAGTTTGTACTCCCAAGGTGCGTTAGAAGGGAGATACTTGAGTTGTTTCACTTACCACATGCTAGATGTTTAGCAAAAGAAGATCTTTACTGCCCTTGTTTCGGCATATGGTTGTCCTCAGCCGAACACTTCTCTCAGCTCCTAGAAGCGACGGGCGGTCCATCGTGTACATCTTGGATCCCAGTGCAGACCTGTTTGTCCTAAGACACCAGAAATGCTTCCTACACTTAAAGCACCGCTTTGACAAACGCTGCCTGGAACCTGTTGCCTGCCTCTCTGTGTGACGAACAAAACAGTACCTTAGCTTGGGGCCAGTCCTCCTATATGTTTGGCTTACTCACCGACGATTGCTGAGGGATGAGCACCTAGCAGGGAGTGCAAGGCCACGTATGCCTCACGGGGTTGGGGGGGGAAATCACTTGTCCTCACAAAGGCAATTCTGCAATGAAGAAAAGATAGGCCACTACACTGTTCATCAGTTAACCTTGAGGCCGCGTGTCGTCATTCCAGTGTGGTAAATAAACTTCCCATCACGCTTCAGTTTCCAAGTCGAGGGCACAGCGCCTTATGCTGCAGTGTCTGACTCCCTACTGGACGTTCAGCTGACCAACTACACCCTTTAGTGAGTAAACTTTGTGATACACTTTGTGATATGGGGTCGTGATTGTGGTGAAAGGATGAGCAAGTCATGGGTTAGTGAGGCCGGTTTGTACAATGTATCTCCAGAATACCTGGCTTTCAAGGGAGAGCCCGAAATTTTTCAGGCTACACTGAAAGTCCAGTGGCCGCCTGGGGTAAATTGCATCACGTGCGAGTTCCCTGAAGGCGGGGTCGAATCACTGTACGTTTTGTGTGCTCTGGGTTCGGCGGAAATGCAGACACGTTTTGCATGAAGGAATGAACAGAACGCTGATAGCTGGCTCTTTCTAAGCTATCCCAACCTAGGTGTTTCTCTGACGCAGCCCTTCACTGCCCATGACTCGGCATCTAGCTGCTGCCAGCGGTGCATTGCTCACAACTCCCTGAAGACACAGGAGGCCCTTTTATCCGTTTCGGATCCTATTGCAGACCGGCGACTCAAGAGAGACCTGATATGCTTCCTAGGGTTCAAGAAACCCAGGGACTTAGGCTGCATGGGGTCTGTTGCATGCCTACCTCGTTCATGAGAAAACCTGAACAGTAGCTTAAGGCCAGAGGCCCCATGTGGTTCTCCCCTTCCCTGAGGACAACCGAAGTAGGAGCACTTACCGAGGAACGGCAACATCCAATTTCCTTCCAGGAAATTCACTTGTCATCACAGAGGCAACTGTGCAACAACACTGTTTCCCAGGGAGAACTGAGCCCGCAGCTCTCTAAATCCCAATGAGGAAAATAAAGTTTCCCTTCAAGCCTTAGTTTCAAAATGGACCGCAGACCATTCACCCTGTGGTTTCCGTCTCTCCATGGCACGTCCAAGGTGCGCATAGCACGGAGATACTACATTCGTTTCAACTTGCCGCATCCTAGCATTTGAACCAAAGACGCCCTTCACAGCCCTTCTTTCGGCCTATAGTTACCCTCAACTGAGCTTCGCTCACAAGGCCCAGGAAGGACGGGCAGTCCGTCGTTCACATCTTGGATCCTAGTGCAGACCCCCGTGTCCTAAGACGCCAGAAACGCTTCCTAGATTTAAAGCACCGCTCTGACAAACGCTGCCGTGAGCCTGCGGCCCGCCTATGTCTGTGACGAGAGAAGTAGAACGTTGGCCTGAGGCGAGTCGTCCAGGGTTGTGGGCGTACTCACGAACAATTTTGGAGGGATGAGGACGTGGCAGGAATTGAAAGCCAAGTGTTCTTTCGTGGAGGATAACTAGTCCTCCCAAAGACGACTGTGCAGCAAAGAGAAGATGGGCAACAACAGTGTTTAGCAGGTAATCCTGGGGCCGCAAACTCTCTACTTTGCAATGAGGAAAATCAACGTTCCCAGGAAGCCTCAATTTCCAGCAGCACAAAGCAGCGTATTAACAAGTCGCATCGCACTCTCTCTTGTACATCCCGTGGACACAGTGGCTCGTGACACTAGAAACCATTGCCATGCTGGGAGTCCTGACTGTGGTGTAAGGATATCAAGGTGAGGGCTTAGTTAGGCCTAGGTGACAGTACTTCTCTAGACTATCTACCAGTTCGGGAAAACCCTGTAGGTTTCGAAGCCGGACTTAAAGTGTAGTTGCCGCTTGAGGTAGACGGACGTCGTGGAGCAGCTCCCAGGAGCAGTGGTAGGCTAATTGTATTTTCTCCTGCAGCTCACGGTTCCTCCAGAGCGCAGACACCCTTTGCATGAAGGAAGGCATGGAACGTTGATAACTGGGTTGCTTTCAAGCTATCGCAATCCAGGTGTCTAACCAACGAAGCCCTTCACTGCCCGTCAGTCGGCATCTAGCTGTTCCCGACGGTAGATGGCTCAAGGCTCCACGAAGACACAGGCAGTCTTTTCTCAGTACGTTTTGGAACCTAACGCTGACAAGTGAGTCCAAAAGAGAGCTGATATGCTTCCTAGAGTTCACGAACCACAGGGACTAAGGCACTATGCAATCTGTTGCTTCCCTAAGTCTGTCATGAGAACACCTGGACGTTAGCTTGAGGCTAGAGGCCCCATGTGGTGGGCCCATTCCCTGAAGACTACTGAAGGATGACCACCTACCAAGGGATGGCAACCTCCAAGCTTCTTGCCTAGAAACTCACATCATCACGATGGCAATTGTGTTACGAAGAGAAGCTGTGCAGCAACAGCGTTTCTTGGGGAGAATTGAGCCTGCGGCTCTGTAAATGCCGGTGAGGAAAATAAAGTTTCACTCGCAGCCTTACTTTCAAAAGGGACCACACAGAGCATTCACCCTGCTGTGTCTTTCTCTAGTTTGTACTCCCAAGGTGCGTTAGAAGGGAGATACTTGAGTTGTTTCACTTACCACATGCTAGATGTTTAGCAAAAGAAGATCTTTACTGCCCTTTTTTCGGCATATGGTTGTCCTCAGCCGAACACTTCTCTCAGCTCCTAGAAGCGACGGGCGGTCCATCGTGTACATCTTGGATCCCAGTGCAGACCTGTTTGTCCTAAGACACCAGAAATGCTTCCTACACTTAAAGCACCGCTTTGACAAACGCTGCCTGGAACCTGTTGCCTGCCTCTCTGTGTGACGAACAAAACAGTACCTTAGCTTGGGGCCAGTCCTCCTATATGTTTGGCTTACTCACCGACGATTGCTGAGGGATGAGCACCTAGCAGGGAGTGCAAGGCCACGTATGCCTCACGGGGTTGGGGGGGGGAAATCACTTGTCCTCACAAAGGCAATTCTGCAATGAAGAAAAGATAGGCCACTACACTGTTCATCAGTTAACCTTGAGGCCGCGTGTCGTCATTCCAGTGTGGTAAATAAACTTCCCATCACGCTTCAGTTTCCAAGTCGAGGGCACAGCGCCTTATGCTGCAGTGTCTGACTCCCTACTGGACGTTCAGCTGACCAACTACACCCTTTAGTGAGTAAACTTTGTGATACACTTTGTGATATGGGGTCGTGATTGTGGTGAAAGGATGAGCAAGTCATGGGTTAGTGAGGCCGGTTTGTACAATGTATCTCCAGAATACCTGGCTTTCAAGGGAGAGCCCGAAATTTTTCAGGCTACGCTGAAAGTCCAGTGGCCGCCTGGGGTAAATTGCATCACGTGCGAGTTCCCTGAAGGCGGGGTCGAATCACTGTACGTTTTGTGTGCTCTGGGTTCGGCGGAAATGCAGACACGTTTTGCATGAAGGAATGAACAGAACGCTGATAGCTGGCTCTTTCTAAGCTATCCCAACCTAGGTGTTTCTCTGACGCAGCCCTTCACTGCCCATGACTCGGCATCTAGCTGCTGCCAGCGGTGCATTGCTCACAACTCCCTGAAGACACAGGAGGCCCTTTTATCCGTTTCGGATCCTATTGCAGACCGGTGTCTCAAGAGAGACCTGATATGCTTCCTAGGGTTCAAGAAACCCAGGGACTTAGGCTGCATGGGGTCTGTTGCATGCCTACCTCGTTCATGAGAAAACCTGAACAGTAGCTTAAGGCCAGAGGCCCCATGTGGTTCTCCCCTTCCCTGAGGACAACCGAAGTAGGAGCACTTACCGAGGAACGGCAACATCCAATTTCCTTCCAGGAAATTCACTTGTCATCACAGAGGCAACTGTGCAACAACACTGTTTCCCAGGGAGAACTGAGCCCGCAGCTCTCTAAATCCCAATGAGGAAAACAAAGTTTCCCTTCAAGCCTTAGTTTCAAAATGGACCGCAGACCATTCACCCTGTGGTTTCCGTCTCTCCATGGCACGTCCAAGGTGCGCATAGCACGGAGATACTACAGTCGTTTCAACTTGCCGCATCCTAGCATTTGAACCAAAGACGCCCTTCACAGCCCTTCTTTCGGCCTATAGTTGCCCTCAACTGAGCTTCGCTCACAAGGCCCAGAAAGGACGGGCAGTCCGTCGTTCACATCTTGGATCCTAGTGCAGACCCCCGTGTCCTAAGACGCCAGAAACGCTTCCTAGATTTAAAGCACCGCTCTGACAAACACTGCCGTGAGCCTGCGGCCCGCCTATGTCTGTGACGAGAGAAGTAGAACGTTGGCCTGAGGCGAGTCGTCCAGGGTTGTGGGCGTACTCACGAACAATTTTGGAGGGATGAGGACGTGGCAGGAATTGAAAGCCAAGTGTTCTTTCGTGGAGGATAACTAGTCCTCCCAAAGACGACTGTGCAGCAAAGAGAAGATGGGCAACAACAGTGTTTAGCAGGTAATCCTGGGGCCGCAAACTCTCTACTTTGCAATGAGGAAAATCAACGTTCCCAGGAAGCCTCAATTTCCAGCAGCACAAAGCAGCGTATTAACAAGTCGCATCGCACTCTCTCTTGTACATCCCGTGGACACAGTGGCTCGTGACACTAGAAACCATTGCCATGCTGGGAGTCCTGACTGTGGTGTAAGGATATCAAGGTGAGGGCTTAGTTAGGCCTAGGTGACAGTACTTCTCTAGACTATCTACCAGTTCGGGAAAACCCTGTAGGTTTCGAAGCCGGACTTAAAGTGTAGTTGCCGCTTGAGGTAGACGGACGTCGTGGAGCAGCTCCCAGGAGCAGTGGTAGGCTAATTGTATTTTCTCCTGCAGCTCACGGTTCCTCCAGAGCGCAGACACCCTTTGCATGAAGGAAGGCATGGAACGTTGATAACTGGGTTGCTTTCAAGCTATCGCAATCCAGGTGTCTAACCAACGAAGCCCTTCACTGCCCGTCAGTCGGCATCTAGCTGTTCCCGACGGTAGATGGCTCAAGGCTCCACGAAGACACAGGCAGTCCTTTCTCAGTACGTTTTGGAACCTAACGCTGACAAGTGAGTCCAAAAGAGAGCTGATATGCTTCCTAGAGTTCACGAACCACAGGGACTAAGGCACTATGCAATCTGTTGCTTCCCTAAGTCTGTCATGAGAACACGTGGACGTTAGCTTGAGGCTAGAGGCCCCATGTGGTGGGCCCATTCCCTGAAGACTACTGAAGGATGACCACCTACCAAGGGATGGCAACCTCCAAGCTTCTTGCCTAGAAACTCACATCATCACGATGGCAATTGTGTTACGAAGAGAAGCTGTGCAGCAACAGCGTTTCTTGGGGAGAATTGAGCCTGCGGCTCTGTAAATGCCGGTGAGGAAAAGAAAGTTTCACTCGCAGCCTTACTTTCAAAAGGGACCACACAGAGCATTCACCCTGCTGTGTCTTTCTCTAGTTTGTACTCCCAAGGTGCGTTAGAAGGGAGATACTTGAGTTGTTTCACTTACCACATGCTAGATGTTTAGCAAAAGAAGATCTTTACTGCCCTTGTTTCGGCATATGGTTGTCCTCAGCCGAACACTTCTCTCAGCTCCTAGAAGCGACGGGCGGTCCATCGTGTACATCTTGGATCCCAGTGCAGACCTGTTTGTCCTAAGACACCAGAAATGCTTCCTACACTTAAAGCACCGCTTTGACAAACGCTGCCTGGAACCTGTTGCCTGCCTCTCTGTGTGACGAACAAAACAGTACCTTAGCTTGGGGCCAGTCCTCCTATATGTTTGGCTTACTCACCGACGATTGCTGAGGGATGAGCACCTAGCAGGGAGTGCAAGGCCACGTATGCCTCACGGGGTTGGGGGGGGGAAATCACTTGTCCTCACAAAGGCAATTCTGCAATGAAGAAAAGATAGGCCACTACACTGTTCATCAGTTAACCTTGAGGCCGCGTGTCGTCATTCCAGTGTGGTAAATAAACTTCCCATCACGCTTCAGTTTCCAAGTCGAGGGCACAGCGCCTTATGCTGCAGTGTCTGACTCCCTACTGGACGTTCAGCTGACCAACTACACCCTTTAGTGAGTAAACTTTGTGATACACTTTGTGATATGGGGTCGTGATTGTGGTGAAAGGATGAGCAAGTCATGGGTTAGTGAGGCTGGTTTGTACAATGTATCTCCAGAATACCTGGCTTTCAAGGGAGAGCCCGAAATTTTTCAGGCTACGCTGAAAGTCCAGTGGCCGCCTGGGGTAAATTGCATCACGTGCGAGTTCCCTGAAGGCGGGGTCGAATCACTGTACGTTTTGTGTGCTCTGGGTTCGGCGGAAATGCAGACACGTTTTGCATGAAGGAATGAACAGAACGCTGATAGCTGGCTCTTTCTAAGCTATCCCAACCTAGGTGTTTCTCTGACGCAGCCCTTCACTGCCCATGACTCGGCATCTAGCTGCTGCCAGCGGTGCATTGCTCACAACTCCCTGAAGACACAGGAGGCCCTTTTATCCGTTTCGGATCCTATTGCAGACCGGCGACTCAAGAGAGACCTGATATGCTTCCTAGGGTTCAAGAAACCCAGGGACTTAGGCTGCATGGGGTCTGTTGCATGCCTACCTCGTTCATGAGAAAACCTGAACAGTAGCTTAAGGCCAGAGGCCCCGTGTGCTTCTCCCCTTCCCTGAGGACAACCGAAGTAGGAGCACTTACCGAGGAACGGCAACATCCAATTTCCTTCCAGGAAATTCACTTGTCATCACAGAGGCAACTGTGCAACAACACTGTTTCCCAGGGAGAACTGAGCCCGCAGCTCTCTAAATCCCAATGAGGAATACAAAGTTTCCCTTCAAGCCTTAGTTTCAAAATGGACCGCAGACCATTCACCCTGTGGTTTCCGTCTCTCCATGGCACGTCCAAGGTGCGCATAGCATGGAGATACTACAGTCGTTTCAACTTGCCGCATCCTAGCATTTGAACCAAAGACGCCCTTCACAGCCCTTCTTTCGGCCTATAGTTGCCCTCAACTGAGCTTCGCTCACAAGGCCCAGAAAGGACGGGCAGTCCGTCGTTCACATCTTGGATCCTAGTGCAGACCCCCGTGTCCTAAGACGCCAGAAACGCTTCCTAGATTTAAAGCACCGCTCTGACAAACGCTGCCGTGAGCCTGCGGCCCGCCTATGTCTGTGACGAGAGAAGTAGAACGTTGGCCTGAGGCGAGTCGTCCAGGGTTGTGGGCGTACTCACGAACAATTTTGGAGGGATGAGGACGTGGCAGGAATTGAAAGCCAAGTGTTCTTTCGTGGAGGATAACTAGTCCTCCCAAAGACGACTGTGCAGCAAAGAGAAGATGGGCAACAACAGTGTTTAGCAGGTAATCCTGGGGCCGCAAACTCTCTACTTTGCAATGAGGAAAATCAACGTTCCCAGGAAGCCTCAATTTCCAGCAGCACAAAGCAGCGTATTAACAAGTCGCATCGCACTCTCTCTTGTACATCCCGTGGACACAGTGGCTCGTGACACTAGAAACCATTGCCATGCTGGGAGTCCTGACTGTGGTGTAAGGATATCAAGGTGAGGGCTTAGTTAGGCCTAGGTGACAGTACTTCTCTAGACTATCTACCAGTTCGGGAAAACCCTGTAGGTTTCGAAGCCGGACTTAAAGTGTAGTTGCCGCTTGAGGTAGACGGACGTCGTGGAGCAGCTCCCAGGAGCAGTGGTAGGCTAATTGTATTTTCTCCTGCAGCTCACGGTTCCTCCAGAGCGCAGACACCCTTTGCATGAAGGAAGGCATGGAACGTTGATAACTGGGTTGCTTTCAAGCTATCGCAATCCAGGTGTCTAACCAACGAAGCTCTTCACTGCCCGTCAGTCGGCATCTAGCTGTTCCCGACGGTAGATGGCTCAAGGCTCCACGAAGACACAGGCAGTCCTTTCTCAGTACGTTTTGGAACCTAACGCTGACAAGTGAGTCCAAAAGAGAGCTGATATGCTTCCTAGAGTTCACGAACCACAGGGACTAAGGCTCTATGCAATCTGTTGCTTCGCTAAGTCTGTCATGAGAACACCTGGACGTTAGCTTGAGGCTAGAGGCCCCATGTGGTGGGCCCATTCCCTGAAGACTACTGAAGGATGACCACCTACCAAGGGATGGCAACCTCCAAGCTTCTTGCCTAGAAACTCACATCATCACGATGGCAATTGTGTTACGAAGAGAAGCTGTGCAGCAACAGCGTTTCTTGGGGAGAATTGAGCCTGCGGCTCTGTAAATGCCGGTGAGGAAAAGAAAGTTTCACTCGCAGCCTTACTTTCAAAAGGGACCACACAGAGCATTCACCCTGCTGTGTCTTTCTCTAGTTTGTACTCCCAAGGTGCGTTAGAAGGGAGATACTTGAGTTGTTTCACTTACCACATGCTAGATGTTTAGCAAAAGAAGATCTTTACTGCCCTTGTTTCGGCATACGGTTGTCCTCAGCCGAACACTTCTCTCAGCTCCTAGAAGCGACGGGCGGTCCATCGTGTACAGCTTGGATCCCAGTGCAGACCTGTTTGTCCTAAGACACCAGAAATGCTTCCTACACTTAAAGCACCGCTTTGACAAACGCTGCCTGGAACCTGTTGCCTGCCTCTCTGTGTGACGAACAAAACAGTACCTTAGCTTGGGGCCAGTCCTCCTATATGTTTGGCTTACTCACCGACGATTGCTGAGGGATGAGCACCTAGCAGGGAGTGCAAGGCCACGTATGCCTCACGGGGTTGGGGGGGGAAATCACTTGTCCTCACAAAGGCAATTCTGCAATGAAGAAAAGATAGGCCACTACACTGTTCATCAGTTAACCTTGAGGCTGCGTGTCGTCATTCCAGTGTGGTAAATAAACTTCCCATCACGCTTCAGTTTCCAAGTCGAGGGCACAGCGCCTTATGCTGCAGTGTCTGACTCCCTACTGGACGTTCAGCTGACCAACTACACCCTTTAGTGAGTAAACTTTGTGATACACTTTGTGATATGGGGTCGTGATTGTGGTGAAAGGATGAGCAAGTCATGGGTTAGTGAGGCCGGTTTGTACAATGTATCTCCAGAATACCTGGCTTTCAAGGGAGAGCCCGAAATTTTTCAGGCTACGCTGAAAGTCCAGTGGCCGCCTGGGGTAAATTGCATCACGTGCGAGTTCCCTGAAGGCGGGGTCGAATCACTGTACGTTTTGTGTGCTCTGGGTTCGGCGGAAATGCAGACACGTTTTGCATGAAGGAATGAACAGAACGCTGATAGCTGGCTCTTTCTAAGCTATCCCAACCTAGGTGTTTCTCTGACGCAGCCCTTCACTGCCCATGACTCGGCATCTAGCTGCTGCCAGCGGTGCATTGCTCACAACTCCCTGAAGACACAGGAGGCCCTTTTATCCGTTTCGGATCCTATTGCAGACCGGTGACTCAAGAGAGACTTGATATGCTTCCTAGGGTTCAAGAAACCCAGGGACTTAGGCTGCATGGGGTCTGTTGCATGCCTACCTCGTTCATGAGAAAACCTGAACAGTAGCTTAAGGCCAGAGGCCCCGTGTGGTTCTCCCCTTCCCTGAGGACAACCGAAGTAGGAGCACTTACCGAGGAACGGCAACATCCAATTTCCTTCCAGGAAATTCACTTGTCATCACAGAGGCAACTGTGCAACAACACTGTTTCCCAGGGAGAGCTGAGCCCGCAGCTCTCTAAATCCCAATGAGGAAAACAAAGTTTCCCTTCAAGCCTTAGTTTCAAAATGGACCGCAGACCATTCACCCTGTGGTTTCCGTCTCTCCATGGCACGTCCAAGGTGCGCATAGCACGGAGATACTACAGTCGTTTCAACTTGCCGCATCCTAGCATTTGAACCAAAGACGCCCTTCACAGCCCTTCTTTCGGCCTATAGCTGCCCTCAACTGAGCTTCGCTCACAAGGCCCAGAAAGGACGGGCAGTCCGTCGTTCACATCTTGGATCCTAGTGCAGACCCCCGTGTCCTAAGACGCCAGAAACGCTTCCTAGATTTAAAGCACCGCTCTGACAAACGCTGCCGTGAGCCTGCGGCCCGCCTATGTCTGTGACGAGAGAAGTAGAACGTTGGCCTGAGGCGAGTCGTCCAGGGTTGTGGGCGTACTCACGAACAATTTTGGAGGGATGAGGACGTGGCAGGAATTGAAAGCCAAGTGTTCTTTCGTGGAGGATAACTAGTCCTCCCAAAGACGACTGTGCAGCAAAGAGAAGATGGGCAACAACAGTGTTTAGCAGGTAATCCTGGGGCCGCAAACTCTCTACTTTGCAATGAGGAAAATCAACGTTCCCAGGAAGCCTCAATTTCCAGCAGCACAAAGCAGCGTATTAACAAGTCGCATCGCACTCTCTCTTGTACATCCCGTGGACACAGTGGCTCGTGACACTAGAAACCATTGCCATGCTGGGAGTCCTGACTGTGGTGTAAGGATATCAAGGTGAGGGCTTAGTTAGGCCTAGGTGACAGTACTTCTCTAGACTATCTACCAGTTCGGGAAAACCCTGTAGGTTTCGAAGCCGGACTTAAAGTGTAGTTGCCGCTTGAGGTAGACGGACGTCGTGGAGCAGCTCCCAGGAGCAGTGGTAGGCTAATTGTATTTTCTCCTGCAGCTCACGGTTCCTCCAGAGCGCAGACACCCTTTGCATGAAGGAAGGCATGGAACGTTGATAACTGGGTTGCTTTCAAGCTATCGCAATCCAGGTGTCTAACCAACGAAGCCCTTCACTGCCCGTCAGTCGGCATCTAGCTGTTCCCGACGGTAGATGGCTCAAGGCTCCACGAAGACACAGGCAGTCTTTTCTCAGTACGTTTTGGAACCTAACGCTGACAAGTGAGTCCAAAAGAGAGCTGATATGCTTCCTAGAGTTCACGAACCACAGGGACTAAGGCACTATGCAATCTGTTGCTTCCCTAAGTCTGTCATGAGAACACCTGGACGTTAGCTTGAGGCTAGAGGCCCCATGTGGTGGGCCCATTCCCTGAAGACTACTGAAGGATGACCACCTACCAAGGGATGGCAACCTCCAAGCTTCTTGCCTAGAAACTCACATCATCACGATGGCAATTGTGTTACGAAGAGAAGCTGTGCAGCAACAGCGTTTCTTGGGGAGAATTGAGCCTGCGGCTCTGTAAATGCCGGTGAGGAAAATAAAGTTTCACTCGCAGCCTTACTTTCAAAAGGGACCACACAGAGCATTCACCCTGCTGTGTCTTTCTCTAGTTTGTACTCCCAAGGTGCGTTAGAAGGGAGATACTTGAGTTGTTTCACTTACCACATGCTAGATGTTTAGCAAAAGAAGATCTTTACTGCCCTTGTTTCGGCATACGGTTGTCCTCAGCCGAACACTTCTCTCAGCTCCTAGAAGCGACGGGCGGTCCATCGTGTACAGCTTGGATCCCAGTGCAGACCTGTTTGTCCTAAGACACCAGAAATGCTTCCTACACTTAAAGCACCGCTTTGACAAACGCTGCCTGGAACCTGTTGCCTGCCTCTCTGTGTGACGAACAAAACAGTACCTTAGCTTGGGGCCAGTCCTCCTATATGTTTGGCTTACTCACCGACGATTGCTGAGGGATGAGCACCTAGCAGGGAGTGCAAGGCCACGTATGCCTCACGGGGTTGGGGGGGGAAATCACTTGTCCTCACAAAGGCAATTCTGCAATGAAGAAAAGATAGGCCACTACACTGTTCATCAGTTAACCTTGAGGCTGCGTGTCGTCATTCCAGTGTGGTAAATAAACTTCCCATCACGCTTCAGTTTCCAAGTCGAGGGCACAGCGCCTTATGCTGCAGTGTCTGACTCCCTACTGGACGTTCAGCTGACCAACTACACC
Organism: Pseudorca crassidens; assembly: GCF_039906515.1. Lineage (NCBI taxonomy): Eukaryota > Metazoa > Chordata > Mammalia > Artiodactyla > Delphinidae > Pseudorca > Pseudorca crassidens. Next base: position 47,771,169 of record NC_090305.1, read on the forward strand.
CTTTAGTGAGTAAACTTTGTGATACACTTTGTGATATGGGGTCGTGATTGTGGTGAAAGGATGAGCAAGTCATGGGTTAGTGAGGCCGGTTTGTACAATGTATCTCCAGAATACCTGGCTTTCAAGGGAGAGCCCGAAATTTTTCAGGCTACGCTGAAAGTCCAGTGGCCGCCTGGGGTAAATTGCATCACGTGCGAGTTCCCTGAAGGCGGGGTCGAATCACTGTACGTTTTGTGTGCTCTGGGTTCGGCGGAAATGCAGACACGTTTTGCATGAAGGAATGAACAGAACGCTGATAGCTGGCTCTTTCTAAGCTATCCCAACCTAGGTGTTTCTCTGACGCAGCCCTTCACTGCCCATGACTCGGCATCTAGCTGCTGCCAGCGGTGCATTGCTCACAACTCCCTGAAGACACAGGAGGCCCTTTTATCCGTTTCGGATCCTATTGCAGACCGGTGACTCAAGAGAGACTTGATATGCTTCCTAGGGTTCAAGAAACCCAGGGACTTAGGCTGCATGGGGTCTGTTGCATGCCTACCTCGTTCATGAGAAAACCTGAACAGTAGCTTAAGGCCAGAGGCCCCGTGTGGTTCTCCCCTTCCCTGAGGACAACCGAAGTAGGAGCACTTACCGAGGAACGGCAACATCCAATTTCCTTCCAGGAAATTCACTTGTCATCACAGAGGCAACTGTGCAACAACACTGTTTCCCAGGGAGAGCTGAGCCCGCAGCTCTCTAAATCCCAATGAGGAAAACAAAGTTTCCCTTCAAGCCTTAGTTTCAAAATGGACCGCAGACCATTCACCCTGTGGTTTCCGTCTCTCCATGGCACGTCCAAGGTGCGCATAGCACGGAGATACTACAGTCGTTTCAACTTGCCGCATCCTAGCATTTGAACCAAAGACGCCCTTCACAGCCCTTCTTTCGGCCTATAGCTGCCCTCAACTGAGCTTCGCTCACAAGGCCCAGAAAGGACGGGCAGTCCGTCGTTCACATCTTGGATCCTAGTGCAGACCCCCGTGTCCTAAGACGCCAGAAACGCTTCCTAGATTTAAAGCACCGCTCTGACAAACGCTGCCGTGAGCCTGCGGCCCGCCTATGTCTGTGACGAGAGAAGTAGAACGTTGGCCTGAGGCGAGTCGTCCAGGGTTGTGGGCGTACTCACGAACAATTTTGGAGGGATGAGGACGTGGCAGGAATTGAAAGCCAAGTGTTCTTTCGTGGAGGATAACTAGTCCTCCCAAAGACGACTGTGCAGCAAAGAGAAGATGGGCAACAACAGTGTTTAGCAGGTAATCCTGGGGCCGCAAACTCTCTACTTTGCAATGAGGAAAATCAACGTTCCCAGGAAGCCTCAATTTCCAGCAGCACAAAGCAGCGTATTAACAAGTCGCATCGCACTCTCTCTTGTACATCCCGTGGACACAGTGGCTCGTGACACTAGAAACCATTGCCATGCTGGGAGTCCTGACTGTGGTGTAAGGATATCAAGGTGAGGGCTTAGTTAGGCCTAGGTGACAGTACTTCTCTAGACTATCTACCAGTTCGGGAAAACCCTGTAGGTTTCGAAGCCGGACTTAAAGTGTAGTTGCCGCTTGAGGTAGACGGACGTCGTGGAGCAGCTCCCAGGAGCAGTGGTAGGCTAATTGTATTTTCTCCTGCAGCTCACGGTTCCTCCAGAGCGCAGACACCCTTTGCATGAAGGAAGGCATGGAACGTTGATAACTGGGTTGCTTTCAAGCTATCGCAATCCAGGTGTCTAACCAACGAAGCCCTTCACTGCCCGTCAGTCGGCATCTAGCTGTTCCCGACGGTAGATGGCTCAAGGCTCCACGAAGACACAGGCAGTCTTTTCTCAGTACGTTTTGGAACCTAACGCTGACAAGTGAGTCCAAAAGAGAGCTGATATGCTTCCTAGAGTTCACGAACCACAGGGACTAAGGCACTATGCAATCTGTTGCTTCCCTAAGTCTGTCATGAGAACACCTGGACGTTAGCTTGAGGCTAGAGGCCCCATGTGGTGGGCCCATTCCCTGAAGACTACTGAAGGATGACCACCTACCAAGGGATGGCAACCTCCAAGCTTCTTGCCTAGAAACTCACATCATCACGATGGCAATTGTGTTACGAAGAGAAGCTGTGCAGCAACAGCGTTTCTTGGGGAGAATTGAGCCTGCGGCTCTGTAAATGCCGGTGAGGAAAATAAAGTTTCACTCGCAGCCTTACTTTCAAAAGGGACCACACAGAGCATTCACCCTGCTGTGTCTTTCTCTAGTTTGTACTCCCAAGGTGCGTTAGAAGGGAGATACTTGAGTTGTTTCACTTACCACATGCTAGATGTTTAGCAAAAGAAGATCTTTACTGCCCTTTTTTCGGCATATGGTTGTCCTCAGCCGAACACTTCTCTCAGCTCCTAGAAGCGACGGGCGGTCCATCGTGTACATCTTGGATCCCAGTGCAGACCTGTTTGTCCTAAGACACCAGAAATGCTTCCTACACTTAAAGCACCGCTTTGACAAACGCTGCCTGGAACCTGTTGCCTGCCTCTCTGTGTGACGAACAAAACAGTACCTTAGCTTGGGGCCAGTCCTCCTATATGTTTGGCTTACTCACTGACGATTGCTGAGGGATGAGCACCTAGCAGGGAGTGCAAGGCCACGTATGCCTCACGGGGTTGGGTGGGGGAAATCACTTGTCCTCACAAAGGCAATTCTGCAATGAAGAAAAGATAGGCCACTACACTGTTCATCAGTTAACCTTGAGGCCGCGTGTCGTCATTCCAGTGTGGTAAATAAACTTCCCATCACGCTTCAGTTTCCAAGTCGAGGGCACAGCGCCTTATGCTGCAGTGTCTGACTCCCTACTGGACGTTCAGCTGACCAACTACACCCTTTAGTGAGTAAACTTTGTGATACACTTTGTGATATGGGGTCGTGATTGTGGTGAAAGGATGAGCAAGTCATGGGTTAGTGAGGCCGGTTTGTACAATGTATCTCCAGAATACCTGGCTTTCAAGGGAGAGCCCGAAATTTTTCAGGCTACGCTGAAAGTCCAGTGGCCGCCTGGGGTAAATTGCATCACGTGCGAGTTCCCTGAAGGCGGGGTCGAATCACTGTACGTTTTGTGTGCTCTGGGTTCGGCGGAAATGCAGACACGTTTTGCATGAAGGAATGAACAGAACGCTGATAGCTGGCTCTTTCTAAGCTATCCCAACCTAGGTGTTTCTCTGACGCAGCCCTTCACTGCCCATGACTCGGCATCTAGCTGCTGCCAGCGGTGCATTGCTCACAACTCCCTGAAGACACAGGAGGCCCTTTTATCCGTTTCGGATCCTATTGCAGACCGGTGTCTCAAGAGAGACCTGATATGCTTCCTAGGGTTCAAGAAACCCAGGGACTTAGGCTGCATGGGGTCTGTTGCATGCCTACCTCGTTCATGAGAAAACCTGAACAGTAGCTTAAGGCCAGAGGCCCCATGTGGTTCTCCCCTTCCCTGAGGACAACCGAAGTAGGAGCACTTACCGAGGAACGGCAACATCCAATTTCCTTCCAGGAAATTCACTTGTCATCACAGAGGCAACTGTGCAACAACACTGTTTCCCAGGGAGAACTGAGCCCGCAGCTCTCTAAATCCCAATGAGGAAAACAAAGTTTCCCTTCAAGCCTTAGTTTCAAAATGGACCGCAGACCATTCACCCTGTGGTTTCCGTCTCTCCATGGCACGTCCAAGGTGCGCATAGCACGGAGATACTACAGTCGTTTCAACTTGCCGCATCCTAGCATTTGAACCAAAGACGCCCTTCACAGCCCTTCTTTCGGCCTATAGTTGCCCTCAACTGAGCTTCGCTCACAAGGCCCAGAAAGGACGGGCAGTCCGTCGTTCACATCTTGGATCCTAGTGCAGACCCCCGTGTCCTAAGACGCCAGAAACGCTTCCTAGATTTAAAGCACCGCTCTGACAAACACTGCCGTGAGCCTGCGGCCCGCCTATGTCTGTGACGAGAGAAGTAGAACGTTGGCCTGAGGCGAGTCGTCCAGGGTTGTGGGCGTACTCACGAACAATTTTGGAGGGATGAGGACGTGGCAGGAATTGAAAGCCAAGTGTTCTTTCGTGGAGGATAACTAGTCCTCCCAAAGACGACTGTGCAGCAAAGAGAAGATGGGCAACAACAGTGTTTAGCAGGTAATCCTGGGGCCGCAAACTCTCTACTTTGCAATGAGGAAAATCAACGTTCCCAGGAAGCCTCAATTTCCAGCAGCACAAAGCAGCGTATTAACAAGTCGCATCGCACTCTCTCTTGTACATCCCGTGGACACAGTGGCTCGTGACACTAGAAACCATTGCCATGCTGGGAGTCCTGACTGTGGTGTAAGGATATCAAGGTGAGGGCTTAGTTAGGCCTAGGTGACAGTACTTCTCTAGACTATCTACCAGTTCGGGAAAACCCTGTAGGTTTCGAAGCCGGACTTAAAGTGTAGTTGCCGCTTGAGGTAGACGGACGTCGTGGAGCAGCTCCCAGGAGCAGTGGTAGGCTAATTGTATTTTCTCCTGCAGCTCACGGTTCCTCCAGAGCGCAGACACCCTTTGCATGAAGGAAGGCATGGAACGTTGATAACTGGGTTGCTTTCAAGCTATCGCAATCCAGGTGTCTAACCAACGAAGCCCTTCACTGCCCGTCAGTCGGCATCTAGCTGTTCCCGACGGTAGATGGCTCAAGGCTCCACGAAGACACAGGCAGTCCTTTCTCAGTACGTTTTGGAACCTAACGCTGACAAGTGAGTCCAAAAGAGAGCTGATATGCTTCCTAGAGTTCACGAACCACAGGGACTAAGGCACTATGCAATCTGTTGCTTCCCTAAGTCTGTCATGAGAACACGTGGACGTTAGCTTGAGGCTAGAGGCCCCATGTGGTGGGCCCATTCCCTGAAGACTACTGAAGGATGACCACCTACCAAGGGATGGCAACCTCCAAGCTTCTTGCCTAGAAACTCACATCATCACGATGGCAATTGTGTTACGAAGAGAAGCTGTGCAGCAACAGCGTTTCTTGGGGAGAATTGAGCCTGCGGCTCTGTAAATGCCGGTGAGGAAAAGAAAGTTTCACTCGCAGCCTTACTTTCAAAAGGGACCACACAGAGCATTCACCCTGCTGTGTCTTTCTCTAGTTTGTACTCCCAAGGTGCGTTAGAAGGGAGATACTTGAGTTGTTTCACTTACCACATGCTAGATGTTTAGCAAAAGAAGATCTTTACTGCCCTTGTTTCGGCATATGGTTGTCCTCAGCCGAACACTTCTCTCAGCTCCTAGAAGCGACGGGCGGTCCATCGTGTACATCTTGGATCCCAGTGCAGACCTGTTTGTCCTAAGACACCAGAAATGCTTCCTACACTTAAAGCACCGCTTTGACAAACGCTGCCTGGAACCTGTTGCCTGCCTCTCTGTGTGACGAACAAAACAGTACCTTAGCTTGGGGCCAGTCCCCCTATATGTTTGGCTTACTCACCGACGATTGCTGAGGGATGAGCACCTAGCAGGGAGTGCAAGGCCACGTATGCCTCACGGGGTTGGGGGGGGGAAATCACTTGTCCTCACAAAGGCAATTCTGCAATGAAGAAAAGATAGGCCACTACACTGTTCATCAGTTAACCTTGAGGCCGCGTGTCGTCATTCCAGTGTGGTAAATAAACTTCCCATCACGCTTCAGTTTCCAAGTCGAGGGCACAGCGCCTTATGCTGCAGTGTCTGACTCCCTACTGGACGTTCAGCTGACCAACTACACCCTTTAGTGAGTAAACTTTGTGATACACTTTGTGATATGGGGTCGTGATTGTGGTGAAAGGATGAGCAAGTCATGGGTTAGTGAGGCTGGTTTGTACAATGTATCTCCAGAATACCTGGCTTTCAAGGGAGAGCCCGAAATTTTTCAGGCTACGCTGAAAGTCCAGTGGCCGCCTGGGGTAAATTGCATCACGTGCGAGTTCCCTGAAGGCGGGGTCGAATCACTGTACGTTTTGTGTGCTCTGGGTTCGGCGGAAATGCAGACACGTTTTGCATGAAGGAATGAACAGAACGCTGATAGCTGGCTCTTTCTAAGCTATCCCAACCTAGGTGTTTCTCTGACGCAGCCCTTCACTGCCCATGACTCGGCATCTAGCTGCTGCCAGCGGTGCATTGCTCACAACTCCCTGAAGACACAGGAGGCCCTTTTATCCGTTTCGGATCCTATTGCAGACCGGCGACTCAAGAGAGACCTGATATGCTTCCTAGGGTTCAAGAAACCCAGGGACTTAGGCTGCATGGGGTCTGTTGCATGCCTACCTCGTTCATGAGAAAACCTGAACAGTAGCTTAAGGCCAGAGGCCCCGTGTGCTTCTCCCCTTCCCTGAGGACAACCGAAGTAGGAGCACTTACCGAGGAACGGCAACATCCAATTTCCTTCCAGGAAATTCACTTGTCATCACAGAGGCAACTGTGCAACAACACTGTTTCCCAGGGAGAACTGAGCCCGCAGCTCTCTAAATCCCAATGAGGAAAACAAAGTTTCCCTTCAAGCCTTAGTTTCAAAATGGACCGCAGACCATTCACCCTGTGGTTTCCGTCTCTCCATGGCACGTCCAAGGTGCGCATAGCATGGAGATACTACAGTCGTTTCAACTTGCCGCATCCTAGCATTTGAACCAAAGACGCCCTTCACAGCCCTTCTTTCGGCCTATAGTTGCCCTCAACTGAGCTTCGCTCACAAGGCCCAGAAAGGACGGGCAGTCCGTCGTTCACATCTTGGATCCTAGTGCAGACCCCCGTGTCCTAAGACGCCAGAAACGCTTCCTAGATTTAAAGCACCGCTCTGACAAACGCTGCCGTGAGCCTGCGGCCCGCCTATGTCTGTGACGAGAGAAGTAGAACGTTGGCCTGAGGCGAGTCGTCCAGGGTTGTGGGCGTACTCACGAACAATTTTGGAGGGATGAGGACGTGGCAGGAATTGAAAGCCAAGTGTTCTTTCGTGGAGGATAACTAGTCCTCCCAAAGACGACTGTGCAGCAAAGAGAAGATGGGCAACAACAGTGTTTAGCAGGTAATCCTGGGGCCGCAAACTCTCTACTTTGCAATGAGGAAAATCAACGTTCCCAGGAAGCCTCAATTTCCAGCAGCACAAAGCAGCGTATTAACAAGTCGCATCGCACTCTCTCTTGTACATCCCGTGGACACAGTGGCTCGTGACACTAGAAACCATTGCCATGCTGGGAGTCCTGACTGTGGTGTAAGGATATCAAGGTGAGGGCTTAGTTAGGCCTAGGTGACAGTACTTCTCTAGACTATCTACCAGTTCGGGAAAACCCTGTAGGTTTCGAAGCCGGACTTAAAGTGTAGTTGCCGCTTGAGGTAGACGGACGTCGTGGAGCAGCTCCCAGGAGCAGTGGTAGGCTAATTGTATTTTCTCCTGCAGCTCACGGTTCCTCCAGAGCGCAGACACCCTTTGCATGAAGGAAGGCATGGAACGTTGATAACTGGGTTGCTTTCAAGCTATCGCAATCCAGGTGTCTAACCAACGAAGCTCTTCACTGCCCGTCAGTCGGCATCTAGCTGTTCCCGACGGTAGATGGCTCAAGGCTCCACGAAGACACAGGCAGTCCTTTCTCAGTACGTTTTGGAACCTAACGCTGACAAGTGAGTCCAAAAGAGAGCTGATATGCTTCCTAGAGTTCACGAACCACAGGGACTAAGGCTCTATGCAATCTGTTGCTTCGCTAAGTCTGTCATGAGAACACCTGGACGTTAGCTTGAGGCTAGAGGCCCCATGTGGTGGGCCCATTCCCTGAAGACTACTGAAGGATGACCACCTACCAAGGGATGGCAACCTCCAAGCTTCTTGCCTAGAAACTCACATCATCACGATGGCAATTGTGTTACGAAGAGAAGCTGTGCAGCAACAGCGTTTCTTGGGGAGAATTGAGCCTGCGGCTCTGTAAATGCCGGTGAGGAAAAGAAAGTTTCACTCGCAGCCTTACTTTCAAAAGGGACCACACAGAGCATTCACCCTGCTGTGTCTTTCTCTAGTTTGTACTCCCAAGGTGCGTTAGAAGGGAGATACTTGAGTTGTTTCACTTACCACATGCTAGATGTTTAGCAAAAGAAGATCTTTACTGCCCTTGTTTCGGCATACGGTTGTCCTCAGCCGAACACTTCTCTCAGCTCCTAGAAGCGACGGGCGGTCCATCGTGTACAGCTTGGATCCCAGTGCAGACCTGTTTGTCCTAAGACACCAGAAATGCTTCCTACACTTAAAGCACCGCTTTGACAAACGCTGCCTGGAACCTGTTGCCTGCCTCTCTGTGTGACGAACAAAACAGTACCTTAGCTTGGGGCCAGTCCTCCTATATGTTTGGCTTACTCACCGACGATTGCTGAGGGATGAGCACCTAGCAGGGAGTGCAAGGCCACGTATGCCTCACGGGGTTGGGGGGGGAAATCACTTGTCCTCACAAAGGCAATTCTGCAATGAAGAAAAGATAGGCCACTACACTGTTCATCAGTTAACCTTGAGGCTGCGTGTCGTCATTCCAGTGTGGTAAATAAACTTCCCATCACGCTTCAGTTTCCAAGTCGAGGGCACAGCGCCTTATGCTGCAGTGTCTGACTCCCTACTGGACGTTCAGCTGACCAACTACACCCTTTAGTGAGTAAACTTTGTGATACACTTTGTGATATGGGGTCGTGATTGTGGTGAAAGGATGAGCAAGTCATGGGTTAGTGAGGCCGGTTTGTACAATGTATCTCCAGAATACCTGGCTTTCAAGGGAGAGCCCGAAATTTTTCAGGCTACGCTGAAAGTCCAGTGGCCGCCTGGGGTAAATTGCATCACGTGCGAGTTCCCTGAAGGCGGGGTCGAATCACTGTACGTTTTGTGTGCTCTGGGTTCGGCGGAAATGCAGACACGTTTTGCATGAAGGAATGAACAGAACGCTGATAGCTGGCTCTTTCTAAGCTATCCCAACCTAGGTGTTTCTCTGACGCAGCCCTTCACTGCCCATGACTCGGCATCTAGCTGCTGCCAGCGGTGCATTGCTCACAACTCCCTGAAGACACAGGAGGCCCTTTTATCCGTTTCGGATCCTATTGCAGACCGGTGACTCAAGAGAGACTTGATATGCTTCCTAGGGTTCAAGAAACCCAGGGACTTAGGCTGCATGGGGTCTGTTGCATGCCTACCTCGTTCATGAGAAAACCTGAACAGTAGCTTAAGGCCAGAGGCCCCGTGTGGTTCTCCCCTTCCCTGAGGACAACCGAAGTAGGAGCACTTACCGAGGAACGGCAACATCCAATTTCCTTCCAGGAAATTCACTTGTCATCACAGAGGCAACTGTGCAACAACACTGTTTCCCAGGGAGAGCTGAGCCCGCAGCTCTCTAAATCCCAATGAGGAAAACAAAGTTTCCCTTCAAGCCTTAGTTTCAAAATGGACCGCAGACCATTCACCCTGTGGTTTCCGTCTCTCCATGGCACGTCCAAGGTGCGCATAGCACGGAGATACTACAGTCGTTTCAACTTGCCGCATCCTAGCATTTGAACCAAAGACGCCCTTCACAGCCCTTCTTTCGGCCTATAGCTGCCCTCAACTGAGCTTCGCTCACAAGGCCCAGAAAGGACGGGCAGTCCGTCGTTCACATCTTGGATCCTAGTGCAGACCCCCGTGTCCTAAGACGCCAGAAACGCTTCCTAGATTTAAAGCACCGCTCTGACAAACGCTGCCGTGAGCCTGCGGCCCGCCTATGTCTGTGACGAGAGAAGTAGAACGTTGGCCTGAGGCGAGTCGTCCAGGGTTGTGGGCGTACTCACGAACAATTTTGGAGGGATGAGGACGTGGCAGGAATTGAAAGCCAAGTGTTCTTTCGTGGAGGATAACTAGTCCTCCCAAAGACGACTGTGCAGCAAAGAGAAGATGGGCAACAACAGTGTTTAGCAGGTAATCCTGGGGCCGCAAACTCTCTACTTTGCAATGAGGAAAATCAACGTTCCCAGGAAGCCTCAATTTCCAGCAGCACAAAGCAGCGTATTAACAAGTCGCATCGCACTCTCTCTTGTACATCCCGTGGACACAGTGGCTCGTGACACTAGAAACCATTGCCATGCTGGGAGTCCTGACTGTGGTGTAAGGATATCAAGGTGAGGGCTTAGTTAGGCCTAGGTGACAGTACTTCTCTAGACTATCTACCAGTTCGGGAAAACCCTGTAGGTTTCGAAGCCGGACTTAAAGTGTAGTTGCCGCTTGAGGTAGACGGACGTCGTGGAGCAGCTCCCAGGAGCAGTGGTAGGCTAATTGTATTTTCTCCTGCAGCTCACGGTTCCTCCAGAGCGCAGACACCCTTTGCATGAAGGAAGGCATGGAACGTTGATAACTGGGTTGCTTTCAAGCTATCGCAATCCAGGTGTCTAACCAACGAAGCCCTTCACTGCCCGTCAGTCGGCATCTAGCTGTTCCCGACGGTAGATGGCTCAAGACTCCACGAAGACACAGGCAGTCCTTTCTCAGTACGTTTTGGAACCTAACACTGACAAGTGAGTCCAAAAGAGAGCTGATATGCTTCCTAGAGTTCACGAACCACAGGGACTAAGGCACTATGCAATCTGTTGCTTCCCTAAGTCTGTCATGAGAACACCTGGACGTTAGCTTGAGGCTAGAGGCCCCATGTGGTGGGCCCATTCCCTGAAGACTACTGAAGGATGACCACCTACCAAGGGATGGCAACCTCCAAGCTTCTTGCCTAGAAACTCACATCATCACGATGGCAATTGTGTTACGAAGAGAAGCTGTGCAGCAACAGCGTTTCTTGGGGAGAATTGAGCCTGCGGCTCTGTAAATGCCGGTGAGGAAAAGAAAGTTTCACTCGCAGCCTTACTTTCAAAAGGGACCACACAGAGCATTCACCCTGCTGTGTCTTTCTCTAGTTTGTACTCCCAAGGTGCGTTAGAAGGGAGATACTTGAGTTGTTTCACTTACCACATGCTAGATGTTTAGCAAAAGAAGATCTTTACTGCCCTTGTTTCGGCATATGGTTGTCCTCAGCCGAACACTTCTCTCAGCTCCTAGAAGCGACGGGCGGTCCATCGTGTACATCTTGGATCCCAGTGCAGACCTGTTTGTCCTAAGACACCAGAAATGCTTCCTACACTTAAAGCACCGCTTTGACAAACGCTGCCTGGAACCTGTTGCCTGCCTCTCTGTGTGACGAACAAAACAGTACCTTAGCTTGGGGCCAGTCCTCCTATATGTTTGGCTTACTCACCGACGATTGCTGAGGGATGAGCACCTAGCAGGGAGTGCAAGGCCACGTATGCCTCACGGGGTTGGGGGGGGAAATCACTTGTCCTCACAAAGGCAATTCTGCAATGAAGAAAAGATAGGCCACTACACTGTTCATCAGTTAACCTTGAGGCCGCGTGTCGTCATTCCAGTGTGGTAAATAAACTTCCCATCACGCTTCAGTTTCCAAGTCGAGGGCACAGCGCCTTATGCTGCAGTGTCTGACTCCCTACTGGACGTTCAGCTGACCAACTACACCCTTTATTGAGTAAACTTTGTGATACACTTTGTGATATGGGGTCGTGATTGTGGTGAAAGGATGAGAAAGTCATGGGTTAGTGAGGCCGGTTTGTACAATGTATCTCCAGAATACCTGGCTTTCAAGGGAGAGCCCGAAATTTTTCAGGCTACACTGAAAGTCCAGTGGCCGCCTGGGGTAAATTGCATCACGTGCGAGTTCCCTGAAGGCGGGGTCGAATCACTGTACGTTTTGTGTGCTCTGGGTTCGGCGAAAATGCAGACACGTTTTGCATGAAGGAATGAACAGAACGCTGATAGCTGGCTCTTTCTAAGCTATCCCAACCTAGGTGTTTCTCTGACGCAGCCCTTCACTGCCCATGACTCGGCATCTAGCTGCTGCCAGCGGTGCATTGCTCACAACTCCCTGAAGACACAGGAGGCCCTTTTATCCGTTTCGGATCCTATTGCAGACCGGCGACTCAAGAGAGACCTGATATGCTTCCTAGGGTTCAAGAAACCCAGGGACTTAGGCTGCATGGGGTCTGTTGCATGCCTACCTCGTTCATGAGAAAACCTGAACAGTAGCTTAAGGCCAGAGGCCCCATGTGGTTCTCCCCTTCCCTGAGGACAACCGAAGTAGGAGCACTTACCGAGGAACGGCAACATCCAATTTCCTTCCAGGAAATTCACTTGTCATCACAGAGGCAACTGTGCAACAACACTGTTTCCCAGGGAGAACTGAGCCCGCAGCTCTCTAAATCCCAATGAGGAAAACAAAGTTTCCCTTCAAGCCTTAGTTTCAAAATGGACCGCAGACCATTCACCCTGTGGTTTCCGTCTCTCCATGGCACGTCCAAGGTGCGCATAGCACGGAGATACTACAGTCGTTTCAACTTGCCGCATCCTAGCATTTGAACCAAAGACGCCCTTCACAGCCCTTCTTTCGGCCTATAGCTGCCCTCAACTGAGCTTCGCTCACAAGGCCCAGAAAGGACGGGCAGTCCGTCGTTCACATCTTGGATCCTAGTGCAGACCCCCGTGTCCTAAGACGCCAGAAACGCTTCCTAGATTTAAAGCACCGCTCTGACAAACGCTGCCGTGAGCCTGCGGCCAACCTATGTCTGTGACGAGAGAAGTAGAACGTTGGCCTGAGGCGAGTCGTCCAGGGTTGTGGGCGTACTCACGAACAATTTTGGAGGGATGAGGACGTGGCAGGAATTGAAAGCCAAGTGTTCTTTCGTGGAGGATAACTAGTCCTCCCAAAGACGACTGTGCAGCAAAGAGAAGATGGGCAACAACAGTGTTTAGCAGGTAATCCTGGGGGCGCAAACTCTCTACTTTGCAATGAGGAAAATCAACGTTCCCAGGAAGCCTCAATTTCCAGCAGCACAAAGCAGCGTATTAACAAGTCGCATCGCACTCTCTCTTGTACATCCCGTGGACACAGTGGCTCGTGACACTAGAAACCATTGCCATGCTGGGAGTCCTGACTGTGGTGTAAGGATATCAAGGTGAGGGCTTAGTTAGGCCTAGGTGACAGTACTTCTCTAGACTATCTACCAGTTCGGGAAAACCCTGTAGGTTTCGAAGCCGGACTTAAAGTGTAGTTGCCGCTTGAGGTAGACGGACGTCGTGGAGCCGCTCCCAGGAGCAGTGGTAGGCTAACTGTATTTTCTCCTGCAGCTCACGGTTCCTCCAGAGCGCAGACACCCTTTGCATGAAGGAAGGCATGGAACGTTGATAACTGGGTTGCTTTCAAGCTATCGCAATCCAGGTGTCTAACCAACGAAGCCCTTCACTGCCCGTCAGTCGGCATCTAGCTGTTCCCGACGGTAGATGGCTCAAGGCTCCACGAAGACACAGGCAGTCCTTTCTCAGTACGTTTTGGAACCTAACGCTGACAAGTGAGTCCAAAAGAGAGCTGATATGCTTCCTAGAGTTCACGAACCACAGGGACTAAGGCTCTATGCAATCTGTTGCTTCGCTAAGTCTGTCATGAGAACACCTGGACGTTAGCTTGAGGCTAGAGGCCCCATGTGGTGGGCCCATTCCCTGAAGACTACTGAAGGATGACCACCTACCAAGGGATGGCAACCTCCAAGCTTCTTGCCTAGAAACTCACATCATCACGATGGCAATTGTGTTACGAAGAGAAGCTGTGCAGCAACAGCGTTTCTTGAGGAGAATTGAGCATGCGGCTCTGTAAATGCCGGTGAGGAAAAGAAAGTTTCACTCGCAGCCTTACTTTCAAAAGGGACCACACAGAGCATTCACCCTGCTGTGTCTTTCTCTAGTTTGTACTCCCAAGGTGCGTTAGAAGGGAGATACTTGAGTTGTTTCACTTACCACATGCTAGATGTTTAGCAAAAGAAGATCTTTACTGCCCTTGTTTCGGCATATGGTTGTCCTCAGCCGAACACTTCTCTCAGCTCCTAGAAGCGACGGGCGGTCCATCGTGTACATCTTGGATCCCAGTGCAGACCTGTTTGTCCTAAGACACCAGAAATGCTTCCTACACTTAAAGCACCGCTTTGACAAACGCTGCCTGGAACCTGTTGCCTGCCTCTCTGTGTGACGAACAAAACAGTACCTTAGCTTGGGGCCAGTCCCCCTATATGTTTGGCTTACTCACCGACGATTGCTGAGGGATGAGCACCTAGCAGGGAGTGCAAGGCCACGTATGCCTCACGGGGCTGGGGGGGGGGGAAATCACTTGTCATCACAAAGGCAATTCTGCAATGAAGAAAAGATAGGCCACTACACTGTTCATCAGTTAACCTTGAGGCCGCGTGTCGTCATTCCAGTGTGGTAAATAAACTTCCCATCACGCTTCAGTTTCCAAGTCGAGGGCACAGCGCCTTATGCTGCAGTGTCTGACTCCCTACTGGACGTTCAGCTGACCAACTACACCCTTTAGTGAGTAAACTTTGTGATACACTTTGTGATATGGGGTCGTGATTGTGGTGAAAGGATGAGCAAGTCATGGGTTAGTGAGGCCGGTTTGTACAATGTATCTCCAGAATACCTGGCTTTCAAGGGAGAGCCCGAAATTTTTCAGGCTACGCTGAAAGTCCAGTGGCCGCCTGGGGTAAATTGCATCACGTGCGAGTTCCCTGAAGGCGGGGTCGATTCACTGTACGTTTTGTGTGCTCTGGGTTCGGCGCAAATGCAGACACGTTTTGCATGAAGGAATGAACAGAACGCTGATAGCTGGCTCTTTCTAAGCTATCCCAACCTAGGTGTTTCTCTGACGCAGCCCTTCACTGCCCATGACTCGGCATCTAGCTGCTGCCAGCGGTGCATTGCTCACAACTCCCTGAAGACACAGGAGGCCCTTTTATCCGTTTCGGATCCTATTGCAGACCGGCGACTCAAGAGAGACCTGATATGCTTCCTAGGGTTCAAGAAACCCAGGGACTTAGGCTGCATGGGGTCTGTTGCATGCCTACCTCGTTCATGAGAAAACCTGAACAGTAGCTTAAGGCCAGAGGCCCCGTGTGCTTCTCCCCTTCCCTGAGGACAACCGAAGTAGGAGCACTTACCGAGGAACGGCAACATCCAATTTCCTTCCAGGAAATTCACTTGTCATCACAAAGGCAACTGTGCAACAACACTGTTTCCCAGGGAGAACTGAGCCCGCAGCTCTCTAAATCCCAATGAGGAAAACAAAGTTTCCCTTCAAGCCTTAGTTTCAAAATGGACCGCAGACCATTCACCCTGTGGTTTCCGTCTCTCCATGGCACGTCCAAGGTGCGCATAGCACGGAGATACTACAGTCGTTTCAACTTGCCGCATCCTAGCATTTGAACCAAAGACGCCCTTCACAGCCCTTCTTTCGGCCTATAGCTGCCCTCAACTGAGCTTCGCTCACAAGGCCCAGAAAGGACGGGCAGTCCGTCGTTCACATCTTGGATCCTAGTGCAGACCCCCATGTCCTAAGACGCCAGAAACGCTTCCTAGATTTAAAGCACCGCTCTGACAAACGCTGCCGTGAGCCTGCGGCCCGCCTATGTCTGTGACGAGAGAAGTAGAACGTTGGCCTGAGGCAAGTCGTCCAGGGTTGTGGGCGTACTCACGAACAATTTTGGAGGGATGAGGATGTGGCAGGAATTGAAAGCCAAGTGTTCTTTCATGGAGAATAACTAGTCCTCCCAAAGACGACTGTGCAGCAAAGAGAAGATGGGCAACAACAGTGTTTACCAGGTAATCCTGGGGCCGCAAACTCTCTACTTTGCAATGAGGAAAATCAACGTTCCCAGGAAGCCTCAATTTCCAGCAGCACAAAGCAGCGTATTAACAAGTCGCATCGCACTCTCTCTTGTACATCCCGTGGACACAGTGGCTCGTGACACTAGAAACCATTGCCATGCTGGGAGTCCTGACTGTGGTGTAAGGATATCAAGGTGAGGGCTTAGTTAGGCCTAGGTGACAGTACTTCTCTAGACTATCTACCAGTTCGGGAAAACCCTGTAGGTTTCGAAGCCGGACTTAAAGTGTAGTTGCCGCTTGAGGTAGACGGACGTCGTGGAGCCGCTCCCAGGAGCAGTGGTAGGCTAACTGTATTTTCTCCTGCAGCTCACGGTTCCTCCAGAGCGCAGACACCCTTTGCATGAAGGAAGGCATGGAACGTTGATAACTGGGTTGCTTTCAAGCTATCGCAATCCAGGTGTCTAACCAACGAAGCCCTTCACTGCCCGTCAGTCGGCATCTAGCTGTTCCCGACGGTAGATGGCTCAAGGCTCCACGAAGACACAGGCAGTCCTTTCTCAGTACGTTTTGGAACCTAACGCTGACAAGTGAGTCCAAAAGAGAGCTGATATGCTTCCTAGAGTTCACGAACCACAGGGACTAAGGCTCTATGCAATCTGTTGCTTCGCTAAGTCTGTCATGAGAACACCTGGACGTTAGCTTGAGGCTAGAGGCCCCATGTGGTGGGCCCATTCCCTGAAGACTACTGAAGGATGACCACCTACCAAGGGATGGCAACCTCCAAGCTTCTTGCCTAGAAACTCACATCATCACGATGGCAATTGTGTTACGAAGAGAAGCTGTGCAGCAACAGCGTTTCTTGGGGAGAATTGAGCCTGCGGCTCTGTAAATGCCGGTGAGGAAAAGAAAGTTTCACTCGCAGCCTTACTTTCAAAAGGGACCACACAGAGCATTCACCCTGCTGTGTCTTTCTCTAGTTTGTACTCCCAAGGTGCGTTAGAAGGGAGATACTTGAGTTGTTTCACTTACCACATGCTAGATGTTTAGCAAAAGAAGATCTTTACTGCCCTTGTTTCGGCATATGGTTGTCTTCAGCCGAACACTTCTCTCAGCTCCTAGAAGCGACGGGCGGTCCATCGTGTACATCTTGGATCCCAGTGCAGACCTGTTTGTCCTAAGACACCAGAAATGCTTCCTACACTTAAAGCACCGCTTTGACAAACGCTGCCTGGAACCTGTTGCCTGCCTCTCTGTGTGACGAACAAAACAGTACCTTAGCTTGGGGCCAGTCCTCCTATATGTTTGGCTTACTCACCGACGATTGCTGAGGGATGAGCACCTAGCAGGGAGTGCAAGGCCACGTATGCCTCACGGGGTTGGGGGGGGGAAATCACTTGTCCTCACAAAGGCAATTCTGCAATGAAGAAAAGATAGGCCACTACACTGTTCATCAGTTAACCTTGAGGCCGCGTGTCGTCATTCCAGTGTGGTAAATAAACTTCCCATCACGCTTCAGTTTCCAAGTCGAGGGCACAGCGCCTTATGCTGCAGTGTCTGACTCCCTACTGGACGTTCAGCTGACCAACTACACCCTTTAGTGAGTAAACTTTGTGATACACTTTGTGATATGGGGTCGTGATTGTGGTGAAAGGATGAGCAAGTCATGGGTTAGTGAGGCCGGTTTGTACAATGTATCTCCAGAATACCTGGCTTTCAAGGGAGAGCCCGAAATTTTTCAGGCTACGCTGAAAGTCCAGTGGCCGCCTGGGGTAAATTGCATCACGTGCGAGTTCCCTGAAGGCGGGGTCGAATCACTGTACGTTTTGTGTGCTCTGCGTTCGGCGGAAATGCAGACACGTTTTGCATGAAGGAATGAACAGAACGCTGATAGCTGGCTCTTTCTAAGCTATCCCAACCTAGGTGTTTCTCTGACGCAGCCCTTCACTGCCCATGACTCGGCATCTAGCTGCTGCCAGCGGTGCATTGCTCACAACTCCCTGAAGACACAGGAGGCCCTTTTATCCGTTTCGGATCCTATTGCAGACCGGCGACTCAAGAGAGACCTGATATGCTTCCTAGGGTTCAAGAAACCCAGGGACTTAGGCTGCATGGGGTCTGTTGCATGCCTACCTCGTTCATGAGAAAACCTGAACAGTAGCTTAAGGCCAGAGGCCCCGTGTGCTTCTCCCCTTCCCTGAGGACAACCGAAGTAGGAGCACTTACCGAGGAACGGCAACATCCAATTTCCTTCCAGGAAATTCACTTGTCATCACAGAGGCAACTGTGCAACAACACTGTTTCCCAGGGAGAACTGAGCCCGCAGGTCTCTAAATCCCAATGAGGAAAACAAAGTTTCCCTTCAAGCCTTAGTTTCAAAATGGACCGCAGACCATTCACCCTGTGGTTTCCGTCTCTCCATGGCACGTCCAAGGTGCGCATAGCACGGAGATACTACAGTCGTTTCAACTTGCCGCATCCTAGCATTTGAACCAAAGATGCCCTTCACAGCCCTTCTTTCGGCCTATAGTTGCCCTCAACTGAGCTTCGCTCACAAGGCCCAGAAAGGACGGGCAGTCCGTCGTTTACATCTTGGATCCTAGTGCAGACCCCCGTATCCTAAGACGCCAGAAACACTTCCTAGATTTAAAGCACCGCTCTGACAAACGCTGCCGTGAGCCTGCGGCCCGCCTATGTCTGTGACGAGAGAAGTAGAACGTTGGCCTGAGGCGAGTCGTCCAGGGTTGTGGGCGTACTCACGAACAATTTTGGAGGGATGAGGACGTGGCAGGAATTGAAAGCCAAGTGTTCTTTCGTGGAGGATAACTAGTCCTCCCAAAGACGACTGTGCAGCAAAGAGAAGATGGGCAACAACAGTGTTTACCAGGTAATCCTGGGGCCGCAAACTCTCTACTTTGCAATGAGGAAAATCAACGTTCCCAGGAAGCCTCAATTTCCAGCAGCACAAAGCAGCGTATTAACAAGTCGCATCACACTCTCTCTTGTACATCCCGTGGACACAGTGGCTCGTGACACTAGAAACCATTGCCATGCTGGGAGTCCTGACTGTGGTGTAAGGATATCAAGGTGAGGGCTTAGTTAGGCCTAGGTGACAGTACTTCTCTAGACTATCTACCAGTTCGGGAAAACCCTGTAGGTTTCGAAGCCGGACTTAAAGTGTAGTTGCCGCTTGAGGTAGACGGACGTCGTGGAGCCGCTCCCAGGAGCAGTGGTAGGCTAACTGTATTTTCTCCTGCAGCTCACGGTTCCTCCAGAGCGCAGACACCCTTTGCATGAAGGAAGGCATGGAACGTTGATAACTGGGTTGCTTTCAAGCTATCGCAATCCAGGTGTCTAACCAACGAAGCCCTTCACTGCCCGTCAGTCGGCATCTAGCTGTTCCCGACGGTAGATGGCTCAAGGCTCCACGAAGACACAGGCAGTCCTTTCTCAGTACGTTTTGGAACCTAACGCTGACAAGTGAGTCCAAAAGAGAGCTGATATGCTTCCTAGAGTTCACGAACCACAGGGACTAAGGCTCTATGCAATCTGTTGCTTCGCTAAGTCTGTCATGAGAACACCTGGACGTTAGCTTGAGGCTAGAGGCCCCATGTGGTGGGCCCATTCCCTGAAGACTACTGAAGGATGACCACCTACCAAGGGATGGCAACCTCCAAGCTTCTTGCCTAGAAACTCACATCATCACGATGGCAATTGTGTTACGAAGAGAAGCTGTGCAGCAACAGCGTTTCTTGGGGAGAATTGAGCCTGCGGCTCTGTAAATGCCGGTGAGGAAAAGAAAGTTTCACTCGCAGCCTTACTTTCAAAAGGGACCACACAGAGCATTCACCCTGCTGTGTCTTTCTCTAGTTTGTACTCCCAAGGTGCGTTAGAAGGGAGATACTTGAGTTGTTTCACTTACCACATGCTAGATGTTTAGCAAAAGAAGATCTTTACTGCCCTTGTTTCGGCATATGGTTGTCTTCAGCCGAACACTTCTCTCAGCTCCTAGAAGCGACGGGCGGTCCATCGTGTACATCTTGGATCCCAGTGCAGACCTGTTTGTCCTAAGACACCAGAAATGCTTCCTACACTTAAAGCACCGCTTTGACAAACGCTGCCTGGAACCTGTTGCCTGCCTCTCTGTGTGACGAACAAAACAGTACCTTAGCTTGGGGCCAGTCCCCCTATATGTTTGGCTTACTCACCGACGATTGCTGAGGGATGAGCACCTAGCAGGGAGTGCAAGGCCACGTATGCCTCACGGGGTTGGGTGGGGGGAATCACTTGTCCTCACAAAGGCAGTTCTGCAATGAAGAAAAGATAGGCCACTACACTGTTCATCAGTTAACCTTGAGGCCGCGTGTCGTCATTCCAGTGTGGTAAATAAACTTCCCATCACGCTTCAGTTTCCAAGTCGAGGGCACAGCGCCTTATGCTGCAGTGTCTGACTCCCTACTGGACGTTCAGCTGACCAACTACACCCTTTAGTGAGTAAACTTTGTGATACACTTTGTGATATGGGGTCGTGATTGTGGTGAAAGGATGAGCAAGTCATGGGTTAGTGAGGCCGGTTTGTACAATGTATCTCCAGAATACCTGGCTTTCAAGGGAGAGCCCGAAATTTTTCAGGCTACGCTGAAAGTCCAGTGGCCGCCTGGGGTAAATTGCATCACGTGCGAGTTCCCTGAAGGCGGGGTCGAATCACTGTACGTTTTGTGTGCTCTGGGTTCGGCGGAAATGCAGACACGTTTTGCATGAAGGAATGAACAGAACGCTGATAGCTGGCTCTTTCTAAGCTATCCCAACCTAGGTGTTTCTCTGACGCAGCCCTTCACTGCCCATGACTCGGCATCTAGCTGCTGCCAGCGGTGCATTGCTCACAACTCCCTGAAGACACAGGAGGCCCTTTTATCCATTTCGGATCCTATTGCAGACCGGCGACTCAAGAGAGACCTGATATGCTTCCTAGGGTTCAAGAAACCCAGGGACTTAGGCTGCATGGGGTCTGTTGCATGCCTACCTCGTTCATGAGAAAATCTGAACAGTAGCTTAAGGCCAGAGGCCCCGTGTGCTTCTCCCCTTCCCTGAGGACAACCGAAGTAGGAGCACTTACCGAGGAACGGCAACATCCAATTTCCTTCCAGGAAATTCACTTGTCATCACAAAGGCAACTGTGCAACAACACTGTTTCCCAGGGAGAACTGAGCCCGCAGCTCTCTAAATCCCAATGAGGAAAACAAAGTTTCCCTTCAAGCCTTAGTTTCAAAATGGACCGCAGACCATTCACCCTGTGGTTTCCGTCTCTCCATGGCACGTCCAAGGTGCGCATAGCACGGAGATACTACAGTCGTTTCAACTTGCCGCATCCTAGCATTTGAACCAAAGACGCCCTTCACAGCCCTTCTTTCGGCCTATAGCTGCCCTCAACTGAGCTTCGCTCACAAGGCCCAGAAAGGACGGGCAGTCCGTCGTTCACATCTTGGATCCTAGTGCAGACCCCCGTGTCCTAAGACGCCAGAAACGCTTCCTAGATTTAAAGCACCGCTCTGACAAACGCTGCCGTCAGCCTGCGGCCCGCCTATGTCTGTGACGAGAGAAGTAGAACGCTGGCCTGAGGCAAGTCGTCCAGGGTTGTGGGCGTACTCACGAACAATTTTGGAGGGATGAGGACGTGGCAGGAATTGAAAGCCAAGTGTTCTTTCGTGGAGAATAACTAGTCCTCCCAAAGACGACTGTGCAGCAAAGAGAAGATGGGCAACAACAGCGTTTAGCAGGTAATCCTGGGGCCGCAAACTCTCTACTTTGCAATGAGGAAAATCAACGTTCCCAGGAAGCCTCAATTTCCAGCAGCACAAAGCAGTGTATTAACAAGTCGCATCGCACTCTCTCTTGTACATCCCGTGGACACAGTGGCTCGTGACACTAGAAACCATTGCCATGCTGGGAGTCCTGACTGTGGTGTAAGGATATCAAGGTGAGGGCTTAGTTAGGCCTAGGTGACAGTACTTCTCTAGACTATCTACCAGTTCGGGAAAACCCTGTAGGTTTCGAAGCCGGACTTAAAGTGTAGTTGCCGCTTGAGGTAGACGGACGTCGTGGAGCCGCTCCCAGGAGCAGTGGTAGGCTAACTGTATTTTCTCCTGCAGCTCACGGTTCCTCCAGAGCGCAGACACCCTTTGCATGAAGGAAGGCATGGAACGTTGATAACTGGGTTGCTTTCAAGCTATCGCAATCCAGGTGTCTAACCAACGAAGCCCTTCACTGCCCGTCAGTCGGCATCTAGCTGTTCCCGACGGTAGATGGCTCAAGGCTCCACGAAGACACAGGCAGTCCTTTCTCAGTACGTTTTGGAACCTAACGCTGACAAGTGAGTCCAAAAGAGAGCTGATATGCTTCCTAGAGTTCACGAACCACAGGGACTAAGGCTCTATGCAATCTGTTGCTTCGCTAAGTCTGTCATGAGAACACCTGGACGTTAGCTTGAGGCTAGAGGCCCCATGTGGTGGGCCCATTCCCTGAAGACTACTGAAGGATGACCACCTACCAAGGGATGGCAACCTCCAAGCTTCTTGCCTAGAAACTCACATCATCACGATGGCAATTGTGTTACGAAGAGAAGCTGTGCAGCAACAGCGTTTCTTGGGGAGAATTGAGCCTGCGGCTCTGTAAATGCCGGTGAGGAAAAGAAAGTTTCACTCGCAGCCTTACTTTCAAAAGGGACCACACAGAGCATTCACCCTGCTGTGTCTTTCTCTAGTTTGTACTCCCAAGGTGCGTTAGAAGGGAGATACTTGAGTTGTTTCACTTACCACATGCTAGATGTTTAGCAAAAGAAGATCTTTACTGCCCTTGTTTCGGCATATGGTTGTCCTCAGCCGAACACTTCTCTCAGCTCCTAGAAGCGACGGGCGGTCCATCGTGTACATCTTGGATCCCAGTGCAGACCTGTTTGTCCTAAGACACCAGAAATGCTTCCTACACTTAAAGCACCGCTTTGACAAACACTGCCTGGAACCTGTTGCCTGCCTCTCTGTGTGACGAACAAAACAGTACCTTAGCTTGGGGCCAGTCCTCCTATATGTTTGGCTTACTCACCGACGATTGCTGAGGGATGAGCACCTAGCAGGGAGTGCAAGGCCACGTATGCCTCACGGGGTTGGGTGGGGGGAATCACTTGTCCTCACAAAGGCAATTCTGCAATGAAGAAAAGATAGGCCACTACACTGTTCATCAGTTAACCTTGAGGCCGCGTGTCGTCATTCCAGTGTGGTAAATAAACTTCCCATCACGCTTCAGTTTCCAAGTCGAGGGCACAGCGCCTTATGCTGCAGTGTCTGACTCCCTACTGGACGTTCAGCTGACCAACTACACCCTTTAGTGAGTAAACTTTGTGATACACTTTGTGATATGGGGTCGTGATTGTGGTGAAAGGATGAGCAAGTCATGGGTTAGTGAGGCCGGTTTGTACAATGTATCTCCAGAATACCTGGCTTTCAAGGGAGAGCCCGAAATTTTTCAGGCTACGCTGAAAGTCCAGTGGCCGCCTGGGGTAAATTGCATCACGTGCGAGTTCCCTGAAGGCGGGGTCGAATCACTGTACGTTTTGTGTGCTCTGGGTTCGGCGGAAATGCAGACACGTTTTGCATAAAGGAATGAACAGAACGCTGATAGCTGGCTCTTTCTAAGCTATCCCAACCTAGGTGTTTCTCTGACGCAGCCCTTCACTGCCCATGACTCGGCATCTAGCTGCTGCCAGCGGTGCATTGCTCACAACTCCCTGAAGACACAGGAGGCCCTTTTATCCGTTTCGGATCCTATTGCAGACCGGCGACTCAAGAGAGACCTGATATGCTTCCTAGGGTTCAAGAAACCCAGGGACTTAGGCTGCATGGGGTCTGTTGCATGCCTACCTCGTTCATGAGAAAACCTGAACAGTAGCTTAAGGCCAGAGGCCCCGTGTGCTTCTCCCCTTCCCTGAGGACAACCGAAGTAGGAGCACTTACCGAGGAACGGCAACATCCAATTTCCTTCCAGGAAATTCACTTGTCATCACAGAGGCAACTGTGCAACAACACTGTTTCCCAGGGAGAACTGAGCCCGCAGCTCTCTAAATCCCAATGAGGAAAATAAAGTTTCCCTTCAAGCCTTAGTTTCAAAATGGACCGCAGACCATTCACCCTGTGGTTTCCGTCTCTCCATGGCACGTCCAAGGTGCGCATAAAACGGAGATACTACAGTCGTTTCAACTTGCCGCATCCTAGCATTTGAACCAAAGACGCCCTTCACAGCCCTTCTTTCGGCCTATAGTTGCCCTCAACTGAGCTTCGCTCACAAGGCCCAGAAAGGACGGGCAGTCCGTCGTTTACATCTTGGATCCTAGTGCAGACCCCCGTGTCCTAAGACGCCAGAAACGCTTCCTAGATTTAAAGCACCGCTCTGACAAACGCTGCCGTCAGCCTGCGGCCCGCCTATGTCTGTGACGAGAGAAGTAGAACGTTGGCCTGAGGCGAGTCGTCCAGGGTTGTGGGCGTACTCACGAACAATTTTGGAGGGATGAGGACGTGGCAGGAATTGAAAGCCAAGTGTTCTTTCGTGGAGGATAACTAGTCCTCCCAAAGACGACTGTGCAGCAAAGAGAAGATGGGCAACAACAGTGTTTAGCAGGTAATCCTGGGGCCGCAAACTCTCTACTTTGCAATGAGGAAAATCAACGTTCCCAGGAAGCCTCAATTTCCAGCAGCACAAAGCAGCGTATTAACAAGTCGCATCGCACTCTCTCTTGTACATCCCGTGGACACAGTGGCTCGTGACACTAGAAACCATTGCCATGCTGGGAGTCCTGACTGTGGTGTAAGGATATCAAGGTGAGGGCTTAGTTAGGCCTAGGTGACAGTACTTCTCTAGACTATCTACCAGTTCGGGAAAACCCTGTAGGTTTCGAAGCCGGACTTAAAGTGTAGTTGCCGCTTGAGGTAGACGGACGTCGTGGAGCAGCTCCCAGGAGCAGTGGTAGGCTAATTGTATTTTCTCCTGCAGCTCACGGTTCCTCCAGAGCGCAGACACCCTTTGCATGAAGGAAGGCATGGAACGTTGATAACTG
The DNA here is from genome assembly GCF_039906515.1 of Pseudorca crassidens. NCBI lineage: Eukaryota > Metazoa > Chordata > Mammalia > Artiodactyla > Delphinidae > Pseudorca > Pseudorca crassidens. Next base: position 47,796,017 of record NC_090305.1, read on the forward strand.
GGTTGCTTTCAAGCTATCGCAATCCAGGTGTCTAACCAACGAAGCCCTTCACTGCCCGTCAGTCGGCATCTAGCTGTTCCCGACGGTAGATGGCTCAAGGCTCCACGAAGACACAGGCAGTCCTTTCTCAGTACGTTTTGGAACCTAACGCTGACAAGTGAGTCCAAAAGAGAGCTGATATGCTTCCTAGAGTTCACGAACCACAGGGACTAAGGCTCTATGCAATCTGTTGCTTCGCTAAGTCTGTCATGAGAATACCTGGACGTTAGCTTGAGGCTAGAGGCCCCATGTGGTGGGCCCATTCCCTGAAGACTACTGAAGGATGACCACCTACCAAGGGATGGCAACCTCCAAGCTTCTTGCCTAGAAACTCACATCATCACGATGGCAATTGTGTTACGAAGAGAAGCTGTGCAGCAACAGCGTTTCTTGGGGAGAATTGAGCCTGCGGCTCTGTAAATGCCGGTGAGGAAAAGAAAGTTTCACTCGCAGCCTTACTTTCAAAAGGGACCACAAAGAGCATTCACCCTGCTGTGTCTTTCTCTAGTTTGTACTCCCAAGGTGCGTTAGAAGGGAGATACTTGAGTTGTTTCACTTACCACATGCTAGATGTTTAGCAAAAGAAGATCTTTACTGCCCTTGTTTCGGCATATGGTTGTCCTCAGCCGAACACTTCTCTCAGCTCCTAGAAGCGACGGGCGGTCCATCGTGTACATCTTGGATCCCAGTGCAGACCTGTTTGTCCTAAGACACCAGAAATGCTTCCTACACTTAAAGCACCGCTTTGACAAATGCTGCCTGGAACCTGTTGCCTGCCTCTCTGTGTGACGAACAAAACAGTACCTTAGCTTGGGGCCAGTCCTCCTATATGTTTGGCTTACTCACCGACGATTGCTGAGGGATGAGCACCTAGCAGGGAGTGCAAGGCCACGTATGCCTCACGGGGTTGGGGGGGGGAAATCACTTGTCCTCACAAAGGCAATTCTGCAATGAAGAAAAGATAGGCCACTACACTGTTCATCAGTTAACCTTGAGGCCGCGTGTCGTCATTCCAGTGTGGTAAATAAACTTCCCATCACGCTTCAGTTTCCAAGTCGAGGGCACAGCGCCTTATGCTGCAGTGTCTGACTCCCTACTGGACGTTCAGCTGACCAACTACACCCTTTAGTGAGTAAACTTTGTGATACACTTTGTGATATGGGGTCGTGATTGTGGTGAAAGGATGAGCAAGTCATGGGTTAGTGAGGCCGGTTTGTACAATGTATCTCCAGAATACCTGGCTTTCAAGGGAGAGCCCGAAATTTTTCAGGCTACGCTGAAAGTCCAGTGGCCGCCTGGGGTAAATTGCATCACGTGCGAGTTCCCTGAAGGCGGGGTCGAATCACTGTACGTTTTGTGTGCTCTGGGTTCGGCGGAAATGCAGACACGTTTTGCATGAAGGAATGAACAGAACGCTGATAGCTGGCTCTTTCTAAGCTATCCCAACCTAGGTGTTTCTCTGACGCAGCCCTTCACTGCCCATGACTCGGCATCTAGCTGCTGCCAGCGGTGCATTGCTCACAACTCCCTGAAGACACAGGAGGCCCTTTTATCTGTTTCGGATCCTATTGCAGACCGGCGACTCAAGAGAGACCTGATATGCTTCCTAGGGTTCAAGAAACCCAGGGACTTAGGCTGCATGGGGTCTGTTGCATGCCTACCTCGTTCATGAGAAAACCTGAACAGTAGCTTAAGGCCAGAGGCCCCGTGTGCTTCTCCCCTTCCCTGAGGACAACCGAAGTAGGAGCACTTACCGAGGAACGGCAACATCCAATTTCCTTCCAGGAAATTCACTTGTCATCACAGAGGCAACTGTGCAACAACACTGTTTCCCAGGGAGAACTGAGCCCGCAGCTCTCTAAATCCCAATGAGGAAAATAAAGTTTCCCTTCAAGCCTTAGTTTCAAAATGGACCGCAGACCATTCACCCTGTGGTTTCCGTCTCTCCATGGCACGTCCAAGGTGCGCATAAAACGGAGATACTACAGTCGTTTCAACTTGCCGCATCCTAGCATTTGAACCAAAGACGCCCTTCACAGCCCTTCTTTCGGCCTATAGTTGCCCTCAACTGAGCTTCGCTCACAAGGCCCAGAAAGGACGGGCAGTCCGTCGTTTACATCTTGGATCCTAGTGCAGACCCCCGTGTCCTAAGACGCCAGAAACGCTTCCTAGATTTAAAGCACCGCTCTGACAAACGCTGCCGTCAGCCTGCGGCCCGCCTATGTCTGTGACGAGAGAAGTAGAACGTTGGCCTGAGGCGAGTCGTCCAGGGTTGTGGGCGTACTCACGAACAATTTTGGAGGGATGAGGACGTGGCAGGAATTGAAAGCCAAGTGTTCTTTCGTGGAGGATAACTAGTCCTCCCAAAGACGACTGTGCAGCAAAGAGAAGATGGGCAACAACAGTGTTTAGCAGGTAATCCTGGGGCCGCAAACTCTCTACTTTGCAATGAGGAAAATCAACGTTCCCAGGAAGCCTCAATTTCCAGCAGCACAAAGCAGCGTATTAACAAGTCGCATCGCACTCTCTCTTGTACATCCCGTGGACACAGTGGCTCGTGACACTAGAAACCATTGCCATGCTGGGAGTCCTGACTGTGGTGTAAGGATATCAAGGTGAGGGCTTAGTTAGGCCTAGGTGACAGTACTTCTCTAGAATATCTACCAGTTCGGGAAAACCCTGTAGGTTTCGAAGCCGGACTTAAAGTGTAGTTGCCGCTTGAGGTAGACGGACGTCGTGGAGCAGCTCCCAGGAGCAGTGGTAGGCTAATTGTATTTTCTCCTGCAGCTCACGGTTCCTCCAGAGCGCAGACACCCTTTGCATGAAGGAAGGCATGGAACGTTGATAACTGGGTTGCTTTCAAGCTATCGCAATCCAGGTGTCTAACCAACGAAGCCCTTCACTGCCCGTCAGTCGGCATCTAGCTGTTCCCGACGGTAGATGGCTCAAGGCTCCACGAAGACACAGGCAGTCCTTTCTCAGTACGTTTTGGAACCTAACGCTGACAAGTGAGTCCAAAAGAGAGCTGATATGCTTCCTAGAGTTCACGAACCACAGGGACTAAGGCTCTATGCAATCTGTTGCTTCGCTAAGTCTGTCATGAGAACACCTGGACGTTAGCTTGAGGCTAGAGGCCCCATGTGGTGGGCCCATTCCCTGAAGACTACTGAAGGATGACCACCTACCAAGGGATGGCAACCTCCAAGCTTCTTGCCTAGAAACTCACATCATCACGATGGCAATTGTGTTACGAAGAGAAGCTGTGCAGCAACAGCGTTTCTTGGGGAGAATTGAGCCTGCGGCTCTGTAAATGCCGGTGAGGAAAAGAAAGTTTCACTCGCAGCCTTACTTTCAAAAGGGACCACACAGAGCATTCACCCTGCTGTGTCTTTCTCTAGTTTGTACTCCCAAGGTGCGTTAGAAGGGAGATACTTGAGTTGTTTCACTTACCACATGCTAGATGTTTAGCAAAAGAAGATCTTTACTGCCCTTGTTTCGGCATATGGTTGTCCTCAGCCGAACACTTCTCTCAGCTCCTAGAAGCGACGGGCGGTCCATCGTGTACATCTTGGATCCCAGTGCAGACCTGTTTGTCCTAAGACACCAGAAATGCTTCCTACACTTAAAGCACCGCTTTGACAAACGCTGCCTGGAACCTGTTGCCTGCCTCTCTGTGTGACGAACAAAACAGTACCTTAGCTTGGGGCCAGTCCCCCTATATGTTTGGCTTACTCACCGACGATTGCTGAGGGATGAGCACCTAGCAGGGAGTGCAAGGCCACGTATGCCTCACGGGGTTGGGGGGGGGAAATCACTTGTCCTCACAAAGGCAATTCTGCAATGAAGAAAAGATAGGCCACTACACTGTTCATCAGTTAACCTTGAGGCCGCGTGTCGTCATTCCAGTGTGGTAAATAAACTTCCCATCACGCTTCAGTTTCCAAGTCGAGGGCACAGCGCCTTATGCTGCAGTGTCTGACTCCCTACTGGACGTTCAGCTGACCAACTACACCCTTTAGTGAGTAAACTTTGTGATACACTTTGTGATATGGGGTCGTGATTGTGGTGAAAGGATGAGCAAGTCATGGGTTAGTGAGGCCGGTTTGTACAATGTATCTCCAGAATACCTGGCTTTCAAGGGAGAGCCCGAAATTTTTCAGGCTACGCTGAAAGTCCAGTGGCCGCCTGGGGTAAATTGCATCACGTGCGAGTTCCCTGAAGGCGGGGTCGAATCACTGTACGTTTTGTGTGCTCTGGGTTCGGCGGAAATGCAGACACGTTTTGCATGAAGGAATGAACAGAACGCTGATAGCTGGCTCTTTCTAAGCTATCCCAACCTAGGTGTTTCTCTGACGCAGCCCTTCACTGCCCATGACTCGGCATCTAGCTGCTGCCAGCGGTGCATTGCTCACAACTCCCTGAAGACACAGGAGGCCCTTTTATCTGTTTCGGATCCTATTGCAGACCGGCGACTCAAGAGAGACCTGATATGCTTCCTAGGGTTCAAGAAACCCAGGGACTTAGGCTGCATGGGGTCTGTTGCATGCCTACCTCGTTCATGAGAAAACCTGAACAGTAGCTTAAGGCCAGAGGCCCCGTGTGCTTCTCCCCTTCCCTGAGGACAACCGAAGTAGGAGCACTTACCGAGGAACGGCAACATCCAATTTCCTTCCAGGAAATTCACTTGTCATCACAGAGGCAACTGTGCAACAACACTGTTTCCCAGGGAGAACTGAGCCCGCAGCTCTCTAAATCCCAATGAGGAAAATAAAGTTTCCCTTCAAGCCTTAGTTTCAAAATGGACCGCAGACCATTCACCCTGTGGTTTCCGTCTCTCCATGGCACGTCCAAGGTGCGCATAAAACGGAGATACTACAGTCGTTTCAACTTGCCGCATCCTAGCATTTGAACCAAAGACGCCCTTCACAGCCCTTCTTTCGGCCTATAGTTGCCCTCAACTGAGCTTCGCTCACAAGGCCCAGAAAGGACGGGCAGTCCGTCGTTTACATCTTGGATCCTAGTGCAGACCCCCGTGTCCTAAGACGCCAGAAACGCTTCCTAGATTTAAAGCACCGCTCTGACAAACGCTGCCGTCAGCCTGCGGCCCGCCTATGTCTGTGACGAGAGAAGTAGAACGTTGGCCTGAGGCGAGTCGTCCAGGGTTGTGGGCGTACTCACGAACAATTTTGGAGGGATGAGGACGTGGCAGGAATTGAAAGCCAAGTGTTCTTTCGTGGAGGATAACTAGTCCTCCCAAAGACGACTGTGCAGCAAAGAGAAGATGGGCAACAACAGTGTTTAGCAGGTAATCCTGGGGCCGCAAACTCTCTACTTTGCAATGAGGAAAATCAACGTTCCCAGGAAGCCTCAATTTCCAGCAGCACAAAGCAGCGTATTAACAAGTCGCATCGCACTCTCTCTTGTACATCCCGTGGACACAGTGGCTCGTGACACTAGAAACCATTGCCATGCTGGGAGTCCTGACTGTGGTGTAAGGATATCAAGGTGAGGGCTTAGTTAGGCCTAGGTGACAGTACTTCTCTAGAATATCTACCAGTTCGGGAAAACCCTGTAGGTTTCGAAGCCGGACTTAAAGTGTAGTTGCCGCTTGAGGTAGACGGACGTCGTGGAGCAGCTCCCAGGAGCAGTGGTAGGCTAATTGTATTTTCTCCTGCAGCTCACGGTTCCTCCAGAGCGCAGACACCCTTTGCATGAAGGAAGGCATGGAACGTTGATAACTGGGTTGCTTTCAAGCTATCGCAATCCAGGTGTCTAACCAACGAAGCCCTTCACTGCCCGTCAGTCGGCATCTAGCTGTTCCCGACGGTAGATGGCTCAAGGCTCCACGAAGACACAGGCAGTCCTTTCTCAGTACGTTTTGGAACCTAACGCTGACAAGTGAGTCCAAAAGAGAGCTGATATGCTTCCTAGAGTTCACGAACCACAGGGACTAAGGCTCTATGCAATCTGTTGCTTCGCTAAGTCTGTCATGAGAACACCTGGACGTTAGCTTGAGGCTAGAGGCCCCATGTGGTGGGCCCATTCCCTGAAGACTACTGAAGGATGACCACCTACCAAGGGATGGCAACCTCCAAGCTTCTTGCCTAGAAACTCACATCATCACGATGGCAATTGTGTTACGAAGAGAAGCTGTGCAGCAACAGCGTTTCTTGGGGAGAATTGAGCCTGCGGCTCTGTAAATGCCGGTGAGGAAAAGAAAGTTTCACTCGCAGCCTTACTTTCAAAAGGGACCACACAGAGCATTCACCCTGCTGTGTCTTTCTCTAGTTTGTACTCCCAAGGTGCGTTAGAAGGGAGATACTTGAGTTGTTTCACTTACCACATGCTAGATGTTTAGCAAAAGAAGATCTTTACTGCCCTTGTTTCGGCATATGGTTGTCCTCAGCCGAACACTTCTCTCAGCTCCTAGAAGCGACGGGCGGTCCATCGTGTACATCTTGGATCCCAGTGCAGACCTGTTTGTCCTAAGACACCAGAAATGCTTCCTACACTTAAAGCACCGCTTTGACAAACGCTGCCTGGAACCTGTTGCCTGCCTCTCTGTGTGACGAACAAAACAGTACCTTAGCTTGGGGCCAGTCCCCCTATATGTTTGGCTTACTCACCGACGATTGCTGAGGGATGAGCACCTAGCAGGGAGTGCAAGGCCACGTATGCCTCACGGGGTTGGGGGGGGGAAATCACTTGTCCTCACAAAGGCAATTCTGCAATGAAGAAAAGATAGGCCACTACACTGTTCATCAGTTAACCTTGAGGCCGCGTGTCGTCATTCCAGTGTGGTAAATAAACTTCCCATCACGCTTCAGTTTCCAAGTCGAGGGCACAGCGCCTTATGCTGCAGTGTCTGACTCCCTACTGGACGTTCAGCTGACCAACTACACCCTTTAGTGAGTAAACTTTGTGATACACTTTGTGATATGGGGTCGTGATTGTGGTGAAAGGATGAGCAAGTCATGGGTTAGTGAGGCCGGTTTGTACAATGTATCTCCAGAATACCTGGCTTTCAAGGGAGAGCCCGAAATTTTTCAGGCTACGCTGAAAGTCCAGTGGCCGCCTGGGGTAAATTGCATCACGTGCGAGTTCCCTGAAGGCGGGGTCGAATCACTGTACGTTTTGTGTGCTCTGGGTTCGGCGGAAATGCAGACACGTTTTGCATAAAGGAATGAACAGAACGCTGATAGCTGGCTCTTTCTAAGCTATCCCAACCTAGGTGTTTCTCTGACGCAGCCCTTCACTGCCCATGACTCGGCATCTAGCTGCTGCCAGCGGTGCATTGCTCACAACTCCCTGAAGACACAGGAGGCCCTTTTATCCGTTTCGGATCCTATTGCAGACCGGCGACTCAAGAGAGACCTGATATGCTTCCTAGGGTTCAAGAAACCCAGGGACTTAGGCTGCATGGGGTCTGTTGCATGCCTACCTCGTTCATGAGAAAACCTGAACAGTAGCTTAAGGCCAGAGGCCCCGTGTGCTTCTCCCCTTCCCTGAGGACAACCGAAGTAGGAGCACTTACCGAGGAACGGCAACATCCAATTTCCTTCCAGGAAATTCACTTGTCATCACAGAGGCAACTGTGCAACAACACTGTTTCCCAGGGAGAACTGAGCCCGCAGCTCTCTAAATCCCAATGAGGAAAATAAAGTTTCCCTTCAAGCCTTAGTTTCAAAATGGACCGCAGACCATTCACCCTGTGGTTTCCGTCTCTCCATGGCACGTCCAAGGTGCGCATAAAACGGAGATACTACAGTCGTTTCAACTTGCCGCATCCTAGCATTTGAACCAAAGACGCCCTTCACAGCCCTTCTTTCGGCCTATAGTTGCCCTCAACTGAGCTTCGCTCACAAGGCCCAGAAAGGACGGGCAGTCCGTCGTTTACATCTTGGATCCTAGTGCAGACCCCCGTGTCCTAAGACGCCAGAAACGCTTCCTAGATTTAAAGCACCGCTCTGACAAACGCTGCCGTCAGCCTGCGGCCCGCCTATGTCTGTGACGAGAGAAGTAGAACGTTGGCCTGAGGCGAGTCGTCCAGGGTTGTGGGCGTACTCACGAACAATTTTGGAGGGATGAGGACGTGGCAGGAATTGAAAGCCAAGTGTTCTTTCGTGGAGGATAACTAGTCCTCCCAAAGACGACTGTGCAGCAAAGAGAAGATGGGCAACAACAGTGTTTAGCAGGTAATCCTGGGGCCGCAAACTCTCTACTTTGCAATGAGGAAAATCAACGTTCCCAGGAAGCCTCAATTTCCAGCAGCACAAAGCAGCGTATTAACAAGTCGCATCGCACTCTCTCTTGTACATCCCGTGGACACAGTGGCTCGTGACACTAGAAACCATTGCCATGCTGGGAGTCCTGACTGTGGTGTAAGGATATCAAGGTGAGGGCTTAGTTAGGCCTAGGTGACAGTACTTCTCTAGACTATCTACCAGTTCGGGAAAACCCTGTAGGTTTCGAAGCCGGACTTAAAGTGTAGTTGCCGCTTGAGGTAGACGGACGTCGTGGAGCAGCTCCCAGGAGCAGTGGTAGGCTAATTGTATTTTCTCCTGCAGCTCACGGTTCCTCCAGAGCGCAGACACCCTTTGCATGAAGGAAGGCATGGAACGTTGATAACTGGGTTGCTTTCAAGCTATCGCAATCCAGGTGTCTAACCAACGAAGCCCTTCACTGCCCGTCAGTCGGCATCTAGCTGTTCCCGACGGTAGATGGCTCAAGGCTCCACGAAGACACAGGCAGTCCTTTCTCAGTACGTTTTGGAACCTAACGCTGACAAGTGAGTCCAAAAGAGAGCTGATATGCTTCCTAGAGTTCACGAACCACAGGGACTAAGGCTCTATGCAATCTGTTGCTTCGCTAAGTCTGTCATGAGAACACCTGGACGTTAGCTTGAGGCTAGAGGCCCCATGTGGTGGGCCCATTCCCTGAAGACTACTGAAGGATGACCACCTACCAAGGGATGGCAACCTCCAAGCTTCTTGCCTAGAAACTCACATCATCACGATGGCAATTGTGTTACGAAGAGAAGCTGTGCAGCAACAGCGTTTCTTGGGGAGAATTGAGCCTGCGGCTCTGTAAATGCCGGTGAGGAAAAGAAAGTTTCACTCGCAGCCTTACTTTCAAAAGGGACCACACAGAGCATTCACCCTGCTGTGTCTTTCTCTAGTTTGTACTCCCAAGGTGCGTTAGAAGGGAGATACTTGAGTTGTTTCACTTACCACATGCTAGATGTTTAGCAAAAGAAGATCTTTACTGCCCTTGTTTCGGCATATGGTTGTCCTCAGCCGAACACTTCTCTCAGCTCCTAGAAGCGACGGGCGGTCCATCGTGTACATCTTGGATCCCAGTGCAGACCTGTTTGTCCTAAGACACCAGAAATGCTTCCTACACTTAAAGCACCGCTTTGACAAACGCTGCCTGGAACCTGTTGCCTGCCTCTCTGTGTGACGAACAAAACAGTACCTTAGCTTGGGGCCAGTCCCCCTATATGTTTGGCTTACTCACCGACGATTGCTGAGGGATGAGCACCTAGCAGGGAGTGCAAGGCCACGTATGCCTCACGGGGTTGGGGGGGGGAAATCACTTGTCCTCACAAAGGCAATTCTGCAATGAAGAAAAGATAGGCCACTACACTGTTCATCAGTTAACCTTGAGGCCGCGTGTCGTCATTCCAGTGTGGTAAATAAACTTCCCATCACGCTTCAGTTTCCAAGTCGAGGGCACAGCGCCTTATGCTGCAGTGTCTGACTCCCTACTGGACGTTCAGCTGACCAACTACACCCTTTAGTGAGTAAACTTTGTGATACACTTTGTGATATGGGGTCGTGATTGTGGTGAAAGGATGAGCAAGTCATGGGTTAGTGAGGCCGGTTTGTACAATGTATCTCCAGAATACCTGGCTTTCAAGGGAGAGCCCGAAATTTTTCAGGCTACGCTGAAAGTCCAGTGGCCGCCTGGGGTAAATTGCATCACGTGCGAGTTCCCTGAAGGCGGGGTCGAATCACTGTACGTTTTGTGTGCTCTGGGTTCGGCGGAAATGCAGACACGTTTTGCATAAAGGAATGAACAGAACGCTGATAGCTGGCTCTTTCTAAGCTATCCCAACCTAGGTGTTTCTCTGACGCAGCCCTTCACTGCCCATGACTCGGCATCTAGCTGCTGCCAGCGGTGCATTGCTCACAACTCCCTGAAGACACAGGAGGCCCTTTTATCCGTTTCGGATCCTATTGCAGACCGGCGACTCAAGAGAGACCTGATATGCTTCCTAGGGTTCAAGAAACCCAGGGACTTAGGCTGCATGGGGTCTGTTGCATGCCTACCTCGTTCATGAGAAAACCTGAACAGTAGCTTAAGGCCAGAGGCCCCGTGTGCTTCTCCCCTTCCCTGAGGACAACCGAAGTAGGAGCACTTACCGAGGAACGGCAACATCCAATTTCCTTCCAGGAAATTCACTTGTCATCACAGAGGCAACTGTGCAACAACACTGTTTCCCAGGGAGAACTGAGCCCGCAGCTCTCTAAATCCCAATGAGGAAAATAAAGTTTCCCTTCAAGCCTTAGTTTCAAAATGGACCGCAGACCATTCACCCTGTGGTTTCCGTCTCTCCATGGCACGTCCAAGGTGCGCATAAAACGGAGATACTACAGTCGTTTCAACTTGCCGCATCCTAGCATTTGAACCAAAGACGCCCTTCACAGCCCTTCTTTCGGCCTATAGTTGCCCTCAACTGAGCTTCGCTCACAAGGCCCAGAAAGGACGGGCAGTCCGTCGTTTACATCTTGGATCCTAGTGCAGACCCCCGTGTCCTAAGACGCCAGAAACGCTTCCTAGATTTAAAGCACCGCTCTGACAAACGCTGCCGTCAGCCTGCGGCCCGCCTATGTCTGTGACGAGAGAAGTAGAACGTTGGCCTGAGGCGAGTCGTCCAGGGTTGTGGGCGTACTCACGAACAATTTTGGAGGGATGAGGACGTGGCAGGAATTGAAAGCCAAGTGTTCTTTCGTGGAGGATAACTAGTCCTCCCAAAGACGACTGTGCAGCAAAGAGAAGATGGGCAACAACAGTGTTTAGCAGGTAATCCTGGGGCCGCAAACTCTCTACTTTGCAATGAGGAAAATCAACGTTCCCAGGAAGCCTCAATTTCCAGCAGCACAAAGCAGCGTATTAACAAGTCGCATCGCACTCTCTCTTGTACATCCCGTGGACACAGTGGCTCGTGACACTAGAAACCATTGCCATGCTGGGAGTCCTGACTGTGGTGTAAGGATATCAAGGTGAGGGCTTAGTTAGGCCTAGGTGACAGTACTTCTCTAGACTATCTACCAGTTCGGGAAAACCCTGTAGGTTTCGAAGCCGGACTTAAAGTGTAGTTGCCGCTTGAGGTAGACGGACGTCGTGGAGCAGCTCCCAGGAGCAGTGGTAGGCTAATTGTATTTTCTCCTGCAGCTCACGGTTCCTCCAGAGCGCAGACACCCTTTGCATGAAGGAAGGCATGGAACGTTGATAACTGGGTTGCTTTCAAGCTATCGCAATCCAGGTGTCTAACCAACGAAGCCCTTCACTGCCCGTCAGTCGGCATCTAGCTGTTCCCGACGGTAGATGGCTCAAGGCTCCACGAAGACACAGGCAGTCCTTTCTCAGTACGTTTTGGAACCTAACGCTGACAAGTGAGTCCAAAAGAGAGCTGATATGCTTCCTAGAGTTCACGAACCACAGGGACTAAGGCTCTATGCAATCTGTTGCTTCGCTAAGTCTGTCATGAGAACACCTGGACGTTAGCTTGAGGCTAGAGGCCCCATGTGGTGGGCCCATTCCCTGAAGACTACTGAAGGATGACCACCTACCAAGGGATGGCAACCTCCAAGCTTCTTGCCTAGAAACTCACATCATCACGATGGCAATTGTGTTACGAAGAGAAGCTGTGCAGCAACAGCGTTTCTTGGGGAGAATTGAGCCTGCGGCTCTGTAAATGCCGGTGAGGAAAATAAAGTTTCACTCGCAGCCTTACTTTCAAAAGGGACCACACAGAGCATTCACCCTGCTGTGTCTTTCTCTAGTTTGTACTCCCAAGGTGCGTTAGAAGGGAGATACTTGAGTTGTTTCACTTACCACATGCTAGATGTTTAGCAAAAGAAGATCTTTACTGCCCTTGTTTCGGCATATGGTTGTCCTCAGCCGAACACTTCTCTCAGCTCCTAGAAGCGACGGGCGGTCCATCGTGTACATCTTGGATCCCAGTGCAGACCTGTTTGTCCTAAGACACCAGAAATGCTTCCTACACTTAAAGCACCGCTTTGACAAACGCTGCCTGGAACCTGTTGCCTGCCTCTCTGTGTGACGAACAAAACAGTACCTTAGCTTGGGGCCAGTCCTCCTATATGTTTGGCTTACTCACCGACGATTGCTGAGGGATGAGCACCTAGCAGGGAGTGCAAGGCCACGTATGCCTCACGGGGTTGGGGGGGGGAAATCACTTGTCCTCACAAAGGCAATTCTGCAATGAAGAAAAGATAGGCCACTACACTGTTCATCAGTTAACCTTGAGGCCGCGTGTCGTCATTCCAGTGTGGTAAATAAACTTCCCATCACGCTTCAGTTTCCAAGTCGAGGGCACAGCGCCTTATGCTGCAGTGTCTGACTCCCTACTGGACGTTCAGCTGACCAACTACACCCTTTAGTGAGTAAACTTTGTGATACACTTTGTGATATGGGGTCGTGATTGTGGTGAAAGGATGAGCAAGTCATGGGTTAGTGAGGCCGGTTTGTACAATGTATCTCCAGAATACCTGGCTTTCAAGGGAGAGCCCGAAATTTTTCAGGCTACGCTGAAAGTCCAGTGGCCGCCTGGGGTAAATTGCATCACGTGCGAGTTCCCTGAAGGCGGGGTCGAATCACTGTACGTTTTGTGTGCTCTGGGTTCGGCGGAAATGCAGACACGTTTTGCATGAAGGAATGAACAGAACGCTGATAGCTGGCTCTTTCTAAGCTATCCCAACCTAGGTGTTTCTCTGACGCAGCCCTTCACTGCCCATGACTCGGCATCTAGCTGCTGCCAGCGGTGCATTGCTCACAACTCCCTGAAGACACAGGAGGCCCTTTTATCTGTTTCGGATCCTATTGCAGACCGGCGACTCAAGAGAGACCTGATATGCTTCCTAGGGTTCAAGAAACCCAGGGACTTAGGCTGCATGGGGTCTGTTGCATGCCTACCTCGTTCATGAGAAAACCTGAACAGTAGCTTAAGGCCAGAGGCCCCGTGTGCTTCTCTCCTTCCCTGAGGACAACCGAAGTAGGAGCACTTACCGAGGAACGGCAACATCCAATTTCCTTCCAGGAAATTCACTTGTCATCACAGAGGCAACTGTGCAACAACACTGTTTCCCAGGGAGAACTGAGCCCGCAGCTCTCTAAATCCCAATGAGGAAAATAAAGTTTCCCTTCAAGCCTTAGTTTCAAAATGGACCGCAGACCATTCACCCTGTGGTTTCCGTCTCTCCATGGCACGTCCAAGGTGCGCATAAAACGGAGATACTACAGTCGTTTCAACTTGCCGCATCCTAGCATTTGAACCAAAGACGTCCTTCACAGCCCTTCTTTCGGCCTATAGTTGCCCTCAACTGAGCTTCGCTCACAAGGCCCAGAAAGGACGGGCAGTCCATCGTTTACATCTTGGATCCTAGTGCAGACCCCCGTGTCCTAAGACGCCAGAAACGCTTCCTAGATTTAAAGCACCGCTCTGACAAACGCTGCCGTCAGCCTGCGGCCCGCCTATGTCTGTGACGAGAGAAGTAGAACGTTGGCCTGAGGCGAGTCGTCCAGGGTTGTGGGCGTACTCACGAACAATTTTGGAGGGATGAGGACGTGGCAGGAATTGAAAGCCAAGTGTTCTTTCGTGGAGGATAACTAGTCCTCCCAAAGACGACTGTGCAGCAAAGAGAAGATGGGCAACAACAGTGTTTAGCAGGTAATCCTGGGGCCGCAAACTCTCTACTTTGCAATGAGGAAAATCAACGTTCCCAGGAAGCCTCAATTTCCAGCAGCACAAAGCAGCGTATTAACAAGTCGCATCGCACTCTCTCTTGTACATCCCGTGGACACAGTGGCTCGTGACACTAGAAACCATTGCCATGCTGGGAGTCCTGACTGTGGTGTAAGGATATCAAGGTGAGGGCTTAGTTAGGCCTAGGTGACAGTACTTCTCTAGAATATCTACCAGTTCGGGAAAACCCTGTAGGTTTCGAAGCCGGACTTAAAGTGTAGTTGCCGCTTGAGGTAGACGGACGTCGTGGAGCCGCTCCCAGGAGCAGTGGTAGGCTAATTGTATTTTCTCCTGCAGCTCACGGTTCCTCCAGAGCGCAGACACCCTTTGCATGAAGGAAGGCATGGAACGTTGATAACTGGGTTGCTTTCAAGCTATCGCAATCCAGGTGTCTAACCAACGAAGCCCTTCACTGCCCGTCAGTCGGCATCTAGCTGTTCCCGACGGTAGATGGCTCAAGGCTCCACGAAGACACAGGCAGTCCTTTCTCAGTACGTTTTGGAACCTAACGCTGACAAGTGAGTCCAAAAGAGAGCTGATATGCTTCCTAGAGTTCACGAACCACAGGGACTAAGGCTCTATGCAATCTGTTGCTTCGCTAAGTCTGTCATGAGAACACCTGGACGTTAGCTTGAGGCTAGAGGCCCCATGTGGTGGGCCCATTCCCTGAAGACTACTGAAGGATGACCACCTACCAAGGGATGGCAACCTCCAAGCTTCTTGCCTAGAAACTCACATCATCACGATGGCAATTGTGTTACGAAGAGAAGCTGTGCAGCAACAGCGTTTCTTGGGGAGAATTGAGCCTGCGGCTCTGTAAATGCCGGTGAGGAAAAGAAAGTTTCACTCGCAGCCTTACTTTCAAAAGGGACCACACAGAGCATTCACCCTGCTGTGTCTTTCTCTAGTTTGTACTCCCAAGGTGCGTTAGAAGGGAGATACTTGAGTTGTTTCACTTACCACATGCTAGATGTTTAGCAAAAGAAGATCTTTACTGCCCTTGTTTCGGCATATGGTTGTCCTCAGCCGAACACTTCTCTCAGCTCCTAGAAGCGACGGGCGGTCCATCGTGTACATCTTGGATCCCAGTGCAGACCTGTTTGTCCTAAGACACCAGAAATGCTTCCTACACTTAAAGCACCGCTTTGACAAACGCTGCCTGGAACCTGTTGCCTGCCTCTCTGTGTGACGAACAAAACAGTACCTTAGCTTGGGGCCAGTCCCCCTATATGTTTGGCTTACTCACCGACGATTGCTGAGGGATGAGCACCTAGCAGGGAGTGCAAGGCCACGTATGCCTCACGGGGTTGGGGGGGGGGAAATCACTTGTCCTCACAAAGGCAATTCTGCAATGAAGAAAAGATAGGCCACTACACTGTTCATCAGTTAACCTTGAGGCCGCGTGTCATCATTCCAGTGTGGTAAATAAACTTCCCATCACGCTTCAGTTTCCAAGTCGAGGGCACAGCGCCTTATGCTGCAGTGTCTGACTCCCTACTGGACGTTCAGCTGACCAACTACACCCTTTAGTGAGTAAACTTTGTGATACACTTTGTGATATGGGGTCGTGATTGTGGTGAAAGGATGAGCAAGTCATGGGTTAGTGAGGCCGGTTTGTACAATGTATCTCCAGAATACCTGGCTTTCAAGGGAGAGCCCGAAATTTTTCAGGCTACGCTGAAAGTCCAGTGGCCGCCTGGGGTAAATTGCATCACGTGCGAGTTCCCTGAAGGCGGGGTCGAATCACTGTACGTTTTGTGTGCTCTGGGTTCGGCGGAAATGCAGACACGTTTTGCATGAAGGAATGAACAGAACGCTGATAGCTGGCTCTTTCTAAGCTATCCCAACCTAGGTGTTTCTCTGACGCAGCCCTTCACTGCCCATGACTCGGCATGTACCTGCTGCCAGCGGTGCATTGCTCACAACTCCCTGAAGACACAGGAGGCCCTTTTATCCGTTTCGGATCCTATTGCAGACCGGCGACTCAAGAGAGACCTGATATGCTTCCTAGGGTTCAAGAAACCCAGGGACTTAGGCTGCATGGGGTCTGTTGCATGCCTACCTCGTTCATGAGAAAACCTGAACAGTAGCTTAAGGCCAGAGGCCCCGTGTGCTTCTCCCCTTCCCTGAGGACAACCGAAGTAGGAGCACTTACCGAGGAACGGCAACATCCAATTTCCTTCCAGGAAATTCACTTGTCATCACAAAGGCAACTGTGCAACAACACTGTTTCCCAGGGAGAACTGAGCCCGCAGCTCTCTAAATCCCAATGAGGAAAATAAAGTTTCCCTTCAAGCCTTAGTTTCAAAATGGACCGCAGACCATTCACCCTGTGGTTTCCGTCTCTCCATGGCACGTCCAAGGTGCGCATAGCACGGAGATACTACAGTCGTTTCAACTTGCCGCATCCTAGCATTTGAACCAAAGACGCCCTTCACAGCCCTTCTTTCGGCCTATAGTTGCCCTCAACTGAGCTTCGCTCACAAGGCCCAGAAAGGACGGGCAGTCCGTCGTTTACATCTTGGATCCTAGTGCAGACCCCCGTGTCCTAAGACGCCAGAAACGCTTCCTAGATTTAAAGCACCGCTCTGACAAACGCTGCCGTGAGCCTGCGGCCCGCCTATGTCTGTGACGAGAGAAGTAGAACGTTGGCCTGAGGCGAGTCGTCCAGGGTTGTGGGCGTACTCACGAACAATTTTGGAGGGATGAGGACGTGGCAGGAATTGAAAGCCAAGTGTTCTTTCGTGGAGGATAACTAGTCCTCCCAAAGACGACTGTGCAGCAAAGAGAAGATGGGCAACAACAGTGTTTAGCAGGTAATCCTGGGGCCGCAAACTCTCTACTTTGCAATGAGGAAAATCAACGTTCCCAGGAAGCCTCAATTTCCAGCAGCACAAAGCAGCGTATTAACAAGTCGCATCGCACTCTCTCTTGTACATCCCGTGGACACAGTGGCTCGTGACACTAGAAACCATTGCCATGCTGGGAGTCCTGACTGTGGTGTAAGGATATCAAGGTGAGGGCTTAGTTAGGCCTAGGTGACAGTACTTCTCTAGACTATCTACCAGTTCGGGAAAACCCTGTAGGTTTCGAAGCCGGACTTAAAGTGTAGTTGCCGCTTGAGGTAGACGGACGTCGTGGAGCAGCTCCCAGGAGCAGTGGTAGGCTAATTGTATTTTCTCCTGCAGCTCACGGTTCCTCCAGAGCGCAGACACCCTTTGCATGAAGGAAGGCATGGAACGTTGATAACTGGGTTGCTTTCAAGCTATCGCAATCCAGGTGTCTAACCAACGAAGCCCTTCACTGCCCGTCAGTCGGCATCTAGCTGTTCCCGACGGTAGATGGCTCAAGGCTCCACGAAGACACAGGCAGTCCTTTCTCAGTACGTTTTGGAACCTAACGCTGACAAGTGAGTCCAAAAGAGAGCTGATATGCTTCCTAGAGTTCACGAACCACAGGGACTAAGGCTCTATGCAATCTGTTGCTTCGCTAAGTCTGTCATGAGAACACCTGGACGTTAGCTTGAGGCTAGAGGCCCCATGTGGTGGGCCCATTCCCTGAAGACTACTGAAGGATGACCACCTACCAAGGGATGGCAACCTCCAAGCTTCTTGCCTAGAAACTCACATCATCACGATGGCAATTGTATTACGAAGAGAAGCTGTGCAGCAACAGCGTTTCTTGGGGAGAATTGAGCCTGCGGCTCTGTAAATGCCGGTGAGGAAAATAAAGTTTCACTCGCAGCCTTACTTTCAAAAGGGACCACACAGAGCATTCACCCTGCTGTGTCTTTCTCTAGTTTGTACTCCCAAGGTGCGTTAGAAGGGAGATACTTGAGTTGTTTCACTTACCACATGCTAGATGTTTAGCAAAAGAAGATCTTTACTGCCCTTGTTTCGGCATATGGTTGTCCTCAGCCGAACACTTCTCTCAGCTCCTAGAAGCGACGGGCGGTCCATCGTGTACATCTTGGATCCCAGTGCAGACCTGTTTGTCCTAAGACACCAGAAATGCTTCCTACACTTAAAGCACCGCTTTGACAAACGCTGCCTGGAACCTGTTGCCTGCCTCTCTGTGTGACGAACAAAACAGTACCTTAGCTTGGGGCCAGTCCCCCTATATGTTTGGCTTACTCACCGACGATTGCTGAGGGATGAGCACCTAGCAGGGAGTGCAAGGCCACGTATGCCTCACGGGGTTGGGGGGGGGAAATCACTTGTCCTCACAAAGGCAATTCTGCAATGAAGAAAAGATAGGCCACTACACTGTTCATCAGTTAACCTTGAGGCCGCGTGTCGTCATTCCAGTGTGGTAAATAAACTTCCCATCACGCTTCAGTTTCCAAGTCGAGGGCACAGCGCCTTATGCTGCAGTGTCTGACTCCCTACTGGACGTTCAGCTGACCAACTACACCCTTTAGTGAGTAAACTTTGTGATACACTTTGTGATATGGGGTCGTGATTGTGGTGAAAGGATGAGCAAGTCATGGGTTAGTGAGGCCGGTTTGTACAATGTATCTCCAGAATACCTGGCTTTCAAGGGAGAGCCCGAAATTTTTCAGGCTACGCTGAAAGTCCAGTGGCCGCCTGGGGTAAATTGCATCACGTGCGAGTTCCCTGAAGGCGGGGTCGAATCACTGTACGTTTTGTGTGCTCTGGGTTCGGCGGAAATGCAGACACGTTTTGCATGAAGGAATGAACAGAACGCTGATAGCTGGCTCTTTCTAAGCTATCCCAACCTAGGTGTTTCTCTGACGCAGCCCTTCACTGCCCATGACTCGGCATGTAGCTGCTGCCAGCGGTGCATTGCTCACAACTCCCTGAAGACACAGGAGGCCCTTTTATCCGTTTCGGATCCTATTGCAGACCGGCGACTCAAGAGAGACCTGATATGCTTCCTAGGGTTCAAGAAACCCAGGGACTTAGGCTGCATGGGGTCTGTTGCATGCCTACCTCGTTCATGAGAAAACCTGAACAGTAGCTTAAGGCCAGAGGCCCCGTGTGCTTCTCCCCTTCCCTGAGGACAACCGAAGTAGGAGCACTTACCGAGGAACGGCAACATCCAATTTCCTTCCAGGAAATTCACTTGTCATCACAAAGGCAACTGTGCAACAACACTGTTTCCCAGGGAGAACTGAGCCCGCAGCTCTCTAAATCCCAATGAGGAAAACAAAGTTTCCCTTCAAGCCTTAGTTTCAAAATGGACCGCAGACCATTCACCCTGTGGTTTCCGTCTCTCCATGGCACGTCCAAGGTGCGCATAGCACGGAGATACTACAGTCGTTTCAACTTGCCGCATCCTAGCATTTGAACAAAAGACGCCCTTCACAGCCCTTCTTTCGGCCTATAGTTGCCCTCAACTGAGCTTCGCTCACAAGGCCCAGAAAGGACGGGCAGTCCGTCGTTCACATCTTGGATCCTAGTGCAGACCCCCGTGTCCTAAGACGCCAGAAACGCTTCCTAGATTTAAAGCACCGCTCTGACAAACGCTGCCGTCAGCCTGCGGCCCGCCTATGTCTGTGACGAGAGAAGTAGAACGTTGGCCTGAGGCGAGTCGTCCAGGGTTGTGGGCGTACTCACGAACAATTTTGGAGGGATGAGGACGTGGCAGGAATTGAAAGCCAAGTGTTCTTTCGTGGAGGATAACTAGTCCTCCCAAAGACGACTGTGCAGCAAAGAGAAGATGGGCAACAACAGTGTTTAGCAGGTAATCCTGGGGCCGCAAACTCTCTACTTTGCAATGAGGAAAATCAACGTTCCCAGGAAGCCTCAATTTCCAGCAGCACAAAGCAGCGTATTAACAAGTCGCATCGCACTCTCTCTTGTACATCCCGTGGACACAGTGGCTCGTGACACTAGAAACCATTGCCATGCTGGGAGTCCTGACTGTGGTGTAAGGATATCAAGGTGAGGGCTTAGTTAGGCCTAGGTGACAGTACTTCTCTAGACTATCTACCAGTTCGGGAAAACCCTGTAGGTTTCGAAGCCGGACTTAAAGTGTAGTTGCCGCTTGAGGTAGACGGACGTCGTGGAGCAGCTCCCAGGAGCAGTGGTAGGCTAATTGTATTTTCTCCTGCAGCTCACGGTTCCTCCAGAGCGCAGACACCCTTTGCATGAAGGAAGGCATGGAACGTTGATAACTGGGTTGCTTTCAAGCTATCGCAATCCAGGTGTCTAACCAACGAAGCCCTTCACTGCCCGTCAGTCGGCATCTAGCTGTTCCCGACGGTAGATGGCTCAAGGCTCCACGAAGACACAGGCAGTCCTTTCTCAGTACGTTTTGGAACCTAACGCTGACAAGTGAGTCCAAAAGAGAGCTGATATGCTTCCTAGAGTTCACGAACCACAGGGACTAAGGCTCTATGCAATCTGTTGCTTCGCTAAGTCTGTCATGAGAACACCTGGACGTTAGCTTGAGGCTAGAGGCCCCATGTGGTGGGCCCATTCCCTGAAGACTACTGAAGGATGACCACCTACCAAGGGATGGCAACCTCCAAGCTTCTTGCCTAGAAACTCACATCATCACGATGGCAATTGTGTTACGAAGAGAAGCTGTGCAGCAACAGCGTTTCTTGGGGAGAATTGAGCCTGCGGCTCTGTAAATGCCGGTGAGGAAAAGAAAGTTTCACTCACAGCCTTACTTTCAAAAGGGACCACACAGAGCATTCACCCTGCTGTGTCTTTCTCTAGTTTGTACTCCCAAGGTGCGTTAGAAGGGAGATACTTGAGTTGTTTCACTTACCACATGCTAGATGTTTAGCAAAAGAAGATCTTTACTGCCCTTGTTTCGGCATATGGTTGTCCTCAGCCGAACACTTCTCTCAGCTCCTAGAAGCGACGGGCGGTCCATCGTGTACATCTTGGATCCCAGTGCAGACCTGTTTGTCCTAAGACACCAGAAATGCTTCCTACACTTAAAGCACCGCTTTGACAAACGCTGCCTGGAACCTGTTGCCTGCCTCTCTGTGTGACGAACAAAACAGTACCTTAGCTTGGGGCCAGTCCCCCTATATGTTTGGCTTACTCACCGACGATTGCTGAGGGATGAGCACCTAGCAGGGAGTGCAAGGCCACGTATGCCTCACGGGGTTGGGGGGGGGGAAATCACTTGTCCTCACAAAGGCAATTCTGCAATGAAGAAAAGATAGGCCACTACACTGTTCATCAGTTAACCTTGAGGCCGCGTGTCGTCATTCCAGTGTGGTAAATAAACTTCCCATCACGCTTCAGTTTCCAAGTCGAGGGCACAGCGCCTTATGCTGCAGTGTCTGACTCCCTACTGGACGTTCAGCTGACCAACTACACCCTTTAGTGAGTAAACTTTGTGATACACTTTGTGATATGGGGTCGTGATTGTGGTGAAAGGATGAGCAAGTCATGGGTTAGTGAGGCCGGTTTGTACAATGTATCTCCAGAATACCTGGCTTTCAAGGGAGAGCCCGAAATTTTTCAGGCTACGCTGAAAGTCCAGTGGCCGCCTGGGGTAAATTGCATCACGTGCGAGTTCCCTGAAGGCGGGGTCGAATCACTGTACGTTTTGTGTGCTCTGGGTTCGGCGGAAATGCAGACACGTTTTGCATGAAGGAATGAACAGAACGCTGATAGCTGGCTCTTTCTAAGCTATCCCAACCTAGGTGTTTCTCTGACGCAGCCCTTCACTGCCCATGACTCGGCATCTAGCTGCTGCCAGCGGTGCATTGCTCACAACTCCCTGAAGACACAGGAGGCCCTTTTATCCGTTTCGGATCCTATTGCAGACCGGCGACTCAAGAGAGACCTGATATGCTTCCTAGGGTTCAAGAAACCCAGGGACTTAGGCTGCATGGGGTCTGTTGCATGCCTACCTCGTTCATGAGAAAACCTGAACAGTAGCTTAAGGCCAGAGGCCCCGTGTGCTTCTCCCCTTCCCTGAGGACAACCGAAGTAGGAGCACTTACCGAGGAACGGCAACATCCAATTTCCTTCCAGGAAATTCACTTGTCATCACAAAGGCAACTGTGCAACAACACTGTTTCCCAGGGAGAACTGAGCCTGCAGCTCTCTAAATCCCAATGAGGAAAATAAAGTTTCCCTTCAAGCCTTAGTTTCAAAATGGACCGCAGACCATTCACCCTGTGGTTTCCGTCTCTCCATGGCACGTCCAAGGTGCGCATAGCACGGAGATACTACAGTCGTTTCAACTTGCCGCATCCTAGCATTTGAACCAAAGACGCCCTTCACAGCCCTTCTTTCGGCCTATAGTTGCCCTCAACTGAGCTTCGCTCACAAGGCCCAGAAAGGACGGGCAGTCCGTCGTTCACATCTTGGATCCTAGTGCAGACCCCCGTGTCCTAAGACGCCAGAAACGCTTCCTAGATTTAAAGCACCGCTCTGACAAACGCTGCCGTCAGCCTGCGGCCCGCCTATGTCTGTGACGAGAGAAGTAGAACGTTGGCCTGAGGCGAGTCGTCCAGGGTTGTGGGCGTACTCACGAACAATTTTGGAGGGATGAGGACGTGGCAGGAATTGAAAGCCAAGTGTTCTTTCGTGGAGGATAACTAGTCCTCCCAAAGACGACTGTGCAGCAAAGAGAAGATGGGCAACAACAGTGTTTAGCAGGTAATCCTGGGGCCGCAAACTCTCTACTTTGCAATGAGGAAAATCAACGTTCCCAGGAAGCCTCAATTTCCAGCAGCACAAAGCAGCGTATTAACAAGTCGCATCGCACTCTCTCTTGTACATCCCGTGGACACAGTGGCTCGTGACACTAGAAACCATTGCCATGCTGGGAGTCCTGACTGTGGTGTAAGGATATCAAGGTGAGGGCTTAGTTAGGCCTAGGTGACAGTACTTCTCTAGACTATCTACCAGTTCGGGAAAACCCTGTAGGTTTCGAAGCCGGACTTAAAGTGTAGTTGCCGCTTGAGGTAGACGGACGTCGTGGAGCAGCTCCCAGGAGCAGTGGTAGGCTAATTGTATTTTCTCCTGCAGCTCACGGTTCCTCCAGAGCGCAGACACCCTTTGCATGAAGGAAGGCATGGAACGTTGATAACTGGGTTGCTTTCAAGCTATCGCAATCCAGGTGTCTAACCAACGAAGCCCTTCACTGCCCGTCAGTCGGCATCTAGCTGTTCCCGACGGTAGATGGCTCAAGGCTCCACGAAGACACAGGCAGTCCTTTCTCAGTACGTTTTGGAACCTAACGCTGACAAGTGAGTCCAAAAGAGAGCTGATATGCTTCCTAGAGTTCACGAACCACAGGGACTAAGGCTCTATGCAATCTGTTGCTTCGCTAAGTCTGTCATGAGAACACCTGGACGTTAGCTTGAGGCTAGAGGCCCCATGTGGTGGGCCCATTCCCTGAAGACTACTGAAGGATGACCACCTACCAAGGGATGGCAACCTCCAAGCTTCTTGCCTAGAAACTCACATCATCACGATGGCAATTGTATTACGAAGAGAAGCTGTGCAGCAACAGCGTTTCTTGGGGAGAATTGAGCCTGCGGCTCTGTAAATGCCGGTGAGGAAAATAAAGTTTCACTCGCAGCCTTACTTTCAAAAGGGACCACACAGAGCATTCACCCTGCTGTGTCTTTCTCTAGTTTGTACTCCCAAGGTGCGTTAGAAGGGAGATACTTGAGTTGTTTCACTTACCACATGCTAGATGTTTAGCAAAAGAAGATCTTTACTGCCCTTGTTTCGGCATATGGTTGTCCTCAGCCGAACACTTCTCTCAGCTCCTAGAAGCGACGGGCGGTCCATCGTGTACATCTTGGATCCCAGTGCAGACCTGTTTGTCCTAAGACACCAGAAATGCTTCCTACACTTAAAGCACCGCTTTGACAAACGCTGCCTGGAACCTGTTGCCTGCCTCTCTGTGTGACGAACAAAACAGTACCTTAGCTTGGGGCCAGTCCCCCTATATGTTTGGCTTACTCACCGACGATTGCTGAGGGATGAGCACCTAGCAGGGAGTGCAAGGCCACGTATGCCTCACGGGGTTGGGGGGGGGGAAATCACTTGTCCTCACAAAGGCAATTCTGCAATGAAGAAAAGATAGGCCACTACACTGTTCATCAGTTAACCTTGAGGCCGCGTGTCGTCATTCCAGTGTGGTAAATAAACTTCCCATCACGCTTCAGTTTCCAAGTCGAGGGCACAGCGCCTTATGCTGCAGTGTCTGACTCCCTACTGGACGTTCAGCTGACCAACTACACCCTTTAGTGAGTAAACTTTGTGATACACTTTGTGATATGGGGTCGTGATTGTGGTGAAAGGATGAGCAAGTCATGGGTTAGTGAGGCCGGTTTGTACAATGTATCTCCAGAATACCTGGCTTTCAAGGGAGAGCCCGAAATTTTTCAGGCTACGCTGAAAGTCCAGTGGCCGCCTGGGGTAAATTGCATCACGTGCGAGTTCCCTGAAGGCGGGGTCGAATCACTGTACGTTTTGTGTGCTCTGGGTTCGGCGGAAATGCAGACACGTTTTGCATGAAGGAATGAACAGAACGCTGATAGCTGGCTCTTTCTAAGCTATCCCAACCTAGGTGTTTCTCTGACGCAGCCCTTCACTGCCCATGACTCGGCATGTAGCTGCTGCCAGCGGTGCATTGCTCACAACTCCCTGAAGACACAGGAGGCCCTTTTATCCGTTTCGGATCCTATTGCAGACCGGCGACTCAAGAGAGACCTGATATGCTTCCTAGGGTTCAAGAAACCCAGGGACTTAGGCTGCATGGGGTCTGTTGCATGCCTACCTCATTCATGAGAAAACCTGAACAGTAGCTTAAGGCCAGAGGCCCCGTGTGCTTCTCCCCTTCCCTGAGGACAACCGAAGTAGGAGCACTTACCGAGGAACGGCAACATCCAATTTCCTTCCAGGAAATTCACTTGTCATCACAAAGGCAACTGTGCAACAACACTGTTTCCCAGGGAGAACTGAGCCCGCAGCTCTCTAAATCCCAATGAGGAAAACAAAGTTTCCCTTCAAGCCTTAGTTTCAAAATGGACCGCAGACCATTCACCCTGTGGTTTCCGTCTCTCCATGGCACGTCCAAGGTGCGCATAGCACGGAGATACTACAGTCGTTTCAACTTGCCGCATCCTAGCATTTGAACCAAAGACGCCCTTCACAGCCCTTCTTTCGGCCTATAGTTGCCCTCAACTGAGCTTCGCTCACAAGGCCCAGAAAGGACGGGCAGTCCGTCGTTCACATCTTGGATCCTAGTGCAGACCCCCGTGTCCTAAGACGCCAGAAACGCTTCCTAGATTTAAAGCACCGCTCTGACAAACGCTGCCGTCAGCCTGCGGCCCGCCTATGTCTGTGACGAGAGAAGTAGAACGTTGGCCTGAGGCGAGTCGTCCAGGGTTGTGGGCGTACTCACGAACAATTTTGGAGGGATGAGGACGTGGCAGGAATTGAAAGCCAAGTGTTCTTTCGTGGAGGATAACTAGTCCTCCCAAAGACGACTGTGCAGCAAAGAGAAGATGGGCAACAACAGTGTTTAGCAGGTAATCCTGGGGCCGCAAACTCTCTACTTTGCAATGAGGAAAATCAACGTTCCCAGGAAGCCTCAATTTCCAGCAGCACAAAGCAGCGTATTAACAAGTCGCATCGCACTCTCTCTTCTACATCCCGTGGACACAGTGGCTCGTGACACTAGAAACCATTGCCATGCTGGGAGTCCTGACTGTGGTGTAAGGATATCAAGGTGAGGGCTTAGTTAGGCCTAGGTGACAGTACTTCTCTAGACTATCTACCAGTTCGGGAAAACCCTGTAGGTTTCGAAGCCGGACTTAAAGTGTAGTTGCCGCTTGAGGTAGACGGACGTCGTGGAGCAGCTCCCAGGAGCAGTGGTAGACTAATTGTATTTTCTCCTGCAGCTCACGGTTCCTCCAGAGCGCAGACACCCTTTGCATGAAGGAAGGCATGGAACGTTGATAACTGGGTTGCTTTCAAGCTATCGCAATCCAGGTGTCTAACCAACGAAGCCCTTCACTGCCCGTCAGTCGGCATCTAGCTGTTCCCGACGGTAGATGGCTCAAGGCTCCACGAAGACACAGGCAGTCCTTTCTCAGTACGTTTTGGAACCTAACGCTGACAAGTGAGTCCAAAAGAGAGCTGATATGCTTCCTAGAGTTCACGAACCACAGGGACTAAGGCTCTATGCAATCTGTTGCTTCGCTAAGTCTGTCATGAGAACACCTGGACGTTAGCTTGAGGCTAGAGGCCCCATGTGGTGGGCCCATTCCCTGAAGACTACTGAAGGATGACCACCTACCAAGGGATGGCAACCTCCAAGCTTCTTGCCTAGAAACTCACATCATCACGATGGCAATTGTGTTACGAAGAGAAGCTGTGCAGCAACAGCGTTTCTTGGGGAGAATTGAGCCTGCGGCTCTGTAAATGCCGGTGAGGAAAAGAAAGTTTCACTCGCAGCCTTACTTTCAAAAGGGACCACACAGAGCATTCACCCTGCTGTGTCTTTCTCTAGTTTGTACTCCCAAGGTGCGTTAGAAGGGAGATACTTGAGTTGTTTCACTTACCACATGCTAGATGTTTAGCAAAAGAAGATCTTTACTGCCCTTGTTTCGGCATATGGTTGTCCTCAGCCGAACACTTCTCTCAGCTCCTAGAAGCGACGGGCGGTCCCTCGTGTACATCTTGGATCCCAGTGCAGACCTGTTTGTCCTAAGACACCAGAAATGCTTCCTACACTTAAAGCACCGCTTTGACAAACGCTGCCTGGAACCTGTTGCCTGCCTCTCTGTGTGACGAACAAAACAGTACCTTAGCTTGGGGCCAGTCCCCCTATATGTTTGGCTTACTCACCGACGATTGCTGAGGGATGAGCACCTAGCAGGGAGTGCAAGGCCACGTATGCCTCACGGGGTTGGGGGGGGGGAAATCACTTGTCCTCACAAAGGCAATTCTGCAATGAAGAAAAGATAGGCCACTACACTGTTCATCAGTTAACCTTGAGGCCGCGTGTCGTCATTCCAGTGTGGTAAATAAACTTCCCATCACGCTTCAGGTTCCAAGTCGAGGGCACAGCGCCTTATGCTGCAGTGTCTGACTCCCTACTGGACGTTCAGCTGACCAACTACACCCTTTAGTGAGTAAACTTTGTGATACACTTTGTGATATGGGGTCGTGATTGTGGTGAAAGGATGAGCAAGTCATGGGTTAGTGAGGCCGGTTTGTACAATGTATCTCCAGAATACCTGGCTTTCAAGGGAGAGCCCGAAATTTTTCAGGCTACGCTGAAAGTCCAGTGGCCGCCTGGGGTAAATTGCATCACGTGCGAGTTCCCTGAAGGCGGGGTCGAATCACTGTACGTTTTGTGTGCTCTGGGTTCGGCGGAAATGCAGACACGTTTTGCATGAAGGAATGAACAGAACGCTGATAGCTGGCTCTTTCTAAGCTATCCCAACCTAGGTGTTTCTCTGACGCAGCCCTTCACTGCCCATGACTCGGCATCTAGCTGCTGCCAGCGGTGCATTGCTCACAACTCCCTGAAGACACAGGAGGCCCTTTTATCCGTTTCAGATCCTATTGCAGACCGGCGACTCAAGAGAGACCTGATATGCTTCCTAGGGTTCAAGAAACCCAGGGACTTAGGCTGCATGGGGTCTGTTGCATGCCTACCTCGTTCATGAGAAAACCTGAACAGTAGCTTAAGGCCAGAGGCCCCGTGTGCTTCTCCCCTTCCCTGAGGACAACCGAAGTAGGAGCACTTACCGAGGAACGGCAACATCCAATTTCCTTCCAGGAAATTCACTTGTCATCACAAAGGCAACTGTGCAACAACACTGTTTCCCAGGGAGAACTGAGCCCGCAGCTCTCTAAATCCCAATGAGGAAAATAAAGTTTCCCTTCAAGCCTTAGTTTCAAAATGGACCGCAGACCATTCACCCTGTGGTTTCCGTCTCTCCATGGCACGTCCAAGGTGCGCATAGCACGGAGATACTACAGTCGTTTCAACTTGCCGCATCCTAGCATTTGAACCAAAGACGCCCTTCACAGCCCTTCTTTCGGCCTATAGTTGCCCTCAACTGAGCTTCGCTCACAAGGCCCAGAAAGGACGGGCAGTCCGTCGTTCACATCTTGGATCCTAGTGCAGACCCCCGTGTCCTAAGACGCCAGAAACGCTTCCTAGATTTAAAGCACCGCTCTGACAAACGCTGCCGTCAGCCTGCGGCCCGCCTATGTCTGTGACGAGAGAAGTAGAACGTTGGCCTGAGGCGAGTCGTCCAGGGTTGTGGGCGTACTCACGAACAATTTTGGAGGGATGAGGACGTGGCAGGAATTGAAAGCCAAGTGTTCTTTCGTGGAGGATAACTAGTCCTCCCAAAGACGACTGTGCAGCAAAGAGAAGATGGGCAACAACAGTGTTTAGCAGGTAATC
The DNA here is from genome assembly GCF_039906515.1 of Pseudorca crassidens. NCBI lineage: Eukaryota > Metazoa > Chordata > Mammalia > Artiodactyla > Delphinidae > Pseudorca > Pseudorca crassidens. The sequence goes on from NC_090305.1 coordinate 47,824,491, forward strand.
CTGGGGCCGCAAACTCTCTACTTTGCAATGAGGAAAATCAACGTTCCCAGGAAGCCTCAATTTCCAGCAGCACAAAGCAGCGTATTAACAAGTCGCATCGCACTCTCTCTTGTACATCCCGTGGACACAGTGGCTCGTGACACTAGAAACCATTGCCATGCTGGGAGTCCTGACTGTGGTGTAAGGATATCAAGGTGAGGGCTTAGTTAGGCCTAGGTGACAGTACTTCTCTAGACTATCTACCAGTTCGGGAAAACCCTGTAGGTTTCGAAGCCGGACTTAAAGTGTAGTTGCCGCTTGAGGTAGACGGACGTCATGGAGCAGCTCCCAGGAGCAGTGGTAGGCTAATTGTATTTTCTCCTGCAGCTCACGGTTCCTCCAGAGCGCAGACACCCTTTGCATGAAGGAAGGCATGGAACGTTGATAACTGGGTTGCTTTCAAGCTATCGCAATCCAGGTGTCTAACCAACGAAGCCCTTCACTGCCCGTCAGTCGGCATCTAGCTGTTCCCGACGGTAGATGGCTCAAGGCTCCACGAAGACACAGGCAGTCCTTTCTCAGTACGTTTTGGAACCTAACGCTGACAAGTGAGTCCAAAAGAGAGCTGATATGCTTCCTAGAGTTCACGAACCACAGGGACTAAGGCTCTATGCAATCTGTTGCTTCGCTAAGTCTGTCATGAGAACACCTGGACGTTAGCTTGAGGCTAGAGGCCCCATGTGGTGGGCCCATTCCCTGAAGACTACTGAAGGATGACCACCTACCAAGGGATGACAACCTCCAAGCTTCTTGCCTAGAAACTCACATCATCACGATGGCAATTGTGTTACGAAGAGAAGCTGTGCAGCAACAGCGTTTCTTGGGGAGAATTGAGCCTGCGGCTCTGTAAATGCCGGTGAGGAAAATAAAGTTTCACTCGCAGCCTTACTTTCAAAAGGGACCACACAGAGCATTCACCCTGCTGTGTCTTTCTCTAGTTTGTACTCCCAAGGTGCGTTAGAAGGGAGATACTTGAGTTGTTTCACTTACCACATGCTAGATGTTTAGCAAAAGAAGATCTTTACTGCCCTTGTTTCGGCATATGGTTGTCCTCAGCCGAACACTTCTCTTAGCTCCTAGAAGCGACGGGCGGTCCATCGTGTACATCTTGGATCCCAGTGCAGACCTGTTTGTCCTAAGACACCAGAAATGCTTCATACACTTAAAACACCGCTTTGACAAACGCTGCCTGGAACCTGTTGCCTGCCTCTCTGTGTGACGAACAAAACAGTACCTTAGCTTGGGGCCAGTCCCCCTATATGTTTGGCTTACTCACCGACGATTGCTGAGGGATGAGCACCTAGCAGGGAGTGCAAGGCCACGTATGCCTCACGGGGTTGGGGGGGGGGAAATCACTTGTCCTCACAAAGGCAATTCTGCAATGAAGAAAAGATAGGCCACTACACTGTTCATCAGTTAACCTTGAGGCCGCGTGTCGTCATTCCAGTGTGGTAAATAAACTTCCCATCACGCTTCAGTTTCCAAGTCGAGGGCACAGCACCTTATGCTGCAGTGTCTGACTCCCTACTGGACGTTCAGCTGACCAACTACACCCTTTAGTGAGTAAACTTTGTGATACACTTTGTGATATGGGGTCGTGATTGTGGTGAAAGGATGAGCAAGTCATGGGTTAGTGAGGCCGGTTTGTACAATGTATCTCCAGAATACCTGGCTTTCAAGGGAGAGCCCGAAATTTTTCAGGCTACGCTGAAAGTCCAGTGGCCGCCTGGGGTAAATTGCATCACGTGCGAGTTCCCTGAAGGCGGGGTCGAATCACTGTACGTTTTGTGTGCTCTGGGTTCGGCGGAAATGCAGACACGTTTTGCATGAAGGAATGAACAGAACGCTGATAGCTGGCTCTTTCTAAGCTATCCCAACCTAGGTGTTTCTCTGACGCAGCCCTTCACTGCCCATGACTCGGCATCTAGCTGCTGCCAGCGGTGCATTGCTCACAACTCCCTGAAGACACAGGAGGCCCTTTTATCCGTTTCGGATCCTATTGCAGACCGGCGACTCAAGAGAGACCTGATATGCTTCCTAGGGTTCAAGAAACCCAGGGACTTAGGCTGCATGGGGTCTGTTGCATGCCTACCTCGTTCATGAGAAAACCTGAACAGTAGCTTAAGGCCAGAGGCCCCGTGTGCTTCTCCCCTTCCCTGAGGACAACCGAAGTAGGAGCACTTACCGAGGAACGGCAACATCCAATTTCCTTCCAGGAAATTCACTTGTCATCACAAAGGCAACTGTGCAACAACACTGTTTCCCAGGGAGAACTGAGCCCGCAGCTCTCTAAATCCCAATGAGGAAAACAAAGTTTCCCTTCAAGCCTTAGTTTCAAAATGGACCGCAGACCATTCACCCTGTGGTTTCCGTCTCTCCATGGCACGTCCAAGGTGCGCATAGCACGGAGATACTACAGTCGTTTCAACTTGCCGCATCCTAGCATTTGAACCAAAGACGCCCTTCACAGCCCTTCTTTCGGCCTATAGTTGCCCTCAACTGAGCTTCGCTCACAAGGCCCAGAAAGGACGGGCAGTCCGTCGTTTACATCTTGGATCCTAGTGCAGACCCCCGTGTCCTAAGACGCCAGAAACGCTTCCTAGATTTAAAGCACCGCTCTGACAAACGCTGCCGTCAGCCTGCGGCCCGCCTATGTCTGTGACGAGAGAAGTAGAACGTTGGCCTGAGGCGAGTCGTCCAGGGTTGTGGGCGTACTCACGAACAATTTTGGAGGGATGAGGACGTGGCAGGAATTGAAAGCCAAGTGTTCTTTCGTGGAGGATAACTAGTCCTCCCAAAGACGACTGTGCAGCAAAGAGAAGATGGGCAACAACAGTGTTTAGCAGGTAATCCTGGGGCCGCAAACTCTCTACTTTGCAATGAGGAAAATCAACGTTCCCAGGAAGCCTCAATTTCCAGCAGCACAAAGCAGCGTATTAACAAGTCGCATCGCACTCTCTCTTGTACATCCCGTGGACACAGTGGCTCGTGACACTAGAAACCATTGCCATGCTGGGAGTCCTGACTGTGGTGTAAGGATATCAAGGTGAGGGCTTAGTTAGGCCTAGGTGACAGTACTTCTCTAGACTATCTACCAGTTCGGGAAAACCCTGTAGGTTTCGAAGCCGGACTTAAAGTGTAGTTGCCGCTTGAGGTAGACGGACGTCGTGGAGCAGCTCCCAGGAGCAGTGGTAGGCTAACTGTATTTTCTCCTGCAGCTCACGGTTCCTCCAGAGCGCAGACACCCTTTGCATGAAGGAAGGCATGGAACGTTGATAACTGGGTTGCTTTCAAGCTATCGCAATCCAGGTGTCTAACCAACGAAGCCCTTCACTGCCCGTCAGTCGGCATCTAGCTGTTCCCGACGGTAGATGGCTCAAGGCTCCACGAAGACACAGGCAGTCCTTTCTCAGTACGTTTTGGAACCTAACGCTGACAAGTGAGTCCAAAAGAGAGCTGATATGCTTCCTAGAGTTCACGAACCACAGGGACTAAGGCTCTATGCAATCTGTTGCTTCGCTAAGTCTGTCATGAGAACACCTGGACGTTAGCTTGAGGCTAGAGGCCCCATGTGGTGGGCCCATTCCCTGAAGACTACTGAAGGATGACCACCTACCAAGGGATGGCAACCTCCAAGCTTCTTGCCTAGAAACTCACATCATCACGATGGCAATTGTGTTACGAAGAGAAGCTGTGCAGCAACAGCGTTTCTTGGGGAGAATTGAGCCTGCGGCTCTGTAAATGCCGGTGAGGAAAAGAAAGTTTCACTCGCAGCCTTACTTTCAAAAGGGACCACACAGAGCATTCACCCTGCTGTGTCTTTCTCTAGTTTGTACTCCCAAGGTGCGTTAGAAGGGAGATACTTGAGTTGTTTCACTTACCACATGCTAGATGTTTAGCAAAAGAAGATCTTTACTGCCCTTGTTTCGGCATATGGTTGTCCTCAGCCGAACACTTCTCTCAGCTCCTAGAAGCGATGGGCGGTCCCTCGTGTACATCTTGGATCCCAGTGCAGACCTGTTTGTCCTAAGACACCAGAAATGCTTCCTACACTTAAAGCACCGCTTTGACAAACGCTGCCTGGAACCTGTTGCCTGCCTCTCTGTGTGACGAACAAAACAGTACCTTAGCTTGGGGCCAGTCCCCCTATATGTTTGGCTTACTCACCGACGATTGCTGAGGGATGAGCACCTAGCAGGGAGTGCAAGGCCACGTATGCCTCACGGGGTTGGGGGGGGGGAAATCACTTGTCCTCACAAAGGCAATTCTGCAATGAAGAAAAGATAGGCCACTACACTGTTCATCAGTTAACCTTGAGGCCGCGTGTCGTCGTCATTCCAGTGTGGTAAATAAACTTCCCATCACGCTTCAGTTTCCAAGTCGAGGGCACAGCGCCTTATGCTGCAGTGTCTGACTCCCTACTGGACGTTCAGCTGACCAACTACACCCTTTAGTGAGTAAACTTTGTGATACACTTTGTGATATGGGGTCGTGATTGTGGTGAAAGGATGAGCAAGTCATGGGTTAGTGAGGCCGGTTTGTACAATGTATCTCCAGAATACCTGGCTTTCAAGGGAGAGCCCGAAATTTTTCAGGCTACGCTGAAAGTCCAGTGGCCGCCTGGGGTAAATTGCATCACGTGCGAGTTCCCTGAAGGCGGGGTCGAATCACTGTACATTTTGTGTGCTCTGGGTTCAGCGGAAATGCAGACACGTTTTGCATGAAGGAATGAACAGAACGCTGATAGCTGGCTCTTTCTAAGCTATCCCAACCTAGGTGTTTCTCTGACGCAGCCCTTCACTGCCCATGACTCGGCATGTAGCTGCTGCCAGCGGTGCATTGCTCACAACTCCCTGAAGACACAGGAGGCCCTTTTATCCGTTTCGGATCCTATTGCAGACCGGCGACTCAAGAGAGACCTGATATGCTTCCTAGGGTTCAAGAAACCCAGGGACTTAGGCTGCATGGGGTCTGTTGCATGCCTACCTCGTTCATGAGAAAACCTGAACAGTAGCTTAAGGCCAGAGGCCCCGTGTGCTTCTCCCCTTCCCTGAGGACAACCGAAGTAGGAGCACTTACCGAGGAACGGCAACATCCAATTTCCTTCCAGGAAATTCACTTGTCATCACAAAGGCAACTGTGCAACAACACTGTTTCCCAGGGAGAACTGAGCCCGCAGCTCTCTAAATCCCAATGAGGAAAATAAAGTTTCCCTTCAAGCCTTAGTTTCAAAATGGACCGCAGACCATTCACCCTGTGGTTTCCGTCTCTCCATGGCACGTCCAAGGTGCGCATAGCACGGAGATACTACAGTCGTTTCAACTTGCCGCATCCTAGCATTTGAACCAAAGACGCCCTTCACAGCCCTTCTTTCGGCCTATAGTTGCCCTCAACTGAGCTTCGCTCACAAGGCCCAGAAAGGACGGGCAGTCCGTCGTTCACATCTTGGATCCTAGTGCAGACCCCCGTGTCCTAAGACGCCAGAAACGCTTCCTAGATTTAAAGCACCGCTCTGACAAACGCTGCCGTCAGCCTGCGGCCCGCCTATGTCTGTGACGAGAGAAGTAGAACGTTGGCCTGAGGCGAGTCGTCCAGGGTTGTGGGCGTACTCACGAACAATTTTGGAGGGATGAGGACGTGGCAGGAATTGAAAGCCAAGTGTTCTTTCGTGGAGGATAACTAGTCCTCCCAAAGACGACTGTGCAGCAAAGAGAAGATGGGCAACAACAGTGTTTAGCAGGTAATCCTGGGGCCGCAAACTCTCTACTTTGCAATGAGGAAAATCAACGTTCCCAGGAAGCCTCAATTTCCAGCAGCACAAAGCAGCGTATTAACAAGTCGCATCGCACTCTCTCTTGTACATCCCGTGGACACAGTGGCTCGTGACACTAGAAACCATTGCCATGCTGGGAGTCCTGACTGTGGTGTAAGGATATCAAGGTGAGGGCTTAGTTAGGCCTAGGTGACAGTACTTCTCTAGACTATCTACCAGTTCGGGAAAACCCTGTAGGTTTCGAAGCCGGACTTAAAGTGTAGTTGCCGCTTGAGGTAGACGGACGTCGTGGAGCAGCTCCCAGGAGCAGTGGTAGGCTAATTGTATTTTCTCCTGCAGCTCACGGTTCCTCCAGAGCGCAGACACCCTTTGCATGAAGGAAGGCATGGAACGTTGATAACTGGGTTGCTTTCAAGCTATCGCAATCCAGGTGTCTAACCAACGAAGCCCTTCACTGCCCGTCAGTCGGCATCTAGCTGTTCCCGACGGTAGATGGCTCAAGGCTCCACGAAGACACAGGCAGTCCTTTCTCAGTACGTTTTGGAACCTAACGCTGACAAGTGAGTCCAAAAGAGAGCTGATATGCTTCCTAGAGTTCACGAACCACAGGGACTAAGGCTCTATGCAATCTGTTGCTTCGCTAAGTCTGTCATGAGAACACCTGGACGTTAGCTTGAGGCTAGAGGCCCCATGTGGTGGGCCCATTCCCTGAAGACTACTGAAGGATGACCACCTACCAAGGGATGGCAACCTCCAAGCTTCTTGCCTAGAAACTCACATCATCACGATGGCAATTGTGTTACGAAGAGAAGCTGTGCAGCAACAGCGTTTCTTGGGGAGAATTGAGCCTGCGGCTCTGTAAATGCCGGTGAGGAAAATAAAGTTTCACTCGCAGCCTTACTTTCAAAAGGGACCACACAGAGCATTCACCCTGCTGTGTCTTTCTCTAGTTTGTACTCCCAAGGTGCGTTAGAAGGGAGATACTTGAGTTGTTTCACTTACCACATGCTAGATGTTTAGCAAAAGAAGATCTTTACTGCCCTTGTTTCGGCATATGGTTGTCCTCAGCCGAACACTTCTCTCAGCTCCTAGAAGCGACGGGCGGTCCATCGTGTACATCTTGGATCCCAGTGCAGACCTGTTTGTCCTAAGACACCAGAAATGCTTCATACACTTAAAACACCGCTTTGACAAACGCTGCCTGGAACCTGTTGCCTGCCTCTCTGTGTGACGAACAAAACAGTACCTTAGCTTGGGGCCAGTCCCCCTATATGTTTGGCTTACTCACCGACGATTGCTGAGGGATGAGCACCTAGCAGGGAGTGCAAGGCCACGTATGCCTCACGGGGTTGGGGGGGGGGAAATCACTTGTCCTCACAAAGGCAATTCTGCAATGAAGAAAAGATAGGCCACTACACTGTTCATCAGTTAACCTTGAGGCCGCGTGTCGTCATTCCAGTGTGGTAAATAAACTTCCCATCACGCTTCAGTTTCCAAGTCGAGGGCACAGCACCTTATGCTGCAGTGTCTGACTCCCTACTGGACGTTCAGCTGACCAACTACACCCTTTAGTGAGTAAACTTTGTGATACACTTTGTGATATGGGGTCGTGATTGTGGTGAAAGGATGAGCAAGTCATGGGTTAGTGAGGCCGGTTTGTACAATGTATCTCCAGAATACCTGGCTTTCAAGGGAGAGCCCGAAATTTTTCAGGCTACGCTGAAAGTCCAGTGGCCGCCTGGGGTAAATTGCATCACGTGCGAGTTCCCTGAAGGCGGGGTCGAATCACTGTACGTTTTGTGTGCTCTGGGTTCAGCGGAAATGCAGACACGTTTTGCATGAAGGAATGAACAGAACGCTGATAGCTGGCTCTTTCTAAGCTATCCCAACCTAGGTGTTTCTCTGACGCAGCCCTTCACTGCCCATGACTCGGCATCTAGCTGCTGCCAGCGGTGCATTGCTCACAACTCCCTGAAGACACAGGAGGCCCTTTTATCCGTTTCGGATCCTATTGCAGACCGGCGACTCAAGAGAGACCTGATATGCTTCCTAGGGTTCAAGAAACCCAGGGACTTAGGCTGCATGGGGTCTGTTGCATGCCTACCTCGTTCATGAGAAAACCTGAACAGTAGCTTAAGGCCAGAGGCCCCGTGTGCTTCTCCCCTTCCCTGAGGACAACCGAAGTAGGAGCACTTACCGAGGAACGGCAACATCCAATTTCCTTCCAGGAAATTCACTTGTCATCACAAAGGCAACTGTGCAACAACACTGTTTCCCAGGGAGAACTGAGCCCGCAGCTCTCTAAATCCCAATGAGGAAAATAAAGTTTCCCTTCAAGCCTTAGTTTCAAAATGGACCGCAGACCATTCACCCTGTGGTTTCCGTCTCTCCATGGCACGTCCAAGGTGCGCATAGCACGGAGATACTACAGTCGTTTCAACTTGCCGCATCCTAGCATTTGAACCAAAGACGCCCTTCACAGCCCTTCTTTCGGCCTATAGTTGCCCTCAACTGAGCTTCGCTCACAAGGCCCAGAAAAGACGGGCAGTCCGTCGTTCACATCTTGGATCCTAGTGCAGACCCCCGTGTCCTAAGACGCCAGAAACGCTTCCTAGATTTAAAGCACCGCTCTGACAAACGCTGCCGTCAGCCTGCGGCCCGCCTATGTCTGTGACGAGAGAAGTAGAACGTTGGCCTGAGGCGAGTCGTCCAGGGTTGTGGGCGTACTCACGAACAATTTTGGAGGGATGAGGACGTGGCAGGAATTGAAAGCCAAGTGTTCTTTCGTGGAGGATAACTAGTCCTCCCAAAGACGACTGTGCAGCAAAGAGAAGATGGGCAACAACAGTGTTTAGCAGGTAATCCTGGGGCCGCAAACTCTCTACTTTGCAATGAGGAAAATCAACGTTCCCAGGAAGCCTCAATTTCCAGCAGCACAAAGCAGCGTATTAACAAGTCGCATCGCACTCTCTCTTGTACATCCCGTGGACACAGTGGCTCGTGACACTAGAAACCATTGCCATGCTGGGAGTCCTGACTGTGGTGTAAGGATATCAAGGTGAGGGCTTAGTTAGGCCTAGGTGACAGTACTTCTCTAGACTATCTACCAGTTCGGGAAAACCCTGTAGGTTTCGAAGCCGGACTTAAAGTGTAGTTGCCGCTTGAGGTAGACGGACGTCGTGGAGCAGCTCCCAGGAGCAGTGGTAGGCTAATTGTATTTTCTCCTGCAGCTCACGGTTCCTCCAGAGCGCAGACACCCTTTGCATGAAGGAAGGCATGGAACGTTGATAACTGGGTTGCTTTCAAGCTATCGCAATCCAGGTGTCTAACCAACGAAGCCCTTCACTGCCCGTCAGTCGGCATCTAGCTGTTCCCGACGGTAGATGGCTCAAGGCTCCACGAAGACACAGGCAGTCCTTTCTCAGTACGTTTTGGAACCTAACGCTGACAAGTGAGTCCAAAAGAGAGCTGATATGCTTCCTAGAGTTCACGAACCACAGGGACTAAGGCTCTATGCAATCTGTTGCTTCGCTAAGTCTGTCATGAGAACACCTGGACGTTAGCTTGAGGCTAGAGGCCCCATGTGGTGGGCCCATTCCCTGAAGACTACTGAAGGATGACCACCTACCAAGGGATGGCAACCTCCAAGCTTCTTGCCTAGAAACTCACATCATCACGATGGCAATTGTGTTACGAAGAGAAGCTGTGCAGCAACAGCGTTTCTTGGGGAGAATTGAGCCTGCGGCTCTGTAAATGCCGGTGAGGAAAATAAAGTTTCACTCGCAGCCTTACTTTCAAAAGGGACCACACAGAGCATTCACCCTGCTGTGTCTTTCTCTAGTTTGTACTCCCAAGGTGCGTTAGAAGGGAGATACTTGAGTTGTTTCACTTACCACATGCTAGATGTTTAGCAAAAGAAGATCTTTACTGCCCTTGTTTCGGCATATGGTTGTCCTCAGCCGAACACTTCTCTCAGCTCCTAGAAGCGACGGGCGGTCCATCGTGTACATCTTGGATCCCAGTGCAGACCTGTTTGTCCTAAGACACCAGAAATGCTTCATACACTTAAAACACCGCTTTGACAAACGCTGCCTGGAACCTGTTGCCTGCCTCTCTGTGTGACGAACAAAACAGTACCTTAGCTTGGGGCCAGTCCCCCTATATGTTTGGCTTACTCACCGACGATTGCTGAGGGATGAGCACCTAGCAGGGAGTGCAAGGCCACGTATGCCTCACGGGGTTGGGGGGGGGGAATCACTTGTCCTCACAAAGGCAATTCTGCAATGAAGAAAAGATAGGCCACTACACTGTTCATCAGTTAACCTTGAGGCCGCGTGTCGTCATTCCAGTGTGGTAAATAAACTTCCCATCACGCTTCAGTTTCCAAGTCGAGGGCACAGCACCTTATGCTGCAGTGTCTGACTCCCTACTGGACGTTCAGCTGACCAACTACACCCTTTAGTGAGTAAACTTTGTGATACACTTTGTGATATGGGGTCGTGATTGTGGTGAAAGGATGAGCAAGTCATGGGTTAGTGAGGCCGGTTTGTACAATGTATCTCCAGAATACCTGGCTTTCAAGGGAGAGCCCGAAATTTTTCAGGCTACGCTGAAAGTCCAGTGGCCGCCTGGGGTAAATTGCATCACGTGCGAGTTCCCTGAAGGCGGGGTCGAATCACTGTACGTTTTGTGTGCTCTGGGTTCGGCGGAAATGCAGACACGTTTTGCATGAAGGAATGAACAGAACGCTGATAGCTGGCTCTTTCTAAGCTATCCCAACCTAGGTGTTTCTCTGACGCAGCCCTTCACTGCCCATGACTCGGCATCTAGCTGCTGCCAGCGGTGCATTGCTCACAACTCCCTGAAGACACAGGAGGCCCTTTTATCCGTTTCGGATCCTATTGCAGACCGGCGACTCAAGAGAGACCTGATATGCTTCCTAGGGTTCAAGAAACCCAGGGACTTAGGCTGCATGGGGTCTGTTGCATGCCTACCTCGTTCATGAGAAAACCTGAACAGTAGCTTAAGGCCAGAGGCCCCGTGTGCTTCTCCCCTTCCCTGAGGACAACCGAAGTAGGAGCACTTACCGAGGAACGGCAACATCCAATTTCCTTCCAGGAAATTCACTTGTCATCACAAAGGCAACTGTGCAACAACACTGTTTCCCAGGGAGAACTGAGCCCGCAGCTCTCTAAATCCCAATGAGGAAAACAAAGTTTCCCTTCAAGCCTTAGTTTCAAAATGGACCGCAGACCATTCACCCTGTGGTTTCCGTCTCTCCATGGCACGTCCAAGGTGCGCATAGCACGGAGATACTACAGTCGTTTCAACTTGCCGCATCCTAGCATTTGAACCAAAGACGCCCTTCACAGCCCTTCTTTCGGCCTATAGTTGCCCTCAACTGAGCTTCGCTCACAAGGCCCAGAAAGGACGGGCAGTCCGTCGTTTACATCTTGGATCCTAGTGCAGACCCCCGTGTCCTAAGACGCCAGAAACGCTTCCTAGATTTAAAGCACCGCTCTGAGAAACGCTGCCGTCAGCCTGCGGCCCGCCTATGTCTGTGACGAGAGAAGTAGAACGTTGGCCTGAGGCGAGTCGTCCAGGGTTGTGGGCGTACTCACGAACAATTTTGGAGGGATGAGGACGTGGCAGGAATTGAAAGCCAAGTGTTCTTTCGTGGAGGATAACTAGTCCTCCCAAAGACGACTGTGCAGCAAAGAGAAGATGGGCAACAACAGTGTTTAGCAGGTAATCCTGGGGCCGCAAACTCTCTACTTTGCAATGAGGAAAATCAACGTTCCCAGGAAGCCTCAATTTCCAGCAGCACAAAGCAGCGTATTAACAAGTCGCATCGCACTCTCTCTTGTACATCCCGTGGACACAGTGGCTCGTGACACTAGAAACCATTGCCATGCTGGGAGTCCTGACTGTGGTGTAAGGATATCAAGGTGAGGGCTTAGTTAGGCCTAGGTGACAGTACTTCTCTAGACTATCTACCAGTTCGGGAAAACCCTGTAGGTTTCGAAGCCGGACTTAAAGTGTAGTTGCCGCTTGAGGTAGACGGACGTCGTGGAGCCGCTCCCAGGAGCAGTGGTAGGCTAACTGTATTTTCTCCTGCAGCTCACGGTTCCTCCAGAGCGCAGACACCCTTTGCATGAAGGAAGGCATGGAACGTTGATAACTGGGTTGCTTTCAAGCTATCGCAATCCAGGTGTCTAACCAACGAAGCCCTTCACTGCCCGTCAGTCGGCATCTAGCTGTTCCCGACGGTAGATGGCTCAAGGCTCCACGAAGACACAGGCAGTCCTTTCTCAGTACGTTTTGGAACCTAACGCTGACAAGTGAGTCCAAAAGAGAGCTGATATGCTTCCTAGAGTTCACGAACCACAGGGACTAAGGCTCTATGCAATCTGTTGCTTCGCTAAGTCTGTCATGAGAACACCTGGACGTTAGCTTGAGGCTAGAGGCCCCATGTGGTGGGCCCATTCCCTGAAGACTACTGAAGGATGACCACCTACCAAGGGATGGCAACCTCCAAGCTTCTTGCCTAGAAACTCACATCATCACGATGGCAATTGTGTTACGAAGAGAAGCTGTGCAGCAACAGCGTTTCTTGGGGAGAATTGAGCCTGCGGCTCTGTAAATGCCGGTGAGGAAAAGAAAGTTTCACTCGCAGCCTTACTTTCAAAAGGGACCACACAGAGCATTCACCCTGCTGTGTCTTTCTCTAGTTTGTACTCCCAAGGTGCGTTAGAAGGGAGATACTTGAGTTGTTTCACTTACCACATGCTAGATGTTTAGCAAAAGAAGATCTTTACTGCCCTTGTTTCGGCATATGGTTGTCCTCAGCCGAACACTTCTCTCAGCTCCTAGAAGCGACGGGCGGTCCCTCGTGTACATCTTGGATCCCAGTGCAGACCTGTTTGTCCTAAGACACCAGAAATGCTTCATACACTTAAAGCACCGCTTTGACAAATGCTGCCTGGAACCTGTTGCCTGCCTCTCTGTGTGACGAACAAAACAGTACCTTAGCTTGGGGCCAGTCCCCCTATATGTTTGGCTTACTCACCGACGATTGCTGAGGGATGAGCACCTAGCAGGGAGTGCAAGGCCACGTATGCCTCACGGGGTTGGGGGGGGGGGAAATCACTTGTCCTCACAAAGGCAATTCTGCAATGAAGAAAAGATAGGCCACTACACTGTTCATCAGTTAACCTTGAGGCCGCGTGTCGTCATTCCAGTGTGGTAAATAAACTTCCCATCACGCTTCAGTTTCCAAGTCGAGGGCACAGCGCCTTATGCTGCAGTGTCTGACTCCCTACTGGACGTTCAGCTGACCAACTACACCCTTTAGTGAGTAAACTTTGTGATACACTTTGTGATATGGGGTCGTGATTGTGGTGAAAGGATGAGCAAGTCATGGGTTAGTGAGGCCGGTTTGTACAATGTATCTCCAGAATACCTGGCTTTCAAGGGAGAGCCCGAAATTTTTCAGGCTACGCTGAAAGTCCAGTGGCCGCCTGGGGTAAATTGCATCACGTGCGAGTTCCCTGAAGGCGGGGTCGATTCACTGTACGTTTTGTGTGCTCTGGGTTCGGCGGAAATGCAGACACGTTTTGCATGAAGGAATGAACAGAACGCTGATAGCTGGCTCTTTCTAAGCTATCCCAACCTAGGTGTTTCTCTGACGCAGCCCTTCACTGCCCATGACTCGGCATCTAGCTGCTGCCAGCGGTGCATTGCTCACAACTCCCTGAAGACACAGGAGGCCCTTTTATCCGTTTCGGATCCTATTGCAGACCGGCGACTCAAGAGAGACCTGATATGCTTCCTAGGGTTCAAGAAACCCAGGGACTTAGGCTGCATGGGGTCTGTTGCATGCCTACCTCGTTCATGAGAAAACCTGAACAGTAGCTTAAGGCCAGAGGCCCCGTGTGCTTCTCCCCTTCCCTGAGGACAACCGAAGTAGGAGCACTTACCGAGGAACGGCAACATCCAATTTCCTTCCAGGAAATTCACTTGTCATCACAAAGGCAACTGTGCAACAACACTGTTTCCCAGGGAGAACTGAGCCCGCAGCTCTCTAAATCCCAATGAGGAAAATAAAGTTTCCCTTCAAGCCTTAGTTTCAAAATGGACCGCAGACCATTCACCCTGTGGTTTCCGTCTCTCCATGGCACGTCCAAGGTGCGCATAGCACGGAGATACTACAGTCGTTTCAACTTGCCGCATCCTAGCATTTGAACCAAAGACGCCCTTCACAGCCCTTCTTTCGGCCTATAGTTGCCCTCAACTGAGCTTCGCTCACAAGGCCCAGAAAGGACGGGCAGTCCGTCGTTCACATCTTGGATCCTAGTGCAGACCCCCGTGTCCTAAGATGCCAGAAACGCTTCCTAGATTTAAAGCACCGCTCTGACAAACGCTGCCGTCAGCCTGCGGCCCGCCTATGTCTGTGACGAGAGAAGTAGAACGTTGGCCTGAGGCGAGTCGTCCAGGGTTGTGGGCGTACTCACGAACAATTTTGGAGGGATGAGGACGTGGCAGGAATTGAAAGCCAAGTGTTCTTTCGTGGAGGATAACTAGTCCTCCCAAAGACGACTGTGCAGCAAAGAGAAGATGGGCAACAACAGTGTTTAGCAGGTAATCCTGGGGCCGCAAACTCTCTACTTTGCAATGAGGAAAATCAACGTTCCCAGGAAGCCTCAATTTCCAGCAGCACAAAGCAGCGTATTAACAAGTCGCATCGCACTCTCTCTTGTACATCCCGTGGACACAGTGGCTCGTGACACTAGAAACCATTGCCATGCTGGGAGTCCTGACTGTGGTGTAAGGATATCAAGGTGAGGGCTTAGTTAGGCCTAGGTGACAGTACTTCTCTAGACTATCTACCAGTTCGGGAAAACCCTGTAGGTTTCGAAGCCGGACTTAAAGTGTAGTTGCCGCTTGAGGTAGACGGACGTCGTGGAGCAGCTCCCAGGAGCAGTGGTAGGCTAATTGTATTTTCTCCTGCAGCTCACGGTTCCTCCAGAGCGCAGACACCCTTTGCATGAAGGAAGGCATGGAACGTTGATAACTGGGCTGCTTTCAAGCTATCGCAATCCAGGTGTCTAACCAACGAAGCCCTTCACTGCCCGTCAGTCGGCATCTAGCTGTTCCCGACGGTAGATGGCTCAAGGCTCCACGAAGACACAGGCAGTCCTTTCTCAGTACGTTTTGGAACCTAACGCTGACAAGTGAGTCCAAAAGAGAGCTGATATGCTTCCTAGAGTTCACGAACCACAGGGACTAAGGCTCTATGCAATCTGTTGCTTCGCTAAGTCTGTCATGAGAACACCTGGACGTTAGCTTGAGGCTAGAGGCCCCATGTGGTGGGCCCATTCCCTGAAGACTACTGAAGGATGACCACCTACCAAGGGATGGCAACCTCCAAGCTTCTTGCCTAGAAACTCACATCATCACGATGGCAATTGTGTTACGAAGAGAAGCTGTGCAGCAACAGCGTTTCTTGGGGAGAATTGAGCCTGCGGCTCTGTAAATGCCGGTGAGGAAAAGAAAGTTTCACTCGCAGCCTTACTTTCAAAAGGGACCACACAGAGCATTCACCCTGCTGTGTCTTTCTCTAGTTTGTACTCCCAAGGTGCGTTAGAAGGGAGATACTTGAGTTGTTTCACTTACCACATGCTAGATGTTTAGCAAAAGAAGATCTTTACTGCCCTTGTTTCGGCATATGGTTGTCCTCAGCCGAACACTTCTCTCAGCTCCTAGAAGCGACGGGCGGTCCATCGTGTACATCTTGGATCCCAGTGCAGACCTGTTTGTCCTAAGACACCAGAAATGCTTCCTACACTTAAAACACCGCTTTGACAAACGCTGCCTGGAACCTGTTGCCTGCCTCTCTGTGTGACGAACAAAACAGTACCTTAGCTTGGGGCCAGTCCCCCTATATGTTTGGCTTACTCACCGACGATTGCTGAGGGATGAGCACCTAGCAGGGAGTGCAAGGCCACGTATGCCTCACGGGGTTGGGGGGGGGGAAATCACTTGTCCTCACAAAGGCAATTCTGCAGTGAAGAAAAGATAGGCCACTACACTGTTCATCAGTTAACCTTGAGGCCGCGTGTCGTCATTCCAGTGTGGTAAATAAACTTCCCATCACGCTTCAGTTTCCAAGTCGAGGGCACAGCACCTTATGCTGCAGTGTCTGACTCCCTACTGGACGTTCAGCTGACCAACTACACCCGTTAGTGAGTAAACTTTGTGATACACTTTGTGATATGGGGTCGTGATTGTGGTGAAAGGATGAGCAAGTCATGGGTTAGTGAGGCCGGTTTGTACAATGTATCTCCAGAATACCTGGCTTTCAAGGGAGAGCCCGAAATTTTTCAGGCTACGCTGAAAGTCCAGTGGCCGCCTGGGGTAAATTGCATCACGTGCGAGTTCCCTGAAGGCGGGGTCGAATCACTGTACGTTTTGTGTGCTCTGGGTTCGGCGGAAATGCAGACACGTTTTGCATGAAGGAATGAACAGAACGCTGATAGCTGGCTCTTTCTAAGCTATCCCAACCTAGGTGTTTCTCTGACGCAGCCCTTCACTGCCCATGACTCGGCATGTAGCTGCTGCCAGCGGTGCATTGCTCACAACTCCCTGAAGACACAGGAGGCCCTTTTATCCGTTTCGGATCCTATTGCAGACCGGCGACTCAAGAGAGACCTGATATGCTTCCTAGGGTTCAAGAAACCCAGGGACTTAGGCTGCATGGGGTCTGTTGCATGCCTACCTCGTTCATGAGAAAACCTGAACAGTAGCTTAAGGCCAGAGGCCCCGTGTGCTTCTCCCCTTCCCTGAGGACAACCGAAGTAGGAGCACTTACCGAGGAACGGCAACATCCAATTTCCTTCCAGGAAATTCACTTGTCATCACAAAGGCAACTGTGCAACAACACTGTTTCCCAGGGAGAACTGAGCCCGCAGCTCTCTAAATCCCAATGAGGAAAACAAAGTTTCCCTTCAAGCCTTAGTTTCAAAATGGACCGCAGACCATTCACCCTGTGGTTTCCGTCTCTCCATGGCACGTCCAAGGTGCGCATAGCACGGAGATACTACAGTCGTTTCAACTTGCCGCATCCTAGCATTTGAACCAAAGACGCCCTTCACAGCCCTTCTTTCGGCCTATAGTTGCCCTCAACTGAGCTTCGCTCACAAGGCCCAGAAAGGACGGGCAGTCCGTCGTTTACATCTTGGATCCTAGTGCAGACCCCCGTGTCCTAAGACGCCAGAAACGCTTCCTAGATTTAAAGCACCGCTCTGACAAACGCTGCCGTCAGCCTGCGGCCCGCCTATGTCTGTGACGAGAGAAGTAGAACGTTGGCCTGAGGCGAGTCGTCCAGGGTTGTGGGCGTACTCACGAACAATTTTGGAGGGATGAGGACGTGGCAGGAATTGAAAGCCAAGTGTTCTTTCGTGGAGGATAACTAGTCCTCCCAAAGACGACTGTGCAGCAAAGAGAAGATGGGCAACAACAGTGTTTAGCAGGTAATCCTGGGGCCGCAAACTCTCTACTTTGCAATGAGGAAAATCAACGTTCCCAGGAAGCCTCAATTTCCAGCAGCACAAAGCAGCGTATTAACAAGTCGCATCGCACTCTCTCTTGTACATCCCGTGGACACAGTGGCTCGTGACACTAGAAACCATTGCCATGCTGGGAGTCCTGACTGTGGTGTAAGGATATCAAGGTGAGGGCTTAGTTAGGCCTAGGTGACAGTACTTCTCTAGACTATCTACCAGTTCGGGAAAACCCTGTAGGTTTCGAAGCCGGACTTAAAGTGTAGTTGCCGCTTGAGGTAGACGGACGTCGTGGAGCCGCTCCCAGGAGCAGTGGTAGGCTAACTGTATTTTCTCCTGCAGCTCACGGTTCCTCCAGAGCGCAGACACCCTTTGCATGAAGGAAGGCATGGAACGTTGATAACTGGGTTGCTTTCAAGCTATCGCAATCCAGGTGTCTATCCAACGAAGCCCTTCACTGCCCGTCAGTCGGCATCTAGCTGTTCCCGACGGTAGATGGCTCAAGGCTCCACGAAGACACAGGCAGTCCTTTCTCAGTACGTTTTGGAACCTAACGCTGACAAGTGAGTCCAAAAGAGAGCTGATATGCTTCCTAGAGTTCACGAACCACAGGGACTAAGGCTCTATGCAATCTGTTGCTTCGCTAAGTCTGTCATGAGAACACCTGGACGTTAGCTTGAGGCTAGAGGCCTCATGTGGTGGGCCCATTCCCTGAAGACTACTGAAGGATGACCACCTACCAAGGGATGGCAACCTCCAAGCTTCTTGCCTAGAAACTCACATCATCACGATGGCAATTGTGTTACGAAGAGAAGCTGTGCAGCAACAGCGTTTCTTGGGGAGAATTGAGCCTGCGGCTCTGTAAATGCCGGTGAGGAAAAGAAAGTTTCACTCGCAGCCTTACTTTCTAAAGGGACCACACAGAGCATTCACCCTGCTGTGTCTTTCTCTAGTTTGTACTCCCAAGGTGCGTTAGAAGGGAGATACTTGAGTTGTTTCACTTACCACATGCTAGATGTTTAGCAAAAGAAGATCTTTACTGCCCTTGTTTCGGCATATGGTTGTCCTCAGCCGAACACTTCTCTCAGCTCCTAGAAGCGACGGGCGGTCCATCGTGTACATCTTGGATCCCAGTGCAGACCTGTTTGTCCTAAGACACCAGAAATGCTTCCTACACTTAAAGCACCGCTTTGACAAACGCTGCCTGGAACCTGTTGCCTGCCTCTCTGTGTGACGAACAAAACAGTACCTTAGCTTGGGGCCAGTCCCCCTATATGTTTGGCTTACTCACCGACGATTGCTGAGGGATGAGCACCTAGCAGGGAGTGCAAGGCCACGTATGCCTCACGGGGTTGGGGGGGGGGAAATCACTTGTCCTCACAAAGGCAATTCTGCAATGAAGAAAAGATAGGCCACTACACTGTTCATCAGTTAACCTTGAGGCCGCGTGTCGTCATTCCAGTGTGGTAAATAAACTTCCCATCACGCTTCAGTTTCCAAGTCGAGGGCACAGCGCCTTATGCTGCAGTGTCTGACTCCCTACTGGACGTTCAGCTGACCAACTACACCCTTTAGTGAGTAAACTTTGTGATACACTTTGTGATATGGGGTCGTGATTGTGGTGAAAGGATGAGCAAGTCATGGGTTAGTGAGGCCGGTTTGTACAATGTATCTCCAGAATACCTGGCTTTCAAGGGAGAGCCCGAAATTTTTCAGGCTACGCTGAAAGTCCAGTGGCCGCCTGGGGTAAATTGCATCACGTGCGAGTTCCCTGAAGGCGGGGTCGAATCACTGTACGTTTTGTGTGCTCTGGGTTCGGCGGAAATGCAGACACGTTTTGCATGAAGGAATGAACAGAACGCTGATAGCTGGCTCTTTCTAAGCTATCCCAACCTAGGTGTTTCTCTGACGCAGCCCTTCACTGCCCATGACTCGGCATCTAGCTGCTGCCAGCGGTGCATTGCTCACAACTCCCTGAAGACACAGGAGGCCCTTTTATCCATTTCGGATCCTATTGCAGACCGGCGACTCAAGAGAGACCTGATATGCTTCCTAGGGTTCAAGAAACCCAGGGACTTAGGCTGCATGGGGTCTGTTGCATGCCTACCTCGTTCATGAGAAAACCTGAACAGTAGCTTAAGGCCAGAGGCCCCGTGTGCTTCTCCCCTTCCCTGAGGACAACCGAAGTAGGAGCACTTACCGAGGAACGGCAACATCCAATTTCCTTCCAGGAAATTCACTTGTCATCACAAAGGCAACTGTGCAACAACACTGTTTCCCAGGGAGAACTGAGCCCGCAGCTCTCTAAATCCCAATGAGGAAAACAAAGTTTCCCTTCAAGCCTTAGTTTCAAAATGGACCGCAGACCATTCACCCTGTGGTTTCCGTCTCTCCATGGCACGTCCAAGGTGCGCATAGCACGGAGATACTACAGTCGTTTCAACTTGCCGCATCCTAGCATTTGAACCAAAGACGCCCTTCACAGCCCTTCTTTCGGCCTATAGTTGCCCTCAACTGAGCTTCGCTCACAAGGCCCAGAAAGGACGGGCAGTCCGTCGTTTACATCTTGGATCCTAGTGCAGACCCCCGTGTCCTAAGACGCCAGAAACGCTTCCTAGATTTAAAGCACCGCTCTGACAAACGCTGCCGTCAGCCTGCGGCCCGCCTATGTCTGTGACGAGAGAAGTAGAACGTTGGCCTGAGGCGAGTCGTCCAGGGTTGTGGGCGTACTCACGAACAATTTTGGAGGGATGAGGACGTGGCAGGAATTGAAAGCCAAGTGTTCTTTCGTGGAGGATAACTAGTCCTCCCAAAGACGACTGTGCAGCAAAGAGAAGATGGGCAACAACAGTGTTTAGCAGGTAATCCTGGGGCCGCAAACTCTCTACTTTGCAATGAGGAAAATCAACGTTCCCAGGAAGCCTCAATTTCCAGCAGCACAAAGCAGCATATTAACAAGTCGCATCGCACTCTCTCTTGTACATCCCGTGGACACAGTGGCTCGTGACACTAGAAACCATTGCCATGCTGGGAGTCCTGACTGTGGTGTAAGGATATCAAGGTGAGGGCTTAGTTAGGCCTAGGTGACAGTACTTCTCTAGACTATCTACCAGTTCGGGAAAACCCTGTAGGTTTCGAAGCCGGACTTAAAGTGTAGTTGCCGCTTGAGGTAGACGGACGTCGTGGAGCCGCTCCCAGGAGCAGTGGTAGGCTAACTGTATTTTCTCCTGCAGCTCACGGTTCCTCCAGAGCGCAGACACCCTTTGCATGAAGGAAGGCATGGAACGTTGATAACTGGGTTGCTTTCAAGCTATCGCAATCCAGGTGTCTAACCAACGAAGCCCTTCACTGCCCGTCAGTCGGCATCTAGCTGTTCCCGACGGTAGATGGCTCAAGGCTCCACGAAGACACAGGCAGTCCTTTCTCAGTACGTTTTGGAACCTAACGCTGACAAGTGAGTCCAAAAGAGAGCTGATATGCTTCCTAGAGTTCACGAACCACAGGGACTAAGGCTCTATGCAATCTGTTGCTTCGCTAAGTCTGTCATGAGAACACCTGGACGTTAGCTTGAGGCTAGAGGCCCCATGTGGTGGGCCCATTCCCTGAAGACTACTGAAGGATGACCACCTACCAAGGGATGGCAACCTCCAAGCTTCTTGCCTAGAAACTCACATCATCACGATGGCAATTGTGTTACGAAGAGAAGCTGTGCAGCAACAGCGTTTCTTGGGGAGAATTGAGCCTGCGGCTCTGTAAATGCCGGTGAGGAAAAGAAAGTTTCACTCGCAGCCTTACTTTCTAAAGGGACCACACAGAGCATTCACCCTGCTGTGTCTTTCTCTAGTTTGTACTCCCAAGGTGCGTTAGAAGGGAGATACTTGAGTTGTTTCACTTACCACATGCTAGATGTTTAGCAAAAGAAGATCTTTACTGCCCTTGTTTCGGCATATGGTTGTCCTCAGCCGAACACTTCTCTCAGCTCCTAGAAGCGACGGGCGGTCCATCGTGTACATCTTGGATCCCAGTGCAGACCTGTTTGTCCTAAGACACCAGAAATGCTTCATACACTTAAAGCACCGCTTTGACAAACGCTGCCTGGAACCTGTTGCCTGCCTCTCTGTGTGACGAACAAAACAGTACCTTAGCTTGGGGCCAGTCCCCCTATATGTTTGGCTTACTCACCGACGATTGCTGAGGGATGAGCACCTAGCAGGGAGTGCAAGGCCACGTATGCCTCACGGGGTTGGGGGGGGGGAAATCACTTGTCCTCACAAAGGCAATTCTGCAATGAAGAAAAGATAGGCCACTACACTGTTCATCAGTTAACCTTGAGGCCGCGTGTCGTCATTCCAGTGTGGTAAATAAACTTCCCATCACGCTTCAGTTTCCAAGTCGAGGGCACAGCGCCTTATGCTGCAGTGTCTGACTCCCTACTGGACGTTCAGCTGACCAACTACACCCTTTAGTGAGTAAACTTTGTGATACACTTTGTGATATGGGGTCGTGATTGTGGTGAAAGGATGAGCAAGTCATGGGTTAGTGAGGCCGGTTTGTACAATGTATCTCCAGAATACCTGGCTTTCAAGGGAGAGCCCGAAATTTTTCAGGCTACGCTGAAAGTCCAGTGGCCGCCTGGGGTAAATTGCATCACGTGCGAGTTCCCTGAAGGCGGGGTCGAATCACTGTACGTTTTGTGTGCTCTGGGTTCGGCGGAAATGCAGACACGTTTTGCATGAAGGAATGAACAGAACGCTGATAGCTGGCTCTTTCTAAGCTATCCCAACCTAGGTGTTTCTCTGACGCAGCCCTTCACTGCCCATGACTCGGCATCTAGCTGCTGCCAGCGGTGCATTGCTCACAACTCCCTGAAGACACAGGAGGCCCTTTTATCCGTTTCGGATCCTATTGCAGACCGGCGACTCAAGAGAGACCTGATATGCTTCCTAGGGTTCAAGAAACCCAGGGACTTAGGCTGCATGGGGTCTGTTGCATGCCTACCTCGTTCATGAGAAAACCTGAACAGTAGCTTAAGGCCAGAGGCCCCGTGTGCTTCTCCCCTTCCCTGAGGACAACCGAAGTAGGAGCACTTACCGAGGAACGGCAACATCCAATTTCCTTCCAGGAAATTCACTTGTCATCACAAAGGCAACTGTGCAACAACACTGTTTCCCAGGGAGAACTGAGCCCGCAGCTCTCTAAATCCCAATGAGGAAAATAAAGTTTCCCTTCAAGCCTTAGTTTCAAAATGGACCGCAGACCATTCACCCTGTGGTTTCCGTCTCTCCATGGCACGTCCAAGGTGCGCATAGCACGGAGATACTACAGTCGTTTCAACTTGCCGCATCCTAGCATTTGAACCAAAGACGCCCTTCACAGCCCTTCTTTCGGCCTATAGTTGCCCTCAACTGAGCTTCGCTCACAAGGCCCAGAAAGGACGGGCAGTCCGTCGTTCACATCTTGGATCCTAGTGCAGACCCCCGTGTCCTAAGACGCCAGAAACGCTTCCTAGATTTAAAGCACCGCTCTGACAAACGCTGCCGTCAGCCTGCGGCCCGCCTATGTCTGTGACGAGAGAAGTAGAACGTTGGCCTGAGGCGAGTCGTCCAGGGTTGTGGGCGTACTCACGAACAATTTTGGAGGGATGAGGACGTGGCAGGAATTGAAAGCCAAGTGTTCTTTCGTGGAGGATAACTAGTCCTCCCAAAGACGACTGTGCAGCAAAGAGAAGATGGGCAACAACAGTGTTTAGCAGGTAATCCTGGGGCCGCAAACTCTCTACTTTGTAATGAGGAAAATCAACGTTCCCAGGAAGCCTCAATTTCCAGCAGCACAAAGCAGCGTATTAACAAGTCGCATCGCACTCTCTCTTGTACATCCCGTGGACACAGTGGCTCGTGACACTAGAAACCATTGCCATGCTGGGAGTCCTGACTGTGGTGTAAGGATATCAAGGTGAGGGCTTAGTTAGGCCTAGGTGACAGTACTTCTCTAGACTATCTACCAGTTCGGGAAAACCCTGTAGGTTTCGAAGCCGGACTTAAAGTGTAGTTGCCGCTTGAGGTAGACGGACGTCGTGGAGCCGCTCCCAGGAGCAGTGGTAGGCTAACTGTATTTTCTCCTGCAGCTCACGGTTCCTCCAGAGCGCAGACACCCTTTGCATGAAGGAAGGCATGGAACGTTGATAACTGGGTTGCTTTCAAGCTATCGCAATCCAGGTGTCTAACCAACGAAGCCCTTCACTGCCCGTCAGTCGGCATCTAGCTGTTCCCGACGGTAGATGGCTCAAGGCTCCACGAAGACACAGGCAGTCCTTTCTCAGTACGTTTTGGAACCTAACGCTGACAAGTGAGTCCAAAAGAGAGCTGATATGCTTCCTAGAGTTCATGAACCACAGGGACTAAGGCTCTATGCAATCTGTTGCTTCGCTAAGTCTGTCATGAGAACACCTGGACGTTAGCTTGAGGCTAGAGGCCCCATGTGGTGGGCCCATTCCCTGAAGACTACTGAAGGATGACCACCTACCAAGGGATGACAACCTCCAAGCTTCTGGCCTAGAAACTCACATCATCACGATGGCAATTGTGTTACGAAGAGAAGCTGTGCAGCAACAGCGTTTCTTGGGGAGAATTGAGCCTGCGGCTCTGTAAATGCCGGTGAGGAAAAGAAAGTTTCACTCGCAGCCTTACTTTCAAAAGGGACCACACAGAGCATTCACCCTGCTGTGTCTTTCTCTAGTTTGTACTCCCAAGGTGCGTTAGAAGGGAGATACTTGAGTTGTTTCACTTACCACATGCTAGATGTTTAGCAAAAGAAGATCTTTACTGCCCTTGTTTCGGCATATGGTTGTCCTCAGCCGAACACTTCTCTCAGCTCCTAGAAGCGACGGGCGGTCCCTCGTGTACATCTTGGATCCCAGTGCAGACCTGTTTGTCCTAAGACACCAGAAATGCTTCCTACACTTAAAGCACCGCTTTGACAAACGCTGCCTGGAACCTGTTGCCTGCCTCTCTGTGTGACGAACAAAACAGTACCTTAGCTTGGGGCCAGTCCCCCTATATGTTTGGCTTACTCACCGACGATTGCTGAGGGATGAGCACCTAGCAGGGAGTGCAAGGCCACGTATGCCTCACGGGGTTGGGGGGGGGGAAATCACTTGTCCTCACAAAGGCAATTCTGCAATGAAGAAAAGATAGGCCACTACACTGTTCATCAGTTAACCTTGAGGCCGCGTGTCGTCATTCCAGTGTGGTAAATAAACTTCCCATCACGCTTCAGGTTCCAAGTCGAGGGCACAGCGCCTTATGCTGCAGTGTCTGACTCCCTACTGGACGTTCAGCTGACCAACTACACCCTTTAGTGAGTAAACTTTGTGATACACTTTGTGATATGGGGTCGTGATTGTGGTGAAAGGATGAGCAAGTCATGGGTTAGTGAGGCCGGTTTGTACAATGTATCTCCAGAATACCTGGCTTTCAAGGGAGAGCCCGAAATTTTTCAGGCTACGCTGAAAGTCCAGTGGCCGCCTGGGGTAAATTGCATCACGTGCGAGTTCCCTGAAGGCGGGGTCGATTCACTGTACGTTTTGTGTGCTCTGGGTTCGGCGGAAATGCAGACACGTTTTGCATGAAGGAATGAACAGAACGCTGATAGCTGGCTCTTTCTAAGCTATCCCAACCTAGGTGTTTCTCTGACGCAGCCCTTCACTGCCCATGACTCGGCATCTAGCTGCTGCCAGCGGTGCATTGCTCACAACTCCCTGAAGACACAGGAGGCCCTTTTATCCGTTTCGGATCCTATTGCAGACCGGCGACTCAAGAGAGACCTGATATGCTTCCTAGGGTTCAAGAAACCCAGGGACTTAGGCTGCATGGGGTCTGTTGCATGCCTACCTCGTTCATGAGAAAACCTGAACAGTAGCTTAAGGCCAGAGGCCCCGTGTGCTTCTCCCCTTCCCTGAGGACAACCGAAGTAGGAGCACTTACCGAGGAACGGCAACATCCAATTTCCTTCCAGGAAATTCACTTGTCATCACAAAGGCAACTGTGCAACAACACTGTTTCCCAGGGAGAACTGAGCCCGCAGCTCTCTAAATCCCAATGAGGAAAATAAAGTTTCCCTTCAAGCCTTAGTTTCAAAATGGACCGCAGACCATTCACCCTGTGGTTTCCGTCTCTCCATGGCACGTCCAAGGTGCGCATAGCACGGAGATACTACAGTCGTTTCAACTTGCCGCATCCTAGCATTTGAACCAAAGACGCCCTTCACAGCCCTTCTTTCGGCCTATAGTTGCCCTCAACTGAGCTTCGCTCACAAGGCCCAGAAAGGACGGGCAGTCCGTCGTTCACATCTTGGATCCTAGTGCAGACCCCCGTGTCCTAAGACGCCAGAAACGCTTCCTAGATTTAAAGCACCGCTCTGACAAACGCTGCCGTCAGCCTGCGGCCCGCCTATGTCTGTGATGAGAGAAGTAGAACGTTGGCCTGAGGCGAGTCGTCCAGGGTTGTGGGCGTACTCACGAACAATTTTGGAGGGATGAGGACGTGGCAGGAATTGAAAGCCAAGTGTTCTTTCGTGGAGGATAACTAGTCCTCCCAAAGACGACTGTGCAGCAAAGAGAAGATGGGCAACAACAGTGTTTAGCAGGTAATCCTGGGGCCGCAAACTCTCTACTTTGCAATGAGGAAAATCAACATTCCCAGGAAGCCTCAATTTCCAGCAGCACAAAGCAGCGTATTAACAAGTCGCATCGCACTCTCTCTTGTACATCCCGTGGACACAGTGGCTCGTGACACTAGAAACCATTGCCATGCTGGGAGTCCTGACTGTGGTGTAAGGATATCAAGGTGAGGGCTTAGTTAGGCCTAGGTGACAGTACTTCTCTAGACTATCTACCAGTTCGGGAAAACCCTGTAGGTTTCGAAGCCGGACTTAAAGTGTAGTTGCCACTTGAGGTAGACGGACGTCGTGGAGCAGCTCCCAGGAGCAGTGGTAGGCTAATTGTATTTTCTCCTGCAGCTCACGGTTCCTCCAGAGCGCAGACACCCTTTGCATGAAGGAAGGCATGGAACGTTGATAACTGGGTTGCTTTCAAGCTATCGCAATCCAGGTGTCTAACCAACGAAGCCCTTCACTGCCCGTCAGTCGGCATCTAGCTGTTCCCGACGGTAGATGGCTCAAGGCTCCACGAAGACACAGGCAGTCCTTTCTCAGTACGTTTTGGAACCTAACGCTGACAAGTGAGTCCAAAAGAGAGCTGATATGCTTCCTAGAGTTCACGAACCACAGGGACTAAGGCTCTATGCAATCTGTTGCTTCGCTAAGTCTGTCATGAGAACACCTGGACGTTAGCTTGAGGCTAGAGGCCCCATGTGGTGGACCCATTCCCTGAAGACTACTGAAGGATGACCACCTACCAAGGGATGACAACCTCCAAGCTTCTTGCCTAGAAACTCACATCATCACGATGGCAATTGTGTTACGAAGAGAAGCTGTGCAGCAACAGCGTTTCTTGGGGAGAATTGAGCCTGCGGCTCTGTAAATGCCGGTGAGGAAAAGAAAGTTTCACTCGCAGCCTTACTTTCAAAAGGGACCACACAGAGCATTCACCCTGCTGTGTCTTTCTCTAGTTTGTACTCCCAAGGTGCGTTAGAAGGGAGATACTTGAGTTGTTTCACTTACCACATGCTAGATGTTTAGCAAAAGAAGATCTTTACTGCCCTTGTTTCGGCATATGGTTGTCCTCAGCCGAACACTTCTCTCAGCTCCTAGAAGCGACGGGCGGTCCATCGTGTACATCTTGGATCCCAGTGCAGACCTGTTTGTCCTAAGACACCAGAAATGCTTCCTACACTTAAAGCACCGCTTTGACAAACGCTGCCTGGAACCTGTTGCCTGCCTCTCTGTGTGACGAACAAAACAGTACCTTAGCTTGGGGCCAGTCCCCCTATATGTTTGGCTTACTCACCGACGATTGCTGAGGGATGAGCACCTAGCAGGGAGTGCAAGGCCACGTATGCCTCACGGGGTTGGGGGGGGGGAAATCACTTGTCCTCACAAAGGCAATTCTGCAATGAAGAAAAGATAGGCCACTACACTGTTCATCAGTTAACCTTGAGGCCGCGTGTCGTCATTCCAGTGTGGTAAATAAACTTCCCATCACGCTTCAGGTTCCAAGTCGAGGGCACAGCGCCTTATGCTGCAGTGTCTGACTCCCTACTGGACGTTCAGCTGACCAACTACACCCTTTAGTGAGTAAACTTTGTGATACACTTTGTGATATGGGGTCGTGATTGTGGTGAAAGGATGAGCAAGTCATGGGTTAGTGAGGCCGGTTTGTACAATGTATCTCCAGAATACCTGGCTTTCAAGGGAGAGCCCGAAATTTTTCAGGCTACGCTGAAAGTCCAGTGGCCGCCTGGGGTAAATTGCATCACGTGCGAGTTCCCTGAAGGCGGGGTCGAATCACTGTACGTTTTGTGTGCTCTGGGTTCGGCGGAAATGCAGACACGTTTTGCATGAAGGAATGAACAGAACGCTGATAGCTGGCTCTTTCTAAGCTATCCCAACCTAGGTGTTTCTCTGACGCAGCCCTTCACTGCCCATGACTCGGCATCTAGCTGCTGCCAGCGGTGCATTGCTCACAACTCCCTGAAGACACAGGAGGCCCTTTTATCCGTTTCGGATCCTATTGCAGACCGGCGACTCAAGAGAGACCTGATATGCTTCCTAGGGTTCAAGAAACCCAGGGACTTAGGCTGCATGGGGTCTGTTGCATGCCTACCTCGTTCATGAGAAAACCTGAACAGTAGCTTAAGGCCAGAGGCCCCGTGTGCTTCTCCCCTTCCCTGAGGACAACCGAAGTAGGAGCACTTACCGAGGAACGGCAACATCCAATTTCCTTCCAGGAAATTCACTTGTCATCACAAAGGCAACTGTGCAACAACACTGTTTCCCAGGGAGAACTGAGCCCGCAGCTCTCTAAATCCCAATGAGGAAAACAAAGTTTCCCTTCAAGCCTTAGTTTCAAAATGGACCGCAGACCATTCACCCTGTGGTTTCCGTCTCTCCATGGCACGTCCAAGGTGCGCATAGCACGGAGATACTACAGTCGTTTCAACTTGCCGCATCCTAGCATTTGAACCAAAGACGCCCTTCACAGCCCTTCTTTCGGCCTATAGTTGCCCTCAACTGAGCTTCGCTCACAAGGCCCAGAAAGGACGGGCAGTCCGTCGTTTACATCTTGGATCCTAGTGCAGACCCCCGTGTCCTAAGACGCCAGAAACGCTTCCTAGATTTAAAGCACCGCTCTGACAAACGCTGCCGTCAGCCTGCGGCCCGCCTATGTCTGTGACGAGAGAAGTAGAACGTTGGCCTGAGGCGAGTCGTCCAGGGTTGTGGGCGTACTCACGAACAATTTTGGAGGGATGAGGACGTGGCAGGAATTGAAAGCCAAGTGTTCTTTCGTGGAGGATAACTAGTCCTCCCAAAGACGACTGTGCAGCAAAGAGAAGATGGGCAACAACAGTGTTTAGCAGGTAATCCTGGGGCCGCAAACTCTCTACTTTGCAATGAGGAAAATCAACGTTCCCAGGAAGCCTCAATTTCCAGCAGCACAAAGCAGCGTATTAACAAGTCGCATCGCACTCTCTCTTGTACATCCCGTGGACACAGTGGCTCGTGACACTAGAAACCATTGCCATGCTGGGAGTCCTGACTGTGGTGTAAGGATATCAAGGTGAGGGCTTAGTTAGGCCTAGGTGACAGTACTTCTCTAGACTATCTACCAGTTCGGGAAAACCCTGTAGGTTTCGAAGCCGGACTTAAAGTGTAGTTGCCACTTGAGGTAGACGGACGTCGTGGAGCAGCTCCCAGGAGCAGTGGTAGGCTAATTGTATTTTCTCCTGCAGCTCACGGTTCCTCCAGAGCGCAGACACCCTTTGCATGAAGGAAGGCATGGAACGTTGATAACTGGGTTGCTTTCAAGCTATCGCAATCCAGGTGTCTAACCAACGAAGCCCTTCACTGCCCGTCAGTCGGCATCTAGCTGTTCCCGACGGTAGATGGCTCAAGGCTCCACGAAGACACAGGCAGTCCTTTCTCAGTACGTTTTGGAACCTAACGCTGACAAGTGAGTCCAAAAGAGAGCTGATATGCTTCCTAGAGTTCACGAACCACAGGGACTAAGGCTCTATGCAATCTGTTGCTTCGCTAAGTCTGTCATGAGAACACCTGGACGTTAGCTTGAGGCTAGAGGCCCCATGTGGTGGACCCATTCCCTGAAGACTACTGAAGGATGACCACCTACCAAGGGATGACAACCTCCAAGCTTCTTGCCTAGAAACTCACATCATCACGATGGCAATTGTGTTACGAAGAGAAGCTGTGCAGCAACAGCGTTTCTTGGGGAGAATTGAGCCTGCGGCTCTGTAAATGCCGGTGAGGAAAAGAAAGTTTCACTCGCAGCCTTACTTTCAAAAGGGACCACACAGAGCATTCACCCTGCTGTGTCTTTCTCTAGTTTGTACTCCCAAGGTGCGTTAGAAGGGAGATACTTGAGTTGTTTCACTTACCACATGCTAGATGTTTAGCAAAAGAAGACCTTTACTGCCCTTGTTTCGGCATATGGTTGTCCTCAGCCGAACACTTCTCTCAGCTCCTAGAAGCGACGGGCGGTCCATCGTGTACATCTTGGATCCCAGTGCAGACCTGTTTGTCCTAAGACACCAGAAATGCTTCCTACACTTAAAGCACCGCTTTGACAAACGCTGCCTGGAACCTGTTGCCTGCCTCTCTGTGTGACGAACAAAACAGTACCTTAGCTTGGGGCCAGTCCTCCTATATGTTTGGCTTACTCACCGACGATTGCTGAGGGATGAGCACCTAGCAGGGAGTGCAAGGCCACGTATGCCTCACGGGGTTGGGGGGGGGGGAAATCACTTGTCCTCACAAAGGCAATTCTGCAATGAAGAAAAGATAGGCCACTACACTGTTCATCAGTTAACCTTGAGGCCGCGTGTCATCATTCCAGTGTGGTAAATAAACTTCCCATCACGCTTCAGTTTCCAAGTCGAGGGCACAGCGCCTTATGCTGCAGTGTCTGACTCCCTACTGGACGTTCAGCTGACCAACTACACCCTTTAGTGAGTAAACTTTGTGATACACTTTGTGATATGGGGTCGTGATTGTGGTGAAAGGATGAGCAAGTCATGGGTTAGTGAGGCCGGTTTGTACAATGTATCTCCAGAATACCTGGCTTTCAAGGGAGAGCCCGAAATTTTTCAGGCTACGCTGAAAGTCCAGTGGCCGCCTGGGGTAAATTGCATCACGTGCGAGTTCCCTGAAGGCGGGGTCGATTCACTGTACGTTTTGTGTGCTCTGGGTTCGGCGGAAATGCAGACACGTTTTGCATGAAGGAATGAACAGAACGCTGATAGCTGGCTCTTTCTAAGCTATCCCAACCTAGGTGTTTCTCTGACGCAGCCCTTCACTGCCCATGACTCGGCATCTAGCTGCTGCCAGCGGTGCATTGCTCACAACTCCCAGAAGACACAGGAGGCCCTTTTATCCGTTTCGGATCCTATTGCAGACCGGCGACTCAAGAGAGACCTGATATGCTTCCTAGGGTTCAAGAAACCCAGGGACTTAGGCTGCATGGGGTCTGTTGCATGCCTACCTCGTTCATGAGAAAACCTGAACAGTAGCTTAAGGCCAGAGGCCCCGTGTGCTTCTCCCCTTCCCTGAGGACAACCGAAGTAGGAGCACTTACCGAGGAACGGCAACATCCAATTTCCTTCCAGGAAATTCACTTGTCATCACAAAGGCAACTGTGCAACAACACTGTTTCCCAGGGAGAACTGAGCCCGCAGCTCTCTAAATCCCAATGAGGAAAATAAAGTTTCCCTTCAAGCCTTAGTTTCAAAATGGACCGCAGACCATTCACCCTGTGGTTTCCGTCTCTCCATGGCACGTCCAAGGTGCGCATAGCACGGAGATACTACAGTCGTTTCAACTTGCCGCATCCTAGCATTTGAACCAAAGACGCCCTTCACAGCCCTTCTTTCGGCCTATAGTTGCCCTCAACTGAGCTTCGCTCACAAGGCCCAGAAAGGACGGGCAGTCCGTCGTTCACATCTTGGATCCTAGTGCAGACCCCCGTGTCCTAAGACGCCAGAAACGCTTCCTAGATTTAAAGCACCGCTCTGACAAACGCTGCCGTCAGCCTGCGGCCCGCCTATGTCTGTGACGAGAGAAGTAGAACGTTGGCCTGAGGCGAGTCGTCCAGGGTTGTGGGCGTACTCACGAACAATTTTGGAGGGATGAGGACGTGGCAGGAATTGAAAGCCAAGTGTTCTTTCGTGGAGGATAACTAGTCCTCCCAAAGACGACTGTGCAGCAAAGAGAAGATGGGCAACAACAGTGTTTAGCAGGTAATCCTGGGGCCGCAAACTCTCTACTTTGCAATGAGGAAAATCAACGTTCCCAGGAAGCCTCAATTTCCAGCAGCACAAAGCAGCGTATTAACAAGTCGCATCGCACTCTCTCTTGTACATCCCGTGGACACAGTGGCTCGTGACACTAGAAACCATTGCCATGCTGGGAGTCCTGACTGTGGTGTAAGGATATCAAGGTGAGGGCTTAGTTAGGCCTAGGTGACAGTACTTCTCTAGACTATCTACCAGTTCGGGAAAACCCTGTAGGTTTCGAAGCCGGACTTAAAGTGTAGTTGCCGCTTGAGGTAGACGGACGTCGTGGAGCAGCTCCCAGGAGCAGTGGTAGGCTAATTGTATTTTCTCCTGCAGCTCACGGTTCCTCCAGAGCGCAGACACCCTTTGCATGAAGGAAGGCATGGAACGTTGATAACTGGGTTGCTTTCAAGCTATCGCAATCCAGGTGTCTAACCAACGAAGCCCTTCACTGCCCGTCAGTCGGCATCTAGCTGTTCCCGACGGTAGATGGCTCAAGGCTCCACGAAGACACAGGCAGTCCTTTCTCAGTACGTTTTGGAACCTAACGCTGACAAGTGAGTCCAAAAGAGAGCTGATATGCTTCCTAGAGTTCACGAACCACAGGGACTAAGGCTCTATGCAATCTGTTGCTTCGCTAAGTCTGTCATGAGAACACCTGGACGTTAGCTTGAGGCTAGAGGCCCCATGTGGTGGGCCCATTCCCTGAAGACTACTGAAGGATGACCACCTACCAAGGGATGACAACCTCCAAGCTTCTTGCCTAGAAACTCACATCATCACGATGGCAATTGTGTTACGAAGAGAAGCTGTGCAGCAACAGCGTTTCTTGGGGAGAATTGAGCCTGCGGCTCTGTAAATGCCGGTGAGGAAAAGAAAGTTTCACTCGCAGCCTTACTTTCAAAAGGGACCACACAGAGCATTCACCCTGCTGTGTCTTTCTCTAGTTTGTACTCCCAAGGTGCGTTAGAAGGGAGATACTTGAGTTGTTTCACTTACCACATGCTAGATGTTTAGCAAAAGAAGACCTTTACTGCCCTTGTTTCGGCATATGGTTGTCCTCAGCCGAACACTTCTCTCAGCTCCTAGAAGCGACGGGCGGTCCATCGTGTACATCTTGGATCCCAGTGCAGACCTGTTTGTCCTAAGACACCAGAAATGCTTCCTACACTTAAAGCACCGCTTTGACAAACGCTGCCTGGAACCTGTTGCCTGCCTCTCTGTGTGACGAACAAAACAGTACCTTAGCTTGGGGCCAGTCCTCCTATATGTTTGGCTTACTCACCGACGATTGCTGAGGGATGAGCACCTAGCAGGGAGTGCAAGGCCACGTATGCCTCACGGGGTTGGGGGGGGGGGAAATCACTTGTCCTCACAAAGGCAATTCTGCAATGAAGAAAAGATAGGCCACTACACTGTTCATCAGTTAACCTTGAGGCCGCGTGTCATCATTCCAGTGTGGTAAATAAACTTCCCATCACGCTTCAGTTTCCAAGTCGAGGGCACAGCGCCTTATGCTGCAGTGTCTGACTCCCTACTGGACGTTCAGCTGACCAACTACACCCTTTAGTGAGTAAACTTTGTGATACACTTTGTGATATGGGGTCGTGATTGTGGTGAAAGGATGAGCAAGTCATGGGTTAGTGAGGCCGGTTTGTACAATGTATCTCCAGAATACCTGGCTTTCAAGGGAGAGCCCGAAATTTTTCAGGCTACGCTGAAAGTCCAGTGGCCGCCTGGGGTAAATTGCATCACGTGCGAGTTCCCTGAAGGCGGGGTCGATTCACTGTACGTTTTGTGTGCTCTGGGTTCGGCGGAAATGCAGACACGTTTTGCATGAAGGAATGAACAGAACGCTGATAGCTGGCTCTTTCTAAGCTATCCCAACCTAGGTGTTTCTCTGACGCAGCCCTTCACTGCCCATGACTCGGCATCTAGCTGCTGCCAGCGGTG
Source organism: Pseudorca crassidens (assembly GCF_039906515.1). Lineage (NCBI taxonomy): Eukaryota > Metazoa > Chordata > Mammalia > Artiodactyla > Delphinidae > Pseudorca > Pseudorca crassidens. The sequence continues at coordinate 47,858,279 of NC_090305.1, forward strand.
CATTGCTCACAACTCCCAGAAGACACAGGAGGCCCTTTTATCCGTTTCGGATCCTATTGCAGACCGGCGACTCAAGAGAGACCTGATATGCTTCCTAGGGTTCAAGAAACCCAGGGACTTAGGCTGCATGGGGTCTGTTGCATGCCTACCTCGTTCATGAGAAAACCTGAACAGTAGCTTAAGGCCAGAGGCCCCGTGTGCTTCTCCCCTTCCCTGAGGACAACCGAAGTAGGAGCACTTACCGAGGAACGGCAACATCCAATTTCCTTCCAGGAAATTCACTTGTCATCACAAAGGCAACTGTGCAACAACACTGTTTCCCAGGGAGAACTGAGCCCGCAGCTCTCTAAATCCCAATGAGGAAAATAAAGTTTCCCTTCAAGCCTTAGTTTCAAAATGGACCGCAGACCATTCACCCTGTGGTTTCCGTCTCTCCATGGCACGTCCAAGGTGCGCATAGCACGGAGATACTACAGTCGTTTCAACTTGCCGCATCCTAGCATTTGAACCAAAGACGCCCTTCACAGCCCTTCTTTCGGCCTATAGTTGCCCTCAACTGAGCTTCGCTCACAAGGCCCAGAAAGGACGGGCAGTCCGTCGTTCACATCTTGGATCCTAGTGCAGACCCCCGTGTCCTAAGACGCCAGAAACGCTTCCTAGATTTAAAGCACCGCTCTGACAAACGCTGCCGTCAGCCTGCGGCCCGCCTATGTCTGTGACGAGAGAAGTAGAACGTTGGCCTGAGGCGAGTCGTCCAGGGTTGTGGGCGTACTCACGAACAATTTTGGAGGGATGAGGACGTGGCAGGAATTGAAAGCCAAGTGTTCTTTCGTGGAGGATAACTAGTCCTCCCAAAGACGACTGTGCAGCAAAGAGAAGATGGGCAACAACAGTGTTTAGCAGGTAATCCTGGGGCCGCAAACTCTCTACTTTGCAATGAGGAAAATCAACGTTCCCAGGAAGCCTCAATTTCCAGCAGCACAAAGCAGCGTATTAACAAGTCGCATCGCACTCTCTCTTGTACATCCCGTGGACACAGTGGCTCGTGACACTAGAAACCATTGCCATGCTGGGAGTCCTGACTGTGGTGTAAGGATATCAAGGTGAGGGCTTAGTTAGGCCTAGGTGACAGTACTTCTCTAGACTATCTACCAGTTCGGGAAAACCCTGTAGGTTTCGAAGCCGGACTTAAAGTGTAGTTGCCGCTTGAGGTAGACGGACGTCGTGGAGCAGCTCCCAGGAGCAGTGGTAGGCTAATTGTATTTTCTCCTGCAGCTCACGGTTCCTCCAGAGCGCAGACACCCTTTGCATGAAGGAAGGCATGGAACGTTGATAACTGGGTTGCTTTCAAGCTATCGCAATCCAGGTGTCTAACCAACGAAGCCCTTCACTGCCCGTCAGTCGGCATCTAGCTGTTCCCGACGGTAGATGGCTCAAGGCTCCACGAAGACACAGGCAGTCCTTTCTCAGTACGTTTTGGAACCTAACGCTGACAAGTGAGTCCAAAAGAGAGCTGATATGCTTCCTAGAGTTCACGAACCACAGGGACTAAGGCTCTATGCAATCTGTTGCTTCGCTAAGTCTGTCATGAGAACACCTGGACGTTAGCTTGAGGCTAGAGGCCCCATGTGGTGGGCCCATTCCCTGAAGACTACTGAAGGATGACCACCTACCAAGGGATGACAACCTCCAAGCTTCTTGCCTAGAAACTCACATCATCACGATGGCAATTGTGTTACGAAGAGAAGCTGTGCAGCAACAGCGTTTCTTGGGGAGAATTGAGCCTGCGGCTCTGTAAATGCCGGTGAGGAAAAGAAAGTTTCACTCGCAGCCTTACTTTCAAAAGGGACCACACAGAGCATTCACCCTGCTGTGTCTTTCTCTAGTTTGTACTCCCAAGGTGCGTTAGAAGGGAGATACTTGAGTTGTTTCACTTACCACATGCTAGATGTTTAGCAAAAGAAGATCTTTACTGCCCTTGTTTCGGCATATGGTTGTCTTCAGCCGAACACTTCTCTCAGCTCCTAGAAGCGACGGGCGGTCCATCGTGTACATCTTGGATCCCAGTGCAGACCTGTTTGTCCTAAGACACCAGAAATGCTTCCTACACTTAAAGCACCGCTTTGACAAACGCTGCCTGGAACCTGTTGCCTGCCTCTCTGTGTGACGAACAAAACAGTACCTTAGCTTGGGGCCAGTCCCCCTATATGTTTGGCTTACTCACCGACGATTGCTGAGGGATGAGCACCTAGCAGGGAGTGCAAGGCCACGTATGCCTCACAGGGTTGGGGGGGGGAAATCACTTGTCCTCACAAAGGCAATTCTGCAATGAAGAAAAGATAGGCCACTACACTGTTCATCAGTTAACCTTGAGGCCGCGTGTCGTCATTCCAGTGTGGTAAATAAACTTCCCATCACGCTTCAGTTTCCAAGTCGAGGGCACAGCGCCTTATGCTGCAGTGTCTGACTCCCTACTGGACGTTCAGCTGACCAACTACACCCTTTAGTGAGTAAACTTTGTGATACACTTTGTGATATGGGGTCGTGATTGTGGTGAAAGGATGAGCAAGTCATGGGTTAGTGAGGCCGGTTTGTACAATGTATCTCCAGAATACCTGGCTTTCAAGGGAGAGCCCGAAATTTTTCAGGCTACGCTGAAAGTCCAGTGGCTGCCTGGGGTAAATTGCATCACGTGCGAGTTCCCTGAAGGCGGGGTCGATTCACTGTACGTTTTGTGTGCTCTGGGTTCGGCGGAAATGCAGACACGTTTTGCATGAAGGAATGAACAGAACGCTGATAGCTGGCTCTTTCTAAGCTATCCCAACCTAGGTGTTTCTCTGACGCAGCCCTTCACTGCCCATGACTCGGCATCTAGCTGCTGCCAGCGGTGCATTGCTCACAACTCCCTGAAGACACAGGAGGCCCTTTTATCCGTTTCGGATCCTATTGCAGACCGGCGACTCAAGAGAGACCTGATATGCTTCCTAGGGTTCAAGAAACCCAGGGACTTAGGCTGCATGGGGTCTGTTGCATGCCTACCTCGTTCATGAGAAAACCTGAACAGTAGCTTAAGGCCAGAGGCCCCGTGTGCTTCTCCCCTTCCCTGAGGACAACCGAAGTAGGAGCACTTACCGAGGAACGGCAACATCCAATTTCCTTCCAGGAAATTCACTTGTCATCACAAAGGCAACTGTGCAACAACACTGTTTCCCAGGGAGAACTGAGCCCGCAGCTCTCTAAATCCCAATGAGGAAAATAAAGTTTCCCTTCAAGCCTTAGTTTCAAAATGGACCGCAGACCATTCACCCTGTGGTTTCCGTCTCTCCATGGCACGTCCAAGGTGCGCATAGCACGGAGATACTACAGTCGTTTCAACTTGCCGCATCCTAGCATTTGAACCAAAGACGCCCTTCACAGCCCTTCTTTCGGCCTATAGTTGCCCTCAACTGAGCTTCGCTCACAAGGCCCAGAAAGGACGGGCAGTCCGTCGTTCACATCTTGGATCCTAGTGCAGACCCCCGTGTCCTAAGACGCCAGAAACGCTTCCTAGATTTAAAGCACCGCTCTGACAAACGCTGCCGTCAGCCTGCGGCCCGCCTATGTCTGTGACGAGAGAAGTAGAACGTTGGCCTGAGGCGAGTCGTCCAGGGTTGTGGGCGTACTCACGAACAATTTTGGAGGGATGAGGACGTGGCAGGAATTGAAAGCCAAGTGTTCTTTCGTGGAGGATAACTAGTCCTCCCAAAGACGACTGTGCAGCAAAGAGAAGATGGGCAACAACAGTGTTTAGCAGGTAATCCTGGGGCCGCAAACTCTCTACTTTGCAATGAGGAAAATCAACGTTCCCAGGAAGCCTCAATTTCCAGCAGCACAAAGCAGCATATTAACAAGTCGCATCGCACTCTCTCTGTACATCCCATGGACACAGTGGCTCGTGACACTAGAAACCATTGCCATGCTGGGAGTCCTGACTGTGGTGTAAGGATATCAAGGTGAGGGCTTAGTTAGGCCTAGGTGACAGTACTTCTCTAGACTATCTACCAGTTCGGGAAAACCCTGTAGGTTTCGAAGCCGGACTTAAAGTGTAGTTGCCGCTTGAGGTAGACGGACGTCGTGGAGCAGCTCCCAGGAGCAGTGGTAGGCTAATTGTATTTTCTCCTGCAGCTCACGGTTCCTCCAGAGCGCAGACACCCTTTGCATGAAGGAAGGCATGGAACGTTGATAACTGGGTTGCTTTCAAGCTATCGCAATCCAGGTGTCTAACCAACGAAGCCCTTCACTGCCCGTCAGTCGGCATCTAGCTGTTCCCGACGGTAGATGGCTCAAGGCTCCACGAAGACACAGGCAGTCCTTTCTCAGTACGTTTTGGAACCTAACGCTGACAAGTGAGTCCAAAAGAGAGCTGATATGCTTCCTAGAGTTCACGAACCACAGGGACTAAGGCTCTATGCAATCTGTTGCTTCGCTAAGTCTGTCATGAGAACACCTGGACGTTAGCTTGAGGCTAGAGGCCCCATGTGGTGGGCCCATTCCCTGAAGACTACTGAAGGATGACCACCTACCAAGGGATGACAACCTCCAAGCTTCTTGCCTAGAAACTCACATCATCACGATGGCAATTGTGTTACGAAGAGAAGCTGTGCAGCAACAGCGTTTCTTGGGGAGAATTGAGCCTGCGGCTCTGTAAATGCCGGTGAGGAAAAGAAAGTTTCACTCGCAGCCTTACTTTCAAAAGGGACCACACAGAGCATTCACCCTGCTGTGTCTTTCTCTAGTTTGTACTCCCAAGGTGCGTTAGAAGGGAGATACTTGAGTTGTTTCACTTACCACATGCTAGATGTTTAGCAAAAGAAGATCTTTACTGCCCTTGTTTCGGCATATGGTTGTCCTCAGCCGAACACTTCTCTCAGCTCCTAGAAGCGACGGGCGGTCCATCGTGTACATCTTGGATCCCAGTGCAGACCTGTTTGTCCTAAGACACCAGAAATGCTTCCTACACTTAAAGCACCGCTTTGACAAACGCTGCCTGGAACCTGTTGCCTGCCTCTCTGTGTGACGAACAAAACAGTACCTTAGCTTGGGGCCAGTCCCCCTATATGTTTGGCTTACTCACCGACGATTGCTGAGGGATGAGCACCTAGCAGGGAGTGCAAGGCCACGTATGCCTCACAGGGTTGGGGGGGGGGAAATCACTTGTCATCACAAAGGCAATTCTGCAATGAAGAAAAGATAGGCCACTACACTGTTCATCAGTTAACCTTGAGGCCGCGTGTCGTCATTCCAGTGTGGTAAATAAACTTCCCATCACGCTTCAGTTTCCAAGTCGAGGGCACAGCGCCTTATGCTGCAGTGTCTGACTCCCTACTGGACGTTCAGCTGACCAACTACACCCTTTAGTGAGTAAACTTTGTGATACACTTTGTGATATGGGGTCGTGATTGTGGTGAAAGGATGAGCAAGTCATGGGTTAGTGAGGCCGGTTTGTACAATGTATCTCCAGAATACCTGGCTTTCAAGGGAGAGCCCGAAATTTTTCAGGCTACGCTGAAAGTCCAGTGGCCGCCTGGGGTAAATTGCATCACGTGCGAGTTCCCTGAAGGCGGGGTCGAATCACTGTACGTTTTGTGTGCTCTGGGTTCGGCGGAAATGCAGACACGTTTTGCATGAAGGAATGAACAGAACGCTGATAGCTGGCTCTTTCTAAGCTATCCCAACCTAGGTGTTTCTCTGACGCAGCCCTTCACTGCCCATGACTCGGCATCTAGCTGCTGCCAGCGGTGCATTGCTCACAACTCCCTGAAGACACAGGAGGCCCTTTTATCCGTTTCGGATCCTATTGCAGACCGGCGACTCAAGAGAGACCTGATATGCTTCCTAGGGTTCAAGAAACCCAGGGACTTAGGCTGCATGGGGTCTGTTGCATGCCTACCTCGTTCATGAGAAAACCTGAACAGTAGCTTAAGGCCAGAGGCCCCGTGTGCTTCTCCCCTTCCCTGAGGACAACCGAAGTAGGAGCACTTACCGAGGAACGGCAACATCCAATTTCCTTCCAGGAAATTCACTTGTCATCACAAAGGCAACTGTGCAACAACACTGTTTCCCAGGGAGAACTGAGCCCGCAGCTCTCTAAATCCCAATGAGGAAAATAAAGTTTCCCTTCAAGCCTTAGTTTCAAAACGGACCGCAGACCATTCACCCTGTGGTTTGCGTCTCTCCATGGCACGTCCAAGGTGCGCATAGCACGGAGATACTACAGTCGTTTCAACTTGCCGCATCCTAGCATTTGAACCAAAGACGCCCTTCACAGCCCTTCTTTCGGCCTATAGTTGCCCTCAACTGAGCTTCGCTCACAAGGCCCAGAAAGGACGGGCAGTCCGTCGTTCACATCTTGGATCCTAGTGCAGACCCCCGTGTCCTAAGACGCCAGAAACGCTTCCTAGATTTAAAGCACCGCTCTGACAAACGCTGCCGTCAGCCTGCGGCCCGCCTATGTCTGTGACGAGAGAAGTAGAACGTTGGCCTGAGGCGAGTCGTCCAGGGTTGTGGGCGTACTCACGAACAATTTTGGAGGGATGAGGACGTGGCAGGAATTGAAAGCCAAGTGTTCTTTCGTGGAGGATAACTAGTCCTCCCAAAGACGACTGTGCAGCAAAGAGAAGATGGGCAACAACAGTGTTTAGCAGGTAATCCTGGGGCCGCAAACTCTCTACTTTGCAATGAGGAAAATCAACGTTCCCAGGAAGCCTCAATTTCCAGCAGCACAAAGCAGCGTATTAACAAGTCGCATCGCACTCTCTCTTGTACATCCCGTGGACACAGTGGCTCGTGACACTAGAAACCATTGCCATGCTGGGAGTCCTGACTGTGGTGTAAGGATATCAAGGTGAGGGCTTAGTTAGGCCTAGGTGACAGTACTTCTCTAGACTATCTACCAGTTCGGGAAAACCCTGTAGGTTTCGAAGCCGGACTTAAAGTGTAGTTGCCGCTTGAGGTAGACGGACGTCGTGGAGCAGCTCCCAGGAGCAGTGGTAGGCTAATTGTATTTTCTCCTGCAGCTCACGGTTCCTCCAGAGCGCAGACACCCTTTGCATGAAGGAAGGCATGGAACGTTGATAACTGGGTTGCTTTCAAGCTATCGCAATCCAGGTGTCTAACCAACGAAGCCCTTCACTGCCCGTCAGTCGGCATCTAGCTGTTCCCGACGGTAGATGGCTCAAGGCTCCACGAAGACACAGGCAGTCCTTTCTCAGTACGTTTTGGAACCTAACGCTGACAAGTGAGTCCAAAAGAGAGCTGATATGCTTCCTAGAGTTCACGAACCACAGGGACTAAGGCTCTATGCAATCTGTTGCTTCGCTAAGTCTGTCATGAGAACACCTGGACGTTAGCTTGAGGCTAGAGGCCCCATGTGGTGGGCCCATTCCCTGAAGACTACTGAAGGATGACCACCTACCAAGGGATGACAACCTCCAAGCTTCTTGCCTAGAAACTCACATCATCACGATGGCAATTGTGTTACGAAGAGAAGCTGTGCAGCAACAGCGTTTCTTGGGGAGAATTGAGCCTGCGGCTCTGTAAATGCCGGTGAGGAAAAGAAAGTTTCACTCGCAGCCTTACTTTCAAAAGGGACCACACAGAGCATTCACCCTGCTGTGTCTTTCTCTAGTTTGTACTCCCAAGGTGCGTTAGAAGGGAGATACTTGAGTTGTTTCACTTACCACATGCTAGATGTTTAGCAAAAGAAGATCTTTACTGCCCTTGTTTCGGCATATGGTTGTCCTCAGCCGAACACTTCTCTCAGCTCCTAGAAGCGACGGGCGGTCCATCGTGTACATCTTGGATCCCAGTGCAGACCTGTTTGTCCTAAGACACCAGAAATGCTTCCTACACTTAAAGCACCGCTTTGACAAACGCTGCCTGGAACCTGTTGCCTGCCTCTCTGTGTGACGAACAAAACAGTACCTTAGCTTGGGGCCAGTCCCCCTATATGTTTGGCTTACTCACCGACGATTGCTGAGGGATGAGCACCTAGCAGGGAGTGCAAGGCCACGTATGCCTCACGGGGTTGGCGGGGGTGGAAATCACTTGTCCTCACAAAGGCAATTCTGCAATGAAGAAAAGATAGGCCACTACACTGTTCATCAGTTAACCTTGAGGCCGCGTGTCGTCATTCCAGTGTGGTAAATAAACTTCCCATCACGCTTCAGTTTCCAAGTCGAGGGCACAGCGCCTTATGCTGCAGTGTCTGACTCCCTACTGGACGTTCAGCTGACCAACTACACCCTTTAGTGAGTAAACTTTGTGATACACTTTGTGATATGGGGTCGTGATTGTGGTGAAAGGATGAGCAAGTCATGGGTTAGTGAGGCCGGTTTGTACAATGTATCTCCAGAATACCTGGCTTTCAAGGGAGAGCCCGAAATTTTTCAGGCTACGCTGAAAGTCCAGTGGCCGCCTGGGGTAAATTGCATCACGTGCGAGTTCCCTGAAGGCGGGGTCGAATCACTGTACGTTTTGTGTGCTCTGGGTTCGGCGGAAATGCAGACACGTTTTGCATGAAGGAATGAACAGAACGCTGATAGCTGGCTCTTTCTAAGCTATCCCAACCTAGGTGTTTCTCTGACGCAGCCCTTCACTGCCCATGACTCGGCATCTAGCTGCTGCCAGCGGTGCATTGCTCACAACTCCCTGAAGACACAGGAGGCCCTTTTATCCATTTCGGATCCTATTGCAGACCGGCGACTCAAGAGAGACCTGATATGCTTCCTAGGGTTCAAGAAACCCAGGGACTTAGGCTGCATGGGGTCTGTTGCATGCCTACCTCGTTCATGAGAAAACCTGAACAGTAGCTTAAGGCCAGAGGCCCCGTGTGCTTCTCCCCTTCCCTGAGGACAACCGAAGTAGGAGCACTTACCGAGGAACGGCAACATCCAATTTCCTTCCAGGAAATTCACTTGTCATCACAAAGGCAACTGTGCAACAACACTGTTTCCCAGGGAGAACTGAGCCCGCAGCTCTCTAAATCCCAATGAGGAAAATAAAGTTTCCCTTCAAGCCTTAGTTTCAAAACGGACCGCAGACCATTCACCCTGTGGTTTCCGTCTCTCCATGGCACGTCCAAGGTGCGCTAGCACGGAGATACTACAGTCGTTTCAACTTGCCGCATCCTAGCATTTGAACCAAAGACGCCCTTCACAGCCCTTCTTTCGGCCTATAGTTGCCCTCAACTGAGCTTCGCTCACAAGGCCCAGAAAGGACGGGCAGTCCGTCGTTCACATCTTGGATCCTAGTGCAGACCCCCGTGTCCTAAGACGCCAGAAACGCTTCCTAGATTTAAAGCACCGCTCTGACAAACGCTGCCGTCAGCCTGCGGCCCGCCTATGTCTGTGACGAGAGAAGTAGAACGTTGGCCTGAGGCGAGTCGTCCAGGGTTGTGGGCGTACTCACGAACAATTTTGGAGGGATGAGGACGTGGCAGGAATTGAAAGCCAAGTGTTCTTTCGTGGAGGATAACTAGTCCTCCCAAAGACGACTGTGCAGCAAAGAGAAGATGGGCAACAACAGTGTTTAGCAGGTAATCCTGGGGCCGCAAACTCTCTACTTTGCAATGAGGAAAATCAACGTTCCCAGGAAGCCTCAATTTCCAGCAGCACAAAGCAGCGTATTAACAAGTCGCATCGCACTCTCTCTTGTACATCCCGTGGACACAGTGGCTCGTGACACTAGAAACCATTGCCATGCTGGGAGTCCTGACTGTGGTGTAAGGATATCAAGGTGAGGGCTTAGTTAGGCCTAGGTGACAGTACTTCTCTAGACTATCTACCAGTTCGGGAAAACCCTGTAGGTTTCGAAGCCGGACTTAAAGTGTAGTTGCCGCTTGAGGTAGACGGACGTCGTGGAGCAGCTCCCAGGAGCAGTGGTAGGCTAATTGTATTTTCTCCTGCAGCTCACGGTTCCTCCAGAGCGCAGACACCCTTTGCATGAAGGAAGGCATGGAACGTTGATAACTGGGTTGCTTTCAAGCTATCGCAATCCAGGTGTCTAACCAACGAAGCCCTTCACTGCCCGTCAGTCGGCATCTAGCTGTTCCCGACGGTAGATGGCTCAAGGCTCCACGAAGACACAGGCAGTCCTTTCTCAGTACGTTTTGGAACCTAACGCTGACAAGTGAGTCCAAAAGAGAGCTGATATGCTTCCTAGAGTTCATGAACCACAGGGACTAAGTCTCTATGCAATCTGTTGCTTCGCTAAGTCTGTCATGAGAACACCTGGACGTTAGCTTGAGGCTAGAGGCCTCATGTGGTGGGCCCATTCCCTGAAGACTACTGAAGGATGACCACCTACCAAGGGATGGCAACCTCCAAGCTTCTTGCCTAGAAACTCACATCATCACGATGGCAATTGTGTTACGAAGAGAAGCTGTGCAGCAACAGCGTTTCTCGGGGAGAATTGAGCCTGCGGCTCTGTAAATGTCGGTGAGGAAAAGAAAGTTTCACTCGCAGCCTTACTTTCAAAAGGGACCACACAGAGCATTCACCCTGCTGTGTCTTTCTCTAGTTTGTACTCCCAAGGTGCGTTAGAAGGGAGATACTTGAGTTGTTTCACTTACCACATGCTAGATGTTTAGCAAAAGAAGATCTTTACTGCCCTTGTTTCGGCATATGGTTGTCCTCAGCCGAACACTTCTCTCAGCTCCTACAAGCGACGGGCGGTCCATCGTGTACATCTTGGATCCCAGTGCAGACCTGTTTGTCCTAAGACACCAGAAATGCTTCCTACACTTAAAGCACCGCTTTGACAAACGCTGCCTGGAACCTGTTGCCTGCCTCTCTGTGTGACGAACAAAACAGTACCTTAGCTTGGGGCCAGTCCCCCTATATGTTTGGCTTACTCACCGACGATTGCTGAGGGATGAGCACCTAGCAGGGAGTGCAAGGCCACGTATGCCTCACGGGGTTGGGGGGGGGAAATCACTTGTCCTCACAAAGGCAATTCTGCAATGAAGAAAAGATAGGCCACTACACTGTTCATCAGTTAACCTTGAGGCCGCGTGTCGTCATTCCAGTGTGGTAAATAAACTTCCCATCACGCTTCAGTTTCCAAGTCGTGGGCACAGCGCCTTATGCTGCAGTGTCTGACTCCCTACTGGACGTTCAGCTGACCAACTACACCCTTTAGTGAGTAAACTTTGTGATACACTTTGTGATATGGGGTCGTGATTGTGGTGAAAGGATGAGCAAGTCATGGGTTAGTGAGGCCGGTTTGTACAATGTATCTCCAGAATACCTGGCTTTCAAGGGAGAGCCCGAAATTTTTCAGGCTACGCTGAAAGTCCAGTGGCCGCCTGGGGTAAATTGCATCACGTGCGAGTTCCCTGAAGGCGGGGTCGAATCACTGTACGTTTTGTGTGCTCTGGGTTCGGCGGAAATGCAGACACGTTTTGCATGAAGGAATGAACAGAACGCTGATAGCTGGCTCTTTCTAAGCTATCCCAACCTAGGTGTTTCTCTGACGCAGCCCTTCACTGCCCATGACTCGGCATCTAGCTGCTGCCAGCGGTGCATTGCTCACAACTCCCTGAAGACACAGGAGGCCCTTTTATCCGTTTCAGATCCTATTGCAGACCGGCGACTCAAGAGAGACCTGATATGCTTCCTAGGGTTCAAGAAACCCAGGGACTTAGGCTGCATGGGGTCTGTTGCATGCCTACCTCGTTCATGAGAAAACCTGAACAGTAGCTTAAGGCCAGAGGCCCCGTGTGCTTCTCCCCTTCCCTGAGGACAACCGAAGTAGGAGCACTTACCGAGGAACGGCAACATCCAATTTCCTTCCAGGAAATTCACTTGTCATCACAAAGGCAACTGTGCAACAACACTGTTTCCCAGGGAGAACTGAGCCCGCAGCTCTCTAAATCCCAATGAGGAAAATAAAGTTTCCCTTCAAGCCTTAGTTTCAAAATGGACCGCAGACCATTCACCCTGTGGTTTCCGTCTCTCCATGGCACGTCCAAGGTGCGCATAGCACGGAGATACTACAGTCGTTTCAACTTGCCGCATCCTAGCATTTGAACCAAAGACGCCCTTCACAGCCCTTCTTTCGGCCTATAGTTGCCCTCAACTGAGCTTCGCTCACAAGGCCCAGAAAGGACGGGCAGTCCGTCGTTCACATCTTGGATCCTAGTGCAGACCCCCGTGTCCTAAGACGCCAGAAACGCTTCCTAGATTTAAAGCACCGCTCTGACAAACGCTGCCGTGAGCCTGCGGCCCGCCTATGTCTGTGACGAGAGAAGTAGAACGTTGGCCTGAGGCGAGTCGTCCAGGGTTGTGGGCGTACTCACGAACAATTTTGGAGGGATGAGGACGTGGCAGGAATTGAAAGCCAAGTGTTCTTTCGTGGAGGATAACTAGTCCTCCCAAAGACGACTGTGCAGCAAAGAGAAGATGGGCAACAACAGTGTTTAGCAGGTAATCCTGGGGCCGCAAACTCTCTACTTTGCAATGAGGAAAATCAACGTTCCCAGGAAGCCTCAATTTCCAGCAGCACAAAGCAGCGTATTAACAAGTCGCATCGCACTCTCTCTTGTACATCCCGTGGACACAGTGGCTCGTGACACTAGAAACCATTGCCATGCTGGGAGTCCTGACTGTGGTGTAAGGATATCAAGGTGAGGGCTTAGTTAGGCCTAGGTGACAGTACTTCTCTAGACTATCTACCAGTTCGGGAAAACCCTGTAGGTTTCGAAGCCGGACTTAAAGTGTAGTTGCCGCTTGAGGTAGACGGACGTCGTGGAGCAGCTCCCAGGAGCAGTGGTAGGCTAATTGTATTTTCTCCTGCAGCTCACGGTTCCTCCAGAGCGCAGACACCCTTTGCATGAAGGAAGGCATGGAACGTTGATAACTGGGTTGCTTTCAAGCTATCGCAATCCAGGTGTCTAACCAACGAAGCCCTTCACTGCCCGTCAGTCGGCATCTAGCTGTTCCCGACGGTAGATGGCTCAAGGCTCCACGAAGACACAGGCAGTCCTTTCTCAGTACGTTTTGGAACCTAACGCTGACAAGTGAGTCCAAAAGAGAGCTGATATGCTTCCTAGAGTTCACGAACCACAGGGACTAAGGCTCTATGCAATCTGTTGCTTCGCTAAGTCTGTCATGAGAACACCTGGACGTTAGCTTGAGGCTAGAGGCCCCATGTGGTGGGCCCATTCCCTGAAGACTACTGAAGGATGACCACCTACCAAGGGATGGCAACCTCCAAGCTTCTTGCCTAGAAACTCACATCATCACGATGGCAATTGTGTTACGAAGAGAAGCTGTGCAGCAACAGCGTTTCTTGGGGAGAATTGAGCCTGCGGCTCTGTAAATGCCGGTGAGGAAAAGAAAGTTTCACTCGCAGCCTTACTTTCAAAAGGGACCACACAGAGCATTCACCCTGCTGTGTCTTTCTCTAGTTTGTACTCCCAAGGTGCGTTAGAAGGGAGATACTTGAGTTGTTTCACTTACCACATGCTAGATGTTTAGCAAAAGAAGATCTTTACTGCCCTTGTTTCGGCATATGGTTGTCCTCAGCCGAACACTTCTCTCAGCTCCTAGAAGCGACGGGCGGTCCATCGTGTACATCTTGGATCCCAGTGCAGACCTGTTTGTCCTAAGACACCAGAAATGCTTCCTACACTTAAAACACCGCTTTGACAAACGCTGCCTGGAACCTGTTGCCTGCCTCTCTGTGTGACGAACAAAACAGTACCTTAGCTTGGGGCCAGTCCCCCTATATGTTTGGCTTACTCACCGACGATTGCTGAGGGATGAGCACCTAGCAGGGAGTGCAAGGCCACGTATGCCTCACGGGGTTGGGGGGGGGGAAATCACTTGTCCTCACAAAGGCAATTCTGCAATGAAGAAAAGATAGGCCACTACACTGTTCATCAGTTAACCTTGAGGCCGCGTGTCGTCATTCCAGTGTGGTAAATAAACTTCCCATCACGCTTCAGTTTCCAAGTCGAGGGCACAGCACCTTATGCTGCAGTGTCTGACTCCCTACTGGACGTTCAGCTGACCAACTACACCCTTTAGTGAGTAAACTTTGTGATACACTTTGTGATATGGGGTCGTGATTGTGGTGAAAGGATGAGCAAGTCATGGGTTAGTGAGGCCGGTTTGTACAATGTATCTCCAGAATACCTGGCTTTCAAGGGAGAGCCCGAAATTTTTCAGGCTACGCTGAAAGTCCAGTGGCCGCCTGGGGTAAATTGCATCACGTGCGAGTTCCCTGAAGGCGGGGTCGAATCACTGTACGTTTTGTGTGCTCTGGGTTCGGCGGAAATGCAGACACGTTTTGCATGAAGGAATGAACAGAACGCTGATAGCTGGCTCTTTCTAAGCTATCCCAACCTAGGTGTTTCTCTGACGCAGCCCTTCACTGCCCATGACTTGGCATGTAGCTGCTGCCAGCGGTGCATTGCTCACAACTCCCTGAAGACACAGGAGGCCCTTTTATCCGTTTCGGATCCTATTGCAGACCGGCGACTCAAGAGAGACCTGATATGCTTCCTAGGGTTCAAGAAACCCAGGGACTTAGGCTGCATGGGGTCTGTTGCATGCCTACCTCGTTCATGAGAAAACCTGAACAGTAGCTTAAGGCCAGAGGCCCCGTGTGCTTCTCCCCTTCCCTGAGGACAACCGAAGTAGGAGCACTTACCGAGGAACGGCAACATCCAATTTCCTTCCAGGAAATTCACTTGTCATCACAAAGGCAACTGTGCAACAACACTGTTTCCCAGGGAGAACTGAGCCCGCAGCTCTCTAAATCCCAATGAGGAAAACAAAGTTTCCCTTCAAGCCTTAGTTTCAAAATGGACCGCAGACCATTCACCCTGTGGTTTCCGTCTCTCCATGGCACGTCCAAGGTGCGCATAGCACGGAGATACTACAGTCGTTTCAACTTGCCGCATCCTAGCATTTGAACCAAAGACGCCCTTCACAGCCCTTCTTTCGGCCTATAGTTGCCCTCAACTGAGCTTCGCTCACAAGGCCCAGAAAGGACGGGCAGTCCGTCGTTTACATCTTGGATCCTAGTGCAGACCCCCGTGTCCTAAGACGCCAGAAACGCTTCCTAGATTTAAAGCACCGCTCTGACAAACGCTGCCGTCAGCCTGCGGCCCGCCTATGTCTGTGACGAGAGAAGTAGAACGTTGGCCTGAGGCGAGTCGTCCAGGGTTGTGGGCGTACTCACGAACAATTTTGGAGGGATGAGGACGTGGCAGGAATTGAAAGCCAAGTGTTCTTTCGTGGAGGATAACTAGTCCTCCCAAAGACGACTGTGCAGCAAAGAGAAGATGGGCAACAACAGTGTTTAGCAGGTAATCCTGGGGCCGCAAACTCTCTACTTTGCAATGAGGAAAATCAACGTTCCCAGGAAGCCTCAATTTCCAGCAGCACAAAGCAGCGTATTAACAAGTCGCATCGCACTCTCTCTTGTACATCCCGTGGACACAGTGGCTCGTGACACTAGAAACCATTGCCATGCTGGGAGTCCTGACTGTGGTGTAAGGATATCAAGGTGAGGGCTTAGTTAGGCCTAGGTGACAGTACTTCTCTAGACTATCTACCAGTTCGGGAAAACCCTGTAGGTTTCGAAGCCGGACTTAAAGTGTAGTTGCCGCTTGAGGTAGACGGACGTCGTGGAGCCGCTCCCAGGAGCAGTGGTAGGCTAACTGTATTTTCTCCTGCAGCTCACGGTTCCTCCAGAGCGCAGACACCCTTTGCATGAAGGAAGGCATGGAACGTTGATAACTGGGTTGCTTTCAAGCTATCGCAATCCAGGTGTCTAACCAACGAAGCCCTTCACTGCCCGTCAGTCGGCATCTAGCTGTTCCCGACGGTAGATGGCTCAAGGCTCCACGAAGACACAGGCAGTCCTTTCTCAGTACGTTTTGGAACCTAACGCTGACAAGTGAGTCCAAAAGAGAGCTGATATGCTTCCTAGAGTTCACGAACCACAGGGACTAAGGCTCTATGCAATCTGTTGCTTCGCTAAGTCTGTCATGAGAACACCTGGACGTTAGCTTGAGGCTAGAGGCCCCATGTGGTGGGCCCATTCCCTGAAGACTACTGAAGGATGACCACCTACCAAGGGATGGCAACCTCCAAGCTTCTTGCCTAGAAACGCACATCATCACGATGGCAATTGTGTTACGAAGAGAAGCTGTGCAGCAACAGCGTTTCTTGGGGAGAATTGAGCCTGCGGCTCTGTAAATGCCGGTGAGGAAAAGAAAGTTTCACTCGCAGACTTACTTTCAAAAGGGACCACACAGAGCATTCACCCTGCTGTGTCTTTCTCTAGTTTGTACTCCCAAGGTGCGTTAGAAGGGAGATACTTGAGTTGTTTCACTTACCACATGCTAGATGTTTAGCAAAAGAAGATCTTTACTGCCCTTGTTTCGGCATATGGTTGTCCTCAGCCGAACACTTCTCTCAGCTCCTAGAAGCGACGGGCGGTCCATCGTGTACATCTTGGATCCCAGTGCAGACCTGTTTGTCCTAAGACACCAGAAATGCTTCCTACACTTAAAGCACCGCTTTGACAAACGCTGCCTGGAACCTGTTGCCTGCCTCTCTGTGTGACGAACAAAACAGTACCTTAGCTTGGGGCCAGTCCCCCTATATGTTTGGCTTACTCACCGACGATTGCTGAGGGATGAGCACCTAGCAGGGAGTGCAAGGCCACGTATGCCTCACGGGGTTGGGGGGGGGGAAGTCACTTGTCCTCACAAAGGCAATTCTGCAATGAAGAAAAGATAGGCCACTACACTGTTCATCAGTTAACCTTGAGGCCGCGTGTCGTCATTCCAGTGTGGTAAATAAACTTCCCATCACGCTTCAGTTTCCAAGTCGAGGGCACAGCGCCTTATGCTGCAGTGTCTGACTCCCTACTGGACGTTCAGCTGACCAACTACACCCTTTAGTGAGTAAACTTTGTGATACACTTTGTGATATGGGGTCGTGATTGTGGTGAAAGGATGAGCAAGTCATGGGTTAGTGAGGCCGGTTTGTACAATGTATCTCCAGAATACCTGGCTTTCAAGGGAGAGCCCGAAATTTTTCAGGCTACGCTGAAAGTCCAGTGGCCGCCTGGGGTAAATTGCATCACGTGCGAGTTCCCTGAAGGCGGGGTCGAATCACTGTACGTTTTGTGTGCTCTGGGTTCGGCGGAAATGCAGACACGTTTTGCATGAAGGAATGAACAGAACGCTGATAGCTGGCTCTTTCTAAGCTATCCCAACCTAGGTGTTTCTCTGACGCAGCCCTTCACTGCCCATGACTCGGCATCTAGCTGCTGCCAGCGGTGCATTGCTCACAACTCCCTGAAGACACAGGAGGCCCTTTTATCCGTTTCGGATCCTATTGCAGACCGGCGACTCAAGAGAGACCTGATATGCTTCCTAGGGTTCAAGAAACCCAGGGACTTAGGCTGCATGGGGTCTGTTGCATGCCTACCTCGTTCATGAGAAAACCTGAACAGTAGCTTAAGGCCAGAGGCCCCGTGTGCTTCTCCCCTTCCCTGAGGACAACCGAAGTAGGAGCACTTACCGAGGAACGGCAACATCCAATTTCCTTCCAGGAAATTCACTTGTCATCACAAAGGCAACTGTGCAACAACACTGTTTCCCAGGGAGAACTGAGCCCGCAGCTCTCTAAATCCCAATGAGGAAAACAAAGTTTCCCTTCAAGCCTTAGTTTCAAAATGGACCGCAGACCATTCACCCTGTGGTTTCCGTCTCTCCATGGCACGTCCAAGGTGCGCATAGCACGGAGATACTACAGTCGTTTCAACTTGCCGCATCCTAGCATTTGAACCAAAGACGCCCTTCACAGCCCTTCTTTCGGCCTATAGTTGCCCTCAACTGAGCTTCGCTCACAAGGCCCAGAAAGGACGGGCAGTCCGTCGTTTACATCTTGGATCCTAGTGCAGACCCCCGTGTCCTAAGACGCCAGAAACGCTTCCTAGATTTAAAGCACCGCTCTGACAAACGCTGCCGTCAGCCTGCGGCCTGCCTATGTCTGTGACGAGAGAAGTAGAACGTTGGCCTGAGGCGAGTCGTCCAGGGTTGTGGGCGTACTCACGAACAATTTTGGAGGGATGAGGACGTGGCAGGAATTGAAAGCCAAGTGTTCTTTCGTGGAGGATAACTAGTCCTCCCAAAGACGACTGTGCAGCAAAGAGAAGATGGGCAACAACAGTGTTTAGCAGGTAATCCTGGGGCCGCAAACTCTCTACTTTGCAATGAGGAAAATCAACGTTCCCAGGAAGCCTCAATTTCCAGCAGCACAAAGCAGCGTATTAACAAGTCGCATCGCACTCTCTCTTGTACATCCCGTGGACACAGTGGCTCGTGACACTAGAAACCATTGCCATGCTGGGAGTCCTGACTGTGGTGTAAGGATATCAAGGTGAGGGCTTAGTTAGGCCTAGGTGACAGTACTTCTCTAGACTATCTACCAGTTCGGGAAAACCCTGTAGGTTTCGAAGCCGGACTTAAAGTGTAGTTGCCGCTTGAGGTAGACGGACGTCGTGGAGCAGCTCCCAGGAGCAGTGGTAGGCTAATTGTATTTTCTCCTGCAGCTCACGGTTCCTCCAGAGCGCAGACACCCTTTGCATGAAGGAAGGCATGGAACGTTGATAACTGGGTTGCTTTCAAGCTATCGCAATCCAGGTGTCTAACCAACGAAGCCCTTCACTGCCCGTCAGTCGGCATCTAGCTGTTCCCGACGGTAGATGGCTCAAGGCTCCACGAAGACACAGGCAGTCCTTTCTCAGTACGTTTTGGAACCTAACGCTGACAAGTGAGTCCAAAAGAGAGCTGATATGCTTCCTAGAGTTCACGAACCACAGGGACTAAGGCTCTATGCAATCTGTTGCTTCGCTAAGTCTGTCATGAGAACACCTGGACGTTAGCTTGAGGCTAGAGGCCCCATGTGGTGGGCCCATTCCCTGAAGACTACTGAAGGATGACCACCTACCAAGGGATGGCAACCTCCAAGCTTCTTGCCTAGAAACTCACATCATCACGATGGCAATTGTGTTACGAAGAGAAGCTGTGCAGCAACAGCGTTTCTTGGGGAGAATTGAGCCTGCGGCTCTGTAAATGCCGGTGAGGAAAAGAAAGTTTCACTCGCAGACTTACTTTCAAAAGGGACCACACAGAGCATTCACCCTGCTGTGTCTTTCTCTAGTTTGTACTCCCAAGGTGCGTTAGAAGGGAGATACTTGAGTTGTTTCACTTACCACATGCTAGATGTTTAGCAAAAGAAGATCTTTACTGCCCTTGTTTCGGCATATGGTTGTCCTCAGCCGAACACTTCTCTCAGCTCCTAGAAGCGACGGGCGGTCCATCGTGTACATCTTGGATCCCAGTGCAGACCTGTTTGTCCTAAGACACCAGAAATGCTTCCTACACTTAAAGCACCGCTTTGACAAACGCTGCCTGGAACCTGTTGCCTGCCTCTCTGTGTGACGAACAAAACAGTACCTTAGCTTGGGGCCAGTCCCCCTATATGTTTGGCTTACTCACCGACGATTGCTGAGGGATGAGCACCTAGCAGGGAGTGCAAGGCCACGTATGCCTCACGGGGTTGGGGGGGGGGAAGTCACTTGTCCTCACAAAGGCAATTCTGCAATGAAGAAAAGATAGGCCACTACACTGTTCATCAGTTAACCTTGAGGCCGCGTGTCGTCATTCCAGTGTGGTAAATAAACTTCCCATCACGCTTCAGTTTCCAAGTCGAGGGCACAGCGCCTTATGCTGCAGTGTCTGACTCCCTACTGGACGTTCAGCTGACCAACTACACCCTTTAGTGAGTAAACTTTGTGATACACTTTGTGATATGGGGTCGTGATTGTGGTGAAAGGATGAGCAAGTCATGGGTTAGTGAGGCCGGTTTGTACAATGTATCTCCAGAATACCTGGCTTTCAAGGGAGAGCCCGAAATTTTTCAGGCTACGCTGAAAGTCCAGTGGCCGCCTGGGGTAAATTGCATCACGTGCGAGTTCCCTGAAGGCGGGGTCGAATCACTGTACGTTTTGTGTGCTCTGGGTTCGGCGGAAATGCAGACACGTTTTGCATGAAGGAATGAACAGAACGCTGATAGCTGGCTCTTTCTAAGCTATCCCAACCTAGGTGTTTCTCTGACGCAGCCCTTCACTGCCCATGACTCGGCATCTAGCTGCTGCCAGCGGTGCATTGCTCACAACTCCCTGAAGACACAGGAGGCCCTTTTATCCGTTTCGGATCCTATTGCAGACCGGCGACTCAAGAGAGACCTGATATGCTTCCTAGGGTTCAAGAAACCCAGGGACTTAGGCTGCATGGGGTCTGTTGCATGCCTACCTCGTTCATGAGAAAACCTGAACAGTAGCTTAAGGCCAGAGGCCCCGTGTGCTTCTCCCCTTCCCTGAGGACAACCGAAGTAGGAGCACTTACCGAGGAACGGCAACATCCAATTTCCTTCCAGGAAATTCACTTGTCATCACAAAGGCAACTGTGCAACAACACTGTTTCCCAGGGAGAACTGAGCCCGCAGCTCTCTAAATCCCAATGAGGAAAACAAAGTTTCCCTTCAAGCCTTAGTTTCAAAATGGACCGCAGACCATTCACCCTGTGGTTTCCGTCTCTCCATGGCACGTCCAAGGTGCGCATAGCACGGAGATACTACAGTCGTTTCAACTTGCCGCATCCTAGCATTTGAACCAAAGACGCCCTTCACAGCCCTTCTTTCGGCCTATAGTTGCCCTCAACTGAGCTTCGCTCACAAGGCCCAGAAAGGACGGGCAGTCCGTCGTTCACATCTTGGATCCTAGTGCAGACCCCCGTGTCCTAAGACGCCAGAAACGCTTCCTAGATTTAAAGCACCGCTCTGACAAACGCTGCCGTCAGCCTGCGGCCCGCCTATGTCTGTGACGAGAGAAGTAGAACGTTGGCCTGAGGCGAGTCGTCCAGGGTTGTGGGCGTACTCACGAACAATTTTGGAGGGATGAGGACGTGGCAGGAATTGAAAGCCAAGTGTTCTTTCGTGGAGGATAACTAGTCCTCCCAAAGACGACTGTGCAGCAAAGAGAAGATGGGCAACAACAGTGTTTAGCAGGTAATCCTGGGGCCGCAAACTCTCTACTTTGCAATGAGGAAAATCAACGTTCCCAGGAAGCCTCAATTTCCAGCAGCACAAAGCAGCGTATTAACAAGTCGCATCGCACTCTCTCTTGTACATCCCGTGGACACAGTGGCTCGTGACACTAGAAACCATTGCCATGCTGGGAGTCCTGACTGTGGTGTAAGGATATCAAGGTGAGGGCTTAGTTAGGCCTAGGTGACAGTACTTCTCTAGACTATCTACCAGTTCGGGAAAACCCTGTAGGTTTCGAAGCCGGACTTAAAGTGTAGTTGCCGCTTGAGGTAGACGGACGTCGTGGAGCCGCTCCCAGGAGCAGTGGTAGGCTAACTGTATTTTCTCCTGCAGCTCACGGTTCCTCCAGAGCGCAGACACCCTTTGCATGAAGGAAGGCATGGAACGTTGATAACTGGGTTGCTTTCAAGCTATCGCAATCCAGGTGTCTAACCAACGAAGCCCTTCACTGCCCGTCAGTCGGCATCTAGCTGTTCCCGACGGTAGATGGCTCAAGGCTCCACGAAGACACAGGCAGTCCTTTCTCAGTACGTTTTGGAACCTAACGCTGACAAGTGAGTCCAAAAGAGAGCTGATATGCTTCCTAGAGTTCACGAACCACAGGGACTAAGGCTCTATGCAATCTGTTGCTTCGCTAAGTCTGTCATGAGAACACCTGGACGTTAGCTTGAGGCTAGAGGCCCCATGTGGTGGGCCCATTCCCTGAAGACTACTGAAGGATGACCACCTACCAAGGGATGGCAACCTCCAAGCTTCTTGCCTAGAAACTCACATCATCACGATGGCAATTGTGTTACGAAGAGAAGCTGTGCAGCAACAGCGTTTCTTGGGGAGAATTGAGCCTGCGGCTCTGTAAATGCCGGTGAGGAAAAGAAAGTTTCACTCGCAGCCTTACTTTCAAAAGGGACCACACAGAGCATTCACCCTGCTGTGTCTTTCTCTAGTTTGTACTCCCAAGGTGCGTTAGAAGGGAGATACTTGAGTTGTTTCACTTACCACATGCTAGATGTTTAGCAAAAGAAGATCTTTACTGCCCTTGTTTCGGCATATGGTTGTCCTCAGCCGAACACTTCTCTCAGCTCCTAGAAGCGACGGGCGGTCCCTCGTGTACATCTTGGATCCCAGTGCAGACCTGTTTGTCCTAAGACACCAGAAATGCTTCCTACACTTAAAGCACCGCTTTGACAAACGCTGCCTGGAACCTGTTGCCTGCCTCTCTGTGTGACGAACAAAACAGTACCTTAGCTTGGGGCCAGTCCCCCTATATGTTTGGCTTACTCACCGACGATTGCTGAGGGATGAGCACCTAGCAGGGAGTGCAAGGCCACGTATGCCTCACGGGGTTGGGGGGGGGGAAATCACTTGTCCTCACAAAGGCAATTCTGCAATGAAGAAAAGATAGGCCACTACACTGTTCATCAGTTAACCTTGAGGCCGCGTGTCGTCATTCCAGTGTGGTAAATAAACTTCCCATCACGCTTCAGTTTCCAAGTCGAGGGCACAGCGCCTTATGCTGCAGTGTCTGACTCCCTACTGGACGTTCAGCTGACCAACTACACCCTTTAGTGAGTAAACTTTGTGATACACTTTGTGATATGGGGTCGTGATTGTGGTGAAAGGATGAGCAAGTCATGGGTTAGTGAGGCCGGTTTGTACAATGTATCTCCAGAATACCTGGCTTTCAAGGGAGAGCCCGAAATTTTTCAGGCTACGCTGAAAGTCCAGTGGCCGCCTGGGGTAAATTGCATCACGTGCGAGTTCCCTGAAGGCGGGGTCGAATCACTGTACGTTTTGTGTGCTCTGGGTTCGGCGGAAATGCAGACACGTTTTGCATGAAGGAATGAACAGAACGCTGATAGCTGGCTCTTTCTAAGCTATCCCAACCTAGGTGTTTCTCTGACGCAGCCCTTCACTGCCCATGACTCGGCATGTAGCTGCTGCCAGCGGTGCATTGCTCACAACTCCCTGAAGACACAGGAGGCCCTTTTATCCGTTTCGGATCCTATTGCAGACCGGCGACTCAAGAGAGACCTGATATGCTTCCTAGGGTTCAAGAAACCCAGGGACTTAGGCTGCATGGGGTCTGTTGCATGCCTACCTCGTTCATGAGAAAACCTGAACAGTAGCTTAAGGCCAGAGGCCCCGTGTGCTTCTCCCCTTCCCTGAGGACAACCGAAGTAGGAGCACTTACCGAGGAACGGCAACATCCAATTTCCTTCCAGGAAATTCACTTGTCATCACAAAGGCAACTGTGCAACAACACTGTTTCCCAGGGAGAACTGAGCCCGCAGCTCTCTAAATCCCAATGAGGAAAATAAAGTTTCCCTTCAAGCCTTAGTTTCAAAATGGACCGCAGACCATTCACCCTGTGGTTTCCGTCTCTCCATGGCACGTCCAAGGTGCGCATAGCACGGAGATACTACAGTCGTTTCAACTTGCCGCATCCTAGCATTTGAACCAAAGACGCCCTTCACAGCCCTTCTTTCGGCCTATAGTTGCCCTCAACTGAGCTTCGCTCACAAGGCCCAGAAAGGACGGGCAGTCCGTCGTTCACATCTTGGATCCTAGTGCAGACCCCCGTGTCCTAAGACGCCAGAAACGCTTCCTAGATTTAAAGCACCGCTCTGACAAACGCTGCCGTCAGCCTGCGGCCCGCCTATGTCTGTGACGAGAGAAGTAGAACGTTGGCCTGAGGCGAGTCGTCCAGGGTTGTGGGCGTACTCACGAACAATTTTGGAGGGATGAGGACGTGGCAGGAATTGAAAGCCAAGTGTTCTTTCGTGGAGGATAACTAGTCCTCCCAAAGACGACTGTGCAGCAAAGAGAAGATGGGCAACAACAGTGTTTAGCAGGTAATCCTGGGGCCGCAAACTCTCTACTTTGTAATGAGGAAAATCAACGTTCCCAGGAAGCCTCAATTTCCAGCAGCACAAAGCAGCGTATTAACAAGTCGCATCGCACTCTCTCTTGTACATCCCGTGGACACAGTGGCTCGTGACACTAGAAACCATTGCCATGCTGGGAGTCCTGACTGTGGTGTAAGGATATCAAGGTGAGGGCTTAGTTAGGCCTAGGTGACAGTACTTCTCTAGACTATCTACCAGTTCGGGAAAACCCTGTAGGTTTCGAAGCCGGACTTAAAGTGTAGTTGCCGCTTGAGGTAGACGGACGTCGTGGAGCCGCTCCCAGGAGCAGTGGTAGGCTAACTGTATTTTCTCCTGCAGCTCACGGTTCCTCCAGAGCGCAGACACCCTTTGCATGAAGGAAGGCATGGAACGTTGATAACTGGGTTGCTTTCAAGCTATCGCAATCCAGGTGTCTAACCAACGAAGCCCTTCACTGCCCGTCAGTCGGCATCTAGCTGTTCCCGACGGTAGATGGCTCAAGGCTCCACGAAGACACAGGCAGTCCTTTCTCAGTACGTTTTGGAACCTAACGCTGACAAGTGAGTCCAAAAGAGAGCTGATATGCTTCCTAGAGTTCACGAACCACAGGGACTAAGGCTCTATGCAATCTGTTGCTTCGCTAAGTCTGTCATGAGAACACCTGGACGTTAGCTTGAGGCTAGAGGCCCCATGTGGTGGGCCCATTCCCTGAAGACTACTGAAGGATGACCACCTACCAAGGGATGACAACCTCCAACCTTCTGGCCTAGAAACTCACATCATCACGATGGCAATTGTGTTACGAAGAGAAGCTGTGCAGCAACAGCGTTTCTTGGGGAGAATTGAGCCTGCGGCTCTGTAAATGCCGGTGAGGAAAAGAAAGTTTCACTCGCAGCCTTACTTTCAAAAGGGACCACACAGAGCATTCACCCTGCTGTGTCTTTCTCTAGTTTGTACTCCCAAGGTGCGTTAGAAGGGAGATACTTGAGTTGTTTCACTTACCACATGCTAGATGTTTAGCAAAAGAAGATCTTTACTGCCCTTGTTTCGGCATATGGTTGTCCTCAGCCGAACACTTCTCTCAGCTCCTAGAAGCGACGGGCGGTCCCTCGTGTACATCTTGGATCCCAGTGCAGACCTGTTTGTCCTAAGACACCAGAAATGCTTCCTACACTTAAAGCACCGCTTTGACAAACGCTGCCTGGAACCTGTTGCCTGCCTCTCTGTGTGACGAACAAAACAGTACCTTAGCTTGGGGCCAGTCCCCCTATATGTTTGGCTTACTCACCGACGATTGCTGAGGGATGAGCACCTAGCAGGGAGTGCAAGGCCACGTATGCCTCACGGGGTTGGGGGGGGGGAAATCACTTGTCCTCACAAAGGCAATTCTGCAATGAAGAAAAGATAGGCCACTACACTGTTCATCAGTTAACCTTGAGGCCGCGTGTCGTCATTCCAGTGTGGTAAATAAACTTCCCATCACGCTTCAGGTTCCAAGTCGAGGGCACAGCGCCTTATGCTGCAGTGTCTGACTCCCTACTGGACGTTCAGCTGACCAACTACACCCTTTAGTGAGTAAACTTTGTGATACACTTTGTGATATGGGGTCGTGATTGTGGTGAAAGGATGAGCAAGTCATGGGTTAGTGAGGCCGGTTTGTACAATGTATCTCCAGAATACCTGGCTTTCAAGGGAGAGCCCGAAATTTTTCAGGCTACGCTGAAAGTCCAGTGGCCGCCTGGGGTAAATTGCATCACGTGCGAGTTCCCTGAAGGCGGGGTCGATTCACTGTACGTTTTGTGTGCTCTGGGTTCGGCGGAAATGCAGACACGTTTTGCATGAAGGAATGAACAGAACGCTGATAGCTGGCTCTTTCTAAGCTATCCCAACCTAGGTGTTTCTCTGACGCAGCCCTTCACTGCCCATGACTCGGCATGTAGCTGCTGCCAGCGGTGCATTGCTCACAACTCCCTGAAGACACAGGAGGCCCTTTTATCCGTTTCGGATCCTATTGCAGACCGGCGACTCAAGAGAGACCTGATATGCTTCCTAGGGTTCAAGAAACCCAGGGACTTAGGCTGCATGGGGTCTGTTGCATGCCTACCTCGTTCATGAGAAAACCTGAACAGTAGCTTAAGGCCAGAGGCCCCGTGTGCTTCTCCCCTTCCCTGAGGACAACCGAAGTAGGAGCACTTACCGAGGAACGGCAACATCCAATTTCCTTCCAGGAAATTCACTTGTCATCACAAAGGCAACTGTGCAACAACACTGTTTCCCAGGGAGAACTGAGCCCGCAGCTCTCTAAATCCCAATGAGGAAAATAAAGTTTCCCTTCAAGCCTTAGTTTCAAAATGGACCGCAGACCATTCACCCTGTGGTTTCCGTCTCTCCATGGCACGTCCAAGGTGCGCATAGCACGGAGATACTACAGTCGTTTCAACTTGCCGCATCCTAGCATTTGAACCAAAGACGCCCTTCACAGCCCTTCTTTCGGCCTATAGTTGCCCTCAACTGAGCTTCGCTCACAAGGCCCAGAAAGGACGGGCAGTCCGTCGTTCACATCTTGGATCCTAGTGCAGACCCCCGTGTCCTAAGACGCCAGAAACGCTTCCTAGATTTAAAGCACCGCTCTGACAAACGCTGCCGTCAGCCTGCGGCCCGCCTATGTCTGTGACGAGAGAAGTAGAACGTTGGCCTGAGGCGAGTCGTCCAGGGTTGTGGGCGTACTCACGAACAATTTTGGAGGGATGAGGACGTGGCAGGAATTGAAAGCCAAGTGTTCTTTCGTGGAGGATAACTAGTCCTCCCAAAGACGACTGTGCAGCAAAGAGAAGATGGGCAACAACAGTGTTTAGCAGGTAATCCTGGGGCCGCAAACTCTCTACTTTGTAATGAGGAAAATCAACGTTCCCAGGAAGCCTCAATTTCCAGCAGCACAAAGCAGCGTATTAACAAGTCGCATCGCACTCTCTCTTGTACATCCCGTGGACACAGTGGCTCGTGACACTAGAAACCATTGCCATGCTGGGAGTCCTGACTGTGGTGTAAGGATATCAAGGTGAGGGCTTAGTTAGGCCTAGGTGACAGTACTTCTCTAGACTATCTACCAGTTCGGGAAAACCCTGTAGGTTTCGAAGCCGGACTTAAAGTGTAGTTGCCGCTTGAGGTAGACGGACGTCGTGGAGCCGCTCCCAGGAGCAGTGGTAGGCTAACTGTATTTTCTCCTGCAGCTCACGGTTCCTCCAGAGCGCAGACACCCTTTGCATGAAGGAAGGCATGGAACGTTGATAACTGGGTTGCTTTCAAGCTATCGCAATCCAGGTGTCTAACCAACGAAGCCCTTCACTGCCCGTCAGTCGGCATCTAGCTGTTCCCGACGGTAGATGGCTCAAGGCTCCACGAAGACACAGGCAGTCCTTTCTCAGTACGTTTTGGAACCTAACGCTGACAAGTGAGTCCAAAAGAGAGCTGATATGCTTCCTAGAGTTCATGAACCACAGGGACTAAGGCTCTATGCAATCTGTTGCTTCGCTAAGTCTGTCATGAGAACACCTGGACGTTAGCTTGAGGCTAGAGGCCCCATGTGGTGGGCCCATTCCCTGAAGACTACTGAAGGATGACCACCTACCAAGGGATGACAACCTCCAAGCTTCTGGCCTAGAAACTCACATCATCACGATGGCAATTGTGTTACGAAGAGAAGCTGTGCAGCAACAGCGTTTCTTGGGGAGAATTGAGCCTGCGGCTCTGTAAATGCCGGTGAGGAAAAGAAAGTTTCACTCGCAGCCTTACTTTCAAAAGGGACCACACAGAGCATTCACCCTGCTGTGTCTTTCTCTAGTTTGTACTCCCAAGGTGCGTTAGAAGGGAGATACTTGAGTTGTTTCACTTACCACATGCTAGATGTTTAGCAAAAGAAGATCTTTACTGCCCTTGTTTCGGCATATGGTTGTCCTCAGCCGAACACTTCTCTCAGCTCCTAGAAGCGACGGGCGGTCCCTCGTGTACATCTTGGATCCCAGTGCAGACCTGTTTGTCCTAAGACACCAGAAATGCTTCCTACACTTAAAGCACCGCTTTGACAAACGCTGCCTGGAACCTGTTGCCTGCCTCTCTGTGTGACGAACAAAACAGTACCTTAGCTTGGGGCCAGTCCCCCTATATGTTTGGCTTACTCACCGACGATTGCTGAGGGATGAGCACCTAGCAGGGAGTGCAAGGCCACGTATGCCTCACGGGGTTGGGGGGGGGGGAAATCACTTGTCCTCACAAAGGCAATTCTGCAATGAAGAAAAGATAGGCCACTACACTGTTCATCAGTTAACCTTGAGGCCGCGTGTCGTCATTCCAGTGTGGTAAATAAACTTCCCATCACGCTTCAGGTTCCAAGTCGAGGGCACAGCGCCTTATGCTGCAGTGTCTGACTCCCTACTGGACGTTCAGCTGACCAACTACACCCTTTAGTGAGTAAACTTTGTGATACACTTTGTGATATGGGGTCGTGATTGTGGTGAAAGGATGAGCAAGTCATGGGTTAGTGAGGCCGGTTTGTACAATGTATCTCCAGAATACCTGGCTTTCAAGGGAGAGCCCGAAATTTTTCAGGCTACGCTGAAAGTCCAGTGGCCGCCTGGGGTAAATTGCATCACGTGCGAGTTCCCTGAAGGCGGGGTCGATTCACTGTACGTTTTGTGTGCTCTGGGTTCGGCGGAAATGCAGACACGTTTTGCATGAAGGAATGAACAGAACGCTGATAGCTGGCTCTTTCTAAGCTATCCCAACCTAGGTGTTTCTCTGACGCAGCCCTTCACTGCCCATGACTCGGCATCTAGCTGCTGCCAGCGGTGCATTGCTCACAACTCCCTGAAGACACAGGAGGCCCTTTTATCCGTTTCGGATCCTATTGCAGACCGGCGACTCAAGAGAGACCTGATATGCTTCCTAGGGTTCAAGAAACCCAGGGACTTAGGCTGCATGGGGTCTGTTGCATGCCTACCTCGTTCATGAGAAAACCTGAACAGTAGCTTAAGGCCAGAGGCCCCGTGTGCTTCTCCCCTTCCCTGAGGACAACCGAAGTAGGAGCACTTACCGAGGAACGGCAACATCCAATTTCCTTCCAGGAAATTCACTTGTCATCACAAAGGCAACTGTGCAACAACACTGTTTCCCAGGGAGAACTGAGCCCGCAGCTCTCTAAATCCCAATGAGGAAAACAAAGTTTCCCTTCAAGCCTTAGTTTCAAAATGGACCGCAGACCATTCACCCTGTGGTTTCCGTCTCTCCATGGCACGTCCAAGGTGCGCATAGCACGGAGATACTACAGTCGTTTCAACTTGCCGCATCCTAGCATTTGAACCAAAGACGCCCTTCACAGCCCTTCTTTCGGCCTATAGTTGCCCTCAACTGAGCTTCGCTCACAAGGCCCAGAAAGGACGGGCAGTCCGTCGTTCACATCTTGGATCCTAGTGCAGACCCCCGTGTCCTAAGACGCCAGAAACGCTTCCTAGATTTAAAGCACCGCTCTGACAAACGCTGCCGTCAGCCTGCGGCCCGCCTATGTCTGTGACGAGAGAAGTAGAACGTTGGCCTGAGGCGAGTCGTCCAGGGTTGTGGGCGTACTCACGAACAATTTTGGAGGGATGAGGACGTGGCAGGAATTGAAAGCCAAGTGTTCTTTCGTGGAGGATAACTAGTCCTCCCAAAGACGACTGTGCAGCAAAGAGAAGATGGGCAACAACAGTGTTTAGCAGGTAATCCTGGGGCCGCAAACTCTCTACTTTGCAATGAGGAAAATCAACGTTCCCAGGAAGCCTCAATTTCCAGCAGCACAAAGCAGCGTATTAACAAGTCGCATCGTACTCTCTCTTGTACATCCCGTGGACACAGTGGCTCGTGACACTAGAAACCATTGCCATGCTGGGAGTCCTGACTGTGGTGTAAGGATATCAAGGTGAGGGCTTAGTTAGGCCTAGGTGACAGTACTTCTCTAGACTATCTACCAGTTCGGGAAAACCCTGTAGGTTTCGAAGCCGGACTTAAAGTGTAGTTGCCACTTGAGGTAGACGGACGTCGTGGAGCAGCTCCCAGGAGCAGTGGTAGGCTAATTGTATTTTCTCCTGCAGCTCACGGTTCCTCCAGAGCGCAGACACCCTTTGCATGAAGGAAGGCATGGAACGTTGATAACTGGGTTGCTTTCAAGCTATCGCAATCCAGGTGTCTAACCAACGAAGCCCTTCACTGCCCGTCAGTCGGCATCTAGCTGTTCCCGACGGTAGATGGCTCAAGGCTCCACGAAGACACAGGCAGTCCTTTCTCAGTACGTTTTGGAACCTAACGCTGACAAGTGAGTCCAAAAGAGAGCTGATATGCTTCCTAGAGTTCACGAACCACAGGGACTAAGGCTCTATGCAATCTGTTGCTTCGCTAAGTCTGTCATGAGAACACCTGGACGTTAGCTTGAGGCTAGAGGCCCCATGTGGTGGACCCATTCCCTGAAGACTACTGAAGGATGACCACCTACCAAGGGATGACAACCTCCAAGCTTCTTGCCTAGAAACTCACATCATCACGATGGCAATTGTGTTACGAAGAGAAGCTGTGCAGCAACAGCGTTTCTTGGGGAGAATTGAGCCTGCGGCTCTGTAAATGCCGGTGAGGAAAATAAAGTTTCACTCGCAGCCTTACTTTCAAAAGGGACCACACAGAGCATTCACCCTGCTGTGTCTTTCTCTAGTTTGTACTCCCAAGGTGCGTTAGAAGGGAGATACTTGAGTTGTTTCACTTACCACATGCTAGATGTTTAGCAAAAGAAGATCTTTACTGCCCTTGTTTCGGCATATGGTTGTCCTCAGCCGAACACTTCTCTCAGCTCCTAGAAGCGACGGGCGGTCCATCGTGTACATCTTGGATCCCAGTGCAGACCTGTTTGTCCTAAGACACCAGAAATGCTTCCTACACTTAAAGCACCGCTTTGACAAACGCTGCCTGGAACCTGTTGCCTGCCTCTCTGTGTGACGAACAAAACAGTACCTTAGCTTGGGGCCAGTCCCCCTATATGTTTGGCTTACTCACCGACGATTGCTGAGGGATGAGCACCTAGCAGGGAGTGCAAGGCCACGTATGCCTCACGGGGTTGGGGGGGGGGAAATCACTTGTCCTCACAAAGGCAATTCTGCAATGAAGAAAAGATAGGCCACTACACTGTTCATCAGTTAACCTTGAGGCCGCGTGTCGTCATTCCAGTGTGGTAAATAAACTTCCCATCACGCTTCAGGTTCCAAGTCGAGGGCACAGCGCCTTATGCTGCAGTGTCTGACTCCCTACTGGACGTTCAGCTGACCAACTACACCCTTTAGTGAGTAAACTTTGTGATACACTTTGTGATATGGGGTCGTGATTGTGGTGAAAGGATGAGCAAGTCATGGGTTAGTGAGGCCGGTTTGTACAATGTATCTCCAGAATACCTGGCTTTCAAGGGAGAGCCCGAAATTTTTCAGGCTACGCTGAAAGTCCAGTGGCCGCCTGGGGTAAATTGCATCACGTGCGAGTTCCCTGAAGGCGGGGTCGAATCACTGTACGTTTTGTGTGCTCTGGGTTCGGCGGAAATGCAGACACGTTTTGCATGAAGGAATGAACAGAACGCTGATAGCTGGCTCTTTCTAAGCTATCCCAACCTAGGTGTTTCTCTGACGCAGCCCTTCACTGCCCATGACTCGGCATGTAGCTGCTGCCAGCGGTGCATTGCTCACAACTCCCTGAAGACACAGGAGGCCCTTTTATCCGTTTCGGATCCTATTGCAGACCGGCGACTCAAGAGAGACCTGATATGCTTCCTAGGGTTCAAGAAACCCAGGGACTTAGGCTGCATGGGGTCTGTTGCATGCCTACCTCGTTCATGAGAAAACCTGAACAGTAGCTTAAGGCCAGAGGCCCCGTGTGCTTCTCCCCTTCCCTGAGGACAACCGAAGTAGGAGCACTTACCGAGGAACGGCAACATCCAATTTCCTTCCAGGAAATTCACTTGTCATCACAAAGGCAACTGTGCAACAACACTGTTTCCCAGGGAGAACTGAGCCCGCAGCTCTCTAAATCCCAATGAGGAAAATAAAGTTTCCCTTCAAGCCTTAGTTTCAAAATGGACCGCAGACCATTCACCCTGTGGTTTCCGTCTCTCCATGGCACGTCCAAGGTGCGCATAGCACGGAGATACTACAGTCGTTTCAACTTGCCGCATCCTAGCATTTGAACCAAAGACGCCCTTCACAGCCCTTCTTTCGGCCTATAGTTGCCCTCAACTGAGCTTCGCTCACAAGGCCCAGAAAGGACGGGCAGTCCGTCGTTCACATCTTGGATCCTAGTGCAGACCCCCGTGTCCTAAGACGCCAGAAACGCTTCCTAGATTTAAAGCACCGCTCTGACAAACGCTGCCGTCAGCCTGCGGCCCGCCTATGTCTGTGACGAGAGAAGTAGAACGTTGGCCTGAGGCGAGTCGTCCAGGGTTGTGGGCGTACTCACGAACAATTTTGGAGGGATGAGGACGTGGCAGGAATTGAAAGCCAAGTGTTCTTTCGTGGAGGATAACTAGTCCTCCCAAAGACGACTGTGCAGCAAAGAGAAGATGGGCAACAACAGTGTTTAGCAGGTAATCCTGGGGCCGCAAACTCTCTACTTTGTAATGAGGAAAATCAACGTTCCCAGGAAGCCTCAATTTCCAGCAGCACAAAGCAGCGTATTAACAAGTCGCATCGCACTCTCTCTTGTACATCCCGTGGACACAGTGGCTCGTGACACTAGAAACCATTGCCATGCTGGGAGTCCTGACTGTGGTGTAAGGATATCAAGGTGAGGGCTTAGTTAGGCCTAGGTGACAGTACTTCTCTAGACTATCTACCAGTTCGGGAAAACCCTGTAGGTTTCGAAGCCGGACTTAAAGTGTAGTTGCCGCTTGAGGTAGACGGACGTCGTGGAGCCGCTCCCAGGAGCAGTGGTAGGCTAACTGTATTTTCTCCTGCAGCTCACGGTTCCTCCAGAGCGCAGACACCCTTTGCATGAAGGAAGGCATGGAACGTTGATAACTGGGTTGCTTTCAAGCTATCGCAATCCAGGTGTCTAACCAACGAAGCCCTTCACTGCCCGTCAGTCGGCATCTAGCTGTTCCCGACGGTAGATGGCTCAAGGCTCCACGAAGACACAGGCAGTCCTTTCTCAGTACGTTTTGGAACCTAACGCTGACAAGTGAGTCCAAAAGAGAGCTGATATGCTTCCTAGAGTTCACGAACCACAGGGACTAAGGCTCT
Source organism: Pseudorca crassidens (assembly GCF_039906515.1). NCBI lineage: Eukaryota > Metazoa > Chordata > Mammalia > Artiodactyla > Delphinidae > Pseudorca > Pseudorca crassidens. The sequence continues at coordinate 47,891,636 of NC_090305.1, forward strand.
ATGCAATCTGTTGCTTCGCTAAGTCTGTCATGAGAACACCTGGACGTTAGCTTGAGGCTAGAGGCCCCATGTGGTGGGCCCATTCCCTGAAGACTACTGAAGGATGACCACCTACCAAGGGATGACAACCTCCAACCTTCTGGCCTAGAAACTCACATCATCACGATGGCAATTGTGTTACGAAGAGAAGCTGTGCAGCAACAGCGTTTCTTGGGGAGAATTGAGCCTGCGGCTCTGTAAATGCCGGTGAGGAAAAGAAAGTTTCACTCGCAGCCTTACTTTCAAAAGGGACCACACAGAGCATTCACCCTGCTGTGTCTTTCTCTAGTTTGTACTCCCAAGGTGCGTTAGAAGGGAGATACTTGAGTTGTTTCACTTACCACATGCTAGATGTTTAGCAAAAGAAGATCTTTACTGCCCTTGTTTCGGCATATGGTTGTCCTCAGCCGAACACTTCTCTCAGCTCCTAGAAGCGACGGGCGGTCCCTCGTGTACATCTTGGATCCCAGTGCAGACCTGTTTGTCCTAAGACACCAGAAATGCTTCCTACACTTAAAGCACCGCTTTGACAAACGCTGCCTGGAACCTGTTGCCTGCCTCTCTGTGTGACGAACAAAACAGTACCTTAGCTTGGGGCCAGTCCCCCTATATGTTTGGCTTACTCACCGACGATTGCTGAGGGATGAGCACCTAGCAGGGAGTGCAAGGCCACGTATGCCTCACGGGGTTGGGGGGGGGGAAATCACTTGTCCTCACAAAGGCAATTCTGCAATGAAGAAAAGATAGGCCACTACACTGTTCATCAGTTAACCTTGAGGCCGCGTGTCGTCATTCCAGTGTGGTAAATAAACTTCCCATCACGCTTCAGGTTCCAAGTCGAGGGCACAGCGCCTTATGCTGCAGTGTCTGACTCCCTACTGGACGTTCAGCTGACCAACTACACCCTTTAGTGAGTAAACTTTGTGATACACTTTGTGATATGGGGTCGTGATTGTGGTGAAAGGATGAGCAAGTCATGGGTTAGTGAGGCCGGTTTGTACAATGTATCTCCAGAATACCTGGCTTTCAAGGGAGAGCCCGAAATTTTTCAGGCTACGCTGAAAGTCCAGTGGCCGCCTGGGGTAAATTGCATCACGTGCGAGTTCCCTGAAGGCGGGGTCGATTCACTGTACGTTTTGTGTGCTCTGGGTTCGGCGGAAATGCAGACACGTTTTGCATGAAGGAATGAACAGAACGCTGATAGCTGGCTCTTTCTAAGCTATCCCAACCTAGGTGTTTCTCTGACGCAGCCCTTCACTGCCCATGACTCGGCATGTAGCTGCTGCCAGCGGTGCATTGCTCACAACTCCCTGAAGACACAGGAGGCCCTTTTATCCGTTTCGGATCCTATTGCAGACCGGCGACTCAAGAGAGACCTGATATGCTTCCTAGGGTTCAAGAAACCCAGGGACTTAGGCTGCATGGGGTCTGTTGCATGCCTACCTCGTTCATGAGAAAACCTGAACAGTAGCTTAAGGCCAGAGGCCCCGTGTGCTTCTCCCCTTCCCTGAGGACAACCGAAGTAGGAGCACTTACCGAGGAACGGCAACATCCAATTTCCTTCCAGGAAATTCACTTGTCATCACAAAGGCAACTGTGCAACAACACTGTTTCCCAGGGAGAACTGAGCCCGCAGCTCTCTAAATCCCAATGAGGAAAATAAAGTTTCCCTTCAAGCCTTAGTTTCAAAATGGACCGCAGACCATTCACCCTGTGGTTTCCGTCTCTCCATGGCACGTCCAAGGTGCGCATAGCACGGAGATACTACAGTCGTTTCAACTTGCCGCATCCTAGCATTTGAACCAAAGACGCCCTTCACAGCCCTTCTTTCGGCCTATAGTTGCCCTCAACTGAGCTTCGCTCACAAGGCCCAGAAAGGACGGGCAGTCCGTCGTTCACATCTTGGATCCTAGTGCAGACCCCCGTGTCCTAAGACGCCAGAAACGCTTCCTAGATTTAAAGCACCGCTCTGACAAACGCTGCCGTCAGCCTGCGGCCCGCCTATGTCTGTGACGAGAGAAGTAGAACGTTGGCCTGAGGCGAGTCGTCCAGGGTTGTGGGCGTACTCACGAACAATTTTGGAGGGATGAGGACGTGGCAGGAATTGAAAGCCAAGTGTTCTTTCGTGGAGGATAACTAGTCCTCCCAAAGACGACTGTGCAGCAAAGAGAAGATGGGCAACAACAGTGTTTAGCAGGTAATCCTGGGGCCGCAAACTCTCTACTTTGTAATGAGGAAAATCAACGTTCCCAGGAAGCCTCAATTTCCAGCAGCACAAAGCAGCGTATTAACAAGTCGCATCGCACTCTCTCTTGTACATCCCGTGGACACAGTGGCTCGTGACACTAGAAACCATTGCCATGCTGGGAGTCCTGACTGTGGTGTAAGGATATCAAGGTGAGGGCTTAGTTAGGCCTAGGTGACAGTACTTCTCTAGACTATCTACCAGTTCGGGAAAACCCTGTAGGTTTCGAAGCCGGACTTAAAGTGTAGTTGCCGCTTGAGGTAGACGGACGTCGTGGAGCCGCTCCCAGGAGCAGTGGTAGGCTAACTGTATTTTCTCCTGCAGCTCACGGTTCCTCCAGAGCGCAGACACCCTTTGCATGAAGGAAGGCATGGAACGTTGATAACTGGGTTGCTTTCAAGCTATCGCAATCCAGGTGTCTAACCAACGAAGCCCTTCACTGCCCGTCAGTCGGCATCTAGCTGTTCCCGACGGTAGATGGCTCAAGGCTCCACGAAGACACAGGCAGTCCTTTCTCAGTACGTTTTGGAACCTAACGCTGACAAGTGAGTCCAAAAGAGAGCTGATATGCTTCCTAGAGTTCATGAACCACAGGGACTAAGGCTCTATGCAATCTGTTGCTTCGCTAAGTCTGTCATGAGAACACCTGGACGTTAGCTTGAGGCTAGAGGCCCCATGTGGTGGGCCCATTCCCTGAAGACTACTGAAGGATGACCACCTACCAAGGGATGACAACCTCCAAGCTTCTGGCCTAGAAACTCACATCATCACGATGGCAATTGTGTTACGAAGAGAAGCTGTGCAGCAACAGCGTTTCTTGGGGAGAATTGAGCCTGCGGCTCTGTAAATGCCGGTGAGGAAAAGAAAGTTTCACTCGCAGCCTTACTTTCAAAAGGGACCACACAGAGCATTCACCCTGCTGTGTCTTTCTCTAGTTTGTACTCCCAAGGTGCGTTAGAAGGGAGATACTTGAGTTGTTTCACTTACCACATGCTAGATGTTTAGCAAAAGAAGATCTTTACTGCCCTTGTTTCGGCATATGGTTGTCCTCAGCCGAACACTTCTCTCAGCTCCTAGAAGCGACGGGCGGTCCCTCGTGTACATCTTGGATCCCAGTGCAGACCTGTTTGTCCTAAGACACCAGAAATGCTTCCTACACTTAAAGCACCGCTTTGACAAACGCTGCCTGGAACCTGTTGCCTGCCTCTCTGTGTGACGAACAAAACAGTACCTTAGCTTGGGGCCAGTCCCCCTATATGTTTGGCTTACTCACCGACGATTGCTGAGGGATGAGCACCTAGCAGGGAGTGCAAGGCCACGTATGCCTCACGGGGTTGGGGGGGGGGGAAATCACTTGTCCTCACAAAGGCAATTCTGCAATGAAGAAAAGATAGGCCACTACACTGTTCATCAGTTAACCTTGAGGCCGCGTGTCGTCATTCCAGTGTGGTAAATAAACTTCCCATCACGCTTCAGGTTCCAAGTCGAGGGCACAGCGCCTTATGCTGCAGTGTCTGACTCCCTACTGGACGTTCAGCTGACCAACTACACCCTTTAGTGAGTAAACTTTGTGATACACTTTGTGATATGGGGTCGTGATTGTGGTGAAAGGATGAGCAAGTCATGGGTTAGTGAGGCCGGTTTGTACAATGTATCTCCAGAATACCTGGCTTTCAAGGGAGAGCCCGAAATTTTTCAGGCTACGCTGAAAGTCCAGTGGCCGCCTGGGGTAAATTGCATCACGTGCGAGTTCCCTGAAGGCGGGGTCGATTCACTGTACGTTTTGTGTGCTCTGGGTTCGGCGGAAATGCAGACACGTTTTGCATGAAGGAATGAACAGAACGCTGATAGCTGGCTCTTTCTAAGCTATCCCAACCTAGGTGTTTCTCTGACGCAGCCCTTCACTGCCCATGACTCGGCATGTAGCTGCTGCCAGCGGTGCATTGCTCACAACTCCCTGAAGACACAGGAGGCCCTTTTATCCGTTTCGGATCCTATTGCAGACCGGCGACTCAAGAGAGACCTGATATGCTTCCTAGGGTTCAAGAAACCCAGGGACTTAGGCTGCATGGGGTCTGTTGCATGCCTACCTCGTTCATGAGAAAACCTGAACAGTAGCTTAAGGCCAGAGGCCCCGTGTGCTTCTCCCCTTCCCTGAGGACAACCGAAGTAGGAGCACTTACCGAGGAACGGCAACATCCAATTTCCTTCCAGGAAATTCACTTGTCATCACAAAGGCAACTGTGCAACAACACTGTTTCCCAGGGAGAACTGAGCCCGCAGCTCTCTAAATCCCAATGAGGAAAACAAAGTTTCCCTTCAAGCCTTAGTTTCAAAATGGACCGCAGACCATTCACCCTGTGGTTTCCGTCTCTCCATGGCACGTCCAAGGTGCGCATAGCACGGAGATACTACAGTCGTTTCAACTTGCCGCATCCTAGCATTTGAACCAAAGACGCCCTTCACAGCCCTTCTTTCGGCCTATAGTTGCCCTCAACTGAGCTTCGCTCACAAGGCCCAGAAAGGACGGGCAGTCCGTCGTTCACATCTTGGATCCTAGTGCAGACCCCCGTGTCCTAAGACGCCAGAAACGCTTCCTAGATTTAAAGCACCGCTCTGACAAACGCTGCCGTCAGCCTGCGGCCCGCCTATGTCTGTGACGAGAGAAGTAGAACGTTGGCCTGAGGCGAGTCGTCCAGGGTTGTGGGCGTACTCACGAACAATTTTGGAGGGATGAGGACGTGGCAGGAATTGAAAGCCAAGTGTTCTTTCGTGGAGGATAACTAGTCCTCCCAAAGACGACTGTGCAGCAAAGAGAAGATGGGCAACAACAGTGTTTAGCAGGTAATCCTGGGGCCGCAAACTCTCTACTTTGCAATGAGGAAAATCAACGTTCCCAGGAAGCCTCAATTTCCAGCAGCACAAAGCAGCGTATTAACAAGTCGCATCGTACTCTCTCTTGTACATCCCGTGGACACAGTGGCTCGTGACACTAGAAACCATTGCCATGCTGGGAGTCCTGACTGTGGTGTAAGGATATCAAGGTGAGGGCTTAGTTAGGCCTAGGTGACAGTACTTCTCTAGACTATCTACCAGTTCGGGAAAACCCTGTAGGTTTCGAAGCCGGACTTAAAGTGTAGTTGCCACTTGAGGTAGACGGACGTCGTGGAGCAGCTCCCAGGAGCAGTGGTAGGCTAATTGTATTTTCTCCTGCAGCTCACGGTTCCTCCAGAGCGCAGACACCCTTTGCATGAAGGAAGGCATGGAACGTTGATAACTGGGTTGCTTTCAAGCTATCGCAATCCAGGTGTCTAACCAACGAAGCCCTTCACTGCCCGTCAGTCGGCATCTAGCTGTTCCCGACGGTAGATGGCTCAAGGCTCCACGAAGACACAGGCAGTCCTTTCTCAGTACGTTTTGGAACCTAACGCTGACAAGTGAGTCCAAAAGAGAGCTGATATGCTTCCTAGAGTTCACGAACCACAGGGACTAAGGCTCTATGCAATCTGTTGCTTCGCTAAGTCTGTCATGAGAACACCTGGACGTTAGCTTGAGGCTAGAGGCCCCATGTGGTGGACCCATTCCCTGAAGACTACTGAAGGATGACCACCTACCAAGGGATGACAACCTCCAAGCTTCTTGCCTAGAAACTCACATCATCACGATGGCAATTGTGTTACGAAGAGAAGCTGTGCAGCAACAGCGTTTCTTGGGGAGAATTGAGCCTGCGGCTCTGTAAATGCCGGTGAGGAAAATAAAGTTTCACTCGCAGCCTTACTTTCAAAAGGGACCACACAGAGCATTCACCCTGCTGTGTCTTTCTCTAGTTTGTACTCCCAAGGTGCGTTAGAAGGGAGATACTTGAGTTGTTTCACTTACCACATGCTAGATGTTTAGCAAAAGAAGATCTTTACTGCCCTTGTTTCGGCATATGGTTGTCCTCAGCCGAACACTTCTCTCAGCTCCTAGAAGCGACGGGCGGTCCATCGTGTACATCTTGGATCCCAGTGCAGACCTGTTTGTCCTAAGACACCAGAAATGCTTCCTACACTTAAAGCACCGCTTTGACAAACGCTGCCTGGAACCTGTTGCCTGCCTCTCTGTGTGACGAACAAAACAGTACCTTAGCTTGGGGCCAGTCCCCCTATATGTTTGGCTTACTCACCGACGATTGCTGAGGGATGAGCACCTAGCAGGGAGTGCAAGGCCACGTATGCCTCACGGGGTTGGGGGGGGGGAAATCACTTGTCCTCACAAAGGCAATTCTGCAATGAAGAAAAGATAGGCCACTACACTGTTCATCAGTTAACCTTGAGGCCGCGTGTCGTCATTCCAGTGTGGTAAATAAACTTCCCATCACGCTTCAGGTTCCAAGTCGAGGGCACAGCGCCTTATGCTGCAGTGTCTGACTCCCTACTGGACGTTCAGCTGACCAACTACACCCTTTAGTGAGTAAACTTTGTGATACACTTTGTGATATGGGGTCGTGATTGTGGTGAAAGGATGAGCAAGTCATGGGTTAGTGAGGCCGGTTTGTACAATGTATCTCCAGAATACCTGGCTTTCAAGGGAGAGCCCGAAATTTTTCAGGCTACGCTGAAAGTCCAGTGGCCGCCTGGGGTAAATTGCATCACGTGCGAGTTCCCTGAAGGCGGGGTCGAATCACTGTACGTTTTGTGTGCTCTGGGTTCGGCGGAAATGCAGACACGTTTTGCATGAAGGAATGAACAGAACGCTGATAGCTGGCTCTTTCTAAGCTATCCCAACCTAGGTGTTTCTCTGACGCAGCCCTTCACTGCCCATGACTCGGCATCTAGCTGCTGCCAGCGGTGCATTGCTCACAACTCCCTGAAGACACAGGAGGCCCTTTTATCCGTTTCGGATCCTATTGCAGACCGGCGACTCAAGAGAGACCTGATATGCTTCCTAGGGTTCAAGAAACCCAGGGACTTAGGCTGCATGGGGTCTGTTGCATGCCTACCTCGTTCATGAGAAAACCTGAACAGTAGCTTAAGGCCAGAGGCCCCGTGTGCTTCTCCCCTTCCCTGAGGACAACCGAAGTAGGAGCACTTACCGAGGAATGGCAACATCCAATTTCCTTCCAGGAAATTCACTTGTCATCACAAAGGCAACTGTGCAACAACACTGTTTCCCAGGGAGAACTGAGCCCGCAGCTCTCTAAATCCCAATGAGGAAAATAAAGTTTCCCTTCAAGCCTTAGTTTCAAAATGGACCGCAGACCATTCACCCTGTGGTTTCCGTCTCTCCATGGCACGTCCAAGGTGCGCATAGCACGGAGATACTACAGTCGTTTCAACTTGCCGCATCCTAGCATTTGAACCAAAGACGCCCTTCACAGCCCTTCTTTCGGCCTATAGTTGCCCTCAACTGAGCTTCGCTCACAAGGCCCAGAAAGGACGGGCAGTCCGTCGTTCACATCTTGGATCCTAGTGCAGACCCCCGTGTCCTAAGACGCCAGAAACGCTTCCTAGATTTAAAGCACCGCTCTGACAAACGCTGCCGTGAGCCTGCGGCCCGCCTATGTCTGTGACGAGAGAAGTAGAACGTTGGCCTGAGGCGAGTCGTCCAGGGTTGTGGGCGTACTCACGAACAATTTTGGAGGGATGAGGACGTGGCAGGAATTGAAAGCCAAGTGTTCTTTCGTGGAGGATAACTAGTCCTCCCAAAGACGACTGTGCAGCAAAGAGAAGATGGGCAACAACAGTGTTTAGCAGGTAATCCTGGGGCCGCAAACTCTCTACTTTGCAATGAGGAAAATCAACGTTCCCAGGAAGCCTCAATTTCCAGCAGCACAAAGCAGCGTATTAACAAGTCGCATCGCACTCTCTCTTGTACATCCCGTGGACACAGTGGCTCGTGACACTAGAAACCATTGCCATGCTGGGAGTCCTGACTGTGGTGTAAGGATATCAAGGTGAGGGCTTAGTTAGGCCTAGGTGACAGTACTTCTCTAGACTATCTACCAGTTCGGGAAAACCCTGTAGGTTTCGAAGCCGGACTTAAAGTGTAGTTGCCACTTGAGGTAGACGGACGTCGTGGAGCAGCTCCCAGGAGCAGTGGTAGGCTAATTGTATTTTCTCCTGCAGCTCACGGTTCCTCCAGAGCGCAGACACCCTTTGCATGAAGGAAGGCATGGAACGTTGATAACTGGGTTGCTTTCAAGCTATCGCAATCCAGGTGTCTAACCAACGAAGCCCTTCACTGCCCGTCAGTCGGCATCTAGCTGTTCCCGACGGTAGATGGCTCAAGGCTCCACGAAGACACAGGCAGTCCTTTCTCAGTACGTTTTGGAACCTAACGCTGACAAGTGAGTCCAAAAGAGAGCTGATATGCTTCCTAGAGTTCACGAACCACAGGGACTAAGGCTCTATGCAATCTGTTGCTTCGCTAAGTCTGTCATGAGAACACCTGGACGTTAGCTTGAGGCTAGAGGCCCCATGTGGTGGACCCATTCCCTGAAGACTACTGAAGGATGACCACCTACCAAGGGATGACAACCTCCAACCTTCTGGCCTAGAAACTCACATCATCACGATGGCAATTGTGTTACGAAGAGAAGCTGTGCAGCAACAGCGTTTCTTGGGGAGAATTGAGCCTGCGGCTCTGTAAATGCCGGTGAGGAAAATAAAGTTTCACTCGCAGCCTTACTTTCAAAAGGGACCACACAGAGCATTCACCCTGCTGTGTCTTTCTCTAGTTTGTACTCCCAAGGTGCGTTAGAAGGGAGATACTTGAGTTGTTTCACTTACCACATGCTAGATGTTTAGCAAAAGAAGATCTTTACTGCCCTTGTTTCGGCATATGGTTGTCCTCAGCCGAACACTTCTCTCAGCTCCTAGAAGCGACGGGCGGTCCATCGTGTACATCTTGGATCCCAGTGCAGACCTGTTTGTCCTAAGACACCAGAAATGCTTCCTACACTTAAAGCACCGCTTTGACAAACGCTGCCTGGAACCTGTTGCCTGCCTCTCTGTGTGACGAACAAAACAGTACCTTAGCTTGGGGCCAGTCCCCCTATATGTTTGGCTTACTCACCGACGATTGCTGAGGGATGAGCACCTAGCAGGGAGTGCAAGGCCACGTATGCCTCACGGGGTTGGGGGGGGGGAAATCACTTGTCCTCACAAAGGCAATTCTGCAATGAAGAAAAGATAGGCCACTACACTGTTCATCAGTTAACCTTGAGGCCGCGTGTCGTCATTCCAGTGTGGTAAATAAACTTCCCATCACGCTTCAGGTTCCAAGTCGAGGGCACAGCGCCTTATGCTGCAGTGTCTGACTCCCTACTGGACGTTCAGCTGACCAACTACACCCTTTAGTGAGTAAACTTTGTGATACACTTTGTGATATGGGGTCGTGATTGTGGTGAAAGGATGAGCAAGTCATGGGTTAGTGAGGCCGGTTTGTACAATGTATCTCCAGAATACCTGGCTTTCAAGGGAGAGCCCGAAATTTTTCAGGCTACGCTGAAAGTCCAGTGGCCGCCTGGGGTAAATTGCATCACGTGCGAGTTCCCTGAAGGCGGGGTCGAATCACTGTACGTTTTGTGTGCTCTGGGTTCGGCGGAAATGCAGACACGTTTTGCATGAAGGAATGAACAGAACGCTGATAGCTGGCTCTTTCTAAGCTATCCCAACCTAGGTGTTTCTCTGACGCAGCCCTTCACTGCCCATGACTCGGCATCTAGCTGCTGCCAGCGGTGCATTGCTCACAACTCCCTGAAGACACAGGAGGCCCTTTTATCCGTTTCGGATCCTATTGCAGACCGGCGACTCAAGAGAGACCTGATATGCTTCCTAGGGTTCAAGAAACCCAGGGACTTAGGCTGCATGGGGTCTGTTGCATGCCTACCTCGTTCATGAGAAAACCTGAACAGTAGCTTAAGGCCAGAGGCCCCGTGTGCTTCTCCCCTTCCCTGAGGACAACCGAAGTAGGAGCACTTACCGAGGAACGGCAACATCCAATTTCCTTCCAGGAAATTCACTTGTCATCACAAAGGCAACTGTGCAACAACACTGTTTCCCAGGGAGAACTGAGCCCGCAGCTCTCTAAATCCCAATGAGGAAAATAAAGTTTCCCTTCAAGCCTTAGTTTCAAAATGGACCGCAGACCATTCACCCTGTGGTTTCCGTCTCTCCATGGCACGTCCAAGGTGCGCATAGCACGGAGATACTACAGTCGTTTCAACTTGCCGCATCCTAGCATTTGAACCAAAGACGCCCTTCACAGCCCTTCTTTCGGCCTATAGTTGCCCTCAACTGAGCTTCGCTCACAAGGCCCAGAAAGGACGGGCAGTCCGTCGTTCACATCTTGGATCCTAGTGCAGACCCCCGTGTCCTAAGACGCCAGAAACGCTTCCTAGATTTAAAGCACCGCTCTGACAAACGCTGCCGTGAGCCTGCGGCCCGCCTATGTCTGTGACGAGAGAAGTAGAACGTTGGCCTGAGGCGAGTCGTCCAGGGTTGTGGGCGTACTCACGAACAATTTTGGAGGGATGAGGACGTGGCAGGAATTGAAAGCCAAGTGTTCTTTCGTGGAGGATAACTAGTCCTCCCAAAGACGACTGTGCAGCAAAGAGAAGATGGGCAACAACAGTGTTTAGCAGGTAATCCTGGGGCCGCAAACTCTCTACTTTGCAATGAGGAAAATCAACGTTCCCAGGAAGCCTCAATTTCCAGCAGCACAAAGCAGCGTATTAACAAGTCGCATCGCACTCTCTCTTGTACATCCCGTGGACACAGTGGCTCGTGACACTAGAAACCATTGCCATGCTGGGAGTCCTGACTGTGGTGTAAGGATATCAAGGTGAGGGCTTAGTTAGGCCTAGGTGACAGTACTTCTCTAGACTATCTACCAGTTCGGGAAAACCCTGTAGGTTTCGAAGCCGGACTTAAAGTGTAGTTGCCACTTGAGGTAGACGGACGTCGTGGAGCAGCTCCCAGGAGCAGTGGTAGGCTAATTGTATTTTCTCCTGCAGCTCACGGTTCCTCCAGAGCGCAGACACCCTTTGCATGAAGGAAGGCATGGAACATTGATAACTGGGTTGCTTTCAAGCTATCGCAATCCAGGTGTCTAACCAACGAAGCCCTTCACTGCCCGTCAGTCGGCATCTAGCTGTTCCCGACGGTAGATGGCTCAAGGCTCCACGAAGACACAGGCAGTCCTTTCTCAGTACGTTTTGGAACCTAACGCTGACAAGTGAGTCCAAAAGAGAGCTGATATGCTTCCTAGAGTTCACGAACCACAGGGACTAAGGCTCTATGCAATCTGTTGCTTCGCTAAGTCTGTCATGAGAACACCTGGACGTTAGCTTGAGGCTAGAGGCCCCATGTGGTGGACCCATTCCCTGAAGACTACTGAAGGATGACCACCTACCAAGGGATGACAACCTCCAAGCTTCTTGCCTAGAAACTCACATCATCACGATGGCAATTGTGTTACGAAGAGAAGCTGTGCAGCAACAGCGTTTCTTGGGGAGAATTGAGCCTGCGGCTCTGTAAATGCCGGTGAGGAAAATAAAGTTTCACTCGCAGCCTTACTTTCAAAAGGGACCACACAGAGCATTCACCCTGCTGTGTCTTTCTCTAGTTTGTACTCCCAAGGTGCGTTAGAAGGGAGATACTTGAGTTGTTTCACTTACCACATGCTAGATGTTTAGCAAAAGAAGATCTTTACTGCCCTTGTTTCGGCATATGGTTGTCCTCAGCCGAACACTTCTCTCAGCTCCTAGAAGCGACGGGCGGTCCATCGTGTACATCTTGGATCCCAGTGCAGACCTGTTTGTCCTAAGACACCAGAAATGCTTCCTACACTTAAAGCACCGCTTTGACAAACGCTGCCTGGAACCTGTTGCCTGCCTCTCTGTGTGACGAACAAAACAGTACCTTAGCTTGGGGCCAGTCCCCCTATATGTTTGGCTTACTCACCGACGATTGCTGAGGGATGAGCACCTAGCAGGGAGTGCAAGGCCACGTATGCCTCACGGGGTTGGGGGGGGGGAAATCACTTGTCCTCACAAAGGCAATTCTGCAATGAAGAAAAGATAGGCCACTACACTGTTCATCAGTTAACCTTGAGGCCGCGTGTCGTCATTCCAGTGTGGTAAATAAACTTCCCATCACGCTTCAGTTTCCAAGTCGAGGGCACAGCGCCTTATGCTGCAGTGTCTGACTCCCTACTGGACGTTCAGCTGACCAACTACACCCTTTAGTGAGTAAACTTTGTGATACACTTTGTGATATGGGGTCGTGATTGTGGTGAAAGGATGAGCAAGTCATGGGTTAGTGAGGCTGGTTTGTACAATGTATCTCCAGAATACCTGGCTTTCAAGGGAGAGCCCGAAATTTTTCAGGCTACGCTGAAAGTCCAGTGGCCGCCTGGGGTAAATTGCATCACGTGCGAGTTCCCTGAAGGCGGGGTCGAATCACTGTACGTTTTGTGTGCTCTGGGTTCGGCGGAAATGCAGACACGTTTTGCATGAAGGAATGAACAGAACGCTGATAGCTGGCTCTTTCTAAGCTATCCCAACCTAGGTGTTTCTCTGACGCAGCCCTTCACTGCCCATGACTCGGCATCTAGCTGCTGCCAGCGGTGCATTGCTCACAACTCCCTGAAGACACAGGAGGCCCTTTTATCCGTTTCGGATCCTATTGCAGACCGGCGACTCAAGAGAGACCTGATATGCTTCCTAGGGTTCAAGAAACCCAGGGACTTAGGCTGCATGGGGTCTGTTGCATGCCTACCTCGTTCATGAGAAAACCTGAACAGTAGCTTAAGGCCAGAGGCCCCGTGTGGTTCTCCTCTACCCTGAGGACAACCGAAGTAGGAGCACTTACCGAGGAACGGCAACATCCAATTTCCTTCCAGGAAATTCACTTGTCATCACAGAGGCAACTGTGCAACAACACTGTTTCCCAGGGAGAACTGAGCCCGCAGCTCTCTAAATCCCAATGAGGAAAATAAAGTTTCCCTTCAAGCCTTAGTTTCAAAATGGACCGCAGACCATTCACCCTGTGGTTTCCGTCTCTCCATGGCACGTCCAAGGTGCGCATAGCACGGAGATACTACAGTCGTTTCAACTTGCCGCATCCTAGCATTTGAACCAAAGACGCCCTTCACAGCCCTTCTTTCGGCCTATAGTTGCCCTCAACTGAGCTTCGCTCACAAGGCCCAGAAAGGACGGGCAGTCCGTCATTTACATCTTGGATCCTAGTGCAGACCCCCGTGTCCTAAGACGCCAGAAACGCTTCCTAGATTTAAAGCACCGCTCTGACAAACGCTGCCGTCAGCCTGCGGCCCGCCTATGTCTGTGACGAGAGAAGTAGAACGTTGGCCTGAGGCGAGTCGTCCAGGGTTGTGGACGTACTCACGAACAATTTTGGAGGGATGAGGACGTGGCAGGAATTGAAAGCCAAGTGTTCTTTCGTGGAGGATAACTAGTCCTCCCAAAGACGACTGTGCAGCAAAGAGAAGATGGGCAACAACAGTGTTTAGCAGGTAATCCTGGGGCCGCAAACTCTCTACTTTGCAATGAGGAAAATCAACGTTCCCAGGAAGCCTCAATTTCCAGCAGCACAAAGCAGCGTATTAACAAGTCGCATCGCACTCTCTCTTGTACATCCCGTGGACACAGTGGCTCGTGACACTAGAAACCATTGCCATGCTGGGAGTCCTGACTGTGGTGTAAGGATATCAAGGTGAGGGCTTAGTTAGGCCTAGGTGACAGTACTTCTCTAGACTATCTACCAGTTCGGGAAAACCCTGTAGGTTTCGAAGCCGGACTTAAAGTGTAGTTGCCGCTTGAGGTAGACGGACGTCGTGGAGCAGCTCCCAGGAGCAGTGGTAGGCTAATTGTATTTTCTCCTGCAGCTCACGGTTCCTCCAGAGCGCAGACACCCTTTGCATGAAGGAAGGCATGGAACGTTGATAACTGGGTTGCTTTCAAGCTATCGCAATCCAGGTGTCTAACCAACGAAGCCCTTCACTGCCCGTCAGTCGGCATCTAGCTGTTCCCGACGGTAGATGGCTCAAGGCTCCACGAAGACACAGGCAGTCCTTTCTCAGTACGTTTTGGAACCTAACGCTGACAAGTGAGTCCAAAAGAGAGCTGATATGCTTCCTAGAGTTCACGAACCACAGGGACTAAGGCTCTATGCAATCTGTTGCTTCGCTAAGTCTGTCATGAGAACACCTGGACGTTAGCTTGAGGCTAGAGGCCCCATGTGGTGGGCCCATTCCCTGAAGACTACTGAAGGATGACCACCTACCAAGGGATGGCAACCTCCAAGCTTCTTGCCTAGAAACTCACATCATCACGATGGCAATTGTGTTACGAAGAGAAGCTGTGCAGCAACAGCGTTTCTTGGGGAGAATTGAGCCTGCGGCTCTGTAAATGCCGGTGAGGAAAAGAAAGTTTCACTCGCAGCCTTACTTTCAAAAGGGACCACACAGAGCATTCACCCTGCTGTGTCTTTCTCTAGTTTGTACTCCCAAGGTGCGTTAGAAGGGAGATACTTGAGTTGTTTCACTTACCACATGCTAGATGTTTAGCAAAAGAAGATCTTTACTGCCCTTGTTTCGGCATATGGTTGTCCTCAGCCGAACACTTCTCTCAGCTCCTAGAAGCGACGGGCGGTCCATCGTGTACATCTTGGATCCCAGTGCAGACCTGTTTGTCCTAAGACACCAGAAATGCTTCCTACACTTAAAGCACCGCTTTGACAAACGCTGCCTGGAACCTGTTGCCTGCCTCTCTGTGTGACGAACAAAACAGTACCTTAGCTTGGGGCCAGTCCTCCTATATGTTTGGCTTACTCACCGATGATTGCTGAGGTATGAGCACCTAGCAGGGAGTGCAAGGCCACGTATGCCTCACGGGGTTGGGGGGGGGGAAATCACTTGTCCTCACAAAGGCAATTCTGCAATGAAGAAAAGATAGGCCACTACACTGTTCATCAGTTAACCTTGAGGCCGCGTGTCATCATTCCAGTGTGGTAAATAAACTTCCCATCACGCTTCAGTTTCCAAGTCGAGGGCACAGCGCCTTATGCTGCAGTGTCTGACTCCCTACTGGACGTTCAGCTGACCAACTACACCCTTTAGTGAGTAAACTTTGTGATACACTTTGTGATATGGGGTCGTGATTGTGGTGAAAGGATGAGCAAGTCATGGGTTAGTGAGGCCGGTTTGTACAATGTATCTCCAGAATACCTGGCTTTCAAGGGAGAGCCCGAAATTTTTCAGGCTACGCTGAAAGTCCAGTGGCCGCCTGGGGTAAATTGCATCACGTGCGAGTTCCCTGAAGGCGGGGTCGATTCACTGTACGTTTTGTGTGCTCTGGGTTCGGCGGAAATGCAGACACGTTTTGCATGAAGGAATGAACAGAACGCTGATAGCTGGCTCTTTCTAAGCTATCCCAACCTAGGTGTTTCTCTGACGCAGCCCTTCACTGCCCATGACTCGGCATCTAGCTGCTGCCAGCGGTGCATTGCTCACAACTCCCTGAAGACACAGGAGGCCCTTTTATCCGTTTCGGATCCTATTGCAGACCGGCGACTCAAGAGAGACCTGATATGCTTCCTAGGGTTCAAGAAACCCAGGGACTTAGGCTGCATGGGGTCTGTTGCATGCCTACCTCGTTCATGAGAAAACCTGAACAGTAGCTTAAGGCCAGAGGCCCCGTGTGCTTCTCCCCTTCCCTGAGGACAACCGAAGTAGGAGCACTTACCGAGGAACGGCAACATCCAATTTCCTTCCAGGAAATTCACTTGTCATCACAAAGGCAACTGTGCAACAACACTGTTTCCCAGGGAGAACTGAGCCCGCAGCTCTCTAAATCCCAATGAGGAAAATAAAGTTTCCCTTCAAGCCTTAGTTTCAAAACGGACCGCAGACCATTCACCCTGTGGTTTCCGTCTCTCCATGGCACGTCCAAGGTGCGCATAGCACGGAGATACTACAGTCGTTTCAACTTGCCGCATCCTAGCATTTGAACCAAAGACGCCCTTCACAGCCCTTCTTTCGGCCTATAGTTGCCCTCAACTGAGCTTCGCTCACAAGGCCCAGAAAGGACGGGCAGTCCGTCGTTCACATCTTGGATCCTAGTGCAGACCCCCGTGTCCTAAGACGCCAGAAACGCTTCCTAGATTTAAAGCACCGCTCTGACAAACGCTGCCGTCAGCCTGCGGCCCGCCTATGTCTGTGACGAGAGAAGTAGAACGTTGGCCTGAGGCGAGTCGTCCAGGGTTGTGGGCGTACTCACGAACAATTTTGGAGGGATGAGGACGTGGCAGGAATTGAAAGCCAAGTGTTCTTTCGTGGAGGATAACTAGTCCTCCCAAAGACGACTGTGCAGCAAAGAGAAGATGGGCAACAACAGTGTTTAGCAGGTAATCCTGGGGCCGCAAACTCTCTACTTTGCAATGAGGAAAATCAACGTTCCCAGGAAGCCTCAATTTCCAGCAGCACAAAGCAGCGTATTAACAAGTCGCATCGCACTCTCTCTTGTACATCCCGTGGACACAGTGGCTCGTGACACTAGAAACCATTGCCATGCTGGGAGTCCTGACTGTGGTGTAAGGATATCAAGGTGAGGGCTTAGTTAGGCCTAGGTGACAGTACTTCTCTAGACTATCTACCAGTTCGGGAAAACCCTGTAGGTTTCGAAGCCGGACTTAAAGTGTAGTTGCCGCTTGAGGTAGACGGACGTCGTGGAGCAGCTCCCAGGAGCAGTGGTAGGCTAATTGTATTTTCTCCTGCAGCTCACGGTTCCTCCAGAGCGCAGACACCCTTTGCATGAAGGAAGGCATGGAACGTTGATAACTGGGTTGCTTTCAAGCTATCGCAATCCAGGTGTCTAACCAACGAAGCCCTTCACTGCCCGTCAGTCGGCATCTAGCTGTTCCCGACGGTAGATGGCTCAAGGCTCCACGAAGACACAGGCAGTCCTTTCTCAGTACGTTTTGGAACCTAACGCTGACAAGTGAGTCCAAAAGAGAGCTGATATGCTTCCTAGAGTTCACGAACCACAGGGACTAAGGCTCTATGCAATCTGTTGCTTCGCTAAGTCTGTCATGAGAACACCTGGACGTTAGCTTGAGGCTAGAGGCCCCATGTGGTGGGCCCATTCCCTGAAGACTACTGAAGGATGACCACCTACCAAGGGATGACAACCTCCAAGCTTCTTGCCTAGAAACTCACATCATCACGATGGCAATTGTGTTACGAAGAGAAGCTGTGCAGCAACAGCGTTTCTTGGGGAGAATTGAGCCTGCGGCTCTGTAAATGCCGGTGAGGAAAAGAAAGTTTCACTCGCAGCCTTACTTTCAAAAGGGACCACACAGAGCATTCACCCTGCTGTGTCTTTCTCTAGTTTGTACTCCCAAGGTGCGTTAGAAGGGAGATACTTGAGTTGTTTCACTTACCACATGCTAGATGTTTAGCAAAAGAAGATCTTTACTGCCCTTGTTTCGGCATATGGTTGTCCTCAGCCGAACACTTCTCTCAGCTCCTAGAAGCGACGGGCGGTCCATCGTGTACATCTTGGATCCCAGTGCAGACCTGTTTGTCCTAAGACACCAGAAATGCTTCCTACACTTAAAGCACCGCTTTGACAAACGCTGCCTGGAACCTGTTGCCTGCCTCTCTGTGTGACGAACAAAACAGTACCTTAGCTTGGGGCCAGTCCCCCTATATGTTTGGCTTACTCACCGACGATTGCTGAGGGATGAGCACCTAGCAGGGAGTGCAAGGCCACGTATGCCTCACAGGGTTGGGGGGGGGAAATCACTTGTCATCACAAAGGCAATTCTGCAATGAAGAAAAGATAGGCCACTACACTGTTCATCAGTTAACCTTGAGGCCGCGTGTCGTCATTCCAGTGTGGTAAATAAACTTCCCATCACGCTTCAGTTTCCAAGTCGAGGGCACAGCGCCTTATGCTGCAGTGTCTGACTCCCTACTGGACGTTCAGCTGACCAACTACACCCTTTAGTGAGTAAACTTTGTGATACACTTTGTGATATGGGGTCGTGATTGTGGTGAAAGGATGAGCAAGTCATGGGTTAGTGAGGCCGGTTTGTACAATGTATCTCCAGAATACCTGGCTTTCAAGGGAGAGCCCGAAATTTTTCAGGCTACGCTGAAAGTCCAGTGGCCGCCTGGGGTAAATTGCATCACGTGCGAGTTCCCTGAAGGCGGGGTCGAATCACTGTACGTTTTGTGTGCTCTGGGTTCGGCGGAAATGCAGACACGTTTTGCATGAAGGAATGAACAGAACGCTGATAGCTGGCTCTTTCTAAGCTATCCCAACCTAGGTGTTTCTCTGACGCAGCCCTTCACTGCCCATGACTCGGCATCTAGCTGCTGCCAGCGGTGCATTGCTCACAACTCCCTGAAGACACAGGAGGCCCTTTTATCCGTTTCGGATCCTATTGCAGACCGGCGACTCAAGAGAGACCTGATATGCTTCCTAGGGTTCAAGAAACCCAGGGACTTAGGCTGCATGGGGTCTGTTGCATGCCTACCTCGTTCATGAGAAAACCTGAACAGTAGCTTAAGGCCAGAGGCCCCGTGTGCTTCTCCCCTTCCCTGAGGACAACCGAAGTAGGAGCACTTACCGAGGAACGGCAACATCCAATTTCCTTCCAGGAAATTCACTTGTCATCACAAAGGCAACTGTGCAACAACACTGTTTCCCAGGGAGAACTGAGCCCGCAGCTCTCTAAATCCCAATGAGGAAAATAAAGTTTCCCTTCAAGCCTTAGTTTCAAAACGGACCGCAGACCATTCACCCTGTGGTTTCCGTCTCTCCATGGCACGTCCAAGGTGCGCATAGCACGGAGATACTACAGTCGTTTCAACTTGCCGCATCCTAGCATTTGAACCAAAGACGCCCTTCACAGCCCTTCTTTCGGCCTATAGTTGCCCTCAACTGAGCTTCGCTCACAAGGCCCAGAAAGGACGGGCAGTCCGTCGTTCACATCTTGGATCCTAGTGCAGACCCCCGTGTCCTAAGACGCCAGAAACGCTTCCTAGATTTAAAGCACCGCTCTGACAAACGCTGCCGTCAGCCTGCGGCCCGCCTATGTCTGTGACGAGAGAAGTAGAACGTTGGCCTGAGGCGAGTCGTCCAGGGTTGTGGGCGTACTCACGAACAATTTTGGAGGGATGAGGACGTGGCAGGAATTGAAAGCCAAGTGTTCTTTCGTGGAGGATAACTAGTCCTCCCAAAGACGACTGTGCAGCAAAGAGAAGATGGGCAACAACAGTGTTTAGCAGGTAATCCTGGGGCCGCAAACTCTCTACTTTGCAATGAGGAAAATCAACGTTCCCAGGAAGCCTCAATTTCCAGCAGCACAAAGCAGCGTATTAACAAGTCGCATCGCACTCTCTCTTGTACATCCCGTGGACACAGTGGCTCGTGACACTAGAAACCATTGCCATGCTGGGAGTCCTGACTGTGGTGTAAGGATATCAAGGTGAGGGCTTAGTTAGGCCTAGGTGACAGTACTTCTCTAGACTATCTACCAGTTCGGGAAAACCCTGTAGGTTTCGAAGCCGGACTTAAAGTGTAGTTGCCGCTTGAGGTAGACGGACGTCGTGGAGCAGCTCCCAGGAGCAGTGGTAGGCTAATTGTATTTTCTCCTGCAGCTCACGGTTCCTCCAGAGCGCAGACACCCTTTGCATGAAGGAAGGCATGGAACGTTGATAACTGGGTTGCTTTCAAGCTATCGCAATCCAGGTG
This sequence comes from Pseudorca crassidens, assembly GCF_039906515.1. NCBI lineage: Eukaryota > Metazoa > Chordata > Mammalia > Artiodactyla > Delphinidae > Pseudorca > Pseudorca crassidens. The sequence continues at coordinate 47,911,684 of NC_090305.1, forward strand.
TCTAACCAACGAAGCCCTTCACTGCCCGTCAGTCGGCATCTAGCTGTTCCCGACGGTAGATGGCTCAAGGCTCCACGAAGACACAGGCAGTCCTTTCTCAGTACGTTTTGGAACCTAACGCTGACAAGTGAGTCCAAAAGAGAGCTGATATGCTTCCTAGAGTTCACGAACCACAGGGACTAAGGCTCTATGCAATCTGTTGCTTCGCTAAGTCTGTCATGAGAACACCTGGACGTTAGCTTGAGGCTAGAGGCCCCATGTGGTGGGCCCATTCCCTGAAGACTACTGAAGGATGACCACCTACCAAGGGATGACAACCTCCAAGCTTCTTGCCTAGAAACTCACATCATCACGATGGCAATTGTGTTACGAAGAGAAGCTGTGCAGCAACAGCGTTTCTTGGGGAGAATTGAGCCTGCGGCTCTGTAAATGCCGGTGAGGAAAAGAAAGTTTCACTCGCAGCCTTACTTTCAAAAGGGACCACACAGAGCATTCACCCTGCTGTGTCTTTCTCTAGTTTGTACTCCCAAGGTGCGTTAGAAGGGAGATACTTGAGTTGTTTCACTTACCACATGCTAGATGTTTAGCAAAAGAAGATCTTTACTGCCCTTGTTTCGGCATATGGTTGTCCTCAGCCGAACACTTCTCTCAGCTCCTACAAGCGACGGGCGGTCCATCGTGTACATCTTGGATCCCAGTGCAGACCTGTTTGTCCTAAGACACCAGAAATGCTTCCTACACTTAAAGCACCGCTTTGACAAACGCTGCCTGGAACCTGTTGCCTGCCTCTCTGTGTGACGAACAAAACAGTACCTTAGCTTGGGGCCAGTCCCCCTATATGTTTGGCTTACTCACCGACGATTGCTGAGGGATGAGCACCTAGCAGGGAGTGCAAGGCCACGTATGCCTCACAGGGTTGGGGGGGGGGAATCACTTGTCATCACAAAGGCAATTCTGCAATGAAGAAAAGATAGGCCACTACACTGTTCATCAGTTAACCTTGAGGCCGCGTGTCGTCATTCCAGTGTGGTAAATAAACTTCCCATCACGCTTCAGTTTCCAAGTCGAGGGCACAGCGCCTTATGCTGCAGTGTCTGACTCCCTACTGGACGTTCAGCTGACCAACTACACCCTTTAGTGAGTAAACTTTGTGATACACTTTGTGATATGGGGTCGTGATTGTGGTGAAAGGATGAGCAAGTCATGGGTTAGTGAGGCCGGTTTGTACAATGTATCTCCAGAATACCTGGCTTTCAAGGGAGAGCCCGAAATTTTTCAGGCTACGCTGAAAGTCCAGTGGCCGCCTGGGGTAAATTGCATCACGTGCGAGTTCCCTGAAGGCGGGGTCGATTCACTGTACGTTTTGTGTGCTCTGGGTTCGGCGGAAATGCAGACACGTTTTGCATGAAGGAATGAACAGAACGCTGATAGCTGGCTCTTTCTAAGCTATCCCAACCTAGGTGTTTCTCTGACGCAGCCCTTCACTGCCCATGACTCGGCATCTAGCTGCTGCCAGCGGTGCATTGCTCACAACTCCCTGAAGACACAGGAGGCCCTTTTATCCGTTTCGGATCCTATTGCAGACCGGCGACTCAAGAGAGACCTGATATGCTTCCTAGGGTTCAAGAAACCCAGGGACTTAGGCTGCATGGGGTCTGTTGCATGCCTACCTCGTTCATGAGAAAACCTGAACAGTAGCTTAAGGCCAGAGGCCCCGTGTGCTTCTCCCCTTCCCTGAGGACAACCGAAGTAGGAGCACTTACCGAGGAACGGCAACATCCAATTTCCTTCCAGGAAATTCACTTGTCATCACAAAGGCAACTGTGCAACAACACTGTTTCCCAGGGAGAACTGAGCCCGCAGCTCTCTAAATCCCAATGAGGAAAATAAAGTTTCCCTTCAAGCCTTAGTTTCAAAACGGACCGCAGACCATTCACCCTGTGGTTTCCGTCTCTCCATGGCACGTCCAAGGTGCGCATAGCACGGAGATACTACAGTCGTTTCAACTTGCCGCATCCTAGCATTTGAACCAAAGACGCCCTTCACAGCCCTTCTTTCGGCCTATAGTTGCCCTCAACTGAGCTTCGCTCACAAGGCCCAGAAAGGACGGGCAGTCCGTCGTTCACATCTTGGATCCTAGTGCAGACCCCCGTGTCCTAAGACGCCAGAAACGCTTCCTAGATTTAAAGCACCGCTCTGACAAACGCTGCCGTCAGCCTGCGGCCCGCCTATGTCTGTGACGAGAGAAGTAGAACGTTGGCCTGAGGCGAGTCGTCCAGGGTTGTGGGCGTACTCACGAACAATTTTGGAGGGATGAGGACGTGGCAGGAATTGAAAGCCAAGTGTTCTTTCGTGGAGGATAACTAGTCCTCCCAAAGACGACTGTGCAGCAAAGAGAAGATGGGCAACAACAGTGTTTAGCAGGTAATCCTGGGGCCGCAAACTCTCTACTTTGCAATGAGGAAAATCAACGTTCCCAGGAAGCCTCAATTTCCAGCAGCACAAAGCAGCGTATTAACAAGTCGCATCGCACTCTCTCTTGTACATCCCGTGGACACAGTGGCTCGTGACACTAGAAACCATTGCCATGCTGGGAGTCCTGACTGTGGTGTAAGGATATCAAGGTGAGGGCTTAGTTAGGCCTAGGTGACAGTACTTCTCTAGACTATCTACCAGTTCGGGAAAACCCTGTAGGTTTCGAAGCCGGACTTAAAGTGTAGTTGCCGCTTGAGGTAGACGGACGTCGTGGAGCAGCTCCCAGGAGCAGTGGTAGGCTAATTGTATTTTCTCCTGCAGCTCACGGTTCCTCCAGAGCGCAGACACCCTTTGCATGAAGGAAGGCATGGAACGTTGATAACTGGGTTGCTTTCAAGCTATCGCAATCCAGGTGTCTAACCAACGAAGCCCTTCACTGCCCGTCAGTCGGCATCTAGCTGTTCCCGACGGTAGATGGCTCAAGGCTCCACGAAGACACAGGCAGTCCTTTCTCAGTACGTTTTGGAACCTAACGCTGACAAGTGAGTCCAAAAGAGAGCTGATATGCTTCCTAGAGTTCACGAACCACAGGGACTAAGGCTCTATGCAATCTGTTGCTTCGCTAAGTCTGTCATGAGAACACCTGGACGTTAGCTTGAGGCTAGAGGCCCCATGTGGTGGGCCCATTCCCTGAAGACTACTGAAGGATGACCACCTACCAAGGGATGACAACCTCCAAGCTTCTTGCCTAGAAACTCACATCATCACGATGGCAATTGTGTTACGAAGAGAAGCTGTGCAGCAACAGCGTTTCTTGGGGAGAATTGAGCCTGCGGCTCTGTAAATGCCGGTGAGGAAAAGAAAGTTTCACTCGCAGCCTTACTTTCAAAAGGGACCACACAGAGCATTCACCCTGCTGTGTCTTTCTCTAGTTTGTACTCCCAAGGTGCGTTAGAAGGGAGATACTTGAGTTGTTTCACTTACCACATGCTAGATGTTTAGCAAAAGAAGATCTTTACTGCCCTTGTTTCGGCATATGGTTGTCCTCAGCCGAACACTTCTCTCAGCTCCTACAAGCGACGGGCGGTCCATCGTGTACATCTTGGATCCCAGTGCAGACCTGTTTGTCCTAAGACACCAGAAATGCTTCCTACACTTAAAGCACCGCTTTGACAAACGCTGCCTGGAACCTGTTGCCTGCCTCTCTGTGTGACGAACAAAACAGTACCTTAGCTTGGGGCCAGTCCCCCTATATGTTTGGCTTACTCACCGACGATTGCTGAGGGATGAGCACCTAGCAGGGAGTGCAAGGCCACGTATGCCTCACGGGGTTGGCGGGGGTGGAAATCACTTGTCCTCACAAAGGCAATTCTGCAATGAAGAAAAGATAGGCCACTACACTGTTCATCAGTTAACCTTGAGGCCGCGTGTCGTCATTCCAGTGTGGTAAATAAACTTCCCATCACGCTTCAGTTTCCAAGTCGAGGGCACAGCGCCTTATGCTGCAGTGTCTGACTCCCTACTGGACGTTCAGCTGACCAACTACACCCTTTAGTGAGTAAACTTTGTGATACACTTTGTGATATGGGGTCGTGATTGTGGTGAAAGGATGAGCAAGTCATGGGTTAGTGAGGCCGGTTTGTACAATGTATCTCCAGAATACCTGGCTTTCAAGGGAGAGCCCGAAATTTTTCAGGCTACGCTGAAAGTCCAGTGGCCGCCTGGGGTAAATTGCATCACGTGCGAGTTCCCTGAAGGCGGGGTCGAATCACTGTACGTTTTGTGTGCTCTGGGTTCGGCGGAAATGCAGACACGTTTTGCATGAAGGAATGAACAGAACGCTGATAGCTGGCTCTTTCTAAGCTATCCCAACCTAGGTGTTTCTCTGACGCAGCCCTTCACTGCCCATGACTCGGCATCTAGCTGCTGCCAGCGGTGCATTGCTCACAACTCCCTGAAGACACAGGAGGCCCTTTTATCCATTTCGGATCCTATTGCAGACCGGCGACTCAAGAGAGACCTGATATGCTTCCTAGGGTTCAAGAAACCCAGGGACTTAGGCTGCATGGGGTCTGTTGCATGCCTACCTCGTTCATGAGAAAACCTGAACAGTAGCTTAAGGCCAGAGGCCCCGTGTGCTTCTCCCCTTCCCTGAGGACAACCGAAGTAGGAGCACTTACCGAGGAACGGCAACATCCAATTTCCTTCCAGGAAATTCACTTGTCATCACAAAGGCAACTGTGCAACAACACTGTTTCCCAGGGAGAACTGAGCCCGCAGCTCTCTAAATCCCAATGAGGAAAATAAAGTTTCCCTTCAAGCCTTAGTTTCAAAACGGACCGCAGACCATTCACCCTGTGGTTTCCGTCTCTCCATGGCACGTCCAAGGTGCGCTAGCACGGAGATACTACAGTCGTTTCAACTTGCCGCATCCTAGCATTTGAACCAAAGACGCCCTTCACAGCCCTTCTTTCGGCCTATAGTTGCCCTCAACTGAGCTTCGCTCACAAGGCCCAGAAAGGACGGGCAGTCCGTCGTTCACATCTTGGATCCTAGTGCAGACCCCCGTGTCCTAAGACGCCAGAAACGCTTCCTAGATTTAAAGCACCGCTCTGACAAACGCTGCCGTCAGCCTGCGGCCCGCCTATGTCTGTGACGAGAGAAGTAGAACGTTGGCCTGAGGCGAGTCGTCCAGGGTTGTGGGCGTACTCACGAACAATTTTGGAGGGATGAGGACGTGGCAGGAATTGAAAGCCAAGTGTTCTTTCGTGGAGGATAACTAGTCCTCCCAAAGACGACTGTGCAGCAAAGAGAAGATGGGCAACAACAGTGTTTAGCAGGTAATCCTGGGGCCGCAAACTCTCTACTTTGCAATGAGGAAAATCAACGTTCCCAGGAAGCCTCAATTTCCAGCAGCACAAAGCAGCGTATTAACAAGTCGCATCGCACTCTCTCTTGTACATCCCGTGGACACAGTGGCTCGTGACACTAGAAACCATTGCCATGCTGGGAGTCCTGACTGTGGTGTAAGGATATCAAGGTGAGGGCTTAGTTAGGCCTAGGTGACAGTACTTCTCTAGACTATCTACCAGTTCGGGAAAACCCTGTAGGTTTCGAAGCCGGACTTAAAGTGTAGTTGCCGCTTGAGGTAGACGGACGTCGTGGAGCAGCTCCCAGGAGCAGTGGTAGGCTAATTGTATTTTCTCCTGCAGCTCACGGTTCCTCCAGAGCGCAGACACCCTTTGCATGAAGGAAGGCATGGAACGTTGATAACTGGGTTGCTTTCAAGCTATCGCAATCCAGGTGTCTAACCAACGAAGCCCTTCACTGCCCGTCAGTCGGCATCTAGCTGTTCCCGACGGTAGATGGCTCAAGGCTCCACGAAGACACAGGCAGTCCTTTCTCAGTACGTTTTGGAACCTAACGCTGACAAGTGAGTCCAAAAGAGAGCTGATATGCTTCCTAGAGTTCATGAACCACAGGGACTAAGTCTCTATGCAATCTGTTGCTTCGCTAAGTCTGTCATGAGAACACCTGGACGTTAGCTTGAGGCTAGAGGCCCCATGTGGTGGGCCCATTCCCTGAAGACTACTGAAGGATGACCACCTACCAAGGGATGGCAACCTCCAAGCTTCTTGCCTAGAAACTCACATCATCACGATGGCAATTGTGTTACGAAGAGAAGCTGTGCAGCAACAGCGTTTCTCGGGGAGAATTGAGCCTGCGGCTCTGTAAATGTCGGTGAGGAAAAGAAAGTTTCACTCGCAGCCTTACTTTCAAAAGGGACCACACAGAGCATTCACCCTGCTGTGTCTTTCTCTAGTTTGTACTCCCAAGGTGCGTTAGAAGGGAGATACTTGAGTTGTTTCACTTACCACATGCTAGATGTTTAGCAAAAGAAGATCTTTACTGCCCTTGTTTCGGCATATGGTTGTCCTCAGCCGAACACTTCTCTCAGCTCCTACAAGCGACGGGCGGTCCATCGTGTACATCTTGGATCCCAGTGCAGACCTGTTTGTCCTAAGACACCAGAAATGCTTCCTACACTTAAAGCACCGCTTTGACAAACGCTGCCTGGAACCTGTTGCCTGCCTCTCTGTGTGACGAACAAAACAGTACCTTAGCTTGGGGCCAGTCCCCCTATATGTTTGGCTTACTCACCGACGATTGCTGAGGGATGAGCACCTAGCAGGGAGTGCAAGGCCACGTATGCCTCACGGGGTTGGGGGGGGGAAATCACTTGTCCTCACAAAGGCAATTCTGCAATGAAGAAAAGATAGGCCACTACACTGTTCATCAGTTAACCTTGAGGCCGCGTGTCGTCATTCCAGTGTGGTAAATAAACTTCCCATCACGCTTCAGTTTCCAAGTCGAGGGCACAGCGCCTTATGCTGCAGTGTCTGACTCCCTACTGGACGTTCAGCTGACCAACTACACCCTTTAGTGAGTAAACTTTGTGATACACTTTGTGATATGGGGTCGTGATTGTGGTGAAAGGATGAGCAAGTCATGGGTTAGTGAGGCCGGTTTGTACAATGTATCTCCAGAATACCTGGCTTTCAAGGGAGAGCCCGAAATTTTTCAGGCTACGCTGAAAGTCCAGTGGCCGCCTGGGGTAAATTGCATCACGTGCGAGTTCCCTGAAGGCGGGGTCGAATCACTGTACGTTTTGTGTGCTCTGGGTTCGGCGGAAATGCAGACACGTTTTGCATGAAGGAATGAACAGAACGCTGATAGCTGGCTCTTTCTAAGCTATCCCAACCTAGGTGTTTCTCTGACGCAGCCCTTCACTGCCCATGACTCGGCATCTAGCTGCTGCCAGCGGTGCATTGCTCACAACTCCCTGAAGACACAGGAGGCCCTTTTATCCGTTTCGGATCCTATTGCAGACCGGCGACTCAAGAGAGACCTGATATGCTTCCTAGGGTTCAAGAAACCCAGGGACTTAGGCTGCATGGGGTCTGTTGCATGCCTACCTCGTTCATGAGAAAACCTGAACAGTAGCTTAAGGCCAGAGGCCCCGTGTGCTTCTCCCCTTCCCTGAGGACAACCGAAGTAGGAGCACTTACCGAGGAACGGCAACATCCAATTTCCTTCCAGGAAATTCACTTGTCATCACAAAGGCAACTGTGCAACAACACTGTTTCCCAGGGAGAACTGAGCCCGCAGCTCTCTAAATCCCAATGAGGAAAATAAAGTTTCCCTTCAAGCCTTAGTTTCAAAATGGACCGCAGACCATTCACCCTGTGGTTTCCGTCTCTCCATGGCACGTCCAAGGTGCGCATAGCACGGAGATACTACAGTCGTTTCAACTTGCCGCATCCTAGCATTTGAACCAAAGACGCCCTTCACAGCCCTTCTTTCGGCCTATAGTTGCCCTCAACTGAGCTTCGCTCACAAGGCCCAGAAAGGACGGGCAGTCCGTCGTTCACATCTTGGATCCTAGTGCAGACCCCCGTGTCCTAAGACGCCAGAAACGCTTCCTAGATTTAAAGCACCGCTCTGACAAACGCTGCCGTGAGCCTGCGGCCCGCCTATGTCTGTGACGAGAGAAGTAGAACGTTGGCCTGAGGCGAGTCGTCCAGGGTTGTGGGCGTACTCACGAACAATTTTGGAGGGATGAGGACGTGGCAGGAATTGAAAGCCAAGTGTTCTTTCGTGGAGGATAACTAGTCCTCCCAAAGACGACTGTGCAGCAAAGAGAAGATGGGCAACAACAGTGTTTAGCAGGTAATCCTGGGGCCGCAAACTCTCTACTTTGCAATGAGGAAAATCAACGTTCCCAGGAAGCCTCAATTTCCAGCAGCACAAAGCAGCGTATTAACAAGTCGCATCGCACTCTCTCTTGTACATCCCGTGGACACAGTGGCTCGTGACACTAGAAACCATTGCCATGCTGGGAGTCCTGACTGTGGTGTAAGGATATCAAGGTGAGGGCTTAGTTAGGCCTAGGTGACAGTACTTCTCTAGACTATCTACCAGTTCGGGAAAACCCTGTAGGTTTCGAAGCCGGACTTAAAGTGTAGTTGCCGCTTGAGGTAGACGGACGTCGTGGAGCAGCTCCCAGGAGCAGTGGTAGGCTAATTGTATTTTCTCCTGCAGCTCACGGTTCCTCCAGAGCGCAGACACCCTTTGCATGAAGGAAGGCATGGAACGTTGATAACTGGGTTGCTTTCAAGCTATCGCAATCCAGGTGTCTAACCAACGAAGCCCTTCACTGCCCGTCAGTCGGCATCTAGCTGTTCCCGACGGTAGATGGCTCAAGGCTCCACGAAGACACAGGCAGTCCTTTCTCAGTACGTTTTGGAACCTAACGCTGACAAGTGAGTCCAAAAGAGAGCTGATATGCTTCCTAGAGTTCACGAACCACAGGGACTAAGGCTCTATGCAATCTGTTGCTTCGCTAAGTCTGTCATGAGAACACCTGGACGTTAGCTTGAGGCTAGAGGCCCCATGTGGTGGGCCCATTCCCTGAAGACTACTGAAGGATGACCACCTACCAAGGGATGACAACCTCCAAGCTTCTTGCCTAGAAACTCACATCATCACGATGGCAATTGTGTTACGAAGAGAAGCTGTGCAGCAACAGCGTTTCTTGGGGAGAATTGAGCCTGCGGCTCTGTAAATGCCGGTGAGGAAAAGAAAGTTTCACTCGCAGCCTTACTTTCAAAAGGGACCACACAGAGCATTCACCCTGCTGTGTCTTTCTCTAGTTTGTACTCCCAAGGTGCGTTAGAAGGGAGATACTTGAGTTGTTTCACTTACCACATGCTAGATGTTTAGCAAAAGAAGATCTTTACTGCCCTTGTTTCGGCATATGGTTGTCCTCAGCCGAACACTTCTCTCAGCTCCTAGAAGCGACGGGCGGTCCATCGTGTACATCTTGGATCCCAGTGCAGACCTGTTTGTCCTAAGACACCAGAAATGCTTCCTACACTTAAAGCACCGCTTTGACAAACGCTGCCTGGAACCTGTTGCCTGCCTCTCTGTGTGACGAACAAAACAGTACCTTAGCTTGGGGCCAGTCCCCCTATATGTTTGGCTTACTCACCGACGATTGCTGAGGGATGAGCACCTAGCAGGGAGTGCAAGGCCACGTATGCCTCACAGGGTTGGGGGGGGGGAAATCACTTGTCATCACAAAGGCAATTCTGCAATGAAGAAAAGATAGGCCACTACACTGTTCATCAGTTAACCTTGAGGCCGCGTGTCGTCATTCCAGTGTGGTAAATAAACTTCCCATCACGCTTCAGTTTCCAAGTCGAGGGCACAGCGCCTTATGCTGCAGTGTCTGACTCCCTACTGGACGTTCAGCTGACCAACTACACCCTTTAGTGAGTAAACTTTGTGATACACTTTGTGATATGGGGTCGTGATTGTGGTGAAAGGATGAGCAAGTCATGGGTTAGTGAGGCCGGTTTGTACAATGTATCTCCAGAATACCTGGCTTTCAAGGGAGAGCCCGAAATTTTTCAGGCTACGCTGAAAGTCCAGTGGCCGCCTGGGGTAAATTGCATCACGTGCGAGTTCCCTGAAGGCGGGGTCGATTCACTGTACGTTTTGTGTGCTCTGGGTTCGGCGGAAATGCAGACACGTTTTGCATGAAGGAATGAACAGAACGCTGATAGCTGGCTCTTTCTAAGCTATCCCAACCTAGGTGTTTCTCTGACGCAGCCCTTCACTGCCCATGACTCGGCATCTAGCTGCTGCCAGCGGTGCATTGCTCACAACTCCCTGAAGACACAGGAGGCCCTTTTATCCGTTTCGGATCCTATTGCAGACCGGCGACTCAAGAGAGACCTGATATGCTTCCTAGGGTTCAAGAAACCCAGGGACTTAGGCTGCATGGGGTCTGTTGCATGCCTACCTCGTTCATGAGAAAACCTGAACAGTAGCTTAAGGCCAGAGGCCCCGTGTGCTTCTCCCCTTCCCTGAGGACAACCGAAGTAGGAGCACTTACCGAGGAACGGCAACATCCAATTTCCTTCCAGGAAATTCACTTGTCATCACAAAGGCAACTGTGCAACAACACTGTTTCCCAGGGAGAACTGAGCCCGCAGCTCTCTAAATCCCAATGAGGAAAATAAAGTTTCCCTTCAAGCCTTAGTTTCAAAACGGACCGCAGACCATTCACCCTGTGGTTTCCGTCTCTCCATGGCACGTCCAAGGTGCGCATAGCACGGAGATACTACAGTCGTTTCAACTTGCCGCATCCTAGCATTTGAACCAAAGACGCCCTTCACAGCCCTTCTTTCGGCCTATAGTTGCCCTCAACTGAGCTTCGCTCACAAGGCCCAGAAAGGACGGGCAGTCCGTCGTTCACATCTTGGATCCTAGTGCAGACCCCCGTGTCCTAAGACGCCAGAAACGCTTCCTAGATTTAAAGCACCGCTCTGACAAACGCTGCCGTCAGCCTGCGGCCCGCCTATGTCTGTGACGAGAGAAGTAGAACGTTGGCCTGAGGCGAGTCGTCCAGGGTTGTGGGCGTACTCACGAACAATTTTGGAGGGATGAGGACGTGGCAGGAATTGAAAGCCAAGTGTTCTTTCGTGGAGGATAACTAGTCCTCCCAAAGACGACTGTGCAGCAAAGAGAAGATGGGCAACAACAGTGTTTAGCAGGTAATCCTGGGGCCGCAAACTCTCTACTTTGCAATGAGGAAAATCAACGTTCCCAGGAAGCCTCAATTTCCAGCAGCACAAAGCAGCGTATTAACAAGTCGCATCGCACTCTCTCTTGTACATCCCGTGGACACAGTGGCTCGTGACACTAGAAACCATTGCCATGCTGGGAGTCCTGACTGTGGTGTAAGGATATCAAGGTGAGGGCTTAGTTAGGCCTAGGTGACAGTACTTCTCTAGACTATCTACCAGTTCGGGAAAACCCTGTAGGTTTCGAAGCCGGACTTAAAGTGTAGTTGCCGCTTGAGGTAGACGGACGTCGTGGAGCAGCTCCCAGGAGCAGTGGTAGGCTAATTGTATTTTCTCCTGCAGCTCACGGTTCCTCCAGAGCGCAGACACCCTTTGCATGAAGGAAGGCATGGAACGTTGATAACTGGGTTGCTTTCAAGCTATCGCAATCCAGGTGTCTAACCAACGAAGCCCTTCACTGCCCGTCAGTCGGCATCTAGCTGTTCCCGACGGTAGATGGCTCAAGGCTCCACGAAGACACAGGCAGTCCTTTCTCAGTACGTTTTGGAACCTAACGCTGACAAGTGAGTCCAAAAGAGAGCTGATATGCTTCCTAGAGTTCACGAACCACAGGGACTAAGGCTCTATGCAATCTGTTGCTTCGCTAAGTCTGTCATGAGAACACCTGGACGTTAGCTTGAGGCTAGAGGCCCCATGTGGTGGGCCCATTCCCTGAAGACTACTGAAGGATGACCACCTACCAAGGGATGACAACCTCCAAGCTTCTTGCCTAGAAACTCACATCATCACGATGGCAATTGTGTTACGAAGAGAAGCTGTGCAGCAACAGCGTTTCTTGGGGAGAATTGAGCCTGCGGCTCTGTAAATGCCGGTGAGGAAAAGAAAGTTTCACTCGCAGCCTTACTTTCAAAAGGGACCACACAGAGCATTCACCCTGCTGTGTCTTTCTCTAGTTTGTACTCCCAAGGTGCGTTAGAAGGGAGATACTTGAGTTGTTTCACTTACCACATGCTAGATGTTTAGCAAAAGAAGATCTTTACTGCCCTTGTTTCGGCATATGGTTGTCCTCAGCCGAACACTTCTCTCAGCTCCTAGAAGCGACGGGCGGTCCATCGTGTACATCTTGGATCCCAGTGCAGACCTGTTTGTCCTAAGACACCAGAAATGCTTCCTACACTTAAAGCACCGCTTTGACAAACGCTGCCTGGAACCTGTTGCCTGCCTCTCTGTGTGACGAACAAAACAGTACCTTAGCTTGGGGCCAGTCCCCCTATATGTTTGGCTTACTCACCGACGATTGCTGAGGGATGAGCACCTAGCAGGGAGTGCAAGGCCACGTATGCCTCACGGGGTTGGCGGGGGTGGAAATCACTTGTCCTCACAAAGGCAATTCTGCAATGAAGAAAAGATAGGCCACTACACTGTTCATCAGTTAACCTTGAGGCCGCGTGTCGTCATTCCAGTGTGGTAAATAAACTTCCCATCACGCTTCAGTTTCCAAGTCGAGGGCACAGCGCCTTATGCTGCAGTGTCTGACTCCCTACTGGACGTTCAGCTGACCAACTACACCCTTTAGTGAGTAAACTTTGTGATACACTTTGTGATATGGGGTCGTGATTGTGGTGAAAGGATGAGCAAGTCATGGGTTAGTGAGGCCGGTTTGTACAATGTATCTCCAGAATACCTGGCTTTCAAGGGAGAGCCCGAAATTTTTCAGGCTACGCTGAAAGTCCAGTGGCCGCCTGGGGTAAATTGCATCACGTGCGAGTTCCCTGAAGGCGGGGTCGAATCACTGTACGTTTTGTGTGCTCTGGGTTCGGCGGAAATGCAGACACGTTTTGCATGAAGGAATGAACAGAACGCTGATAGCTGGCTCTTTCTAAGCTATCCCAACCTAGGTGTTTCTCTGACGCAGCCCTTCACTGCCCATGACTCGGCATCTAGCTGCTGCCAGCGGTGCATTGCTCACAACTCCCTGAAGACACAGGAGGCCCTTTTATCCATTTCGGATCCTATTGCAGACCGGCGACTCAAGAGAGACCTGATATGCTTCCTAGGGTTCAAGAAACCCAGGGACTTAGGCTGCATGGGGTCTGTTGCATGCCTACCTCGTTCATGAGAAAACCTGAACAGTAGCTTAAGGCCAGAGGCCCCGTGTGCTTCTCCCCTTCCCTGAGGACAACCGAAGTAGGAGCACTTACCGAGGAACGGCAACATCCAATTTCCTTCCAGGAAATTCACTTGTCATCACAAAGGCAACTGTGCAACAACACTGTTTCCCAGGGAGAACTGAGCCCGCAGCTCTCTAAATCCCAATGAGGAAAATAAAGTTTCCCTTCAAGCCTTAGTTTCAAAACGGACCGCAGACCATTCACCCTGTGGTTTCCGTCTCTCCATGGCACGTCCAAGGTGCGCTAGCACGGAGATACTACAGTCGTTTCAACTTGCCGCATCCTAGCATTTGAACCAAAGACGCCCTTCACAGCCCTTCTTTCGGCCTATAGTTGCCCTCAACTGAGCTTCGCTCACAAGGCCCAGAAAGGACGGGCAGTCCGTCGTTCACATCTTGGATCCTAGTGCAGACCCCCGTGTCCTAAGACGCCAGAAACGCTTCCTAGATTTAAAGCACCGCTCTGACAAACGCTGCCGTCAGCCTGCGGCCCGCCTATGTCTGTGACGAGAGAAGTAGAACGTTGGCCTGAGGCGAGTCGTCCAGGGTTGTGGGCGTACTCACGAACAATTTTGGAGGGATGAGGACGTGGCAGGAATTGAAAGCCAAGTGTTCTTTCGTGGAGGATAACTAGTCCTCCCAAAGACGACTGTGCAGCAAAGAGAAGATGGGCAACAACAGTGTTTAGCAGGTAATCCTGGGGCCGCAAACTCTCTACTTTGCAATGAGGAAAATCAACGTTCCCAGGAAGCCTCAATTTCCAGCAGCACAAAGCAGCGTATTAACAAGTCGCATCGCACTCTCTCTTGTACATCCCGTGGACACAGTGGCTCGTGACACTAGAAACCATTGCCATGCTGGGAGTCCTGACTGTGGTGTAAGGATATCAAGGTGAGGGCTTAGTTAGGCCTAGGTGACAGTACTTCTCTAGACTATCTACCAGTTCGGGAAAACCCTGTAGGTTTCGAAGCCGGACTTAAAGTGTAGTTGCCGCTTGAGGTAGACGGACGTCGTGGAGCCGCTCCCAGGAGCAGTGGTAGGCTAACTGTATTTTCTCCTGCAGCTCACGGTTCCTCCAGAGCGCAGACACCCTTTGCATGAAGGAAGGCATGGAACGTTGATAACTGGGTTGCTTTCAAGCTATCGCAATCCAGGTGTCTAACCAACGAAGCCCTTCACTGCCCGTCAGTCGGCATCTAGCTGTTCCCGACGGTAGATGGCTCAAGGCTCCACGAAGACACAGGCAGTCCTTTCTCAGTACGTTTTGGAACCTAACGCTGACAAGTGAGTCCAAAAGAGAGCTGATATGCTTCCTAGAGTTCATGAACCACAGGGACTAAGTCTCTATGCAATCTGTTGCTTCGCTAAGTCTGTCATGAGAACACCTGGACGTTAGCTTGAGGCTAGAGGCCCCATGTGGTGGGCCCATTCCCTGAAGACTACTGAAGGATGACCACCTACCAAGGGATGGCAACCTCCAAGCTTCTTGCCTAGAAACTCACATCATCACGATGGCAATTGTGTTACGAAGAGAAGCTGTGCAGCAACAGCGTTTCTCGGGGAGAATTGAGCCTGCGGCTCTGTAAATGTCGGTGAGGAAAAGAAAGTTTCACTCGCAGCCTTACTTTCAAAAGGGACCACACAGAGCATTCACCCTGCTGTGTCTTTCTCTAGTTTGTACTCCCAAGGTGCGTTAGAAGGGAGATACTTGAGTTGTTTCACTTACCACATGCTAGATGTTTAGCAAAAGAAGATCTTTACTGCCCTTGTTTCGGCATATGGTTGTCCTCAGCCGAACACTTCTCTCAGCTCCTACAAGCGATGGGCGGTCCATCGTGTACATCTTGGATCCCAGTGCAGACCTGTTTGTCCTAAGACACCAGAAATGCTTCCTACACTTAAAGCACCGCTTTGACAAACGCTGCCTGGAACCTGTTGCCTGCCTCTCTGTGTGACGAACAAAACAGTACCTTAGCTTGGGGCCAGTCCCCCTATATGTTTGGCTTACTCACCGACGATTGCTGAGGGATGAGCACCTAGCAGGGAGTGCAAGGCCACGTATGCCTCACGGGGTTGGGGGGGGGAAATCACTTGTCCTCACAAAGGCAATTCTGCAATGAAGAAAAGATAGGCCACTACACTGTTCATCAGTTAACCTTGAGGCCGCGTGTCGTCATTCCAGTGTGGTAAATAAACTTCCCATCACGCTTCAGTTTCCAAGTCGAGGGCACAGCGCCTTATGCTGCAGTGTCTGACTCCCTACTGGACGTTCAGCTGACCAACTACACCCTTTAGTGAGTAAACTTTGTGATACACTTTGTGATATGGGGTCGTGATTGTGGTGAAAGGATGAGCAAGTCATGGGTTAGTGAGGCCGGTTTGTACAATGTATCTCCAGAATACCTGGCTTTCAAGGGAGAGCCCGAAATTTTTCAGGCTACGCTGAAAGTCCAGTGGCCGCCTGGGGTAAATTGCATCACGTGCGAGTTCCCTGAAGGCGGGGTCGAATCACTGTACGTTTTGTGTGCTCTGGGTTCGGCGGAAATGCAGACACGTTTTGCATGAAGGAATGAACAGAACGCTGATAGCTGGCTCTTTCTAAGCTATCCCAACCTAGGTGTTTCTCTGACGCAGCCCTTCACTGCCCATGACTCGGCATCTAGCTGCTGCCAGCGGTGCATTGCTCACAACTCCCTGAAGACACAGGAGGCCCTTTTATCCGTTTCGGATCCTATTGCAGACCGGCGACTCAAGAGAGACCTGATATGCTTCCTAGGGTTCAAGAAACCCAGGGACTTAGGCTGCATGGGGTCTGTTGCATGCCTACCTCGTTCATGAGAAAACCTGAACAGTAGCTTAAGGCCAGAGGCCCCGTGTGCTTCTCCCCTTCCCTGAGGACAACCGAAGTAGGAGCACTTACCGAGGAACGGCAACATCCAATTTCCTTCCAGGAAATTCACTTGTCATCACAAAGGCAACTGTGCAACAACACTGTTTCCCAGGGAGAACTGAGCCCGCAGCTCTCTAAATCCCAATGAGGAAAATAAAGTTTCCCTTCAAGCCTTAGTTTCAAAACGGACCGCAGACCATTCACCCTGTGGTTTCCGTCTCTCCATGGCACGTCCAAGGTGCGCATAGCACGGAGATACTACAGTCGTTTCAACTTGCCGCATCCTAGCATTTGAACCAAAGACGCCCTTCACAGCCCTTCTTTCGGCCTATAGTTGCCCTCAACTGAGCTTCGCTCACAAGGCCCAGAAAGGACGGGCAGTCCGTCGTTCACATCTTGGATCCTAGTGCAGACCCCCGTGTCCTAAGACGCCAGAAACGCTTCCTAGATTTAAAGCACCGCTCTGACAAACGCTGCCGTCAGCCTGCGGCCCGCCTATGTCTGTGACGAGAGAAGTAGAACGTTGGCCTGAGGCGAGTCGTCCAGGGTTGTGGGCGTACTCACGAACAATTTTGGAGGGATGAGGACGTGGCAGGAATTGAAAGCCAAGTGTTCTTTCGTGGAGGATAACTAGTCCTCCCAAAGACGACTGTGCAGCAAAGAGAAGATGGGCAACAACAGTGTTTAGCAGGTAATCCTGGGGCCGCAAACTCTCTACTTTGCAATGAGGAAAATCAACGTTCCCAGGAAGCCTCAATTTCCAGCAGCACAAAGCAGCGTATTAACAAGTCGCATCGCACTCTCTCTTGTACATCCCGTGGACACAGTGGCTCGTGACACTAGAAACCATTGCCATGCTGGGAGTCCTGACTGTGGTGTAAGGATATCAAGGTGAGGGCTTAGTTAGGCCTAGGTGACAGTACTTCTCTAGACTATCTACCAGTTCGGGAAAACCCTGTAGGTTTCGAAGCCGGACTTAAAGTGTAGTTGCCGCTTGAGGTAGACGGACGTCGTGGAGCAGCTCCCAGGAGCAGTGGTAGGCTAATTGTATTTTCTCCTGCAGCTCACGGTTCCTCCAGAGCGCAGACACCCTTTGCATGAAGGAAGGCATGGAACGTTGATAACTGGGTTGCTTTCAAGCTATCGCAATCCAGGTGTCTAACCAACGAAGCCCTTCACTGCCCGTCAGTCGGCCTCTAGCTGTTCCCGACGGTAGATGGCTCAAGGCTCCACGAAGACACAGGCAGTCCTTTCTCAGTACGTTTTGGAACCTAACGCTGACAAGTGAGTCCAAAAGAGAGCTGATATGCTTCCTAGAGTTCACGAACCACAGGGACTAAGGCTCTATGCAATCTGTTGCTTCGCTAAGTCTGTCATGAGAACACCTGGACGTTAGCTTGAGGCTAGAGGCCCCATGTGGTGGGCCCATTCCCTGAAGACTACTGAAGGATGACCACCTACCAAGGGATGGCAACCTCCAAGCTTCTTGCCTAGAAACTCACATCATCACGATGGCAATTGTGTTACGAAGAGAAGCTGTGCAGCAACAGCGTTTCTCGGGGAGAATTGAGCCTGCGGCTCTGTAAATGCCGGTGAGGAAAAGAAAGTTTCACTCGCAGCCTTACTTTCAAAAGGGACCACACAGAGCATTCACCCTGCTGTGTCTTTCTCTAGTTTGTACTCCCAAGGTGCGTTAGAAGGGAGATACTTGAGTTGTTTCACTTACCACATGCTAGATGTTTAGCAAAAGAAGATCTTTACTGCCCTTGTTTCGGCATATGGTTGTCCTCAGCCGAACACTTCTCTCAGCTCCTAGAAGCGACGGGCGGTCCCTCGTGTACATCTTGGATCCCAGTGCAGACCTGTTTGTCCTAAGACACCAGAAATGCTTCCTACACTTAAAGCACCGCTTTGACAAACGCTGCCTGGAACCTGTTGCCTGCCTCTCTGTGTGACGAACAAAACAGTACCTTAGCTTGGGGCCAGTCCCCCTATATGTTTGGCTTACTCACCGACGATTGCTGAGGGATGAGCACCTAGCAGGGAGTGCAAGGCCACGTATGCCTCACGGGGTTGGGGGGGGGGAAATCACTTGTCATCACAAAGGCAATTCTGCAATGAAGAAAAGATAGGCCACTACACTGTTCATCAGTTAACCTTGAGGCCGCGTGTCGTCATTCCAGTGTGGTAAATAAACTTCCCATCACGCTTCAGTTTCCAAGTCGAGGGCACAGCGCCTTATGCTGCAGTGTCTGACTCCCTACTGGACGTTCAGCTGACCAACTACACCCTTTAGTGAGTAAACTTTGTGATACACTTTGTGATATGGGGTCGTGATTGTGGTGAAAGGATGAGCAAGTCATGGGTTAGTGAGGCCGGTTTGTACAATGTATCTCCAGAATACCTGGCTTTCAAGGGAGAGCCCGAAATTTTTCAGGCTACGCTGAAAGTCCAGTGGCCGCCTGGGGTAAATTGCATCACGTGCGAGTTCCCTGAAGGCGGGGTCGATTCACTGTACGTTTTGTGTGCTCTGGGTTCGGCGGAAATGCAGACACGTTTTGCATGAAGGAATGAACAGAACGCTGATAGCTGGCTCTTTCTAAGCTATCCCAACCTAGGTGTTTCTCTGACGCAGCCCTTCACTGCCCATGACTCGGCATCTAGCTGCTGCCAGCGGTGCATTGCTCACAACTCCCTGAAGACACAGGAGGCCCTTTTATCCGTTTCGGATCCTATTGCAGACCGGCGACTCAAGAGAGACCTGATATGCTTCCTAGGGTTCAAGAAACCCAGGGACTTAGGCTGCATGGGGTCTGTTGCATGCCTACCTCGTTCATGAGAAAACCTGAACAGTAGCTTAAGGCCAGAGGCCCCGTGTGCTTCTCCCCTTCCCTGAGGACAACCGAAGTAGGAGCACTTACCGAGGAACGGCAACATCCAATTTCCTTCCAGGAAATTCACTTGTCATCACAAAGGCAACTGTGCAACAACACTGTTTCCCAGGGAGAACTGAGCCCGCAGCTCTCTAAATCCCAATGAGGAAAATAAAGTTTCCCTTCAAGCCTTAGTTTCAAAACGGACCGCAGACCATTCACCCTGTGGTTTCCGTCTCTCCATGGCACGTCCAAGGTGCGCATAGCACGGAGATACTACAGTCGTTTCAACTTGCCGCATCCTAGCATTTGAACCAAAGACGCCCTTCACAGCCCTTCTTTCGGCCTATAGTTGCCCTCAACTGAGCTTCGCTCACAAGGCCCAGAAAGGACGGGCAGTCCGTCGTTCACATCTTGGATCCTAGTGCAGACCCCCGTGTCCTAAGACGCCAGAAACGCTTCCTAGATTTAAAGCACCGCTCTGACAAACGCTGCCGTCAGCCTGCGGCCCGCCTATGTCTGTGACGAGAGAAGTAGAACGTTGGCCTGAGGCGAGTCGTCCAGGGTTGTGGGCGTACTCACGAACAATTTTGGAGGGATGAGGACGTGGCAGGAATTGAAAGCCAAGTGTTCTTTCGTGGAGGATAACTAGTCCTCCCAAAGACGACTGTGCAGCAAAGAGAAGATGGGCAACAACAGTGTTTAGCAGGTAATCCTGGGGCCGCAAACTCTCTACTTTGCAATGAGGAAAATCAACGTTCCCAGGAAGCCTCAATTTCCAGCAGCACAAAGCAGCGTATTAACAAGTCGCATCGCACTCTCTCTTGTACATCCCGTGGACACAGTGGCTCGTGACACTAGAAACCATTGCCATGCTGGGAGTCCTGACTGTGGTGTAAGGATATCAAGGTGAGGGCTTAGTTAGGCCTAGGTGACAGTACTTCTCTAGACTATCTACCAGTTCGGGAAAACCCTGTAGGTTTCGAAGCCGGACTTAAAGTGTAGTTGCCGCTTGAGGTAGACGGACGTCGTGGAGCAGCTCCCAGGAGCAGTGGTAGGCTAATTGTATTTTCTCCTGCAGCTCACGGTTCCTCCAGAGCGCAGACACCCTTTGCATGAAGGAAGGCATGGAACGTTGATAACTGGGTTGCTTTCAAGCTATCGCAATCCAGGTGTCTAACCAACGAAGCCCTTCACTGCCCGTCAGTCGGCATCTAGCTGTTCCCGACGGTAGATGGCTCAAGGCTCCACGAAGACACAGGCAGTCCTTTCTCAGTACGTTTTGGAACCTAACGCTGACAAGTGAGTCCAAAAGAGAGCTGATATGCTTCCTAGAGTTCACGAACCACAGGGACTAAGGCTCTATGCAATCTGTTGCTTCGCTAAGTCTGTCATGAGAACACCTGGACGTTAGCTTGAGGCTAGAGGCCCCATGTGGTGGGCCCATTCCCTGAAGACTACTGAAGGATGACCACCTACCAAGGGATGACAACCTCCAAGCTTCTTGCCTAGAAACTCACATCATCACGATGGCAATTGTGTTACGAAGAGAAGCTGTGCAGCAACAGCGTTTCTTGGGGAGAATTGAGCCTGCGGCTCTGTAAATGCCGGTGAGGAAAAGAAAGTTTCACTCGCAGCCTTACTTTCAAAAGGGACCACACAGAGCATTCACCCTGCTGTGTCTTTCTCTAGTTTGTACTCCCAAGGTGCGTTAGAAGGGAGATACTTGAGTTGTTTCACTTACCACATGCTAGATGTTTAGCAAAAGAAGATCTTTACTGCCCTTGTTTCGGCATATGGTTGTCCTCAGCC
Organism: Pseudorca crassidens; assembly: GCF_039906515.1. Taxonomy (NCBI): domain Eukaryota; kingdom Metazoa; phylum Chordata; class Mammalia; order Artiodactyla; family Delphinidae; genus Pseudorca; species Pseudorca crassidens. The sequence goes on from NC_090305.1 coordinate 47,932,555, forward strand.
GAACACTTCTCTCAGCTCCTAGAAGCGACGGGCGGTCCCTCGTGTACATCTTGGATCCCAGTGCAGACCTGTTTGTCCTAAGACACCAGAAATGCTTCCTACACTTAAAGCACCGCTTTGACAAACGCTGCCTGGAACCTGTTGCCTGCCTCTCTGTGTGACGAACAAAACAGTACCTTAGCTTGGGGCCAGTCCCCCTATATGTTTGGCTTACTCACCGACGATTGCTGAGGGATGAGCACCTAGCAGGGAGTGCAAGGCCACGTATGCCTCACGGGGTTGGCGGGGGTGGAAATCACTTGTCCTCACAAAGGCAATTCTGCAATGAAGAAAAGATAGGCCACTACACTGTTCATCAGTTAACCTTGAGGCCGCGTGTCGTCATTCCAGTGTGGTAAATAAACTTCCCATCACGCTTCAGTTTCCAAGTCGAGGGCACAGCGCCTTATGCTGCAGTGTCTGACTCCCTACTGGACGTTCAGCTGACCAACTACACCCTTTAGTGAGTAAACTTTGTGATACACTTTGTGATATGGGGTCGTGATTGTGGTGAAAGGATGAGCAAGTCATGGGTTAGTGAGGCCGGTTTGTACAATGTATCTCCAGAATACCTGGCTTTCAAGGGAGAGCCCGAAATTTTTCAGGCTACGCTGAAAGTCCAGTGGCCGCCTGGGGTAAATTGCATCACGTGCGAGTTCCCTGAAGGCGGGGTCGAATCACTGTACGTTTTGTGTGCTCTGGGTTCGGCGGAAATGCAGACACGTTTTGCATGAAGGAATGAACAGAACGCTGATAGCTGGCTCTTTCTAAGCTATCCCAACCTAGGTGTTTCTCTGACGCAGCCCTTCACTGCCCATGACTCGGCATCTAGCTGCTGCCAGCGGTGCATTGCTCACAACTCCCTGAAGACACAGGAGGCCCTTTTATCCGTTTCGGATCCTATTGCAGACCGGCGACTCAAGAGAGACCTGATATGCTTCCTAGGGTTCAAGAAACCCAGGGACTTAGGCTGCATGGGGTCTGTTGCATGCCTACCTCGTTCATGAGAAAACCTGAACAGTAGCTTAAGGCCAGAGGCCCCGTGTGCTTCTCCCCTTCCCTGAGGACAACCGAAGTAGGAGCACTTACCGAGGAACGGCAACATCCAATTTCCTTCCAGGAAATTCACTTGTCATCACAAAGGCAACTGTGCAACAACACTGTTTCCCAGGGAGAACTGAGCCCGCAGCTCTCTAAATCCCAATGAGGAAAATAAAGTTTCCCTTCAAGCCTTAGTTTCAAAACGGACCGCAGACCATTCACCCTGTGGTTTCCGTCTCTCCATGGCACGTCCAAGGTGCGCTAGCACGGAGATACTACAGTCGTTTCAACTTGCCGCATCCTAGCATTTGAACCAAAGACGCCCTTCACAGCCCTTCTTTCGGCCTATAGTTGCCCTCAACTGAGCTTCGCTCACAAGGCCCAGAAAGGACGGGCAGTCCGTCGTTCACATCTTGGATCCTAGTGCAGACCCCCGTGTCCTAAGACGCCAGAAACGCTTCCTAGATTTAAAGCACCGCTCTGACAAACGCTGCCGTCAGCCTGCGGCCCGCCTATGTCTGTGACGAGAGAAGTAGAACGTTGGCCTGAGGCGAGTCGTCCAGGGTTGTGGGCGTACTCACGAACAATTTTGGAGGGATGAGGACGTGGCAGGAATTGAAAGCCAAGTGTTCTTTCGTGGAGGATAACTAGTCCTCCCAAAGACGACTGTGCAGCAAAGAGAAGATGGGCAACAACAGTGTTTAGCAGGTAATCCTGGGGCCGCAAACTCTCTACTTTGCAATGAGGAAAATCAACGTTCCCAGGAAGCCTCAATTTCCAGCAGCACAAAGCAGCGTATTAACAAGTCGCATCGCACTCTCTCTTGTACATCCCGTGGACACAGTGGCTCGTGACACTAGAAACCATTGCCATGCTGGGAGTCCTGACTGTGGTGTAAGGATATCAAGGTGAGGGCTTAGTTAGGCCTAGGTGACAGTACTTCTCTAGACTATCTACCAGTTCGGGAAAACCCTGTAGGTTTCGAAGCCGGACTTAAAGTGTAGTTGCCGCTTGAGGTAGACGGACGTCGTGGAGCAGCTCCCAGGAGCAGTGGTAGGCTAATTGTATTTTCTCCTGCAGCTCACGGTTCCTCCAGAGCGCAGACACCCTTTGCATGAAGGAAGGCATGGAACGTTGATAACTGGGTTGCTTTCAAGCTATCGCAATCCAGGTGTCTAACCAACGAAGCCCTTCACTGCCCGTCAGTCGGCATCTAGCTGTTCCCGACGGTAGATGGCTCAAGGCTCCACGAAGACACAGGCAGTCCTTTCTCAGTACGTTTTGGAACCTAACGCTGACAAGTGAGTCCAAAAGAGAGCTGATATGCTTCCTAGAGTTCATGAACCACAGGGACTAAGGCTCTATGCAATCTGTTGCTTCGCTAAGTCTGTCATGAGAACACCTGGACGTTAGCTTGAGGCTAGAGGCCCCATGTGGTGGGCCCATTCCCTGAAGACTACTGAAGGATGACCACCTACCAAGGGATGGCAACCTCCAAGCTTCTTGCCTAGAAACTCACATCATCACGATGGCAATTGTGTTACGAAGAGAAGCTGTGCAGCAACAGCGTTTCTCGGGGAGAATTGAGCCTGCGGCTCTGTAAATGTCGGTGAGGAAAAGAAAGTTTCACTCGCAGCCTTACTTTCAAAAGGGACCACACAGAGCATTCACCCTGCTGTGTCTTTCTCTAGTTTGTACTCCCAAGGTGCGTTAGAAGGGAGATACTTGAGTTGTTTCACTTACCACATGCTAGATGTTTAGCAAAAGAAGATCTTTACTGCCCTTGTTTCGGCATATGGTTGTCCTCAGCCGAACACTTCTCTCAGCTCCTACAAGCGACGGGCGGTCCATCGTGTACATCTTGGATCCCAGTGCAGACCTGTTTGTCCTAAGACACCAGAAATGCTTCCTACACTTAAAGCACCGCTTTGACAAACGCTGCCTGGAACCTGTTGCCTGCCTCTCTGTGTGACGAACAAAACAGTACCTTAGCTTGGGGCCAGTCCCCCTATATGTTTGGCTTACTCACCGACGATTGCTGAGGGATGAGCACCTAGCAGGGAGTGCAAGGCCACGTATGCCTCACGGGGTTGGGGGGGGGAAATCACTTGTCCTCACAAAGGCAATTCTGCAATGAAGAAAAGATAGGCCACTACACTGTTCATCAGTTAACCTTGAGGCCGCGTGTCGTCATTCCAGTGTGGTAAATAAACTTCCCATCACGCTTCAGTTTCCAAGTCGTGGGCACAGCGCCTTATGCTGCAGTGTCTGACTCCCTACTGGACGTTCAGCTGACCAACTACACCCTTTAGTGAGTAAACTTTGTGATACACTTTGTGATATGGGGTCGTGATTGTGGTGAAAGGATGAGCAAGTCATGGGTTAGTGAGGCCGGTTTGTACAATGTATCTCCAGAATACCTGGCTTTCAAGGGAGAGCCCGAAATTTTTCAGGCTACGCTGAAAGTCCAGTGGCCGCCTGGGGTAAATTGCATCACATGCGAGTTCCCTGAAGGCGGGGTCGATTCACTGTACGTTTTGTGTGCTCTGGGTTCGGCGGAAATGCAGACACGTTTTGCATGAAGGAATGAACAGAACGCTGATAGCTGGCTCTTTCTAAGCTATCCCAACCTAGGTGTTTCTCTGACGCAGCCCTTCACTGCCCATGACTCGGCATCTAGCTGCTGCCAGCGGTGCATTGCTCACAACTCCCTGAAGACACAGGAGGCCCTTTTATCCGTTTCGGATCCTATTGCAGACCGGCGACTCAAGAGAGACCTGATATGCTTCCTAGGGTTCAAGAAACCCAGGGACTTAGGCTGCATGGGGTCTGTTGCATGCCTACCTCGTTCATGAGAAAACCTGAACAGTAGCTTAAGGCCAGAGGCCCCGTGTGCTTCTCCCCTTCCCTGAGGACAACCGAAGTAGGAGCACTTACCGAGGAACGGCAACATCCAATTTCCTTCCAGGAAATTCACTTGTCATCACAAAGGCAACTGTGCAACAACACTGTTTCCCAGGGAGAACTGAGCCCGCAGCTCTCTAAATCCCAATGAGGAAAATAAAGTTTCCCTTCAAGCCTTAGTTTCAAAACGGACTGCAGACCATTCACCCTGTGGTTTCCGTCTCTCCATGGCACGTCCAAGGTGCGCATAGCACGGAGATACTACAGTCGTTTCAACTTGCCGCATCCTAGCATTTGAACCAAAGACGCCCTTCACAGCCCTTCTTTCGGCCTATAGTTGCCCTCAACTGAGCTTCGCTCACAAGGCCCAGAAAGGACGGGCAGTCCGTCGTTCACATCTTGGATCCTAGTGCAGACCCCCGTGTCCTAAGACGCCAGAAACGCTTCCTAGATTTAAAGCACCGCTCTGACAAACGCTGCCGTGAGCCTGCGGCCCGCCTATGTCTGTGACGAGAGAAGTAGAACGTTGGCCTGAGGCGAGTCGTCCAGGGTTGTGGGCGTACTCACGAACAATTTTGGAGGGATGAGGACGTGGCAGGAATTGAAAGCCAAGTGTTCTTTCGTGGAGGATAACTAGTCCTCCCAAAGACGACTGTGCAGCAAAGAGAAGATGGGCAACAACAGTGTTTAGCAGGTAATCCTGGGGCCGCAAACTCTCTACTTTGCAATGAGGAAAATCAACGTTCCCAGGAAGCCTCAATTTCCAGCAGCACAAAGCAGCGTATTAACAAGTCGCATCGCACTCTCTCTTGTACATCCCGTGGACACAGTGGCTCGTGACACTAGAAACCATTGCCATGCTGGGAGTCCTGACTGTGGTGTAAGGATATCAAGGTGAGGGCTTAGTTAGGCCTAGGTGACAGTACTTCTCTAGACTATCTACCAGTTCGGGAAAACCCTGTAGGTTTCGAAGCCGGACTTAAAGTGTAGTTGCCGCTTGAGGTAGACGGACGTCGTGGAGCAGCTCCCAGGAGCAGTGGTAGGCTAATTGTATTTTCTCCTGCAGCTCACGGTTCCTCCAGAGCGCAGACACCCTTTGCATGAAGGAAGGCATGGAACGTTGATAACTGGGTTGCTTTCAAGCTATCGCAATCCAGGTGTCTAACCAACGAAGCCCTTCACTGCCCGTCAGTCGGCATCTAGCTGTTCCCGACGGTAGATGGCTCAAGGCTCCACGAAGACACAGGCAGTCCTTTCTCAGTACGTTTTGGAACCTAACGCTGACAAGTGAGTCCAAAAGAGAGCTGATATGCTTCCTAGAGTTCACGAACCACAGGGACTAAGGCTCTATGCAATCTGTTGCTTCGCTAAGTCTGTCATGAGAACACCTGGATGTTAGCTTGAGGCTAGAGGCCCCATGTGGTGGGCCCATTCCCTGAAGACTACTGAAGGATGACCACCTACCAAGGGATGACAACCTCCAAGCTTCTTGCCTAGAAACTCACATCATCACGATGGCAATTGTGTTACGAAGAGAAGCTGTGCAGCAACAGCGTTTCTTGGGGAGAATTGAGCCTGCGGCTCTGTAAATGCCGGTGAGGAAAAGAAAGTTTCACTCGCAGCCTTACTTTCAAAAGGGACCACACAGAGCATTCACCCTGCTGTGTCTTTCTCTAGTTTGTACTCCCAAGGTGCGTTAGAAGGGAGATACTTGAGTTGTTTCACTTACCACATGCTAGATGTTTAGCAAAAGAAGATCTTTACTGCCCTTGTTTCGGCATATGGTTGTCCTCAGCCGAACACTTCTCTCAGCTCCTAGAAGCGACGGGCGGTCCATCGTGTACATCTTGGATCCCAGTGCAGACCTGTTTGTCCTAAGACACCAGAAATGCTTCCTACACTTAAAGCACCGCTTTGACAAACGCTGCCTGGAACCTGTTGCCTGCCTCTCTGTGTGACGAACAAAACAGTACCTTAGCTTGGGGCCAGTCCCCCTATATGTTTGGCTTACTCACCGACGATTGCTGAGGGATGAGCACCTAGCAGGGAGTGCAAGGCCACGTATGCCTCACGGGGTTGGGGGGGGGAAATCACTTGTCCTCACAAAGGCAATTCTGCAATGAAGAAAAGATAGGCCACTACACTGTTCATCAGTTAACCTTGAGGCCGCGTGTCGTCATTCCAGTGTGGTAAATAAACTTCCCATCACGCTTCAGTTTCCAAGTCGAGGGCACAGCGCCTTATGCTGCAGTGTCTGACTCCCTACTGGACGTTCAGCTGACCAACTACACCCTTTAGTGAGTAAACTTTGTGATACACTTTGTGATATGGGGTCGTGATTGTGGTGAAAGGATGAGCAAGTCATGGGTTAGTGAGGCCGGTTTGTACAATGTATCTCCAGAATACCTGGCTTTCAAGGGAGAGCCCGAAATTTTTCAGGCTACGCTGAAAGTCCAGTGGCCGCCTGGGGTAAATTGCATCACGTGCGAGTTCCCTGAAGGCGGGGTCGATTCACTGTACGTTTTGTGTGCTCTGGGTTCGGCGGAAATGCAGACACGTTTTGCATGAAGGAATGAACAGAACGCTGATAGCTGGCTCTTTCTAAGCTATCCCAACCTAGGTGTTTCTCTGACGCAGCCCTTCACTGCCCATGACTCGGCATCTAGCTGCTGCCAGCGGTGCATTGCTCACAACTCCCTGAAGACACAGGAGGCCCTTTTATCCGTTTCGGATCCTATTGCAGACCGGCGACTCAAGAGAGACCTGATATGCTTCCTAGGGTTCAAGAAACCCAGGGACTTAGGCTGCATGGGGTCTGTTGCATGCCTACCTCGTTCATGAGAAAACCTGAACAGTAGCTTAAGGCCAGAGGCCCCGTGTGCTTCTCCCCTTCCCTGAGGACAACCGAAGTAGGAGCACTTACCGAGGAACGGCAACATCCAATTTCCTTCCAGGAAATTCACTTGTCATCACAAAGGCAACTGTGCAACAACACTGTTTCCCAGGGAGAACTGAGCCCGCAGCTCTCTAAATCCCAATGAGGAAAATAAAGTTTCCCTTCAAGCCTTAGTTTCAAAACGGACCGCAGACCATTCACCCTGTGGTTTCCGTCTCTCCATGGCACGTCCAAGGTGCGCATAGCACGGAGATACTACAGTCGTTTCAACTTGCCGCATCCTAGCATTTGAACCAAAGACGCCCTTCACAGCCCTTCTTTCGGCCTATAGTTGCCCTCAACTGAGCTTCGCTCACAAGGCCCAGAAAGGACGGGCAGTCCGTCGTTCACATCTTGGATCCTAGTGCAGACCCCCGTGTCCTAAGACGCCAGAAACGCTTCCTAGATTTAAAGCACCGCTCTGACAAACGCTGCCGTGAGCCTGCGGCCCGCCTATGTCTGTGACGAGAGAAGTAGAACGTTGGCCTGAGGCGAGTCGTCCAGGGTTGTGGGCGTACTCACGAACAATTTTGGAGGGATGAGGACGTGGCAGGAATTGAAAGCCAAGTGTTCTTTCGTGGAGGATAACTAGTCCTCCCAAAGACGACTGTGCAGCAAAGAGAAGATGGGCAACAACAGTGTTTAGCAGGTAATCCTGGGGCCGCAAACTCTCTACTTTGCAATGAGGAAAATCAACGTTCCCAGGAAGCCTCAATTTCCAGCAGCACAAAGCAGCGTATTAACAAGTCGCATCGCACTCTCTCTTGTACATCCCGTGGACACAGTGGCTCGTGACACTAGAAACCATTGCCATGCTGGGAGTCCTGACTGTGGTGTAAGGATATCAAGGTGAGGGCTTAGTTAGGCCTAGGTGACAGTACTTCTCTAGACTATCTACCAGTTCGGGAAAACCCTGTAGGTTTCGAAGCCGGACTTAAAGTGTAGTTGCCGCTTGAGGTAGACGGACGTCGTGGAGCAGCTCCCAGGAGCAGTGGTAGGCTAATTGTATTTTCTCCTGCAGCTCACGGTTCCTCCAGAGCGCAGACACCCTTTGCATGAAGGAAGGCATGGAACGTTGATAACTGGGTTGCTTTCAAGCTATCGCAATCCAGGTGTCTAACCAACGAAGCCCTTCACTGCCCGTCAGTCGGCATCTAGCTGTTCCCGACGGTAGATGGCTCAAGGCTCCACGAAGACACAGGCAGTCCTTTCTCAGTACGTTTTGGAACCTAACGCTGACAAGTGAGTCCAAAAGAGAGCTGATATGCTTCCTAGAGTTCACGAACCACAGGGACTAAGGCTCTATGCAATCTGTTGCTTCGCTAAGTCTGTCATGAGAACACCTGGACGTTAGCTTGAGGCTAGAGGCCCCATGTGGTGGGCCCATTCCCTGAAGACTACTGAAGGATGACCACCTACCAAGGGATGACAACCTCCAAGCTTCTGGCCTAGAAACTCACATCATCACGATGGCAATTGTGTTACGAAGAGAAGCTGTGCAGCAACAGCGTTTCTCGGGGAGAATTGAGCCTGCGGCTCTGTAAATGCCGGTGAGGAAAAGAAAGTTTCACTCGCAGCCTTACTTTCAAAAGGGACCACACAGAGCATTCACCCTGCTGTGTCTTTCTCTAGTTTGTACTCCCAAGGTGCGTTAGAAGGGAGATACTTGAGTTGTTTCACTTACCACATGCTAGATGTTTAGCAAAAGAAGATCTTTACTGCCCTTGTTTCGGCATATGGTTGTCCTCAGCCGAACACTTCTCTCAGCTCCTAGAAGCGACGGGCGGTCCATCGTGTACATCTTGGATCCCAGTGCAGACCTGTTTGTCCTAAGACACCAGAAATGCTTCCTACACTTAAAGCACCGCTTTGACAAACGCTGCCTGGAACCTGTTGCCTGCCTCTCTGTGTGACGAACAAAACAGTACCTTAGCTTGGGGCCAGTCCCCCTATATGTTTGGCTTACTCACCGACGATTGCTGAGGGATGAGCACCTAGCAGGGAGTGCAAGGCCACGTATGCCTCACGGGGTTGGGGGGGGGGAAATCACTTGTCCTCACAAAGGCAATTCTGCAATGAAGAAAAGATAGGCCACTACACTGTTCATCAGTTAACCTTGAGGCCGCGTGTCGTCATTCCAGTGTGGTAAATAAACTTCCCATCACGCTTCAGTTTCCAAGTCGAGGGCACAGCGCCTTATGCTGCAGTGTCTGACTCCCTACTGGACGTTCAGCTGACCAACTACACCCTTTAGTGAGTAAACTTTGTGATACACTTTGTGATATGGGGTCGTGATTGTGGTGAAAGGATGAGCAAGTCATGGGTTAGTGAGGCCGGTTTGTACAATGTATCTCCAGAATACCTGGCTTTCAAGGGAGAGCCCGAAATTTTTCAGGCTACGCTGAAAGTCCAGTGGCCGCCTGGGGTAAATTGCATCACGTGCGAGTTCCCTGAAGGCGGGGTCGATTCACTGTACGTTTTGTGTGCTCTGGGTTCGGCGGAAATGCAGACACGTTTTGCATGAAGGAATGAACAGAACGCTGATAGCTGGCTCTTTCTAAGCTATCCCAACCTAGGTGTTTCTCTGACGCAGCCCTTCACTGCCCATGACTCGGCATCTAGCTGCTGCCAGCGGTGCATTGCTCACAACTCCCTGAAGACACAGGAGGCCCTTTTATCCGTTTCGGATCCTATTGCAGACCGGCGACTCAAGAGAGACCTGATATGCTTCCTAGGGTTCAAGAAACCCAGGGACTTAGGCTGCATGGGGTCTGTTGCATGCCTACCTCGTTCATGAGAAAACCTGAACAGTAGCTTAAGGCCAGAGGCCCCGTGTGCTTCTCCCCTTCCCTGAGGACAACCGAAGTAGGAGCACTTACCGAGGAACGGCAACATCCAATTTCCTTCCAGGAAATTCACTTGTCATCACAAAGGCAACTGTGCAACAACACTGTTTCCCAGGGAGAACTGAGCCCGCAGCTCTCTAAATCCCAATGAGGAAAATAAAGTTTCCCTTCAAGCCTTAGTTTCAAAACGGACCGCAGACCATTCACCCTGTGGTTTCCGTCTCTCCATGGCACGTCCAAGGTGCGCATAGCACGGAGATACTACAGTCGTTTCAACTTGCCGCATCCTAGCATTTGAACCAAAGACGCCCTTCACAGCCCTTCTTTCGGCCTATAGTTGCCCTCAACTGAGCTTCGCTCACAAGGCCCAGAAAGGACGGGCAGTCCGTCGTTCACATCTTGGATCCTAGTGCAGACCCCCGTGTCCTAAGACGCCAGAAACGCTTCCTAGATTTAAAGCACCGCTCTGACAAACGCTGCCGTCAGCCTGCGGCCCGCCTATGTCTGTGACGAGAGAAGTAGAACGTTGGCCTGAGGCGAGTCGTCCAGGGTTGTGGGCGTACTCACGAACAATTTTGGAGGGATGAGGACGTGGCAGGAATTGAAAGCCAAGTGTTCTTTCGTGGAGGATAACTAGTCCTCCCAAAGACGACTGTGCAGCAAAGAGAAGATGGGCAACAACAGTGTTTAGCAGGTAATCCTGGGGCCGCAAACTCTCTACTTTGCAATGAGGAAAATCAACGTTCCCAGGAAGCCTCAATTTCCAGCAGCACAAAGCAGCGTATTAACAAGTCGCATCGCACTCTCTCTTGTACATCCCGTGGACACAGTGGCTCGTGACACTAGAAACCATTGCCATGCTGGGAGTCCTGACTGTGGTGTAAGGATATCAAGGTGAGGGCTTAGTTAGGCCTAGGTGACAGTACTTCTCTAGACTATCTACCAGTTCGGGAAAACCCTGTAGGTTTCGAAGCCGGACTTAAAGTGTAGTTGCCGCTTGAGGTAGACGGACGTCGTGGAGCAGCTCCCAGGAGCAGTGGTAGGCTAATTGTATTTTCTCCTGCAGCTCACGGTTCCTCCAGAGCGCAGACACCCTTTGCATGAAGGAAGGCATGGAACGTTGATAACTGGGTTGCTTTCAAGCTATCGCAATCCAGGTGTCTAACCAACGAAGCCCTTCACTGCCCGTCAGTCGGCATCTAGCTGTTCCCGACGGTAGATGGCTCAAGGCTCCACGAAGACACAGGCAGTCCTTTCTCAGTACGTTTTGGAACCTAACGCTGACAAGTGAGTCCAAAAGAGAGCTGATATGCTTCCTAGAGTTCACGAACCACAGGGACTAAGGCTCTATGCAATCTGTTGCTTCGCTAAGTCTGTCATGAGAACACCTGGACGTTAGCTTGAGGCTAGAGGCCCCATGTGGTGGGCCCATTCCCTGAAGACTACTGAAGGATGACCACCTACCAAGGGATGACAACCTCCAAGCTTCTTGCCTAGAAACTCACATCATCACGATGGCAATTGTGTTACGAAGAGAAGCTGTGCAGCAACAGCGTTTCTTGGGGAGAATTGAGCCTGCGGCTCTGTAAATGCCGGTGAGGAAAAGAAAGTTTCACTCGCAGCCTTACTTTCACAAGGGACCACACAGAGCATTCACCCTGCTGTGTCTTTCTCTAGTTTGTACTCCCAAGGTGCGTTAGAAGGGAGATACTTGAGTTGTTTCACTTACCACATGCTAGATGTTTAGCAAAAGAAGATCTTTACTGCCCTTGTTTCGGCATATGGTTGTCCTCAGCCGAACACTTCTCTCAGCTCCTAGAAGCGACGGGCGGTCCCTCGTGTACATCTTGGATCCCAGTGCAGACCTGTTTGTCCTAAGACACCAGAAATGCTTCCTACACTTAAAGCACCGCTTTGACAAACGCTGCCTGGAACCTGTTGCCTGCCTCTCTGTGTGACGAACAAAACAGTACCTTAGCTTGGGGCCAGTCCCCCTATATGTTTGGCTTACTCACCGACGATTGCTGAGGGATGAGCACCTAGCAGGGAGTGCAAGGCCACGTATGCCTCACGGGGTTGGCGGGGGTGGAAATCACTTGTCCTCACAAAGGCAATTCTGCAATGAAGAAAAGATAGGCCACTACACTGTTCATCAGTTAACCTTGAGGCCGCGTGTCGTCATTCCAGTGTGGTAAATAAACTTCCCATCACGCTTCAGTTTCCAAGTCGAGGGCACAGCGCCTTATGCTGCAGTGTCTGACTCCCTACTGGACGTTCAGCTGACCAACTACACCCTTTAGTGAGTAAACTTTGTGATACACTTTGTGATATGGGGTCGTGATTGTGGTGAAAGGATGAGCAAGTCATGGGTTAGTGAGGCCGGTTTGTACAATGTATCTCCAGAATACCTGGCTTTCAAGGGAGAGCCCGAAATTTTTCAGGCTACGCTGAAAGTCCAGTGGCCGCCTGGGGTAAATTGCATCACGTGCGAGTTCCCTGAAGGCGGGGTCGATTCACTGTACGTTTTGTGTGCTCTGGGTTCGGCGGAAATGCAGACACGTTTTGCATGAAGGAATGAACAGAACGCTGATAGCTGGCTCTTTCTAAGCTATCCCAACCTAGGTGTTTCTCTGACGCAGCCCTTCACTGCCCATGACTCGGCATCTAGCTGCTGCCAGCGGTGCATTGCTCACAACTCCCTGAAGACACAGGAGGCCCTTTTATCCGTTTCGGATCCTATTGCAGACCGGCGACTCAAGAGAGACCTGATATGCTTCCTAGGGTTCAAGAAACCCAGGGACTTAGGCTGCATGGGGTCTGTTGCATGCCTACCTCGTTCATGAGAAAACCTGAACAGTAGCTTAAGGCCAGAGGCCCCGTGTGGTTCTCCCCTTCCCTGAGGACAACCGAAGTAGGAGCACTTACCGAGGAACGGCAACATCCAATTTCCTTCCAGGAAATTCACTTGTCATCACAGAGGCAACTGTGCAACAACACTGTTTCCCAGGGAGAACTGAGCCCGCAGCTCTCTAAATCCCAATGAGGAAAATAAAGTTTCCCTTCAAGCCTTAGTTTCAAAACGGACCGCAGACCATTCACCCTGTGGTTTCCGTCTCTCCATGGCACGTCCAAGGTGCGCTAGCACGGAGATACTACAGTCGTTTCAACTTGCCGCATCCTAGCATTTGAACCAAAGACGCCCTTCACAGCCCTTCTTTCGGCCTATAGTTGCCCTCAACTGAGCTTCGCTCACAAGGCCCAGAAAGGACGGGCAGTCCGTCGTTCACATCTTGGATCCTAGTGCAGACCCCCGTGTCCTAAGACGCCAGAAACGCTTCCTAGATTTAAAGCACCGCTCTGACAAACGCTGCCGTCAGCCTGCGGCCCGCCTATGTCTGTGACGAGAGAAGTAGAACGTTGGCCTGAGGCGAGTCGTCCAGGGTTGTGGGCGTACTCACGAACAATTTTGGAGGGATGAGGACGTGGCAGGAATTGAAAGCCAAGTGTTCTTTCGTGGAGGATAACTAGTCCTCCCAAAGACGACTGTGCAGCAAAGAGAAGATGGGCAACAACAGTGTTTAGCAGGTAATCCTGGGGCCGCAAACTCTCTACTTTGCAATGAGGAAAATCAACGTTCCCAGGAAGCCTCAATTTCCAGCAGCACAAAGCAGCGTATTAACAAGTCGCATCGCACTCTCTCTTGTACATCCCGTGGACACAGTGGCTCGTGACACTAGAAACCATTGCCATGCTGGGAGTCCTGACTGTGGTGTAAGGATATCAAGGTGAGGGCTTAGTTAGGCCTAGGTGACAGTACTTCTCTAGACTATCTACCAGTTCGGGAAAACCCTGTAGGTTTCGAAGCCGGACTTAAAGTGTAGTTGCCGCTTGAGGTAGACGGACGTCGTGGAGCAGCTCCCAGGAGCAGTGGTAGGCTAATTGTATTTTCTCCTGCAGCTCACGGTTCCTCCAGAGCGCAGACACCCTTTGCATGAAGGAAGGCATGGAACGTTGATAACTGGGTTGCTTTCAAGCTATCGCAATCCAGGTGTCTAACCAACGAAGCCCTTCACTGCCCGTCAGTCGGCATCTAGCTGTTCCCGACGGTAGATGGCTCAAGGCTCCACAAAGACACAGGCAGTCCTTTCTCAGTACGTTTTGGAACCTAACGCTGACAAGTGAGTCCAAAAGAGAGCTGATATGCTTCCTAGAGTTCATGAACCACAGGGACTAAGTCTCTATGCAATCTGTTGCTTCGCTAAGTCTGTCATGAGAACACCTGGACGTTAGCTTGAGGCTAGAGGCCCCATGTGGTGGGCCCATTCCCTGAAGACTACTGAAGGATGACCACCTACCAAGGGATGGCAACCTCCAAGCTTCTTGCCTAGAAACTCACATCATCACGATGGCAATTGTGTTACGAAGAGAAGCTGTGCAGCAACAGCGTTTCTCGGGGAGAATTGAGCCTGCGGCTCTGTAAATGTCGGTGAGGAAAAGAAAGTTTCACTCGCAGCCTTACTTTCAAAAGGGACCACACAGAGCATTCACCCTGCTGTGTCTTTCTCTAGTTTGTACTCCCAAGGTGCGTTAGAAGGGAGATACTTGAGTTGTTTCACTTACCACATGCTAGATGTTTAGCAAAAGAAGATCTTTACTGCCCTTGTTTCGGCATATGGTTGTCCTCAGCCGAACACTTCTCTCAGCTCCTACAAGCGACGGGCGGTCCATCGTGTACATCTTGGATCCCAGTGCAGACCTGTTTGTCCTAAGACACCAGAAATGCTTCCTACACTTAAAGCACCGCTTTGACAAACGCTGCCTGGAACCTGTTGCCTGCCTCTCTGTGTGACGAACAAAACAGTACCTTAGCTTGGGGCCAGTCCCCCTATATGTTTGGCTTACTCACCGACGATTGCTGAGGGATGAGCACCTAGCAGGGAGTGCAAGGCCACGTATGCCTCACGGGGTTGGGGGGGGGAAATCACTTGTCCTCACAAAGGCAATTCTGCAATGAAGAAAAGATAGGCCACTACACTGTTCATCAGTTAACCTTGAGGCCGCGTGTCGTCATTCCAGTGTGGTAAATAAACTTCCCATCACGCTTCAGTTTCCAAGTCGTGGGCACAGCGCCTTATGCTGCAGTGTCTGACTCCCTACTGGACGTTCAGCTGACCAACTACACCCTTTAGTGAGTAAACTTTGTGATACACTTTGTGATATGGGGTCGTGATTGTGGTGAAAGGATGAGCAAGTCATGGGTTAGTGAGGCCGGTTTGTACAATGTATCTCCAGAATACCTGGCTTTCAAGGGAGAGCCCGAAATTTTTCAGGCTACGCTGAAAGTCCAGTGGCCGCCTGGGGTAAATTGCATCACATGCGAGTTCCCTGAAGGCGGGGTCGATTCACTGTACGTTTTGTGTGCTCTGGGTTCGGCGGAAATGCAGACACGTTTTGCATGAAGGAATGAACAGAACGCTGATAGCTGGCTCTTTCTAAGCTATCCCAACCTAGGTGTTTCTCTGACGCAGCCCTTCACTGCCCATGACTCGGCATCTAGCTGCTGCCAGCGGTGCATTGCTCACAACTCCCTGAAGACACAGGAGGCCCTTTTATCCGTTTCGGATCCTATTGCAGACCGGCGACTCAAGAGAGACCTGATATGCTTCCTAGGGTTCAAGAAACCCAGGGACTTAGGCTGCATGGGGTCTGTTGCATGCCTACCTCGTTCATGAGAAAACCTGAACAGTAGCTTAAGGCCAGAGGCCCCGTGTGCTTCTCCCCTTCCCTGAGGACAACCGAAGTAGGAGCACTTACCGAGGAACGGCAACATCCAATTTCCTTCCAGGAAATTCACTTGTCATCACAAAGGCAACTGTGCAACAACACTGTTTCCCAGGGAGAACTGAGCCCGCAGCTCTCTAAATCCCAATGAGGAAAATAAAGTTTCCCTTCAAGCCTTAGTTTCAAAACGGACTGCAGACCATTCACCCTGTGGTTTCCGTCTCTCCATGGCACGTCCAAGGTGCGCATAGCACGGAGATACTACAGTCGTTTCAACTTGCCGCATCCTAGCATTTGAACCAAAGACGCCCTTCACAGCCCTTCTTTCGGCCTATAGTTGCCCTCAACTGAGCTTCGCTCACAAGGCCCAGAAAGGACGGGCAGTCCGTCGTTCACATCTTGGATCCTAGTGCAGACCCCCGTGTCCTAAGACGCCAGAAACGCTTCCTAGATTTAAAGCACCGCTCTGACAAACGCTGCCGTGAGCCTGCGGCCCGCCTATGTCTGTGACGAGAGAAGTAGAACGTTGGCCTGAGGCGAGTCGTCCAGGGTTGTGGGCGTACTCACGAACAATTTTGGAGGGATGAGGACGTGGCAGGAATTGAAAGCCAAGTGTTCTTTCGTGGAGGATAACTAGTCCTCCCAAAGACGACTGTGCAGCAAAGAGAAGATGGGCAACAACAGTGTTTAGCAGGTAATCCTGGGGCCGCAAACTCTCTACTTTGCAATGAGGAAAATCAACGTTCCCAGGAAGCCTCAATTTCCAGCAGCACAAAGCAGCGTATTAACAAGTCGCATCGCACTCTCTCTTGTACATCCCGTGGACACAGTGGCTCGTGACACTAGAAACCATTGCCATGCTGGGAGTCCTGACTGTGGTGTAAGGATATCAAGGTGAGGGCTTAGTTAGGCCTAGGTGACAGTACTTCTCTAGACTATCTACCAGTTCGGGAAAACCCTGTAGGTTTCGAAGCCGGACTTAAAGTGTAGTTGCCGCTTGAGGTAGACGGACGTCGTGGAGCAGCTCCCAGGAGCAGTGGTAGGCTAATTGTATTTTCTCCTGCAGCTCACGGTTCCTCCAGAGCGCAGACACCCTTTGCATGAAGGAAGGCATGGAACGTTGATAACTGGGTTGCTTTCAAGCTATCGCAATCCAGGTGTCTAACCAACGAAGCCCTTCACTGCCCGTCAGTCGGCATCTAGCTGTTCCCGACGGTAGATGGCTCAAGGCTCCACGAAGACACAGGCAGTCCTTTCTCAGTACGTTTTGGAACCTAACGCTGACAAGTGAGTCCAAAAGAGAGCTGATATGCTTCCTAGAGTTCACGAACCACAGGGACTAAGGCTCTATGCAATCTGTTGCTTCGCTAAGTCTGTCATGAGAACACCTGGATGTTAGCTTGAGGCTAGAGGCCCCATGTGGTGGGCCCATTCCCTGAAGACTACTGAAGGATGACCACCTACCAAGGGATGACAACCTCCAAGCTTCTTGCCTAGAAACTCACATCATCACGATGGCAATTGTGTTACGAAGAGAAGCTGTGCAGCAACAGCGTTTCTTGGGGAGAATTGAGCCTGCGGCTCTGTAAATGCCGGTGAGGAAAAGAAAGTTTCACTCGCAGCCTTACTTTCAAAAGGGACCACACAGAGCATTCACCCTGCTGTGTCTTTCTCTAGTTTGTACTCCCAAGGTGCGTTAGAAGGGAGATACTTGAGTTGTTTCACTTACCACATGCTAGATGTTTAGCAAAAGAAGATCTTTACTGCCCTTGTTTCGGCATATGGTTGTCCTCAGCCGAACACTTCTCTCAGCTCCTAGAAGCGACGGGCGGTCCATCGTGTACATCTTGGATCCCAGTGCAGACCTGTTTGTCCTAAGACACCAGAAATGCTTCCTACACTTAAAGCACCGCTTTGACAAACGCTGCCTGGAACCTGTTGCCTGCCTCTCTGTGTGACGAACAAAACAGTACCTTAGCTTGGGGCCAGTCCCCCTATATGTTTGGCTTACTCACCGACGATTGCTGAGGGATGAGCACCTAGCAGGGAGTGCAAGGCCACGTATGCCTCACGGGGTTGGGGGGGGGAAATCACTTGTCCTCACAAAGGCAATTCTGCAATGAAGAAAAGATAGGCCACTACACTGTTCATCAGTTAACCTTGAGGCCGCGTGTCGTCATTCCAGTGTGGTAAATAAACTTCCCATCACGCTTCAGTTTCCAAGTCGAGGGCACAGCGCCTTATGCTGCAGTGTCTGACTCCCTACTGGACGTTCAGCTGACCAACTACACCCTTTAGTGAGTAAACTTTGTGATACACTTTGTGATATGGGGTCGTGATTGTGGTGAAAGGATGAGCAAGTCATGGGTTAGTGAGGCCGGTTTGTACAATGTATCTCCAGAATACCTGGCTTTCAAGGGAGAGCCCGAAATTTTTCAGGCTACGCTGAAAGTCCAGTGGCCGCCTGGGGTAAATTGCATCACGTGCGAGTTCCCTGAAGGCGGGGTCGATTCACTGTACGTTTTGTGTGCTCTGGGTTCGGCGGAAATGCAGACACGTTTTGCATGAAGGAATGAACAGAACGCTGATAGCTGGCTCTTTCTAAGCTATCCCAACCTAGGTGTTTCTCTGACGCAGCCCTTCACTGCCCATGACTCGGCATCTAGCTGCTGCCAGCGGTGCATTGCTCACAACTCCCTGAAGACACAGGAGGCCCTTTTATCCGTTTCGGATCCTATTGCAGACCGGCGACTCAAGAGAGACCTGATATGCTTCCTAGGGTTCAAGAAACCCAGGGACTTAGGCTGCATGGGGTCTGTTGCATGCCTACCTCGTTCATGAGAAAACCTGAACAGTAGCTTAAGGCCAGAGGCCCCGTGTGCTTCTCCCCTTCCCTGAGGACAACCGAAGTAGGAGCACTTACCGAGGAACGGCAACATCCAATTTCCTTCCAGGAAATTCACTTGTCATCACAAAGGCAACTGTGCAACAACACTGTTTCCCAGGGAGAACTGAGCCCGCAGCTCTCTAAATCCCAATGAGGAAAATAAAGTTTCCCTTCAAGCCTTAGTTTCAAAATGGACCGCAGACCATTCACCCTGTGGTTTCCGTCTCTCCATGGCACGTCCAAGGTGCGCATAGCACGGAGATACTACAGTCGTTTCAACTTGCCGCATCCTAGCATTTGAACCAAAGACGCCCTTCACAGCCCTTCTTTCGGCCTATAGTTGCCCTCAACTGAGCTTCGCTCACAAGGCCCAGAAAGGACGGGCAGTCCGTCGTTCACATCTTGGATCCTAGTGCAGACCCCCGTGTCCTAAGACGCCAGAAACGCTTCCTAGATTTAAAGCACCGCTCTGACAAACGCTGCCGTGAGCCTGCGGCCCGCCTATGTCTGTGACGAGAGAAGTAGAACGTTGGCCTGAGGCGAGTCGTCCAGGGTTGTGGGCGTACTCACGAACAATTTTGGAGGGATGAGGACGTGGCAGGAATTGAAAGCCAAGTGTTCTTTCGTGGAGGATAACTAGTCCTCCCAAAGACGACTGTGCAGCAAAGAGAAGATGGGCAACAACAGTGTTTAGCAGGTAATCCTGGGGCCGCAAACTCTCTACTTTGCAATGAGGAAAATCAACGTTCCCAGGAAGCCTCAATTTCCAGCAGCACAAAGCAGCGTATTAACAAGTCGCATCGCACTCTCTCTTGTACATCCCGTGGACACAGTGGCTCGTGACACTAGAAACCATTGCCATGCTGGGAGTCCTGACTGTGGTGTAAGGATATCAAGGTGAGGGCTTAGTTAGGCCTAGGTGACAGTACTTCTCTAGACTATCTACCAGTTCGGGAAAACCCTGTAGGTTTCGAAGCCGGACTTAAAGTGTAGTTGCCGCTTGAGGTAGACGGACGTCGTGGAGCAGCTCCCAGGAGCAGTGGTAGGCTAATTGTATTTTCTCCTGCAGCTCACGGTTCCTCCAGAGCGCAGACACCCTTTGCATGAAGGAAGGCATGGAACGTTGATAACTGGGTTGCTTTCAAGCTATCGCAATCCAGGTGTCTAACCAACGAAGCCCTTCACTGCCCGTCAGTCGGCATCTAGCTGTTCCCGACGGTAGATGGCTCAAGGCTCCACGAAGACACAGGCAGTCCTTTCTCAGTACGTTTTGGAACCTAACGCTGACAAGTGAGTCCAAAAGAGAGCTGATATGCTTCCTAGAGTTCACGAACCACAGGGACTAAGGCTCTATGCAATCTGTTGCTTCGCTAAGTCTGTCATGAGAACACCTGGACGTTAGCTTGAGGCTAGAGGCCCCATGTGGTGGGCCCATTCCCTGAAGACTACTGAAGGATGACCACCTACCAAGGGATGACAACCTCCAAGCTTCTGGCCTAGAAACTCACATCATCACGATGGCAATTGTGTTACGAAGAGAAGCTGTGCAGCAACAGCGTTTCTCGGGGAGAATTGAGCCTGCGGCTCTGTAAATGCCGGTGAGGAAAAGAAAGTTTCACTCGCAGCCTTACTTTCAAAAGGGACCACACAGAGCATTCACCCTGCTGTGTCTTTCTCTAGTTTGTACTCCCAAGGTGCGTTAGAAGGGAGATACTTGAGTTGTTTCACTTACCACATGCTAGATGTTTAGCAAAAGAAGATCTTTACTGCCCTTGTTTCGGCATATGGTTGTCCTCAGCCGAACACTTCTCTCAGCTCCTAGAAGCGACGGGCGGTCCATCGTGTACATCTTGGATCCCAGTGCAGACCTGTTTGTCCTAAGACACCAGAAATGCTTCCTACACTTAAAGCACCGCTTTGACAAACGCTGCCTGGAACCTGTTGCCTGCCTCTCTGTGTGACGAACAAAACAGTACCTTAGCTTGGGGCCAGTCCCCCTATATGTTTGGCTTACTCACCGACGATTGCTGAGGGATGAGCACCTAGCAGGGAGTGCAAGGCCACGTATGCCTCACGGGGTTGGGGGGGGGGAAATCACTTGTCCTCACAAAGGCAATTCTGCAATGAAGAAAAGATAGGCCACTACACTGTTCATCAGTTAACCTTGAGGCCGCGTGTCGTCATTCCAGTGTGGTAAATAAACTTCCCATCACGCTTCAGTTTCCAAGTCGAGGGCACAGCGCCTTATGCTGCAGTGTCTGACTCCCTACTGGACGTTCAGCTGACCAACTACACCCTTTAGTGAGTAAACTTTGTGATACACTTTGTGATATGGGGTCGTGATTGTGGTGAAAGGATGAGCAAGTCATGGGTTAGTGAGGCCGGTTTGTACAATGTATCTCCAGAATACCTGGCTTTCAAGGGAGAGCCCGAAATTTTTCAGGCTACGCTGAAAGTCCAGTGGCCGCCTGGGGTAAATTGCATCACGTGCGAGTTCCCTGAAGGCGGGGTCGATTCACTGTACGTTTTGTGTGCTCTGGGTTCGGCGGAAATGCAGACACGTTTTGCATGAAGGAATGAACAGAACGCTGATAGCTGGCTCTTTCTAAGCTATCCCAACCTAGGTGTTTCTCTGACGCAGCCCTTCACTGCCCATGACTCGGCATCTAGCTGCTGCCAGCGGTGCATTGCTCACAACTCCCTGAAGACACAGGAGGCCCTTTTATCCGTTTCGGATCCTATTGCAGACCGGCGACTCAAGAGAGACCTGATATGCTTCCTAGGGTTCAAGAAACCCAGGGACTTAGGCTGCATGGGGTCTGTTGCATGCCTACCTCGTTCATGAGAAAACCTGAACAGTAGCTTAAGGCCAGAGGCCCCGTGTGCTTCTCCCCTTCCCTGAGGACAACCGAAGTAGGAGCACTTACCGAGGAACGGCAACATCCAATTTCCTTCCAGGAAATTCACTTGTCATCACAAAGGCAACTGTGCAACAACACTGTTTCCCAGGGAGAACTGAGCCCGCAGCTCTCTAAATCCCAATGAGGAAAATAAAGTTTCCCTTCAAGCCTTAGTTTCAAAACGGACCGCAGACCATTCACCCTGTGGTTTCCGTCTCTCCATGGCACGTCCAAGGTGCGCATAGCACGGAGATACTACAGTCGTTTCAACTTGCCGCATCCTAGCATTTGAACCAAAGACGCCCTTCACAGCCCTTCTTTCGGCCTATAGTTGCCCTCAACTGAGCTTCGCTCACAAGGCCCAGAAAGGACGGGCAGTCCGTCGTTCACATCTTGGATCCTAGTGCAGACCCCCGTGTCCTAAGACGCCAGAAACGCTTCCTAGATTTAAAGCACCGCTCTGACAAACGCTGCCGTCAGCCTGCGGCCCGCCTATGTCTGTGACGAGAGAAGTAGAACGTTGGCCTGAGGCGAGTCGTCCAGGGTTGTGGGCGTACTCACGAACAATTTTGGAGGGATGAGGACGTGGCAGGAATTGAAAGCCAAGTGTTCTTTCGTGGAGGATAACTAGTCCTCCCAAAGACGACTGTGCAGCAAAGAGAAGATGGGCAACAACAGTGTTTAGCAGGTAATCCTGGGGCCGCAAACTCTCTACTTTGTAATGAGGAAAATCAACGTTCCCAGGAAGCCTCAATTTCCAGCAGCACAAAGCAGCGTATTAACAAGTCGCATCGCACTCTCTCTTGTACATCCCGTGGACACAGTGGCTCGTGACACTAGAAACCATTGCCATGCTGGGAGTCCTGACTGTGGTGTAAGGATATCAAGGTGAGGGCTTAGTTAGGCCTAGGTGACAGTACTTCTCTAGACTATCTACCAGTTCGGGAAAACCCTGTAGGTTTCGAAGCCGGACTTAAAGTGTAGTTGCCGCTTGAGGTAGACGGACGTCGTGGAGCAGCTCCCAGGAGCAGTGGTAGGCTAATTGTATTTTCTCCTGCAGCTCACGGTTCCTCCAGAGCGCAGACACCCTTTGCATGAAGGAAGGCATGGAACGTTGATAACTGGGTTGCTTTCAAGCTATCGCAATCCAGGTGTCTAACCAACGAAGCCCTTCACTGCCCGTCAGTCGGCATCTAGCTGTTCCCGACGGTAGATGGCTCAAGGCTCCACGAAGACACAGGCAGTCCTTTCTCAGTACGTTTTGGAACCTAACGCTGACAAGTGAGTCCAAAAGAGAGCTGATATGCTTCCTAGAGTTCACGAACCACAGGGACTAAGGCTCTATGCAATCTGTTGCTTCGCTAAGTCTGTCATGAGAACACCTGGACGTTAGCTTGAGGCTAGAGGCCCCATGTGGTGGGCCCATTCCCTGAAGACTACTGAAGGATGACCACCTACCAAGGGATGACAACCTCCAAGCTTCTTGCCTAGAAACTCACATCATCACGATGGCAATTGTGTTACGAAGAGAAGCTGTGCAGCAACAGCGTTTCTTGGGGAGAATTGAGCCTGCGGCTCTGTAAATGCCGGTGAGGAAAAGAAAGTTTCACTCGCAGCCTTACTTTCAAAAGGGACCACACAGAGCATTCACCCTGCTGTGTCTTTCTCTAGTTTGTACTCCCAAGGTGCGTTAGAAGGGAGATACTTGAGTTGTTTCACTTACCACATGCTAGATGTTTAGCAAAAGAAGATCTTTACTGCCCTTGTTTCGGCATATGGTTGTCCTCAGCCGAACACTTCTCTCAGCTCCTAGAAGCGACGGGCGGTCCATCGTGTACATCTTGGATCCCAGTGCAGACCTGTTTGTCCTAAGACACCAGAAATGCTTCCTACACTTAAAGCACCGCTTTGACAAACGCTGCCTGGAACCTGTTGCCTGCCTCTCTGTGTGACGAACAAAACAGTACCTTAGCTTGGGGCCAGTCCCCCTATATGTTTGGCTTACTCACCGACGATTGCTGAGGGATGAGCACCTAGCAGGGAGTGCAAGGCCACGTATGCCTCACGGGGTTGGCGGGGGTGGAAATCACTTGTCCTCACAAAGGCAATTCTGCAATGAAGAAAAGATAGGCCACTACACTGTTCATCAGTTAACCTTGAGGCCGCGTGTCGTCATTCCAGTGTGGTAAATAAACTTCCCATCACGCTTCAGTTTCCAAGTCGAGGGCACAGCGCCTTATGCTGCAGTGTCTGACTCCCTACTGGACGTTCAGCTGACCAACTACACCCTTTAGTGAGTAAACTTTGTGATACACTTTGTGATATGGGGTCGTGATTGTGGTGAAAGGATGAGCAAGTCATGGGTTAGTGAGGCCGGTTTGTACAATGTATCTCCAGAATACCTGGCTTTCAAGGGAGAGCCCGAAATTTTTCAGGCTACGCTGAAAGTCCAGTGGCCGCCTGGGGTAAATTGCATCACGTGCGAGTTCCCTGAAGGCGGGGTCGATTCACTGTACGTTTTGTGTGCTCTGGGTTCGGCGGAAATGCAGACACGTTTTGCATGAAGGAATGAACAGAACGCTGATAGCTGGCTCTTTCTAAGCTATCCCAACCTAGGTGTTTCTCTGACGCAGCCCTTCACTGCCCATGACTCGGCATCTAGCTGCTGCCAGCGGTGCATTGCTCACAACTCCCTGAAGACACAGGAGGCCCTTTTATCCGTTTCGGATCCTATTGCAGACCGGCGACTCAAGAGAGACCTGATATGCTTCCTAGGGTTCAAGAAACCCAGGGACTTAGGCTGCATGGGGTCTGTTGCATGCCTACCTCGTTCATGAGAAAACCTGAACAGTAGCTTAAGGCCAGAGGCCCCGTGTGCTTCTCCCCTTCCCTGAGGACAACCGAAGTAGGAGCACTTACCGAGGAACGGCAACATCCAATTTCCTTCCAGGAAATTCACTTGTCATCACAAAGGCAACTGTGCAACAACACTGTTTCCCAGGGAGAACTGAGCCCGCAGCTCTCTAAATCCCAATGAGGAAAATAAAGTTTCCCTTCAAGCCTTAGTTTCAAAATGGACCGCAGACCATTCACCCTGTGGTTTCCGTCTCTCCATGGCACGTCCAAGGTGCGCATAGCATGGAGATACTACAGTCGTTTCAACTTGCCGCATCCTAGCATTTGAACCAAAGACGCCCTTCACAGCCCTTCTTTCGGCCTATAGTTGCCCTCAACTGAGCTTCGCTCACAAGGCCCAGAAAGGACGGGCAGTCCGTCGTTCACATCTTGGATCCTAGTGCAGACCCCCGTGTCCTAAGACGCCAGAAACGCTTCCTAGATTTAAAGCACCGCTCTGACAAACGCTGCCGTGAGCCTGCGGCCCGCCTATGTCTGTGACGAGAGAAGTAGAACGTTGGCCTGAGGCGAGTCGTCCAGGGTTGTGGGCGTACTCACGAACAATTTTGGAGGGATGAGGACGTGGCAGGAATTGAAAGCCAAGTGTTCTTTCATGGAGGATAACTAGTCCTCCCAAAGACGACTGTGCAGCAAAGAGAAGATGGGCAACAACAGTGTTTAGCAGGTAATCCTGGGGCCGCAAACTCTCTACTTTGCAATGAGGAAAATCAACGTTCCCAGGAAGCCTCAATTTCCAGCAGCACAAAGCAGCGTATTAACAAGTCGCATCGCACTCTCTCTTGTACATCCCGTGGACACAGTGGCTCGTGACACTAGAAACCATTGCCATGCTGGGAGTCCTGACTGTGGTGTAAGGATATCAAGGTGAGGGCTTAGTTAGGCCTAGGTGACAGTACTTCTCTAGACTATCTACCAGTTCGGGAAAACCCTGTAGGTTTCGAAGCCGGACTTAAAGTGTAGTTGCCGCTTGAGGTAGACGGACGTCGTGGAGCAGCTCCCAGGAGCAGTGGTAGGCTAATTGTATTTTCTCCTGCAGCTCACGGTTCCTCCAGAGCGCAGACACCCTTTGCATGAAGGAAGGCATGGAACGTTGATAACTGGGTTGCTTTCAAGCTATCGCAATCCAGGTGTCTAACCAACGAAGCCCTTCACTGCCCGTCAGTCGGCATCTAGCTGTTCCCGACGGTAGATGGCTCAAGGCTCCACGAAGACACAGGCAGTCCTTTCTCAGTACGTTTTGGAACCTAACGCTGACAAGTGAGTCCAAAAGAGAGCTGATATGCTTCCTAGAGTTCACGAACCACAGGGACTAAGGCTCTATGCAATCTGTTGCTTCGCTAAGTCTGTCATGAGAACACCTGGACGTTAGCTTGAGGCTAGAGGCCCCATGTGGTGGGCCCATTCCCTGAAGACTACTGAAGGATGACCACCTACCAAGGGATGACAACCTCCAAGCTTCTTGCCTAGAAACTCACATCATCACGATGGCAATTGTGTTACGAAGAGAAGCTGTGCAGCAACAGCGTTTCTTGGGGAGAATTGAGCCTGCGGCTCTGTAAATGCCGGTGAGGAAAAGAAAGTTTCACTCGCAGCCTTACTTTCAAAAGGGACCACACAGAGCATTCACCCTGCTGTGTCTTTCTCTAGTTTGTACTCCCAAGGTGCGTTAGAAGGGAGATACTTGAGTTGTTTCACTTACCACATGCTAGATGTTTAGCAAAAGAAGATCTTTACTGCCCTTGTTTCGGCATATGGTTGTCCTCAGCCGAACACTTCTCTCAGCTCCTAGAAGCGACGGGCGGTCCATCGTGTACATCTTGGATCCCAGTGCAGACCTGTTTGTCCTAAGACACCAGAAATGCTTCCTACACTTAAAGCACCGCTTTGACAAACGCTGCCTGGAACCTGTTGCCTGCCTCTCTGTGTGACGAACAAAACAGTACCTTAGCTTGGGGCCAGTCCCCCTATATGTTTGGCTTACTCACCGACGATTGCTGAGGGATGAGCACCTAGCAGGGAGTGCAAGGCCACGTATGCCTCACGGGGTTGGGGGGGGTGGAAATCACTTGTCCTCACAAAGGCAATTCTGCAATGAAGAAAAGATAGGCCACTACACTGTTCATCAGTTAACCTTGAGGCCGCGTGTCGTCATTCCAGTGTGGTAAATAAACTTCCCATCACGCTTCAGTTTCCAAGTCGAGGGCACAGCGCCTTATGCTGCAGTGTCTGACTCCCTACTGGACGTTCAGCTGACCAACTACACCCTTTAGTGAGTAAACTTTGTGATACACTTTGTGATATGGGGTCGTGATTGTGGTGAAAGGATGAGCAAGTCATGGGTTAGTGAGGCCGGTTTGTACAATGTATCTCCAGAATACCTGGCTTTCAAGGGAGAGCCCGAAATTTTTCAGGCTACGCTGAAAGTCCAGTGGCCGCCTGGGGTAAATTGCATCACGTGCGAGTTCCCTGAAGGCGGGGTCGAATCACTGTACGTTTTGTGTGCTCTGCGTTCGGCGGAAATGCAGACACGTTTTGCATGAAGGAATGAACAGAACGCTGATAGCTGGCTCTTTCTAAGCTATCCCAACCTAGGTGTTTCTCTGACGCAGCCCTTCACTGCCCATGACTCGGCATCTAGCTGCTGCCAGCGGTGCATTGCTCACAACTCCCTGAAGACACAGGAGGCCCTTTTATCCATTTCGGATCCTATTGCAGACCGGCGACTCAAGAGAGACCTGATATGCTTCCTAGGGTTCAAGAAACCCAGGGACTTAGGCTGCATGGGGTCTGTTGCATGCCTACCTCGTTCATGAGAAAACCTGAACAGTAGCTTAAGGCCAGAGGCCCCGTGTGCTTCTCCCCTTCCCTGAGGACAACCGAAGTAGGAGCACTTACCGAGGAACGGCAACATCCAATTTCCTTCCAGGAAATTCACTTGTCATCACAAAGGCAACTGTGCAACAACACTGTTTCCCAGGGAGAACTGAGCCCGCAGCTCTCTAAATCCCAATGAGGAAAATAAAGTTTCCCTTCAAGCCTTAGTTTCAAAACGGACCGCAGACCATTCACCCTGTGGTTTCCGTCTCTCCATGGCACGTCCAAGGTGCGCATAGCACGGAGATACTACAGTCGTTTCAACTTGCCGCATCCTAGCATTTGAACCAAAGACGCCCTTCACAGCCCTTCTTTCGGCCTATAGTTGCCCTCAACTGAGCTTCGCTCACAAGGCCCAGAAAGGACGGGCAGTCCGTCGTTCACATCTTGGATCCTAGTGCAGACCCCCGTGTCCTAAGACGCCAGAAACGCTTCCTAGATTTAAAGCACCGCTCTGACAAACGCTGCCGTCAGCCTGCGGCCCGCCTATGTCTGTGACGAGAGAAGTAGAACGTTGGCCTGAGGCGAGTCGTCCAGGGTTGTGGGCGTACTCACGAACAATTTTGGAGGGATGAGGACGTGGCAGGAATTGAAAGCCAAGTGTTCTTTCGTGGAGGATAACTAGTCCTCCCAAAGACGACTGTGCAGCAAAGAGAAGATGGGCAACAACAGTGTTTAGCAGGTAATCCTGGGGCCGCAAACTCTCTACTTTGCAATGAGGAAAATCAACGTTCCCAGGAAGCCTCAATTTCCAGCAGCACAAAGCAGCGTATTAACAAGTCGCATCGCACTCTCTCTTGTACATCCCGTGGACACAGTGGCTCGTGACACTAGAAACCATTGCCATGCTGGGAGTCCTGACTGTGGTGTAAGGATATCAAGGTGAGGGCTTAGTTAGGCCTAGGTGACAGTACTTCTCTAGACTATCTACCAGTTCGGGAAAACCCTGTAGGTTTCGAAGCCGGACTTAAAGTGTAGTTGCCGCTTGAGGTAGACGGACGTCGTGGAGCAGCTCCCAGGAGCAGTGGTAGGCTAATTGTATTTTCTCCTGCAGCTCACGGTTCCTCCAGAGCGCAGACACCCTTTGCATGAAGGAAGGCATGGAACGTTGATAACTGGGTTGCTTTCAAGCTATCGCAATCCAGGTGTCTAACCAACGAAGCCCTTCACTGCCCGTCAGTCGGCATCTAGCTGTTCCCGACGGTAGATGGCTCAAGGCTCCACGAAGACACAGGCAGTCCTTTCTCAGTACGTTTTGGAACCTAACGCTGACAAGTGAGTCCAAAAGAGAGCTGATATGCTTCCTAGAGTTCACGAACCACAGGGACTAAGGCTCTATGCAATCTGTTGCTTCGCTAAGTCTGTCATGAGAACACCTGGACGTTAGCTTGAGGCTAGAGGCCCCATGTGGTGGGCCCATTCCCTGAAGACTACTGAAGGATGACCACCTACCAAGGGATGGCAACCTCCAAGCTTCTTGCCTAGAAACTCACATCATCACGATGGCAATTGTGTTACGAAGAGAAGCTGTGCAGCAACAGCGTTTCTTGGGGAGAATTGAGCCTGCGGCTCTGTAAATGCCGGTGAGGAAAAGAAAGTTTCACTCGCAGCCTTACTTTCAAAAGGGACCACACAGAGCATTCACCCTGCTGTGTCTTTCTCTAGTTTGTACTCCCAAGGTGCGTTAGAAGGGAGATACTTGAGTTGTTTCACTTACCACATGCTAGATGTTTAGCAAAAGAAGATCTTTACTGCCCTTGTTTCGGCATATGGTTGTCCTCAGCCGAACACTTCTCTCAGCTCCTAGAAGCGACGGGCGGTCCATCGTGTACATCTTGGATCCCAGTGCAGACCTGTTTGTCCTAAGACACCAGAAATGCTTCCTACACTTAAAGCACCGCTTTGACAAACGCTGCCTGGAACCTGTTGCCTGCCTCTCTGTGTGACGAACAAAACAGTACCTTAGCTTGGGGCCAGTCCTCCTATATGTTTGGCTTACTCACCGACGATTGCTGAGGGATGAGCACCTAGCAGGGAGTGCAAGGCCACGTATGCCTCACGGGGTTGGGGGGGTGGAAATCACTTGTCCTCACAAAGGCAATTCTGCAATGAAGAAAAGATAGGCCACTACACTGTTCATCAGTTAACCTTGAGGCCGCGTGTCATCATTCCAGTGTGGTAAATAAACTTCCCATCACGCTTCAGTTTCCAAGTCGAGGGCACAGCGCCTTATGCTGCAGTGTCTGACTCCCTACTGGATGTTCAGCTGACCAACTACACCCTTTAGTGAGTAAACTTTGTGATACACTTTGTGATATGGGGTCGTGATTGTGATGAAAGGATGAGCAAGTCATGGGTTAGTGAGGCCGGTTTGTACAATGTATCTCCAGAATACCTGGCTTTCAAGGGAGAGCCCGAAATTTTTCAGGCTACGCTGAAAGTCCAGTGGCCGCCTGGGGTAAATTGCATCACGTGCGAGTTCCCTGAAGGCGGGGTCGAATCACTGTACGTTTTGTGTGCTCTGGGTTCGGCGGAAATGCAGACACGTTTTGCATGAAGGAATGAACAGAACGCTGATAGCTGGCTCTTTCTAAGCTATCCCAACCTAGGTGTTTCTCTGACGCAGCCCTTCACTGCCCATGACTCGGCATCTAGCTGCTGCCAGCGGTGCATTGCTCACAACTCCCTGAAGACACAGGAGGCCCTTTTATCCGTTTCGGATCCTATTTCAGACCGGCGACTCAAGAGAGACCTGATATGCTTCCTAGGGTTCAAGAAACCCAGGGACTTAGGCTGCATGGGGTCTGTTGCATGCCTACCTCGTTCATGAGAAAACCTGAACAGTAGCTTAAGGCCAGAGGCCCCGTGTGCTTCTCCCCTTCCCTGAGGACAACCGAAGTAGGAGCACTTACCGAGGAACGGCAACATCCAATTTCCTTCCAGGAAATTCACTTGTCATCACAAAGGCAACTGTGCAACAACACTGTTTCCCAGGGAGAACTGAGCCCGCAGCTCTCTAAATCCCAATGAGGAAAACAAAGTTTCCCTTCAAGACTTAGTTTCAAAATGGACCGCAGACCATTCACCCTGTGGCTTCCGTCTCTCCATGGCACGTCCAAGGTGCGCATAGCACAGAGATACTACAGTCGTTTCAACTTGCTGCATCCTAGCATTTGAACCAAAGACGCCCTTCACAGCCCTTCTTTCGGCCTATAGTTGCCCTCAACTGAGCTTCGCTCACAAGGCCCAGAAAGGACGGGCAGTCCGTCGTTCACATCTTGGATCCTAGTGCAGACCCCCGTGTCCTAAGACGCCAGAAACGCTTCCTAGATTTAAAGCACCGCTCTGACAAACGCTGCCGTGAGCCTGCGGCCCGCCTATGTCTGTGACGAGAGAAGTAGAACGTTGGCCTGAGGCGAGTCGTCCAGGGTTGTGGGCGTACTCACGAACAATTTTGGAGGGATGAGGACGTGGCAGGAATTGAAAGCCAAGTGTTCTTTCG
This sequence comes from Pseudorca crassidens, assembly GCF_039906515.1. NCBI lineage: Eukaryota > Metazoa > Chordata > Mammalia > Artiodactyla > Delphinidae > Pseudorca > Pseudorca crassidens. Next base: position 47,963,180 of record NC_090305.1, read on the forward strand.
TGGAGGATAACTAGTCCTCCCAAAGACGACTGTGCAGCAAAGAGAAGATGGGCAACAACAGTGTTTAGCAGGTAATCCTGGGGCCGCAAACTCTCTACTTTGCAATGAGGAAAATCAACGTTCCCAGGAAGCCTCAATTTCCAGCAGCACAAAGCAGCGTATTAACAAGTCGCATCGCACTCTCTCTTGTACATCCCGTGGACACAGTGGCTCGTGACACTAGAAACCATTGCCATGCTGGGAGTCCTGACTGTGGTGTAAGGATATCAAGGTGAGGGCTTAGTTAGGCCTAGGTGACAGTACTTCTCTAGACTATCTACCAGTTCGGGAAAACCCTGTAGGTTTCGAAGCCGGACTTAAAGTGTAGTTGCCGCTTGAGGTAGACGGACGTCGTGGAGCAGCTCCCAGGAGCAGTGGTAGGCTAATTGTATTTTCTCCTGCAGCTCACGGTTCCTCCAGAGCGCAGACACCCTTTGCATGAAGGAAGGCATGGAACGTTGATAACTGGGTTGCTTTCAAGCTATCGCAATCCAGGTGTCTAACCAACGAAGCCCTTCACTGCCCGTCAGTCGGCATCTAGCTGTTCCCGACGGTAGATGGCTCAAGGCTCCACGAAGACACAGGCAGTCCTTTCTCAGTACGTTTTGGAACCTAACGCTGACAAGTGAGTCCAAAAGAGAGCTGATATGCTTCCTAGAGTTCACGAACCACAGGGACTAAGTCTCTATGCAATCTGTTGCTTCGCTAAGTCTGTCATGAGAACACCTGGACGTTAGCTTGAGGCTAGAGGCCCCATGTGGTGGGCCCATTCCCTGAAGACTACTGAAGGATGACCACCTACCAAGGGATGGCAACCTCCAAGCTTCTTGCCTAGAAACTCACATCATCACGATGGCAATTGTGTTACGAAGAGAAGCTGTGCAGCAACAGCGTTTCTCGGGGAGAATTGAGCCTGCGGCGCTGTAAATGTCGGTGAGGAAAAGAAAGTTTCACTCGCAGCCTTACTTTCAAAAGGGACCACACAGAGCATTCACCCTGCTGTGTCTTTCTCTAGTTTGTACTCCCAAGGTGCGTTAGAAGGGAGATACTTGAGTTGTTTCACTTACCACATGCTAGATGTTTAGCAAAAGAAGATCTTTACTGCCCTTGTTTCGGCATATGGTTGTCCTCAGCCGAACACTTCTCTCAGCTCCTAGAAGCGACGGGCGGTCCATCGTGTACATCTTGGATCCCAGTGCAGACCTGTTTGTCCTAAGACACCAGAAATGCTTCCTACACTTAAAGCACCGCTTTGACAAACGCTGCCTGGAACCTGTTGCCTGCCTCTCTGTGTGACGAACAAAACAGTACCTTAGCTTGGGGCCAGTCCCCCTATATGTTTGGCTTACTCACCGACGATTGCTGAGGGATGAGCACCTAGCAGGGAGTGCAAGGCCACGTATGCCTCACCGGGTTGGGGGGGGGAAATCACTTGTCCTCACAAAGGCAATTCTGCAATGAAGAAAAGATAGGCCACTACACTGTTCATCAGTTAACCTTGAGGCCGCGTGTCGTCATTCCAGTGTGGTAAATAAACTTCCCATCACGCTTCAGTTTCCAAGTCGTGGGCACAGCGCCTTATGCTGCAGTGTCTGACTCCCTACTGGACGTTCAGCTGACCAACTACACCCTTTAGTGAGTAAACTTTGTGATACACTTTGTGATATGGGGTCGTGATTGTGGTGAAAGGATGAGCAAGTCATGGGTTAGTGAGGCCGGTTTGTACAATGTATCTCCAGAATACCTGGCTTTCAAGGGAGAGCCCGAAATTTTTCAGGCTACGCTGAAAGTCCAGTGGCCGCCTGGGGTAAATTGCATCACGTGCGAGTTCCCTGAAGGCGGGGTCGAATCACTGTACGTTTTGTGTGCTCTGGGTTCGGTGGAAATGCAGACACGTTTTGCATGAAGGAATGAACAGAACGCTGATAGCTGGCTCTTTCTAAGCTATCCCAACCTAGGTGTTTCTCTGACGCAGCCCTTCACTGCCCATGACTCGGCATCTAGCTGCTGCCAGCGGTGCATTGCTCACAACTCCCTGAAGACACAGGAGGCCCTTTTATCCGTTTCGGATCCTATTGCAGACCGGCGACTCAAGAGAGACCTGATATGCTTCCTAGGGTTCAAGAAACCCAGGGACTTAGGCTGCATGGGGTCTGTTGCATGCCTACCTCGTTCATGAGAAAACCTGAACAGTAGCTTAAGGCCAGAGGCCCCGTGTGCTTCTCCCCTTCCCTGAGGACAACCGAAGTAGGAGCACTTACCGAGGAACGGCAACATCCAATTTCCTTCCAGGAAATTCACTTGTCATCACAAAGGCAACTGTGCAACAACACTGTTTCCCAGGGAGAACTGAGCCCGCAGCTCTCTAAATCCCAATGAGGAAAATAAAGTTTCCCTTCAAGCCTTAGTTTCAAAATGGACCACAGACCATTCACCCTGTGGTTTCCGTCTCTCCATGGCACGTCCAAGGTGCGCATAGCACGGAGATACTACAGTCGTTTCAACTTGCCGCATCCTAGCATTTGAACCAAAGACGCCCTTCACAGCCCTTCTTTCGGCCTATAGTTGCCCTCAACTGAGCTTCGCTCACAAGGCCCAGAAAGGACGGGCAGTCCGTCGTTCACATCTTGGATCCTAGTGCAGACCCCCGTGTCCTAAGACGCCAGAAACGCTTCCTAGATTTAAAGCACCGCTCTGACAAACGCTGCCGTCAGCCTGCGGCCCGCCTATGTCTGTGACGAGAGAAGTAGAACGTTGGCCTGAGGCGAGTCGTCCAGGGTTGTGGGCGTACTCACGAACAATTTTGGAGGGATGAGGACGTGGCAGGAATTGAAAGCCAAGTGTTCTTTCGTGGAGGATAACTAGTCCTCCCAAAGACGACTGTGCAGCAAAGAGAAGATGGGCAACAACAGTGTTTAGCAGGTAATCCTGGGGCCGCAAACTCTCTACTTTGCAATGAGGAAAATCAACGTTCCCAGGAAGCCTCAATTTCCAGCAGCACAAAGCAGCGTATTAACAAGTCGCATCGCACTCTCTCTTGTACATCCCGTGGACACAGTGGCTCGTGACACTAGAAACCATTGCCATGCTGGGAGTCCTGACTGTGGTGTAAGGATATCAAGGTGAGGGCTTAGTTAGGCCTAGGTGACAGTACTTCTCTAGACTATCTACCAGTTCGGGAAAACCCTGTAGGTTTCGAAGCCGGACTTAAAGTGTAGTTGCCGCTTGAGGTAGACGGACGTCGTGGAGCAGCTCCCAGGAGCAGTGGTAGGCTAATTGTATTTTCTCCTGCAGCTCACGGTTCCTCCAGAGCGCAGACACCCTTTGCATGAAGGAAGGCATGGAACGTTGATAACTGGGTTGCTTTCAAGCTATCGCAATCCAGGTGTCTAACCAACGAAGCCCTTCACTGCCCGTCAGTCGGCATCTAGCTGTTCCCGACGGTAGATGGCTCAAGGCTCCACGAAGACACAGGCAGTCCTTTCTCAGTACGTTTTGGAACCTAACGCTGACAAGTGAGTCCAAAAGAGAGCTGATATGCTTCCTAGAGTTCACGAACCACAGGGACTAAGGCTCTATGCAATCTGTTGCTTCGCTAAGTCTGTCATGAGAACACCTGGACGTTAGCTTGAGGCTAGAGGCCCCATGTGGTGGGCCCATTCCCTGAAGACTACTGAAGGATGACCACCTACCAAGGGATGGCAACCTCCAAGCTTCTTGCCTAGAAACTCACATCATCACGATGGCAATTGTGTTACGAAGAGAAGCTGTGCAGCAACAGCGTTTCTTGGGGAGAATTGAGCCTGCGGCTCTGTAAATGCCGGTGAGGAAAAGAAAGTTTCACTCGCAGCCTTACTTTCAAAAGGGACCACACAGAGCATTCACCCTGCTGTGTCTTTCTCTAGTTTGTACTCCCAAGGTGCGTTAGAAGGGAGATACTTGAGTTGTTTCACTTACCACATGCTAGATGTTTAGCAAAAGAAGATCTTTACTGCCCTTGTTTCGGCATATGGTTGTCCTCAGCCAAACACTTCTCTCAGCTCCTAGAAGCGACGGGCGGTCCCTCGTGTACATCTTGGATCCCAGTGCAGACCTGTTTGTCCTAAGACACCAGAAATGCTTCCTACACTTAAAGCACCGCTTTGACAAACGCTGCCTGGAACCTGTTGCCTGCCTCTCTGTGTGACGAACAAAACAGTACCTTAGCTTGGGGCCAGTCCCCCTATATGTTTGGCTTACTCACCGACGATTGCTGAGGGATGAGCACCTAGCAGGGAGTGCAAGGCCACGTATGCCTCACGGGGTTGGGGGGGGGAAATCACTTGTCCTCACAAAGGCAATTCTGCAATGAAGAAAAGATAGGCCACTACACTGTTCATCAGTTAACCTTGAGGCCGCGTGTCGTCATTCCAGTGTGGTAAATAAACTTCCCATCACGCTTCAGTTTCCAAGTTGAGGGCTCAGCGCCTTATGCTACAGTGTCTGACTCCCTACTGGACGTTCAGCTGACCAACTACACCCTTTAGTGAGTAAACTTTGTGATACACTTTGTGATATGGGGTCGTGATTGTGGTGAAAGGATGAGCAAGTCATGGGTTAGTGAGGCCGGTTTGTACAATGTATCTCCAGAATACCTGGCTTTCAAGGGAGAGCCCGAAATTTTTCAGGCTACGCTGAAAGTCCAGTGGCCGCCTGGGGTAAATTGCATCACGTGCGAGTTCCCTGAAGGCGGGGTCGAATCACTGTACGTTTTGTGTGCTCTGGGTTCGGCAGAAATGCAGACACGTTTTGCATGAAGGAATGAACAGAACGCTGATAGCTGGCTCTTTCTAAGCTATCCCAACCTAGGTGTTTCTCTGACGCAGCCCTTCACTGCCCATGACTCGGCATCTAGCTGCTGCCAGCGGTGCATTGCTCACAACTCCCTGAAGACACAGGAGGCCCTTTTATCCGTTTCGGATCCTATTGCAGACCGGCGACTCAAGAGAGACCTGATATGCTTCCTAGGGTTCAAGAAACCCAGGGACTTAGGCTGCATGGGGTCTGTTGCATGCCTACCTCGTTCATGAGAAAACCTGAACAGTAGCTTAAGGCCAGAGGCCCCGTGTGCTTCTCCCCTTCCCTGAGGACAACCGAAGTAGGAGCACTTACCGAGGAACGGCAACATCCAATTTCCTTCCAGGAAATTCACTTGTCATCACAAAGGCAACTGTGCAACAACACTGTTTCCCAGGGAGAACTGAGCCCGCAGCTCTCTAAATCCCAATGAGGAAAATAAAGTTTCCCTTCAAGCCTTAGTTTCAAAATGGACCACAGACCATTCACCCTGTGGTTTCCGTCTCTCCATGGCACGTCCAAGGTGCGCATAGCACGGAGATACTACAGTCGTTTCAACTTGCCGCATCCTAGCATTTGAACCAAAGACGCCCTTCACAGCCCTTCTTTCGGCCTATAGTTGCCCTCAACTGAGCTTCGCTCACAAGGCCCAGAAAGGACGGGCAGTCCGTCGTTCACATCTTGGATCCTAGTGCAGACCCCCGTGTCCTAAGACGCCAGAAACACTTCCTAGATTTAAAGCACCGCTCTGACAAACGCTGCCGTGAGCCTGCGGCCCGCCTATGTCTGTGACGAGAGAAGTAGAACGTTGGCCTGAGGTGAGTCGTCCAGGGTTGTGGGCGTACTCACGAACAATTTTGGAGGGATGAGGACGTGGCAGGAATTGAAAGCCAAGTGTTCTTTCGTGGAGGATAACTAGTCCTCCCAAAGACGACTGTGCAGCAAAGAGAAGATGGGCAACAACAGTGTTTAGCAGGTAATCCTGGGGCCGCAAACTCTCTACTTTGCAATGAGGAAAATCAACGTTCCCAGGAAGCCTCAATTTCCAGCAGCACAAAGCAGCGTATTAACAAGTCGCATCGCACTCTCTCTTGTACATCCCGTGGACACAGTGACTCGTGACACTAGAAACCATTGCCATGCTGGGAGTCCTGACTGTGGTGTAAGGATATCAAGGTGAGGGCTTAGTTAGGCCTAGGTGACAGTACTTCTCTAGACTATCTACCAGTTCGGGAAAACCCTGTAGGTTTCGAAGCCGGACTTAAAGTGTAGTTGCCGCTTGAGGTAGACGGACGTCGTGGAGCAGCTCCCAGGAGCAGTGGTAGGCTAATTGTATTTTCTCCTGCAGCTCACGGTTCCTCCAGAGCGCAGACACCCTTTGCATGAAGGAAGGCATGGAACGTTGATAACTGGGTTGCTTTCAAGCTATCGCAATCCAGGTGTCTAACCAACGAAGCCCTTCACTGCCCGTCAGTCGGCATCTAGCTGTTCCCGACGGTAGATGGCTCAAGGCTCCACGAAGACACAGGCAGTCCTTTCTCAGTACGTTTTGGAACCTAACGCTGACAAGTGAGTCCAAAAGAGAGCTGATATGCTTCCTAGAGTTCACGAACCACAGGGACTAAGGCTCTATGCAATCTGTTGCTTCGCTAAGTCTGTCATGAGAACACCTGGACGTTAGCTTGAGGCTAGAGGCCCCATGTGGTGGGCCCATTCCCTGAAGACTACTGAAGGATGACCACCTACCAAGGGATGGCAACCTCCAAGCTTCTTGCCTAGAAACGCACATCATCACGATGGCAATTGTGTTACAAAGAGAAGCTGTGCAGCAACAGCGTTTCTTGGGGAGAATTGAGCCTGCGGCTCTGTAAATGCCGGTGAGGAAAAGAAAGTTTCACTCGCAGCCTTACTTTCAAAAGGGACCACACAGAGCATTCACCCTGCTGTGTCTTTCTCTAGTTTGTACTCCCAAGGTGCGTTAGAAGGGAGATACTTGAGTTGTTTCACTTACCACATGCTAGATGTTTAGCAAAAGAAGATCTTTACTGCCCTTGTTTCGGCATATGATTGTTCTCAGCCGAACACTTCTCTCAGCTCCTAGAAGCGACGGGCGGTCCATCGTGTACATCTTGGATCCCAGTGCAGACCTGTTTGTCCTAAGACACCAGAAATGCTTCCTACACTTAAAGCACCGCTTTGACAAACGCTGCCTGGAACCTGTTGCCTGCCTCTCTGTGTGACGAACAAAACAGTACCTTAGCTTGGGGCCAGTCCTCCTATATGTTTGGCTTACTCACCGACGATTGCTGAGGGATGAGCACCTAGCAGGGAGTGCAAGGCCACGTATGCCTCACGGGGTTGGGGGGGGGAAATCACTTGTCCTCACAAAGGCAATTCTGCAATGAAGAAAAGATAGGCCACTACACTGTTCATCAGTTAACCTTGAGGCCGCGTGTCGTCATTCCAGTGTGGTAAATAAACTTCCCATCACGCTTCAGTTTCCAAGTCGAGGGCACAGCGCCTTATGCTGCAGTGTCTGACTCCCTACTGGACGTTCAGCTGACCAACTACACCCTTTAGTGAGTAAACTTTGTGATACACTTTGTGATATGGGGTCGTGATTGTGGTGAAAGGATGAGCAAGTCATGGGTTAGTGAGGCCGGTTTGTACAATGTATCTCCAGAATACCTGGCTTTCAAGGGAGAGCCCGAAATTTTTCAGGCTACGCTGAAAGTCCAGTGGCCGCCTGGGGTAAATTGCATCACGTGCGAGTTCCCTGAAGGCGGGGTCGATTCACTGTACGTTTTGTGTGCTCTGGGTTCGGCGGAAATGCAGACACGTTTTGCATGAAGGAATGAACAGAACGCTGATAGCTGGCTCTTTCTAAGCTATCCCAACCTAGGTGTTTCTCTGACGCAGCCCTTCACTGCCCATGACTCGGCATCTAGCTGCTGCCAGCGGTGCATTGCTCACAACTCCCTGAAGACACAGGAGGCCCTTTTATCCATTTCGGATCCTATTGCAGACCGGCGACTCAAGAGAGACCTGATATGCTTCCTAGGGTTCAAGAAACCCAGGGACTTAGGCTGCATGGGGTCTGTTGCATGCCTACCTCGTTCATGAGAAAACCTGAACAGTAGCTTAAGGCCAGAGGCCCCGTGTGCTTCTCCCCTTCCCTGAGGACAACCGAAGTAGGAGCACTTACCGAGGAACGGCAACATCCAATTTCCTTCCAGGAAATTCACTTGTCATCACAAAGGCAACTGTGCAACAACACTGTTTCCCAGGGAGAACTGAGCCCGCAGCTCTCTAAATCCCAATGAGGAAAATAAAGTTTCCCTTCAAGCCTTAGTTTCAAAATGGACCGCAGACCATTCACCCTGTGGTTTCCATCTCTCCATGGCACGTCCAAGGTGCGCATAGCACAGAGATACTACAGTCGTTTCAACTTGCCGCATCCTAGCATTTGAACCAAAGACGCCCTTCACAGCCCTTCTTTCGGCCTATAGTTGCCCTCAACTGAGCTTCGCTCACAAGGCCCAGAAAGGACGGGCAGTCTGTCGTTTACATCTTGGATCCTAGTGCAGACCCCCGTGTCCTAAGACGCCAGAAACGCTTCCTAGATTTAAAGCACCGCTCTGACAAACGCTGCCGTGAGCCTGCGGCCCGCCTATGTCTGTGACGAGAGAAGTAGAACGTTGGCCTGAGGCGAGTCGTCCAGGGTTGTGGGCGTACTCACGAACAATTTTGGAGGGATGAGGACGTGGCAGGAATTGAAAGCCAAGTGTTCTTTCGTGGAGGATAACTAGTCCTCCCAAAGACGACTGTGCAGCAAAGAGAAGATGGGCAACAACAGTGTTTAGCAGGTAATCCTGGGGCCGCAAACTCTCTACTTTGCAATGAGGAAAATCAACGTTCCCAGGAAGCCTCAATTTCCAGCAGCACAAAGCAGCGTATTAACAAGTCGCATCGCACTCTCTCTTGTACATCCCGTGGACACAGTGGCTCATGACACTAGAAACCATTGCCATGCTGGGAGTCCTGACTGTGGTGTAAGGATATCAAGGTGAGGGCTTAGTTAGGCCTAGGTGACAGTACTTCTCTAGACTATCTACCAGTTCGGGAAAACCCTGTAGGTTTCGAAGCCAGACTTAAAGTGTAGTTGCCGCTTGAGGTAGACGGACGTCGTGGAGCAGCTCCCAGGAGCAGTGGTAGGCTAATTGTATTTTCTCCTGCAGCTCACGGTTCCTCCAGAGCGCAGACACCCTTTGCATGAAGGAAGGCATGGAACGTTGATAACTGGGTTGCTTTCAAGCTATCGCAATCCAGGTGTCTAACCAACGAAGCCCTTCACTGCCCGTCAGTCGGCATCTAGCTGTTCCCGACGGTAGATGGCTCAAGGCTCCATGAAGACACAGGCAGTCCTTTCTCAGTACGTTTTGGAACCTAACGCTGACAAGTGAGTCCAAAAGAGAGCTGATATGCTTCCTAGAGTTCACGAACCACAGGGACTAAGGCTCTCTGCAATCTGTTGCTTCCCTAAGTCTGTCATGAGAATACCTGGACGTTAGCTTGAGGCTAGAGGCCCCATGTGGTGGGCCCATTCCCTGAAGACTACTGAAGGATGACCACCTACCAAGGGATGGCAACCTCCAAGCTTCTTGCCTAGAAACGCACATCATCACGATGGCAATTGTGTTACAAAGAGAAGCTGTGCAGCAACAGCGTTTCTTGGGGAGAATTGAGCCTGCGGCTCTGTAAATGCCGGTGAGGAAAAGAAAGTTTCACTCGCAGACTTACTTTCAAAAGGGACCACACAGAGCATTCACCCTGCTGTGTCTTTCTCTAGTTTGTACTCCCAAGGTGCGTTAGAAGGGAGATACTTGAGTTGTTTCACTTACCACATGCTAGATGTTTAGCAAAAGAAGATCTTTACTGCCCTTGTTTCGGCATATGGTTGTCCTCAGCCGAACACTTCTCTCAGCTCCTAGAAGCGACGGGCGGTCCATCATGTACATCTTGGATCCCAGTGCAGACCTGTTTGTCCTAAGACACCAGAAATGCTTCCTACACTTAAAGCACCGCTTTGACAAACGCTGCCTGGAACCTGTTGCCTGCCTCTCTGTGTGACGAACAAAACAGTACCTTAGCTTGGGGCCAGTCCTCCTATATGTTTGGCTTACTCACCGACGATTGCTGAGGGATGAGCACCTAGCAGGGAGTGCAAGGCCACGTATGCCTCACGGGGTTGGGGGGGGGGAAATCACTTGTCATCACAAAGGCAATTCTGCAATGAAGAAAAGATAGGCCACTACACTGTTCATCAGTTAAACTTGAGGCCGCGTGTCGTCATTCCAGTGTGGTAAATAAACTTCCCATCACGCTTCAGTTTCCAAGTCGAGGGCACAGCGCCTTATGCTGCAGTGTCTGACTCCCTACTGGACGTTCAGCTGACCAACTACACCCTTTAGTGAGTAAACTTTGTGATACACTTTGTGATATGGGGTCGTGATTGTGGTGAAAGGATGAGCAAGTCATGGGTTAGTGAGGCCGGTTTGTACAATGTATCTCCAGAATACCTGGCTTTCAAGGGAGAGCCCGAAATTTTTCAGGCTACGCTGAAAGTCCAGTGGCCGCCTGGGGTAAATTGCATCACGTGCGAGTTCCCTGAAGGCGGGGTCGAATCACTGTACGTTTTGTGTGCTCTGGGTTCGGCGGAAATGCAGACACGTTTTGCATGAAGGAATGAACAGAACGCTGATAGCTGGCTCTTTCTAAGCTATCCCAACCTAGGTGTTTCTCTGACGCAGCCCTTCACTGCCCATGACTCGGCATCTAGCTGCTGCCAGCGGTGCATTGCTCACAACTCCCTGAAGACACAGGAGGCCCTTTTATCCGTTTCGGATCCTATTGCAGACCGGCGACTCAAGAGAGACCTGATATGCTTCCTAGGGTTCAAGAAACCCAGGGACTTAGGCTGCATGGGGTCTGTTGCATGCCTACCTCGTTCATGAGAAAACCTGAACAGTAGCTTAAGGCCAGAGGCCCCGTGTGCTTCTCCCCTTCCCTGAGGACAACCGAAGTAGGAGCACTTACCGAGGAACGGCAACATCCAATTTCCTTCCAGGAAATTCACTTGTCATCACAGAGGCAACTGTGCAACAACACTGTTTCCCAGGGAGAACTGAGCCCGCAGCTCTCTAAATCCCAATGAAGAAAACAAAGTTTCCCTTCAAGCCTTAGTTTCAAAATGGACCGCAGACCATTCACCCTGTGGTTTCCGTCTCTCCATGCACGTCCAAGGTGCGCATAGCACGGAGATACTACAGTCGTTTCAACTTGCCGCATCCTAGCATTTGAACCAAAGACGCCCTTCACAGCCCTTCTTTCGGCCTATAGTTGCCCTCAACTGAGCTTCGCTCACAAGGCCCAGAAAGGACAGGCAGTCCGTCGTTCACATCTTGGATCCTAGTGCAGACCCCCGTGTCCTAAGACGCCAGAAACGCTTCCTAGATTTAAAGCACCGCTCTGACAAACGCTGCCGTGAGCCTGCGGCCCGCCTATGTCTGTGACGAGAGAAGTAGAACGTTGGCCTGAGGCGAGTCGTCCAGGGTTGTGGGCGTACTCACGAACAATTTTGGAGGGATGAGGACGTGGCAGGAATTGAAAGCCAAGTGTTCTTTCGTGGAGGATAACTAGTCCTCCCAAAGACGACTGTGCAGCAAAGAGAAGATGGGCAACAACAGTGTTTAGCAGGTAATCCTGGGGCCGCAAACTCTCTACTTTGCAATGAGGAAAATCAACGTTCCCAGGAAACCTCAATTTCCAGCAGCACAAAGCAGCGTATTAACAAGTCGCATCGCACTCTCTCTTGTACATCCCGTGGACACAGTGGCTCGTGACACTAGAAACCATTGCCATGCTGGGAGTCCTGACTGTGGTGTAAGGATATCAAGGTGAGGGCTTAGTTAGGCCTAGGTGACAGTACTTCTCTAGACTATCTACCAGTTCGGGAAAACCCTGTAGGTTTCGAAGCCGGACTTAAAGTGTAGTTGCCGCTTGAGGTAGACGGACGTCGTGGAGCAGCTCCCAGGAGCAGTGGTAGGCTAATTGTATTTTCTCCTGCAGCTCACGGTTCCTCCAGAGCGCAGACACCCTTTGCATGAAGGAAGGCATGGAACGTTGATAACTGGGTTGCTTTCAAGCTATCGCAATCCAGGTGTCTAACCAACGAAGCCCTTCACTGCCCGTCAGTCGGCATCTAGCTGTTCCCGACGGTAGATGGCTCAAGGCTCCACGAAGACACAGGCAGTCCTTTCTCAGTACGTTTTGGAACCTAACACTGACAAGTGAGTCCAAAAGAGAGCTGATATGCTTCCTAGAGTTCACGAACCACAGGGACTAAGGCACTATGCAATCTGTTGCTTCCCTAAGTCTGTCATGAGAACACCTGGACGTTAGCTTGAGGCTAGAGGCCCCATGTGGTGGGCCCATTCCCTGAAGACTACTGAAGGATGACCACCTACCAAGGGATGGCAACCTCCAAGCTTCTTGCCTAGAAACTCACATCATCACGATGGCAATTGTGTTACGAAGAGAAGCTGTGCAGCAACAGCGTTTCTTGGGGAGAATTGAGCCTGTGGCTCTGTAAATGCCGGTGAGGAAAAGAAAGTTTCACTCGCAGCCTTACTTTCAAAAGGGACCACACAGAGCATTCACCCTGCTGTGTCTTTCTCTAGTTTGTACTCCCAAGGTGCGTTAGAAGGGAGATACTTGAGTTGTTTCACTTACCACATGCTAGATGTTTAGCAAAAGAAGATCTTTACTGCCCTTGTTTCGGCATATGGTTGTCCTCAGCCGAACACTTCTCTCAGCTCCTAGAAGCGACGGGCGGTCCATCGTGTACATCTTGGATCCCAGTGCAGACCTGTTTGTCCTAAGACACCAGAAATGCTTCCTACACTTAAAGCACCGCTTTGACAAACGCTGCCTGGAACCTGTTGCCTGCCTCTCTGTGTGACGAACAAAACAGTACCTTAGCTTGGGGCCAGTCCTCCTATATGTTTGGCTTACTCACCGACGATTGCTGAGGGATGAGCACCTAGCAGGGAGTGCAAGGCCACGTATGCCTCACGGGGTTGGGGGGGGGAAATCACTTGTCCTCACAAAGGCAATTCTGCAATGAAGAAAAGATAGGCCACTACACTGTTCATCAGTTAACCTTGAGGCCGCGTGTCGTCATTCCAGTGTGGTAAATAAACTTCCCATCACGCTTCAGTTTCCAAGTCGAGGGCACAGCGCCTTATGCTGCAGTGTCTGACTCCCTACTGGACGTTCAGCTGACCAACTACACCCTTTAGTGAGTAAACTTTGTGATACACTTTGTGATATGGGGTCGTGATTGTGGTGAAAGGATGAGCAAGTCATGGGTTAGTGAGGCCGGTTTGTACAATGTATCTCCAGAATACCTGGCTTTCAAGGGAGAGCCCGAAATTTTTCAGGCTACGCTGAAAGTCCAGTGGCCGCCTGGGGTAAATTGCATCACGTGCGAGTTCCCTGAAGGCGGGGTCGAATCACTGTACGTTTTGTGTGCTCTGGGTTCGGCGGAAATGCAGACACGTTTTGCATGAAGGAATGAACAGAACGCTGATAGCTGGCTCTTTCTAAGCTATCCCAACCTAGGTGTTTCTCTGACGCAGCCCTTCACTGCCCATGACTCGGCATCTAGCTGCTGCCAGCGGTGCATTGCTCACAACTCCCTGAAGACACAGGAGGCCCTTTTATCCGTTTCGGATCCTATTGCAGACCGGCGACTCAAGAGAGACCTGATATGCTTCCTAGGGTTCAAGAAACCCAGGGACTTAGGCTGCATGGGGTCTGTTGCATGCCTACCTCGTTCATGAGAAAACCTGAACAGTAGCTTAAGGCCAGAGGCCCCGTGTGCTTCTCCCCTTCCCTGAGGACAACCGAAGTAGGAGCACTTACCGAGGAACGGCAACATCCAATTTCCTTCCAGGAAATTCACTTGTCATCACAGAGGCAACTGTGCAACAACACTGTTTCCCAGGGAGAACTGAGCCCGCAGCTCTCTAAATCCCAATGAGGAAAACAAAGTTTCCCTTCAAGCCTTAGTTTCAAAATGGACCGCAGACCATTCACCCTGTGGTTTCCGTCTCTCCATGGCACGTCCAAGGTGCGCATAGCACGGAGATACTACAGTCGTTTCAACTTGCCGCATCCTAGCATTTGAACCAAAGACGCCCTTCACAGCCCTTCTTTCGGCCTATAGTTGCCCTCAACTGAGCTTCGCTCACAAGGCCCAGAAAGGACGGGCAGTCCGTCGTTCACATCTTGGATCCTAGTGCAGACCCCCGTGTCCTAAGACGCCAGAAACGCTTCCTAGATTTAAAGCACCGCTCTGACAAATGCTGCCGTGAGCCTGCGGCCCGCCTATGTCTGTGACGAGAGAAGTAGAACGTTGGCCTGAGGCGAGTCGTCCAGGGTTGTGGGCGTACTCACGAACAATTTTGGAGGGATGAGGACGTGGCAGGAATTGAAAGCCAAGTGTTCTTTCGTGGAGGATAACTAGTCCTCCCAAAGACGACTGTGCAGCAAAGAGAAGATGGGCAACAACAGTGTTTAGCAGGTAATCCTGGGGCCACAAACTCTCTACTTTGCAATGAGGAAAATCAACGTTCCCAGGAAGCCTCAATTTCCAGCAGCACAAAGCAGCGTATTAACAAGTCGCATCGCACTCTCTCTTGTACATCCCGTGGACACAGTGGCTCGTGACACTAGAAACCATTGCCATGCTGGGAGTCCTGACTGTGGTGTAAGGATATCAAGGTGAGGGCTTAGTTAGGCCTAGGTGACAGTACTTCTCTAGACTATCTACCAGTTCGGGAAAACCCTGTAGGTTTCGAAGCCGGACTTAAAGTGTAGTTGCCGCTTGAGGTAGACGGACGTCGTGGAGCAGCTCCCAGGAGCAGTGGTAGGCTAATTGTATTTTCTCCTGCAGCTCACGGTTCCTCCAGAGCGCAGACACCCTTTGCATGAAGGAAGGCATGGAACGTTGATAACTGGGTTGCTTTCAAGCTATCGCAATCCAGGTGTCTAACCAACGAAGCCCTTCACTGCCCGTCAGTCGGCATCTAGCTGTTCCCGACGGTAGATGGCTCAAGGCTCCACGAAGACACAGGCAGTCCTTTCTCAGTACGTTTTGGAACCTAACGCTGACAAGTGAGTCCAAAAGAGAGCTGATATGCTTCCTAGAGTTCACGAACCACAGGGACTAAGGCTCTCTGCAATCTGTTGCTTCCCTAAGTCTGTCATGAGAACACCTGGACGTTAGCTTGAGGCTAGAGGCCCCATGTGGTGGGCCCATTCCCTGAAGACTACTGAAGGATGACCACCTACCAAGGGATGGCAACCTCCAAGCTTCTTGCCTAGAAACTCACATCATCACGATGGCAATTGTGTTACGAAGAGAAGCTGTGCAGCAACAGCGTTTCTTGGGGAGAATTGAGCCTGCGGCTCTGTAAATGCCGGTGAGGAAAAGAAAGTTTCACTCGCAGCCTTACTTTCAAAAGGGACCACACAGAGCATTCACCCTGCTGTGTCTTTCTCTAGTTTGTACTCCCAAGGTGCGTTAGAAGGGAGATACTTGAGTTGTTTCACTTACCACATGCTAGATGTTTAGCAAAAGAAGATCTTTACTGCCCTTGTTTCGGCATATGGTTGTCCTCAGCCGAACACTTCTCTCAGCTCCTAGAAGCGACGGGCGGTCCATCGTGTACATCTTGGATCCCAGTGCAGACCTGTTTGTCCTAAGACACCAGAAATGCTTCCTACACTTAAAGCACCGCTTTGACAAACGCTGCCTGGAACCTGTTGCCTGCCTCTCTGTGTGACGAACAAAACAGTACCTTAGCTTGGGGCCAGTCCTCCTATATGTTTGGCTTACTCACCAACGATTGCTGAGGGATGAGCACCTAGCAGGGAGTGCAAGGCCACGTATGCCTCACGGGGTTGGGGGGGGGGAAATCACTTGTCCTCACAAAGGCAATTCTGCAATGAAGAAAAGATAGGCCACTACACTGTTCATCAGTTAACCTTGAGGCCGCGTGTCGTCATTCCAGTGTGGTAAATAAACTTCCCATCACGCTTCAGTTTCCAAGTCGAGGGCACAGCGCCTTATGCTGCAGTGTCTGACTCCCTACTGGACGTTCAGCTGACCAACTACACCCTTTAGTGAGTAAACTTTGTGATACACTTTGTGATATGGGGTCGTGATTGTGGTGAAAGGATGAGCAAGTCATGGGTTAGTGAGGCCGGTTTGTACAATGTATCTCCAGAATACCTGGCTTTCAAGGGAGAGCCCGAAATTTTTCAGGCTACGCTGAAAGTCCAGTGGCCGCCTGGGGTAAATTGCATCACGTGCGAGTTCCCTGAAGGCGGGGTCGAATCACTGTACGTTTTGTGTGCTCTGGGTTCGGCGGAAATGCAGACACGTTTTGCATGAAGGAATGAACAGAACGCTGATAGCTGGCTCTTTCTAAGCTATCCCAACCTAGGTGTTTCTCTGACGCAGCCCTTCACTGCCCATGACTCGGCATCTAGCTGCTGCCAGCGGTGCATTGCTCACAACTCCCTGAAGACACAGGAGGCCCTTTTATCCGTTTCGGATCCTATTGCAGACCGGCGACTCAAGAGAGACCTGATATGCTTCCTAGGGTTCAAGAAACCCAGGGACTTAGGCTGCATGGGGTCTGTTGCATGCCTACCTCGTTCATGAGAAAACCTGAACAGTAGCTTAAGGCCAGAGGCCCCGTGTGCTTCTCCCCTTCCCTGAGGACAACCGAAGTAGGAGCACTTACCGAGGAACGGCAACATCCAATTTCCTTCCAGGAAATTCACTTGTCATCACAGAGGCAACTGTGCAACAACACTGTTTCCCAGGGAGAGCTGAGCCCGCAGCTCTCTAAATCCCAATGAGGAAAACAAAGTTTCCCTTCAAGCCTTAGTTTCAAAGTGGACCGCAGACCATTCACCCTGTGGTTTCCGTCTCTCCATGGCACGTCCAAGGTGCGCATAGCACGGAGATACTACAGTCGTTTCAACTTGCCGCATCCTAGCATTTGAACCAAAGACGCCCTTCACAGCCCTTCTTTCGGCCTATAGTTGCCCTCAACTGAGCTTCGCTCACAAGGCCCAGAAAGGACGGGCAGTCCGTCATTTACATCTTGGATCCTAGTGCAGACCCCCGTGTCCTAAGACGCCAGAAACGCTTCCTAGATTTAAAGCACCGCTCTGACAAACGCTGCCGTCAGCCTGCGGCCCGCCTATGTCTGTGACGAGAGAAGTAGAACGTTGGCCTGAGGCGAGTCGTCCAGGGTTGTGGGCGTACTCACGAACAATTTTGGAGGGATGAGGACGTGGCAGGAATTGAAAGCCAAGTGTTCTTTCGTGGAGGATAACTAGTCCTCCCAAAGACGACTGTGCAGCAAAGAGAAGATGGGCAACAACAGTGTTTAGCAGGTAATCCTGGGGCCGCAAACTCTCTACTTTGCAATGAGGAAAATCAACGTTCCCAGGAAGCCTCAATTTCCAGCAGCACAAAGCAGCGTATTAACAAGTCGCATCGCACTCTCTCTTGTACATCCCGTGGACACAGTGGCTTGTGACACTAGAAACCATTGCCATGCTGGGAGTCCTGACTGTGGTGTAAGGATATCAAGGTGAGGGCTTAGTTAGGCCTAGGTGACAGTACTTCTCTAGACTATCTACCAGTTCGGGAAAACCCTGTAGGTTTCGAAGCCGGACTTAAAGTGTAGTTGCCGCTTGAGGTAGACGGACGTCGTGGAGCAGCTCCCAGGAGCAGTGGTAGGCTAATTGTATTTTCTCCTGCAGCTCACGGTTCCTCCAGAGCGCAGACACCCTTTGCATGAAGGAAGGCATGGAACGTTGATAACTGGGTTGCTTTCAAGCTATCGCAATCCAGGTGTCTAACCAACGAAGCCCTTCACTGCCCGTCAGTCGGCATCTAGCTGTTCCCGACGGTAGATGGCTCAAGGCTCCACGAAGACACAGGCAGTCCTTTCTCAGTACGTTTTGGAACCTAACGCTGACAAGTGAGTCCAAAAGAGAGCTGATATGCTTCCTAGAGTTCACGAACCACAGGGACTAAGGCACTATGCAATCTGTTGCTTCCCTAAGTCTGTCATGAGAACACCTGGACGTTAGCTTGAGGCTAGAGGCCCCATGTGGTGGACCCATTCCCTGAAGACTACTGAAGGATGACCACCTACCAAGGGATGGCAACCTCCAAGCTTCTTGCCTAGAAACTCACATCATCACAATGGCAATTGTGTTACGAAGAGAAGCTGTGCAGCAACAGCGTTTCTTGGGGAGAATTGAGCCTGCGGCTCTGTAAATGCCGGTGAGGAAAATAAAGTTTCACTCGCAGCCTTACTTTCAAAAGGGACCACACAGAGCATTCACCCTGCTGTGTCTTTCTCTAGTTTGTACTCCCAAGGTGCGTTAGAAGGGAGATACTTGAGTTGTTTCACTTACCACATGCTAGATGTTTAGCAAAAGAAGATCTTTACTGCCCTTGTTTCGGCATATGGTTGTCCTCAGCCAAACACTTCTCTCAGCTCCTAGAAGTGACGGGCGGTCCATCGTGTACATCTTGGATCCCAGTGCAGACCTGTTTGTCCTAAGACACCAGAAATGCTTCCTACACTTAAAGCACCGCTTTGACAAACGCTGCCTGGAACCTGTTGCCTGCCTCTCTGTGTGACGAACAAAACAGTACCTTAGCTTGGGGCCAGTCCTCCTATATGTTTGGCTTACTCACCGACGATTGCTGAGGGATGAGCACCTAGCAGGGAGTGCAAGGCCACGTATGCCTCACGGGGTTGGGGGGGGGAAATCACTTGTCCTCACAAAGGCAATTCTGCAATGAAGAAAAGATAGGCCACTACACTGTTCATCAGTTAACCTTGAGGCCGCGTGTCGTCATTCCAGTGTGGTAAATAAACTTCCCATCACGCTTCAGTTTCCAAGTCGAGGGCACAGCGCCTTATGCTGCAGTGTCTGACTCCCTACTGGACGTTCAGCTGACCAACTACACCCTTTAGTGAGTAAACTTTGTGATACACTTTGTGATATGGGGTCGTGATTGTGGTGAAAGGATGAGCAAGTCATGGGTTAGTGAGGCCGGTTTGTACAATGTATCTCCAGAATACCTGGCTTTCAAGGGAGAGCCCGAAATTTTTCAGGCTACGCTGAAAGTCCAGTGGCCGCCTGGGGTAAATTGCATCACGTGCGAGTTCCCTGAAGGCGGGGTCGAATCACTGTACGTTTTGTGTGCTCTGGGTTCGGCGGAAATGCAGACACGTTTTGCATGAAGGAATGAACAGAACGCTGATAGCTGGCTCTTTCTAAGCTATCCCAACCTAGGTGTTTCTCTGACGCAGCCCTTCACTGCCCATGACTCGGCATCTAGCTGCTGCCAGCGGTGCATTGCTCACAACTCCCTGAAGACACAGGAGGCCCTTTTATCCGTTTCGGATCCTATTGCAGACCGGCGACTCAAGAGAGACCTGATATGCTTCCTAGGGTTCAAGAAACCCAGGGACTTAGGCTGCATGGGGTCTGTTGCATGCCTACCTCGTTCATGAGAAAACCTGAACAGTAGCTTAAGGCCAGAGGCCCCGTGTGCTTCTCCCCTTCCCTGAGGACAACCGAAGTAGGAGCACTTACCGAGGAACGGCAACATCCAATTTCCTTCCAGGAAATTCACTTGTCATCACAGAGGCAACTGTGCAACAACACTGTTTCCCAGGGAGAGCTGAGCCCGCAGCTCTCTAAATCCCAATGAGGAAAACAAAGTTTCCCTTCAAGCCTTAGTTTCAAAGTGGACTGCAGACCATTCACCCTGTGGTTTCCGTCTCTCCATGGCACGTCCAAGGTGCGCATAGCACGGAGATACTACAGTCGTTTCAACTTGCCGCATCCTAGCATTTGAACCAAAGACGCCCTTCACAGCCCTTCTTTCGGCCTATAGTTGCCCTCAACTGAGCTTCGCTCACAAGGCCCAGAAAGGACGGGCAGTCCGTCGTTCACATCTTGGATCCTAGTGCAGACCCCCGTGTCCTAAGACGCCAGAAACGCTTCCTAGATTTAAAGCACCGCTCTGACAAACGCTGCCGTGAGCCTGCGGCCCGCCTATGTCTGTGACGAGAGAAGTAGAACGTTGGCCTGAGGCGAGTCGTCCAGGGTTGTGGGCGTACTCACGAACAATTTTGGAGGGATGAGGACGTGGCAGGAATTGAAAGCCAAGTGTTCTTTCGTGGAGGATAACTAGTCCTCCCAAAGACGACTGTGCAGCAAAGAGAAGATGGGCAACAACAGTGTTTAGCAGGTAATCCTGGGGCCGCAAACTCTCTACTTTGCAATGAGGAAAATCAACGTTCCCAGGAAGCCTCAATTTCCAGCAGCACAAAGCAGCGTATTAACAAGTCGCATCGCACTCTCTCTTGTACATCCCGTGGACACAGTGGCTCGTGACACTAGAAACCATTGCCATGCTGGGAGTCCTGACTGTGGTGTAAGGATATCAAGGTGAGGGCTTAGTTAGGCCTAGGTGACAGTACTTCTCTAGACTATCTACCAGTTCGGGAAAACCCTGTAGGTTTCGAAGCCGGACTTAAAGTGTAGTTGCCGCTTGAGGTAGACGGACGTCGTGGAGCAGCTCCCAGGAGCAGTGGTAGGCTAATTGTATTTTCTCCTGCAGCTCACGGTTCCTCCAGAGCGCAGACACCCTTTGCATGAAGGAAGGCATGGAACGTTGATAACTGGGTTGCTTTCAAGCTATCGCAATCCAGGTGTCTAACCAACGAAGCTCTTCACTGCCCGTCAGTCGGCATCTAGCTGTTCCCGACGGTAGATGGCTCAAGGCTCCACGAAGACACAGGCAGTCCTTTCTCAGTACGTTTTGGAACCTAACGCTGACAAGTGAGTCCAAAAGAGAGCTGATATGCTTCCTAGAGTTCACGAACCACAGGGACTAAGGCTCTATGCAATCTGTTGCTTCGCTAAGTCTGTCATGAGAACACCTGGACGTTAGCTTGAGGCTAGAGGCCCCATGTGGTGGGCCCATTCCCTGAAGACTACTGAAGGATGACCACCTACCAAGGGATGGCAACCTCCAAGCTTCTTGCCTAGAAACTCACATCATCACGATGGCAATTGTGTTACGAAGAGAAGCTGTGCAGCAACAGCGTTTCTTGGGGAGAATTGAGCCTGCGGCTCTGTAAATGCCGGTGAGGAAAAGAAAGTTTCACTCGCAGCCTTACTTTCAAAAGGGACCACACAGAGCATTCACCCTGCTGTGTCTTTCTCTAGTTTGTACTCCCAAGGTGCGTTAGAAGGGAGATACTTGAGTTGTTTCACTTACCACATGCTAGATGTTTAGCAAAAGAAGATCTTTACTGCCCTTGTTTCGGCATACGGTTGTCCTCAGCCGAACACTTCTCTCAGCTCCTAGAAGCGACGGGCGGTCCATCGTGTACAGCTTGGATCCCAGTGCAGACCTGTTTGTCCTAAGACACCAGAAATGCTTCCTACACTTAAAGCACCGCTTTGACAAACGCTGCCTGGAACCTGTTGCCTGCCTCTCTGTGTGACGAACAAAACAGTACCTTAGCTTGGGGCCAGTCCTCTTATATGTTTGGCTTACTCACCGACGATTGCTGAGGGATGAGCACCTAGCAGGGAGTGCAAGGCCACGTATGCCTCACGGGGTTGGGGGGGGAAATCACTTGTCCTCACAAAGGCAATTCTGCAATGAAGAAAAGATAGGCCACTACACTGTTCATCAGTTAACCTTGAGGCCGCGTGTCGTCATTCCAGTGTGGTAAATAAACTTCCCATCACGCTTCAGTTTCCAAGTCGAGGGCACAGCGCCTTATGCTGCAGTGTCTGACTCCCTACTGGACGTTCAGCTGACCAACTACACCCTTTATTGAGTAAACTTTGTGATACACTTTGTGATATGGGGTCGTGATTGTGGTGAAAGGATGAGCAAGTCATGGGTTAGTGAGGCCGGTTTGTACAATGTATCTCCAGAATACCTGGCTTTCAAGGGAGAGCCCGAAATTTTTCAGGCTACGCTGAAAGTCCAGTGGCCGCCTGGGGTAAATTGCATCACGTGCGAGTTCCCTGAAGGCGGGGTCGAATCACTGTACGTTTTGTGTGCTCTGGGTTCGGCGGAAATGCAGACACGTTTTGCATGAAGGAATGAACAGAACGCTGATAGCTGGCTCTTTCTAAGCTATCCCAACCTAGGTGTTTCTCTGACGCAGCCCTTCACTGCCCATGACTCGGCATCTAGCTGCTGCCAGCGGTGCATTGCTCACAACTCCCTGAAGACACAGGAGGCCCTTTTATCCGTTTCGGATCCTATTGCAGACCGGCGACTCAAGAGAGACCTGATATGCTTCCTAGGGTTCAAGAAACCCAGGGACTTAGGCTGCATGGGGTCTGTTGCATGCCTACCTCGTTCATGAGAAAACCTGAACAGTAGCTTAAGGCCAGAGGCCCCGTGTGCTTCTCCCCTTCCCTGAGGACAACCGAAGTAGGAGCACTTACCGAGGAACGGCAACATCCAATTTCCTTCCAGGAAATTCACTTGTCATCACAGAGGCAACTGTGCAACAACACTGTTTCCCAGGGAGAACTGAGCCCGCAGCTCTCTAAATCCCAATGAGGAAAACAAAGTTTCCCTTCAAGCCTTAGTTTCAAAATGGACCGCAGACCATTCACCCTGTGGTTTCCGTCTCTCCATGGCACGTCCAAGGTGCGCATAGCACGGAGATACTACAGTCGTTTCAACTTGCCGCATCCTAGCATTTGAACCAAAGACGCCCTTCACAGCCCTTCTTTCGGCCTATAGTTGCCCTCAACTGAGCTTCGCTCACAAGGCCCAGAAAGGACGGGCAGTCCGTCGTTCACATCTTGGATCCTAGTGCAGACCCCCGTGTCCTAAGACGCCAGAAACGCTTCCTAGATTTAAAGCACCGCTCTGACAAACGCTGCCGTGAGCCTGCGGCCCGCCTATGTCTGTGACGAGAGAAGTAGAACGTTGGCCTGAGGCGAGTCGTCCAGGGTTGTGGGCGTACTCACGAACAATTTTGGAGGGATGAGGACGTGGCAGGAATTGAAAGCCAAGTGTTCTTTCGTGGAGGATAACTAGTCCTCCCAAAGACGACTGTGCAGCAAAGAGAAGATGGGCAACAACAGTGTTTAGCAGGTAATCCTGGGGCCGCAAACTCTCTACTTTGCAATGAGGAAAATCAACGTTCCCAGGAAGCCTCAATTTCCAGCAGCACAAAGCAGCGTATTAACAAGTCGCATCGCACTCTCTCTTGTACATCCCGTGGACACAGTGGCTCGTGACACTAGAAACCATTGCCATGCTGGGAGTCCTGACTGTGGTGTAAGGATATCAAGGTGAGGGCTTAGTTAGGCCTAGGTGACAGTACTTCTCTAGACTATCTACCAGTTCGGGAAAACCCTGTAGGTTTCGAAGCCGGACTTAAAGTGTAGTTGCCGCTTGAGGTAGACGGACGTCGTGGAGCAGCTCCCAGGAGCAGTGGTAGGCTAATTGTATTTTCTCCTGCAGCTCACGGTTCCTCCAGAGCGCAGACACCCTTTGCATGAAGGAAGGCATGGAACGTTGATAACTGGGTTGCTTTCAAGCTATCGCAATCCAGGTGTCTAACCAACGAAGCCCTTCACTGCCCGTCAGTCGGCATCTAGCTGTTCCCGACGGTAGATGGCTCAAGGCTCCACGAAGACACAGGCAGTCCTTTCTCAGTACGTTTTGGAACCTAACGCTGACAAGTGAGTCCAAAAGAGAGCTGATATGCTTCCTAGAGTTCACGAACCACAGGGACTAAGGCTCTATGCAATCTGTTGCTTCGCTAAGTCTGTCATGAGAACACCTGGACGTTAGCTTGAGGCTAGAGGCCCCATGTGGTGGGCCCATTCCCTGAAGACTACTGAAGGATGACCACCTACCAAGGGATGGCAACCTCCAAGCTTCTTGCCTAGAAACTCACATCATCACGATGGCAATTGTGTTACGAAGAGAAGCTGTGCAGCAACAGCGTTTCTTGGGGAGAATTGAGCCTGCGGCTCTGTAAATGCCGGTGAGGAAAAGAAAGTTTCACTCGCAGCCTTACTTTCAAAAGGGACCACACAGAGCATTCACCCTGCTGTGTCTTTCTCTAGTTTGTACTCCCAAGGTGCGTTAGAAGGGAGATACTTGAGTTGTTTCACTTACCACATGCTAGATGTTTAGCAAAAGAAGATCTTTACTGCCCTTGTTTCGGCATACGGTTGTCCTCAGCCGAACACTTCTCTCAGCTCCTAGAAGCGACGGGCGGTCCATCGTGTACATCTTGGATCCCAGTGCAGACCTGTTTGTCCTAAGACACCAGAAATGCTTCCTACACTTAAAGCACCGCTTTGACAAACGCTGCCTGGAACCTGTTGCCTGCCTCTCTGTGTGACGAACAAAACAGTACCTTAGCTTGGGGCCAGTCCTCCTATATGTTTGGCTTACTCACCGACGATTGCTGAGGGATGAGCACCTAGCAGGGAGTGCAAGGCCACGTATGCCTCACGGGGTTGGGGGGGGGAAATCACTTGTCCTCACAAAGGCAATTCTGCAATGAAGAAAAGATAGGCCACTACACTGTTCATCAGTTAACCTTGAGGCCGCGTGTCGTCATTCCAGTGTGGTAAATAAACTTCCCATCACGCTTCAGTTTCCAAGTCGAGGGCACAGCGCCTTATGCTGCAGTGTCTGACTCCCTACTGGACGTTCAGCTGACCAACTACACCCTTTAGTGAGTAAACTTTGTGATACACTTTGTGATATGGGGTCGTGATTGTGGTGAAAGGATGAGCAAGTCATGGGTTAGTGAGGCCGGTTTGTACAATGTATCTCCAGAATACCTGGCTTTCAAGGGAGAGCCCGAAATTTTTCAGGCTACGCTGAAAGTCCAGTGGCCGCCTGGGGTAAATTGCATCACGTGCGAGTTCCCTGAAGGCGGGGTCGAATCACTGTACGTTTTGTGTGCTCTGGGTTCGGCGGAAATGCAGACACGTTTTGCATGAAGGAATGAACAGAACGCTGATAGCTGGCTCTTTCTAAGCTATCCCAACCTAGGTGTTTCTCTGACGCAGCCCTTCACTGCCCATGACTCGGCATCTAGCTGCTGCCAGCGGTGCATTGCTCACAACTCCCTGAAGACACAGGAAGCCCTTTTATCCATTTCGGATCCTATTGCAGACCGGTGACTCAAGAGAGACCTGATATGCTTCCTAGGGTTCAAGAAACCCAGGGACTTAGGCTGCATGGGGTCTGTTGCATGCCTACCTCGTTCATGAGAAAACCTGAACAGTAGCTTAACGCCAGAGGCCCCGTGTGCTTCTCCCCTTCCCTGAGGACAACCGAAGTAGGAGCACTTACCGAGGAACGGCAACATCCAATTTCCTTCCAGGAAATTCACTTGTCATCACAGAGGCAACTGTGCAACAACACTGTTTCCCAGGGAGAACTGAGCCCGCAGCTCTCTAAATCCCAATGAGGAAAATAAAGTTTCCCTTCAAGCCTTAGTTTCAAAATGGACCGCAGACCATTCACCCTGTGGTTTCCGTCTCTCCATGGCACGTCCAAGGTGCGCATAGCACGGAGATACTACAGTCGTTTCAACTTGCCGCATCCTAGCATTTGAACCAAAGACGCCCTTCACAGCCCTTCTTTCGGCCTATAGTTGCCCTCAACTGAGCTTCGCTCACAAGGCCCAGAAAGGACGGGCAGTCCGTCGTTTACATCTTGGATCCTAGTGCAGACCCCCGTGTCCTAAGACGCCAGAAACGCTTCCTAGATTTAAAGCACCGCTCTGACAAACGCTGCCGTCAGCCTGCGGCCCGCCTATGTCTGTGACGAGAGAAGTAGAACGTTGGCCTGAGGCGAGTCGTCCAGGGTTGTGGGCGTACTCACGAACAATTTTGGAGGGATGAGGACGTGGCAGGAATTGAAAGCCAAGTGTTCTTTCGTGGAGGATAACTAGTCCTCCCAAAGACGACTGTGCAGCAAAGAGAAGATGGGCAACAACAGTGTTTAGCAGGTAATCCTGGGGCCGCAAACTCTCTACTTTGCAATGAGGAAAATCAACGTTCCCAGGAAGCCTCAATTTCCAGCAGCACAAAGCAGCGTATTAACAAGTCGCATCGCACTCTCTCTTGTACATCCCGTGGACACAGTGGCTCGTGACACTAGAAACCATTGCCATGCTGGGAGTCCTGACTGTGGTGTAAGGATATCAAGGTGAGGGCTTAGTTAGGCCTAGGTGACAGTACTTCTCTAGACTATCTACCAGTTCGGGAAAACCCTGTAGGTTTCGAAGCCGGACTTAAAGTGTAGTTGCCGCTTGAGGTAGACGGACGTCGTGGAGCAGCTCCCAGGAGCAGTGGTAGGCTAATTGTATTTTCTCCTGCAGCTCACGGTTCCTCCAGAGCGCAGACACCCTTTGCATGAAGGAAGGCATGGAACGTTGATAACTGGGTTGCTTTCAAGCTATCGCAATCCAGGTGTCTAACCAACGAAGCCCTTCACTGCCCGTCAGTCGGCATCTAGCTGTTCTCGACGGTAGATGGCTCAAGGCTCCACGAAGACACAGGCAGTCCTTTCTCAGTACGTTTTGGAACCTAACGCTGACAAGTGAGTCCAAAAGAGAGCTGATATGCTTCCTAGAGTTCACGAACCACAGGGACTAAGGCTCTATGCAATCTGTTGCTTCGCTAAGTCTGTCATGAGAACACCTGGACGTTAGCTTGAGGCTAGAGGCCCCATGTGGTGGGCCCATTCCCTGAAGACTACTGAAGGATGACCACCTACCAAGGGATGGCAACCTCCAAGCTTCTTGCCTAGAAACTCACATCATCACGATGGCAATTGTGTTACGAAGAGAAGCTGTGCAGCAACAGCGTTTCTTGGGGAGAATTGAGCCTGCGGCTCTGTAAATGCCGGTGAGGAAAAGAAAGTTTCACTCGCAGACTTACTTTCAAAAGGGACCACACAGAGCATTCACCCTGCTGTGTCTTTCTCTAGTTTGTACTCCCAAGGTGCGTTAGAAGGGAGATACTTGAGTTGTTTCACTTACCACATGCTAGATGTTTAGCAAAAGAAGATCTTTACTGCCCTTGTTTCGGCATATGGTTGTCCTCAGCCGAACACTTCTCTCAGCTCCTAGAAGCGACGGGCGGTCCATCGTGTACATCTTGGATCCCAGTGCAGACCTGTTTGTCCTAAGACACCAGAAATGCTTCCTACACTTAAAGCACCGCTTTGACAAACGCTGCCTGGAACCTGTTGCCTGCCTCTCTGTGTGACGAACAAAACAGTACCTTAGCTTGGGGCCAGTCCCCCTATATGTTTGGCTTACTCACCGACGATTGCTGAGGGATGAGCACCTAGCAGGGAGTGCAAGGCCACGTATGCCTCACGGGGTTGGGGGGGGGAAATCACTTGTCCTCACAAAGGCAATTCTGCAATGAAGAAAAGATAGGCCACTACACTGTTCATCAGTTAACCTTGAGGCCGCGTGTCGTCATTCCAGTGTGGTAAATAAACTTCCCATCACGCTTCAGTTTCCAAGTCGAGGGCACAGCGCCTTATGCTGCAGTGTCTGACTCCCTACTGGACGTTCAGCTGACCAACTACACCCTTTAGTGAGTAAACTTTGTGATACACTTTGTGATATGGGGTCGTGATTGTGGTGAAAGGATGAGCAAGTCATGGGTTAGTGAGGCCGGTTTGTACAATGTATCTCCAGAATACCTGGCTTTCAAGGGAGAGCCCGAAATTTTTCAGGCTACGCTGAAAGTCCAGTGGCCGCCTGGGGTAAATTGCATCACGTGCGAGTTCCCTGAAGGCGGGGTCGAATCACTGTACGTTTTGTGTGCTCTGGGTTCGGCGGAAATGCAGACACGTTTTGCATGAAGGAATGAACAGAACGCTGATAGCTGGCTCTTTCTAAGCTATCCCAACCTAGGTGTTTCTCTGACGCAGCCCTTCACTGCCCATGACTTGGCATCTAGCTGCTGCCAGCGGTGCATTGCTCACAACTCCCTGAAGACACAGGAGGCCCTTTTATCCGTTTCGGATCCTATTGCAGACCGGTGACTCAAGAGAGACCTGATATGCTTCCTAGGGTTCAAGAAACCCAGGGACTTAGGCTGCATGGGGTCTGTTGCATGCCTACCTCGTTCATGAGAAAACCTGAACAGTAGCTTAAGGCCAGAGGCCCCGTGTGCTTCTCCCCTTCCCTGAGGACAACCGAAGTAGGAGCACTTACCGAGGAACGGCAACATCCAATTTCCTTCCAGGAAATTCACTTGTCATCACAGAGGCAACTGTGCAACAACACTGTTTCCCAGGGAGAACTGAGCCTGCAGCTCTCTAAATCCCAATGAGGAAAATAAAGTTTCCCTTCAAGCCTTAGTTTCAAAATGGACCGCAGACCATTCACCCTGTGGTTTCCATCTCTCCATGGCACGTCCAAGGTGCGCATAGCACGGAGATACTACAGTCGTTTCAACTTGCCGCATCCTAGCATTTGAACCAAAGACGCCCTTCACAGCCCTTCTTTCGGCCTATAGTTGCCGTCAACTGAGCTTCGCTCACAAGGCCCAGAAAGGACGGGCAGTCCGTCGTTTACATCTTGGATCCTAGTGCAGACCCCCGTGTCCTAAGACGCCAGAAACGCTTCCTAGATTTAAAGCACCGCTCTGACAAACGCTGCCGTGACCCTGCGGCCCGCCTATGTCTGTGACGAGAGAAGTAGAACGTTGGCCTGAGGCGAGTCGTCCAGGGTTGTGGGCGTACTCACGAACAATTTTGGAGGGATGAGGACGTGGCAGGAATTGAAAGCCAAGTGTTCTTTCGTGGAGGATAACTAGTCCTCCCAAAGACGACTGTGCAGCAAAGAGAAGATGGGCAACAACAGTGTTTAGCAGGTAATCCTGGGGCCGCAAACTCTCTACTTTGCAATGAGGAAAATCAACGTTCCCAGGAAGCCTCAATTTCCAGCAGCACAAAGCAGCGTATTAACAAGTCGCATCGCACTCTCTCTTGTACATCCCGTGGACACAGTGGCTCGTGACACTAGAAACCATTGCCATGCTGGGAGTCCTGACTGTGGTGTAAGGATATCAAGGTGAGGGCTTAGTTAGGCCTAGGTGACAGTACTTCTCTAGACTATCTACCAGTTCGGGAAAACCCTGTAGGTTTCGAAGCCGGACTTAAAGTGTAGTTGCCGCTTGAGGTAGACGGACGTCGTGGAGCAGCTCCCAGGAGCAGTGGTAGGCTAATTGTATTTTCTCCTGCAGCTCACGGTTCCTCCAGAGCGCAGACACCCTTTGCATGAAGGAAGGCATGGAACGTTGATAACTGGGTTGCTTTCAAGCTATCGCAATCCAGGTGTCTAAACAACGAAGCCCTTCACTGCCTGTCAGTCGGCATCTAGCTGTTCCCGACGGTAGATGGCTCAAGGCTCCACGAAGACACAGGCAGTCCTTTCTCAGTACGTTTTGGAACCTAACGCTGACAAGTGAGTCCAAAGACAGCTGATATGCTTCCTAGAGTTCACGAACCACAGGGACTAAGGCTCTATGCAATCTGTTGCTTCGCTAAGTCTGTCATGAGAACACCTGGACGTTAGCTTGAGGCTAGAGGCCCCATGTGGTGGGCCCATTCCCTGAAGACTACTGAAGGATGACCACCTACCAAGGGATGGCAACCTCCAAGCTTCTTGCCTAGAAACTCACATCATCACGATGGCAATTGTGTTACGAAGAGAAGCTGTGCAGCAACAGCGTTTCTTGGGGAGAATTGAGCCTGCGGCTCTGTAAATGCCGGTGAGGAAAATAAAGTTTCACTCGCAGCCTTACTTTCAAAAGGGACCACACAGAGCATTCACCCTGCTGTGTCTTTCTCTAGTTTGTACTCCCAAGGTGCGTTAGAAGGGAGATACTTGAGTTGTTTCACTTACCACATGCTAGATGTTTAGCAAAAGAAGATCTTTACTGCCCTTGTTTTGGCATATGGTTGTCCTCAGCTGAACACTTCTCTCAGCTCCTAGAAGCGACGGGCGGTCCATCGTGTACATCTTGGATCCCAGTGCAGACCTGTTTGTCCTAAGACACCAGAAATGCTTCCTACACTTAAAGCACCGCTTTGACAAACGCTGCCTGGAACCTGTTGCCTGCCTCTCTGTGTGACGAACAAAACAGTACCTTAGCTTGGGGCCAGTCCCCCTATATGTTTGGCTTACTCACCGACGATTGCTGAGGGATGAGCACCTAGCAGGGAGTGCAAGGCCACGTATGCCTCACGGGGTTGGGGGGGGGAAATCACTTGTCCTCACAAAGGCAATTCTGCAATGAAGAAAAGATAGGCCACTACACTGTTCATCAGTTAACCTTGAGGCCGCGTGTCGTCATTCCAGTGTGGTAAATAAACTTCCCATCACACTTCAGTTTCCAAGTCGAGGGCACAGCGCCTTATGCTGCAGTGTCTGACTCCCTACTGGACGTTCAGCTGACCAACTACACCCTTTAGTGAGTAAACTTTGTGATACACTTTGTGATATGGGGTCGTGATTGTGGTGAAAGGATGAGCAAGTCATGGGTTAGTGAGGCCGGTTTGTACAATGTATCTCCAGAATACCTGGCTTTCAAGGGAGAGCCCGAAATTTTTCAGGCTACGCTGAAAGTCCAGTGGCCGCCTGGGGTAAATTGCATCACGTGCGAGTTCCCTGAAGGCGGGGTCGAATCACTGTACGTTTTGTGTGCTCTGGGTTCGGCGGAAATGCAGACACGTTTTGCATGAAGGAATGAACAGAACGCTGATAGCTGGCTCTTTCTAAGCTATCCCAACCTAGGTGTTTCTCTGACGCAGCCCTTCACTGCCCATGACTCGGCATGTAGCTGCTGCCAGCGGTGCATTGCTCACAACTCCCTGAAGACACAGGAGGCCCTTTTATCCATTTCGGATCCTATTGCAGACCGGCGACTCAAGAGAGACCTGATATGCTTCCTAGGGTTCAAGAAACCCAGGGACTTAGGCTGCATGGGGTCTGTTGCATGCCTACCTCGTTCATGAGAAAACCTGAACAGTAGCTTAAGGCCAGAGGCCCCGTGTGCTTCTCCCCTTCCCTGAGGACAACCGAAGTAGGAGCACTTACCGAGGAACGGCAACATCCAATTTCCTTCCAGGAAATTCACTTGTCATCACAAAGGCAACTGTGCAACAACACTGTTTCCCAGGGAGAACTGAGCCCGCAGCTCTCTAAATCCCAATGAGGAAAACAAAGTTTCCCTTCAAGCCTTAGTTTCAAAATGGACCGCAGACCATTCACCCTGTGGTTTCCGTCTCTCCATGGCACGTCCAAGGTGCGCATAGCACGGAGATACTACAGTCGTTTCAACTTGCCGCATCCTAGCATTTGAACCAAAGACGCCCTTCACAGCCCTTCTTTCGGCCTATAGTTGCCGTCAACTGAGCTTCGCTCACAAGGCCCAGAAAGGACGGGCAGTCCGTCGTTTACATCTTGGATCCTAGTGCAGACCCCCGTGTCCTAAGACGCCAGAAACGCTTCCTAGATTTAAAGCACCGCTCTGACAAACGCTGCCGTCAGCCTGCGGCCCGCCTATGTCTGTGACGAGAGAAGTAGAACGTTGGCCTGAGGCGAGTCGTCCAGGGTTGTGGGCGTACTCACGAACAATTTTGGAGGGATGAGGACGTGGCAGGAATTGAAAGCCAAGTGTTCTTTCATGGAGGATAACTAGTCCTCCCAAAGACGACTGTGCAGCAAAGAGAAGATGGGCAACAACAGTGTTTAGCAGGTAATCCTGGGGCCGCAAACTCTCTACTTTGCAATGAGGAAAATCAACGTTCCCAGGAAGCCTCAATTTCCAGCAGCACAAAGCAGCGTATTAACAAGTCGCATCGCACTCTCTCTTGTACATCCCGTGGACACAGTGGCTCGTGACACTAGAAACCATTGCCATGCTGGGAGTCCTGACTGTGGTGTAAGGATATCAAGGTGAGGGCTTAGTTAGGCCTAGGTGACAGTACTTCTCTAGACTATCTACCAGTTCGGGAAAACCCTGTAGGTTTCGAAGCCGGACTTAAAGTGTAGTTGCCGCTTGAGGTAGACGGACGTCGTGGAGCAGCTCCCAGGAGCAGTGGTAGGCTAATTGTATTTTCTCCTGCAGCTCACGGTTCCTCCAGAGCGCAGACACCCTTTGCATGAAGGAAGGCATGGAACGTTGATAACTGGGTTGCTTTCAAGCTATCACAATCCAGGTGTCTAACCAACGAAGCCCTTCACTGCCCGTCAGTCGGCATCTAGCTGTTCCCGACGGTAGATGGCTCAAGGCTCCACGAAGACACAGGCAGTCCTTTCTCAGTACGTTTTGGAACCTAACGCTGACAAGTGAGTCCAAAAGAGAGCTGATATGCTTCCTAGAGTTCACGAACCACAGGGACTAAGGCTCTATGCAATCTGTTGCTTCGCTAAGTCTGTCATGAGAACACCTGGACGTTAGCTTGAGGCTAGAGGCCCCATGTGGTGGGCCCATTCCCTGAAGACTACTGAAGGATGACCACCTACCAAGGGATGGCAACCTCCAAGCTTCTTGCCTAGAAACTCACATCATCACGATGGCAATTGTGTTACGAAGAGAAGCTGTGCAGCAACAGCGTTTCTCGGGGAGAATTGAGCCTGCGGCTCTGTAAATGTCGGTGAGGAAAAGAAAGTTTCACTCGCAGCCTTACTTTCAAAAGGGACCACACAGAGCATTCACCCTGCTGTGTCTTTCTCTAGTTTGTACTCCCAAGGTGCGTTAGAAGGGAGATACTTGAGTTGTTTCACTTACCACATGCTAGATGTTTAGCAAAAGAAGATCTTTACTGCCCTTGTTTCGGCATATGGTTGTCCTCAGCCGAACACTTCTCTCAGCTCCTACAAGCGACGGGCGGTCCATCGTGTACATCTTGGATCCCAGTGCAGACCTGTTTGTCCTAAGACACCAGAAATGCTTCCTACACTTAAAGCACCGCTTTGACAAACGCTGCCTGGAACCTGTTGCCTGCCTCTCTGTGTGACGAACAAAACAGTACCTTAGCTTGGGGCCAGTCCCCCTATATGTTTGGCTTACTCACCGACGATTGCTGAGGGATGAGCACCTAGCAGGGAGTGCAAGGCCACGTATGCCTCACGGGGTTGGGGGGGGGAAATCACTTGTCCTCACAAAGGCAATTCTGCAATGAAGAAAAGATAGGCCACTACACTGTTCATCAGTTAACCTTGAGGCCGCGTGTCGTCATTCCAGTGTGGTAAATAAACTTCCCATCACGCTTCAGTTTCCAAGTCGTGGGCACAGCGCCTTATGCTGCAGTGTCTGACTCCCTACTGGACGTTCAGCTGACCAACTACACCCTTTAGTGAGTAAACTTTGTGATACACTTTGTGATATGGGGTCGTGATTGTGGTGAAAGGATGAGCAAGTCATGGGTTAGTGAGGCCGGTTTGTACAATGTATCTCCAGAATACCTGGCTTTCAAGGGAGAGCCCGAAATTTTTCAGGCTACGCTGAAAGTCCAGTGGCCGCCTGGGGTAAATTGCATCACATGCGAGTTCCCTGAAGGCGGGGTCGATTCACTGTACGTTTTGTGTGCTCTGGGTTCGGCGGAAATGCAGACACGTTTTGCATGAAGGAATGAACAGAACGCTGATAGCTGGCTCTTTCTAAGCTATCCCAACCTAGGTGTTTCTCTGACGCAGCCCTTCACTGCCCATGACTCGGCATCTAGCTGCTGCCAGCGGTGCATTGCTCACAACTCCCTGAAGACACAGGAGGCCCTTTTATCCGTTTCGGATCCTATTGCAGACCGGCGACTCAAGAGAGACCTGATATGCTTCCTAGGGTTCAAGAAACCCAGGGACTTAGGCTGCATGGGGTCTGTTGCATGCCTACCTCGTTCATGAGAAAACCTGAACAGTAGCTTAAGGCCAGAGGCCCCGTGTGCTTCTCCCCTTCCCTGAGGACAACCGAAGTAGGAGCACTTACCGAGGAACGGCAACATCCAATTTCCTTCCAGGAAATTCACTTGTCATCACAAAGGCAACTGTGCAACAACACTGTTTCCCAGGGAGAACTGAGCCCGCAGCTCTCTAAATCCCAATGAGGAAAATAAAGTTTCCCTTCAAGCCTTAGTTTCAAAACGGACTGCAGACCATTCACCCTGTGGTTTCCGTCTCTCCATGGCACGTCCAAGGTGCGCATAGCACGGAGATACTACAGTCGTTTCAACTTGCCGCATCCTAGCATTTGAACCAAAGACGCCCTTCACAGCCCTTCTTTCGGCCTATAGTTGCCCTCAACTGAGCTTCGCTCACAAGGCCCAGAAAGGACGGGCAGTCCGTCGTTCACATCTTGGATCCTAGTGCAGACCCCCGTGTCCTAAGACGCCAGAAACGCTTCCTAGATTTAAAGCACCGCTCTGACAAACGCTGCCGTGAGCCTGCGGCCCGCCTATGTCTGTGACGAGAGAAGTAGAACGTTGGCCTGAGGCGAGTCGTCCAGGGTTGTGGGCGTACTCACGAACAATTTTGGAGGGATGAGGACGTGGCAGGAATTGAAAGCCAAGTGTTCTTTCGTGGAGGATAACTAGTCCTCCCAAAGACGACTGTGCAGCAAAGAGAAGATGGGCAACAACAGTGTTTAGCAGGTAATCCTGGGGCCGCAAACTCTCTACTTTGCAATGAGGAAAATCAACGTTCCCAGGAAGCCTCAATTTCCAGCAGCACAAAGCAGCGTATTAACAAGTCGCATCGCACTCTCTCTTGTACATCCCGTGGACACAGTGGCTCGTGACACTAGAAACCATTGCCATGCTGGGAGTCCTGACTGTGGTGTAAGGATATCAAGGTGAGGGCTTAGTTAGGCCTAGGTGACAGTACTTCTCTAGACTATCTACCAGTTCGGGAAAACCCTGTAGGTTTCGAAGCCGGACTTAAAGTGTAGTTGCCGCTTGAGGTAGACGGACGTCGTGGAGCAGCTCCCAGGAGCAGTGGTAGGCTAATTGTATTTTCTCCTGCAGCTCACGGTTCCTCCAGAGCGCAGACACCCTTTGCATGAAGGAAGGCATGGAACGTTGATAACTGGGTTGCTTTCAAGCTATCGCAATCCAGGTGTCTAACCAACGAAGCCCTTCACTGCCCGTCAGTCGGCATCTAGCTGTTCCCGACGGTAGATGGCTCAAGGCTCCACGAAGACACAGGCAGTCCTTTCTCAGTACGTTTTGGAACCTAACGCTGACAAGTGAGTCCAAAAGAGAGCTGATATGCTTCCTAGAGTTCACGAACCACAGGGACTAAGGCTCTATGCAATCTGTTGCTTCGCTAAGTCTGTCA
The DNA here is from genome assembly GCF_039906515.1 of Pseudorca crassidens. NCBI lineage: Eukaryota > Metazoa > Chordata > Mammalia > Artiodactyla > Delphinidae > Pseudorca > Pseudorca crassidens. Next base: position 47,998,615 of record NC_090305.1, read on the forward strand.
TGAGAACACCTGGATGTTAGCTTGAGGCTAGAGGCCCCATGTGGTGGGCCCATTCCCTGAAGACTACTGAAGGATGACCACCTACCAAGGGATGACAACCTCCAAGCTTCTTGCCTAGAAACTCACATCATCACGATGGCAATTGTGTTACGAAGAGAAGCTGTGCAGCAACAGCGTTTCTTGGGGAGAATTGAGCCTGCGGCTCTGTAAATGCCGGTGAGGAAAAGAAAGTTTCACTCGCAGCCTTACTTTCAAAAGGGACCACACAGAGCATTCACCCTGCTGTGTCTTTCTCTAGTTTGTACTCCCAAGGTGCGTTAGAAGGGAGATACTTGAGTTGTTTCACTTACCACATGCTAGATGTTTAGCAAAAGAAGATCTTTACTGCCCTTGTTTCGGCATATGGTTGTCCTCAGCCGAACACTTCTCTCAGCTCCTAGAAGCGACGGGCGGTCCATCGTGTACATCTTGGATCCCAGTGCAGACCTGTTTGTCCTAAGACACCAGAAATGCTTCCTACACTTAAAGCACCGCTTTGACAAACGCTGCCTGGAACCTGTTGCCTGCCTCTCTGTGTGACGAACAAAACAGTACCTTAGCTTGGGGCCAGTCCCCCTATATGTTTGGCTTACTCACCGACGATTGCTGAGGGATGAGCACCTAGCAGGGAGTGCAAGGCCACGTATGCCTCACGGGGTTGGGGGGGGGAAATCACTTGTCCTCACAAAGGCAATTCTGCAATGAAGAAAAGATAGGCCACTACACTGTTCATCAGTTAACCTTGAGGCCGCGTGTCGTCATTCCAGTGTGGTAAATAAACTTCCCATCACGCTTCAGTTTCCAAGTCGAGGGCACAGCGCCTTATGCTGCAGTGTCTGACTCCCTACTGGACGTTCAGCTGACCAACTACACCCTTTAGTGAGTAAACTTTGTGATACACTTTGTGATATGGGGTCGTGATTGTGGTGAAAGGATGAGCAAGTCATGGGTTAGTGAGGCCGGTTTGTACAATGTATCTCCAGAATACCTGGCTTTCAAGGGAGAGCCCGAAATTTTTCAGGCTACGCTGAAAGTCCAGTGGCCGCCTGGGGTAAATTGCATCACGTGCGAGTTCCCTGAAGGCGGGGTCGATTCACTGTACGTTTTGTGTGCTCTGGGTTCGGCGGAAATGCAGACACGTTTTGCATGAAGGAATGAACAGAACGCTGATAGCTGGCTCTTTCTAAGCTATCCCAACCTAGGTGTTTCTCTGACGCAGCCCTTCACTGCCCATGACTCGGCATCTAGCTGCTGCCAGCGGTGCATTGCTCACAACTCCCTGAAGACACAGGAGGCCCTTTTATCCGTTTCGGATCCTATTGCAGACCGGCGACTCAAGAGAGACCTGATATGCTTCCTAGGGTTCAAGAAACCCAGGGACTTAGGCTGCATGGGGTCTGTTGCATGCCTACCTCGTTCATGAGAAAACCTGAACAGTAGCTTAAGGCCAGAGGCCCCGTGTGCTTCTCCCCTTCCCTGAGGACAACCGAAGTAGGAGCACTTACCGAGGAACGGCAACATCCAATTTCCTTCCAGGAAATTCACTTGTCATCACAAAGGCAACTGTGCAACAACACTGTTTCCCAGGGAGAACTGAGCCCGCAGCTCTCTAAATCCCAATGAGGAAAATAAAGTTTCCCTTCAAGCCTTAGTTTCAAAATGGACCGCAGACCATTCACCCTGTGGTTTCCGTCTCTCCATGGCACGTCCAAGGTGCGCATAGCACGGAGATACTACAGTCGTTTCAACTTGCCGCATCCTAGCATTTGAACCAAAGACGCCCTTCACAGCCCTTCTTTCGGCCTATAGTTGCCCTCAACTGAGCTTCGCTCACAAGGCCCAGAAAGGACGGGCAGTCCGTCGTTCACATCTTGGATCCTAGTGCAGACCCCCGTGTCCTAAGACGCCAGAAACGCTTCCTAGATTTAAAGCACCGCTCTGACAAACGCTGCCGTGAGCCTGCGGCCCGCCTATGTCTGTGACGAGAGAAGTAGAACGTTGGCCTGAGGCGAGTCGTCCAGGGTTGTGGGCGTACTCACGAACAATTTTGGAGGGATGAGGACGTGGCAGGAATTGAAAGCCAAGTGTTCTTTCGTGGAGGATAACTAGTCCTCCCAAAGACGACTGTGCAGCAAAGAGAAGATGGGCAACAACAGTGTTTAGCAGGTAATCCTGGGGCCGCAAACTCTCTACTTTGCAATGAGGAAAATCAACGTTCCCAGGAAGCCTCAATTTCCAGCAGCACAAAGCAGCGTATTAACAAGTCGCATCGCACTCTCTCTTGTACATCCCGTGGACACAGTGGCTCGTGACACTAGAAACCATTGCCATGCTGGGAGTCCTGACTGTGGTGTAAGGATATCAAGGTGAGGGCTTAGTTAGGCCTAGGTGACAGTACTTCTCTAGACTATCTACCAGTTCGGGAAAACCCTGTAGGTTTCGAAGCCGGACTTAAAGTGTAGTTGCCGCTTGAGGTAGACGGACGTCGTGGAGCAGCTCCCAGGAGCAGTGGTAGGCTAATTGTATTTTCTCCTGCAGCTCACGGTTCCTCCAGAGCGCAGACACCCTTTGCATGAAGGAAGGCATGGAACGTTGATAACTGGGTTGCTTTCAAGCTATCGCAATCCAGGTGTCTAACCAACGAAGCCCTTCACTGCCCGTCAGTCGGCATCTAGCTGTTCCCGACGGTAGATGGCTCAAGGCTCCACGAAGACACAGGCAGTCCTTTCTCAGTACGTTTTGGAACCTAACGCTGACAAGTGAGTCCAAAAGAGAGCTGATATGCTTCCTAGAGTTCACGAACCACAGGGACTAAGGCTCTATGCAATCTGTTGCTTCGCTAAGTCTGTCATGAGAACACCTGGACGTTAGCTTGAGGCTAGAGGCCCCATGTGGTGGGCCCATTCCCTGAAGACTACTGAAGGATGACCACCTACCAAGGGATGACAACCTCCAAGCTTCTGGCCTAGAAACTCACATCATCACGATGGCAATTGTGTTACGAAGAGAAGCTGTGCAGCAACAGCGTTTCTCGGGGAGAATTGAGCCTGCGGCTCTGTAAATGCCGGTGAGGAAAAGAAAGTTTCACTCGCAGCCTTACTTTCAAAAGGGACCACACAGAGCATTCACCCTGCTGTGTCTTTCTCTAGTTTGTACTCCCAAGGTGCGTTAGAAGGGAGATACTTGAGTTGTTTCACTTACCACATGCTAGATGTTTAGCAAAAGAAGATCTTTACTGCCCTTGTTTCGGCATATGGTTGTCCTCAGCCGAACACTTCTCTCAGCTCCTAGAAGCGACGGGCGGTCCATCGTGTACATCTTGGATCCCAGTGCAGACCTGTTTGTCCTAAGACACCAGAAATGCTTCCTACACTTAAAGCACCGCTTTGACAAACGCTGCCTGGAACCTGTTGCCTGCCTCTCTGTGTGACGAACAAAACAGTACCTTAGCTTGGGGCCAGTCCCCCTATATGTTTGGCTTACTCACCGACGATTGCTGAGGGATGAGCACCTAGCAGGGAGTGCAAGGCCACGTATGCCTCACGGGGTTGGGGGGGGGGAAATCACTTGTCCTCACAAAGGCAATTCTGCAATGAAGAAAAGATAGGCCACTACACTGTTCATCAGTTAACCTTGAGGCCGCGTGTCGTCATTCCAGTGTGGTAAATAAACTTCCCATCACGCTTCAGTTTCCAAGTCGAGGGCACAGCGCCTTATGCTGCAGTGTCTGACTCCCTACTGGACGTTCAGCTGACCAACTACACCCTTTAGTGAGTAAACTTTGTGATACACTTTGTGATATGGGGTCGTGATTGTGGTGAAAGGATGAGCAAGTCATGGGTTAGTGAGGCCGGTTTGTACAATGTATCTCCAGAATACCTGGCTTTCAAGGGAGAGCCCGAAATTTTTCAGGCTACGCTGAAAGTCCAGTGGCCGCCTGGGGTAAATTGCATCACGTGCGAGTTCCCTGAAGGCGGGGTCGATTCACTGTACGTTTTGTGTGCTCTGGGTTCGGCGGAAATGCAGACACGTTTTGCATGAAGGAATGAACAGAACGCTGATAGCTGGCTCTTTCTAAGCTATCCCAACCTAGGTGTTTCTCTGACGCAGCCCTTCACTGCCCATGACTCGGCATCTAGCTGCTGCCAGCGGTGCATTGCTCACAACTCCCTGAAGACACAGGAGGCCCTTTTATCCGTTTCGGATCCTATTGCAGACCGGCGACTCAAGAGAGACCTGATATGCTTCCTAGGGTTCAAGAAACCCAGGGACTTAGGCTGCATGGGGTCTGTTGCATGCCTACCTCGTTCATGAGAAAACCTGAACAGTAGCTTAAGGCCAGAGGCCCCGTGTGCTTCTCCCCTTCCCTGAGGACAACCGAAGTAGGAGCACTTACCGAGGAACGGCAACATCCAATTTCCTTCCAGGAAATTCACTTGTCATCACAAAGGCAACTGTGCAACAACACTGTTTCCCAGGGAGAACTGAGCCCGCAGCTCTCTAAATCCCAATGAGGAAAATAAAGTTTCCCTTCAAGCCTTAGTTTCAAAACGGACCGCAGACCATTCACCCTGTGGTTTCCGTCTCTCCATGGCACGTCCAAGGTGCGCATAGCACGGAGATACTACAGTCGTTTCAACTTGCCGCATCCTAGCATTTGAACCAAAGACGCCCTTCACAGCCCTTCTTTCGGCCTATAGTTGCCCTCAACTGAGCTTCGCTCACAAGGCCCAGAAAGGACGGGCAGTCCGTCGTTCACATCTTGGATCCTAGTGCAGACCCCCGTGTCCTAAGACGCCAGAAACGCTTCCTAGATTTAAAGCACCGCTCTGACAAACGCTGCCGTCAGCCTGCGGCCCGCCTATGTCTGTGACGAGAGAAGTAGAACGTTGGCCTGAGGCGAGTCGTCCAGGGTTGTGGGCGTACTCACGAACAATTTTGGAGGGATGAGGACGTGGCAGGAATTGAAAGCCAAGTGTTCTTTCGTGGAGGATAACTAGTCCTCCCAAAGACGACTGTGCAGCAAAGAGAAGATGGGCAACAACAGTGTTTAGCAGGTAATCCTGGGGCCGCAAACTCTCTACTTTGTAATGAGGAAAATCAACGTTCCCAGGAAGCCTCAATTTCCAGCAGCACAAAGCAGCGTATTAACAAGTCGCATCGCACTCTCTCTTGTACATCCCGTGGACACAGTGGCTCGTGACACTAGAAACCATTGCCATGCTGGGAGTCCTGACTGTGGTGTAAGGATATCAAGGTGAGGGCTTAGTTAGGCCTAGGTGACAGTACTTCTCTAGACTATCTACCAGTTCGGGAAAACCCTGTAGGTTTCGAAGCCGGACTTAAAGTGTAGTTGCCGCTTGAGGTAGACGGACGTCGTGGAGCAGCTCCCAGGAGCAGTGGTAGGCTAATTGTATTTTCTCCTGCAGCTCACGGTTCCTCCAGAGCGCAGACACCCTTTGCATGAAGGAAGGCATGGAACGTTGATAACTGGGTTGCTTTCAAGCTATCGCAATCCAGGTGTCTAACCAACGAAGCCCTTCACTGCCCGTCAGTCGGCATCTAGCTGTTCCCGACGGTAGATGGCTCAAGGCTCCACGAAGACACAGGCAGTCCTTTCTCAGTACGTTTTGGAACCTAACGCTGACAAGTGAGTCCAAAAGAGAGCTGATATGCTTCCTAGAGTTCACGAACCACAGGGACTAAGGCTCTATGCAATCTGTTGCTTCGCTAAGTCTGTCATGAGAACACCTGGACGTTAGCTTGAGGCTAGAGGCCCCATGTGGTGGGCCCATTCCCTGAAGACTACTGAAGGATGACCACCTACCAAGGGATGACAACCTCCAAGCTTCTTGCCTAGAAACTCACATCATCACGATGGCAATTGTGTTACGAAGAGAAGCTGTGCAGCAACAGCGTTTCTTGGGGAGAATTGAGCCTGCGGCTCTGTAAATGCCGGTGAGGAAAAGAAAGTTTCACTCGCAGCCTTACTTTCAAAAGGGACCACACAGAGCATTCACCCTGCTGTGTCTTTCTCTAGTTTGTACTCCCAAGGTGCGTTAGAAGGGAGATACTTGAGTTGTTTCACTTACCACATGCTAGATGTTTAGCAAAAGAAGATCTTTACTGCCCTTGTTTCGGCATATGGTTGTCCTCAGCCGAACACTTCTCTCAGCTCCTAGAAGCGACGGGCGGTCCATCGTGTACATCTTGGATCCCAGTGCAGACCTGTTTGTCCTAAGACACCAGAAATGCTTCCTACACTTAAAGCACCGCTTTGACAAACGCTGCCTGGAACCTGTTGCCTGCCTCTCTGTGTGACGAACAAAACAGTACCTTAGCTTGGGGCCAGTCCCCCTATATGTTTGGCTTACTCACCGACGATTGCTGAGGGATGAGCACCTAGCAGGGAGTGCAAGGCCACGTATGCCTCACGGGGTTGGCGGGGGTGGAAATCACTTGTCCTCACAAAGGCAATTCTGCAATGAAGAAAAGATAGGCCACTACACTGTTCATCAGTTAACCTTGAGGCCGCGTGTCGTCATTCCAGTGTGGTAAATAAACTTCCCATCACGCTTCAGTTTCCAAGTCGAGGGCACAGCGCCTTATGCTGCAGTGTCTGACTCCCTACTGGACGTTCAGCTGACCAACTACACCCTTTAGTGAGTAAACTTTGTGATACACTTTGTGATATGGGGTCGTGATTGTGGTGAAAGGATGAGCAAGTCATGGGTTAGTGAGGCCGGTTTGTACAATGTATCTCCAGAATACCTGGCTTTCAAGGGAGAGCCCGAAATTTTTCAGGCTACGCTGAAAGTCCAGTGGCCGCCTGGGGTAAATTGCATCACGTGCGAGTTCCCTGAAGGCGGGGTCGATTCACTGTACGTTTTGTGTGCTCTGGGTTCGGCGGAAATGCAGACACGTTTTGCATGAAGGAATGAACAGAACGCTGATAGCTGGCTCTTTCTAAGCTATCCCAACCTAGGTGTTTCTCTGACGCAGCCCTTCACTGCCCATGACTCGGCATCTAGCTGCTGCCAGCGGTGCATTGCTCACAACTCCCTGAAGACACAGGAGGCCCTTTTATCCGTTTCGGATCCTATTGCAGACCGGCGACTCAAGAGAGACCTGATATGCTTCCTAGGGTTCAAGAAACCCAGGGACTTAGGCTGCATGGGGTCTGTTGCATGCCTACCTCGTTCATGAGAAAACCTGAACAGTAGCTTAAGGCCAGAGGCCCCGTGTGCTTCTCCCCTTCCCTGAGGACAACCGAAGTAGGAGCACTTACCGAGGAACGGCAACATCCAATTTCCTTCCAGGAAATTCACTTGTCATCACAAAGGCAACTGTGCAACAACACTGTTTCCCAGGGAGAACTGAGCCCGCAGCTCTCTAAATCCCAATGAGGAAAATAAAGTTTCCCTTCAAGCCTTAGTTTCAAAATGGACCGCAGACCATTCACCCTGTGGTTTCCGTCTCTCCATGGCACGTCCAAGGTGCGCATAGCATGGAGATACTACAGTCGTTTCAACTTGCCGCATCCTAGCATTTGAACCAAAGACGCCCTTCACAGCCCTTCTTTCGGCCTATAGTTGCCCTCAACTGAGCTTCGCTCACAAGGCCCAGAAAGGACGGGCAGTCCGTCGTTCACATCTTGGATCCTAGTGCAGACCCCCGTGTCCTAAGACGCCAGAAACGCTTCCTAGATTTAAAGCACCGCTCTGACAAACGCTGCCGTGAGCCTGCGGCCCGCCTATGTCTGTGACGAGAGAAGTAGAACGTTGGCCTGAGGCGAGTCGTCCAGGGTTGTGGGCGTACTCACGAACAATTTTGGAGGGATGAGGACGTGGCAGGAATTGAAAGCCAAGTGTTCTTTCATGGAGGATAACTAGTCCTCCCAAAGACGACTGTGCAGCAAAGAGAAGATGGGCAACAACAGTGTTTAGCAGGTAATCCTGGGGCCGCAAACTCTCTACTTTGCAATGAGGAAAATCAACGTTCCCAGGAAGCCTCAATTTCCAGCAGCACAAAGCAGCGTATTAACAAGTCGCATCGCACTCTCTCTTGTACATCCCGTGGACACAGTGGCTCGTGACACTAGAAACCATTGCCATGCTGGGAGTCCTGACTGTGGTGTAAGGATATCAAGGTGAGGGCTTAGTTAGGCCTAGGTGACAGTACTTCTCTAGACTATCTACCAGTTCGGGAAAACCCTGTAGGTTTCGAAGCCGGACTTAAAGTGTAGTTGCCGCTTGAGGTAGACGGACGTCGTGGAGCAGCTCCCAGGAGCAGTGGTAGGCTAATTGTATTTTCTCCTGCAGCTCACGGTTCCTCCAGAGCGCAGACACCCTTTGCATGAAGGAAGGCATGGAACGTTGATAACTGGGTTGCTTTCAAGCTATCGCAATCCAGGTGTCTAACCAACGAAGCCCTTCACTGCCCGTCAGTCGGCATCTAGCTGTTCCCGACGGTAGATGGCTCAAGGCTCCACGAAGACACAGGCAGTCCTTTCTCAGTACGTTTTGGAACCTAACGCTGACAAGTGAGTCCAAAAGAGAGCTGATATGCTTCCTAGAGTTCACGAACCACAGGGACTAAGGCTCTATGCAATCTGTTGCTTCGCTAAGTCTGTCATGAGAACACCTGGACGTTAGCTTGAGGCTAGAGGCCCCATGTGGTGGGCCCATTCCCTGAAGACTACTGAAGGATGACCACCTACCAAGGGATGACAACCTCCAAGCTTCTTGCCTAGAAACTCACATCATCACGATGGCAATTGTGTTACGAAGAGAAGCTGTGCAGCAACAGCGTTTCTTGGGGAGAATTGAGCCTGCGGCTCTGTAAATGCCGGTGAGGAAAAGAAAGTTTCACTCGCAGCCTTACTTTCAAAAGGGACCACACAGAGCATTCACCCTGCTGTGTCTTTCTCTAGTTTGTACTCCCAAGGTGCGTTAGAAGGGAGATACTTGAGTTGTTTCACTTACCACATGCTAGATGTTTAGCAAAAGAAGATCTTTACTGCCCTTGTTTCGGCATATGGTTGTCCTCAGCCGAACACTTCTCTCAGCTCCTAGAAGCGACGGGCGGTCCATCGTGTACATCTTGGATCCCAGTGCAGACCTGTTTGTCCTAAGACACCAGAAATGCTTCCTACACTTAAAGCACCGCTTTGACAAACGCTGCCTGGAACCTGTTGCCTGCCTCTCTGTGTGACGAACAAAACAGTACCTTAGCTTGGGGCCAGTCCCCCTATATGTTTGGCTTACTCACCGACGATTGCTGAGGGATGAGCACCTAGCAGGGAGTGCAAGGCCACGTATGCCTCACGGGGTTGGGGGGGGTGGAAATCACTTGTCCTCACAAAGGCAATTCTGCAATGAAGAAAAGATAGGCCACTACACTGTTCATCAGTTAACCTTGAGGCCGCGTGTCGTCATTCCAGTGTGGTAAATAAACTTCCCATCACGCTTCAGTTTCCAAGTCGAGGGCACAGCGCCTTATGCTGCAGTGTCTGACTCCCTACTGGACGTTCAGCTGACCAACTACACCCTTTAGTGAGTAAACTTTGTGATACACTTTGTGATATGGGGTCGTGATTGTGGTGAAAGGATGAGCAAGTCATGGGTTAGTGAGGCCGGTTTGTACAATGTATCTCCAGAATACCTGGCTTTCAAGGGAGAGCCCGAAATTTTTCAGGCTACGCTGAAAGTCCAGTGGCCGCCTGGGGTAAATTGCATCACGTGCGAGTTCCCTGAAGGCGGGGTCGAATCACTGTACGTTTTGTGTGCTCTGCGTTCGGCGGAAATGCAGACACGTTTTGCATGAAGGAATGAACAGAACGCTGATAGCTGGCTCTTTCTAAGCTATCCCAACCTAGGTGTTTCTCTGACGCAGCCCTTCACTGCCCATGACTCGGCATCTAGCTGCTGCCAGCGGTGCATTGCTCACAACTCCCTGAAGACACAGGAGGCCCTTTTATCCATTTCGGATCCTATTGCAGACCGGCGACTCAAGAGAGACCTGATATGCTTCCTAGGGTTCAAGAAACCCAGGGACTTAGGCTGCATGGGGTCTGTTGCATGCCTACCTCGTTCATGAGAAAACCTGAACAGTAGCTTAAGGCCAGAGGCCCCGTGTGCTTCTCCCCTTCCCTGAGGACAACCGAAGTAGGAGCACTTACCGAGGAACGGCAACATCCAATTTCCTTCCAGGAAATTCACTTGTCATCACAAAGGCAACTGTGCAACAACACTGTTTCCCAGGGAGAACTGAGCCCGCAGCTCTCTAAATCCCAATGAGGAAAATAAAGTTTCCCTTCAAGCCTTAGTTTCAAAACGGACCGCAGACCATTCACCCTGTGGTTTCCGTCTCTCCATGGCACGTCCAAGGTGCGCATAGCACGGAGATACTACAGTCGTTTCAACTTGCCGCATCCTAGCATTTGAACCAAAGACGCCCTTCACAGCCCTTCTTTCGGCCTATAGTTGCCCTCAACTGAGCTTCGCTCACAAGGCCCAGAAAGGACGGGCAGTCCGTCGTTCACATCTTGGATCCTAGTGCAGACCCCCGTGTCCTAAGACGCCAGAAACGCTTCCTAGATTTAAAGCACCGCTCTGACAAACGCTGCCGTCAGCCTGCGGCCCGCCTATGTCTGTGACGAGAGAAGTAGAACGTTGGCCTGAGGCGAGTCGTCCAGGGTTGTGGGCGTACTCACGAACAATTTTGGAGGGATGAGGACGTGGCAGGAATTGAAAGCCAAGTGTTCTTTCGTGGAGGATAACTAGTCCTCCCAAAGACGACTGTGCAGCAAAGAGAAGATGGGCAACAACAGTGTTTAGCAGGTAATCCTGGGGCCGCAAACTCTCTACTTTGCAATGAGGAAAATCAACGTTCCCAGGAAGCCTCAATTTCCAGCAGCACAAAGCAGCGTATTAACAAGTCGCATCGCACTCTCTCTTGTACATCCCGTGGACACAGTGGCTCGTGACACTAGAAACCATTGCCATGCTGGGAGTCCTGACTGTGGTGTAAGGATATCAAGGTGAGGGCTTAGTTAGGCCTAGGTGACAGTACTTCTCTAGACTATCTACCAGTTCGGGAAAACCCTGTAGGTTTCGAAGCCGGACTTAAAGTGTAGTTGCCGCTTGAGGTAGACGGACGTCGTGGAGCAGCTCCCAGGAGCAGTGGTAGGCTAATTGTATTTTCTCCTGCAGCTCACGGTTCCTCCAGAGCGCAGACACCCTTTGCATGAAGGAAGGCATGGAACGTTGATAACTGGGTTGCTTTCAAGCTATCGCAATCCAGGTGTCTAACCAACGAAGCCCTTCACTGCCCGTCAGTCGGCATCTAGCTGTTCCCGACGGTAGATGGCTCAAGGCTCCACGAAGACACAGGCAGTCCTTTCTCAGTACGTTTTGGAACCTAACGCTGACAAGTGAGTCCAAAAGAGAGCTGATATGCTTCCTAGAGTTCACGAACCACAGGGACTAAGGCTCTATGCAATCTGTTGCTTCGCTAAGTCTGTCATGAGAACACCTGGACGTTAGCTTGAGGCTAGAGGCCCCATGTGGTGGGCCCATTCCCTGAAGACTACTGAAGGATGACCACCTACCAAGGGATGGCAACCTCCAAGCTTCTTGCCTAGAAACTCACATCATCACGATGGCAATTGTGTTACGAAGAGAAGCTGTGCAGCAACAGCGTTTCTTGGGGAGAATTGAGCCTGCGGCTCTGTAAATGCCGGTGAGGAAAAGAAAGTTTCACTCGCAGCCTTACTTTCAAAAGGGACCACACAGAGCATTCACCCTGCTGTGTCTTTCTCTAGTTTGTACTCCCAAGGTGCGTTAGAAGGGAGATACTTGAGTTGTTTCACTTACCACATGCTAGATGTTTAGCAAAAGAAGATCTTTACTGCCCTTGTTTCGGCATATGGTTGTCCTCAGCCGAACACTTCTCTCAGCTCCTAGAAGCGACGGGCGGTCCATCGTGTACATCTTGGATCCCAGTGCAGACCTGTTTGTCCTAAGACACCAGAAATGCTTCCTACACTTAAAGCACCGCTTTGACAAACGCTGCCTGGAACCTGTTGCCTGCCTCTCTGTGTGACGAACAAAACAGTACCTTAGCTTGGGGCCAGTCCTCCTATATGTTTGGCTTACTCACCGACGATTGCTGAGGGATGAGCACCTAGCAGGGAGTGCAAGGCCACGTATGCCTCACGGGGTTGGGGGGGTGGAAATCACTTGTCCTCACAAAGGCAATTCTGCAATGAAGAAAAGATAGGCCACTACACTGTTCATCAGTTAACCTTGAGGCCGCGTGTCATCATTCCAGTGTGGTAAATAAACTTCCCATCACGCTTCAGTTTCCAAGTCGAGGGCACAGCGCCTTATGCTGCAGTGTCTGACTCCCTACTGGATGTTCAGCTGACCAACTACACCCTTTAGTGAGTAAACTTTGTGATACACTTTGTGATATGGGGTCGTGATTGTGATGAAAGGATGAGCAAGTCATGGGTTAGTGAGGCCGGTTTGTACAATGTATCTCCAGAATACCTGGCTTTCAAGGGAGAGCCCGAAATTTTTCAGGCTACGCTGAAAGTCCAGTGGCCGCCTGGGGTAAATTGCATCACGTGCGAGTTCCCTGAAGGCGGGGTCGAATCACTGTACGTTTTGTGTGCTCTGGGTTCGGCGGAAATGCAGACACGTTTTGCATGAAGGAATGAACAGAACGCTGATAGCTGGCTCTTTCTAAGCTATCCCAACCTAGGTGTTTCTCTGACGCAGCCCTTCACTGCCCATGACTCGGCATCTAGCTGCTGCCAGCGGTGCATTGCTCACAACTCCCTGAAGACACAGGAGGCCCTTTTATCCGTTTCGGATCCTATTTCAGACCGGCGACTCAAGAGAGACCTGATATGCTTCCTAGGGTTCAAGAAACCCAGGGACTTAGGCTGCATGGGGTCTGTTGCATGCCTACCTCGTTCATGAGAAAACCTGAACAGTAGCTTAAGGCCAGAGGCCCCGTGTGCTTCTCCCCTTCCCTGAGGACAACCGAAGTAGGAGCACTTACCGAGGAACGGCAACATCCAATTTCCTTCCAGGAAATTCACTTGTCATCACAAAGGCAACTGTGCAACAACACTGTTTCCCAGGGAGAACTGAGCCCGCAGCTCTCTAAATCCCAATGAGGAAAACAAAGTTTCCCTTCAAGACTTAGTTTCAAAATGGACCGCAGACCATTCACCCTGTGGCTTCCGTCTCTCCATGGCACGTCCAAGGTGCGCATAGCACAGAGATACTACAGTCGTTTCAACTTGCTGCATCCTAGCATTTGAACCAAAGACGCCCTTCACAGCCCTTCTTTCGGCCTATAGTTGCCCTCAACTGAGCTTCGCTCACAAGGCCCAGAAAGGACGGGCAGTCCGTCGTTCACATCTTGGATCCTAGTGCAGACCCCCGTGTCCTAAGACGCCAGAAACGCTTCCTAGATTTAAAGCACCGCTCTGACAAACGCTGCCGTGAGCCTGCGGCCCGCCTATGTCTGTGACGAGAGAAGTAGAACGTTGGCCTGAGGCGAGTCGTCCAGGGTTGTGGGCGTACTCACGAACAATTTTGGAGGGATGAGGACGTGGCAGGAATTGAAAGCCAAGTGTTCTTTCGTGGAGGATAACTAGTCCTCCCAAAGACGACTGTGCAGCAAAGAGAAGATGGGCAACAACAGTGTTTAGCAGGTAATCCTGGGGCCGCAAACTCTCTACTTTGCAATGAGGAAAATCAACGTTCCCAGGAAGCCTCAATTTCCAGCAGCACAAAGCAGCGTATTAACAAGTCGCATCGCACTCTCTCTTGTACATCCCGTGGACACAGTGGCTCGTGACACTAGAAACCATTGCCATGCTGGGAGTCCTGACTGTGGTGTAAGGATATCAAGGTGAGGGCTTAGTTAGGCCTAGGTGACAGTACTTCTCTAGACTATCTACCAGTTCGGGAAAACCCTGTAGGTTTCGAAGCCGGACTTAAAGTGTAGTTGCCGCTTGAGGTAGACGGACGTCGTGGAGCAGCTCCCAGGAGCAGTGGTAGGCTAATTGTATTTTCTCCTGCAGCTCACGGTTCCTCCAGAGCGCAGACACCCTTTGCATGAAGGAAGGCATGGAACGTTGATAACTGGGTTGCTTTCAAGCTATCGCAATCCAGGTGTCTAACCAACGAAGCCCTTCACTGCCCGTCAGTCGGCATCTAGCTGTTCCCGACGGTAGATGGCTCAAGGCTCCACGAAGACACAGGCAGTCCTTTCTCAGTACGTTTTGGAACCTAACGCTGACAAGTGAGTCCAAAAGAGAGCTGATATGCTTCCTAGAGTTCACGAACCACAGGGACTAAGTCTCTATGCAATCTGTTGCTTCGCTAAGTCTGTCATGAGAACACCTGGACGTTAGCTTGAGGCTAGAGGCCCCATGTGGTGGGCCCATTCCCTGAAGACTACTGAAGGATGACCACCTACCAAGGGATGGCAACCTCCAAGCTTCTTGCCTAGAAACTCACATCATCACGATGGCAATTGTGTTACGAAGAGAAGCTGTGCAGCAACAGCGTTTCTCGGGGAGAATTGAGCCTGCGGCGCTGTAAATGTCGGTGAGGAAAAGAAAGTTTCACTCGCAGCCTTACTTTCAAAAGGGACCACACAGAGCATTCACCCTGCTGTGTCTTTCTCTAGTTTGTACTCCCAAGGTGCGTTAGAAGGGAGATACTTGAGTTGTTTCACTTACCACATGCTAGATGTTTAGCAAAAGAAGATCTTTACTGCCCTTGTTTCGGCATATGGTTGTCCTCAGCCGAACACTTCTCTCAGCTCCTAGAAGCGACGGGCGGTCCATCGTGTACATCTTGGATCCCAGTGCAGACCTGTTTGTCCTAAGACACCAGAAATGCTTCCTACACTTAAAGCACCGCTTTGACAAACGCTGCCTGGAACCTGTTGCCTGCCTCTCTGTGTGACGAACAAAACAGTACCTTAGCTTGGGGCCAGTCCCCCTATATGTTTGGCTTACTCACCGACGATTGCTGAGGGATGAGCACCTAGCAGGGAGTGCAAGGCCACGTATGCCTCACCGGGTTGGGGGGGGGAAATCACTTGTCCTCACAAAGGCAATTCTGCAATGAAGAAAAGATAGGCCACTACACTGTTCATCAGTTAACCTTGAGGCCGCGTGTCGTCATTCCAGTGTGGTAAATAAACTTCCCATCACGCTTCAGTTTCCAAGTCGTGGGCACAGCGCCTTATGCTGCAGTGTCTGACTCCCTACTGGACGTTCAGCTGACCAACTACACCCTTTAGTGAGTAAACTTTGTGATACACTTTGTGATATGGGGTCGTGATTGTGGTGAAAGGATGAGCAAGTCATGGGTTAGTGAGGCCGGTTTGTACAATGTATCTCCAGAATACCTGGCTTTCAAGGGAGAGCCCGAAATTTTTCAGGCTACGCTGAAAGTCCAGTGGCCGCCTGGGGTAAATTGCATCACGTGCGAGTTCCCTGAAGGCGGGGTCGAATCACTGTACGTTTTGTGTGCTCTGGGTTCGGTGGAAATGCAGACACGTTTTGCATGAAGGAATGAACAGAACGCTGATAGCTGGCTCTTTCTAAGCTATCCCAACCTAGGTGTTTCTCTGACGCAGCCCTTCACTGCCCATGACTCGGCATCTAGCTGCTGCCAGCGGTGCATTGCTCACAACTCCCTGAAGACACAGGAGGCCCTTTTATCCGTTTCGGATCCTATTGCAGACCGGCGACTCAAGAGAGACCTGATATGCTTCCTAGGGTTCAAGAAACCCAGGGACTTAGGCTGCATGGGGTCTGTTGCATGCCTACCTCGTTCATGAGAAAACCTGAACAGTAGCTTAAGGCCAGAGGCCCCGTGTGCTTCTCCCCTTCCCTGAGGACAACCGAAGTAGGAGCACTTACCGAGGAACGGCAACATCCAATTTCCTTCCAGGAAATTCACTTGTCATCACAAAGGCAACTGTGCAACAACACTGTTTCCCAGGGAGAACTGAGCCCGCAGCTCTCTAAATCCCAATGAGGAAAATAAAGTTTCCCTTCAAGCCTTAGTTTCAAAATGGACCACAGACCATTCACCCTGTGGTTTCCGTCTCTCCATGGCACGTCCAAGGTGCGCATAGCACGGAGATACTACAGTCGTTTCAACTTGCCGCATCCTAGCATTTGAACCAAAGACGCCCTTCACAGCCCTTCTTTCGGCCTATAGTTGCCCTCAACTGAGCTTCGCTCACAAGGCCCAGAAAGGACGGGCAGTCCGTCGTTCACATCTTGGATCCTAGTGCAGACCCCCGTGTCCTAAGACGCCAGAAACGCTTCCTAGATTTAAAGCACCGCTCTGACAAACGCTGCCGTGAGCCTGCGGCCCGCCTATGTCTGTGACGAGAGAAGTAGAACGTTGGCCTGAGGCGAGTCGTCCAGGGTTGTGGGCGTACTCACGAACAATTTTGGAGGGATGAGGACGTGGCAGGAATTGAAAGCCAAGTGTTCTTTCGTGGAGGATAACTAGTCCTCCCAAAGACGACTGTGCAGCAAAGAGAAGATGGGCAACAACAGTGTTTAGCAGGTAATCCTGGGGCCGCAAACTCTCTACTTTGCAATGAGGAAAATCAACGTTCCCAGGAAGCCTCAATTTCCAGCAGCACAAAGCAGCGTATTAACAAGTCGCATCGCACTCTCTCTTGTACATCCCGTGGACACAGTGGCTCGTGACACTAGAAACCATTGCCATGCTGGGAGTCCTGACTGTGGTGTAAGGATATCAAGGTGAGGGCTTAGTTAGGCCTAGGTGACAGTACTTCTCTAGACTATCTACCAGTTCGGGAAAACCCTGTAGGTTTCGAAGCCGGACTTAAAGTGTAGTTGCCGCTTGAGGTAGACGGACGTCGTGGAGCAGCTCCCAGGAGCAGTGGTAGGCTAATTGTATTTTCTCCTGCAGCTCACGGTTCCTCCAGAGCGCAGACACCCTTTGCATGAAGGAAGGCATGGAACGTTGATAACTGGGTTGCTTTCAAGCTATCGCAATCCAGGTGTCTAACCAACGAAGCCCTTCACTGCCCGTCAGTCGGCATCTAGCTGTTCCCGACGGTAGATGGCTCAAGGCTCCACGAAGACACAGGCAGTCCTTTCTCAGTACGTTTTGGAACCTAACGCTGACAAGTGAGTCCAAAAGAGAGCTGATATGCTTCCTAGAGTTCACGAACCACAGGGACTAAGGCTCTATGCAATCTGTTGCTTCGCTAAGTCTGTCATGAGAACACCTGGACGTTAGCTTGAGGCTAGAGGCCCCATGTGGTGGGCCCATTCCCTGAAGACTACTGAAGGATGACCACCTACCAAGGGATGGCAACCTCCAAGCTTCTTGCCTAGAAACTCACATCATCACGATGGCAATTGTGTTACGAAGAGAAGCTGTGCAGCAACAGCGTTTCTTGGGGAGAATTGAGCCTGCGGCTCTGTAAATGCCGGTGAGGAAAAGAAAGTTTCACTCGCAGCCTTACTTTCAAAAGGGACCACACAGAGCATTCACCCTGCTGTGTCTTTCTCTAGTTTGTACTCCCAAGGTGCGTTAGAAGGGAGATACTTGAGTTGTTTCACTTACCACATGCTAGATGTTTAGCAAAAGAAGATCTTTACTGCCCTTGTTTCGGCATATGGTTGTCCTCAGCCAAACACTTCTCTCAGCTCCTAGAAGCGACGGGCGGTCCCTCGTGTACATCTTGGATCCCAGTGCAGACCTGTTTGTCCTAAGACACCAGAAATGCTTCCTACACTTAAAGCACCGCTTTGACAAACGCTGCCTGGAACCTGTTGCCTGCCTCTCTGTGTGACGAACAAAACAGTACCTTAGCTTGGGGCCAGTCCCCCTATATGTTTGGCTTACTCACCGACGATTGCTGAGGGATGAGCACCTAGCAGGGAGTGCAAGGCCACGTATGCCTCACGGGGTTGGGGGGGGGAAATCACTTGTCCTCACAAAGGCAATTCTGCAATGAAGAAAAGATAGGCCACTACACTGTTCATCAGTTAACCTTGAGGCCGCGTGTCGTCATTCCAGTGTGGTAAATAAACTTCCCATCACGCTTCAGTTTCCAAGTTGAGGGCTCAGCGCCTTATGCTACAGTGTCTGACTCCCTACTGGACGTTCAGCTGACCAACTACACCCTTTAGTGAGTAAACTTTGTGATACACTTTGTGATATGGGGTCGTGATTGTGGTGAAAGGATGAGCAAGTCATGGGTTAGTGAGGCCGGTTTGTACAATGTATCTCCAGAATACCTGGCTTTCAAGGGAGAGCCCGAAATTTTTCAGGCTACGCTGAAAGTCCAGTGGCCGCCTGGGGTAAATTGCATCACGTGCGAGTTCCCTGAAGGCGGGGTCGAATCACTGTACGTTTTGTGTGCTCTGGGTTCGGCAGAAATGCAGACACGTTTTGCATGAAGGAATGAACAGAACGCTGATAGCTGGCTCTTTCTAAGCTATCCCAACCTAGGTGTTTCTCTGACGCAGCCCTTCACTGCCCATGACTCGGCATCTAGCTGCTGCCAGCGGTGCATTGCTCACAACTCCCTGAAGACACAGGAGGCCCTTTTATCCGTTTCGGATCCTATTGCAGACCGGCGACTCAAGAGAGACCTGATATGCTTCCTAGGGTTCAAGAAACCCAGGGACTTAGGCTGCATGGGGTCTGTTGCATGCCTACCTCGTTCATGAGAAAACCTGAACAGTAGCTTAAGGCCAGAGGCCCCGTGTGCTTCTCCCCTTCCCTGAGGACAACCGAAGTAGGAGCACTTACCGAGGAACGGCAACATCCAATTTCCTTCCAGGAAATTCACTTGTCATCACAAAGGCAACTGTGCAACAACACTGTTTCCCAGGGAGAACTGAGCCCGCAGCTCTCTAAATCCCAATGAGGAAAATAAAGTTTCCCTTCAAGCCTTAGTTTCAAAATGGACCACAGACCATTCACCCTGTGGTTTCCGTCTCTCCATGGCACGTCCAAGGTGCGCATAGCACGGAGATACTACAGTCGTTTCAACTTGCCGCATCCTAGCATTTGAACCAAAGACGCCCTTCACAGCCCTTCTTTCGGCCTATAGTTGCCCTCAACTGAGCTTCGCTCACAAGGCCCAGAAAGGACGGGCAGTCCGTCGTTCACATCTTGGATCCTAGTGCAGACCCCCGTGTCCTAAGACGCCAGAAACACTTCCTAGATTTAAAGCACCGCTCTGACAAACGCTGCCGTGAGCCTGCGGCCCGCCTATGTCTGTGACGAGAGAAGTAGAACGTTGGCCTGAGGTGAGTCGTCCAGGGTTGTGGGCGTACTCACGAACAATTTTGGAGGGATGAGGACGTGGCAGGAATTGAAAGCCAAGTGTTCTTTCGTGGAGGATAACTAGTCCTCCCAAAGACGACTGTGCAGCAAAGAGAAGATGGGCAACAACAGTGTTTAGCAGGTAATCCTGGGGCCGCAAACTCTCTACTTTGCAATGAGGAAAATCAACGTTCCCAGGAAGCCTCAATTTCCAGCAGCACAAAGCAGCGTATTAACAAGTCGCATCGCACTCTCTCTTGTACATCCCGTGGACACAGTGACTCGTGACACTAGAAACCATTGCCATGCTGGGAGTCCTGACTGTGGTGTAAGGATATCAAGGTGAGGGCTTAGTTAGGCCTAGGTGACAGTACTTCTCTAGACTATCTACCAGTTCGGGAAAACCCTGTAGGTTTCGAAGCCGGACTTAAAGTGTAGTTGCCGCTTGAGGTAGACGGACGTCGTGGAGCAGCTCCCAGGAGCAGTGGTAGGCTAATTGTATTTTCTCCTGCAGCTCACGGTTCCTCCAGAGCGCAGACACCCTTTGCATGAAGGAAGGCATGGAACGTTGATAACTGGGTTGCTTTCAAGCTATCGCAATCCAGGTGTCTAACCAACGAAGCCCTTCACTGCCCGTCAGTCGGCATCTAGCTGTTCCCGACGGTAGATGGCTCAAGGCTCCACGAAGACACAGGCAGTCCTTTCTCAGTACGTTTTGGAACCTAACGCTGACAAGTGAGTCCAAAAGAGAGCTGATATGCTTCCTAGAGTTCACGAACCACAGGGACTAAGGCTCTATGCAATCTGTTGCTTCGCTAAGTCTGTCATGAGAACACCTGGACGTTAGCTTGAGGCTAGAGGCCCCATGTGGTGGGCCCATTCCCTGAAGACTACTGAAGGATGACCACCTACCAAGGGATGGCAACCTCCAAGCTTCTTGCCTAGAAACGCACATCATCACGATGGCAATTGTGTTACAAAGAGAAGCTGTGCAGCAACAGCGTTTCTTGGGGAGAATTGAGCCTGCGGCTCTGTAAATGCCGGTGAGGAAAAGAAAGTTTCACTCGCAGCCTTACTTTCAAAAGGGACCACACAGAGCATTCACCCTGCTGTGTCTTTCTCTAGTTTGTACTCCCAAGGTGCGTTAGAAGGGAGATACTTGAGTTGTTTCACTTACCACATGCTAGATGTTTAGCAAAAGAAGATCTTTACTGCCCTTGTTTCGGCATATGATTGTTCTCAGCCGAACACTTCTCTCAGCTCCTAGAAGCGACGGGCGGTCCATCGTGTACATCTTGGATCCCAGTGCAGACCTGTTTGTCCTAAGACACCAGAAATGCTTCCTACACTTAAAGCACCGCTTTGACAAACGCTGCCTGGAACCTGTTGCCTGCCTCTCTGTGTGACGAACAAAACAGTACCTTAGCTTGGGGCCAGTCCTCCTATATGTTTGGCTTACTCACCGACGATTGCTGAGGGATGAGCACCTAGCAGGGAGTGCAAGGCCACGTATGCCTCACGGGGTTGGGGGGGGGAAATCACTTGTCCTCACAAAGGCAATTCTGCAATGAAGAAAAGATAGGCCACTACACTGTTCATCAGTTAACCTTGAGGCCGCGTGTCGTCATTCCAGTGTGGTAAATAAACTTCCCATCACGCTTCAGTTTCCAAGTCGAGGGCACAGCGCCTTATGCTGCAGTGTCTGACTCCCTACTGGACGTTCAGCTGACCAACTACACCCTTTAGTGAGTAAACTTTGTGATACACTTTGTGATATGGGGTCGTGATTGTGGTGAAAGGATGAGCAAGTCATGGGTTAGTGAGGCCGGTTTGTACAATGTATCTCCAGAATACCTGGCTTTCAAGGGAGAGCCCGAAATTTTTCAGGCTACGCTGAAAGTCCAGTGGCCGCCTGGGGTAAATTGCATCACGTGCGAGTTCCCTGAAGGCGGGGTCGATTCACTGTACGTTTTGTGTGCTCTGGGTTCGGCGGAAATGCAGACACGTTTTGCATGAAGGAATGAACAGAACGCTGATAGCTGGCTCTTTCTAAGCTATCCCAACCTAGGTGTTTCTCTGACGCAGCCCTTCACTGCCCATGACTCGGCATCTAGCTGCTGCCAGCGGTGCATTGCTCACAACTCCCTGAAGACACAGGAGGCCCTTTTATCCATTTCGGATCCTATTGCAGACCGGCGACTCAAGAGAGACCTGATATGCTTCCTAGGGTTCAAGAAACCCAGGGACTTAGGCTGCATGGGGTCTGTTGCATGCCTACCTCGTTCATGAGAAAACCTGAACAGTAGCTTAAGGCCAGAGGCCCCGTGTGCTTCTCCCCTTCCCTGAGGACAACCGAAGTAGGAGCACTTACCGAGGAACGGCAACATCCAATTTCCTTCCAGGAAATTCACTTGTCATCACAAAGGCAACTGTGCAACAACACTGTTTCCCAGGGAGAACTGAGCCCGCAGCTCTCTAAATCCCAATGAGGAAAATAAAGTTTCCCTTCAAGCCTTAGTTTCAAAATGGACCGCAGACCATTCACCCTGTGGTTTCCATCTCTCCATGGCACGTCCAAGGTGCGCATAGCACAGAGATACTACAGTCGTTTCAACTTGCCGCATCCTAGCATTTGAACCAAAGACGCCCTTCACAGCCCTTCTTTCGGCCTATAGTTGCCCTCAACTGAGCTTCGCTCACAAGGCCCAGAAAGGACGGGCAGTCTGTCGTTTACATCTTGGATCCTAGTGCAGACCCCCGTGTCCTAAGACGCCAGAAACGCTTCCTAGATTTAAAGCACCGCTCTGACAAACGCTGCCGTGAGCCTGCGGCCCGCCTATGTCTGTGACGAGAGAAGTAGAACGTTGGCCTGAGGCGAGTCGTCCAGGGTTGTGGGCGTACTCACGAACAATTTTGGAGGGATGAGGACGTGGCAGGAATTGAAAGCCAAGTGTTCTTTCGTGGAGGATAACTAGTCCTCCCAAAGACGACTGTGCAGCAAAGAGAAGATGGGCAACAACAGTGTTTAGCAGGTAATCCTGGGGCCGCAAACTCTCTACTTTGCAATGAGGAAAATCAACGTTCCCAGGAAGCCTCAATTTCCAGCAGCACAAAGCAGCGTATTAACAAGTCGCATCGCACTCTCTCTTGTACATCCCGTGGACACAGTGGCTCATGACACTAGAAACCATTGCCATGCTGGGAGTCCTGACTGTGGTGTAAGGATATCAAGGTGAGGGCTTAGTTAGGCCTAGGTGACAGTACTTCTCTAGACTATCTACCAGTTCGGGAAAACCCTGTAGGTTTCGAAGCCAGACTTAAAGTGTAGTTGCCGCTTGAGGTAGACGGACGTCGTGGAGCAGCTCCCAGGAGCAGTGGTAGGCTAATTGTATTTTCTCCTGCAGCTCACGGTTCCTCCAGAGCGCAGACACCCTTTGCATGAAGGAAGGCATGGAACGTTGATAACTGGGTTGCTTTCAAGCTATCGCAATCCAGGTGTCTAACCAACGAAGCCCTTCACTGCCCGTCAGTCGGCATCTAGCTGTTCCCGACGGTAGATGGCTCAAGGCTCCATGAAGACACAGGCAGTCCTTTCTCAGTACGTTTTGGAACCTAACGCTGACAAGTGAGTCCAAAAGAGAGCTGATATGCTTCCTAGAGTTCACGAACCACAGGGACTAAGGCTCTCTGCAATCTGTTGCTTCCCTAAGTCTGTCATGAGAATACCTGGACGTTAGCTTGAGGCTAGAGGCCCCATGTGGTGGGCCCATTCCCTGAAGACTACTGAAGGATGACCACCTACCAAGGGATGGCAACCTCCAAGCTTCTTGCCTAGAAACGCACATCATCACGATGGCAATTGTGTTACAAAGAGAAGCTGTGCAGCAACAGCGTTTCTTGGGGAGAATTGAGCCTGCGGCTCTGTAAATGCCGGTGAGGAAAAGAAAGTTTCACTCGCAGACTTACTTTCAAAAGGGACCACACAGAGCATTCACCCTGCTGTGTCTTTCTCTAGTTTGTACTCCCAAGGTGCGTTAGAAGGGAGATACTTGAGTTGTTTCACTTACCACATGCTAGATGTTTAGCAAAAGAAGATCTTTACTGCCCTTGTTTCGGCATATGGTTGTCCTCAGCCGAACACTTCTCTCAGCTCCTAGAAGCGACGGGCGGTCCATCATGTACATCTTGGATCCCAGTGCAGACCTGTTTGTCCTAAGACACCAGAAATGCTTCCTACACTTAAAGCACCGCTTTGACAAACGCTGCCTGGAACCTGTTGCCTGCCTCTCTGTGTGACGAACAAAACAGTACCTTAGCTTGGGGCCAGTCCTCCTATATGTTTGGCTTACTCACCGACGATTGCTGAGGGATGAGCACCTAGCAGGGAGTGCAAGGCCACGTATGCCTCACGGGGTTGGGGGGGGGGAAATCACTTGTCATCACAAAGGCAATTCTGCAATGAAGAAAAGATAGGCCACTACACTGTTCATCAGTTAAACTTGAGGCCGCGTGTCGTCATTCCAGTGTGGTAAATAAACTTCCCATCACGCTTCAGTTTCCAAGTCGAGGGCACAGCGCCTTATGCTGCAGTGTCTGACTCCCTACTGGACGTTCAGCTGACCAACTACACCCTTTAGTGAGTAAACTTTGTGATACACTTTGTGATATGGGGTCGTGATTGTGGTGAAAGGATGAGCAAGTCATGGGTTAGTGAGGCCGGTTTGTACAATGTATCTCCAGAATACCTGGCTTTCAAGGGAGAGCCCGAAATTTTTCAGGCTACGCTGAAAGTCCAGTGGCCGCCTGGGGTAAATTGCATCACGTGCGAGTTCCCTGAAGGCGGGGTCGAATCACTGTACGTTTTGTGTGCTCTGGGTTCGGCGGAAATGCAGACACGTTTTGCATGAAGGAATGAACAGAACGCTGATAGCTGGCTCTTTCTAAGCTATCCCAACCTAGGTGTTTCTCTGACGCAGCCCTTCACTGCCCATGACTCGGCATCTAGCTGCTGCCAGCGGTGCATTGCTCACAACTCCCTGAAGACACAGGAGGCCCTTTTATCCGTTTCGGATCCTATTGCAGACCGGCGACTCAAGAGAGACCTGATATGCTTCCTAGGGTTCAAGAAACCCAGGGACTTAGGCTGCATGGGGTCTGTTGCATGCCTACCTCGTTCATGAGAAAACCTGAACAGTAGCTTAAGGCCAGAGGCCCCGTGTGCTTCTCCCCTTCCCTGAGGACAACCGAAGTAGGAGCACTTACCGAGGAACGGCAACATCCAATTTCCTTCCAGGAAATTCACTTGTCATCACAGAGGCAACTGTGCAACAACACTGTTTCCCAGGGAGAACTGAGCCCGCAGCTCTCTAAATCCCAATGAAGAAAACAAAGTTTCCCTTCAAGCCTTAGTTTCAAAATGGACCGCAGACCATTCACCCTGTGGTTTCCGTCTCTCCATGCACGTCCAAGGTGCGCATAGCACGGAGATACTACAGTCGTTTCAACTTGCCGCATCCTAGCATTTGAACCAAAGACGCCCTTCACAGCCCTTCTTTCGGCCTATAGTTGCCCTCAACTGAGCTTCGCTCACAAGGCCCAGAAAGGACGGGCAGTCCGTCGTTCACATCTTGGATCCTAGTGCAGACCCCCGTGTCCTAAGACGCCAGAAACGCTTCCTAGATTTAAAGCACCGCTCTGACAAACGCTGCCGTGAGCCTGCGGCCCGCCTATGTCTGTGACGAGAGAAGTAGAACGTTGGCCTGAGGCGAGTCGTCCAGGGTTGTGGGCGTACTCACGAACAATTTTGGAGGGATGAGGACGTGGCAGGAATTGAAAGCCAAGTGTTCTTTCGTGGAGGATAACTAGTCCTCCCAAAGACGACTGTGCAGCAAAGAGAAGATGGGCAACAACAGTGTTTAGCAGGTAATCCTGGGGCCGCAAACTCTCTACTTTGCAATGAGGAAAATCAACGTTCCCAGGAAACCTCAATTTCCAGCAGCACAAAGCAGCGTATTAACAAGTCGCATCGCACTCTCTCTTGTACATCCCGTGGACACAGTGGCTCGTGACACTAGAAACCATTGCCATGCTGGGAGTCCTGACTGTGGTGTAAGGATATCAAGGTGAGGGCTTAGTTAGGCCTAGGTGACAGTACTTCTCTAGACTATCTACCAGTTCGGGAAAACCCTGTAGGTTTCGAAGCCGGACTTAAAGTGTAGTTGCCGCTTGAGGTAGACGGACGTCGTGGAGCAGCTCCCAGGAGCAGTGGTAGGCTAATTGTATTTTCTCCTGCAGCTCACGGTTCCTCCAGAGCGCAGACACCCTTTGCATGAAGGAAGGCATGGAACGTTGATAACTGGGTTGCTTTCAAGCTATCGCAATCCAGGTGTCTAACCAACGAAGCCCTTCACTGCCCGTCAGTCGGCATCTAGCTGTTCCCGACGGTAGATGGCTCAAGGCTCCACGAAGACACAGGCAGTCCTTTCTCAGTACGTTTTGGAACCTAACACTGACAAGTGAGTCCAAAAGAGAGCTGATATGCTTCCTAGAGTTCACGAACCACAGGGACTAAGGCACTATGCAATCTGTTGCTTCCCTAAGTCTGTCATGAGAACACCTGGACGTTAGCTTGAGGCTAGAGGCCCCATGTGGTGGGCCCATTCCCTGAAGACTACTGAAGGATGACCACCTACCAAGGGATGGCAACCTCCAAGCTTCTTGCCTAGAAACTCACATCATCACGATGGCAATTGTGTTACGAAGAGAAGCTGTGCAGCAACAGCGTTTCTTGGGGAGAATTGAGCCTGTGGCTCTGTAAATGCCGGTGAGGAAAAGAAAGTTTCACTCGCAGCCTTACTTTCAAAAGGGACCACACAGAGCATTCACCCTGCTGTGTCTTTCTCTAGTTTGTACTCCCAAGGTGCGTTAGAAGGGAGATACTTGAGTTGTTTCACTTACCACATGCTAGATGTTTAGCAAAAGAAGATCTTTACTGCCCTTGTTTCGGCATATGGTTGTCCTCAGCCGAACACTTCTCTCAGCTCCTAGAAGCGACGGGCGGTCCATCGTGTACATCTTGGATCCCAGTGCAGACCTGTTTGTCCTAAGACACCAGAAATGCTTCCTACACTTAAAGCACCGCTTTGACAAACGCTGCCTGGAACCTGTTGCCTGCCTCTCTGTGTGACGAACAAAACAGTACCTTAGCTTGGGGCCAGTCCTCCTATATGTTTGGCTTACTCACCGACGATTGCTGAGGGATGAGCACCTAGCAGGGAGTGCAAGGCCACGTATGCCTCACGGGGTTGGGGGGGGGAAATCACTTGTCCTCACAAAGGCAATTCTGCAATGAAGAAAAGATAGGCCACTACACTGTTCATCAGTTAACCTTGAGGCCGCGTGTCGTCATTCCAGTGTGGTAAATAAACTTCCCATCACGCTTCAGTTTCCAAGTCGAGGGCACAGCGCCTTATGCTGCAGTGTCTGACTCCCTACTGGACGTTCAGCTGACCAACTACACCCTTTAGTGAGTAAACTTTGTGATACACTTTGTGATATGGGGTCGTGATTGTGGTGAAAGGATGAGCAAGTCATGGGTTAGTGAGGCCGGTTTGTACAATGTATCTCCAGAATACCTGGCTTTCAAGGGAGAGCCCGAAATTTTTCAGGCTACGCTGAAAGTCCAGTGGCCGCCTGGGGTAAATTGCATCACGTGCGAGTTCCCTGAAGGCGGGGTCGAATCACTGTACGTTTTGTGTGCTCTGGGTTCGGCGGAAATGCAGACACGTTTTGCATGAAGGAATGAACAGAACGCTGATAGCTGGCTCTTTCTAAGCTATCCCAACCTAGGTGTTTCTCTGACGCAGCCCTTCACTGCCCATGACTCGGCATCTAGCTGCTGCCAGCGGTGCATTGCTCACAACTCCCTGAAGACACAGGAGGCCCTTTTATCCGTTTCGGATCCTATTGCAGACCGGCGACTCAAGAGAGACCTGATATGCTTCCTAGGGTTCAAGAAACCCAGGGACTTAGGCTGCATGGGGTCTGTTGCATGCCTACCTCGTTCATGAGAAAACCTGAACAGTAGCTTAAGGCCAGAGGCCCCGTGTGCTTCTCCCCTTCCCTGAGGACAACCGAAGTAGGAGCACTTACCGAGGAACGGCAACATCCAATTTCCTTCCAGGAAATTCACTTGTCATCACAGAGGCAACTGTGCAACAACACTGTTTCCCAGGGAGAACTGAGCCCGCAGCTCTCTAAATCCCAATGAGGAAAACAAAGTTTCCCTTCAAGCCTTAGTTTCAAAATGGACCGCAGACCATTCACCCTGTGGTTTCCGTCTCTCCATGGCACGTCCAAGGTGCGCATAGCACGGAGATACTACAGTCGTTTCAACTTGCCGCATCCTAGCATTTGAACCAAAGACGCCCTTCACAGCCCTTCTTTCGGCCTATAGTTGCCCTCAACTGAGCTTCGCTCACAAGGCCCAGAAAGGACGGGCAGTCCGTCGTTCACATCTTGGATCCTAGTGCAGACCCCCGTGTCCTAAGACGCCAGAAACGCTTCCTAGATTTAAAGCACCGCTCTGACAAATGCTGCCGTGAGCCTGCGGCCCGCCTATGTCTGTGACGAGAGAAGTAGAACGTTGGCCTGAGGCGAGTCGTCCAGGGTTGTGGGCGTACTCACGAACAATTTTGGAGGGATGAGGACGTGGCAGGAATTGAAAGCCAAGTGTTCTTTCGTGGAGGATAACTAGTCCTCCCAAAGACGACTGTGCAGCAAAGAGAAGATGGGCAACAACAGTGTTTAGCAGGTAATCCTGGGGCCACAAACTCTCTACTTTGCAATGAGGAAAATCAACGTTCCCAGGAAGCCTCAATTTCCAGCAGCACAAAGCAGCGTATTAACAAGTCGCATCGCACTCTCTCTTGTACATCCCGTGGACACAGTGGCTCGTGACACTAGAAACCATTGCCATGCTGGGAGTCCTGACTGTGGTGTAAGGATATCAAGGTGAGGGCTTAGTTAGGCCTAGGTGACAGTACTTCTCTAGACTATCTACCAGTTCGGGAAAACCCTGTAGGTTTCGAAGCCGGACTTAAAGTGTAGTTGCCGCTTGAGGTAGACGGACGTCGTGGAGCAGCTCCCAGGAGCAGTGGTAGGCTAATTGTATTTTCTCCTGCAGCTCACGGTTCCTCCAGAGCGCAGACACCCTTTGCATGAAGGAAGGCATGGAACGTTGATAACTGGGTTGCTTTCAAGCTATCGCAATCCAGGTGTCTAACCAACGAAGCCCTTCACTGCCCGTCAGTCGGCATCTAGCTGTTCCCGACGGTAGATGGCTCAAGGCTCCACGAAGACACAGGCAGTCCTTTCTCAGTACGTTTTGGAACCTAACGCTGACAAGTGAGTCCAAAAGAGAGCTGATATGCTTCCTAGAGTTCACGAACCACAGGGACTAAGGCTCTCTGCAATCTGTTGCTTCCCTAAGTCTGTCATGAGAACACCTGGACGTTAGCTTGAGGCTAGAGGCCCCATGTGGTGGGCCCATTCCCTGAAGACTACTGAAGGATGACCACCTACCAAGGGATGGCAACCTCCAAGCTTCTTGCCTAGAAACTCACATCATCACGATGGCAATTGTGTTACGAAGAGAAGCTGTGCAGCAACAGCGTTTCTTGGGGAGAATTGAGCCTGCGGCTCTGTAAATGCCGGTGAGGAAAAGAAAGTTTCACTCGCAGCCTTACTTTCAAAAGGGACCACACAGAGCATTCACCCTGCTGTGTCTTTCTCTAGTTTGTACTCGCAAGGTGCGTTAGAAGGGAGATACTTGAGTTGTTTCACTTACCACATGCTAGATGTTTAGCAAAAGAAGATCTTTACTGCCCTTGTTTCGGCATATGGTTGTCCTCAGCCGAACACTTCTCTCAGCTCCTAGAAGCGACGGGCGGTCCATCGTGTACATCTTGGATCCCAGTGCAGACCTGTTTGTCCTAAGACACCAGAAATGCTTCCTACACTTAAAGCACCGCTTTGACAAACGCTGCCTGGAACCTGTTGCCTGCCTCTCTGTGTGACGAACAAAACAGTACCTTAGCTTGGGGCCAGTCCTCCTATATGTTTGGCTTACTCACCAACGATTGCTGAGGGATGAGCACCTAGCAGGGAGTGCAAGGCCACGTATGCCTCACGGGGTTGGGGGGGGGGAAATCACTTGT
This sequence comes from Pseudorca crassidens, assembly GCF_039906515.1. NCBI lineage: Eukaryota > Metazoa > Chordata > Mammalia > Artiodactyla > Delphinidae > Pseudorca > Pseudorca crassidens. Next base: position 48,028,241 of record NC_090305.1, read on the forward strand.
CCTCACAAAGGCAATTCTGCAATGAAGAAAAGATAGGCCACTACACTGTTCATCAGTTAACCTTGAGGCCGCGTGTCGTCATTCCAGTGTGGTAAATAAACTTCCCATCACGCTTCAGTTTCCAAGTCGAGGGCACAGCGCCTTATGCTGCAGTGTCTGACTCCCTACTGGACGTTCAGCTGACCAACTACACCCTTTAGTGAGTAAACTTTGTGATACACTTTGTGATATGGGGTCGTGATTGTGGTGAAAGGATGAGCAAGTCATGGGTTAGTGAGGCCGGTTTGTACAATGTATCTCCAGAATACCTGGCTTTCAAGGGAGAGCCCGAAATTTTTCAGGCTACGCTGAAAGTCCAGTGGCCGCCTGGGGTAAATTGCATCACGTGCGAGTTCCCTGAAGGCGGGGTCGAATCACTGTACGTTTTGTGTGCTCTGGGTTCGGCGGAAATGCAGACACGTTTTGCATGAAGGAATGAACAGAACGCTGATAGCTGGCTCTTTCTAAGCTATCCCAACCTAGGTGTTTCTCTGACGCAGCCCTTCACTGCCCATGACTCGGCATCTAGCTGCTGCCAGCGGTGCATTGCTCACAACTCCCTGAAGACACAGGAGGCCCTTTTATCCGTTTCGGATCCTATTGCAGACCGGCGACTCAAGAGAGACCTGATATGCTTCCTAGGGTTCAAGAAACCCAGGGACTTAGGCTGCATGGGGTCTGTTGCATGCCTACCTCGTTCATGAGAAAACCTGAACAGTAGCTTAAGGCCAGAGGCCCCGTGTGCTTCTCCCCTTCCCTGAGGACAACCGAAGTAGGAGCACTTACCGAGGAACGGCAACATCCAATTTCCTTCCAGGAAATTCACTTGTCATCACAGAGGCAACTGTGCAACAACACTGTTTCCCAGGGAGAGCTGAGCCCGCAGCTCTCTAAATCCCAATGAGGAAAACAAAGTTTCCCTTCAAGCCTTAGTTTCAAAGTGGACCGCAGACCATTCACCCTGTGGTTTCCGTCTCTCCATGGCACGTCCAAGGTGCGCATAGCACGGAGATACTACAGTCGTTTCAACTTGCCGCATCCTAGCATTTGAACCAAAGACGCCCTTCACAGCCCTTCTTTCGGCCTATAGTTGCCCTCAACTGAGCTTCGCTCACAAGGCCCAGAAAGGACGGGCAGTCCGTCATTTACATCTTGGATCCTAGTGCAGACCCCCGTGTCCTAAGACGCCAGAAACGCTTCCTAGATTTAAAGCACCGCTCTGACAAACGCTGCCGTCAGCCTGCGGCCCGCCTATGTCTGTGACGAGAGAAGTAGAACGTTGGCCTGAGGCGAGTCGTCCAGGGTTGTGGGCGTACTCACGAACAATTTTGGAGGGATGAGGACGTGGCAGGAATTGAAAGCCAAGTGTTCTTTCGTGGAGGATAACTAGTCCTCCCAAAGACGACTGTGCAGCAAAGAGAAGATGGGCAACAACAGTGTTTAGCAGGTAATCCTGGGGCCGCAAACTCTCTACTTTGCAATGAGGAAAATCAACGTTCCCAGGAAGCCTCAATTTCCAGCAGCACAAAGCAGCGTATTAACAAGTCGCATCGCACTCTCTCTTGTACATCCCGTGGACACAGTGGCTTGTGACACTAGAAACCATTGCCATGCTGGGAGTCCTGACTGTGGTGTAAGGATATCAAGGTGAGGGCTTAGTTAGGCCTAGGTGACAGTACTTCTCTAGACTATCTACCAGTTCGGGAAAACCCTGTAGGTTTCGAAGCCGGACTTAAAGTGTAGTTGCCGCTTGAGGTAGACGGACGTCGTGGAGCAGCTCCCAGGAGCAGTGGTAGGCTAATTGTATTTTCTCCTGCAGCTCACGGTTCCTCCAGAGCGCAGACACCCTTTGCATGAAGGAAGGCATGGAACGTTGATAACTGGGTTGCTTTCAAGCTATCGCAATCCAGGTGTCTAACCAACGAAGCCCTTCACTGCCCGTCAGTCGGCATCTAGCTGTTCCCGACGGTAGATGGCTCAAGGCTCCACGAAGACACAGGCAGTCCTTTCTCAGTACGTTTTGGAACCTAACGCTGACAAGTGAGTCCAAAAGAGAGCTGATATGCTTCCTAGAGTTCACGAACCACAGGGACTAAGGCACTATGCAATCTGTTGCTTCCCTAAGTCTGTCATGAGAACACCTGGACGTTAGCTTGAGGCTAGAGGCCCCATGTGGTGGACCCATTCCCTGAAGACTACTGAAGGATGACCACCTACCAAGGGATGGCAACCTCCAAGCTTCTTGCCTAGAAACTCACATCATCACAATGGCAATTGTGTTACGAAGAGAAGCTGTGCAGCAACAGCGTTTCTTGGGGAGAATTGAGCCTGCGGCTCTGTAAATGCCGGTGAGGAAAATAAAGTTTCACTCGCAGCCTTACTTTCAAAAGGGACCACACAGAGCATTCACCCTGCTGTGTCTTTCTCTAGTTTGTACTCCCAAGGTGCGTTAGAAGGGAGATACTTGAGTTGTTTCACTTACCACATGCTAGATGTTTAGCAAAAGAAGATCTTTACTGCCCTTGTTTCGGCATATGGTTGTCCTCAGCCAAACACTTCTCTCAGCTCCTAGAAGTGACGGGCGGTCCATCGTGTACATCTTGGATCCCAGTGCAGACCTGTTTGTCCTAAGACACCAGAAATGCTTCCTACACTTAAAGCACCGCTTTGACAAACGCTGCCTGGAACCTGTTGCCTGCCTCTCTGTGTGACGAACAAAACAGTACCTTAGCTTGGGGCCAGTCCTCCTATATGTTTGGCTTACTCACCGACGATTGCTGAGGGATGAGCACCTAGCAGGGAGTGCAAGGCCACGTATGCCTCACGGGGTTGGGGGGGGGAAATCACTTGTCCTCACAAAGGCAATTCTGCAATGAAGAAAAGATAGGCCACTACACTGTTCATCAGTTAACCTTGAGGCCGCGTGTCGTCATTCCAGTGTGGTAAATAAACTTCCCATCACGCTTCAGTTTCCAAGTCGAGGGCACAGCGCCTTATGCTGCAGTGTCTGACTCCCTACTGGACGTTCAGCTGACCAACTACACCCTTTAGTGAGTAAACTTTGTGATACACTTTGTGATATGGGGTCGTGATTGTGGTGAAAGGATGAGCAAGTCATGGGTTAGTGAGGCCGGTTTGTACAATGTATCTCCAGAATACCTGGCTTTCAAGGGAGAGCCCGAAATTTTTCAGGCTACGCTGAAAGTCCAGTGGCCGCCTGGGGTAAATTGCATCACGTGCGAGTTCCCTGAAGGCGGGGTCGAATCACTGTACGTTTTGTGTGCTCTGGGTTCGGCGGAAATGCAGACACGTTTTGCATGAAGGAATGAACAGAACGCTGATAGCTGGCTCTTTCTAAGCTATCCCAACCTAGGTGTTTCTCTGACGCAGCCCTTCACTGCCCATGACTCGGCATCTAGCTGCTGCCAGCGGTGCATTGCTCACAACTCCCTGAAGACACAGGAGGCCCTTTTATCCGTTTCGGATCCTATTGCAGACCGGCGACTCAAGAGAGACCTGATATGCTTCCTAGGGTTCAAGAAACCCAGGGACTTAGGCTGCATGGGGTCTGTTGCATGCCTACCTCGTTCATGAGAAAACCTGAACAGTAGCTTAAGGCCAGAGGCCCCGTGTGCTTCTCCCCTTCCCTGAGGACAACCGAAGTAGGAGCACTTACCGAGGAACGGCAACATCCAATTTCCTTCCAGGAAATTCACTTGTCATCACAGAGGCAACTGTGCAACAACACTGTTTCCCAGGGAGAGCTGAGCCCGCAGCTCTCTAAATCCCAATGAGGAAAACAAAGTTTCCCTTCAAGCCTTAGTTTCAAAGTGGACTGCAGACCATTCACCCTGTGGTTTCCGTCTCTCCATGGCACGTCCAAGGTGCGCATAGCACGGAGATACTACAGTCGTTTCAACTTGCCGCATCCTAGCATTTGAACCAAAGACGCCCTTCACAGCCCTTCTTTCGGCCTATAGTTGCCCTCAACTGAGCTTCGCTCACAAGGCCCAGAAAGGACGGGCAGTCCGTCGTTCACATCTTGGATCCTAGTGCAGACCCCCGTGTCCTAAGACGCCAGAAACGCTTCCTAGATTTAAAGCACCGCTCTGACAAACGCTGCCGTGAGCCTGCGGCCCGCCTATGTCTGTGACGAGAGAAGTAGAACGTTGGCCTGAGGCGAGTCGTCCAGGGTTGTGGGCGTACTCACGAACAATTTTGGAGGGATGAGGACGTGGCAGGAATTGAAAGCCAAGTGTTCTTTCGTGGAGGATAACTAGTCCTCCCAAAGACGACTGTGCAGCAAAGAGAAGATGGGCAACAACAGTGTTTAGCAGGTAATCCTGGGGCCGCAAACTCTCTACTTTGCAATGAGGAAAATCAACGTTCCCAGGAAGCCTCAATTTCCAGCAGCACAAAGCAGCGTATTAACAAGTCGCATCGCACTCTCTCTTGTACATCCCGTGGACACAGTGGCTCGTGACACTAGAAACCATTGCCATGCTGGGAGTCCTGACTGTGGTGTAAGGATATCAAGGTGAGGGCTTAGTTAGGCCTAGGTGACAGTACTTCTCTAGACTATCTACCAGTTCGGGAAAACCCTGTAGGTTTCGAAGCCGGACTTAAAGTGTAGTTGCCGCTTGAGGTAGACGGACGTCGTGGAGCAGCTCCCAGGAGCAGTGGTAGGCTAATTGTATTTTCTCCTGCAGCTCACGGTTCCTCCAGAGCGCAGACACCCTTTGCATGAAGGAAGGCATGGAACGTTGATAACTGGGTTGCTTTCAAGCTATCGCAATCCAGGTGTCTAACCAACGAAGCTCTTCACTGCCCGTCAGTCGGCATCTAGCTGTTCCCGACGGTAGATGGCTCAAGGCTCCACGAAGACACAGGCAGTCCTTTCTCAGTACGTTTTGGAACCTAACGCTGACAAGTGAGTCCAAAAGAGAGCTGATATGCTTCCTAGAGTTCACGAACCACAGGGACTAAGGCTCTATGCAATCTGTTGCTTCGCTAAGTCTGTCATGAGAACACCTGGACGTTAGCTTGAGGCTAGAGGCCCCATGTGGTGGGCCCATTCCCTGAAGACTACTGAAGGATGACCACCTACCAAGGGATGGCAACCTCCAAGCTTCTTGCCTAGAAACTCACATCATCACGATGGCAATTGTGTTACGAAGAGAAGCTGTGCAGCAACAGCGTTTCTTGGGGAGAATTGAGCCTGCGGCTCTGTAAATGCCGGTGAGGAAAAGAAAGTTTCACTCGCAGCCTTACTTTCAAAAGGGACCACACAGAGCATTCACCCTGCTGTGTCTTTCTCTAGTTTGTACTCCCAAGGTGCGTTAGAAGGGAGATACTTGAGTTGTTTCACTTACCACATGCTAGATGTTTAGCAAAAGAAGATCTTTACTGCCCTTGTTTCGGCATACGGTTGTCCTCAGCCGAACACTTCTCTCAGCTCCTAGAAGCGACGGGCGGTCCATCGTGTACAGCTTGGATCCCAGTGCAGACCTGTTTGTCCTAAGACACCAGAAATGCTTCCTACACTTAAAGCACCGCTTTGACAAACGCTGCCTGGAACCTGTTGCCTGCCTCTCTGTGTGACGAACAAAACAGTACCTTAGCTTGGGGCCAGTCCTCTTATATGTTTGGCTTACTCACCGACGATTGCTGAGGGATGAGCACCTAGCAGGGAGTGCAAGGCCACGTATGCCTCACGGGGTTGGGGGGGGAAATCACTTGTCCTCACAAAGGCAATTCTGCAATGAAGAAAAGATAGGCCACTACACTGTTCATCAGTTAACCTTGAGGCCGCGTGTCGTCATTCCAGTGTGGTAAATAAACTTCCCATCACGCTTCAGTTTCCAAGTCGAGGGCACAGCGCCTTATGCTGCAGTGTCTGACTCCCTACTGGACGTTCAGCTGACCAACTACACCCTTTATTGAGTAAACTTTGTGATACACTTTGTGATATGGGGTCGTGATTGTGGTGAAAGGATGAGCAAGTCATGGGTTAGTGAGGCCGGTTTGTACAATGTATCTCCAGAATACCTGGCTTTCAAGGGAGAGCCCGAAATTTTTCAGGCTACGCTGAAAGTCCAGTGGCCGCCTGGGGTAAATTGCATCACGTGCGAGTTCCCTGAAGGCGGGGTCGAATCACTGTACGTTTTGTGTGCTCTGGGTTCGGCGGAAATGCAGACACGTTTTGCATGAAGGAATGAACAGAACGCTGATAGCTGGCTCTTTCTAAGCTATCCCAACCTAGGTGTTTCTCTGACGCAGCCCTTCACTGCCCATGACTCGGCATCTAGCTGCTGCCAGCGGTGCATTGCTCACAACTCCCTGAAGACACAGGAGGCCCTTTTATCCGTTTCGGATCCTATTGCAGACCGGCGACTCAAGAGAGACCTGATATGCTTCCTAGGGTTCAAGAAACCCAGGGACTTAGGCTGCATGGGGTCTGTTGCATGCCTACCTCGTTCATGAGAAAACCTGAACAGTAGCTTAAGGCCAGAGGCCCCGTGTGCTTCTCCCCTTCCCTGAGGACAACCGAAGTAGGAGCACTTACCGAGGAACGGCAACATCCAATTTCCTTCCAGGAAATTCACTTGTCATCACAGAGGCAACTGTGCAACAACACTGTTTCCCAGGGAGAACTGAGCCCGCAGCTCTCTAAATCCCAATGAGGAAAACAAAGTTTCCCTTCAAGCCTTAGTTTCAAAATGGACCGCAGACCATTCACCCTGTGGTTTCCGTCTCTCCATGGCACGTCCAAGGTGCGCATAGCACGGAGATACTACAGTCGTTTCAACTTGCCGCATCCTAGCATTTGAACCAAAGACGCCCTTCACAGCCCTTCTTTCGGCCTATAGTTGCCCTCAACTGAGCTTCGCTCACAAGGCCCAGAAAGGACGGGCAGTCCGTCGTTCACATCTTGGATCCTAGTGCAGACCCCCGTGTCCTAAGACGCCAGAAACGCTTCCTAGATTTAAAGCACCGCTCTGACAAACGCTGCCGTGAGCCTGCGGCCCGCCTATGTCTGTGACGAGAGAAGTAGAACGTTGGCCTGAGGCGAGTCGTCCAGGGTTGTGGGCGTACTCACGAACAATTTTGGAGGGATGAGGACGTGGCAGGAATTGAAAGCCAAGTGTTCTTTCGTGGAGGATAACTAGTCCTCCCAAAGACGACTGTGCAGCAAAGAGAAGATGGGCAACAACAGTGTTTAGCAGGTAATCCTGGGGCCGCAAACTCTCTACTTTGCAATGAGGAAAATCAACGTTCCCAGGAAGCCTCAATTTCCAGCAGCACAAAGCAGCGTATTAACAAGTCGCATCGCACTCTCTCTTGTACATCCCGTGGACACAGTGGCTCGTGACACTAGAAACCATTGCCATGCTGGGAGTCCTGACTGTGGTGTAAGGATATCAAGGTGAGGGCTTAGTTAGGCCTAGGTGACAGTACTTCTCTAGACTATCTACCAGTTCGGGAAAACCCTGTAGGTTTCGAAGCCGGACTTAAAGTGTAGTTGCCGCTTGAGGTAGACGGACGTCGTGGAGCAGCTCCCAGGAGCAGTGGTAGGCTAATTGTATTTTCTCCTGCAGCTCACGGTTCCTCCAGAGCGCAGACACCCTTTGCATGAAGGAAGGCATGGAACGTTGATAACTGGGTTGCTTTCAAGCTATCGCAATCCAGGTGTCTAACCAACGAAGCCCTTCACTGCCCGTCAGTCGGCATCTAGCTGTTCCCGACGGTAGATGGCTCAAGGCTCCACGAAGACACAGGCAGTCCTTTCTCAGTACGTTTTGGAACCTAACGCTGACAAGTGAGTCCAAAAGAGAGCTGATATGCTTCCTAGAGTTCACGAACCACAGGGACTAAGGCTCTATGCAATCTGTTGCTTCGCTAAGTCTGTCATGAGAACACCTGGACGTTAGCTTGAGGCTAGAGGCCCCATGTGGTGGGCCCATTCCCTGAAGACTACTGAAGGATGACCACCTACCAAGGGATGGCAACCTCCAAGCTTCTTGCCTAGAAACTCACATCATCACGATGGCAATTGTGTTACGAAGAGAAGCTGTGCAGCAACAGCGTTTCTTGGGGAGAATTGAGCCTGCGGCTCTGTAAATGCCGGTGAGGAAAAGAAAGTTTCACTCGCAGCCTTACTTTCAAAAGGGACCACACAGAGCATTCACCCTGCTGTGTCTTTCTCTAGTTTGTACTCCCAAGGTGCGTTAGAAGGGAGATACTTGAGTTGTTTCACTTACCACATGCTAGATGTTTAGCAAAAGAAGATCTTTACTGCCCTTGTTTCGGCATACGGTTGTCCTCAGCCGAACACTTCTCTCAGCTCCTAGAAGCGACGGGCGGTCCATCGTGTACATCTTGGATCCCAGTGCAGACCTGTTTGTCCTAAGACACCAGAAATGCTTCCTACACTTAAAGCACCGCTTTGACAAACGCTGCCTGGAACCTGTTGCCTGCCTCTCTGTGTGACGAACAAAACAGTACCTTAGCTTGGGGCCAGTCCTCCTATATGTTTGGCTTACTCACCGACGATTGCTGAGGGATGAGCACCTAGCAGGGAGTGCAAGGCCACGTATGCCTCACGGGGTTGGGGGGGGGAAATCACTTGTCCTCACAAAGGCAATTCTGCAATGAAGAAAAGATAGGCCACTACACTGTTCATCAGTTAACCTTGAGGCCGCGTGTCGTCATTCCAGTGTGGTAAATAAACTTCCCATCACGCTTCAGTTTCCAAGTCGAGGGCACAGCGCCTTATGCTGCAGTGTCTGACTCCCTACTGGACGTTCAGCTGACCAACTACACCCTTTAGTGAGTAAACTTTGTGATACACTTTGTGATATGGGGTCGTGATTGTGGTGAAAGGATGAGCAAGTCATGGGTTAGTGAGGCCGGTTTGTACAATGTATCTCCAGAATACCTGGCTTTCAAGGGAGAGCCCGAAATTTTTCAGGCTACGCTGAAAGTCCAGTGGCCGCCTGGGGTAAATTGCATCACGTGCGAGTTCCCTGAAGGCGGGGTCGAATCACTGTACGTTTTGTGTGCTCTGGGTTCGGCGGAAATGCAGACACGTTTTGCATGAAGGAATGAACAGAACGCTGATAGCTGGCTCTTTCTAAGCTATCCCAACCTAGGTGTTTCTCTGACGCAGCCCTTCACTGCCCATGACTCGGCATCTAGCTGCTGCCAGCGGTGCATTGCTCACAACTCCCTGAAGACACAGGAAGCCCTTTTATCCATTTCGGATCCTATTGCAGACCGGTGACTCAAGAGAGACCTGATATGCTTCCTAGGGTTCAAGAAACCCAGGGACTTAGGCTGCATGGGGTCTGTTGCATGCCTACCTCGTTCATGAGAAAACCTGAACAGTAGCTTAACGCCAGAGGCCCCGTGTGCTTCTCCCCTTCCCTGAGGACAACCGAAGTAGGAGCACTTACCGAGGAACGGCAACATCCAATTTCCTTCCAGGAAATTCACTTGTCATCACAGAGGCAACTGTGCAACAACACTGTTTCCCAGGGAGAACTGAGCCCGCAGCTCTCTAAATCCCAATGAGGAAAATAAAGTTTCCCTTCAAGCCTTAGTTTCAAAATGGACCGCAGACCATTCACCCTGTGGTTTCCGTCTCTCCATGGCACGTCCAAGGTGCGCATAGCACGGAGATACTACAGTCGTTTCAACTTGCCGCATCCTAGCATTTGAACCAAAGACGCCCTTCACAGCCCTTCTTTCGGCCTATAGTTGCCCTCAACTGAGCTTCGCTCACAAGGCCCAGAAAGGACGGGCAGTCCGTCGTTTACATCTTGGATCCTAGTGCAGACCCCCGTGTCCTAAGACGCCAGAAACGCTTCCTAGATTTAAAGCACCGCTCTGACAAACGCTGCCGTCAGCCTGCGGCCCGCCTATGTCTGTGACGAGAGAAGTAGAACGTTGGCCTGAGGCGAGTCGTCCAGGGTTGTGGGCGTACTCACGAACAATTTTGGAGGGATGAGGACGTGGCAGGAATTGAAAGCCAAGTGTTCTTTCGTGGAGGATAACTAGTCCTCCCAAAGACGACTGTGCAGCAAAGAGAAGATGGGCAACAACAGTGTTTAGCAGGTAATCCTGGGGCCGCAAACTCTCTACTTTGCAATGAGGAAAATCAACGTTCCCAGGAAGCCTCAATTTCCAGCAGCACAAAGCAGCGTATTAACAAGTCGCATCGCACTCTCTCTTGTACATCCCGTGGACACAGTGGCTCGTGACACTAGAAACCATTGCCATGCTGGGAGTCCTGACTGTGGTGTAAGGATATCAAGGTGAGGGCTTAGTTAGGCCTAGGTGACAGTACTTCTCTAGACTATCTACCAGTTCGGGAAAACCCTGTAGGTTTCGAAGCCGGACTTAAAGTGTAGTTGCCGCTTGAGGTAGACGGACGTCGTGGAGCAGCTCCCAGGAGCAGTGGTAGGCTAATTGTATTTTCTCCTGCAGCTCACGGTTCCTCCAGAGCGCAGACACCCTTTGCATGAAGGAAGGCATGGAACGTTGATAACTGGGTTGCTTTCAAGCTATCGCAATCCAGGTGTCTAACCAACGAAGCCCTTCACTGCCCGTCAGTCGGCATCTAGCTGTTCTCGACGGTAGATGGCTCAAGGCTCCACGAAGACACAGGCAGTCCTTTCTCAGTACGTTTTGGAACCTAACGCTGACAAGTGAGTCCAAAAGAGAGCTGATATGCTTCCTAGAGTTCACGAACCACAGGGACTAAGGCTCTATGCAATCTGTTGCTTCGCTAAGTCTGTCATGAGAACACCTGGACGTTAGCTTGAGGCTAGAGGCCCCATGTGGTGGGCCCATTCCCTGAAGACTACTGAAGGATGACCACCTACCAAGGGATGGCAACCTCCAAGCTTCTTGCCTAGAAACTCACATCATCACGATGGCAATTGTGTTACGAAGAGAAGCTGTGCAGCAACAGCGTTTCTTGGGGAGAATTGAGCCTGCGGCTCTGTAAATGCCGGTGAGGAAAAGAAAGTTTCACTCGCAGACTTACTTTCAAAAGGGACCACACAGAGCATTCACCCTGCTGTGTCTTTCTCTAGTTTGTACTCCCAAGGTGCGTTAGAAGGGAGATACTTGAGTTGTTTCACTTACCACATGCTAGATGTTTAGCAAAAGAAGATCTTTACTGCCCTTGTTTCGGCATATGGTTGTCCTCAGCCGAACACTTCTCTCAGCTCCTAGAAGCGACGGGCGGTCCATCGTGTACATCTTGGATCCCAGTGCAGACCTGTTTGTCCTAAGACACCAGAAATGCTTCCTACACTTAAAGCACCGCTTTGACAAACGCTGCCTGGAACCTGTTGCCTGCCTCTCTGTGTGACGAACAAAACAGTACCTTAGCTTGGGGCCAGTCCCCCTATATGTTTGGCTTACTCACCGACGATTGCTGAGGGATGAGCACCTAGCAGGGAGTGCAAGGCCACGTATGCCTCACGGGGTTGGGGGGGGGAAATCACTTGTCCTCACAAAGGCAATTCTGCAATGAAGAAAAGATAGGCCACTACACTGTTCATCAGTTAACCTTGAGGCCGCGTGTCGTCATTCCAGTGTGGTAAATAAACTTCCCATCACGCTTCAGTTTCCAAGTCGAGGGCACAGCGCCTTATGCTGCAGTGTCTGACTCCCTACTGGACGTTCAGCTGACCAACTACACCCTTTAGTGAGTAAACTTTGTGATACACTTTGTGATATGGGGTCGTGATTGTGGTGAAAGGATGAGCAAGTCATGGGTTAGTGAGGCCGGTTTGTACAATGTATCTCCAGAATACCTGGCTTTCAAGGGAGAGCCCGAAATTTTTCAGGCTACGCTGAAAGTCCAGTGGCCGCCTGGGGTAAATTGCATCACGTGCGAGTTCCCTGAAGGCGGGGTCGAATCACTGTACGTTTTGTGTGCTCTGGGTTCGGCGGAAATGCAGACACGTTTTGCATGAAGGAATGAACAGAACGCTGATAGCTGGCTCTTTCTAAGCTATCCCAACCTAGGTGTTTCTCTGACGCAGCCCTTCACTGCCCATGACTTGGCATCTAGCTGCTGCCAGCGGTGCATTGCTCACAACTCCCTGAAGACACAGGAGGCCCTTTTATCCGTTTCGGATCCTATTGCAGACCGGTGACTCAAGAGAGACCTGATATGCTTCCTAGGGTTCAAGAAACCCAGGGACTTAGGCTGCATGGGGTCTGTTGCATGCCTACCTCGTTCATGAGAAAACCTGAACAGTAGCTTAAGGCCAGAGGCCCCGTGTGCTTCTCCCCTTCCCTGAGGACAACCGAAGTAGGAGCACTTACCGAGGAACGGCAACATCCAATTTCCTTCCAGGAAATTCACTTGTCATCACAGAGGCAACTGTGCAACAACACTGTTTCCCAGGGAGAACTGAGCCTGCAGCTCTCTAAATCCCAATGAGGAAAATAAAGTTTCCCTTCAAGCCTTAGTTTCAAAATGGACCGCAGACCATTCACCCTGTGGTTTCCATCTCTCCATGGCACGTCCAAGGTGCGCATAGCACGGAGATACTACAGTCGTTTCAACTTGCCGCATCCTAGCATTTGAACCAAAGACGCCCTTCACAGCCCTTCTTTCGGCCTATAGTTGCCGTCAACTGAGCTTCGCTCACAAGGCCCAGAAAGGACGGGCAGTCCGTCGTTTACATCTTGGATCCTAGTGCAGACCCCCGTGTCCTAAGACGCCAGAAACGCTTCCTAGATTTAAAGCACCGCTCTGACAAACGCTGCCGTGACCCTGCGGCCCGCCTATGTCTGTGACGAGAGAAGTAGAACGTTGGCCTGAGGCGAGTCGTCCAGGGTTGTGGGCGTACTCACGAACAATTTTGGAGGGATGAGGACGTGGCAGGAATTGAAAGCCAAGTGTTCTTTCGTGGAGGATAACTAGTCCTCCCAAAGACGACTGTGCAGCAAAGAGAAGATGGGCAACAACAGTGTTTAGCAGGTAATCCTGGGGCCGCAAACTCTCTACTTTGCAATGAGGAAAATCAACGTTCCCAGGAAGCCTCAATTTCCAGCAGCACAAAGCAGCGTATTAACAAGTCGCATCGCACTCTCTCTTGTACATCCCGTGGACACAGTGGCTCGTGACACTAGAAACCATTGCCATGCTGGGAGTCCTGACTGTGGTGTAAGGATATCAAGGTGAGGGCTTAGTTAGGCCTAGGTGACAGTACTTCTCTAGACTATCTACCAGTTCGGGAAAACCCTGTAGGTTTCGAAGCCGGACTTAAAGTGTAGTTGCCGCTTGAGGTAGACGGACGTCGTGGAGCAGCTCCCAGGAGCAGTGGTAGGCTAATTGTATTTTCTCCTGCAGCTCACGGTTCCTCCAGAGCGCAGACACCCTTTGCATGAAGGAAGGCATGGAACGTTGATAACTGGGTTGCTTTCAAGCTATCGCAATCCAGGTGTCTAAACAACGAAGCCCTTCACTGCCTGTCAGTCGGCATCTAGCTGTTCCCGACGGTAGATGGCTCAAGGCTCCACGAAGACACAGGCAGTCCTTTCTCAGTACGTTTTGGAACCTAACGCTGACAAGTGAGTCCAAAGACAGCTGATATGCTTCCTAGAGTTCACGAACCACAGGGACTAAGGCTCTATGCAATCTGTTGCTTCGCTAAGTCTGTCATGAGAACACCTGGACGTTAGCTTGAGGCTAGAGGCCCCATGTGGTGGGCCCATTCCCTGAAGACTACTGAAGGATGACCACCTACCAAGGGATGGCAACCTCCAAGCTTCTTGCCTAGAAACTCACATCATCACGATGGCAATTGTGTTACGAAGAGAAGCTGTGCAGCAACAGCGTTTCTTGGGGAGAATTGAGCCTGCGGCTCTGTAAATGCCGGTGAGGAAAATAAAGTTTCACTCGCAGCCTTACTTTCAAAAGGGACCACACAGAGCATTCACCCTGCTGTGTCTTTCTCTAGTTTGTACTCCCAAGGTGCGTTAGAAGGGAGATACTTGAGTTGTTTCACTTACCACATGCTAGATGTTTAGCAAAAGAAGATCTTTACTGCCCTTGTTTTGGCATATGGTTGTCCTCAGCTGAACACTTCTCTCAGCTCCTAGAAGCGACGGGCGGTCCATCGTGTACATCTTGGATCCCAGTGCAGACCTGTTTGTCCTAAGACACCAGAAATGCTTCCTACACTTAAAGCACCGCTTTGACAAACGCTGCCTGGAACCTGTTGCCTGCCTCTCTGTGTGACGAACAAAACAGTACCTTAGCTTGGGGCCAGTCCCCCTATATGTTTGGCTTACTCACCGACGATTGCTGAGGGATGAGCACCTAGCAGGGAGTGCAAGGCCACGTATGCCTCACGGGGTTGGGGGGGGGAAATCACTTGTCCTCACAAAGGCAATTCTGCAATGAAGAAAAGATAGGCCACTACACTGTTCATCAGTTAACCTTGAGGCCGCGTGTCGTCATTCCAGTGTGGTAAATAAACTTCCCATCACACTTCAGTTTCCAAGTCGAGGGCACAGCGCCTTATGCTGCAGTGTCTGACTCCCTACTGGACGTTCAGCTGACCAACTACACCCTTTAGTGAGTAAACTTTGTGATACACTTTGTGATATGGGGTCGTGATTGTGGTGAAAGGATGAGCAAGTCATGGGTTAGTGAGGCCGGTTTGTACAATGTATCTCCAGAATACCTGGCTTTCAAGGGAGAGCCCGAAATTTTTCAGGCTACGCTGAAAGTCCAGTGGCCGCCTGGGGTAAATTGCATCACGTGCGAGTTCCCTGAAGGCGGGGTCGAATCACTGTACGTTTTGTGTGCTCTGGGTTCGGCGGAAATGCAGACACGTTTTGCATGAAGGAATGAACAGAACGCTGATAGCTGGCTCTTTCTAAGCTATCCCAACCTAGGTGTTTCTCTGACGCAGCCCTTCACTGCCCATGACTCGGCATGTAGCTGCTGCCAGCGGTGCATTGCTCACAACTCCCTGAAGACACAGGAGGCCCTTTTATCCATTTCGGATCCTATTGCAGACCGGCGACTCAAGAGAGACCTGATATGCTTCCTAGGGTTCAAGAAACCCAGGGACTTAGGCTGCATGGGGTCTGTTGCATGCCTACCTCGTTCATGAGAAAACCTGAACAGTAGCTTAAGGCCAGAGGCCCCGTGTGCTTCTCCCCTTCCCTGAGGACAACCGAAGTAGGAGCACTTACCGAGGAACGGCAACATCCAATTTCCTTCCAGGAAATTCACTTGTCATCACAAAGGCAACTGTGCAACAACACTGTTTCCCAGGGAGAACTGAGCCCGCAGCTCTCTAAATCCCAATGAGGAAAACAAAGTTTCCCTTCAAGCCTTAGTTTCAAAATGGACCGCAGACCATTCACCCTGTGGTTTCCGTCTCTCCATGGCACGTCCAAGGTGCGCATAGCACGGAGATACTACAGTCGTTTCAACTTGCCGCATCCTAGCATTTGAACCAAAGACGCCCTTCACAGCCCTTCTTTCGGCCTATAGTTGCCGTCAACTGAGCTTCGCTCACAAGGCCCAGAAAGGACGGGCAGTCCGTCGTTTACATCTTGGATCCTAGTGCAGACCCCCGTGTCCTAAGACGCCAGAAACGCTTCCTAGATTTAAAGCACCGCTCTGACAAACGCTGCCGTCAGCCTGCGGCCCGCCTATGTCTGTGACGAGAGAAGTAGAACGTTGGCCTGAGGCGAGTCGTCCAGGGTTGTGGGCGTACTCACGAACAATTTTGGAGGGATGAGGACGTGGCAGGAATTGAAAGCCAAGTGTTCTTTCATGGAGGATAACTAGTCCTCCCAAAGACGACTGTGCAGCAAAGAGAAGATGGGCAACAACAGTGTTTAGCAGGTAATCCTGGGGCCGCAAACTCTCTACTTTGCAATGAGGAAAATCAACGTTCCCAGGAAGCCTCAATTTCCAGCAGCACAAAGCAGCGTATTAACAAGTCGCATCGCACTCTCTCTTGTACATCCCGTGGACACAGTGGCTCGTGACACTAGAAACCATTGCCATGCTGGGAGTCCTGACTGTGGTGTAAGGATATCAAGGTGAGGGCTTAGTTAGGCCTAGGTGACAGTACTTCTCTAGACTATCTACCAGTTCGGGAAAACCCTGTAGGTTTCGAAGCCGGACTTAAAGTGTAGTTGCCGCTTGAGGTAGACGGACGTCGTGGAGCAGCTCCCAGGAGCAGTGGTAGGCTAATTGTATTTTCTCCTGCAGCTCACGGTTCCTCCAGAGCGCAGACACCCTTTGCATGAAGGAAGGCATGGAACGTTGATAACTGGGTTGCTTTCAAGCTATCACAATCCAGGTGTCTAACCAACGAAGCCCTTCACTGCCCGTCAGTCGGCATCTAGCTGTTCCCGACGGTAGATGGCTCAAGGCTCCACGAAGACACAGGCAGTCCTTTCTCAGTACGTTTTGGAACCTAACGCTGACAAGTGAGTCCAAAAGAGAGCTGATATGCTTCCTAGAGTTCACGAACCACAGGGACTAAGGCTCTATGCAATCTGTTGCTTCGCTAAGTCTGTCATGAGAACACCTGGACGTTAGCTTGAGGCTAGAGGCCCCATGTGGTGGGCCCATTCCCTGAAGACTACTGAAGGATGACCACCTACCAAGGGATGGCAACCTCCAAGCTTCTTGCCTAGAAACTCACATCATCACGATGGCAATTGTGTTACGAAGAGAAGCTGTGCAGCAACAGCGTTTCTTGGGGAGAATTGAGCCTGCGGCTCTGTAAATGCCGGTGAGGAAAAGAAAGTTTCACTCGCAGCCTTACTTTCAAAAGGGACCACACAGAGCATTCACCCTGCTGTGTCTTTCTCTAGTTTGTACTCCCAAGGTGCGTTAGAAGGGAGATACTTGAGTTGTTTCACTTACCACATGCTAGATGTTTAGCAAAAGAAGATCTTTACTGCCCTTGTTTCGGCATATGGTTGTCCTCAGCCGAACACTTCTCTCAGCTCCTAGAAGCGACGGGCGGTCCATCGTGTACATCTTGGATCCCAGTGCAGACCTGTTTGTCCTAAGACACCAGAAATGCTTCCTACACTTAAAGCACCGCTTTGACAAACGCTGCCTGGAACCTGTTGCCTGCCTCTCTGTGTGACGAACAAAACAGTACCTTAGCTTGGGGCCAGTCCCCCTATATGTTTGGCTTACTCACCGACGATTGCTGAGGGATGAGCACCTAGCAGGGAGTGCAAGGCCACGTATGCCTCACGGGGTTGGGGGGGGGGAAATCACTTGTCCTCACAAAGGCAATTCTGCAATGAAGAAAAGATAGGCCACTACACTGTTCATCAGTTAACCTTGAGGCCGCGTGTCGTCATTCCAGTGTGGTAAATAAACTTCCCATCACGCTTCAGTTTCCAAGTCGAGGGCACAGCGCCTTATGCTGCAGTGTCTGACTCCCTACTGGACGTTCAGCTGACCAACTACACCCTTTAGTGAGTAAACTTTGTGATACACTTTGTGATATGGGGTCGTGATTGTGGTGAAAGGATGAGCAAGTCATGGGTTAGTGAGGCCGGTTTGTACAATGTATCTCCAGAATACCTGGCTTTCAAGGGAGAGCCCGAAATTTTTCAGGCTACGCTGAAAGTCCAGTGGCCGCCTGGGGTAAATTGCATCACGTGCGAGTTCCCTGAAGGCGGGGTCGAATCACTGTACGTTTTGTGTGCTCTGGGTTCGGCGGAAATGCAGACACGTTTTGCATGAAGGAATGAACAGAACGCTGATAGCTGGCTCTTTCTAAGCTATCCCAACCTAGGTGTTTCTCTGACGCAGCCCTTCACTGCCCATGACTCGGCATGTAGCTGCTGCCAGCGGTGCATTGCTCACAACTCCCTGAAGACACAGGAGGCCCTTTTATCCGTTTCGGATCCTATTGCAGACCGGCGACTCAAGAGAGACCTGATATGCTTCCTAGGGTTCAAGAAACCCAGGGACTTAGGCTGCATGGGGTCTGTTGCATGCCTACCTCGTTCATGAGAAAACCTGAACAGTAGCTTAAGGCCAGAGGCCCCGTGTGCTTCTCCCCTTCCCTGAGGACAACCGAAGTAGGAGCACTTACCGAGGAACGGCAACATCCAATTTCCTTCCAGGAAATTCACTTGTCATCACAAAGGCAACTGTGCAACAACACTGTTTCCCAGGGAGAACTGAGCCCGCAGCTCTCTAAATCCCAATGAGGAAAATAAAGTTTCGCTTCAAGCCTTAGTTTCAAAATGGACCGCAGACCATTCACCCTGTGGTTTCCGTCTCTCCATGGCACGTCCAAGGTGCGCATAGCACGGAGATACTACAGTCGTTTCAACTTGCCGCATCCTAGCATTTGAACCAAAGACGCCCTTCACAGCCCTTCTTTCGGCCTATAGTTGCCCTCAACTGAGCTTCGCTCACAAGGCCCAGAAAGGACGGGCAGTCCGTCGTTTACATCTTGGATCCTAGTGCAGACCCCCGTGTCCTAAGACGCCAGAAACGCTTCCTAGATTTAAAGCACCGCTCTGACAAACGCTGCCGTCAGCCTGCGGCCCGCCTATGTCTGTGACGAGAGAAGTAGAACGTTGGCCTGAGGCGAGTCGTCCAGGGTTGTGGGCGTACTCACGAACAATTTTGGAGGGATGAGGACGTGGCAGGAATTGAAAGCCAAGTGTTCTTTCGTGGAGGATAACTAGTCCTCCCAAAGACGACTGTGCAGCAAAGAGAAGATGGGCAACAACAGTGTTTAGCAGGTAATCCTGGGGCCGCAAACTCTCTACTTTGCAATGAGGAAAATCAACGTTCCCAGGAAGCCTCAATTTCCAGCAGCACAAAGCAGCGTATTAACAAGTCGCATCGCACTCTCTCTTGTACATCCCGTGGACACAGTGGCTCGTGACACTAGAAACCATTGCCATGCTGGGAGTCCTGACTGTGGTGTAAGGATATCAAGGTGAGGGCTTAGTTAGGCCTAGGTGACAGTACTTCTCTAGACTATCTACCAGTTCGGGAAAACCCTGTAGGTTTCGAAGCCGGACTTAAAGTGTAGTTGCCGCTTGAGGTAGACGGACGTCGTGGAGCAGCTCCCAGGAGCAGTGGTAGGCTAATTGTATTTTCTCCTGCAGCTCACGGTTCCTCCAGAGCGCAGACACCCTTTGCATGAAGGAAGGCATGGAACGTTGATAACTGGGTTGCTTTCAAGCTATCGCAATCCAGGTGTCTAACCAACGAAGCCCTTCACTGCCCGTCAGTCGGCATCTAGCTGTTCCCGACGGTAGATGGCTCAAGGCTCCACGAAGACACAGGCAGTCCTTTCTCAGTACGTTTTGGAACCTAACGCTGACAAGTGAGTCCAAAAGAGAGCTGATATGCTTCCTAGAGTTCACGAACCACAGGGACTAAGGCTCTCTGCAATCTGTTGCTTCCCTAAGTCTGTCATGAGAACACCTGGACGTTAGCTTGAGGCTAGAGGCCCCATGTGGTGGGCCCATTCCCTGAAGACTACTGAAGGATGACCACCTACCAAGGGATGGCAACCTCCAAGCTTCTTGCCTAGAAACTCACATCATCACGATGGCAATTGTGTTACGAAGAGAAGCTGTGCAGCAACAGCGTTTCTTGGGGAGAATTGAGCCTGCGGCTCTGTAAATGCCGGTGAGGAAAATAAAGTTTCACTCGCAGCCTTACTTTCAAAAGGGACCACACAGAGCATTCACCCTGCTGTGTCTTTCTCTAGTTTGTACTCCCAAGGTGCGTTAGAAGGGAGATACTTGAGTTGTTTCACTTACCACATGCTAGATGTTTAGCAAAAGAAGATCTTTACTGCCCTTGTTTCGGCATATGGTTGTCCTCAGCCGAACACTTCTCTCAGCTCCTAGAAGCGACGGGCGGTCCATCGTGTACATCTTGGATCCCAGTGCAGACCTGTTTGTCCTAAGACACCAGAAATGCTTCCTACACTTAAAGCACCGCTTTGACAAACGCTGCCTGGAACCTGTTGCCTGCCTCTCTGTGTGACGAACAAAACAGTACCTTAGCTTGGGGCCAGTCCCCCTATATGTTTGGCTTACTCACCGACGATTGCTGAGGGATGAGCACCTAGCAGGGAGTGCAAGGCCACGTATGCCTCACGGGGTTGGGGGGGGGGAAATCACTTGTCCTCACAAAGGCAATTCTGCAATGAAGAAAAGATAGGCCACTACACTGTTCATCAGTTAACCTTGAGGCCGCGTGTCGTCATTCCAGTGTGGTAAATAAACTTCCCATCACGCTTCAGTTTCCAAGTCGAGGGCACAGCGCCTTATGCTGCAGTGTCTGACTCCCTACTGGACGTTCAGCTGACCAACTACACCCTTTAGTGAGTAAACTTTGTGATACACTTTGTGATATGGGGTCGTGATTGTGGTGAAAGGATGAGCAAGTCATGGGTTAGTGAGGCCGGTTTGTACAATGTATCTCCAGAATACCTGGCTTTCAAGGGAGAGCCCGAAATTTTTCAGGCTACGCTGAAAGTCCAGTGGCCGCCTGGGGTAAATTGCATCACGTGCGAGTTCCCTGAAGGCGGGGTCGAATCACTGTACGTTTTGTGTGCTCTGGGTTCGGCGGAAATGCAGACACGTTTTGCATGAAGGAATGAACAGAACGCTGATAGCTGGCTCTTTCTAAGCTATCCCAACCTAGGTGTTTCTCTGACGCAGCCCTTCACTGCCCATGACTCAGCATCTAGCTGCTGCCAGCGGTGCATTGCTCACAACTCCCTGAAGACACAGGAGGCCCTTTTATCCGTTTCGGATCCTATTGCAGACCGGCGACTCAAGAGAGACCTGATATGCTTCCTAGGGTTCAAGAAACCCAGGGACTTAGGCTGCATGGGGTCTGTTGCATGCCTACCTCGTTCATGAGAAAACCTGAACAGTAGCTTAAGGCCAGAGGCCCCGTGTGCTTCTCCCCTTCCCTGAGGACAACCGAAGTAGGAGCACTTACCGAGGAACGGCAACATCCAATTTCCTTCCAGGAAATTCACTTGTCATCACAAAGGCAACTGTGCAACAACACTGTTTCCCAGGGAGAACTGAGCCCGCAGCTCTCTAAATCCCAATGAGGAAAACAAAGTTTCCCTTCAAGCCTTAGTTTCAAAATGGACCGCAGACCATTCACCCTGTGGTTTCCGTCTCTCCATGGCACGTCCAAGGTGCGCATAGCACGGAGATACTACAGTCGTTTCAACTTGCCGCATCCTAGCATTTGAACCAAAGACGCCCTTCACAGCCCTTCTTTCGGCCTATAGTTGCCCTCAACTGAGCTTCGCTCACAAGGCCCAGAAAGGACGGGCAGTCCGTCGTTCACATCTTGGATCCTAGTGCAGACCCCCGTGTCCTAAGACGCCAGAAACGCTTCCTAGATTTAAAGCACCGCTCTGACAAACGCTGCCGTCAGCCTGCGGCCCGCCTATGTCTGTGACGAGAGAAGTAGAACGTTGGCCTGAGGCGAGTCGTCCAGGGTTGTGGGCGTACTCACGAACAATTTTGGAGGGATGAGGACGTGGCAGGAATTGAAAGCCAAGTGTTCTTTCGTGGAGGATAACTAGTCCTCCCAAAGACGACTGTGCAGCAAAGAGAAGATGGGCAACAACAGTGTTTAGCAGGTAATCCTGGGGCCGCAAACTCTCTACTTTGCAATGAGGAAAATCAACGTTCCCAGGAAGCCTCAATTTCCAGCAGCACAAAGCAGCGTATTAACAAGTCGCATCGCACTCTCTCTTCTACATCCCGTGGACACAGTGGCTCGTGACACTAGAAACCATTGCCATGCTGGGAGTCCTGACTGTGGTGTAAGGATATCAAGGTGAGGGCTTAGTTAGGCCTAGGTGACAGTACTTCTCTAGACTATCTACCAGTTCGGGAAAACCCTGTAGGTTTCGAAGCCGGACTTAAAGTGTAGTTGCCGCTTGAGGTAGACGGACGTCGTGGAGCAGCTCCCAGGAGCAGTGGTAGGCTAATTGTATTTTCTCCTGCAGCTCACGGTTCCTCCAGAGCGCAGACACCCTTTGCATGAAGGAAGGCATGGAACGTTGATAACTGGGTTGCTTTCAAGCTATCGCAATCCAGGTGTCTAACCAACGAAGCCCTTCACTGCCCGTCAGTCGGCATCTAGCTGTTCCCGACGGTAGATGGCTCAAGGCTCCACGAAGACACAGGCAGTCCTTTCTCAGTACGTTTTGGAACCTAACGCTGACAAGTGAGTCCAAAAGAGAGCTGATATGCTTCCTAGAGTTCACGAACCACAGGGACTAAGGCTCTATGCAATCTGTTGCTTCGCTAAGTCTGTCATGAGAACACCTGGACGTTAGCTTGAGGCTAGAGGCCCCATGTGGTGGGCCCATTCCCTGAAGACTACTGAAGGATGACCACCTACCAAGGGATGGCAACCTCCAAGCTTCTTGCCTAGAAACTCACATCATCACGATGGCAATTGTGTTACGAAGAGAAGCTGTGCAGCAACAGCGTTTCTTGGGGAGAATTGAGCCTGCGGCTCTGTAAATGTCGGTGAGGAAAATAAAGTTTCACTCGCAGCCTTACTTTCAAAAGGGACCACACAGAGCATTCACCCTGCTGTGTCTTTCTCTAGTTTGTACTCCCAAGGTGCGTTAGAAGGGAGATACTTGAGTTGTTTCACTTACCACATGCTAGATGTTTAGCAAAAGAAGATCTTTACTGCCCTTGTTTCGGCATATGGTTGTCCTCAGCCGAACACTTCTCTCAGCTCCTAGAAGCGACGGGCGGTCCATCGTGTACATCTTGGATCCCAGTGCAGACCTGTTTGTCCTAAGACACCAGAAATGCTTCCTACACTTAAAGCACCGCTTTGACAAACGCTGCCTGGAACCTGTTGCCTGCCTCTCTGTGTGACGAACAAAACAGTACCTTAGCTTGGGGCCAGTCCCCCTATATGTTTGGCTTACTCACCGACGATTGCTGAGGGATGAGCACCTAGCAGGGAGTGCAAGGCCACGTATGCCTCACGGGGTTGGGGGGGGGAAATCACTTGTCCTCACAAAGGCAATTCTGCAATGAAGAAAAGATAGGCCACTACACTGTTCATCAGTTAACCTTGAGGCCGCGTGTCGTCATTCCAGTGTGGTAAATAAACTTCCCATCACGCTTCAGTTTCCAAGTCGAGGGCACAGCGCCTTATGCTGCAGTGTCTGACTCCCTACTGGACGTTCAGCTGACCAACTACACCCTTTAGTGAGTAAACTTTGTGATACACTTTGTGATATGGGGTCGTGATTGTGGTGAAAGGATGAGCAAGTCATGGGTTAGTGAGGCCGGTTTGTACAATGTATCTCCAGAATACCTGGCTTTCAAGGGAGAGCCCGAAATTTTTCAGGCTACGCTGAAAGTCCAGTGGCCGCCTGGGGTAAATTGCATCACGTGCGAGTTCCCTGAAGGCGGGGTCGAATCACTGTACGTTTTGTGTGCTCTGGGTTCGGCGGAAATGCAGACACGTTTTGCATGAAGGAATGAACAGAACGCTGATAGCTGGCTCTTTCTAAGCTATCCCAACCTAGGTGTTTCTCTGACGCAGCCCTTCACTGCCCATGACTCGGCATGTAGCTGCTGCCAGCGGTGCATTGCTCACAACTCCCTGAAGACACAGGAGGCCCTTTTATCCGTTTCGGATCCTATTGCAGACCGGCGACTCAAGAGAGACCTGATATGCTTCCTAGGGTTCAAGAAACCCAGGGACTTAGGCTGCATGGGGTCTGTTGCATGCCTACCTCGTTCATGAGAAAACCTGAACAGTAGCTTAAGGCCAGAGGCCCCGTGTGCTTCTCCCCTTCCCTGAGGACAACCGAAGTAGGAGCACTTACCGAGGAACGGCAACATCCAATTTCCTTCCAGGAAATTCACTTGTCATCACAAAGGCAACTGTGCAACAACACTGTTTCCCAGGGAGAACTGAGCCCGCAGCTCTCTAAATCCCAATGAGGAAAACAAAGTTTCCCTTCAAGCCTTAGTTTCAAAATGGACCGCAGACCATTCACCCTGTGGTTTCCGTCTCTCCATGGCACGTCCAAGGTGCGCATAGCACGGAGATACTACAGTCGTTTCAACTTGCCGCATCCTAGCATTTGAACCAAAGACGCCCTTCACAGCCCTTCTTTCGGCCTATAGTTGCCCTCAACTGAGCTTCGCTCACAAGGCCCAGAAAGGACGGGCAGTCCGTCGTTTACATCTTGGATCCTAGTGCAGACCCCCGTGTCCTAAGACGCCAGAAACGCTTCCTAGATTTAAAGCACCGCTCTGACAAACGCTGCCGTCAGCCTGCGGCCCGCCTATGTCTGTGACGAGAGAAGTAGAACGTTGGCCTGAGGCGAGTCGTCCAGGGTTGTGGGCGTACTCACGAACAATTTTGGAGGGATGAGGACGTGGCAGGAATTGAAAGCCAAGTGTTCTTTCGTGGAGGATAACTAGTCCTCCCAAAGACGACTGTGCAGCAAAGAGAAGATGGGCAACAACAGTGTTTAGCAGGTAATCCTGGGGCCGCAAACTCTCTACTTTGCAATGAGGAAAATCAACGTTCCCAGGAAGCCTCAATTTCCAGCAGCACAAAGCAGCGTATTAACAAGTCGCATCGCACTCTCTCTTGTACATCCCGTGGACACAGTGGCTCGTGACACTAGAAACCATTGCCATGCTGGGAGTCCTGACTGTGGTGTAAGGATATCAAGGTGAGGGCTTAGTTAGGCCTAGGTGACAGTACTTCTCTAGACTATCTACCAGTTCGGGAAAACCCTGTAGGTTTCGAAGCCGGACTTAAAGTGTAGTTGCCGCTTGAGGTAGACGGACGTCGTGGAGCCGCTCCCAGGAGCAGTGGTAGGCTAACTGTATTTTCTCCTGCAGCTCACGGTTCCTCCAGAGCGCAGACACCCTTTGCATGAAGGAAGGCATGGAACGTTGATAACTGGGTTGCTTTCAAGCTATCGCAATCCAGGTGTCTAACCAACGAAGCCCTTCACTGCCCGTCAGTCGGCATCTAGCTGTTCCCGACGGTAGATGGCTCAAGGCTCCACGAAGACACAGGCAGTCCTTTCTCAGTACGTTTTGGAACCTAACGCTGACAAGTGAGTCCAAAAGAGAGCTGATATGCTTCCTAGAGTTCACGAACCACAGGGACTAAGGCTCTATGCAATCTGTTGCTTCGCTAAGTCTGTCATGAGAACACCTGGACGTTAGCTTGAGGCTAGAGGCCCCATGTGGTGGGCCCATTCCCTGAAGACTACTGAAGGATGACCACCTACCAAGGGATGGCAACCTCCAAGCTTCTTGCCTAGAAACTCACATCATCACGATGGCAATTGTGTTACGAAGAGAAGCTGTGCAGCAACAGCGTTTCTTGGGGAGAATTGAGCCTGCGGCTCTGTAAATGCCGGTGAGGAAAATAAAGTTTCACTCGCAGCCTTACTTTCAAAAGGGACCACACAGAGCATTCACCCTGCTGTGTCTTTCTCTAGTTTGTACTCCCAAGGTGCGTTAGAAGGGAGATACTTGAGTTGTTTCACTTACCACATGCTAGATGTTTAGCAAAAGAAGATCTTTACTGCCCTTGTTTCGGCATATGTTTGTCCTCAGCCGAACACTTCTCTCAGCTCCTAGAAGCGACGGGCGGTCCATCGTGTACATCTTGGATCCCAGTGCAGACCTGTTTGTCCTAAGACACCAGAAATGCTTCCTACACTTAAAGCACCGCTTTGACAAACGCTGCCTGGAACCTGTTGCCTGCCTCTCTGTGTGACGAACAAAACAGTACCTTAGCTTGGGGCCAGTCCCCCTATATGTTTGGCTTACTCACCGACGATTGCTGAGGGATGAGCACCTAGCAGGGAGTGCAAGGCCACGTATGCCTCACGGGGTTGGGGGGGGGGAAATCACTTGTCCTCACAAAGGCAATTCTGCAATGAAGAAAAGATAGGCCACTACACTGTTCATCAGTTAACCTTGAGGCCGCGTGTCGTCATTCCAGTGTGGTAAATAAACTTCCCATCACGCTTCAGTTTCCAAGTCGAGGGCACAGCGCCTTATGCTGCAGTGTCTGACTCCCTACTGGACGTTCAGCTGACCAACTACACCCTTTAGTGAGTAAACTTTGTGATACACTTTGTGATATGGGGTCGTGATTGTGGTGAAAGGATGAGCAAGTCATGGGTTAGTGAGGCCGGTTTGTACAATGTATCTCCAGAATACCTGGCTTTCAAGGGAGAGCCCGAAATTTTTCAGGCTACGCTGAAAGTCCAGTGGCCGCCTGGGGTAAATTGCATCACGTGCGAGTTCCCTGAAGGCGGGGTCGAATCACTGTACGTTTTGTGTGCTCTGGGTTCGGCGGAAATGCAGACACGTTTTGCATGAAGGAATGAACAGAACGCTGATAGCTGGCTCTTTCTAAGCTATCCCAACCTAGGTGTTTCTCTGACGCAGCCCTTCACTGCCCATGACTCGGCATGTAGCTGCTGCCAGCGGTGCATTGCTCACAACTCCCTGAAGACACAGGAGGCCCTTTTATCCGTTTCGGATCCTATTGCAGACCGGCGACTCAAGAGAGACCTGATATGCTTCCTAGGGTTCAAGAAACCCAGGGACTTAGGCTGCATGGGGTCTGTTGCATGCCTACCTCGTTCATGAGAAAACCTGAACAGTAGCTTAAGGCCAGAGGCCCCGTGTGCTTCTCCCCTTCCCTGAGGACAACCGAAGTAGGAGCACTTACCGAGGAACGGCAACATCCAATTTCCTTCCAGGAAATTCACTTGTCATCACAAAGGCAACTGTGCAACAACACTGTTTCCCAGGGAGAACTGAGCCCGCAGCTCTCTAAATCCCAATGAGGAAAACAAAGTTTCCCTTCAAGCCTTAGTTTCAAAATGGACCGCAGACCATTCACCCTGTGGTTTCCGTCTCTCCATGGCACGTCCAAGGTGCGCATAGCACGGAGATACTACAGTCGTTTCAACTTGCCGCATCCTAGCATTTGAACCAAAGACGCCCTTCACAGCCCTTCTTTCGGCCTATAGTTGCCCTCAACTGAGCTTCGCTCACAAGGCCCAGAAAGGACGGGCAGTCCGTCGTTTACATCTTGGATCCTAGTGCAGACCCCCGTGTCCTAAGACGCCAGAAACGCTTCCTAGATTTAAAGCACCGCTCTGACAAACGCTGCCGTCAGCCTGCGGCCCGCCTATGTCTGTGACGAGAGAAGTAGAACGTTGGCCTGAGGCGAGTCGTCCAGGGTTGTGGGCGTACTCACGAACAATTTTGGAGGGATGAGGACGTGGCAGGAATTGAAAGCCAAGTGTTCTTTCGTGGAGGATAACTAGTCCTCCCAAAGACGACTGTGCAGCAAAGAGAAGATGGGCAACAACAGTGTTTAGCAGGTAATCCTGGGGCCGCAAACTCTCTACTTTGCAATGAGGAAAATCAACGTTCCCAGGAAGCCTCAATTTCCAGCAGCACAAAGCAGCGTATTAACAAGTCGCATCGCACTCTCTCTTGTACATCCCGTGGACACAGTGGCTCGTGACACTAGAAACCATTGCCATGCTGGGAGTCCTGACTGTGGTGTAAGGATATCAAGGTGAGGGCTTAGTTAGGCCTAGGTGACAGTACTTCTCTAGACTATCTACCAGTTCGGGAAAACCCTGTAGGTTTCGAAGCCGGACTTAAAGTGTAGTTGCCGCTTGAGGTAGACGGACGTCGTGGAGCAGCTCCCAGGAGCAGTGGTAGGCTAATTGTATTTTCTCCTGCAGCTCACGGTTCCTCCAGAGCGCAGACACCCTTTGCATGAAGGAAGGCATGGAACGTTGATAACTGGGTTGCTTTCAAGCTATCGCAATCCAGGTGTCTAACCAACGAAGCCCTTCACTGCCCGTCAGTCGGCATCTAGCTGTTCCCGACGGTAGATGGCTCAAGGCTCCACGAAGACACAGGCAGTCCTTTCTCAGTACGTTTTGGAACCTAACGCTGACAAGTGAGTCCAAAAGAGAGCTGATATGCTTCCTAGAGTTCACGAACCACAGGGACTAAGGCTCTATGCAATCTGTTGCTTCGCTAAGTCTGTCATGAGAACACCTGGACGTTAGCTTGAGGCTAGAGGCCCCATGTGGTGGGCCCATTCCCTGAAGACTACTGAAGGATGACCACCTACCAAGGGATGGCAACCTCCAAGCTTCTTGCCTAGAAACTCACATCATCACGATGGCAATTGTGTTACGAAGAGAAGCTGTGCAGCAACAGCGTTTCTTGGGGAGAATTGAGCCTGCGGCTCTGTAAATGCCGGTGAGGAAAATAAAGTTTCACTCGCAGCCTTACTTTCAAAAGGGACCACACAGAGCATTCACCCTGCTGTGTCTTTCTCTAGTTTGTACTCCCAAGGTGCGTTAGAAGGGAGATACTTGAGTTGTTTCACTTACCACATGCTAGATGTTTAGCAAAAGAAGATCTTTACTGC
Organism: Pseudorca crassidens; assembly: GCF_039906515.1. Lineage (NCBI taxonomy): Eukaryota > Metazoa > Chordata > Mammalia > Artiodactyla > Delphinidae > Pseudorca > Pseudorca crassidens. The sequence continues at coordinate 48,056,811 of NC_090305.1, forward strand.
CCTTGTTTCGGCATATGGTTGTCCTCAGCCGAACACTTCTCTCAGCTCCTAGAAGCGACGGGCGGTCCCTCGTGTACATCTTGGATCCCAGTGCAGACCTGTTTGTCCTAAGACACCAGAAATGCTTCCTACACTTAAAGCACCGCTTTGACAAACGCTGCCTGGAACCTGTTGCCTGCCTCTCTGTGTGACGAACAAAACAGTACCTTAGCTTGGGGCCAGTCCCCCTATATGTTTGGCTTACTCACCGACGATTGCTGAGGGATGAGCACCTAGCAGGGAGTGCAAGGCCACGTATGCCTCACGGGGTTGGGGGGGGGAAATCACTTGTCCTCACAAAGGCAATTCTGCAATGAAGAAAAGATAGGCCACTACACTGTTCATCAGTTAACCTTGAGGCCGCGTGTCGTCATTCCAGTGTGGTAAATAAACTTCCCATCACGCTTCAGGTTCCAAGTCGAGGGCACAGCGCCTTATGCTGCAGTGTCTGACTCCCTACTGGACGTTCAGCTGACCAACTACACCCTTTAGTGAGTAAACTTTGTGATACACTTTGTGATATGGGGTCGTGATTGTGGTGAAAGGATGAGCAAGTCATGGGTTAGTGAGGCCGGTTTGTACAATGTATCTCCAGAATACCTGGCTTTCAAGGGAGAGCCCGAAATTTTTCAGGCTACGCTGAAAGTCCAGTGGCCGCCTGGGGTAAATTGCATCACGTGCGAGTTCCCTGAAGGCGGGGTCGATTCACTGTACGTTTTGTGTGCTCTGGGTTCGGCGGAAATGCAGACACGTTTTGCATGAAGGAATGAACAGAACGCTGATAGCTGGCTCTTTCTAAGCTATCCCAACCTAGGTGTTTCTCTGACGCAGCCCTTCACTGCCCATGACTCGGCATCTAGCTGCTGCCAGCGGTGCATTGCTCACAACTCCCTGAAGACACAGGAGGCCCTTTTATCCGTTTCGGATCCTATTGCAGACCGGCGACTCAAGAGAGACCTGATATGCTTCCTAGGGTTCAAGAAACCCAGGGACTTAGGCTGCATGGGGTCTGTTGCATGCCTACCTCGTTCATGAGAAAACCTGAACAGTAGCTTAAGGCCAGAGGCCCCGTGTGCTTCTCCCCTTCCCTGAGGACAACCAAAGTAGGAGCACTTACCGAGGAACGGCAACATCCAATTTCCTTCCAGGAAATTCACTTGTCATCACAAAGGCAACTGTGCAACAACACTGTTTCCCAGGGAGAACTGAGCCCGCAGCTCTCTAAATCCCAATGAGGAAAATAAAGTTTCCCTTCAAGCCTTAGTTTCAAAATGGACCGCAGACCATTCACCCTGTGGTTTCCGTCTCTCCATGGCACGTCCAAGGTGCGCATAGCACGGAGATACTACAGTCGTTTCAACTTGCCGCATCCTAGCATTTGAACCAAAGACGCCCTTCACAGCCCTTCTTTCGGCCTATAGTTGCCCTCAACTGAGCTTCGCTCACAAGGCCCAGAAAGGACGGGCAGTCCGTCGTTCACATCTTGGATCCTAGTGCAGACCCCCGTGTCCTAAGACGCCAGAAACGCTTCCTAGATTTAAAGCACCGCTCTGACAAACGCTGCCGTCAGCCTGCGGCCCGCCTATGTCTGTGACGAGAGAAGTAGAACGTTGGCCTGAGGCGAGTCGTCCAGGGTTGTGGGCGTACTCACGAACAATTTTGGAGGGATGAGGACGTGGCAGGAATTGAAAGCCAAGTGTTCTTTCGTGGAGGATAACTAGTCCTCCCAAAGACGACTGTGCAGCAAAGAGAAGATGGGCAACAACAGTGTTTAGCAGGTAATCCTGGGGCCGCAAACTCTCTACTTTGCAATGAGGAAAATCAACGTTCCCAGGAAGCCTCAATTTCCAGCAGCACAAAGCAGCGTATTAACAAGTCGCATCGCACTCTCTCTTGTACATCCCGTGGACACAGTGGCTCGTGACACTAGAAACCATTGCCATGCTGGGAGTCCTGACTGTGGTGTAAGGATATCAAGGTGAGGGCTTAGTTAGGCCTAGGTGACAGTACTTCTCTAGACTATCTACCAGTTCGGGAAAACCCTGTAGGTTTCGAAGCCGGACTTAAAGTGTAGTTGCCACTTGAGGTAGACGGACGTCGTGGAGCAGCTCCCAGGAGCAGTGGTAGGCTAATTGTATTTTCTCCTGCAGCTCACGGTTCCTCCAGAGCGCAGACACCCTTTGCATGAAGGAAGGCATGGAACGTTGATAACTGGGTTGCTTTCAAGCTATCGCAATCCAGGTGTCTAACCAACGAAGCCCTTCACTGCCCGTCAGTCGGCATCTAGCTGTTCCCGACGGTAGATGGCTCAAGGCTCCACGAAGACACAGGCAGTCCTTTCTCAGTACGTTTTGGAACCTAACGCTGACAAGTGAGTCCAAAAGAGAGCTGATATGCTTCCTAGAGTTCACGAACCACAGGGACTAAGGCTCTATGCAATCTGTTGCTTCGCTAAGTCTGTCATGAGAACACCTGGACGTTAGCTTGAGGCTAGAGGCCCCATGTGGTGGACCCATTCCCTGAAGACTACTGAAGGATGACCACCTACCAAGGGATGACAACCTCCAAGCTTCTTGCCTAGAAACTCACATCATCACGATGGCAATTGTGTTACGAAGAGAAGCTGTGCAGCAACAGCGTTTCTTGGGGAGAATTGAGCCTGCGGCTCTGTAAATGCCGGTGAGGAAAATAAAGTTTCACTCGCAGCCTTACTTTCAAAAGGGACCACACAGAGCATTCACCCTGCTGTGTCTTTCTCTAGTTTGTACTCCCAAGGTGCGTTAGAAGGGAGATACTTGAGTTGTTTCACTTACCACATGCTAGATGTTTAGCAAAAGAAGATCTTTACTGCCCTTGTTTCGGCATATGGTTGTCCTCAGCCGAACACTTCTCTCAGCTCCTAGAAGCGACGGGCGGTCCATCGTGTACATCTTGGATCCCAGTGCAGACCTGTTTGTCCTAAGACACCAGAAATGCTTCCTACACTTAAAGCACCGCTTTGACAAACGCTGCCTGGAACCTGTTGCCTGCCTCTCTGTGTGACGAACAAAACAGTACCTTAGCTTGGGGCCAGTCCCCCTATATGTTTGGCTTACTCACCGACGATTGCTGAGGGATGAGCACCTAGCAGGGAGTGCAAGGCCACGTATGCCTCACGGGGTTGGGGGGGGGAAATCACTTGTCCTCACAAAGGCAATTCTGCAATGAAGAAAAGATAGGCCACTACACTGTTCATCAGTTAACCTTGAGGCCGCGTGTCGTCATTCCAGTGTGGTAAATAAACTTCCCATCACGCTTCAGTTTCCAAGTCGAGGGCACAGCGCCTTATGCTGCAGTGTCTGACTCCCTACTGGACGTTCAGCTGACCAACTACACCCTTTAGTGAGTAAACTTTGTGATACACTTTGTGATATGGGGTCGTGATTGTGGTGAAAGGATGAGCAAGTCATGGGTTAGTGAGGCCGGTTTGTACAATGTATCTCCAGAATACCTGGCTTTCAAGGGAGAGCCCGAAATTTTTCAGGCTACGCTGAAAGTCCAGTGGCCGCCTGGGGTAAATTGCATCACGTGCGAGTTCCCTGAAGGCGGGGTCGAATCACTGTACGTTTTGTGTGCTCTGGGTTCGGCGGAAATGCAGACACGTTTTGCATGAAGGAATGAACAGAACGCTGATAGCTGGCTCTTTCTAAGCTATCCCAACCTAGGTGTTTCTCTGACGCAGCCCTTCACTGCCCATGACTCGGCATGTAGCTGCTGCCAGCGGTGCATTGCTCACAACTCCCTGAAGACACAGGAGGCCCTTTTATCCGTTTCGGATCCTATTGCAGACCGGCGACTCAAGAGAGACCTGATATGCTTCCTAGGGTTCAAGAAACCCAGGGACTTAGGCTGCATGGGGTCTGTTGCATGCCTACCTCGTTCATGAGAAAACCTGAACAGTAGCTTAAGGCCAGAGGCCCCGTGTGCTTCTCCCCTTCCCTGAGGACAACCGAAGTAGGAGCACTTACCGAGGAACGGCAACATCCAATTTCCTTCCAGGAAATTCACTTGTCATCACAAAGGCAACTGTGCAACAACACTGTTTCCCAGGGAGAACTGAGCCCGCAGCTCTCTAAATCCCAATGAGGAAAATAAAGTTTCCCTTCAAGCCTTAGTTTCAAAATGGACCGCAGACCATTCACCCTGTGGTTTCCGTCTCTCCATGGCACGTCCAAGGTGCGCATAGCACGGAGATACTACAGTCGTTTCAACTTGCCGCATCCTAGCATTTGAACCAAAGACGCCCTTCACAGCCCTTCTTTCGGCCTATAGTTGCCCTCAACTGAGCTTCGCTCACAAGGCCCAGAAAGGACGGGCAGTCCGTCGTTCACATCTTGGATCCTAGTGCAGACCCCCGTGTCCTAAGACGCCAGAAACGCTTCCTAGATTTAAAGCACCGCTCTGACAAACGCTGCCGTCAGCCTGCGGCCCGCCTATGTCTGTGACGAGAGAAGTAGAACGTTGGCCTGAGGCGAGTCGTCCAGGGTTGTGGGCGTACTCACGAACAATTTTGGAGGGATGAGGACGTGGCAGGAATTGAAAGCCAAGTGTTCTTTCGTGGAGGATAACTAGTCCTCCCAAAGACGACTGTGCAGCAAAGAGAAGATGGGCAACAACAGTGTTTAGCAGGTAATCCTGGGGCCGCAAACTCTCTACTTTGCAATGAGGAAAATCAACGTTCCCAGGAAGCCTCAATTTCCAGCAGCACAAAGCAGCGTATTAACAAGTCGCATCGCACTCTCTCTTGTACATCCCGTGGACACAGTGGCTCGTGACACTAGAAACCATTGCCATGCTGGGAGTCCTGACTGTGGTGTAAGGATATCAAGGTGAGGGCTTAGTTAGGCCTAGGTGACAGTACTTCTCTAGACTATCTACCAGTTCGGGAAAACCCTGTAGGTTTCGAAGCCGGACTTAAAGTGTAGTTGCCACTTGAGGTAGACGGACGTCGTGGAGCAGCTCCCAGGAGCAGTGGTAGGCTAATTGTATTTTCTCCTGCAGCTCACGGTTCCTCCAGAGCGCAGACACCCTTTGCATGAAGGAAGGCATGGAACGTTGATAACTGGGTTGCTTTCAAGCTATCGCAATCCAGGTGTCTAACCAACGAAGCCCTTCACTGCCCGTCAGTCGGCATCTAGCTGTTCCCGACGGTAGATGGCTCAAGGCTCCACGAAGACACAGGCAGTCCTTTCTCAGTACGTTTTGGAACCTAACGCTGACAAGTGAGTCCAAAAGAGAGCTGATATGCTTCCTAGAGTTCACGAACCACAGGGACTAAGGCTCTATGCAATCTGTTGCTTCGCTAAGTCTGTCATGAGAACACCTGGACGTTAGCTTGAGGCTAGAGGCCCCATGTGGTGGGCCCATTCCCTGAAGACTACTGAAGGATGACCACCTACCAAGGGATGGCAACCTCCAAGCTTCTTGCCTAGAAACTCACATCATCACGATGGCAATTGTGTTACGAAGAGAAGCTGTGCAGCAACAGCGTTTCTTGGGGAGAATTGAGCCTGCGGCTCTGTAAATGCCGGTGAGGAAAATAAAGTTTCACTCGCAGCCTTACTTTCAAAAGGGACCACACAGAGCATTCACCCTGCTGTGTCTTTCTCTAGTTTGTACTCCCAAGGTGCGTTAGAAGGGAGATACTTGAGTTGTTTCACTTACCACATGCTAGATGTTTAGCAAAAGAAGATCTTTACTGCCCTTGTTTCGGCATATGGTTGTCCTCAGCCGAACACTTCTCTCAGCTCCTAGAAGCGACGGGCGGTCCCTCGTGTACATCTTGGATCCCAGTGCAGACCTGTTTGTCCTAAGACACCAGAAATGCTTCCTACACTTAAAGCACCGCTTTGACAAACGCTGCCTGGAACCTGTTGCCTGCCTCTCTGTGTGACGAACAAAACAGTACCTTAGCTTGGGGCCAGTCCCCCTATATGTTTGGCTTACTCACCGACGATTGCTGAGGGATGAGCACCTAGCAGGGAGTGCAAGGCCACGTATGCCTCACGGGGTTGGGGGGGGGAAATCACTTGTCCTCACAAAGGCAATTCTGCAATGAAGAAAAGATAGGCCACTACACTGTTCATCAGTTAACCTTGAGGCCGCGTGTCGTCATTCCAGTGTGGTAAATAAACTTCCCATCACGCTTCAGGTTCCAAGTCGAGGGCACAGCGCCTTATGCTGCAGTGTCTGACTCCCTACTGGACGTTCAGCTGACCAACTACACCCTTTAGTGAGTAAACTTTGTGATACACTTTGTGATATGGGGTCGTGATTGTGGTGAAAGGATGAGCAAGTCATGGGTTAGTGAGGCCGGTTTGTACAATGTATCTCCAGAATACCTGGCTTTCAAGGGAGAGCCCGAAATTTTTCAGGCTACGCTGAAAGTCCAGTGGCCGCCTGGGGTAAATTGCATCACGTGCGAGTTCCCTGAAGGCGGGGTCGATTCACTGTACGTTTTGTGTGCTCTGGGTTCGGCGGAAATGCAGACACGTTTTGCATGAAGGAATGAACAGAACGCTGATAGCTGGCTCTTTCTAAGCTATCCCAACCTAGGTGTTTCTCTGACGCAGCCCTTCACTGCCCATGACTCGGCATCTAGCTGCTGCCAGCGGTGCATTGCTCACAACTCCCTGAAGACACAGGAGGCCCTTTTATCCGTTTCGGATCCTATTGCAGACCGGCGACTCAAGAGAGACCTGATATGCTTCCTAGGGTTCAAGAAACCCAGGGACTTAGGCTGCATGGGGTCTGTTGCATGCCTACCTCGTTCATGAGAAAACCTGAACAGTAGCTTAAGGCCAGAGGCCCCGTGTGCTTCTCCCCTTCCCTGAGGACAACCGAAGTAGGAGCACTTACCGAGGAACGGCAACATCCAATTTCCTTCCAGGAAATTCACTTGTCATCACAAAGGCAACTGTGCAACAACACTGTTTCCCAGGGAGAACTGAGCCCGCAGCTCTCTAAATCCCAATGAGGAAAATAAAGTTTCCCTTCAAGCCTTAGTTTCAAAATGGACCGCAGACCATTCACCCTGTGGTTTCCGTCTCTCCATGGCACGTCCAAGGTGCGCATAGCACGGAGATACTACAGTCGTTTCAACTTGCCGCATCCTAGCATTTGAACCAAAGACGCCCTTCACAGCCCTTCTTTCGGCCTATAGTTGCCCTCAACTGAGCTTCGCTCACAAGGCCCAGAAAGGACGGGCAGTCCGTCGTTCACATCTTGGATCCTAGTGCAGACCCCCGTGTCCTAAGACGCCAGAAACGCTTCCTAGATTTAAAGCACCGCTCTGACAAACGCTGCCGTCAGCCTGCGGCCCGCCTATGTCTGTGACGAGAGAAGTAGAACGTTGGCCTGAGGCGAGTCGTCCAGGGTTGTGGGCGTACTCACGAACAATTTTGGAGGGATGAGGACGTGGCAGGAATTGAAAGCCAAGTGTTCTTTCGTGGAGGATAACTAGTCCTCCCAAAGACGACTGTGCAGCAAAGAGAAGATGGGCAACAACAGTGTTTAGCAGGTAATCCTGGGGCCGCAAACTCTCTACTTTGCAATGAGGAAAATCAACGTTCCCAGGAAGCCTCAATTTCCAGCAGCACAAAGCAGCGTATTAACAAGTCGCATCGCACTCTCTCTTGTACATCCCGTGGACACAGTGGCTCGTGACACTAGAAACCATTGCCATGCTGGGAGTCCTGACTGTGGTGTAAGGATATCAAGGTGAGGGCTTAGTTAGGCCTAGGTGACAGTACTTCTCTAGACTATCTACCAGTTCGGGAAAACCCTGTAGGTTTCGAAGCCGGACTTAAAGTGTAGTTGCCACTTGAGGTAGACGGACGTCGTGGAGCAGCTCCCAGGAGCAGTGGTAGGCTAATTGTATTTTCTCCTGCAGCTCACGGTTCCTCCAGAGCGCAGACACCCTTTGCATGAAGGAAGGCATGGAACGTTGATAACTGGGTTGCTTTCAAGCTATCGCAATCCAGGTGTCTAACCAACGAAGCCCTTCACTGCCCGTCAGTCGGCATCTAGCTGTTCCCGACGGTAGATGGCTCAAGGCTCCACGAAGACACAGGCAGTCCTTTCTCAGTACGTTTTGGAACCTAACGCTGACAAGTGAGTCCAAAAGAGAGCTGATATGCTTCCTAGAGTTCACGAACCACAGGGACTAAGGCTCTATGCAATCTGTTGCTTCGCTAAGTCTGTCATGAGAACACCTGGACGTTAGCTTGAGGCTAGAGGCCCCATGTGGTGGACCCATTCCCTGAAGACTACTGAAGGATGACCACCTACCAAGGGATGACAACCTCCAAGCTTCTTGCCTAGAAACTCACATCATCACGATGGCAATTGTGTTACGAAGAGAAGCTGTGCAGCAACAGCGTTTCTTGGGGAGAATTGAGCCTGCGGCTCTGTAAATGCCGGTGAGGAAAATAAAGTTTCACTCGCAGCCTTACTTTCAAAAGGGACCACACAGAGCATTCACCCTGCTGTGTCTTTCTCTAGTTTGTACTCCCAAGGTGCGTTAGAAGGGAGATACTTGAGTTGTTTCACTTACCACATGCTAGATGTTTAGCAAAAGAAGATCTTTACTGCCCTTGTTTCGGCATATGGTTGTCCTCAGCCGAACACTTCTCTCAGCTCCTAGAAGCGACGGGCGGTCCATCGTGTACATCTTGGATCCCAGTGCAGACCTGTTTGTCCTAAGACACCAGAAATGCTTCCTACACTTAAAGCACCGCTTTGACAAACGCTGCCTGGAACCTGTTGCCTGCCTCTCTGTGTGACGAACAAAACAGTACCTTAGCTTGGGGCCAGTCCCCCTATATGTTTGGCTTACTCACCGACGATTGCTGAGGGATGAGCACCTAGCAGGGAGTGCAAGGCCACGTATGCCTCACGGGGTTGGGGGGGGGAAATCACTTGTCCTCACAAAGGCAATTCTGCAATGAAGAAAAGATAGGCCACTACACTGTTCATCAGTTAACCTTGAGGCCGCGTGTCGTCATTCCAGTGTGGTAAATAAACTTCCCATCACGCTTCAGTTTCCAAGTCGAGGGCACAGCGCCTTATGCTGCAGTGTCTGACTCCCTACTGGACGTTCAGCTGACCAACTACACCCTTTAGTGAGTAAACTTTGTGATACACTTTGTGATATGGGGTCGTGATTGTGGTGAAAGGATGAGCAAGTCATGGGTTAGTGAGGCCGGTTTGTACAATGTATCTCCAGAATACCTGGCTTTCAAGGGAGAGCCCGAAATTTTTCAGGCTACGCTGAAAGTCCAGTGGCCGCCTGGGGTAAATTGCATCACGTGCGAGTTCCCTGAAGGCGGGGTCGAATCACTGTACGTTTTGTGTGCTCTGGGTTCGGCGGAAATGCAGACACGTTTTGCATGAAGGAATGAACAGAACGCTGATAGCTGGCTCTTTCTAAGCTATCCCAACCTAGGTGTTTCTCTGACGCAGCCCTTCACTGCCCATGACTCGGCATCTAGCTGCTGCCAGCGGTGCATTGCTCACAACTCCCTGAAGACACAGGAGGCCCTTTTATCCGTTTCGGATCCTATTGCAGACCGGCGACTCAAGAGAGACCTGATATGCTTCCTAGGGTTCAAGAAACCCAGGGACTTAGGCTGCATGGGGTCTGTTGCATGCCTACCTCGTTCATGAGAAAACCTGAACAGTAGCTTAAGGCCAGAGGCCCCGTGTGCTTCTCCCCTTCCCTGAGGACAACCGAAGTAGGAGCACTTACCGAGGAACGGCAACATCCAATTTCCTTCCAGGAAATTCACTTGTCATCACAAAGGCAACTGTGCAACAACACTGTTTCCCAGGGAGAACTGAGCCCGCAGCTCTCTAAATCCCAATGAGGAAAATAAAGTTTCCCTTCAAGCCTTAGTTTCAAAATGGACCGCAGACCATTCACCCTGTGGTTTCCGTCTCTCCATGGCACGTCCAAGGTGCGCATAGCACGGAGATACTACAGTCGTTTCAACTTGCCGCATCCTAGCATTTGAACCAAAGACGCCCTTCACAGCCCTTCTTTCGGCCTATAGTTGCCCTCAACTGAGCTTCGCTCACAAGGCCCAGAAAGGACGGGCAGTCCGTCGTTCACATCTTGGATCCTAGTGCAGACCCCCGTGTCCTAAGACGCCAGAAACGCTTCCTAGATTTAAAGCACCGCTCTGACAAACGCTGCCGTCAGCCTGCGGCCCGCCTATGTCTGTGACGAGAGAAGTAGAACGTTGGCCTGAGGCGAGTCGTCCAGGGTTGTGGGCGTACTCACGAACAATTTTGGAGGGATGAGGACGTGGCAGGAATTGAAAGCCAAGTGTTCTTTCGTGGAGGATAACTAGTCCTCCCAAAGACGACTGTGCAGCAAAGAGAAGATGGGCAACAACAGTGTTTAGCAGGTAATCCTGGGGCCGCAAACTCTCTACTTTGCAATGAGGAAAATCAACGTTCCCAGGAAGCCTCAATTTCCAGCAGCACAAAGCAGCGTATTAACAAGTCGCATCGCACTCTCTCTTGTACATCCCGTGGACACAGTGGCTCGTGACACTAGAAACCATTGCCATGCTGGGAGTCCTGACTGTGGTGTAAGGATATCAAGGTGAGGGCTTAGTTAGGCCTAGGTGACAGTACTTCTCTAGACTATCTACCAGTTCGGGAAAACCCTGTAGGTTTCGAAGCCGGACTTAAAGTGTAGTTGCCACTTGAGGTAGACGGACGTCGTGGAGCAGCTCCCAGGAGCAGTGGTAGGCTAATTGTATTTTCTCCTGCAGCTCACGGTTCCTCCAGAGCGCAGACACCCTTTGCATGAAGGAAGGCATGGAACGTTGATAACTGGGTTGCTTTCAAGCTATCGCAATCCAGGTGTCTAACCAACGAAGCCCTTCACTGCCCGTCAGTCGGCATCTAGCTGTTCCCGACGGTAGATGGCTCAAGGCTCCACGAAGACACAGGCAGTCCTTTCTCAGTACGTTTTGGAACCTAACGCTGACAAGTGAGTCCAAAAGAGAGCTGATATGCTTCCTAGAGTTCACGAACCACAGGGACTAAGGCTCTATGCAATCTGTTGCTTCGCTAAGTCTGTCATGAGAACACCTGGACGTTAGCTTGAGGCTAGAGGCCCCATGTGGTGGACCCATTCCCTGAAGACTACTGAAGGATGACCACCTACCAAGGGATGACAACCTCCAAGCTTCTTGCCTAGAAACTCACATCATCACGATGGCAATTGTGTTACGAAGAGAAGCTGTGCAGCAACAGCGTTTCTTGGGGAGAATTGAGCCTGCGGCTCTGTAAATGCCGGTGAGGAAAAGAAAGTTTCACTCGCAGCCTTACTTTCAAAAGGGACCACACAGAGCATTCACCCTGCTGTGTCTTTCTCTAGTTTGTACTCCCAAGGTGCGTTAGAAGGGAGATACTTGAGTTGTTTCACTTACCACATGCTAGATGTTTAGCAAAAGAAGATCTTTACTGCCCTTGTTTCGGCATATGGTTGTCCTCAGCCGAACACTTCTCTCAGCTCCTAGAAGCGACGGGCGGTCCATCGTGTACATCTTGGATCCCAGTGCAGACCTGTTTGTCCTAAGACACCAGAAATGCTTCCTACACTTAAAGCACCGCTTTGACAAACGCTGCCTGGAACCTGTTGCCTGCCTCTCTGTGTGACGAACAAAACAGTACCTTAGCTTGGGGCCAGTCCCCCTATATGTTTGGCTTACTCACCGACGATTGCTGAGGGATGAGCACCTAGCAGGGAGTGCAAGGCCACGTATGCCTCACGGGGTTGGGGGGGGGGAAATCACTTGTCCTCACAAAGGCAATTCTGCAATGAAGAAAAGATAGGCCACTACACTGTTCATCAGTTAACCTTGAGGCCGCGTGTCGTCATTCCAGTGTGGTAAATAAACTTCCCATCACGCTTCAGGTTCCAAGTCGAGGGCACAGCGCCTTATGCTGCAGTGTCTGACTCCCTACTGGACGTTCAGCTGACCAACTACACCCTTTAGTGAGTAAACTTTGTGATACACTTTGTGATATGGGGTCGTGATTGTGGTGAAAGGATGAGCAAGTCATGGGTTAGTGAGGCCGGTTTGTACAATGTATCTCCAGAATACCTGGCTTTCAAGGGAGAGCCCGAAATTTTTCAGGCTACGCTGAAAGTCCAGTGGCCGCCTGGGGTAAATTGCATCACGTGCGAGTTCCCTGAAGGCGGGGTCGAATCACTGTACGTTTTGTGTGCTCTGGGTTCGGCGGAAATGCAGACACGTTTTGCATGAAGGAATGAACAGAACGCTGATAGCTGGCTCTTTCTAAGCTATCCCAACCTAGGTGTTTCTCTGACGCAGCCCTTCACTGCCCATGACTCGGCATCTAGCTGCTGCCAGCGGTGCATTGCTCACAACTCCCTGAAGACACAGGAGGCCCTTTTATCCGTTTCGGATCCTATTGCAGACCGGCGACTCAAGAGAGACCTGATATGCTTCCTAGGGTTCAAGAAACCCAGGGACTTAGGCTGCATGGGGTCTGTTGCATGCCTACCTCGTTCATGAGAAAACCTGAACAGTAGCTTAAGGCCAGAGGCCCCGTGTGCTTCTCCCCTTCCCTGAGGACAACCGAAGTAGGAGCACTTACCGAGGAACGGCAACATCCAATTTCCTTCCAGGAAATTCACTTGTCATCACAAAGGCAACTGTGCAACAACACTGTTTCCCAGGGAGAACTGAGCCCGCAGCTCTCTAAATCCCAATGAGGAAAATAAAGTTTCCCTTCAAGCCTTAGTTTCAAAATGGACCGCAGACCATTCACCCTGTGGTTTCCGTCTCTCCATGGCACGTCCAAGGTGCGCATAGCACGGAGATACTACAGTCGTTTCAACTTGCCGCATCCTAGCATTTGAACCAAAGACGCCCTTCACAGCCCTTCTTTCGGCCTATAGTTGCCCTCAACTGAGCTTCGCTCACAAGGCCCAGAAAGGACGGGCAGTCCGTCGTTCACATCTTGGATCCTAGTGCAGACCCCCGTGTCCTAAGACGCCAGAAACGCTTCCTAGATTTAAAGCACCGCTCTGACAAACGCTGCCGTGAGCCTGCGGCCCGCCTATGTCTGTGACGAGAGAAGTAGAACGTTGGCCTGAGGCGAGTCGTCCAGGGTTGTGGGCGTACTCACGAACAATTTTGGAGGGATGAGGACGTGGCAGGAATTGAAAGCCAAGTGTTCTTTCGTGGAGGATAACTAGTCCTCCCAAAGACGACTGTGCAGCAAAGAGAAGATGGGCAACAACAGTGTTTAGCAGGTAATCCTGGGGCCGCAAACTCTCTACTTTGCAATGAGGAAAATCAACGTTCCCAGGAAGCCTCAATTTCCAGCAGCACAAAGCAGCGTATTAACAAGTCGCATCACACTCTCTCTTCTACATCCCGTGGACACAGTGGCTCGTGACACTAGAAACCATTGCCATGCTGGGAGTCCTGACTGTGGTGTAAGGATATCAAGGTGAGGGCTTAGTTAGGCCTAGGTGACAGTACTTCTCTAGACTATCTACCAGTTCGGGAAAACCCTGTAGGTTTCGAAGCCGGACTTAAAGTGTAGTTGCCACTTGAGGTAGACGGACGTCGTGGAGCAGCTCCCAGGAGCAGTGGTAGGCTAATTGTATTTTCTCCTGCAGCTCACGGTTCCTCCAGAGCGCAGACACCCTTTGCATGAAGGAAGGCATGGAACGTTGATAACTGGGTTGCTTTCAAGCTATCGCAATCCAGGTGTCTAACCAACGAAGCCCTTCACTGCCCGTCAGTCGGCATCTAGCTGTTCCCGACGGTAGATGGCTCAAGGCTCCACGAAGACACAGGCAGTCCTTTCTCAGTACGTTTTGGAACCTAACGCTGACAAGTGAGTCCAAAAGAGAGCTGATATGCTTCCTAGAGTTCACGAACCACAGGGACTAAGGCTCTATGCAATCTGTTGCTTCGCTAAGTCTGTCATGAGAACACCTGGACGTTAGCTTGAGGCTAGAGGCCCCATGTGGTGGACCCATTCCCTGAAGACTACTGAAGGATGACCACCTACCAAGGGATGACAACCTCCAAGCTTCTTGCCTAGAAACTCACATCATCACGATGGCAATTGTGTTACGAAGAGAAGCTGTGCAGCAACAGCGTTTCTTGGGGAGAATTGAGCCTGCGGCTCTGTAAATGCCGGTGAGGAAAATAAAGTTTCACTCGCAGCCTTACTTTCAAAAGGGACCACACAGAGCATTCACCCTGCTGTGTCTTTCTCTAGTTTGTACTCCCAAGGTGCGTTAGAAGGGAGATACTTGAGTTGTTTCACTTACCACATGCTAGATGTTTAGCAAAAGAAGATCTTTACTGCCCTTGTTTCGGCATATGGTTGTCCTCAGCCGAACACTTCTCTCAGCTCCTAGAAGCGACGGGCGGTCCATCGTGTACATCTTGGATCCCAGTGCAGACCTGTTTGTCCTAAGACACCAGAAATGCTTCCTACACTTAAAGCACCGCTTTGACAAACGCTGCCTGGAACCTGTTGCCTGCCTCTCTGTGTGACGAACAAAACAGTACCTTAGCTTGGGGCCAGTCCCCCTATATGTTTGGCTTACTCACCGACGATTGCTGAGGGATGAGCACCTAGCAGGGAGTGCAAGGCCACGTATGCCTCACGGGGTTGGGGGGGGGGAAATCACTTGTCCTCACAAAGGCAATTCTGCAATGAAGAAAAGATAGGCCACTACACTGTTCATCAGTTAACCTTGAGGCCGCGTGTCGTCATTCCAGTGTGGTAAATAAACTTCCCATCACGCTTCAGTTTCCAAGTCGAGGGCACAGCGCCTTATGCTGCAGTGTCTGACTCCCTACTGGACGTTCAGCTGACCAACTACACCCTTTAGTGAGTAAACTTTGTGATACACTTTGTGATATGGGGTCGTGATTGTGGTGAAAGGATGAGCAAGTCATGGGTTAGTGAGGCCGGTTTGTACAATGTATCTCCAGAATACCTGGCTTTCAAGAGAGAGCCCGAAATTTTTCAGGCTACGCTGAAAGTCCAGTGGCCGCCTGGGGTAAATTGCATCACGTGCGAGTTCCCTGAAGGCGGGGTCGAATCACTGTACGTTTTGTGTGCTCTGGGTTCGGCGGAAATGCAGACACGTTTTGCATGAAGGAATGAACAGAACGCTGATAGCTGGCTCTTTCTAAGCTATCCCAACCTAGGTGTTTCTCTGACGCAGCCCTTCACTGCCCATGACTCGGCATCTAGCTGCTGCCAGCGGTGCATTGCTCACAACTCCCTGAAGACACAGGAGGCCCTTTTATCCGTTTCGGATCCTATTGCAGACCGGCGACTCAAGAGAGACCTGATATGCTTCCTAGGGTTCAAGAAACCCAGGGACTTAGGCTGCATGGGGTCTGTTGCATGCCTACCTCGTTCATGAGAAAACCTGAACAGTAGCTTAAGGCCAGAGGCCCCGTGTGCTTCTCCCCTTCCCTGAGGACAACCGAAGTAGGAGCACTTACCGAGGAACGGCAACATCCAATTTCCTTCCAGGAAATTCACTTGTCATCACAAAGGCAACTGTGCAACAACACTGTTTCCCAGGGAGAACTGAGCCCGCAGCTCTCTAAATCCCAATGAGGAAAATAAAGTTTCCCTTCAAGCCTTAGTTTCAAAATGGACCGCAGACCATTCACCCTGTGGTTTCCGTCTCTCCATGGCACGTCCAAGGTGCGCATAGCACGGAGATACTACAGTCGTTTCAACTTGCCGCATCCTAGCATTTGAACCAAAGACGCCCTTCACAGCCCTTCTTTCGGCCTATAGTTGCCCTCAACTGAGCTTCGCTCACAAGGCCCAGAAAGGACGGGCAGTCCGTCGTTCACATCTTGGATCCTAGTGCAGACCCCCGTGTCCTAAGACGCCAGAAACGCTTCCTAGATTTAAAGCACCGCTCTGACAAACGCTGCCGTGAGCCTGCGGCCCGCCTATGTCTGTGACGAGAGAAGTAGAACGTTGGCCTGAGGCGAGTCGTCCAGGGTTGTGGGCGTACTCACGAACAATTTTGGAGGGATGAGGACGTGGCAGGAATTGAAAGCCAAGTGTTCTTTCGTGGAGGATAACTAGTCCTCCCAAAGACGACTGTGCAGCAAAGAGAAGATGGGCAACAACAGTGTTTAGCAGGTAATCCTGGGGCCGCAAACTCTCTACTTTGCAATGAGGAAAATCAACGTTCCCAGGAAGCCTCAATTTCCAGCAGCACAAAGCAGCGTATTAACAAGTCGCATCACACTCTCTCTTCTACATCCCGTGGACACAGTGGCTCGTGACACTAGAAACCATTGCCATGCTGGGAGTCCTGACTGTGGTGTAAGGATATCAAGGTGAGGGCTTAGTTAGGCCTAGGTGACAGTACTTCTCTAGACTATCTACCAGTTCGGGAAAACCCTGTAGGTTTCGAAGCCGGACTTAAAGTGTAGTTGCCACTTGAGGTAGACGGACGTCGTGGAGCAGCTCCCAGGAGCAGTGGTAGGCTAATTGTATTTTCTCCTGCAGCTCACGGTTCCTCCAGAGCGCAGACACCCTTTGCATGAAGGAAGGCATGGAACGTTGATAACTGGGTTGCTTTCAAGCTATCGCAATCCAGGTGTCTAACCAACGAAGCCCTTCACTGCCCGTCAGTCGGCATCTAGCTGTTCCCGACGGTAGATGGCTCAAGGCTCCACGAAGACACAGGCAGTCCTTTCTCAGTACGTTTTGGAACCTAACGCTGACAAGTGAGTCCAAAAGAGAGCTGATATGCTTCCTAGAGTTCACGAACCACAGGGACTAAGGCTCTATGCAATCTGTTGCTTCGCTAAGTCTGTCATGAGAACACCTGGACGTTAGCTTGAGGCTAGAGGCCCCATGTGGTGGACCCATTCCCTGAAGACTACTGAAGGATGACCACCTACCAAGGGATGACAACCTCCAAGCTTCTTGCCTAGAAACTCACATCATCACGATGGCAATTGTGTTACGAAGAGAAGCTGTGCAGCAACAGCGTTTCTTGGGGAGAATTGAGCCTGCGGCTCTGTAAATGCCGGTGAGGAAAATAAAGTTTCACTCGCAGCCTTACTTTCAAAAGGGACCACACAGAGCATTCACCCTGCTGTGTCTTTCTCTAGTTTGTACTCCCAAGGTGCGTTAGAAGGGAGATACTTGAGTTGTTTCACTTACCACATGCTAGATGTTTAGCAAAAGAAGATCTTTACTGCCCTTGTTTCGGCATATGGTTGTCCTCAGCCGAACACTTCTCTCAGCTCCTAGAAGCGACGGGCGGTCCATCGTGTACATCTTGGATCCCAGTGCAGACCTGTTTGTCCTAAGACACCAGAAATGCTTCCTACACTTAAAGCACCGCTTTGACAAACGCTGCCTGGAACCTGTTGCCTGCCTCTCTGTGTGACGAACAAAACAGTACCTTAGCTTGGGGCCAGTCCCCCTATATGTTTGGCTTACTCACCGACGATTGCTGAGGGATGAGCACCTAGCAGGGAGTGCAAGGCCACGTATGCCTCACGGGGTTGGGGGGGGGGAAATCACTTGTCCTCACAAAGGCAATTCTGCAATGAAGAAAAGATAGGCCACTACACTGTTCATCAGTTAACCTTGAGGCCGCGTGTCGTCATTCCAGTGTGGTAAATAAACTTCCCATCACGCTTCAGTTTCCAAGTCGAGGGCACAGCGCCTTATGCTGCAGTGTCTGACTCCCTACTGGACGTTCAGCTGACCAACTACACCCTTTAGTGAGTAAACTTTGTGATACACTTTGTGATATGGGGTCGTGATTGTGGTGAAAGGATGAGCAAGTCATGGGTTAGTGAGGCCGGTTTGTACAATGTATCTCCAGAATACCTGGCTTTCAAGGGAGAGCCCGAAATTTTTCAGGCTACGCTGAAAGTCCAGTGGCCGCCTGGGGTAAATTGCATCACGTGCGAGTTCCCTGAAGGCGGGGTCGAATCACTGTACGTTTTGTGTGCTCTGGGTTCGGCGGAAATGCAGACACGTTTTGCATGAAGGAATGAACAGAACGCTGATAGCTGGCTCTTTCTAAGCTATCCCAACCTAGGTGTTTCTCTGACGCAGCCCTTCACTGCCCATGACTCGGCATCTAGCTGCTGCCAGCGGTGCATTGCTCACAACTCCCTGAAGACACAGGAGGCCCTTTTATCCGTTTCGGATCCTATTGCAGACCGGCGACTCAAGAGAGACCTGATATGCTTCCTAGGGTTCAAGAAACCCAGGGACTTAGGCTGCATGGGGTCTGTTGCATGCCTACCTCGTTCATGAGAAAACCTGAACAGTAGCTTAAGGCCAGAGGCCCCGTGTGCTTCTCCCCTTCCCTGAGGACAACCGAAGTAGGAGCACTTACCGAGGAACGGCAACATCCAATTTCCTTCCAGGAAATTCACTTGTCATCACAAAGGCAACTGTGCAACAACACTGTTTCCCAGGGAGAACTGAGCCCGCAGCTCTCTAAATCCCAATGAGGAAAATAAAGTTTCCCTTCAAGCCTTAGTTTCAAAATGGACCGCAGACCATTCACCCTGTGGTTTCCGTCTCTCCATGGCACGTCCAAGGTGCGCATAGCACGGAGATACTACAGTCGTTTCAACTTGCCGCATCCTAGCATTTGAACCAAAGACGCCCTTCACAGCCCTTCTTTCGGCCTATAGTTGCCCTCAACTGAGCTTCGCTCACAAGGCCCAGAAAGGACGGGCAGTCCGTCGTTCACATCTTGGATCCTAGTGCAGACCCCCGTGTCCTAAGACGCCAGAAACGCTTCCTAGATTTAAAGCACCGCTCTGACAAACGCTGCCGTCAGCCTGCGGCCCGCCTATGTCTGTGACGAGAGAAGTAGAACGTTGGCCTGAGGCGAGTCGTCCAGGGTTGTGGGCGTACTCACGAACAATTTTGGAGGGATGAGGACGTGGCAGGAATTGAAAGCCAAGTGTTCTTTCGTGGAGGATAACTAGTCCTCCCAAAGACGACTGTGCAGCAAAGAGAAGATGGGCAACAACAGTGTTTAGCAGGTAATCCTGGGGCCGCAAACTCTCTACTTTGCAATGAGGAAAATCAACGTTCCCAGGAAGCCTCAATTTCCAGCAGCACAAAGCAGCGTATTAACAAGTCGCATCGCACTCTCTCTTGTACATCCCGTGGACACAGTGGCTCGTGACACTAGAAACCATTGCCATGCTGGGAGTCCTGACTGTGGTGTAAGGATATCAAGGTGAGGGCTTAGTTAGGCCTAGGTGACAGTACTTCTCTAGACTATCTACCAGTTCGGGAAAACCCTGTAGGTTTCGAAGCCGGACTTAAAGTGTAGTTGCCACTTGAGGTAGACGGACGTCGTGGAGCAGCTCCCAGGAGCAGTGGTAGGCTAATTGTATTTTCTCCTGCAGCTCACGGTTCCTCCAGAGCGCAGACACCCTTTGCATGAAGGAAGGCATGGAACGTTGATAACTGGGTTGCTTTCAAGCTATCGCAATCCAGGTGTCTAACCAACGAAGCCCTTCACTGCCCGTCAGTCGGCATCTAGCTGTTCCCGACGGTAGATGGCTCAAGGCTCCACGAAGACACAGGCAGTCCTTTCTCAGTACGTTTTGGAACCTAACGCTGACAAGTGAGTCCAAAAGAGAGCTGATATGCTTCCTAGAGTTCACGAACCACAGGGACTAAGGCTCTATGCAATCTGTTGCTTCGCTAAGTCTGTCATGAGAACACCTGGACGTTAGCTTGAGGCTAGAGGCCCCATGTGGTGGACCCATTCCCTGAAGACTACTGAAGGATGACCACCTACCAAGGGATGACAACCTCCAAGCTTCTTGCCTAGAAACTCACATCATCACGATGGCAATTGTGTTACGAAGAGAAGCTGTGCAGCAACAGCGTTTCTTGGGGAGAATTGAGCCTGCGGCTCTGTAAATGCCGGTGAGGAAAATAAAGTTTCACTCGCAGCCTTACTTTCAAAAGGGACCACACAGAGCATTCACCCTGCTGTGTCTTTCTCTAGTTTGTACTCCCAAGGTGCGTTAGAAGGGAGATACTTGAGTTGTTTCACTTACCACATGCTAGATGTTTAGCAAAAGAAGATCTTTACTGCCCTTGTTTCGGCATATGGTTGTCCTCAGCCGAACACTTCTCTCAGCTCCTAGAAGCGACGGGCGGTCCATCGTGTACATCTTGGATCCCAGTGCAGACCTGTTTGTCCTAAGACACCAGAAATGCTTCCTACACTTAAAGCACCGCTTTGACAAACGCTGCCTGGAACCTGTTGCCTGCCTCTCTGTGTGACGAACAAAACAGTACCTTAGCTTGGGGCCAGTCCCCCTATATGTTTGGCTTACTCACCGACGATTGCTGAGGGATGAGCACCTAGCAGGGAGTGCAAGGCCACGTATGCCTCACGGGGTTGGGGGGGGGGGAAATCACTTGTCCTCACAAAGGCAATTCTGCAATGAAGAAAAGATAGGCCACTACACTGTTCATCAGTTAACCTTGAGGCCGCGTGTCGTCATTCCAGTGTGGTAAATAAACTTCCCATCACGCTTCAGTTTCCAAGTCGAGGGCACAGCGCCTTATGCTGCAGTGTCTGACTCCCTACTGGACGTTCAGCTGACCAACTACACCCTTTAGTGAGTAAACTTTGTGATACACTTTGTGATATGGGGTCGTGATTGTGGTGAAAGGATGAGCAAGTCATGGGTTAGTGAGGCCGGTTTGTACAATGTATCTCCAGAATACCTGGCTTTCAAGGGAGAGCCCGAAATTTTTCAGGCTACGCTGAAAGTCCAGTGGCCGCCTGGGGTAAATTGCATCACGTGCGAGTTCCCTGAAGGCGGGGTCGAATCACTGTACGTTTTGTGTGCTCTGGGTTCGGCGGAAATGCAGACACGTTTTGCATGAAGGAATGAACAGAACGCTGATAGCTGGCTCTTTCTAAGCTATCCCAACCTAGGTGTTTCTCTGACGCAGCCCTTCACTGCCCATGACTCGGCATCTAGCTGCTGCCAGCGGTGCATTGCTCACAACTCCCTGAAGACACAGGAGGCCCTTTTATCCGTTTCGGATCCTATTGCAGACCGGCGACTCAAGAGAGACCTGATATGCTTCCTAGGGTTCAAGAAACCCAGGGACTTAGGCTGCATGGGGTCTGTTGCATGCCTACCTCGTTCATGAGAAAACCTGAACAGTAGCTTAAGGCCAGAGGCCCCGTGTGCTTCTCCCCTTCCCTGAGGACAACCGAAGTAGGAGCACTTACCGAGGAACGGCAACATCCAATTTCCTTCCAGGAAATTCACTTGTCATCACAAAGGCAACTGTGCAACAACACTGTTTCCCAGGGAGAACTGAGCCCGCAGCTCTCTAAATCCCAATGAGGAAAATAAAGTTTCCCTTCAAGCCTTAGTTTCAAAATGGACCGCAGACCATTCACCCTGTGGTTTCCGTCTCTCCATGGCACGTCCAAGGTGCGCATAGCACGGAGATACTACAGTCGTTTCAACTTGCCGCATCCTAGCATTTGAACCAAAGACGCCCTTCACAGCCCTTCTTTCGGCCTATAGTTGCCCTCAACTGAGCTTCGCTCACAAGGCCCAGAAAGGACGGGCAGTCCGTCGTTCACATCTTGGATCCTAGTGCAGACCCCCGTGTCCTAAGACGCCAGAAACGCTTCCTAGATTTAAAGCACCGCTCTGACAAACGCTGCCGTCAGCCTGCGGCCCGCCTATGTCTGTGACGAGAGAAGTAGAACGTTGGCCTGAGGCGAGTCGTCCAGGGTTGTGGGCGTACTCACGAACAATTTTGGAGGGATGAGGACGTGGCAGGAATTGAAAGCCAAGTGTTCTTTCGTGGAGGATAACTAGTCCTCCCAAAGACGACTGTGCAGCAAAGAGAAGATGGGCAACAACAGTGTTTAGCAGGTAATCCTGGGGCCGCAAACTCTCTACTTTGCAATGAGGAAAATCAACGTTCCCAGGAAGCCTCAATTTCCAGCAGCACAAAGCAGCGTATTAACAAGTCGCATCGCACTCTCTCTTGTACATCCCGTGGACACAGTGGCTCGTGACACTAGAAACCATTGCCATGCTGGGAGTCCTGACTGTGGTGTAAGGATATCAAGGTGAGGGCTTAGTTAGGCCTAGGTGACAGTACTTCTCTAGACTATCTACCAGTTCGGGAAAACCCTGTAGGTTTCGAAGCCGGACTTAAAGTGTAGTTGCCGCTTGAGGTAGACGGACGTCGTGGAGCAGCTCCCAGGAGCAGTGGTAGGCTAATTGTATTTTCTCCTGCAGCTCACGGTTCCTCCAGAGCGCAGACACCCTTTGCATGAAGGAAGGCATGGAACGTTGATAACTGGGTTGCTTTCAAGCTATCGCAATCCAGGTGTCTAACCAACGAAGCCCTTCACTGCCCGTCAGTCGGCATCTAGCTGTTCCCGACGGTAGATGGCTCAAGGCTCCACGAAGACACAGGCAGTCCTTTCTCAGTACGTTTTGGAACCTAACGCTGACAAGTGAGTCCAAAAGAGAGCTGATATGCTTCCTAGAGTTCACGAACCACAGGGACTAAGGCTCTATGCAATCTGTTGCTTCGCTAAGTCTGTCATGAGAACACCTGGACGTTAGCTTGAGGCTAGAGGCCCCATGTGGTGGGCCCATTCCCTGAAGACTACTGAAGGATGACCACCTACCAAGGGATGACAACCTCCAAGCTTCTTGCCTAGAAACTCACATCATCACGATGGCAATTGTGTTACGAAGAGAAGCTGTGCAGCAACAGCGTTTCTTGGGGAGAATTGAGCCTGCGGCTCTGTAAATGCCGGTGAGGAAAAGAAAGTTTCACTCGCAGCCTTACTTTCAAAAGGGACCACACAGAGCATTCACCCTGCTGTGTCTTTCTCTAGTTTGTACTCCCAAGGTGCGTTAGAAGGGAGATACTTGAGTTGTTTCACTTACCACATGCTAGATGTTTAGCAAAAGAAGATCTTTACTGCCCTTGTTTCGGCATATGGTTGTCCTCAGCCGAACACTTCTCTCAGCTCCTAGAAGCGACGGGCGGTCCATCGTGTACATCTTGGATCCCAGTGCAGACCTGTTTGTCCTAAGACACCAGAAATGCTTCCTACACTTAAAGCACCGCTTTGACAAACGCTGCCTGGAACCTGTTGCCTGCCTCTCTGTGTGACGAACAAAACAGTACCTTAGCTTGGGGCCAGTCCCCCTATATGTTTGGCTTACTCACCGACGATTGCTGAGGGATGAGCACCTAGCAGGGAGTGCAAGGCCACGTATGCCTCACAGGGTTGGGGGGGGGGAAATCACTTGTCATCACAAAGGCAATTCTGCAATGAAGAAAAGATAGGCCACTACACTGTTCATCAGTTAACCTTGAGGCCGCGTGTCGTCATTCCAGTGTGGTAAATAAACTTCCCATCACGCTTCAGTTTCCAAGTCGAGGGCACAGCGCCTTATGCTGCAGTGTCTGACTCCCTACTGGACGTTCAGCTGACCAACTACACCCTTTAGTGAGTAAACTTTGTGATACACTTTGTGATATGGGGTCGTGATTGTGGTGAAAGGATGAGCAAGTCATGGGTTAGTGAGGCCGGTTTGTACAATGTATCTCCAGAATACCTGGCTTTCAAGGGAGAGCCCGAAATTTTTCAGGCTACGCTGAAAGTCCAGTGGCCGCCTGGGGTAAATTGCATCACGTGCGAGTTCCCTGAAGGCGGGGTCGATTCACTGTACGTTTTGTGTGCTCTGGGTTCGGCGGAAATGCAGACACGTTTTGCATGAAGGAATGAACAGAACGCTGATAGCTGGCTCTTTCTAAGCTATCCCAACCTAGGTGTTTCTCTGACGCAGCCCTTCACTGCCCATGACTCGGCATCTAGCTGCTGCCAGCGGTGCATTGCTCACAACTCCCTGAAGACACAGGAGGCCCTTTTATCCGTTTCGGATCCTATTGCAGACCGGCGACTCAAGAGAGACCTGATATGCTTCCTAGGGTTCAAGAAACCCAGGGACTTAGGCTGCATGGGGTCTGTTGCATGCCTACCTCGTTCATGAGAAAACCTGAACAGTAGCTTAAGGCCAGAGGCCCCGTGTGCTTCTCCCCTTCCCTGAGGACAACCGAAGTAGGAGCACTTACCGAGGAACGGCAACATCCAATTTCCTTCCAGGAAATTCACTTGTCATCACAAAGGCAACTGTGCAACAACACTGTTTCCCAGGGAGAACTGAGCCCGCAGCTCTCTAAATCCCAATGAGGAAAATAAAGTTTCCCTTCAAGCCTTAGTTTCAAAATGGACCGCAGACCATTCACCCTGTGGTTTCCGTCTCTCCATGGCACGTCCAAGGTGCGCATAGCACGGAGATACTACAGTCGTTTCAACTTGCCGCATCCTAGCATTTGAACCAAAGACGCCCTTCACAGCCCTTCTTTCGGCCTATAGTTGCCCTCAACTGAGCTTCGCTCACAAGGCCCAGAAAGGACGGGCAGTCCGTCGTTCACATCTTGGATCCTAGTGCAGACCCCCGTGTCCTAAGACGCCAGAAACGCTTCCTAGATTTAAAGCACCGCTCTGACAAACGCTGCCGTCAGCCTGCGGCCCGCCTATGTCTGTGACGAGAGAAGTAGAACGTTGGCCTGAGGCGAGTCGTCCAGGGTTGTGGGCGTACTCACGAACAATTTTGGAGGGATGAGGACGTGGCAGGAATTGAAAGCCAAGTGTTCTTTCGTGGAGGATAACTAGTCCTCCCAAAGACGACTGTGCAGCAAAGAGAAGATGGGCAACAACAGTGTTTAGCAGGTAATCCTGGGGCCGCAAACTCTCTACTTTGCAATGAGGAAAATCAACGTTCCCAGGAAGCCTCAATTTCCAGCAGCACAAAGCAGCATATTAACAAGTCGCATCGCACTCTCTCTTGTACATCCCGTGGACACAGTGGCTCGTGACACTAGAAACCATTGCCATGCTGGGAGTCCTGACTGTGGTGTAAGGATATCAAGGTGAGGGCTTAGTTAGGCCTAGGTGACAGTACTTCTCTAGACTATCTACCAGTTCGGGAAAACCCTGTAGGTTTCGAAGCCGGACTTAAAGTGTAGTTGCCGCTTGAGGTAGACGGACGTCGTGGAGCAGCTCCCAGGAGCAGTGGTAGGCTAATTGTATTTTCTCCTGCAGCTCACGGTTCCTCCAGAGCGCAGACACCCTTTGCATGAAGGAAGGCATGGAACGTTGATAACTGGGTTGCTTTCAAGCTATCGCAATCCAGGTGTCTAACCAACGAAGCCCTTCACTGCCCGTCAGTCGGCATCTAGCTGTTCCCGACGGTAGATGGCTCAAGGCTCCACGAAGACACAGGCAGTCCTTTCTCAGTACGTTTTGGAACCTAACGCTGACAAGTGAGTCCAAAAGAGAGCTGATATGCTTCCTAGAGTTCACGAACCACAGGGACTAAGGCTCTATGCAATCTGTTGCTTCGCTAAGTCTGTCATGAGAACACCTGGACGTTAGCTTGAGGCTAGAGGCCCCATGTGGTGGGCCCATTCCCTGAAGACTACTGAAGGATGACCACCTACCAAGGGATGACAACCTCCAAGCTTCTTGCCTAGAAACTCACATCATCACGATGGCAATTGTGTTACGAAGAGAAGCTGTGCAGCAACAGCGTTTCTTGGGGAGAATTGAGCCTGCGGCTCTGTAAATGCCGGTGAGGAAAAGAAAGTTTCACTCGCAGCCTTACTTTCAAAAGGGACCACACAGAGCATTCACCCTGCTGTGTCTTTCTCTAGTTTGTACTCCCAAGGTGCGTTAGAAGGGAGATACTTGAGTTGTTTCACTTACCACATGCTAGATGTTTAGCAAAAGAAGATCTTTACTGCCCTTGTTTCGGCATATGGTTGTCCTCAGCCGAACACTTCTCTCAGCTCCTAGAAGCGACGGGCGGTCCATCGTGTACATCTTGGATCCCAGTGCAGACCTGTTTGTCCTAAGACACCAGAAATGCTTCCTACACTTAAAGCACCGCTTTGACAAACGCTGCCTGGAACCTGTTGCCTGCCTCTCTGTGTGACGAACAAAACAGTACCTTAGCTTGGGGCCAGTCCCCCTATATGTTTGGCTTACTCACCGACGATTGCTGAGGGATGAGCACCTAGCAGGGAGTGCAAGGCCACGTATGCCTCACGGGGTTGGCGGGGGTGGAAATCACTTGTCCTCACAAAGGCAATTCTGCAATGAAGAAAAGATAGGCCACTACACTGTTCATCAGTTAACCTTGAGGCCGCGTGTCGTCATTCCAGTGTGGTAAATAAACTTCCCATCACGCTTCAGTTTCCAAGTCGAGGGCACAGCGCCTTATGCTGCAGTGTCTGACTCCCTACTGGACGTTCAGCTGACCAACTACACCCTTTAGTGAGTAAACTTTGTGATACACTTTGTGATATGGGGTCGTGATTGTGGTGAAAGGATGAGCAAGTCATGGGTTAGTGAGGCCGGTTTGTACAATGTATCTCCAGAATACCTGGCTTTCAAGGGAGAGCCCGAAATTTTTCAGGCTACGCTGAAAGTCCAGTGGCCGCCTGGGGTAAATTGCATCACGTGCGAGTTCCCTGAAGGCGGGGTCGAATCACTGTACGTTTTGTGTGCTCTGGGTTCGGCGGAAATGCAGACACGTTTTGCATGAAGGAATGAACAGAACGCTGATAGCTGGCTCTTTCTAAGCTATCCCAACCTAGGTGTTTCTCTGACGCAGCCCTTCACTGCCCATGACTCGGCATCTAGCTGCTGCCAGCGGTGCATTGCTCACAACTCCCTGAAGACACAGGAGGCCCTTTTATCCATTTCGGATCCTATTGCAGACCGGCGACTCAAGAGAGACCTGATATGCTTCCTAGGGTTCAAGAAACCCAGGGACTTAGGCTGCATGGGGTCTGTTGCATGCCTACCTCGTTCATGAGAAAACCTGAACAGTAGCTTAAGGCCAGAGGCCCCGTGTGCTTCTCCCCTTCCCTGAGGACAACCGAAGTAGGAGCACTTACCGAGGAACGGCAACATCCAATTTCCTTCCAGGAAATTCACTTGTCATCACAAAGGCAACTGTGCAACAACACTGTTTCCCAGGGAGAACTGAGCCCGCAGCTCTCTAAATCCCAATGAGGAAAATAAAGTTTCCCTTCAAGCCTTAGTTTCAAAACGGACCGCAGACCATTCACCCTGTGGTTTCCGTCTCTCCATGGCACGTCCAAGGTGCGCTAGCACGGAGATACTACAGTCGTTTCAACTTGCCGCATCCTAGCATTTGAACCAAAGACGCCCTTCACAGCCCTTCTTTCGGCCTATAGTTGCCCTCAACTGAGCTTCGCTCACAAGGCCCAGAAAGGACGGGCAGTCCGTCGTTCACATCTTGGATCCT
Source organism: Pseudorca crassidens (assembly GCF_039906515.1). Classification (NCBI taxonomy): domain Eukaryota; kingdom Metazoa; phylum Chordata; class Mammalia; order Artiodactyla; family Delphinidae; genus Pseudorca; species Pseudorca crassidens. Next base: position 48,084,359 of record NC_090305.1, read on the forward strand.
AGTGCAGACCCCCGTGTCCTAAGACGCCAGAAACGCTTCCTAGATTTAAAGCACCGCTCTGACAAACGCTGCCGTCAGCCTGCGGCCCGCCTATGTCTGTGACGAGAGAAGTAGAACGTTGGCCTGAGGCGAGTCGTCCAGGGTTGTGGGCGTACTCACGAACAATATTGGAGGGATGAGGACGTGGCAGGAATTGAAAGCCAAGTGTTCTTTCGTGGAGGATAACTAGTCCTCCCAAAGACGACTGTGCAGCAAAGAGAAGATGGGCAACAACAGTGTTTAGCAGGTAATCCTGGGGCCGCAAACTCTCTACTTTGCAATGAGGAAAATCAACGTTCCCAGGAAGCCTCAATTTCCAGCAGCACAAAGCAGCGTATTAACAAGTCGCATCGCACTCTCTCTTGTACATCCCGTGGACACAGTGGCTCGTGACTCTAGAAACCATTGCCATGCTGGGAGTCCTGACTGTGGTGTAAGGATATCAAGGTGAGGGCTTAGTTAGGCCTAGGTGACAGTACTTCTCTAGACTATCTACCAGTTCGGGAAAACCCTGTAGGTTTCGAAGCCGGACTTAAAGTGTAGTTGCCGCTTGAGGTAGACGGACGTCGTGGAGCAGCTCCCAGGAGCAGTGGTAGGCTAATTGTATTTTCTCCTGCAGCTCACGGTTCCTCCAGAGCGCAGACACCCTTTGCATGAAGGAAGGCATGGAACGTTGATAACTGGGTTGCTTTCAAGCTATCGCAATCCAGGTGTCTAACCAACGAAGCCCTTCACTGCCCGTCAGTCGGCATCTAGCTGTTCCCGACGGTAGATGGCTCAAGGCTCCACGAAGACACAGGCAGTCCTTTCTCAGTACGTTTTGGAACCTAACGCTGACAAGTGAGTCCAAAAGAGAGCTGATATGCTTCCTAGAGTTCATGAACCACAGGGACTAAGTCTCTATGCAATCTGTTGCTTCGCTAAGTCTGTCATGAGAACACCTGGACGTTAGCTTGAGGCTAGAGGCCCCATGTGGTGGGCCCATTCCCTGAAGACTACTGAAGGATGACCACCTACCAAGGGATGGCAACCTCCAAGCTTCTTGCCTAGAAACTCACATCATCACGATGGTAATTGTGTTACGAAGAGAAGCTGTGCAGCAACAGCGTTTCTCGGGGAGAATTGAGCCTGCGGCTCTGTAAATGTCGGTGAGGAAAAGAAAGTTTCACTCGCAGCCTTACTTTCAAAAGGGACCACACAGAGCATTCACCCTGCTGTGTCTTTCTCTAGTTTGTACTCCCAAGGTGCGTTAGAAGGGAGATACTTGAGTTGTTTCACTTACCACATGCTAGATGTTTAGCAAAAGAAGATCTTTACTGCCCTTGTTTCGGCATATGGTTGTCCTCAGCCGAACACTTCTCTCAGCTCCTACAAGCGACGGGCGGTCCATCGTGTACATCTTGGATCCCAGTGCAGACCTGTTTGTCCTAAGACACCAGAAATGCTTCCTACACTTAAAGCACCGCTTTGACAAACGCTGCCTGGAACCTGTTGCCTGCCTCTCTGTGTGACGAACAAAACAGTACCTTAGCTTGGGGCCAGTCCCCCTTTATGTTTGGCTTACTCACCGACGATTGCTGAGGGATGAGCACCTAGCAGGGAGTGCAAGGCCACGTATGCCTCACGGGGTTGGGGGGGGGAAATCACTTGTCCTCACAAAGGCAATTCTGCAATGAAGAAAAGATAGGCCACTACACTGTTCATCAGTTAACCTTGAGGCCGCGTGTCGTCATTCCAGTGTGGTAAATAAACTTCCCATCACGCTTCAGTTTCCAAGTCGTGGGCACAGCGCCTTATGCTGCAGTGTCTGACTCCCTACTGGACGTTCAGCTGACCAACTACACCCTTTAGTGAGTAAACTTTGTGATACACTTTGTGATATGGGGTCGTGATTGTGGTGAAAGGATGAGCAAGTCATGGGTTAGTGAGGCCGGTTTGTACAATGTATCTCCAGAATACCTGGCTTTCAAGGGAGAGCCCGAAATTTTTCAGGCTACGCTGAAAGTCCAGTGGCCGCCTGGGGTAAATTGCATCACGTGCGAGTTCCCTGAAGGCGGGGTCGAATCACTGTACGTTTTGTGTGCTCTGGGTTCGGCGGAAATGCAGACACGTTTTGCATGAAGGAATGAACAGAACGCTGATAGCTGGCTCTTTCTAAGCTATCCCAACCTAGGTGTTTCTCTGACGCAGCCCTTCACTGCCCATGACTCGGCATCTAGCTGCTGCCAGCGGTGCATTGCTCACAACTCCCTGAAGACACAGGAGGCCCTTTTATCCGTTTCGGATCCTATTGCAGACCGGCGACTCAAGAGAGACCTGATATGCTTCCTAGGGTTCAAGAAACCCAGGGACTTAGGCTGCATGGGGTCTGTTGCATGCCTACCTCGTTCATGAGAAAACCTGAACAGTAGCTTAAGGCCAGAGGCCCCGTGTGCTTCTCCCCTTCCCTGAGGACAACCGAAGTAGGAGCACTTACCGAGGAACGGCAACATCCAATTTCCTTCCAGGAAATTCACTTGTCATCACAAAGGCAACTGTGCAACAACACTGTTTCCCAGGGAGAACTGAGCCCGCAGCTCTCTAAATCCCAATGAGGAAAATAAAGTTTCCCTTCAAGCCTTAGTTTCAAAATGGACCGCAGACCATTCACCCTGTGGTTTCCGTCTCTCCATGGCACGTCCAAGGTGCGCATAGCACGGAGATACTACAGTCGTTTCAACTTGCCGCATCCTAGCATTTGAACCAAAGACGCCCTTCACAGCCCTTCTTTCGGCCTATAGTTGCCCTCAACTGAGCTTCGCTCACAAGGCCCAGAAAGGACGGGCAGTCCGTCGTTCACATCTTGGATCCTAGTGCAGACCCCCGTGTCCTAAGACGCCAGAAACGCTTCCTAGATTTAAAGCACCGCTCTGACAAACGCTGCCGTCAGCCTGCGGCCCGCCTATGTCTGTGACGAGAGAAGTAGAACGTTGGCCTGAGGCGAGTCGTCCAGGGTTGTGGGCGTACTCACGAACAATTTTGGAGGGATGAGGACGTGGCAGGAATTGAAAGCCAAGTGTTCTTTCGTGGAGGATAACTAGTCCTCCCAAAGACGACTGTGCAGCAAAGAGAAGATGGGCAACAACAGTGTTTAGCAGGTAATCCTGGGGCCGCAAACTCTCTACTTTGCAATGAGGAAAATCAACGTTCCCAGGAAGCCTCAATTTCCAGCAGCACAAAGCAGCGTATTAACAAGTCGCATCGCACTCTCTCTTGTACATCCCGTGGACACAGTGGCTCGTGACACTAGAAACCATTGCCATGCTGGGAGTCCTGACTGTGGTGTAAGGATATCAAGGTGAGGGCTTAGTTAAGCCTAGGTGACAGTACTTCTCTAGACTATCTACCAGTTCGGGAAAACCCTGTAGGTTTCGAAGCCGGACTTAAAGTGTAGTTGCCGCTTGAGGTAGACGGACGTCGTGGAGCAGCTCCCAGGAGCAGTGGTAGGCTAATTGTATTTTCTCCTGCAGCTCACGGTTCCTCCAGAGCGCAGACACCCTTTGCATGAAGGAAGGCATGGAACGTTGATAACTGGGTTGCTTTCAAGCTATCGCAATCCAGGTGTCTAACCAACGAAGCCCTTCACTGCCCGTCAGTCGGCATCTAGCTGTTCCCGACGGTAGATGGCTCAAGGCTCCACGAAGACACAGGCAGTCCTTTCTCAGTACGTTTTGGAACCTAACGCTGACAAGTGAGTCCAAAAGAGAGCTGATATGCTTCCTAGAGTTCACGAACCACAGGGACTAAGGCTCTATGCAATCTGTTGCTTCGCTAAGTCTGTCATGAGAACACCTGGACGTTAGCTTGAGGCTAGAGGCCCCATGTGGTGGGCCCATTCCCTGAAGACTACTGAAGGATGACCACCTACCAAGGGATGGCAACCTCCAAGCTTCTTGCCTAGAAACTCACATCATCACGATGGCAATTGTGTTACGAAGAGAAGCTGTGCAGCAACAGCGTTTCTTGGGGAGAATTGAGCCTGCGGCTCTGTAAATGCCGGTGAGGAAAAGAAAGTTTCACTCGCAGCCTTACTTTCAAAAGGGACCACACAGAGCATTCACCCTGCTGTGTCTTTCTCTAGTTTGTACTCCCAAGGTGCGTTAGAAGGGAGATACTTGAGTTGTTTCACTTACCACATGCTAGATGTTTAGCAAAAGAAGATCTTTACTGCCCTTGTTTCGGCATATGGTTGTCCTCAGCCGAACACTTCTCTCAGCTCCTAGAAGCGACGGGCGGTCCCTCGTGTACATCTTGGATCCCAGTGCAGACCTGTTTGTCCTAAGACACCAGAAATGCTTCCTACACTTAAAGCACCGCTTTGACAAACGCTGCCTGGAACCTGTTGCCTGCCTCTCTGTGTGACGAACAAAACAGTACCTTAGCTTGGGGCCAGTCCTCCTATATGTTTGGCTTACTCACCGACGATTGCTGAGGGATGAGCACCTAGCAGGGAGTGCAAGGCCACGTATGCCTCACGGGGTTGGGGGGGTGGAAATCACTTGTCCTCACAAAGGCAATTCTGCAATGAAGAAAAGATAGGCCACTACACTGTTCATCAGTTAACCTTGAGGCCGCGTGTCGTCATTCCAGTGTGGTAAATAAACTTCCCATCACGCTTCAGTTTCCAAGTCGAGGGCACAGCGCCTTATGCTGCAGTGTCTGACTCCCTACTGGACGTTCAGCTGACCAACTACACCCTTTAGTGAGTAAACTTTGTGATACACTTTGTGATATGGGGTCGTGATTGTGGTGAAAGGATGAGCAAGTCATGGGTTAGTGAGGCCGGTTTGTACAATGTATCTCCAGAATACCTGGCTTTCAAGGGAGAGCCCGAAATTTTTCAGGCTACGCTGAAAGTCCAGTGGCCGCCTGGGGTAAATTGCATCACGTGCGAGTTCCCTGAAGGCGGGGTCGATTCACTGTACGTTTTGTGTGCTCTGGGTTCGGCGGAAATGCAGACACGTTTTGCATGAAGGAATGAACAGAACGCTGATAGCTGGCTCTTTCTAAGCTATCCCAACCTAGGTGTTTCTCTGACGCAGCCCTTCACTGCCCATGACTCGGCATCTAGCTGCTGCCAGCGGTGCATTGCTCACAACTCCCTGAAGACACAGGAGGCCCTTTTATCCGTTTCGGATCCTATTGCAGACCGGCGACTCAAGAGAGACCTGATATGCTTCCTAGGGTTCAAGAAACCCAGGGACTTAGGCTGCATGGGGTCTGTTGCATGCCTACCTCGTTCATGAGAAAACCTGAACAGTAGCTTAAGGCCAGAGGCCCCGTGTGCTTCTCCCCTTCCCTGAGGACAACCGAAGTAGGAGCACTTACCGAGGAACGGCAACATCCAATTTCCTTCCAGGAAATTCACTTGTCATCACAAAGGCAACTGTGCAACAACACTGTTTCCCAGGGAGAACTGAGCCCGCAGCTCTCTAAATCCCAATGAGGAAAATAAAGTTTCCCTTCAAGCCTTAGTTTCAAAATGGACCGCAGACCATTCACCCTGTGGTTTCCATCTCTCCATGGCACGTCCAAGGTGCGCATAGCACGGAGATACTACAGTCGTTTCAACTTGCCGCATCCTAGCATTTGAACCAAAGACGCCCTTCACAGCCCTTCTTTCGGCCTATAGTTGCCCTCAACTGAGCTTCGCTCACAAGGCCCAGAAAGGACGGGCAGTCCGTCGTTCATATCTTGGATCCTAGTGCAGACCCCCGTGTCCTAAGAGGCCAGAAACGCTTCCTAGATTTAAAGCACCGCTCTGACAAACGCTGCCGTCAGCCTGCGGCCCGCCTATGTCTGTGACGAGAGAAGTAGAACGTTGGCCTGAGGCGAGTCGTCCAGGGTTGTGGGCGTACTCACGAACAATTTTGGAGGGATGAGGACGTGGCAGGAATTGAAAGCCAAGTGTTCTTTCGTGGAGGATAACTAGTCCTCCCAAAGACGACTGTGCAGCAAAGAGAAGATGGGCAACAACAGTGTTTAGCAGGTAATCCTGGGGCCGCAAACTCTCTACTTTGTAATGAGGAAAATCAACGTTCCCAGGAAGCCTCAATTTCCAGCAGCACAAAGCAGCGTATTAACAAGTCGCATCGCACTCTCTCTTGTACATCCCGTGGACACAGTGGCTCGTGACACTAGAAACCATTGCCATGCTGGGAGTCCTGACTGTGGTGTAAGGATATCAAGGTGAGGGCTTAGTTAGGCCTAGGTGACAGTACTTCTCTAGACTATCTACCAGTTCGGGAAAACCCTGTAGGTTTCGAAGCCGGACTTAAAGTGTAGTTGCCGCTTGAGGTAGACGGACGTCGTGGAGCCGCTCCCAGGAGCAGTGGTAGGCTAACTGTATTTTCTCCTGCAGCTCACGGTTCCTCCAGAGCGCAGACACCCTTTGCATGAAGGAAGGCATGGAACGTTGATAACTGGGTTGCTTTCAAGCTATCGCAATCCAGGTGTCTAACCAACGAAGCCCTTCACTGCCCGTCAGTCGGCATCTAGCTGTTCCCGACGGTAGATGGCTCAAGGCTCCACGAAGACACAGGCAGTCCTTTCTCAGTACGTTTTGGAACCTAACGCTGACAAGTGAGTCCAAAAGAGAGCTGATATGCTTCCTAGAGTTCATGAACCACAGGGACTAAGGCTCTATGCAATCTGTTGTTTCGCTAAGTCTGTCATGAGAACACCTGGACGTTAGCTTGAGGCTAGAGGCCCCATGTGGTGGGCCCATTCCCTGAAGACTACTGAAGGATGACCACCTACCAAGGGATGACAACCTCCAAGCTTCTGGCCTAGAAACTCACATCATCACGATGGCAATTGTGTTACGAAGAGAAGCTGTGCAGCAACAGCGTTTCTTGGGGAGAATTGAGCCTGCGGCTCTGTAAATGCCGGTGAGGAAAAGAAAGTTTCACTCGCAGCCTTACTTTCAAAAGGGACCACACAGAGCATTCACCCTGCTGTGTCTTTCTCTAGTTTGTACTCCCAAGGTGCGTTAGAAGGGAGATACTTGAGTTGTTTCACTTACCACATGCTAGATGTTTAGCAAAAGAAGATCTTTACTGCCCTTGTTTCGGCATATGGTTGTCCTCAGCCGAACACTTCTCTCAGCTCCTAGAAGCCACGGGCGGTCCCTCGTGTACATCTTGGATCCCAGTGCAGACCTGTTTGTCCTAAGACACCAGAAATGCTTCCTACACTTAAAGCACCGCTTTGACAAACGCTGCCTGGAACCTGTTGCCTGCCTCTCTGTGTGACGAACAAAACAGTACCTTAGCTTGGGGCCAGTCCCCCTATATGTTTGGCTTACTCACCGACGATTGCTGAGGGATGAGCACCTAGCAGGGAGTGCAAGGCCACGTATGCCTCACGGGGTTGGGGGGGGGGGAATCACTTGTCCTCACAAAGGCAATTCTGCAATGAAGAAAAGATAGGCCACTACACTGTTCATCAGTTAACCTTGAGGCCGCGTGTCGTCATTCCAGTGTGGTAAATAAACTTCCCATCACGCTTCAGTTTCCAAGTCGAGGGCACAGCGCCTTATGCTGCAGTGTCTGACTCCCTACTGGACGTTCAGCTGACCAACTACACCCTTTAGTGAGTAAACTTTGTGATACACTTTGTGATATGGGGTCGTGATTGTGGTGAAAGGATGAGCAAGTCATGGGTTAGTGAGGCCGGTTTGTACAATGTATCTCCAGAATACCTGGCTTTCAAGGGAGAGCCCGAAATTTTTCAGGCTACGCTGAAAGTCCAGTGGCCGCCTGGGGTAAATTGCATCACGTGCGAGTTCCCTGAAGGCGGGGTCGAATCACTGTACGTTTTGTGTGCTCTGGGTTCGGCGGAAATGCAGACACGTTTTGCATGAAGGAATGAACAGAACGCTGATAGCTGGCTCTTTCTAAGCTATCCCAACCTAGGTGTTTCTCTGACGCAGCCCTTCACTGCCCATGACTCGGCATCTAGCTGCTGCCAGCGGTGCATTGCTCACAACTCCCTGAAGACACAGGAGGCCCTTTTATCCGTTTCGGATCCTATTGCAGACCGGCGACTCAAGAGAGACCTGATATGCTTCCTAGGGTTCAAGAAACCCAGGGACTTAGGCTGCATGGGGTCTGTTGCATGCCTACCTCGTTCATGAGAAAACCTGAACAGTAGCTTAAGGCCAGAGGCCCCGTGTGCTTCTCCCCTTCCCTGAGGACAACCGAAGTAGGAGCACTTACCGAGGAACGGCAACATCCAATTTCCTTCCAGGAAATTCACTTGTCATCACAAAGGCAACTGTGCAACAACACTGTTTCCCAGGGAGAACTGAGCCCGCAGCTCTCTAAATCCCAATGAGGAAAACAAAGTTTCCCTTCAAGCCTTAGTTTCAAAATGGACCGCAGACCATTCACCCTGTGGTTTCCGTCTCTCCATGGCACGTCCAAGGTGCGCATAGCACGGAGATACTACAGTCGTTTCAACTTGCCGCATCCTAGCATTTGAACCAAAGACGCCCTTCACAGCCCTTCTTTCGGCCTATAGTTGCCCTCAACTGAGCTTCGCTCACAAGGCCCAGAAAGGACGGGCAGTCCGTCGTTCACATCTTGGATCCTAGTGCAGACCCCCGTGTCCTAAGACGCCAGAAACGCTTCCTAGATTTAAAGCACCGCTCTGACAAACGCTGCCGTCAGCCTGCGGCCCGCCTATGTCTGTGACGAGAGAAGTAGAACGTTGGCCTGAGGCGAGTCGTCCAGGGTTGTGGGCGTACTCACGAACAATTTTGGAGGGATGAGGACGTGGCAGGAATTGAAAGCCAAGTGTTCTTTCGTGGAGGATAACTAGTCCTCCCAAAGACGACTGTGCAGCAAAGAGAAGATGGGCAACAACAGTGTTTAGCAGGTAATCCTGGGGCCGCAAACTCTCTACTTTGCAATGAGGAAAATCAACGTTCCCAGGAAGCCTCAATTTCCAGCAGCACAAAGCAGCGTATTAACAAGTCGCATCGCACTCTCTCTTGTACATCCCGTGGACACAGTGGCTCGTGACACTAGAAACCATTGCCATGCTGGGAGTCCTGACTGTGGTGTAAGGATATCAAGGTGAGGGCTTAGTTAGGCCTAGGTGACAGTACTTCTCTAGACTATCTACCAGTTCGGGAAAACCCTGTAGGTTTCGAAGCCGGACTTAAAGTGTAGTTGCCACTTGAGGTAGACGGACGTCGTGGAGCAGCTCCCAGGAGCAGTGGTAGGCTAATTGTATTTTCTCCTGCAGCTCACGGTTCCTCCAGAGCGCAGACACCCTTTGCATGAAGGAAGGCATGGAACGTTGATAACTGGGTTGCTTTCAAGCTATCGCAATCCAGGTGTCTAACCAACGAAGCCCTTCACTGCCCGTCAGTCGGCATCTAGCTGTTCCCGACGGTAGATGGCTCAAGGCTCCACGAAGACACAGGCAGTCCTTTCTCAGTACGTTTTGGAACCTAACGCTGACAAGTGAGTCCAAAAGAGAGCTGATATGCTTCCTAGAGTTCACGAACCACAGGGACTAAGGCTCTATGCAATCTGTTGCTTCGCTAAGTCTGTCATGAGAACACCTGGACGTTAGCTTGAGGCTAGAGGCCCCATGTGGTGGACCCATTCCCTGAAGACTACTGAAGGATGACCACCTACCAAGGGATGACAACCTCCAAGCTTCTTGCCTAGAAACTCACATCATCACGATGGCAATTGTGTTACGAAGAGAAGCTGTGCAGCAACAGCGTTTCTTGGGGAGAATTGAGCCTGCGGCTCTGTAAATGCCGGTGAGGAAAATAAAGTTTCACTCGCAGCCTTACTTTCAAAAGGGACCACACAGAGCATTCACCCTGCTGTGTCTTTCTCTAGTTTGTACTCCCAAGGTGCGTTAGAAGGGAGATACTTGAGTTGTTTCACTTACCACATGCTAGATGTTTAGCAAAAGAAGATCTTTACTGCCCTTGTTTCGGCATATGGTTGTCCTCAGCCGAACACTTCTCTCAGCTCCTAGAAGCGACGGGCGGTCCATCGTGTACATCTTGGATCCCAGTGCAGACCTGTTTGTCCTAAGACACCAGAAATGCTTCCTACACTTAAAGCACCGCTTTGACAAACGCTGCCTGGAACCTGTTGCCTGCCTCTCTGTGTGACGAACAAAACAGTACCTTAGCTTGTGGCCAGTCCCCCTATATGTTTGGCTTACTCACCGACGATTGCTGAGGGATGAGCACCTAGCAGGGAGTGCAAGGCCACGTATGCCTCACGGGGTTGGGGGGGGGGAATCACTTGTCCTCACAAAGGCAATTCTGCAATGAAGAAAAGATAGGCCACTACACTGTTCATCAGTTAACCTTGAGGCCGCGTGTCGTCATTCCAGTGTGGTAAATAAACTTCCCATCACGCTTCAGTTTCCAAGTCGAGGGCACAGCGCCTTATGCTGCAGTGTCTGACTCCCTACTGGACGTTCAGCTGACCAACTACACCCTTTAGTGAGTAAACTTTGTGATACACTTTGTGATATGGGGTCGTGATTGTGGTGAAAGGATGAGCAAGTCATGGGTTAGTGAGGCCGGTTTGTACAATGTATCTCCAGAATACCTGGCTTTCAAGGGAGAGCCCGAAATTTTTCAGGCTACGCTGAAAGTCCAGTGGCCGCCTGGGGTAAATTGCATCACGTGCGAGTTCCCTGAAGGCGGGGTCGAATCACTGTACGTTTTGTGTGCTCTGGGTTCGGCGGAAATGCAGACACGTTTTGCATGAAGGAATGAACAGAACGCTGATAGCTGGCTCTTTCTAAGCTATCCCAACCTAGGTGTTTCTCTGACGCAGCCCTTCACTGCCCATGACTCGGCATCTAGCTGTTGCCAGCGGTGCATTGCTCACAACTCCCTGAAGACACAGGAGGCCCTTTTATCCGTTTCGGATCCTATTGCAGACCGGCGACTCAAGAGAGACCTGATATGCTTCCTAGGGTTCAAGAAACCCAGGGACTTAGGCTGCATGGGGTCTGTTGCATGCCTACCTCGTTCATGAGAAAACCTGAACAGTAGCTTAAGGCCAGAGGCCCCGTGTGGTTCTCCTCTACCCTGAGGACAACCGAAGTAGGAGCACTTACCGAGGAACGGCAACATCCAATTTCCTTCCAGGAAATTCACTTGTCATCACAAAGGCAACTGTGCAACAACACTGTTTCCCAGGGAGAACTGAGCCCGCAGCTCTCTAAATCCCAATGAGGAAAATAAAGTTTCCCTTCAAGCCTTAGTTTCAAAATGGACCGCAGACCATTCACCCTGTGGTTTCCGTCTCTCCATGGCACGTCCAAGGTGCGCATAGCACGGAGATACTACAGTCGTTTCAACTTGCCGCATCCTAGCATTTGAACCAAAGACGCCCTTCACAGCCCTTCTTTCGGCCTATAGTTGCCCTCAACTGAGCTTCGCTCACAAGGCCCAGAAAGGACGGGCAGTCCGTCGTTTACATCTTGGATCCTAGTGCAGACCCCCGTGTCCTAAGACGCCAGAAACGCTTCCTAGATTTAAAGCACCGCTCTGACAAACGCTGCCGTCAGCCTGCGGCCCGCCTATGTCTGTGACGAGAGAAGTAGAACGTTGGCCTGAGGCGAGTCGTCCAGGGTTGTGGACGTACTCACGAACAATTTTGGAGGGATGAGGACGTGGCAGGAATTGAAAGCCAAGTGTTCTTTCGTGGAGGATAACTAGTCCTCCCAAAGACGACTGTGCAGCAAAGAGAAGATGGGCAACAACAGTGTTTAGCAGGTAATCCTGGGGCCGCAAACTCTCTACTTTGCAATGAGGAAAATCAACGTTCCCAGGAAGCCTCAATTTCCAGCAGCACAAAGCAGCGTATTAACAAGTCGCATCGCACTCTCTCTTGTACATCCCGTGGACACAGTGGCTCGTGACACTAGAAACCATTGCCATGCTGGGAGTCCTGACTGTGGTGTAAGGATATCAAGGTGAGGGCTTAGTTAGGCCTAGGTGACAGTACTTCTCTAGACTATCTACCAGTTCGGGAAAACCCTGTAGGTTTCGAAGCCGGACTTAAAGTGTAGTTGCCGCTTGAGGTAGACGGACGTCGTGGAGCAGCTCCCAGGAGCAGTGGTAGGCTAATTGTATTTTCTCCTGCAGCTCACGGTTCCTCCAGAGCGCAGACACCCTTTGCATGAAGGAAGGCATGGAACGTTGATAACTGGGTTGCTTTCAAGCTATCGCAATCCAGGTGTCTAAACAACGAAGCCCTTCACTGCCTGTCAGTCGGCATCTAGCTGTTCCCGACGGTAGATGGCTCAAGGCTCCACGAAGACACAGGCAGTCCTTTCTCAGTACGTTTTGGAACCTAACGCTGACAAGTGAGTCCAAAAGAGAGCTGATATGCTTCCTAGAGTTCACGAACCACAGGGACTAAGGCTCTATGCAATCTGTTGCTTCGCTAAGTCTGTCATGAGAACACCTGGACGTTAGCTTGAGGCTAGAGGCCCCATGTGGTGGGCCCATTCCCTGAAGACTACTGAAGGATGACCACCTACCAAGGGATGGCAACCTCCAAGCTTCTTGCCTAGAAACTCACATCATCATGATGGCAATTGTGTTACGAAGAGAAGCTGTGCAGCAACAGCGTTTCTTGGGGAGAATTGAGCCTGCGGCTCTGTAAATGCCGGTGAGGAAAATAAAGTTTCACTCGCAGCCTTACTTTCAAAAGGGACCACACAGAGCATTCACCCTGCTGTGTCTTTCTCTAGTTTGTACTCCCAAGGTGCGTTAGAAGGGAGATACTTGAGTTGTTTCACTTACCACATGCTAGATGTTTAGCAAAAGAAGATCTTTACGGCCCTTGTTTCGGCATATGGTTGTCCTCAGCCGAACACTTCTCTCAGCTCCTAGAAGCGACGGGCGGTCCATCGTGTACATCTTGGATCCCAGTGCAGACCTGTTTGTCCTAAGACACCAGAAATGCTTCCTACACTTAAAGCACCGCTTTGACAAACGCTGCCTGGAACCTGTTGCCTGCCTCTCTGTGTGACGAACAAAACAGTACCTTAGCTTGGGGCCAGTCCTCCTATATGTTTGGCTTACTCACCGACGATTGCTGAGGGATGAGCACCTAGCAGGGAGTGCAAGGCCACGTATGCCTCACGGGGTTGCGGGAGGGGGGAAATCACTTGTCCTCACAAAGGCAATTCTGCAATGAAGAAAAGATAGGCCACTACACTGTTCATCAGTTAACCTTGAGGCCGCGTGTCGTCATTCCAGTGTGGTAAATAAACTTCCCATCACGCTTCAGTTTCCAAGTCGAGGGCACAGCGCCTTATGCTGCAGTGTCTGACTCCCTACTGGACGTTCAGCTGACCAACTACACCCTTTAGTGAGTAAACTTTGTGATACACTTTGTGATATGGGGTCGTGATTGTGGTGAAAGGATGAGCAAGTCATGGGTTAGTGAGGCCGGTTTGTACAATGTATCTCCAGAATACCTGGCTTTCAAGGGAGAGCCCGAAATTTTTCAGGCTACGCTGAAAGTCCAGTGGCCGCCTGGGGTAAATTGCATCATGTGCGAGTTCCCTGAAGGCGGGGTCGATTCACTGTACGTTTTGTGTGCTCTGGGTTCGGCGGAAATGCAGACACGTTTTGCATGAAGGAATGAACAGAACGCTGATAGCTGGCTCTTTCTAAGCTATCCCAACCTAGGTGTTTCTCTGACGCAGCCCTTCACTGCCCATGACTCGGCATCTAGCTGCTGCCAGCGGTGCATTGCTCACAACTCCCTGAAGACACAGGAGGCCCTTTTATCCGTTTCGGATCCTATTGCAGACCGGCGACTCAAGAGAGACCTGATATGCTTCCTAGGGTTCAAGAAACCCAGGGACTTAGGCTGCATGGGGTCTGTTGCATGCCTACCTCGTTCATGAGAAAACCTGAACAGTAGCTTAAGGCCAGAGGCCCCGTGTGCTTCTCCCCTTCCCTGAGGACAACCGAAGTAGGAGCACTTACCGAGGAACGGCAACATCCAATTTCCTTCCAGGAAATTCACTTGTCATCACAAAGGCAACTGTGCAACAACACTGTTTCCCAGGGAGAACTGAGCCCGCAGCTCTCTAAATCCCAATGAGGAAAATAAAGTTTCCCTTCAAGCCTTAGTTTCAAAATGGACCGCAGACCATTCACCCTGTGGTTTCCGTCTCTCCATGGCACGTCCAAGGTGCGCATAGCACGGAGATACTACAGTCGTTTCAACTTGCCGCATCCTAGCATTTGAACCAAAGACGCCCTTCACAGCCCTTCTTTCGGCCTATAGTTGCCCTCAACTGAGCTTCGCTCACAAGGCCCAGAAAGGACGGGCAGTCCGTCGTTCACATCTTGGATCCTAGTGCAGACCCCCGTGTCCTAAGACGCCAGAAACGCTTCCTAGATTTAAAGCACCGCTCTGACAAACGCTGCCGTCAGCCTGCGGCCCGCCTATGTCTGTGACGAGAGAAGTAGAACGTTGGCCTGAGGCGAGTCGTCCAGGGTTGTGGGCGTACTCACGAACAATTTTGGAGGGATGAGGACGTGGCAGGAATTGAAAGCCAAGTGTTCTTTCGTGGAGGATAACTAGTCCTCCCAAAGACGACTGTGCAGCAAAGAGAAGATGGGCAACAACAGTGTTTAGCAGGTAATCCTGGGGCCGCAAACTCTCTACTTTGCAATGAGGAAAATCAACGTTCCCAGGAAGCCTCAATTTCCAGCAGCACAAAGCAGCGTATTAACAAGTCGCATCGCACTCTCTCTTGTACATCCCGTGGACACAGTGGCTCGTGACACTAGAAACCATTGCCATGCTGGGAGTCCTGACTGTGGTGTAAGGATATCAAGGTGAGGGCTTAGTTAGGCCTAGGTGACAGTACTTCTCTAGACTATCTACCAGTTCGGGAAAACCCTGTAGGTTTCGAAGCCGGACTTAAAGTGTAGTTGCCGCTTGAGGTAGACGGACGTCGTGGAGCAGCTCCCAGGAGCAGTGGTAGGCTAATTGTATTTTCTCCTGCAGCTCACGGTTCCTCCAGAGCGCAGACACCCTTTGCATGAAGGAAGGCATGGAACGTTGATAACTGGGTTGCTTTCAAGCTATCGCAATCCAGGTGTCTAACCAACGAAGCCCTTCACTGCCCGTCAGTCGGCATCTAGCTGTTCCCGACGGTAGATGGCTCAAGGCTCCACGAAGACACAGGCAGTCCTTTCTCAGTACGTTTTGGAACCTAACGCTGACAAGTGAGTCCAAAAGAGAGCTGATATGCTTCCTAGAGTTCACGAACCACAGGGACTAAGGCTCTATGCAATCTGTTGCTTCGCTAAGTCTGTCATGAGAACACC
The DNA here is from genome assembly GCF_039906515.1 of Pseudorca crassidens. Taxonomy (NCBI): domain Eukaryota; kingdom Metazoa; phylum Chordata; class Mammalia; order Artiodactyla; family Delphinidae; genus Pseudorca; species Pseudorca crassidens. The sequence goes on from NC_090305.1 coordinate 48,099,795, forward strand.
TGGACGTTAGCTTGAGGCTAGAGGCCCCATGTGGTGGGCCCATTCCCTGAAGACTACTGAAGGATGACCACCTACCAAGGGATGACAACCTCCAAGCTTCTTGCCTAGAAACTCACATCATCACGATGGCAATTGTGTTACGAAGAGAAGCTGTGCAGCAACAGCGTTTCTTGGGGAGAATTGAGCCTGCGGCTCTGTAAATGCCGGTGAGGAAAAGAAAGTTTCACTCGCAGCCTTACTTTCAAAAGGGACCACACAGAGCATTCACCCTGCTGTGTCTTTCTCTAGTTTGTACTCCCAAGGTGCGTTAGAAGGGAGATACTTGAGTTGTTTCACTTACCACATGCTAGATGTTTAGCAAAAGAAGATCTTTACTGCCCTTGTTTCGGCATATGGTTGTCCTCAGCCAAACACTTCTCTCAGCTCCTAGAAGCGACGGGCGGTCCATCGTGTACATCTTGGATCCCAGTGCAGACCTGTTTGTCCTAAGACACCAGAAATGCTTCCTACACTTAAAGCACCGCTTTGACAAACGCTGCCTGGAACCTGTTGCCTGCCTCTCTGTGTGACGAACAAAACAGTACCTTAGCTTGGGGCCAGTCCTCCTATATGTTTGGCTTACTCACCGACGATTGCTGAGGGATGAGCACCTAGCAGGGAGTGCAAGGCCACGTATGCCTCACGGGGTTGGGGGGGTGGAAATCACTTGTCCTCACAAAGGCAATTCTGCAATGAAGAAAAGATAGGCCACTACACTGTTCATCAGTTAACCTTGAGGCCGCGTGTCGTCATTCCAGTGTGGTAAATAAACTTCCCATCACGCTTCAGTTTCCAAGTCGAGGGCACAGCGCCTTATGCTGCAGTGTCTGACTCCCTACTGGATGTTCAGCTGACCAACTACACCCTTTAGTGAGTAAACTTTGTGATACACTTTGTGATATGGGGTCGTGATTGTGGTGAAAGGATGAGCAAGTCATGGGTTAGTGAGGCCGGTTTGTACAATGTATCTCCAGAATACCTGGCTTTCAAGGGAGAGCCCGAAATTTTTCAGGCTACGCTGAAAGTCCAGTGGCCGCCTGGGGTAAATTGCATCACGTGCGAGTTCCCTGAAGGCGGGGTCGAATCACTGTACGTTTTGTGTGCTCTGGGTTCGGCGGAAATGCAGACACGTTTTGCATGAAGGAATGAACAGAACGCTGATAGCTGGCTCTTTCTAAGCTATCCCAACCTAGGTGTTTCTCTGACGCAGCCCTTCACTGCCCATGACTCGGCATCTAGCTGCTGCCAGCGGTGCATTGCTCACAACTCCCTGAAGACACAGGAGGCCCTTTTATCCGTTTCGGATCCTATTTCAGACCGGCGACTCAAGAGAGACCTGATATGCTTCCTAGGGTTCAAGAAACCCAGGGACTTAGGCTGCATGGGGTCTGTTGCATGCCTACCTCGTTCATGAGAAAACCTGAACAGTAGCTTAAGGCCAGAGGCCCCGTGTGCTTCTCCCCTTCCCTGAGGACAACCGAAGTAGGAGCACTTACCGAGGAACGGCAACATCCAATTTCCTTCCAGGAAATTCACTTGTCATCACAAAGGCAACTGTGCAACAACACTGTTTCCCAGGGAGAACTGAGCCCGCAGCTCTCTAAATCCCAATGAGGAAAACAAAGTTTCCCTTCAAGCCTTAGTTTCAAAATGGACCGCAGACCATTCACCCTGTGGCTTCCGTCTCTCCATGGCACGTCCAAGGTGCGCATAGCACAGAGATACTACAGTCGTTTCAACTTGCTGCATCCTAGCATTTGAACCAAAGACGCCCTTCACAGCCCTTCTTTCGGCCTATAGTTGCCCTCAACTGAGCTTCGCTCACAAGGCCCAGAAAGGACGGGCAGTCCGTCGTTCACATCTTGGATCCTAGTGCAGACCCCCGTGTCCTAAGACGCCAGAAACGCTTCCTAGATTTAAAGCACCGCTCTGACAAACGCTGCCGTCAGCCTGCGGCCCGCCTATGTCTGTGACGAGAGAAGTAGAACGTTGGCCTGAGGCGAGTCGTCCAGGGTTGTGGGCGTACTCACGAACAATTTTGGAGGGATGAGGACGTGGCAGGAATTGAAAGCCAAGTGTTCTTTCGTGGAGGATAACTAGTCCTCCCAAAGACGACTGTGCAGCAAAGAGAAGATGGGCAACAACAGTGTTTAGCAGGTAATCCTGGGGCCGCAAACTCTCTACTTTGCAATGAGGAAAATCAACTTTCCCAGGAAGCCTCAATTTCCAGCAGCACAAAGCAGCGTATTAACAAGTCGCATCGCACTCTCTCTTGTACATCCCGTGGACACAGTGGCTCGTGACACTAGAAACCATTGCCATGCTGGGAGTCCTGACTGTGGTGTAAGGATATCAAGGTGAGGGCTTAGTTAGGCCTAGGTGACAGTACTTCTCTAGACTATCTACCAGTTCGGGAAAACCCTGTAGGTTTCGAAGCCGGACTTAAAGTGTAGTTGCCGCTTGAGGTAGACGGACGTCGTGGAGCAGCTCCCAGGAGCAGTGGTAGGCTAATTGTATTTTCTCCTGCAGCTCACGGTTCCTCCAGAGCGCAGACACCCTTTGCATGAAGGAAGGCATGGAACGTTGATAACTGGGTTGCTTTCAAGCTATCGCAATCCAGGTGTCTAACCAACGAAGCCCTTCACTGCCCGTCAGTCGGCATCTAGCTGTTCCCGACGGTAGATGGCTCAAGGCTCCACGAAGACACAGGCAGTCCTTTCTCAGTACGTTTTGGAACCTAACGCTGACAAGTGAGTCCAAAAGAGAGCTGATATGCTTCTTAGAGTTCACGAACCACAGGGACTAAGTCTCTATGCAATCTGTTGCTTCGCTAAGTCTGTCATGAGAACACCTGGACGTTAGCTTGAGGCTAGAGGCCCCATGTGGTGGGCCCATTCCCTGAAGACTACTGAAGGATGACCACCTACCAAGGGATGGCAACCTCCAAGCTTCTTGCCTAGAAACTCACATCATCACGATGGCAATTGTGTTACGAAGAGAAGCTGTGCAGCAACAGCGTTTCTCGGGGAGAATTGAGCCTGCGGCGCTGTAAATGTCGGTGAGGAAAAGAAAGTTTCACTCGCAGCCTTACTTTCAAAAGGGACCACACAGAGCATTCACCCTGCTGTGTCTTTCTCTAGTTTGTACTCCCAAGGTGCGTTAGAAGGGAGATACTTGAGTTGTTTCACTTACCACATGCTAGATGTTTAGCAAAAGAAGATCTTTACTGCCCTTGTTTCGGCATATGGTTGTCCTCAGCCGAACACTTCTCTCAGCTCCTAGAAGCGACGGGCGGTCCATCGTGTACATCTTGGATCCCAGTGCAGACCTGTTTGTCCTAAGACACCAGAAATGCTTCCTACACTTAAAGCACCGCTTTGACAAACGCTGCCTGGAACCTGTTGCCTGCCTCTCTGTGTGACGAACAAAACAGTACCTTAGCTTGGGGCCAGTCCCCCTATATGTTTGGCTTACTCACCGACGATTGCTGAGGGATGAGCACCTAGCAGGGAGTGCAAGGCCACGTATGCCTCACGGGGTTGGGGGGGGGGAAATCACTTGTCCTCACAAAGGCAATTCTGCAATGAAGAAAAGATAGGCCACTACACTGTTCATCAGTTAACCTTGAGGCCGCGTGTCGTCATTCCAGTGTGGTAAATAAACTTCCCATCACGCTTCAGTTTCCAAGTCGTGGGCACAGCGCCTTATGCTGCAGTGTCTGACTCCCTACTGGACGTTCAGCTGACCAACTACACCCTTTAGTGAGTAAACTTTGTGATACACTTTGTGATATGGGGTCGTGATTGTGGTGAAAGGATGAGCAAGTCATGGGTTAGTGAGGCCGGTTTGTACAATGTATCTCCAGAATACCTGGCTTTCAAGGGAGAGCCCGAAATTTTTCAGGCTACGCTGAAAGTCCAGTGGCCGCCTGGGGTAAATTGCATCACGTGCGAGTTCCCTGAAGGCGGGGTCGAATCACTGTACGTTTTGTGTGCTCTGGGTTCGGCGGAAATGCAGACACGTTTTGCATGAAGGAATGAACAGAACGCTGATAGCTGGCTCTTTCTAAGCTATCCCAACCTAGGTGTTTCTCTGATGCAGCCCTTCACTGCCCATGACTCGGCATCTAGCTGCTGCCAGCGGTGCATTGCTCACAACTCCCTGAAGACACAGGAGGCCCTTTTATCCGTTTTGGATCCTATTGCAGACCGGCGACTCAAGAGAGACCTGATATGCTTCCTAGGGTTCAAGAAACCCAGGGACTTAGGCTGCATGGGGTCTGTTGCATGCCTACCTCGTTCATGAGAAAACCTGAACAGTAGCTTAAGGCCAGAGGCCCCGTGTGCTTCTCCCCTTCCCTGAGGACAACCGAAGTAGGAGCACTTACCGAGGAACGGCAACATCCAATTTCCTTCCAGGAAATTCACTTGTCATCACAAAGGCAACTGTGCAACAACACTGTTTCCCAGGGAGAACTGAGCCCGCAGCTCTCTAAATCCCAATGAGGAAAATAAAGTTTCCCTTCAAGCCTTAGTTTCAAAATGGACCACAGACCATTCACCCTGTGGTTTCCGTCTCTCCATGGCACGTCCAAGGTGCGCATAGCACGGAGATACTACAGTCGTTTCAACTTGCCGCATCCTAGCATTTGAACCAAAGACGCCCTTCACAGCCCTTCTTTCGGCCTATAGTTGCCCTCAACTGAGCTTCGCTCACAAGGCCCAGAAAGGACGGGCAGTCCGTCGTTCACATCTTGGATCCTAGTGCAGACCCCCGTGTCCTAAGACGCCAGAAACGCTTCCTAGATTTAAAGCACCGCTCTGACAAACGCTGCCGTGAGCCTGCGGCCCGCCTATGTCTGTGACGAGAGAAGTAGAACGTTGGCCTGAGGCGAGTCGTCCAGGGTTGTGGGCGTACTCACGAACAATTTTGGAGGGATGAGGACGTGGCAGGAATTGAAAGCCAAGTGTTCTTTCGTGGAGGATAACTAGTCCTCCCAAAGACGACTGTGCAGCAAAGAGAAGATGGGCAACAACAGTGTTTAGCAGGTAATCCTGGGGCCGCAAACTCTCTACTTTGCAATGAGGAAAATCAACGTTCCCAGGAAGCCTCAATTTCCAGCAGCACAAAGCAGCGTATTAACAAGTCGCATCGCACTCTCTCTTGTACATCCCGTGGACACAGTGGCTCGTGACACTAGAAACCATTGCCATGCTGGGAGTCCTGACTGTGGTGTAAGGATATCAAGGTGAGGGCTTAGTTAGGCCTAGGTGACAGTACTTCTCTAGACTATCTACCAGTTCGGGAAAACCCTGTAGGTTTCGAAGCCGGACTTAAAGTGTAGTTGCCGCTTGAGGTAGACGGACGTCGTGGAGCAGCTCCCAGGAGCAGTGGTAGGCTAATTGTATTTTCTCCTGCAGCTCACGGTTCCTCCAGAGCGCAGACACCCTTTGCATGAAGGAAGGCATGGAACGTTGATAACTGGGTTGCTTTCAAGCTATCGCAATCCAGGTGTCTAACCAACGAAGCCCTTCACTGCCCGTCAGTCGGCATCTAGCTGTTCCCGACGGTAGATGGCTCAAGGCTCCACGAAGACACAGGCAGTCCTTTCTCAGTACGTTTTGGAACCTAACGCTGACAAGTGAGTCCAAAAGAGAGCTGATATGCTTCCTAGAGTTCACGAACCACAGGGACTAAGGCTCTATGCAATCTGTTGCTTCGCTAAGTCTGTCATGAGAACACCTGGACGTTAGCTTGAGGCTAGAGGCCCCATGTGGTGGGCCCATTCCCTGAAGACTACTGAAGGATGACCACCTACCAAGGGATGGCAACCTCCAAGCTTCTTGCCTAGAAACTCACATCATCACGATGGCAATTGTGTTACGAAGAGAAGCTGTGCAGCAACAGCGTTTCTTGGGGAGAATTGAGCCTGCGGCTCTGTAAATGCCGGTGAGGAAAAGAAAGTTTCACTCGCAGCCTTACTTTCAAAAGGGACCACACAGAGCATTCACCCTGCTGTGTCTTTCTCTAGTTTGTACTCCCAAGGTGCGTTAGAAGGGAGATACTTGAGTTGTTTCACTTACCACATGCTAGATGTTTAGCAAAAGAAGATGTTTACTGCCCTTGTTTCGGCATATGGTTGTCCTCAGCCAAACACTTCTCTCAGCTCCTAGAAGCGACGGGCGGTCCCTCGTGTACATCTTGGATCCCAGTGCAGACCTGTTTGTCCTAAGACACCAGAAATGCTTCCTACACTTAAAGCACCGCTTTGACAAACGCTGCCTGGAACCTGTTGCCTGCCTCTCTGTGTGACGAACAAAACAGTACCTTAGCTTGGGGCCAGTCCCCCTATATGTTTGGCTTACTCACCGACGATTGCTGAGGGATGAGCACCTAGCAGGGAGTGCAAGGCCACGTATGCCTCACGGGGTTGGGGGGGGGAAATCACTTGTCCTCACAAAGGCAATTCTGCAATGAAGAAAAGATAGGCCACTACACTGTTCATCAGTTAACCTTGAGGCCGCGTGTCGTCATTCCAGTGTGGTAAATAAACTTCCCATCACGCTTCAGTTTCCAAGTTGAGGGCTCAGCGCCTTATGCTGCAGTGTCTGACTCCCTACTGGACGTTCAGCTGACCAACTACACCCTTTAGTGAGTAAACTTTGTGATACACTTTGTGATATGGGGTCGTGATTGTGGTGAAAGGATGAGCAAGTCATGGGTTAGTGAGGCCGGTTTGTACAATGTATCTCCAGAATACCTGGCTTTCAAGGGAGAGCCCGAAATTTTTCAGGCTACGCTGAAAGTCCAGTGGCCGCCTGGGGTAAATTGCATCACGTGCGAGTTCCCTGAAGGCGGGGTCGAATCACTGTACGTTTTGTGTGCTCTGGGTTCGGCGGAAATGCAGACACGTTTTGCATGAAGGAATGAACAGAACGCTGATAGCTGGCTCTTTCTAAGCTATCCCAACCTAGGTGTTTCTCTGACGCAGCCCTTCACTGCCCATGACTCGGCATCTAGCTGCTGCCAGCGGTGCATTGCTCACAACTCCCTGAAGACACAGGAGGCCCTTTTATCCGTTTCGGATCCTATTGCAGACCGGCGACTCAAGAGAGACCTGATATGCTTCCTAGGGTTCAAGAAACCCAGGGACTTAGGCTGCATGGGGTCTGTTGCATGCCTACCTCGTTCATGAGAAAACCTGAACAGTAGCTTAAGGCCAGAGGCCCCGTGTGCTTCTCCCCTTCCCTGAGGACAACCGAAGTAGGAGCACTTACCGAGGAACGGCAACATCCAATTTCCTTCCAGGAAATTCACTTGTCATCACAAAGGCAACTGTGCAACAACACTGTTTCCCAGGGAGAACTGAGCCCGCAGCTCTCTAAATCCCAATGAGGAAAATAAAGTTTCCCTTCAAGCCTTAGTTTCAAAATGGACCGCAGACCATTCACCCTGTGGTTTCCGTCTCTCCATGGCACGTCCAAGGTGCGCATAGCACGGAGATACTACAGTCGTTTCAACTTGCCGCATCCTAGCATTTGAACCAAAGACGCCCTTCACAGCCCTTCTTTCGGCCTATAGTTGCCCTCAACTGAGCTTCGCTCACAAGGCCCAGAAAGGACGGGCAGTCCGTCGTTCACATCTTGGATCCTAGTGCAGACCCCCGTGTCCTAAGACGCCAGAAACACTTCCTAGATTTAAAGCACCGCTCTGACAAACGCTGCCGTGAGCCTGCGGCCCGCCTATGTCTGTGACGAGAGAAGTAGAACGTTGGCCTGAGGTGAGTCGTCCAGGGTTGTGGGCGTACTCACGAACAATTTTGGAGGGATGAGGACGTGGCAGGAATTGAAAGCCAAGTGTTCTTTCGTGGAGGATAACTAGTCCTCCCAAAGACGACTGTGCAGCAAAGAGAAGATGGGCAACAACAGTGTTTAGCAGGTAATCCTGGGGCCGCAAACTCTCTACTTTGCAATGAGGAAAATCAACGTTCCCAGGAAGCCTCAATTTCCAGCAGCACAAAGCAGCGTATTAACAAGTCGCATCGCACTCTCTCTTGTACATCCCGTGGACACAGTGGCTCGTGACACTAGAAACCATTGCCATGCTGGGAGTCCTGACTGTGGTGTAAGGATATCAAGGTGAGGGCTTAGTTAGGCCTAGGTGACAGTACTTCTCTAGACTATCTACCAGTTCGGGAAAACCCTGTAGGTTTCGAAGCCGGACTTAAAGTGTAGTTGCCGCTTGAGGTAGACGGACGTCGTGGAGCAGCTCCCAGGAGCAGTGGTAGGCTAATTGTATTTTCTCCTGCAGCTCACGGTTCCTCCAGAGCGCAGACACCCTTTGCATGAAGGAAGGCATGGAACGTTGATAACTGGGTTGCTTTCAAGCTATCGCAATCCAGGTGTCTAACCAACGAAACCCTTCACTGCCCGTCAGTCGGCATCTAGCTGTTCCCGACGGTAGATGGCTCAAGGCTCCACGAAGACACAGGCAGTCCTTTCTCAGTACGTTTTGGAACCTAACGCTGACAAGTGAGTCCAAAAGAGAGCTGATATGCTTCCTAGAGTTCACGAACCACAGGGACTAAGGCTCTATGCAATCTGTTGCTTCGCTAAGTCTGTCATGAGAACACCTGGACGTTAGCTTGAGGCTAGAGGCCCCATGTGGTGGGCCCATTCCCTGAAGACTACTGAAGGATGACCACCTACCAAGGGATGGCAACCTCCAAGCTTCTTGCCTAGAAACTCACATCATCACGATGGCAATTGTGTTACGAAGAGAAGCTGTGCAGCAACAGCGTTTCTTGGGGAGAATTGAGCCTGCGGCTCTGTAAATGCCGGTGAGGAAAAGAAAGTTTCACTCGCAGCCTTACTTTCAAAAGGGACCACACAGAGCATTCACCCTGCTGTGTCTTTCTCTAGTTTGTACTCCCAAGGTGCGTTAGAAGGGAGATACTTGAGTTGTTTCACTTACCACATGCTAGATGTTTAGCAAAAGAAGATCTTTACTGCCCTTGTTTCGGCATATGATTGTTCTCAGCCGAACACTTCTCTCAGCTCCTAGAAGCGACGGGCGGTCCATCGTGTACATCTTGGATCCCAGTGCAGACCTGTTTGTCCTAAGACACCAGAAATGCTTCCTACACTTAAAGCACCGCTTTGACAAACGCTGCCTGGAACCTGTTGCCTGCCTCTCTGTGTGACGAACAAAACAGTACCTTAGCTTGGGGCCAGTCCTCCTATATGTTTGGCTTACTCACCGACGATTGCTGAGGGATGAGCACCTAGCAGGGAGTGCAAGGCCACGTATGCCTCACGGGGTTGGGGGGGGGAAATCACTTGTCCTCACAAAGGCAATTCTGCAATGAAGAAAAGATAGGCCACTACACTGTTCATCAGTTAACCTTGAGGCCGCGTGTCGTCATTCCAGTGTGGTAAATAAACTTCCCATCACGCTTCAGTTTCCAAGTCGAGGGCACAGCGCCTTATGCTGCAGTGTCTGACTCCCTACTGGACGTTCAGCTGACCAACTACACCCTTTAGTGAGTAAACTTTGTGATACACTTTGTGATATGGGGTCGTGATTGTGGTGAAAGGATGAGCAAGTCATGGGTTAGTGAGGCCGGTTTGTACAATGTATCTCCAGAATACCTGGCTTTCAAGGGAGAGCCCGAAATTTTTCAGGCTACGCTGAAAGTCCAGTGGCCGCCTGGGGTAAATTGCATCACGTGCGAGTTCCCTGAAGGCGGGGTCGAATCACTGTACGTTTTGTGTGCTCTGGGTTCGGCGGAAATGCAGACACGTTTTGCATGAAGGAATGAACAGAACGCTGATAGCTGGCTCTTTCTAAGCTATCCCAACCTAGGTGTTTCTCTGACGCAGCCCTTCACTGCCCATGACTCGGCATCTAGCTGCTGCCAGCGGTGCATTGCTCACAACTCCCTGAAGACACAGGAGGCCCTTTTATCCGTTTCGGATCCTATTGCAGACCGGCGACTCAAGAGAGACCTGATATGCTTCCTAGGGTTCAAGAAACCCAGGGACTTAGGCTGCATGGGGTCTGTTGCATGCCTACCTCGTTCATGAGAAAACCTGAACAGTAGCTTAAGGCCAGAGGCCCCGTGTGCTTCTCCCCTTCCCTGAGGACAACCGAAGTAGGAGCACTTACCGAGGAACGGCAACATCCAATTTCCTTCCAGGAAATTCACTTGTCATCACAAAGGCAACTGTGCAACAACACTGTTTCCCAGGGAGAACTGAGCCCGCAGCTCTCTAAATCCCAATGAGGAAAATAAAGTTTCCCTTCAAGCCTTAGTTTCAAAATGGACCGCAGACCATTCACCCTGTGGTTTCCATCTCTCCATGGCACGTCCAAGGTGCGCATAGCACAGAGATACTACAGTCGTTTCAACTTGCCGCATCCTAGCATTTGAACCAAAGACGCCCTTCACAGCCCTTCTTTCGGCCTATAGTTGCCCTCAACTGAGCTTCGCTCACAAGGCCCAGAAAGGACGGGCAGTCTGTCGTTTACATCTTGGATCCTAGTGCAGACCCCCGTGTCCTAAGACGCCAGAAACGCTTCCTAGATTTAAAGCACCGCTCTGACAAACGCTGCCGTGAGCCTGCGGCCCGCCTATGTCTGTGACGAGAGAAGTAGAACGTTGGCCTGAGGCGAGTCGTCCAGGGTTGTGGGCGTACTCACGAACAATTTTGGAGGGATGAGGACGTGGCAGGAATTGAAAGCCAAGTGTTCTTTCGTGGAGGATAACTAGTCCTCCCAAAGACGACTGTGCAGCAAAGAGAAGATGGGCAACAACAGTGTTTAGCAGGTAATCCTGGGGCCGCAAACTCTCTACTTTGCAATGAGGAAAATCAACGTTCCCAGGAAGCCTCAATTTCCAGCAGCACAAAGCAGCGTATTAACAAGTCGCATCGCACTCTCTCTTGTACATCCCGTGGACACAGTGGCTCATGACACTAGAAACCATTGCCATGCTGGGAGTCCTGACTGTGGTGTAAGGATATCAAGGTGAGGGCTTAGTTAGGCCTAGGTGACAGTACTTCTCTAGACTATCTACCAGTTCGGGAAAACCCTGTAGGTTTCGAAGCCGGACTTAAAGTGTAGTTGCCGCTTGAGGTAGACGGACGTCGTGGAGCAGCTCCCAGGAGCAGTGGTAGGCTAATTGTATTTTCTCCTGCAGCTCACGGTTCCTCCAGAGCGCAGACACCCTTTGCATGAAGGAAGGCATGGAACGTTGATAACTGGGTTGCTTTCAAGCTATCGCAATCCAGGTGTCTAACCAACGAAGCCCTTCACTGCCCGTCAGTCGGCATCTAGCTGTTCCCGACGGTAGATGGCTCAAGGCTCCATGAAGACACAGGCAGTCCTTTCTCAGTACGTTTTGGAACCTAACGCTGACAAGTGAGTCCAAAAGAGAGCTGATATGCTTCCTAGAGTTCACGAACCACAGGGACTAAGGCTCTCTGCAATCTGTTGCTTCCCTAAGTCTGTCATGAGAATACCTGGACGTTAGCTTGAGGCTAGAGGCCCCATGTGGTGGGCCCATTCCCTGAAGACTACTGAAGGATGACCACCTACCAAGGGATGGCAACCTCCAAGCTTCTTGCCTAGAAACGCACATCATCACGATGGCAATTGTGTTACAAAGAGAAGCTGTGCAGCAACAGCGTTTCTTGGGGAGAATTGAGCCTGCGGCTCTGTAAATGCCGGTGAGGAAAAGAAAGTTTCACTCGCAGACTTACTTTCAAAAGGGACCACACAGAGCATTCACCCTGCTGTGTCTTTCTCTAGTTTGTACTCCCAAGGTGCGTTAGAAGGGAGATACTTGAGTTGTTTCACTTACCACATGCTAGATGTTTAGCAAAAGAAGATCTTTACTGCCCTTGTTTCGGCATATGGTTGTCCTCAGCCGAACACTTCTCTCAGCTCCTAGAAGCGACGGGCGGTCCATCGTGTACATCTTGGATCCCAGTGCAGACCTGTTTGTCCTAAGACACCAGAAATGCTTCCTACACTTAAAGCACCGCTTTGACAAACGCTGCCTGGAACCTGTTGCCTGCCTCTCTGTGTGACGAACAAAACAGTACCTTAGCTTGGGGCCAGTCCTCCTATATGTTTGGCTTACTCACCGACGATTGCTGAGGGATGAGCACCTAGCAGGGAGTGCAAGGCCACGTATGCCTCACGGGGTTGGGGGGGGGGAAATCACTTGTCCTCACAAAGGCAATTCTGCAATGAAGAAAAGATAGGCCACTACACTGTTCATCAGTTAAACTTGAGGCCGCGTGTCGTCATTCCAGTGTGGTAAATAAACTTCCCATCACGCTTCAGTTTCCAAGTCGAGGGCACAGCACCTTATGCTGCAGTGTCTGACTCCCTACTGGACGTTCAGCTGACCAACTACACCCTTTAGTGAGTAAACTTTGTGATACACTTTGTGATATGGGGTCGTGATTGTGGTGAAAGGATGAGCAAGTCATGGGTTAGTGAGGCCGGTTTGTACAATGTATCTCCAGAATACCTGGCTTTCAAGGGAGAGCCCGAAATTTTTCAGGCTACGCTGAAAGTCCAGTGGCTGCCTGGGGTAAATTGCATCACGTGCGAGTTCCCTGAAGGCGGGGTCGAATCACTGTATGTTTTGTGTGCTCTGGGTTCGGCGGAAATCCAGACACGTTTTGCATGAAGGAATGAACAGAACGCTGATAGCTGGCTCTTTCTGAGCTATCCCAACCTAGGTGTTTCTCTGACACAGCCCTTCACTCCCCATGACTCGGCATCTAGCTGCTGCCAGCGGTGCATTGCTCACAACTCCCTGAAGACACAGGAGGCCCTTTTATCCGTTTCGGATCCTATTGCAGACCGGCGACTCAAGAGAGACCTGATATGCTTCCTAGGGTTCAAGAAACCCAAGGACTTAGGCTGCATAGGGTCTGTTGCATGCCTACCTCGTTCATGAGAAAACCTGAACAGTAGCTTAAGGCCAGAGGCCCCGTGTGCTTCTCCCCTTCCCTGAGGACAACCGAAGTAGGAGCACTTACCGAGGATCGGCAACATCCAATTTCCTTCCAGGAAATTCACTTGTCATCACAAAGGCAACTGTGCAACAACACTGTTTCCCAGGGAGAACTGAGCCCGCAGCTCTCTAAATCCCAATGAGGAAAACAAATTTCCCTTCAAGCCTTAGTTTCAAAATGGACCGCAGACCATTCACCCTGTGGTTTCCGTCTCTCCATGGCACGTCCAAGGTGCGCATAGCATGGAGATACTACAGTCGTTTCAACTTGCCGCATCCTAGCATTTGAACCAAAGACGCCCTTCACAGCCCTTCTTTCGGCCTATAGTTGCCCTCAACTGAGCTTCGCTCACAAGGCCCAGAAAGGACGGGCAGTCCGTCATTTACATCTTGGATCCTATTGCAGACCCCCGTGTCCTAAGACGCCAGAAACGCTTCCTAGATTTAAAGCACCGCTCTGACAAATGCTGCCGTGAGCCTGCGGCCCGCCTATGTCTGTGACGAGAGAAGTAGAACGTTGGCCTGAGGCGAGTCGTCCAGCGTTGTGGGCGTACTCATGAACAATTTTGGAGGGATGAGGACGTGGCAGGAATTGAAAGCCAAGTGTTCTTTCGTGGAGGATAACTAGTCCTCCCAAAGACGACTGTGCAGCAAAGAGAAGATGGGCAACAACAGTGTTTAGCAGGTAATCCTGGGGCCGCAAACTCTCTACTTTGCAATGAGGAAAATCAACGTTCCCAGGAAGCCTCAATTTCCAGCAGCACAAAGCAGCGTATTAACAAGTCGCTTCGCACTCTCTCTTGTACATCCCGTGGACACAGTGGCTCGTGACACTAGAAACCATTGCCATGCTGGGAGTCCTGACTGTGGTGTAAGGATATCAAGGTGAGGGCTTAGTTAGGCCTAGGTGACAGTACTTCTCTAGACTATCTACCAGTTCGGGAAAACCCTGTAGGTTTCGAAGCCGGACTTAAAGTGTAGTTGCCGCTTGAGGTAGACGGACGTCGTGGAGCAGCTCCCAGGAGCAGTGGTAGGCTAATTGTATTTTCTCCTGCAGCTCACGGTTCCTCCAGAGCGCAGACACCCTTTGCATGAAGGAAGGCATGGAACGTTGATAACTGGGTTGCTTTCAAGCTATCGCAATCCAGGTGTCTAACCAACGAAGCCCTTCACTGCCCGTCAGTCGGCATCTAGCTGTTCCCGACGGTAGATGGCTCAAGGCTCCACGAAGACACAGGCAGTCCTTTCTCAGTACGTTTTGGAACCTAACGCTGACAAGTGAGTCCAAAAGAGAGCTGATATGCTTCCTAGAGTTCACGAACCACAGGGACTAAGGCACTATGCAATCTGTTGCTTCCCTAAGTCTGTCATGAGAACACCTGGACGTTAGCTTGAGGCTAGAGGCCCCATGTGGTGGGCCCATTCCCTGAAGACTACTGAAGGATGACCACCTACCAAGGGATGGCAACCTCCAAGCTTCTTGCCTAGAAACTCACATCATCACGATGGCAATTGTGTTACGAAGAGAAGCTGTGCAGCAACAGCGTTTCTTGGGGAGAATTGAGCCTGCGGCTCTGTAAATGCCGGTGAGGAAAAGAAAGTTTCACTCGCAGCCTTACTTTCAAAAGGGACCACACAGAGCATTCACCCTGCTGTGTCTTTCTCTAGTTTGTACTCCCAAGGTGCGTTAGAAGGGAGATACTTGAGTTGTTTCACTTACCACATGCTAGATGTTTAGCAAAAGAAGATCTTTACTGCCCTTGTTTCGGCATATGGTTGTCCTCAGCCGAACACTTCTCTCAGCTCCTAGAAGCGACGGGCGGTCCATCGTGTACATCTTGGATCCCAGTGCAGACCTGTTTGTCCTAAGACACCAGAAATGCTTCCTACACTTAAAGCACCGCTTTGACAAACGCTGCCTGGAACCTGTTGCCTGCCTCTCTGTGTGACGAAAAAAACAGTACCTTAGCTTGGGGCCAGTCCTCCTATATGTTTGGCTTACTCACCGACGATTGCTGAGGGATGAGCACCTAGCAGGGAGTGCAAGGCCATGTATGCCTCACGGGGTTGGGGGGGGGGAAATCACTTGTCATCACAAAGGCAATTCTGCAATGAAGAAAAGATAGGCCACTACACTGTTCATCAGTTAACCTTGAGGCCGCGTGTCGTCATTCCAGTGTGGTAAATAAACTTCCCATCACGCTTCAGTTTCCAAGTCGAGGGCACAGCGCCTTATGCTGCAGTGTCTGACTCCCTACTGGACGTTCAGCTGACCAACTACACCCTTTAGTGAGTAAACTTTGTGATACACTTTGTGATATGGGGTCGTGATTGTGGTGAAAGGATGAGCAAGTCATGGGTTAGTGAGGCCGGTTTGTACAATGTATCTCCAGAATACCTGGCTTTCAAGGGAGAGCCCGAAATTTTTCAGGCTACGCTGAAAGTCCAGTGGCCGCCTGGGGTAAATTGCATCACGTGCGAGTTCCCTGAAGGCGGGGTCGAATCACTGTACGTTTTGTGTGCTCTGGGTTCGGCGCAAATGCAGACACGTTTTGCATGAAGGAATGAACAGAACGCTGATAGCTGGCTCTTTCTAAGCTATCCCAACCTAGGTGTTTCTCTGACGCAGCCCTTCACTGCCCATGACTCGGCATCTAGCTGCTGCCAGCGGTGCATTGCTCACAACTCCCTGAAGACACAGGAGGCCCTTTTATCCGTTTCAGATCCTATTGCAGACCGGCGACTCAAGAGAGACCTGATATGCTTCCTAGGGTTCAAGAAACCCAGGGACTTAGGCTGCATGGGGTCTGTTGCATGCCTACCTCGTTCATGAGAAAACCTGAACAGTACCTTAAGGCCAGAGGCCCCGTGTGCTTCTCCCCTTCCCTGAGGACAACCGAAGTAGGAGCACTTACCGAGGAACGGCAACATCCAATTTCCTTCCAGGAAATTCACTTGTCATCACAGAGGCAACTGTGCAACAACACTGTTTCCCAGGGAGAACTGAGCCCGCAGCTCTCTAAATCCCAATGAAGAAAACAAAGTTTCCCTTCAAGCCTTAGTTTCAAAATGGACCGCAGACCATTCACCCTGTGGTTTCCGTCTCTCCATGGCACGTCCAAGGTGCGCATAGCACGGAGATACTACAGTCGTTTCAACTTGCCGCATCCTAGCATTTGAACCAAAGACGCCCTTCACAGCCCTTCTTTCGGCCTATAGTTGCCCTCAACTGAGCTTCGCTCACAAGGCCCAGAAAGGACGGGCAGTCCGTCGTTCACATCTTGGATCCTAGTGCAGACCCCCGTGTCCTAAGACGCCAGAAACGCTTCCTAGATTTAAAGCACCGCTCTGACAAACGCTGCCGTGAGCCTGCGGCCCGCCTATGTCTGTGACGAGAGAAGTAGAACGTTGGCCTGAGGCGAGTCGTCCAGGGTTGTGGGCGTACTCACGAACAATTTTGGAGGGATGAGGACGTGGCAGGAATTGAAAGCCAAGTGTTCTTTCGTGGAGGATAACTAGTCCTCCCAAAGACGACTGTGCAGCAAAGAGAAGATGGGCAACAACAGTGTTTAGCAGGTAATCCTGGGGCCGCAAACTCTCTACTTTGCAATGAGGAAAATCAACGTTCCCAGGAAACCTCAATTTCCAGCAGCACAAAGCAGCGTATTAACAAGTCGCATCGCACTCTCTCTTGTACATCCCGTGGACACAGTGGCTCGTGACACTAGAAACCATTGCCATGCTGGGAGTCCTGACTGTGGTGTAAGGATATCAAGGTGAGGGCTTAGTTAGGCCTAGGTGACAGTACTTCTCTAGACTATCTACCAGTTCGGGAAAACCCTGTAGGTTTCGAAGCCGGACTTAAAGTGTAGTTGCCGCTTGAGGTAGACGGACGTCGTGGAGCAGCTCCCAGGAGCAGTGGTAGGCTAATTGTATTTTCTCCTGCAGCTCACGGTTCCTCCAGAGCGCAGACACCCTTTGCATGAAGGAAGGCATGGAACGTTGATAACTGGGTTGCTTTCAAGCTATCGCAATCCAGGTGTCTAACCAACGAAGCCCTTCACTGCCCGTCAGTCGGCATCTAGCTGTTCCCGACGGTAGATGGCTCAAGGCTCCACGAAGACACAGGCAGTCCTTTCTCAGTACGTTTTGGAACCTAACGCTGACAAGTGAGTCCAAAAGAGAGCTGATATGCTTCCTAGAGTTCACGAACCACAGGGACTAAGGCACTATGCAATCTGTTGCTTCCCTAAGTCTGTCATGAGAACACCTGGACGTTAGCTTGAGGCTAGAGGCCCCATGTGGTGGGCCCATTCCCTGAAGACTACTGAAGGATGACCACCTACCAAGGGATGGCAACCTCCAAGCTTCTTGCCTAGAAACTCACATCATCACGATGGCAATTGTGTTACGAAGAGAAGCTGTGCAGCAACAGCGTTTCTTGGGGAGAATTGAGCCTGTGGCTCTGTAAATGCCGGTGAGGAAAAGAAAGTTTCACTCGCAGCCTTACTTTCAAAAGGGACCACACAGAGCATTCACCCTGCTGTGTCTTTCTCTAGTTTGTACTCCCAAGGTGCGTTAGAAGGGAGATACTTGAGTTGTTTCACTTACCACATGCTAGATGTTTAGCAAAAGAAGATCTTTACTGCCCTTGTTTCGGCATATGGTTGTCCTCAGCCGAACACTTCTCTCAGCTCCTAGAAGCGACGGGCGGTCCCTCGTGTACATCTTGGATCCCAGTGCAGACCTGTTTGTCCTAAGACACCAGAAATGCTTCCTACACTTAAAGCACCGCTTTGACAAACGCTGCCTGGAACCTGTTGCCTGCCTCTCTGTGTGACGAACAAAACAGTACCTTAGCTTGGGGCCAGTCCTCCTATATGTTTGGCTTACTCACCGACGATTGCTGAGGGATGAGCACCTAGCAGGGAGTGCAAGGCCACGTATGCCTCACGGGGTTGGGGGGGGGAAATCACTTGTCCTCACAAAGGCAATTCTGCAATGAAGAAAAGATAGGCCACTACACTGTTCATCAGTTAACCTTGAGGCCGCGTGTCGTCATTCCAGTGTGGTAAATAAACTTCCCATCACGCTTCAGTTTCCAAGTCGAGGGCACAGCGCCTTATGCTGCAGTGTCTGACTCCCTACTGGACGTTCAGCTGACCAACTACACCCTTTAGTGAGTAAACTTTGTGATACACTTTGTGATATGGGGTCGTGATTGTGGTGAAAGGATGAGCAAGTCATGGGTTAGTGAGGCCGGTTTGTACAATGTATCTCCAGAATACCTGGCTTTCAAGGGAGAGCCCGAAATTTTTCAGGCTACGCTGAAAGTCCAGTGGCCGCCTGGGGTAAATTGCATCACGTGCGAGTTCCCTGAAGGCGGGGTCGAATCACTGTACGTTTTGTGTGCTCTGGGTTCGGCGCAAATGCAGACACGTTTTGCATGAAGGAATGAACAGAACGCTGATAGCTGGCTCTTTCTAAGCTATCCCAACCTAGGTGTTTCTCTGACGCAGCCCTTCACTGCCCATGACTCGGCATCTAGCTGCTGCCAGCGGTGCATTGCTCACAACTCCCTGAAGACACAGGAGGCCCTTTTATCCGTTTCAGATCCTATTGCAGACCGGCGACTCAAGAGAGACCTGATATGCTTCCTAGGGTTCAAGAAACCCAGGGACTTAGGCTGCATGGGGTCTGTTGCATGCCTACCTCGTTCATGAGAAAACCTGAACAGTACCTTAAGGCCAGAGGCCCCGTGTGCTTCTCCCCTTCCCTGAGGACAACCGAAGTAGGAGCACTTACCGAGGAACGGCAACATCCAATTTCCTTCCAGGAAATTCACTTGTCATCACAGAGGCAACTGTGCAACAACACTGTTTCCCAGGGAGAACTGAGCCCGCAGCTCTCTAAATCCCAATGAAGAAAACAAAGTTTCCCTTCAAGCCTTAGTTTCAAAATGGACCGCAGACCATTCACCCTGTGGTTTCCGTCTCTCCATGGCACGTCCAAGGTGCGCATAGCACGGAGATACTACAGTCGTTTCAACTTGCCGCATCCTAGCATTTGAACCAAAGACGCCCTTCACAGCCCTTCTTTCGGCCTATAGTTGCCCTCAACTGAGCTTCGCTCACAAGGCCCAGAAAGGACGGGCAGTCCGTCGTTCACATCTTGGATCCTAGTGCAGACCCCCGTGTCCTAAGACGCCAGAAACGCTTCCTAGATTTAAAGCACCGCTCTGACAAACGCTGCCGTGAGCCTGCGGCCCGCCTATGTCTGTGACGAGAGAAGTAGAACGTTGGCCTGAGGCGAGTCGTCCAGGGTTGTGGGCGTACTCACGAACAATTTTGGAGGGATGAGGACGTGGCAGGAATTGAAAGCCAAGTGTTCTTTCGTGGAGGATAACTAGTCCTCCCAAAGACGACTGTGCAGCAAAGAGAAGATGGGCAACAACAGTGTTTAGCAGGTAATCCTGGGGCCGCAAACTCTCTACTTTGCAATGAGGAAAATCAACGTTCCCAGGAAACCTCAATTTCCAGCAGCACAAAGCAGCGTATTAACAAGTCGCATCGCACTCTCTCTTGTACATCCCGTGGACACAGTGGCTCGTGACACTAGAAACCATTGCCATGCTGGGAGTCCTGACTGTGGTGTAAGGATATCAAGGTGAGGGCTTAGTTAGGCCTAGGTGACAGTACTTCTCTAGACTATCTACCAGTTCGGGAAAACCCTGTAGGTTTCGAAGCCGGACTTAAAGTGTAGTTGCCGCTTGAGGTAGACGGACGTCGTGGAGCAGCTCCCAGGAGCAGTGGTAGGCTAATTGTATTTTCTCCTGCAGCTCACGGTTCCTCCAGAGCGCAGACACCCTTTGCATGAAGGAAGGCATGGAACGTTGATAACTGGGTTGCTTTCAAGCTATCGCAATCCAGGTGTCTAACCAACGAAGCCCTTCACTGCCCGTCAGTCGGCATCTAGCTGTTCCCGACGGTAGATGGCTCAAGGCTCCACGAAGACACAGGCAGTCCTTTCTCAGTACGTTTTGGAACCTAACGCTGACAAGTGAGTCCAAAAGAGAGCTGATATGCTTCCTAGAGTTCACGAACCACAGGGACTAAGGCACTATGCAATCTGTTGCTTCCCTAAGTCTGTCATGAGAACACCTGGACGTTAGCTTGAGGCTAGAGGCCCCATGTGGTGGGCCCATTCCCTGAAGACTACTGAAGGATGACCACCTACCAAGGGATGGCAACCTCCAAGCTTCTTGCCTAGAAACTCACATCATCACGATGGCAATTGTGTTACGAAGAGAAGCTGTGCAGCAACAGCGTTTCTTGGGGAGAATTGAGCCTGTGGCTCTGTAAATGCCGGTGAGGAAAAGAAAGTTTCACTCGCAGCCTTACTTTCAAAAGGGACCACACAGAGCATTCACCCTGCTGTGTCTTTCTCTAGTTTGTACTCCCAAGGTGCGTTAGAAGGGAGATACTTGAGTTGTTTCACTTACCACATGCTAGATGTTTAGCAAAAGAAGATCTTTACTGCCCTTGTTTCGGCATATGGTTGTCCTCAGCCGAACACTTCTCTCAGCTCCTAGAAGCGACGGGCGGTCCCTCGTGTACATCTTGGATCCCAGTGCAGACCTGTTTGTCCTAAGACACCAGAAATGCTTCCTACACTTAAAGCACCGCTTTGACAAACGCTGCCTGGAACCTGTTGCCTGCCTCTCTGTGTGACGAACAAAACAGTACCTTAGCTTGGGGCCAGTCCTCCTATATGTTTGGCTTACTCACCGACGATTGCTGAGGGATGAGCACCTAGCAGGGAGTGCAAGGCCACGTATGCCTCACGGGGTTGGGGGGGGGAAATCACTTGTCCTCACAAAGGCAATTCTGCAATGAAGAAAAGATAGGCCACTACACTGTTCATCAGTTAACCTTGAGGCCGCGTGTCGTCATTCCAGTGTGGTAAATAAACTTCCCATCACGCTTCAGTTTCCAAGTCGAGGGCACAGCGCCTTATGCTGCAGTGTCTGACTCCCTACTGGACGTTCAGCTGACCAACTACACCCTTTAGTGAGTAAACTTTGTGATACACTTTGTGATATGGGGTCGTGATTGTGGTGAAAGGATGAGCAAGTCATGGGTTAGTGAGGCCGGTTTGTACAATGTATCTCCAGAATACCTGGCTTTCAAGGGAGAGCCCGAAATTTTTCAGGCTACGCTGAAAGTCCAGTGGCCGCCTGGGGTAAATTGCATCACGTGCGAGTTCCCTGAAGGCGGGGTCGAATCACTGTACGTTTTGTGTGCTCTGGGTTCGGCGCAAATGCAGACACGTTTTGCATGAAGGAATGAACAGAACGCTGATAGCTGGCTCTTTCTAAGCTATCCCAACCTAGGTGTTTCTCTGACGCAGCCCTTCACTGCCCATGACTCGGCATCTAGCTGCTGCCAGCGGTGCATTGCTCACAACTCCCTGAAGACACAGGAGGCCCTTTTATCCGTTTCGGATCCTATTGCAGACCGGCGACTCAAGAGAGACCTGATATGCTTCCTAGGGTTCAAGAAACCCAGGGACTTAGGCTGCATGGGGTCTGTTGCATGCCTACCTCGTTCATGAGAAAACCTGAACAGTAGCTTAAGGCCAGAGGCCCCGTGTGCTTCTCCCCTTCCCTGAGGACAACCGAAGTAGGAGCACTTACCGAGGAACGGCAACATCCAATTTCCTTCCAGGAAATTCACTTGTCATCACAGAGGCAACTGTGCAACAACACTGTTTCCCAGGGAGAACTGAGCCCGCAGCTCTCTAAATCCCAATGAGGAAAACAAAGTTTCCCTTCAAGCCTTAGTTTCAAAATGGACCGCAGACCATTCACCCTGTGGTTTCCGTCTCTCCATGGCACGTCCAAGGTGCGCATAGCACGGAGATACTACAGTCGTTTCAACTTGCCGCATCCTAGCATTTGAACCAAAGACGCCCTTCACAGCCCTTCTTTCGGCCTATAGTTGCCCTCAACTGAGCTTCGCTCACAAGGCCCAGAAAGGACGGGCAGTCCGTCGTTCACATCTTGGATCCTAGTGCAGACCCCCGTGTCCTAAGACGCCAGAAACGCTTCCTAGATTTAAAGCACCGCTCTGACAAACGCTGCCGTGAGCCTGCGGCCCGCCTATGTCTGTGACGAGAGAAGTAGAACGTTGGCCTGAGGCGAGTCGTCCAGGGTTGTGGGCGTACTCACGAACAATTTTGGAGGGATGAGGACGTGGCAGGAATTGAAAGCCAAGTGTTCTTTCGTGGAGGATAACTAGTCCTCCCAAAGACGACTGTGCAGCAAAGAGAAGATGGGCAACAACAGTGTTTAGCAGGTAATCCTGGGGCCGCAAACTCTCTACTTTGCAATGAGGAAAATCAACGTTCCCAGGAAGCCTCAATTTCCAGCAGCACAAAGCAGCGTATTAACAAGTCGCATCGCACTCTCTCTTGTACATCCCGTGGACACAGTGGCTCATGACACTAGAAACCATTGCCATGCTGGGAGTCCTGACTGTGGTGTAAGGATATCAAGGTGAGGGCTTAGTTAGGCCTAGGTGACAGTACTTCTCTAGACTATCTACCAGTTCGGGAAAACCCTGTAGGTTTCGAAGCCGGACTTAAAGTGTAGTTGCCGCTTGAGGTAGACGGACGTCGTGGAGCAGCTCCCAGGAGCAGTGGTAGGCTAATTGTATTTTCTCCTGCAGCTCACGGTTCCTCCAGAGCGCAGACACCCTTTGCATGAAGGAAGGCATGGAACGTTGATAACTGGGTTGCTTTCAAGCTATCGCAATCCAGGTGTCTAACCAACGAAGCCCTTCACTGCCCGTCAGTCGGCATCTAGCTGTTCCCGACGGTAGATGGCTCAAGGCTCCATGAAGACACAGGCAGTCCTTTCTCAGTACGTTTTGGAACCTAACGCTGACAAGTGAGTCCAAAAGAGAGCTGATATGCTTCCTAGAGTTCACGAACCACAGGGACTAAGGCTCTCTGCAATCTGTTGCTTCCCTAAGTCTGTCATGAGAATACCTGGACGTTAGCTTGAGGCTAGAGGCCCCATGTGGTGGGCCCATTCCCTGAAGACTACTGAAGGATGACCACCTACCAAGGGATGGCAACCTCCAAGCTTCTTGCCTAGAAACGCACATCATCACGATGGCAATTGTGTTACAAAGAGAAGCTGTGCAGCAACAGCGTTTCTTGGGGAGAATTGAGCCTGCGGCTCTGTAAATGCCGGTGAGGAAAAGAAAGTTTCACTCGCAGACTTACTTTCAAAAGGGACCACACAGAGCATTCACCCTGCTGTGTCTTTCTCTAGTTTGTACTCCCAAGGTGCGTTAGAAGGGAGATACTTGAGTTGTTTCACTTACCACATGCTAGATGTTTAGCAAAAGAAGATCTTTACTGCCCTTGTTTCGGCATATGGTTGTCCTCAGCCGAACACTTCTCTCAGCTCCTAGAAGCGACGGGCGGTCCATCGTGTACATCTTGGATCCCAGTGCAGACCTGTTTGTCCTAAGACACCAGAAATGCTTCCTACACTTAAAGCACCGCTTTGACAAACGCTGCCTGGAACCTGTTGCCTGCCTCTCTGTGTGACGAACAAAACAGTACCTTAGCTTGGGGCCAGTCCTCCTATATGTTTGGCTTACTCACCGACGATTGCTGAGGGATGAACACCTAGCAGGGAGTGCAAGGCCACGTATGCCTCACGGGGTTGGGGGGGGGGAAATCACTTGTCCTCACAAAGGCAATTCTGCAATGAAGAAAAGATAGGCCACTACACTGTTCATCAGTTAAACTTGAGGCCGCGTGTCGTCATTCCAGTGTGGTAAATAAACTTCCCATCACGCTTCAGTTTCCAAGTCGAGGGCACAGCACCTTATGCTGCAGTGTCTGACTCCCTACTGGACGTTCAGCTGACCAACTACACCCTTTAGTGAGTAAACTTTGTGATACACTTTGTGATATGGGGTCGTGATTGTGGTGAAAGGATGAGCAAGTCATGGGTTAGTGAGGCCGGTTTGTACAATGTATCTCCAGAATACCTGGCTTTCAAGGGAGAGCCCGAAATTTTTCAGGCTACGCTGAAAGTCCAGTGGCTGCCTGGGGTAAATTGCATCACGTGCGAGTTCCCTGAAGGCGGGGTCGAATCACTGTACGTTTTGTGTGCTCTGGGTTCGGCGGAAATCCAGACACGTTTTGCATGAAGGAATGAACAGAACGCTGATAGCTGGCTCTTTCTGAGCTATCCCAACCTAGGTGTTTCTCTGACACAGCCCTTCACTCCCCATGACTCGGCATCTAGCTGCTGCCAGCGGTGCATTGCTCACAACTCCCTGAAGACACAGGAGGCCCTTTTATCCGTTTCGGATCCTATTGCAGACCGGCGACTCAAGAGAGACCTGATATGCTTCCTAGGGTTCAAGAAACCCAAGGACTTAGGCTGCATAGGGTCTGTTGCATGCCTACCTCGTTCATGAGAAAACCTGAACAGTAGCTTAAGGCCAGAGGCCCCGTGTGCTTCTCCCCTTCCCTGAGGACAACCGAAGTAGGAGCACTTACCGAGGAACGGCAACATCCAATTTCCTTCCAGGAAATTCACTTGTCATCACAAAGGCAACTGTGCAACAACACTGTTTCCCAGGGAGAACTGAGCCCGCAGCTCTCTAAATCCCAATGAGGAAAACAAATTTCCCTTCAAGCCTTAGTTTCAAAATGGACCGCAGACCATTCACCCTGTGGTTTCCGTCTCTCCATGGCACGTCCAAGGTGCGCATAGCATGGAGATACTACAGTCGTTTCAACTTGCCGCATCCTAGCATTTGAACCAAAGACGCCCTTCACAGCCCTTCTTTCGGCCTATAGTTGCCCTCAACTGAGCTTCGCTCACAAGGCCCAGAAAGGACGGGCAGTCCGTCATTTACATCTTGGATCCTATTGCAGACCCCCGTGTCCTAAGACGCCAGAAACGCTTCCTAGATTTAAAGCACCGCTCTGACAAATGCTGCCGTGAGCCTGCGGCCCGCCTATGTCTGTGACGAGAGAAGTAGAACGTTGGCCTGAGGCGAGTCGTCCAGCGTTGTGGGCGTACTCATGAACAATTTTGGAGGGATGAGGACGTGGCAGGAATTGAAAGCCAAGTGTTCTTTCGTGGAGGATAACTAGTCCTCCCAAAGACGACTGTGCAGCAAAGAGAAGATGGGCAACAACAGTGTTTAGCAGGTAATCCTGGGGCCGCAAACTCTCTACTTTGCAATGAGGAAAATCAACGTTCCCAGGAAGCCTCAATTTCCAGCAGCACAAAGCAGCGTATTAACAAGTCGCATCGCACTCTCTCTTGTACATCCCGTGGACACAGTGGCTCGTGACACTAGAAACCATTGCCATGCTGGGAGTCCTGACTGTGGTGTAAGGATATCAAGGTGAGGGCTTAGTTAGGCCTAGGTGACAGTACTTCTCTAGACTATCTACCAGTTCGGGAAAACCCTGTAGGTTTCGAAGCCGGACTTAAAGTGTAGTTGCCGCTTGAGGTAGACGGACGTCGTGGAGCAGCTCCCAGGAGCAGTGGTAGGCTAATTGTATTTTCTCCTGCAGCTCACGGTTCCTCCAGAGCGCAGACACCCTTTGCATGAAGGAAGGCATGGAACGTTGATAACTGGGTTGCTTTCAAGCTATCGCAATCCAGGTGTCTAACCAACGAAGCCCTTCACTGCCCGTCAGTCGGCATCTAGCTGTTCCCGACGGTAGATGGCTCAAGGCTCCACGAAGACACAGGCAGTCCTTTCTCAGTACGTTTTGGAACCTAACGCTGACAAGTGAGTCCAAAAGAGAGCTGATATGCTTCCTAGAGTTCACGAACCACAGGGACTAAGGCACTATGCAATCTGTTGCTTCCCTAAGTCTGTCATGAGAACACCTGGACGTTAGCTTGAGGCTAGAGGCCCCATGTGGTGGGCCCATTCCCTGAAGACTACTGAAGGATGACCACCTACCAAGGGATGGCAACCTCCAAGCTTCTTGCCTAGAAACTCACATCATCACGATGGCAATTGTGTTACGAAGAGAAGCTGTGCAGCAACAGCGTTTCTTGGGGAGAATTGAGCCTGCGGCTCTGTAAATGCCGGTGAGGAAAAGAAAGTTTCACTCGCAGCCTTACTTTCAAAAGGGACCACACAGAGCATTCACCCTGCTGTGTCTTTCTCTAGTTTGTACTCCCAAGGTGCGTTAGAAGGGAGATACTTGAGTTGTTTCACTTACCACATGCTAGATGTTTAGCAAAAGAAGATCTTTACTGCCCTTGTTTCGGCATATGGTTGTCCTCAGCCGAACACTTCTCTCAGCTCCTAGAAGCGACGGGCGGTCCATCGTGTACATCTTGGATCCCAGTGCAGACCTGTTTGTCCTAAGACACCAGAAATGCTTCCTACACTTAAAGCACCGCTTTGACAAACGCTGCCTGGAACCTGTTGCCTGCCTCTCTGTGTGACGAAAAAAACAGTACCTTAGCTTGGGGCCAGTCCTCCTATATGTTTGGCTTACTCACCGACGATTGCTGAGGGATGAGCACCTAGCAGGGAGTGCAAGGCCATGTATGCCTCACGGGGTTGGGGGGGGGGAAATCACTTGTCATCACAAAGGCAATTCTGCAATGAAGAAAAGATAGGCCACTACACTGTTCATCAGTTAACCTTGAGGCCGCGTGTCGTCATTCCAGTGTGGTAAATAAACTTCCCATCACGCTTCAGTTTCCAAGTCGAGGGCACAGCGCCTTATGCTGCAGTGTCTGACTCCCTACTGGACGTTCAGCTGACCAACTACACCCTTTAGTGAGTAAACTTTGTGATACACTTTGTGATATGGGGTCGTGATTGTGGTGAAAGGATGAGCAAGTCATGGGTTAGTGAGGCCGGTTTGTACAATGTATCTCCAGAATACCTGGCTTTCAAGGGAGAGCCCGAAATTTTTCAGGCTACGCTGAAAGTCCAGTGGCCGCCTGGGGTAAATTGCATCACGTGCGAGTTCCCTGAAGGCGGGGTCGAATCACTGTACGTTTTGTGTGCTCTGGGTTCGGCGCAAATGCAGACACGTTTTGCATGAAGGAATGAACAGAACGCTGATAGCTGGCTCTTTCTAAGCTATCCCAACCTAGGTGTTTCTCTGACGCAGCCCTTCACTGCCCATGACTCGGCATCTAGCTGCTGCCAGCGGTGCATTGCTCACAACTCCCTGAAGACACAGGAGGCCCTTTTATCCGTTTCAGATCCTATTGCAGACCGGCGACTCAAGAGAGACCTGATATGCTTCCTAGGGTTCAAGAAACCCAGGGACTTAGGCTGCATGGGGTCTGTTGCATGCCTACCTCGTTCATGAGAAAACCTGAACAGTACCTTAAGGCCAGAGGCCCCGTGTGCTTCTCCCCTTCCCTGAGGACAACCGAAGTAGGAGCACTTACCGAGGAATGGCAACATCCAATTTCCTTCCAGGAAATTCACTTGTCATCACAGAGGCAACTGTGCAACAACACTGTTTCCCAGGGAGAACTGAGCCCGCAGCTCTCTAAATCCCAATGAAGAAAACAAAGTTTCCCTTCAAGCCTTAGTTTCAAAATGG